>NC_143561.1:63165000-65565000 GCF_054136105.1 Typopeltis vanoorti
TATTTATAGAATGTAGTTATTGTATGCAGACTTGGTTGTTTTTATCTACATTTTTGCAAACTTCTTGACATTTGTTTTGTGTGTGTTTTTATACACTTTTTTATAATGCTTTTCTAAACATGTTTATGCTGTTGCTTTATTTATTTATTAAATAATTATTTACCTCTCATACTGTTATGATGTGTATTGGCACAGTGGGGCAAGTACCTTAGCTGTTGTTACTCCAATAATCCCTTAACCAACCAACCAACCAACCAAACTTAAAAAGGCATTTTCATTAAGCTTCATAGAAAAGTTTCAGATAGTTTTCTAAAGTTGCAAACTATGAAGTTGTACTAACTGTTCTGAAATAACTATAATTTAAGAATTTGAAATTCTTGAGAACTACTATGGAAGAAATAAACTTTTGGCTGCCTTCACTCTGTGTTTCACCATAATTTTTAGCATAGCATGATATTACTTTGAGTCCATATAAACCAAAATCACCTATCCAATAATTGTTTTCAAGCTAGCATCAAAGTTTCTAGATAAACTGTAACTAAAAATGCAGTTCTCAAAAAGATTTATTTTTATTTTCTCATAAGGTTGTTAAAACTCTGACTGGTCATTCTCAGGGAGTACAGAGTATTTGCTTTGTAGGAAAGAATAAACTGTGTAGTGCATCAGAGGATAATATACTGTGCCTATGGGATATTGATAAAGGAATTAGGTAATCTCACTTTTTATAATAACGCACTAGAAATATTCTGAAAACATTGTTTTTATTTTTGCATTACTGCGATTATCTACTTATATTCTTCTCTGCTATATAATTCTCTCCAGTATTATGTTTTAATATTTTTGTAAATGTTTAGTATACTTTGAATGAATTTTGTAATATTTATCATTAAATATGAATCTGAAACTATAAAGTAAATTTCATGCACATCTGTTACACACCTGTAACTGACTTTCACATACTTCATTTTTTGACAAGATTATCAGCTTGCTATGTCTATTAACTGCTTTTATTCAAAAAGTAGTGTATTCATTTTTGCATGTCATATAAATCTAAAAATGTCAGAAGTACTTAGCCATAGAAACATCACCTTACTTCTTATAGACAATATATGTAAATGAATATAATGTAAAATTTAGTGAAATTAATGAGAAAATTTTAGGATTATTGATTTCAATGCAAGCAATAGCATAGATGAATTATTGATGAAACATGAACTGAGACATCATCTGATGGCTAGTATAAGAGGATGGCATTCCCATATTATAAGATATAACTAGATTTTAAAATATTATTATTATTATTATTACATTACACCTCCAGGCAGTCCAAAGACTCATCGAAGGAAGGCATCTACTCTACAATTCTTCGTCTCACTACTCCACCAACCTTCATCATCTAACACTAATGCCATCTACCACCGTTAGTACTTTCACAGACAATCACAACATCCATGCCCACGGCGGGATTCGAACCCATAGCCTTTTGGCTGGAGAGTGGATACACTAACCACTTGGCCAACCAGGCCGACAGACTTACAGGAAAGAAAAACGTTTTCAGTTTTCATCATTATAGTAAGCAGCCTGTAATTCCTACCTCAGAAAGTGGCCTTACACTTGGCTTCACTTACACATGACCTTATACTTGGCTTCACTTACACATGACCTTATACTTGGCTACATTAAATTGGCCTTTATCCTTTGCCCATACTGCTGGTTTATATAAATCATCATGTAGTATCTCTGTATTGTCTTCATTGACTATTACTCTTCCTAGCTTAGCATCATTGGTAAATAGCTGAATATTTCCTTTTAAATCATTTCATATACCATTGATGTACAAATTAAATGCAGTGGCCTGAGTATCAATCCCTGTGGTACACTATTAGTTATCCACATTCTCCAGGATTTATTTCCTTCATATAATGAACTTTGAATGTCCCTCCATCAGCCAACCTGTTATTAAAATCAACAGCTTCATGTTCATCCTGAATTTTTCTAATTTATTTAACGGTTCCATGTGATATCAGATCAAATGCCTTTGTAGTAAAAAATATTAATATATAGTCATTTCCTTACTAAGTCAGTTGTCATGTCTTTATTATAAAAAGTAAATAAATTATGAGATAAGAGCTATTATTCACAAAACCATGATACCTCCATTGACTATTGTATTCCTGTCCATCCATTTCTAAATTTCTGCCTTTTACTGACTTCTCAAATACCCTAACCACTGCTCCTGAGATTCTTATTGGCCTATATTTGCTACTTCTGTGTTTATAATAATAATAATATTATTATTGTCTCACCCTCTGGAGAATTGTGGTTGAATTGAACACATCACCATTCTGGTAGTAGGTGTTCCATTCACACTCTTACAGAACTTCCAGGTATTGCCTCAAGTTCTTCTCTTGTCACCTACTCTTTTTACAGTAATGAACAAATTAATCTGAACATTTTGAAGAAAATTTTTAATTTTGCAAGAAAATAAGTATACAAAAATTAAACTCCAACTTTACCTAATAATTTATATGTTCCTAAACCTCTGTTCCTAAATAAGTTCATAAATTTGCTTAGTCATGGACTCTACCAATGTAGAACATATTTTCTTATTTCTACATCTCAATACATACTTATAATGGATTTCATTAAGTTATCATTTGTATCACAATTTAATTTTCCAAGTCTCTTTTTCACTATAGCCTACAAATTTTCTATTCGGTTAATGTCAGGAGAGGTACCTGACTGCTGAAGCAATTGGATGTTGTGATTCTTGAGAAGCTTTCACTTTTTTTGAAGTCTGGCGTGGAGTGAGATTCTGTTAGAAGATGTTTATCTTTCTGGATCTGTGGGACCACTCTTATGTATTATTATGTATTGCTCACTTTTCATCATACCATCAACAGGCAAAAGTGATCCTGGACCATCATGTGTAAAATAACCCCAGAACATCTTTTTAGCTAGGTGTTTAGGCAGCTGTTGAAGGTGGGCAGGAGAAGTCTTTTCAGCTGCCGATTTGCAAACAGAAATGGCCCTCATCTGAGAATATGACCTTCTTACACTTCTTAACAGCCAATCTTTGTACACTTTTGCAAAATTTAAGCTTTTCCTTCATAGTCTTCATCAAAATTTGTTTTTTTTTTTTGGTCTGTGAGTAGTCTTCCCTGCATCCAACAATCTTCGATGGACTGTCTTTCAGAAACATTAATCCCACTAGCTGCCAAGTGTCTATTTAAGTTTACAGCACACAATCGTTGATTCATTTTTCTTTTACTAACTAATAAATGATCTTGAATAATTGTAGTTTTCCTTTTTTCACCCACATTTTACTTTTCTGTCAGGAGAAAAGTTACATGTCTCCCTAAACCTCTTTAAAATCGCATTAACAAACAATACCTAAACCAACACCACACTTGTTGGCAATTTGTCTTTGAGTATATGTGTGCTGAGAAAGAGTACATATTTTTGAATGCTTTCTTGTAGACATATCCATTTTATAGCTACACAAAATGAATAAAACACTAATTATCAACATATTTACACTATTAAAAATGCACGACACTATTAATAAACATCATAGAGATATAGCAGGAAGCACTCAACCAAAATAGTGAACTAAAACCAAAAATAGTAAACCAAAACTAAAAACTTGATAAAAATTTAGCTTATTCAGATTAATTTGTTTGCTATTGCATAATCCCCTCTATATTAGTCTGATAAAATCCTCTCAAAAACTTAAACATTTCTATCATATCACCTCTTTTCCTTCTATCCACTAAAATTTATAATTTACATTCTTTAAACCTCTCTTCATATCCAACATTCCAGAGTCTCCAGATATTGCTTTATTCCCTCATCTCTGGACATTCTCCAATATTTCTATATCATAATGCAAACTAGATGACCAAATCTGAGCATTGTAGTCCAAGTGTAGTCTGATCAAACCAACATTTTATCCTTATATGTCAGTGTTCTCCTTATCATAGCAGCAATGCAGTGTTCTTTGAAACACTTGCAGTGTGCCATCTAAACTTCAGTCTACTGTTAACTATCCCCCAGATCTCAATTCTCATCCACCTCCTGAAGGCAGTTCCATCAAGATAGTACACAACCTTATATTTCTACAATCCAAAATTCAGCACCGTGCACTTGTTAACATTAAATACAAAGTCCATTCATTTGTTCAAGTTAAAAAGTCTGTTAGCAAAGGAATTAGCATAAGTAATTCTCCTTGCAATCCCCCCCCCCACACACACACAACTTTACATCAGCAAACAACTGAAGATCCCCAGTCAATCCACATGAAATATCATTAACAAATAAGTTAAAAAGCAGAGATGCAAGAGTAGAATCCTGACATATACTGGTTAACTCTCCTATCATCTGCAGCCTGTACACCAACCTGTCATGAGGTTATCTATCAAATAGACTGGTTATAGACCTAAAACTTAACAACTGTGATTTATTTACAAATACCATGAGTATCAGAAATAAGGATGATGAAATTATTTCACTGATTAAGTTTATTTGCCAAAAAATTGTTGAAATAAGTTAAACATGATTGAATAATGATGATATCTTGATGTGATCAGAAATGCAAGGGTGTAGTGTTTTTTGGGAGGAATATAATTTCCTTGCTGATCATAGTAGGGAAATTATATCCATATAAGGTAGGCCTGAAAGAGAGAATTAGTGGTAGTGGTTTTGAGGAGGTGTACTATAATGGAGGTTGATAGGAAGAGATATTTAGTTGGATGTTGCTATATTCCAGGGAATGTAAAGGGAGGTGATGAAGAAAAATATAACAAACTTCAGTTAGTGAACAAGGAAAGAGTTATTATGATGGTTGATTTTAATTATGGCAGTATAGATTGAAATGAAGAGGTATCCTTTGGGATTAACAATATATTGAATTTCTAAAGTTTAGAGACAGCTATCTTAGGCAGCATTTAAAGGAGGTCACGCAAGGACCGAGAGTTTTAGATCTGATCGTTTCATCAGAGGATGTGATTGTGAGTGGGGTTTCATACCTCTCTCAAGTGGGTGAAAGTGATCACATGGGTTGTGGCTAGCCATATGATGAATTCTGTGAGTAAAGCATATGATCACAAGCTTGGGCAATATCTTGGAGCTATACCATGGAATGAGTAGTTGAGCAGAAAAGAAATAAATGCTGCTTGGTGACAAAGAAATACTTAAAACCATCAATGTGTGAATGTATTCTGAGGGTAAAGAGGCTGAATTCAGTAGGTCTCAGTGGATTAATGAGAGAATTAAGCATGAAATCTAGAAGAAGCACTTTGGAGACAGCACAAGAATGGCAATAATCAGTTGCACAAAGAGTGTATGGCAGGAATGTTGCTTTGTTAGTAAGAACAGCAAAAGTTTAGAATGAGCAGAAATTAGTAAATCAGGCCAATAAAAAAACCCTCAGGTTTTTTTGTTTTTTTTTCAATATCTGGAAAGTAGAAAGAACGGTGATTATGGTCATTGAAAAATGAGCATAATAAAAAAAAAAAAATTTAATGATTTTTTTTTTTTTTTCAATATCTGGAAAGTAGAAAGAACAATGATTATGGTCAGTTGTGTTAATGGGTGAAAGCAGGAGATTGGTAACTGCTGCAGAGTAAATAGTTAAGATATTCAGTAAGCAGTTCATCAAGGTGTTTCATCCTCACTTTGAAATCAGAAACTCTGGTGTAGAGAATAGTGAGTGAGTAAGAGGTATATGAGGAGTCAAGTAAGCTAGATGTCAATTAAGGCAATAGGACTTCATGACATATCACTACATGTCTTAAGGGAATGTTTCAAGAAGTTAGCATCAGCCTTGGCCTACTTGTTTAACAATAGTCTTGCAACAGCACAAGTCACAAAGTAGTGGAAGGAAGGTAAAATTGTTCCACTTCACAAAGGTGGTGATAAGGTCAGGTCTATAAATTATAGGCCGATTTGTATATCTGCAGTTGTAGCCTTGGTATTGGAGAGGTTAGTGACAAATAGGATACAAAAGGTGCTTGATAACAGTGGTATTCTTTGTGCTTGTCAGCATGGGTTTGTTGATGGGAGGTTATGTTTACCGACTTGCTCATGTGCTGCAGCAAGGTGACGAATGCATTGAACAAGGGAGATGCATATATAGTGGTACACAAATGTTTTGCAAAGGCTTTTGATAGATTGCCGCCCCACAGGTTAGTAAGAGGAAAGTCACTGCGCAGAAGTACATGCGGAAAGAGCACTATGATGTTGGGAAGGAATTTGACCTGTAATAGAAGGAACGTCTGGCTTAGATATATTGACAATTTTCACTATCTAGCCCCATGACCGCTAGACACTTTCCTGAGTCACCTAAATAACACAAATGTATACAATTCACAATTGAGATTGAAAAGCAGAATACACTTCCATTTCTAGATACACTTGTCACACATCTTCCTTCTGGGTCTTTCCTTTACTGTTTACGGAAACCAACACATACTGGCCAATACACACACACACACGCACACATACACACACAGCAATCCCTCGATTAGTGCACCTAATGTGTTCTTTAAAACAGGTGCATTAATCGAAAATGCACTAATCGAATATAATAACCTATGGAAAAAGTATAATTCGTTCCTCAAATTTCTATTATGAACCTTAATTTTTTTATAAAAAAATTAAGGTATGTCTCAGGGCCTAGTTAAGGAAAACCATGAAGCTGAAAGACAATAAAACATATTCAGAATATAAATTTTATTATTCTACTTCTTAACAAAGAATTGAGTTAATGTAGTTTGGTGGGCATTTTGTTTCTGTTTTTTCATATGACGGTATGGTCCTGTTGCCTCGTCTGCAAATTTTACTGCTTCTCTCTTCATCAGGGTCAGCCTCTAAGCACTGCTGCTTAAAAACTTTGATTGTACGAAAAATATTTTCAAATTATTTCTGTGAAATCTCTTTTGGCTGACTATCAATGATTAAATTTTCTTCATATTCTTCGCAATCTTACTGCTGTGCATCTAAATTTAGCAGGTCGGAATCACTCACTTCCTCAGAATGAGATTTAATTAACTCTTGGACGTTATCGTTGAAGGGGAGAAGGAAATGAAGGACGTACAAATTGGTCACTAACACGCGAAATCACGTGCTATATAGATGAAATTTCCCAACTGTTATACAGAACTAGCAAAATAGTTACCACTTTAAAAACTACAATGATCATAAAAGAGAAGTTAATTTTCTGATGTGTAATAATAAACAACTCATCCCAGAAGATTGATGGATTACCCTATTATCAGAATGGATTCTCTTTTTTGTGACATGCGCAGAAGTGTCGAAGGGTCTCGAATCTGTGGGCGTACTATAGCAGACAACATAAATGTTGGTGGTAAAAATTTGGAAGTATACTTAGTGTACATGGAAGTAGTGTAGTATGCCATTAAAAATAACTTTGTAAAATGTTTTAAATCGGTAACTAAATTATTTCATTCTGGTGAGTGATTTTTTAAAATAGTTAGCCATAAAAATGTATAGATAGAAAATTTTTAAAATATGTAACATTTATTTTTAAGATGTATATCGCTGCACTAATTGAATTTTAGAGGCGCACTAATCGAATTTGGTTATCGAAAAAAAATTATGCACTAATTGAAAACGGGGGCGCATTAATCGAGGATTACTGTATATACAAAAACTCCTACTACTGCCACCTAACACAAAAACTAGGGGTTATTAATACACTTAAAAATAGGGCTTTGAAGATTTGCTGCAATGAACAAGCACTGAAAGATGAATTAAAAGTTATCAGCAATACCTTCCTAAAAAAAACCAAAATACTATCAACAAAATTCTGTACAAGACCTCACTTAAAAACAAAAATGAACAAGACTATAATAAAATTGTAACCATTCCATACATTAAAGGGATATCAGACAAAATAAACAGAATACTACAAGAACAACCTTAAAGCCGCCTTTAAACTTCCTGCAAAATTAAAGAACTTACTCAACACATCCAAGGATCCACTCCCCCACTACACTGGCCCACCAGGGGTATACTGTATTCATTGCACCTATAATTTGCCCTATATAGGAGAAACAGGACGCACAATTCCTATCAGAAAAAAAGGAATATAAACGACACATTAAATATAATAACTATGGTCAAGCTGGTCTTTCTGATCATGCCCTGAACACTTTACATAGAATTGACTGGAAAAACAGCTGTTGTTTATATTACACGAAAACATGATTATTAAGATTATTGTTAATAATCTTAACAATAGTGATGGTCTAAAAATCCCAAACATATGGCAGTCACATATTTTACCCACTCAACCTTTCTCCCTAAGAGTTAATTTTAAATAGAACCATAGGTAATCGAGGATCCTAAATCTAAAATAACAATGGTCATGTTATGTTATTATTATTATCATTCAGGCCTACATAGAGTCAAAAGACTCATCATGGAAGTTCGTTCTTCGGAAACACAAAGTTTATCATACCACTCTTTGAACTCATTGACCATTCTTGCTCTAACCACTCTCTCAGACAATGCATTCCACTGTTCAACCATCCTCCACGCAAAGAAACCACTCCTCACCCTCTTGCTCACAGCTTCCTTTTGTAACTTCCAGGGATGGCCCTTTGTCATCGCTCCTTCCTGCCGTTCCAAGTGAAAGAACTCCCCCAATGTCTACCCTGTAACCCCCTCTCAACAGTTTAAAAGTCTCGATCATATCACTCTCCTTCTATCTATGAAACTCTGTAGTCCACATTCCCTCAGTCGATCCTCATAACTGATATTGTACAGTCCTGAAACCATCTTTGTTATCTGCCTTTATACCCTTTCCACAGTTAATTTATCCTCTTCAAATCCTGGAGACCAAATTTGAGAACAGTAGTCTAAGTGTGGTCTGATCAGGGTCTTATACAACAGAATGATAGCTCTTTTATCTATTCAGGTCAGCGTCCTTCTCAGTATTGCAGCAATCCTCTGGGATTACCTTCACTACCTTTGCAATATGCTCCCTGAATTTCAGTTTTCTATCAATCATCACTCCCAGATCTCATATCTCCCCTACTTCCTCTAGTATATCTCCTCCATTCGAGTATACATCCTCCCATTGATGGATTCCAAACTACAAGACTTTATATTTTGCTGCATTAAACCGAAAACTTCCCCATTCATTTACCCATCTGTCTAGTTTATTCAAATCCTCTTGCAGGTCTGCCACATCTGCACTATTACTGATAACCTTTCCCAACTTCATATCATCACAAACAACTGAATATCCCCTTGCAATCCATTAACAATGTAATTGATATAAAGGTTGAACAATACAGGTCCCAGTACTGAGCTCTGTGGAACCCCACTTGTAACCTTCTGCTTCCTTGATATGGCCCCACCATACACAACTCTCTGATACCTATCAGATAGCCAATCTTGAATCCATTTGACTAACCCAACATTTAAACCCATTTGCTGCAACTTAAATATCAGCTTATCATGTGGCACCCTGTTAAACATCTTTGAAAAATCCAAAGAAATGGCAGTATATGCCTTTCCCGCATCAACTGCTCTTGTCACTTTATTATAAAAGACAATCATGTTATTAAAGCAAGAGCACCCCTTAACAAATCCATGTTGATTCTCACAAATAACATTATCCTCATCTGCCGAATGCTGTATATGTTCCCCTCACTAATTTCTCCAAGACCTTAACAACTACTGATGACACAAACTTGCCTATAAATAGACACTTCCAGTCTGCTACCGCCCTTGTGCAGTGGCACTATCTTACCTTCCTTCCATTCCTTGGGTCCTTTCCCCTAGCTAGACTTTTATTGAAGAGCCAGGTCAATGGAGCTGTCACTTCTTTAGCATTCTGCTGCAAACCCATGGTGAAATACCATCCAGTTCCACAGCTTTACTGGTATCCAGAGTACTCAGTATTTGGAATACACACACACACACACACACACACACTCCTCATGCACCTCTAAACTCTGAACCTGTCCTATTCCTCTAGTATTAAAACCTTCTTCTCCAGGATGAAATTCTCAATAAAGTGCTTATTGAACAACTCCACTATGTCCTCTGCATCAGTCATTCTATTCCCATTTTTATCCTGCATTGTCATTCTTCCACAATCATTTCTCCTCCTACTTTCCACAATCATTTCTCCTCCTACTTTCCACAATCTCTTCTCATATTCCAGTTTTGCCTTCCTCACCATAGTGGTCACTCTCTTGGCCTGCATTTTATATTCTTCATGTATCTGCCCTCCACCTCCCTCTCCTTATATCTCTTCCATAATATCTTTTTCAACTGCAGTTCCTTTGATATTGTTTATCATCCACTTTACACCCAATTGTGTCCACTTCTTCACTCATGGAATACAGCATACTATTGCTGCTAACAAATATTCCTTTGCAATTTCCCAAGCACTAATGATATCCTGGCCTTCCAATTCTGCCTTAGGTGTCAACTGCCCCAAGTTGACAACTAAGACTATTATAATCACCTGCCTTATATTCCACATACAATCTCTTTTCTTTGATACTCCTGCATGTTTATTCATCTTCCAAGTCAAAACCACATGGTCACTCTCTCCAACTGGTGGGAAAGATGTCATCTCACTTATTATCAGCTCTTCTGACATTACGACCAAATCCAATACTCTTGAATCTCTTGTTCCCTCTATTGCAAGTTGCCTAAGACATTTGTCCCTCAAGAATTCTAGGAATTCCATCCCCTTATTACTACATGCATTTTCCTCTTCTTAAAATCTCCCATAACAATCATTCTTCTGGCACTTGCCATGCTCAACTTCCTGAACATCTCCTGCTCCCTACCCTCCGTGCTCCCTAGTTTGTAGCAACACCCCACTAAATATCCTTTCTTGGCCACTTCTACCTCACACCATATGCTTTCAAAACCATTAGTGTCACTGCCTTCCAAATCCTCCACTCTTAGATGACATAAGTTTATTCCAAATCCTCCACTCTTAGATGACATTGCTTATCTTAAGCAGTACTCCACCACCACATTTTCCTTTCCTATCCTGCCTATATCATCCTCTGTCAACCATGTCTCAGAGATCCCAATAATCTTTGGCCCAGCACCACCAATACCACCAATTCATCTCCTTTATTTCAGATACTCCTGGCATTATTATAAAGCATAAAAATGTCACTGATTCTATACCTATCATTGTCCCCTCTCGACTCCACTAGACTCAGCGTTACCTGATATCGTCCCCCTTCCCCCAAGCACTCATTCCCACAGGAGGCCACCCTTCTACCATCCACCCTGGGAATTCTAGTTTCCCTTCATTGACATACTGACTCATTCAGAAAATGGCAATCTCTCCAGATGCCTTTGTCCTTCCTCATTCAAATGCAAGTGGCCTCTCGCATACAGTTCCCTTCTGTCCTCAAATCCCTTCCAAGCATCCACATATTCCATTCCTCTCTTCCGACACATTCTGGCTATTATGCCATTCAATATTACTGCTCTTTTGCTCAGCTCGTCACTATCATACCTGGGCAACACACATACACACACACACACGCAAACTTTCCTTTCTGCATTTTCTTTTGCACGACCTCAAGCAAGAATCTCAGATCTCTCACCGCCCGATTTACATTGCCTCAAAAGTCATTCGTGCCCACTATCACAATCATTTCAGCCATCCTTTCTCTGTAACAAAGAAGGTTTCCTCTGATGTTGTCTTAAATAGAATATGGCTTTGATGTAGTTAATTTATTTTATTTCATTTATTTATGATAATTTTGTTTTATTTTCTCTGGAGGTCAGGCCAGTAGAATAACCATTGATCAAATTGTTCTCTCTTCAGCATACTATGTGAAATGTAATTTAGCTTTGTATATATTTGTATATATACTCCAGATGATGACCTTAATATGAAGGTTGAAATGTCAGGGAAATTGAAATAATTATTTATAGCACAGTTGTAGAGTCCATAATTTGTGTAAAATGAATGTGGAAGAAATTTTTCATAGAATTGGGGAGGTTATTAGAAAAAGGGGATATTATCCATGGATACTCTCTAAGGAAGGTGCGAGCAGGAGCATAAGGAGCCAGTTTTTTGCATGGAGATTGGTTGGTGAGTGAAATTCATTGCCTGACATTGTGGTCAATGCAGATACATTGAATGAGTTTAAAGCATGCTTTGATGGACTTTGTGTGTGACAGTGTGTACCTCCCATGATTTGTTTTTGACTCCAGGTCTGGTGTTCATAATAATAATGAAATCTAGCCAGTCACCATCTCACTTCACACCATAGCTTTCTGTCTTCCTCAGAATCACTTAGTAAAGTAGTAGACAACCATCAAAATGTATTACTTTATTTAATCACATTTTAGTGGTTAATACAAGAATTTAGTTTTCAGTATGCAGGCATGCATGTGTGTTTGTGTGTGCATGCATGCACATATAAAAAGTGGGTATAAAAATAGTTAAAAATATATGCTTTTTTTTATATACTTTAGGCTTGCTCTGCTATCTGGTCATACCCAGTGTGTAACTTGTTGCTGTTCTGATCCAGAATCTAATTTAATAGTATCTACTAGCTGGGATTGTACAGTGCGCCTTTGGAGTGCGCGAGATGGACGTGAAATATCTTGCATATCAAATATGAAGTAGGAGTGATATTATGGTTTTTATTTATCATATAAAATGTTCATGAATAGCAAAGTTATAATAGCCAAAATAATGAAAGGTTGATTATTATTTCTTTATTCTTTCAGTTAAAGTTGTGTAAAATAATCAGATTCATTATTTCATTTATAACAACATATTGATTGTGCAATTTCTTTAGTGTTTTAAGTTTATTGTTTTATCTTATTATCTTCTAATTTTATAGGACAGCTTTTTAGTGAAATTTCAATTACTTTCTATCCCATTAAATTTGAAGAATGATTAAATGGTAAATGGTGTGCAAAACTGAATTAAACCATCAAATTTTTCATTCTCCAGAGTGGTGGTGGTGGTGAACATACTGGAAAAGTTGTATAAGAATATATACTTGCAATAAACATTATGGATATACTAAGGGAAGCTTATGTTTGAGTAACTTTCTCACATTTTATAATCTTATGGTTAAATATACATGAGTGGGGAATAGATATGCCTACTGGACTTTGCTTGGAGTTTTAGTAGATAGGAAGTTGAAGTTCACAGATCATATAGAAAAAATTGTAAATACAACTCTGAGGAAAGTTACAATCCTGAAACAATCATTGACGAGTAAGGATGATAGTCATTTTGCCTTTTCAAAAAGCCTTGATATGACCTCACCTGGACTACTGTGCACTGATCTGGTCCCCTAATTTCTGAAGTAATGGTGAAGAGGATGTATAGGAGAGTATTAAAGAGATGATATTGGGAATTTAGATTATGAGGAGAATTCATAATATGAACTGCTGCAGTATGTACTCCATCAGCGCTGATGAAGTACATACTGCGGTCCATCAAATGAAAAACAATAAGGCCGCCAGATCAAATGATATACCAACTGAAATCTGGAAGCTACTTAGACCACAAGGAGCACAATGGCTGACAATGCTGTTTAACAAGATCATAAATGAAAATTAAATACCATCAATCTGGCTAACCAGTATAACACTTCCCATCTGGGAAGGCAAGGGGGGAACATTGGTGACTGCTCAAAACTACAGACCAATTCAGCTACTTTGCCATACAGTGAAAATTTTTGAACAGATACTCGATGCCTGCCTTAGAGCTACCATTAAAATTTCACCATATCAGTGTGATTCATTAAAAATTGTGGAACAACAGATGCAATCTATGCCATTTGACTCTTAATAGAGAACCATCTAGAAAAGAAGAAAAACATGCACATGGCTTTCTTAGATCTAGAAAAGGCATTTGACCATATAACACACGATCTCATCTGGAAGGCATTGAGAACCCATTATATACCTGAAGCCTATGTCAATGCATAAAAATACTATATCAAAACATCACCAGCACAGTTGCTGCACAGCAGGAAACTGACATCCTCCCAATAAAGGTAGGAGTTCACCAGAGATCTACCCTCTCACCCCTGTTCTTCATCCTTTATATGGACACTGTAACCAAGGATATTCAGAAACCACATCCCTGGATACCATTATATGCTGATGATATAATACTTAGCACATCATCTCAAAATGAACTCTAACATCTCATGCAGAAATGGAAAACCTGCTTATATGAATCTGGAATAAGATTTAACATCAAGAAGACAGAATATATGCAAGGAGGTGACCAAAACTGATGACACACTTAATAAATGGCTTGGAGCTGAACAGATGCACCCAGTTCAAATACCTAGGGTCCAGCATTAGCTCCAATGCCAATACAACAACAGATGCTGAAGCCTCAGCCAACATTGCCTGGATGAAGTGGCAACAAGAAGATCCCACTATAGCTAAAATCAAAGATCTGGAGAACAGTCATTAGATCAGTAGCCATGTATGGAGCAAAATGCTGACCAACAACAAATAAATATGAGCAAATCCTCCTTACCATGGAAATGAGAATGCTGAGATAGACACTTACCATAGCCAGGCTCGACCAAATGTCAAACACTGACATATGCAAGATTTTCAGCATTGCATCAATAACAGAGAAGAGGTATGCCTAAGATGGTACGACCATGTAGTATGCAGCAATGAAGACTCTGTTGCAAAATCAGCCATGAGGCTTAATGTCGATGGCCAACGACCAAGAGACTGACCAAAGACATGTTGGCTTCAACCAACTGCACCAACGCATCTACCGCCCACCACTAGTATTTTCACAGAAATCAAACATCCATGCCCACGGCAGGATTCGAACCCACAGCCTTTTGGCTGGAGAGCAGATACACTAACCACTCAGCCAACCAGGCTGGCAAAAATAAGCAGTGAAGGTCCTGTAGTAATCCTGCAAAATGATTTAAATACACTGACACTGTGCAAAACATAGGTAAAAAAAAAAAAACATTACATTCTGTATATTACACTGAGTGTAGTGCAAGAAACTGGTGAGATCAGGGAGTTGAAGTTTAGAGGGCATATTACAGAAGTGAACAAAATAACACAATGCATCATTTGGCTTCTGAATTCACTGACAACTAGGAATAATTGATTTCTCAAAGATGAGGAATTGATGGAGAATATCCAAAGATGGGCAACCAAATCTATAAAATGCTCTATATAGTTGGATTGAAAGATTTTGTTTTTTGTTTTTTTTCTACCACATTTGAAAGTGATTTAATTGGTTGCTGATGGCTCTGCTGATACTACAGTCCCTGATCGGTCTCTTTATCTGAATGAAAAATAATTAATCTGCATTACACTCATGGTATTAACATCTACTCTTCAACCACAGAGTTCATAGTATCTTGTCTAGTTCAACTATGCTTTTTGAAGTATTTTGCTTTTTTTTTTTTTTTTTCACTGCTAAATCTGATTCTTACTCTATGTCTAATTATTTTGACTAATACGTTTGGTGTATTTGCTGACTATTCTTGTAGTTATAATTCAAAATATATAATAAAATTCAAAGAAATAGGTATAATTTATGTAATAGAGTTGTTGATTTGTGTGATTAAGATGTAATATTATGCTTCCATATGTTTCCTTTGCAATAATATAATAGGTTCTGCTTGTGCATACCAGTTGGAAATAGTCATTGTATGGTTCCAATATTAGCATTATACTGGCCAAAAATATTGTTTGCATTCTACTTGTAAAAACTGTTTTAAACTACTGATGATAGTCTATTAATTTCAGATTGAAATATATGGCAGTATATTTAATAAATAATACTTTTACCTTGTATTTATGTGTGTGTGTGTGTGTGTGTGTGTATTTTAAAGAAATATATATGTTTACAAATGATATATACATCCACAACTGTCAGTGGAATCTTAGTCAAATAAATCATTAACGATGGTAGATTATATGCTCAAAATGGGCACCTTGTCTTTCAAGAGAGGTTTCATAATGCATGCAAAGGTTCTCTCTGTCATCTTGAAGGACAAGGGTTGGGGCATCTACTGGACATATCATGTAATTTTATCCCTTAATTCATCAAGGTTTGAAGGCAGGTCATGGTGAAATACCCATTCTAAACTGTTCACAAACATGTAGTAGGCTTGGATTATTTGTTCTACCAACTCCATATGAATGAAAATAATGCTCAACAATAAACATCTTTCCTTCCAATGTCATCACCATTGCTACAACTAAATGTAATGGTGTAGACTAACATGTGCTCTTCTATTAATGTGCATGCAGTCAAATTGCATATCTCATAGAATGTGTACTCAATGGTGTGTTGAAGTTTACTATATATTATATATATATATTTTTTTTTTTTGTGTGTGTGTGTGCGCACGCATGTGCACCATACCATAGAATTATATTACATATATCATCAGTCAATGATATTATGATAGCAATATTTTGCTGTGTTATATATGGCATAGTTTTAGCTTATGAAATGCAACTAACTTGATAAAGCCAGACTTACTGATTTCATCTTTTTTCAGATATCCAATAAATTGTGTATGCTTTCATCCTGAGAAACAGATGATAGTATTTGGTGGATGGGATAAAAGTGTTCGAATTTGGGATATTATATCTCTAACCCAAAAAGCGGTGAGCTGTGAAATCTTTTTTTTTTTTTTTTTTTTTTTTTTTTTTTTTTTGAATGAAATACACTGGTTATCAGTTAAGATATGAATGAAAAAATATACTTGCAATTCTGTGATTTTATGTGGATAATAGTATAACACTTCTTGTGTCTGCTGAAAATCCTGTTCTAGTCTTTTAATATACATCGGTTTTCTAAATAAGAAATTACTAAAGTTTTTATTTAGCTACCTCTCTCTCTCTCACACACACACACACACACACACACACACACACACACACACACACACACACACACACACACACACACACACACACACACATCTCTACTGCATAATAACAAATATAAAAAAATGTAATTTATCCTGTTGTGCAACATTTACTAAAATGATTGCTGAGAGAAGAATTTTTCTTTTCTTTTTTATATATTTTATAATGACCTTTCATATTATTTAAAGAACTTCGTTATGAAGTAGATTTGAGTTTTAAGACCACTGTATAAATAACCAGAAAAAAAAATTTTTTTTTTCTTTCATTACAGTTCTGTAGCAACTTATTGATGTAGTTAATTTTGTGAGTAAGCTTAGGTGTTGACAGTTATTCATCTGAGGTTTTTGCAGTATAATTCACAAAGCTAAGGAACAAAATCAATAATATATATATTAATTTTGGTAGACAGGCTTATACTTTGGTTACTCATAACTATTATTTTTCAGGAAATAACAACATATACAAAAATATTAATTATATTAACTTTAATTAATACTTGATTTCAGTAATGTTACATTGCCATCATCAAGGATCACAAAAAATGATATGTGTATGATCACAGGCACTAACACTGGACAAATGAAGCTGAAGAAAGGCAACCAAAATCTGACCTAGAGTCCTAAATGGCATCTCCCCTAGTGGGCTAATGAGGTGGTCTTGGCTGTGGGGCTGAAGATCTGACGATGAGTGCTTCCCAAATTTGGGAAGCACTCATCCTCAGATGTTCAGCCCAATGGCAAGACCACCCAGTTTAGCCCACTGGGTGGCACAGTTTTGGACTCTAGACCCAATGGTTGGCTTTCTTGACACTCATTTGTCTAGTGGTACTACCTGTGTGCACATAACATTGTATTTCTGATCCCTTATGATAGCACTGAAACGTTGCAAAAATATAGGAAAGTATTAATTAAAGTTAATATTATTATTATTATTACTACCCTCCATGAAGTCAGAAGATTCATTGTGGGAGGTTCATTCAACATATTTATCATACTGAATCTCAAAATCCTTAACACTGCTTGCATTAACAACACATTCTGGTAATGGATTCTATTCAATCTCCATGTAAAAAATCTACTCCTCACCCTCCTACATAACTTCCAGGATAACCTCTGGTTTTTCTCATCCCACCTTCTTCTCTTTTTATAATCTCATCTGGATTAATCTGATAAAATCCTCTCACTAATTTAAATGTCTCTATCATACCATCTCATTTCCTCCTATCCACCAAACGCTGCAATCCACATTTTATCAACCACTCTCCAATGTCTTTGCATCACACTGAAAACCAGGTGACCAGATTTGAGCACAATAGTCCAAGTGTGGTCTGACCAGTGCTTTATACAGTGGCATGTTAGAGTACTTCTTATCATAGCAGCACTATGATGTGCAACCTTTCCAACACTAGCAATATGACCTCTAGACTTCAGTCTACTGCAACCATCCTCCCAAATCTCTAATCTCATCCATTCCTGCAATATGCCAACATCGATATAGTACACATCCTTTGGTTGGCCGAGTGGCTAGGAGATCTGCTCTCCAGCCAAATTTGAATGGTTATGAGTTTGAATTCCACTGTGGGCATGGATGTTTGTGATTGTCTGTGGAAATACTAGTGGTGGTGAAGGGCAGTAGATGGCATTGGTGTGGGTGCAGTTAGTTGCATGAGTGGTGGAGAGAGTTATGAGTAAGTACCCTCCCTTGGACTCCTTGACTCCCTGGAGGTGTCACATAATAATAATAATTTCTGCAATCCAAAATGCAACACCTTGCACTTATTGATATTAAAACTACAACCCAACTCCTTTGTCCAAGTAAAAAGTCTATTCAAAATCTTCTTGAAGGGAATTAACATCAGCAGTGCTAATTATAATTCTTCCCAACTTCGCATCATCAGCAAACAACTGAAGATTCCCAGTCAGTCTGCTTGATAATATATTGTTTACAAACAAGTTAAACAGCAGGGGGCCCAAAAACAGAACCCTGGAGCATGCCACTAGTCGCCCTCCTTTTTCTGAGAAACTGCTCCATCATACACAACCTTCTGGTATCATTAAGAGAGAGCCAGTCTCCAATCTATCTAATCAATATATATATCCATTTTCATCCTCTGCAGCTTGTACACCAACTTATTGGGAATCTATCAGATGCTTTTTGCGAAGTCCAAGAATATCACTGTATATGATTCTCCCGTAGTGAACATTCATTATATAAAATGCAAGTAAATCGCTAAAACAGGACCTACCCTTTACAAATCCTTGCTGACTATCATAAAAAGAATACTACCAATCCTATATTGTATTTCTAACCAATTTCTCTCTCTCTCTCCTGACTACAACTGTAGTTATACAGACTGGTCTATAATTGGAGACTTCTGTCCTAGAACTATGCTTGTGGAGTGGTACTATTTTGCATTCTTTCTACTCCTTAGGAATTCTACCCACTGCAAAATGTTCATTAAATAACTAGGTCAAGGACATAGCCAATTGTGGTGCATATTCCTTAAGAATATGTAGTGATATGTCATCCATTCTCATGGTCTTATTAACATCTAACCCAACCAACACCTAATACACCTCTGATTCTTTCACTTCCATGTCTCTTAATACTTGTCTCACTTCTATGTATTGCATTGTATCATTTACAATGATATTTGCTTATAAAGTGGTCATTCTATAATTTCACTATATCCTTTGCAACTGTTATTCTGCTCCCATGACAACCCACCAGTGTCAACCTGCTATAATTATTGTTTCTCTCATTTGCCATGTAGCTGAAAAATTCCCTTGAGTTAACTTTGGCCTGACAGCCAATCTCCTCTCATACTGCACCTTTTCTTTCTTTACCGTGCTTGTCACCTTTCTAGCCTGCATTTTATACTCTTCATGGATCTGATCACCACCAACTGTCTTGTACCTCTTCCATAGCATTTTCTTTTCCAGCACAGCTTGCTTGATTTCACTGTTCATTCATTTCATTCCTGCTCTAGTTACTTGCTTAACTCTTGCTATGCAGTTATACATTGCTTTTGTCAGATACTGCCTTGTGAGTTTCCATGCATTGTCAACATCTTTTTCACTCAGCTTATCTACCCAACGTATTGATGCTAATTCGCTACAGAGCTTCCTATAATCACTTGCTTTATACTCCCACATATATCCATTTTTGGCAGTAACCTTTTCTTGTTTCATCACTTCCCAACAAGCACCTCATTATCACTCTCACCAACCAGTGACAGTGTCAACACCTCATTAACAACTACATCTTGTGAAATTATCACCAAATCCAAAACATTAAAGCCTCTGGTTGCTTCAATCACATGCTGCTTAAGATCTCTCAGAAATTCCACAAACTCACTCTCCTTGTTTCCATACACTATCTCCCCGTTCCATTCTGTGTCCCTATAATTAAAGTCTCCTGACAGGATCACCTTCTTTTGACATGCCCAACTAATTGGCCTAAATATTTCACAGTCAGTATTCTCTGCATTCCCTGTCCTATAACAGCATCCTGTCAGATATATACGCAGATTCTAAATCTTCCTGCGCTATCAGCTTCCACACTTTTTTGGACACAATTCCTCTGTAATGATTAACAGCACTTCCCCTTCTCTTTTCACATTTCTATCCTTCCAGAAAATTATATATAAGGTGACAAATTCCCAGGATATGGGAGATGCATATATATTGATATACTTGGAGTTTTCAAAGTCTTTTGATAAATTGTGACATGACAAACTGATAAGTAAAATGAATAAGATATTAATGAGTTTGGATAGGTATCAGCCTATGGGTGTAGTGGCTACAAAACCAATTGAATATTCACAACTTCCTTTCAGTCACATGATTTAACAGTCATTATCCTTTAAAACTTCTGGAATTGTAGTTTCTTACTTATTCCTTCTCGAATTTACACACAAGAGAAAGACTAACAAAAACTGCTCTCTATATGATAGCAACATAACAGTCCAGTTCTTCTTGCATCTCATGAAGAAAACATTTCTTGCCTTCATCTGAGATACTTTTATAACTTTCTATATGAAAGTAACAGAAAGCTCCACTGAATATATCAAACATAATCATCACTTTTGAATGAATTAACTTTCTATATGAAAGTCTTGACCTAATTCACAAAACCTTATCAATAGTTTTAACACTTCAGGACAAATTAGCTTTCTATATAATAGCTTCTGAAGAAATAACTAAAACCATATCTACTGTTAGAAATCACTTATCAGACTGGGAATCCTCTCATCATCATCATCATCTTCCTTATACCTTCTTTTACCTTGCGGTTTCGAGGGTCCATTAATCATCGGACCTCACTCCGTTTACAGGATAAGGTGGTCAGCCTTATGCCCCGGTGTATCCTATGGCCTGTAGTGTTGAGTTCTCAAGGCCAGTTTGCCTGCTTTGCGGGATGAAAAACCCCAGAATAAACTGGGGAAAAAACCCTGCTGTCCACGCCCAAGACTGGCTAACTTGGCTATGGCTGAGGAAGATCCTTCAGCTCCTCACGTCACCGACGGGAATCGAACCTAGGACACTCCTTCCCCAGGCATATGGTTGCGAAGCGCATAGCCACTAGGCTAACCGCGCGGCCACTGGGAATCCTAAATAAAATAAACTTTGCTGGGCCTTCTTCTATATGAACTGGAGAGCAATAAAGTTCATTTCAGCTATAACTGAAATAAATACTAGATGGTTTAATGACTACTTATCTTTACTTTTTTTTTTCTTATAATGAAAACTTAATGCTTATCTTTTTTATATAAGAATACCCTCTCAGTCTTCCATTTCTAATGCTTCTTTAAATTTCTCTTCAGTCTTCTTTTACTGAAGACACAGAACCTCCACAGTTTTTTTCCTGCATGTCCTTTTCCTACTTCCCAAACAGCTGAACACCTAGCAATGTTCAATAATGTTCTTTTCACTTCTGTGCATGCTCAGAAATACATTAGATCAACTTCCTCCAGTCTACAATCATGCACTGCCATTGCTGCTTTCAGTATTATACTGACAATGAAATGAAATTGAAATGATGACAAGAATTTTTTTTTTTCCATAGTGCTGGAAAGTTATTTAATTATAATTTCATTATGAAACAAGCAGAATTTATAACAGTTCTTCATTCCATGCACTGAGGTGAGTTCATTTAATTATTCACAACATGAATTACAGTGGTAACTTTGGCTTCTCTCATAATTGACATATTTTCGTTAACAAATGTTTGTCTATATATCAAACACAAACATTGTAAGACTTTTGGCAGCTCGTACAAAATTAAATTTATATTAATAGATTTCTTTTATATCTAAGCAAGACTTCAGTAGCCAAAAAGAAAAAAAAAAAATAACATTCCAAAACATCTTGTTCGTGACATACAAAAATAAAGGTTTAACTAATACCTTTACAACATTACACCTTATTATTAACTTCTTAACTCTAAAATAATCATTTTCTTATTTTTAATTTGTGGGATAACTAAATTTCGGTATGGATATCTTATAACCATTATTGTTTAACTTGTATGTTAATGATATTAGAATAGACTTGACTGAAGATATTCAGCAGTTTGCAGATGATACAAAGCTAGGAAGAACTATGACAAGTAAATTAGGTGTTGTGACCTTGTAGGAGGATCTCAATAGACTGTATGAATGGACAAGTGAATGGAAATTCAAGTTTAATGTTGCAAAGTTTTAAGGTCTTAAAATTTGGTAGGAAAGGATGGGATACATAGTACACAATTAATGGGGAAATTTTGAAGGAGGTGGTAGAGATGCAATATCTGGGAGTTGTGATGGTAGTTGACAGACTTGAAATTTAGGGGTCACATTGTTAAAATTCTTCTTGCAGTTTTAGCAGTGTGATCTCTACTGTGTCTAAAGAGAAGGGGATAGTAATAGGAGCAAGATCTCTTGTTGAGTAACAATGCCTTAATCCATAATATGGATTATTTAGTATTGAAAGGGAAGGTAGTTTAGAAGATAAGAGTTAATGGTTTTTTGCCATTAATTTAGAAAAAACAGAAGTGAGTGAAACTAGACAGTAATTATTATTATAGTTATTATCATCATACCTCCGTGGAGTCAAGAGACATTGTGGGAGGTTCCGCTCTCTCTCTCACACACACACAGCTCACCGTAGTTTGACTTAAATGTATTTACTGTCTTTGCACTTACGACACTCTCAGGCAATGCATTCCAATCACCCACCACATTCCATGCAAAGAATCTACTCCTTACCCCCCCCCTCCCTCTGCTCACACCCTCCTTATACAGCTTCCAGGGATGGTCTCTTGTTCTCTTCCTGTCTCTGGACAGTATGAAAAATCTCATCAACATTAATCTTCTAATCATACCAACTTATATATCTGGATCATATCCCCCCCCCTTCCTTCTGTCCACTAGGCTCTACAATTTACATTCTCTCAATCTGTCCCCATATTTCAGAGACCAGAAACCAACTTAGACAATCATCTCTGAACCCTCTCCAACATCCTACCATCCTTTTGAAAACCTGGCAACTGCATATGGATTACTGTTCACGAAATCTGTGAACAGTAATCCATATGCAGCTTGATCAAAGCTTTTGTACAATGGAATCATAACATCCTTACTTCTACATATAGTGTTCTCTGCATTATTCCCCCTCTAATCTGCTTCCTCACAATTTTAGCAAAATGTCCCTGAAATTTCAACTTCCTGTCCACCATCATCCCCAGATCTTTCATCTCCTTAACCTCCTCTAAGATATCCCCACCAATCCTGTAATCTGCATCCAATCTTTGCTTCTCAAATTTTAAAACCTTACACTTTATTATATTAAACTGGCATTTCTCCATATACTCACCCATTCAGACAGTCTATTCAAGCTAAGTGGATATTGAATCCAGCATTATTTTAAAGCCGAATATAGAAACTCTAAGAGTTTCATGTTGAATATATAGAAACTATAAAAGTTTTGGCAGATCCAACCATAAGCCAATGTAGTTCAAGCTAGGGCAACTCATGGTAAAGGTGGAGTAAGTTCCGATCCCTATCCTTAGTATTTTCCATAAATGTAAAGCACATCTCCTTACAGACATGTATCATGCTATACATTATGGTTTCGACCCTTGTTGAGGTCTCATCAGTGAGTAGGTAGACCCAGATGTAAATACTGAGGTTGAAGTGATGCAGAAGTTATTCTTTACCATACAAGTTGCCAACAAGTGCACCAAGAATTAATGAGATAAATAAGGAGCCAAAAGGCTTCACTTCGGCGATGCAAAAACTCAGTCTCATATATGTATCAGAGTTTTTCTTCCTATAGAAATGCAAGCTCCTCAGAGAACATGTTCAAGATATAGCAGGCTGTCTAGATAAGATTTACTTTACCATAGCATTATTTAATTGGGTTTATATGAAGCCTAGGGAAAGATGAGAAAAAAAATTAAAGAAAGCATCCCCAAAGAGGATGCAAAAAAATTTTTATCAGACACATTTTAAATTTAAAATAAAATTGTATTTAAATTTTGTAAATACTTTTGAGACTTAACTATTGCTGTTCCAATAGGTTTTGAGAGGTCACAGCGGATCTGTTTTGGCCGTGGCATTTAGTCCAAATGGTATGCATATTGCTTCTGCTTCGCTGTCTGGAGAGGTGTTTATATGGTCTGCTATCCTAGGAAAACAGGTAAAATAAACATAAAAAATAGATTATGTAAGAATATGTATAATATTAAAACAAAATCTAAAAATATAGATTTTTTTTTTTTTTTTTTACCATGAAACTTGGAAAATCTATAATAAACTAGTATTGCTAATGGTAAAATTTATTGTTCTTCCATAATGCCCTGCATACTTGCTACCCTTGAGTATCAGAATCATCAAAGAAGTTTTATTTCTCAGCTGCTATTTTTTTCTATCCGTACCATTTAAGCAAAAACCTTTCTTCCTGTTCCTCATTTAAGCAAAAATGTTCTAAGGGGCAAAGATTTTGAGGAAGTATTTGTTCAGCTATAGCTTATCTGAATGTTTGTGAGTTCTTAAAAATATTAACAGAGAGAGATTGTTCCATAAGCAAATGGAATAACAGAGATAATTGATTGACTACATTTTACATAGCATACTATGGGATTTTATGGTATGCAGTGCTTGCGGCATGTATGCATCCTGACAGATACGTGGCAGATGAGAGATTGGATACTATATTTGTAGAAAATGGGAAGAACTTTAATTTAGACATTAGTATAATGGACCTTGGCAGCTTTACATCATTAACAGAAGAATACTGACCAAAAGAGATGAGTAGCTTGATCGAGAGCGAGGGTAACGAGCAAAATATAAATTAAAAAATAAAAGTAGGAACTGGTAAGTTTGAAACATTGTGAAGTTTTCAAAGATGGTGTTAATTGCAGGATGAATGATAAGCAAGAGTAGGTAGTTTGCAGAGAGGGATGGATGTGCTGAAAGAAGAAGTGGAATGTCTTAGTAATAAGTTGAGAAGCATGAAAGAAGAGATTAGGCAACTAGAAACAAGGAATTTAAAGCAAGTGAGAGAGAGAGTTATGAGAATGATAGGAGAGAATAAGACAACCAGTAAAAGAGAGGGAATGATAAAAATGCAGGAGAGTGCTGGAACCAGGGATGGAGAGAGGGGGGGGGATGCAAGTGAGCAAGGAAGAACAGAGTGGCAAGAGGTATGATGTATGGAGACTCGATCTGTGGTGTGCAAGATAGAATGCCTGAGGAATGTTTGCCTGGAGTAATGATAGATAGTATCTTCTTCTTCTTCTGCAGCTTCTCCCACTTAAGTGGGGTCACTGTTGATGATGAGTCTCCTCCACATCCTCCTGTCTAGGGCTGTCACCATATCCAAGTTCTTCATCCTCAAGTCCTCTTCTACCAGCTCCCTCTATCTCTTCTTTGGCCGCCCACGCTTCCTCCTTCCTTGCGCATCCATCTGCATAACCCTTCTTCCCACATATTCATCCTCCCTCCTCATCACATAACCAAACCATCTCAACCTTGCCTCCTGTATCTTCGCTCCTAAGTTCGTAACTTTCACTGTTCTCTCACATAGTCATTTCTCAGACGATCCTTTCTGGTCACACCACACATCCACCTAAACATTCTCATCTCTGCTACTTCCATCCTGCTGATGTTATTTTTCCTCAGGGCCACAGTTTCTATAGCATACATCATAGCTGGCCTCACTACTATCCTATAGATTTTACTTTTCAGATTGATCGGCACCCTCTTATCACATAACACTCCAGCCATCTCCCTCCAGTTCCCCCAATCTGCTTGTATCCTGCATCCCACTTCCTTCTCAGCGCCTCCATCTTCTTCCACTGTTGAACCTAAGCATCTAAAGTCCCTCACCTTTCTGATGACATTTCCTTCCAGCTCCAGGTCTGTCTCCTGGCCGCCGTCCACTGTGCAACATATATACTGTGTCTTACTTCTCATACCTCTCTCTTCCAGTACTTTTCTCCATCTTTCCAGTTTAGTTTTCCCGCTTCTTCTCTTCAATCTGCACACAGCAAGATATCATCTGCATACAACATTGTCCAAGGTGCATCTTCTCTCACCTCCTCCATCACAATGTTAAACAGATACAGACTTAATGCTGACCCTTGATGCAAGCCAACTGTTACTTGAAAACTTTTTGTCTGTCCCAGACAGGTCCGAACACTTGTCTTCACATTTCTGTATATCTCCTGCACCAATCTGACATATTTCTCCAGAACCTTCTTCTCCCTCAGACACCGCCAGACTTCTTGCCTTGGCACTCTATCGTATGCTTTCTCCAGATCAATAAATGCCAGATGTAGCTCCCGTTGTTTCTCTCGAAACTTTTCCATCATTTGCCGTAACCCAAAGATAGCATCTGTTGTTGATCTACCAGGCATGAAGCCAAATTGTTCCTTTGCAATCTCCACCTCCTTCCTCAATCTTCCATGAAGAACCCGTTCTAGGATTTTCATTGTGTGGGACATCAACTTTATTCCTCTGTAATTTTTACAGTCTTGTGCATCCCCTTTACCCTTGTAGATGGGGACAAGAGTACTCTCCCTCCATTCCTCGGGTATATTTTCCTGTTGGCAAACTTTCATGAACAGGTCCCACACCAGGTCAATTCCCTCTTCCCCCAGTGCTTCCATGCCTCCACTGGAATCCTGTCGGGGCCCACCGATTTTCCATTCCTCATCCTCTTCAAGGCCTCCATCACTTCCACTCTACTGATGTTCTACACCATCCCCTCAGAAGGCTGCCCATCTACTCTGTGAGTCCTTGCATTTTCCTCATTCAAAAGTCCCTCAAAGTATATTCTCCATCTGTTTCTTATGTCCACATCCCTCCATAATACTCTTCCTTCAGCATCTTTGATCTGCCTCACATGTAAGATGTCCTTTGCTGCTTTATTTCTACATTCTGCTAGTTGGTAAATTTTTCTCTGTCCTTCCTTTGTTTTTAATTGATCATGCACATCTTGATATGCCATGGCCTTCGCCTGTGCCACAACTCTCTTGGCTTCTTGCTTTCTCTCTCTGTACACCTCTCTGTCCTCTTCCACTCTTGACTCATCCCACTTCTGCTTTGCCTTCCTCTTAGCTGTCACTGCCACTTGTACATTATTATTCCACCACCAACCTTCCTTCTGCTCTCTAATCTTTCCAGATATCTCACCAAGCACTTTGATTGCACAGCTCAGGATTACTTTTGAATTATGTTTCCACCAATCTTGTACACTTTCCATTCCATCCGAAATCCTCTCTAACACCCTCTCCCTAAAACGATTCCTCACACTCTCTTCTTTTAAGCAAAACCACTTAATTGTCTTCATCCCATGGCTTCCAGAGGTTCTTATCTTCAATCTTATTTTAAAGTCTGCGCACGGCAGTCGGTGTTGCTGTGCCACTTGATCTGTTGGCACATCAATGATAGATAGTATGTGATATATATATATATATATATATATATATATATATATATATATATATATATATATATATATATATATATATAATGATAGATAGTATGACTATGGCAATTAAGCAAGGTGGGGTGGATGAGATGATTATGATGGTGGGCATGAATGACTTGAGAGGCAGTGTGAATTGGGTAGCAAGAGATCTGAGTTTCATGCTTGAGGTTGTATGGAAGAAGACTGAGAGAAGAAAGATAATGCAGAGCTGTGGAGAAGGGCATCAATAATAAATAGTATAATAGTCAGAATGGGTTGAAAGAGAGGCTTGGAACATGTGGATGCTCGAATGGCATTTGAGGACAGAAAGGAACTGTGAGAGATGGCTTGCATTTGAATGTGGAAGGACATAGGCATCTTGAGAGAATGATGTTCTCTGAACATTTCAGTGTGTCAATGCAGGGAAACTAGAATTATCAGGGTGGTGGATGGTAGCAGGGGTATCCTCTTGTGGAAATAGGTGCTTGGGAGAAGGGGGGAATACATTGGGTAATGCTGAATCCAATGAAGTCTGAAGGGGATAATGATAGGTACAGAAACAGTGAAAATGCCTTCATTCTTTAAACTAATGCCAGGAGTATCTGGAATAAAGGAGATGAATTGGTAGCCTGATAGCCTCAGCCAGTCCAAAGATTATTGGGATCTCTGAGACATGGTTGATGGAAGATGATATACTCACAGGAATAGAAGTAGCATTTCCCTTCCTATCAACAGGATAGGACGGGAAAATGCTGTGGTGGAGTGCTGCTTATGATAAGTGATGATATATTGTATGTCCTCATGGACAGAAGAATTTGGAGGACAATGGCACTAATGGTTTTGAAAACATATGGTGTGAGGTAGAGGTGGGCAGGTCAGGATATTTAGTTGGGTATTGCTACAAACCAGGGTGTATAGAGGGTGAAGAGCATGTTTAGGCAGTTGAGATTGGCAAGTGCAAGAAGAATAATTGTTATGAGAGATTTTAACTACAGCAGTATAAATTGGGAAGAGCAAACTGTATGTACTAATAATCGAATAGAATTTCTGGAATTCTTGAGGAACAAATATCTAAGACAACATGTAGTAGAAGAAACACGAGGTTCAAGAGTTTTAGATTTGATCGCAGCATCAGAAAAGCTCATAACTGAGATGGCATCTCTTCCCCCCCCCCCAGTTGGAGACAGAGTGACCATGTGGTTTTAACTTGAAAGATGAATGGACATGCAGGAGTATCAAAGAGAAAGGAATGTGTGTATGGAATTATAACACAGGTGATTATAATAGTCTTAGATATCAACTTGGGGCAGTTCCATAGAGGAAGGAATTGGAAGGGTGAGATATCATCAGTGCTTTAGAACTTGTGAAGGAATATTTATTAGCATCAATATCAAGCTGTATACCATTAGTGAAGAAGAAGAGAACACAATTTGGTGTCAAGCGGATGACAAACAGTATCAAATGGGAACTGCAGGTAAAAAAGAGGTTATGGAAGAGATATAAATAGAGGGGGGGGGTATAGAGCAGATGCATGAATAATATAAGACTCAGGCTAGGAAAGTGACTAGTATGGTAAGGAAGGCAAAACTGGAATATGAGAGGAGATTGGCCCTGAGATCCAAAGAAAATCCTAAGGGATTTTTTTGCTAAGTGGCCAGTAGAAGGAGAAGTGATTTCGGAAGAATCACATTGATGGGTAAAAATGGGAATAGAGTGGCTATGCAAAGAGCAGCATGGAGTTGTTCAGTGAACACTTGATTGGGATTATTTCATCCTGGAGAAGTTAGTTTTAATACTAGAGGGATTGGGCAGTTTTGAGGTTTAGAACTGCAAGAAGAAAGAGAGTGTATTTCAAATACTGATTACCCTGGATGTCAATAAAGCAATAGGACTGGATGGGATTTTGTCAAGAGTTTTGAGAGAATGTGCTAAAGAACTGACAGCTCCTTTGACTTGTCTTTTCATTGAAAGTGTGGCCATGGGAAAGGTGCCCAAGGAGTGGAAGGAGGGTATATCTCACTCACAAGAGTGATTTGTGAACTAATTGTATGAATGCCACAAACTTTGCACCCTTATTCCTAATACTCCTTATACGATATTGATGTGTTATATTTTGCAGCCTTAGTAAAATAATAAAAAAATATGTATGCACCACACACCCGAATGCTACTAATGGATTTCTAAGATGATTGTGTATTTATAAAACTAGGATGAGAAAACTAAAGGAGGAAGAGAATTTTCAGTGTTGATCGAATTGGTATATCCAGATGACATTCTGTTTAGGAGCCATTGTTGTATACTTTATACATTTGAAGTTTAATGAGTGATTTGTTATTCAATTTTTATGTGAATCCTGTCTGTGAATATACATTAAGGGGTCATGTAATTTGGAAATGCTTCTCCAGTGACCACTCTTTTTTTTGCCTGATCCACTTTAGGTTTCAAGTAAGAAATATGGTCTTGCACAGGGCCAGTAGTTTTTAACTTGTGGGACATGCCCCCCAGAGGTGGAAGCAACTCTTACATGCATATTTTACTCTTAACTGTATATTATTTATATTATTATTATTATCTTAACTATATATTTATTAATTAACTCTTACTGTATATTTGATCCACTTATTTCACTGCAGCAGTTACATTGGAAATACCTGTATAATAGCCAGTGCTGAATCACTATGTCTATGAGATAGAGGTTGAAGTGGATCATCAGTGAGCCTAATTGCTTGCCTCTGGACAGCATCAATGATTTTAAGGGAAGTTTTAGGAGCACCACCCTGAATTTATGTGAGCAGTATTCTAAGCATGGGTGGATTTGGTATTTGTATATAGTTAGGTGGATGTAAAATAGCCTATTGAATGAAAGAAAATGCATGGTTTTTGGATGCTAAGGAGGCTGTTGATATGATGTGTTTATGCCAGGAGAGACTGGAGGTAAACTTTAATCCAAGCAGAGAGAGATCTGGTCTTATCTGGTGATTTGTGTGTTACTGACTTTAAGGATGGGTAACTGAGATCTTGTTTGCAAGAGAAAAGGAAAAACTGGTGTTGAACATAACAAGGTTGTCCTCTCCTCATTGAAGGATAGTATGAAGATCAATGTTTAAGGCACTGGTTGTAGATAATCTTGTGCTTGGGATGTCAGAGTACTGCATGATTTGTTGAATGAATAGGATGAGTGGATAGTACTATTTTCAGCAAAACTGTGGATAGAATTAGTGTGATTCGAGTAGGTAATTTTTGAACAGAAGAAAGAGCCTTATGCACTCCAGCATTGATGTGAAGCTCGAAGAGAAGGCACTATCTATCATGATTCTCAGAGAGAATGACTAGAGAGAAAGTTGCAGCACAAGTTTCTCCAAACATTTCCATTGTGGGTGATGTAAGCTACAAGGTCAGCTGTGGATTTGAATGGCAGACTCTATACTGGTGGTCACTGATTAATTGGTGGGCCTAAGTAGTGGAGAGTTGGCTATTAATGACTTTCTCCATTCTTTTAGAGTCAACTGAGGTGATGACAATTGGTTGGCAGTTGACTTCTATCACCAATTTTAGGAATAAGATGGATATGAGATTGCTTCCATGCATTGGGATAAGTACCAGATATGTTTAATAGATTGTAGAAACAATGCAGGATGGGTATTAATTCTGGAGCACAATGTTTGAAAACAGTTGGAGTCATGCCATCAGGACCAGAAGATTTTTTAGTATCCAAGGTTTTTAGTAGTTTCCTCATTTCTTTTTATCGAAAAACTAAAAGTGGCATATGGTGCTTGAATTCCAGTATGATAGGAGGAGGTGATTTTCCTGGTCATCAATCCAGTAGTTTGAGGAAAAGAGTGATGCCAGGATGTCAGCTTTATCTCTTGATGGAGTAGCATCCAACAGCCTTACTGAGGAACCAGAAGGCATAACTTCAATTTGATGAATAGGAGGCAAGTTTTTTCTTCTTTATGAAATCAGATTTGGATCTGTTGATGACTGATTTGTGTATGTTGCATGTTTTGGTGTAGGAAGGGTATGAAGCTGAAGTTCTTGAAGTTGAACCACTTGTGGCAAGCTAATTTTTTTTTTCTTCGACTGCAAAGTGGCATTTGCACTCCAAAGCCCTTAACAGCACAAAAGAAGATTTGGGTTCAAATCTAGTTGCCAACTAGAGAAACATATTCTAAGCCTGTTTTTTTTTTTTTGACCAGTTCCCAAGTTAGTCGATCTCTGGCATGGGCAAGTGGGTATTTTGTCCTGTAAACTCAAGAAAATCAAACATCGAATCCACACTATTTTCAGACATTAAAAATATTGTGTTAGAGACCGCAAGATGGCGCCACTTGTTAGATGTCTTGTCACTGCATGCCGATTAAATTAGTGATGGCCTTGGGCCAGCTATCTCTGATTGGAGATTGAACTGCCCACTCAGTCTCCAAAAAAGTTAGATAGGACTAAACGGCCTTGCCTTCTCCCTTTACTGGAATAAAAAGGTTAGCTGATTTTAAAAGACAAGTGCAAGTTGCAGAAATGAAGTTCCTAAGGCTGCTCACAGGCTATAAAAGACCAGATAAAAAATGAAGCAATAAGAAAACAGTTATCCATTATTAACATAACAGAAGACATCACAAACTATAGAAAGAACTGGAAAAACCATGTAGAAAGAATGAATGAGGACAGATGGTCAAATATTGCCTGGAAATATAAACCAAATAATATCAAAGGGACACCAATCAAGAGGAAGACCCGGGAGATGTGCGGAAGACTTTTTAAACCCTTGCAAACATTACAGGCAAACAATTAAACAGTTGACTAACATGCAAAGCCAAGAAGAAGAAGAAGAACTCTTTTTTTTTTTTTTTTTTTGACTGCTTTGGTACACTTTTGGTTGAGCCAGGTCTTGGAAAGCAGATGAGGTTTATGCCTTGTATTGGGGATGAAGGTCTTGATGCTAGTGAGAATAATTTCTCTAACTCATTCACAGCAGGTGTTAGGGTCAGATGAGTAGAAACAATAGTCAGACCAAGGAAAGGAGGAATAGAAATTCTAGAGGTCATCCCAGTTGGCTCCTTTGTATTGTCAGAGGATGTAAGCTTGGGAGTGGTTGAGGGAGAGGCACACACTATGAGAGGGGAGATGTGTACAAGGTTGTGGTCAGAGCTGCTGAGAGCAGAGGTGATCTCTATAGTGTATCTGGAAGGAAAAATGGATATTTGAAGTGGGTTATCAAGAATTTGAGTAGCTAGATTTACAATTTTTGTTAGTTTGTTACTTATTATTATTATATGATGCCTCCAGGGAGTCCAAAGCTCTGACAAGCTGCTTGAAACATTCTGGAATAAATGGTCAACTCTTGTGTTTTATGGGTTATGGAGAGGAACAACATTTTTTACCAGAACACAATCTGGCTTTCAAAAATATCATTTTACCACTAATCATTTAGTCTGACTGGAGATGCCTAAAACACGAGCATCTAATATCGGTTTTTTCTGATATGAAAAAATGCTTCAATAAATTAAAGATACCAAGAAATTATATACTTGGTTTAATCCTTTATCCAAGTGTAAGCAAACAAGTTTGCGCCTGAACTATTTTCAGGAATGGGGCAACTCGCTGTAAAGGTGTATGACTTCACACCACTTTCCTTAGTATTCCATAATGCAAAGCACATATAAACCTTATGGGTATGTATAATGCTATGCATTATGGGAAGGCTCACTACCCAGACTGGTTTTCTCTGTTTAAGTGCAGGGTTACCTCTCCAAAAACTCATGCGATCACTCAGATCACCCAAGAATGAGCGACCTGAGTGATCATTTAACTCAGCAGTGGCTCTGCTCAGTGACAGGTCCTCTACCACCAAGCAGAACCACTCATATTCCAGGAAAATCGTCAGCCAAGGAAGCCCTAATACAGGCCACCCCAATGGATCCAAATCCCTGGATGCTCAAAAGTTCCCTAAGGCAAAAACTTTAAGGGAGCAAAAACTCTACTCTTCTGAAATCAAACCACCAGCCAGTTTTGATGCTCATTGAGTTCTCTTCAGTGGGAGCAAGACCCAGAGGTGATACCAAGGTTGAAGTAATGCAGAAGTCATATTTTTACATATGAGTTGCCAAAAGGTGTCACACCTTATTATTAAAATACTCTGGATTAGAGATAGTTCTTGGAAACTAGTGGAAACACTTTCAACAACAATCTCTAATCCAGAGTATTTTAATAATAAGGTGTGACAGCTTTTGGCAACTTGTATGTAAAAATATAACTTCTGCATTACTTCAATCTTGGTATCACCTCTGGGCTGGCTTTCACTGATTAGACCTCAATAAAAGTCTAATCAGTCCAGTCTGGGTAGTGACCCTTCCCATAATGCAAAGCACATATCTTTATGGATATAATGTTATGCATTATGGGAAGGGTCACTACCCAGACTGGTTTTGACCTTTATTGAGTTCTAATCAGTGTGAGCCAGCCCAGAGGTGATATCAAGGTTGAAGTAATGCAGAAGTATTGTGAAGTCATACACCTTTACCACTAGTTGCCCCAGTCCTTAAAACAGTTCAGGTGCAAACCGGTTTGATTACACTTTGATAAAGGATTAAACCAAGTATATAATTTTTTGGTATCTTTAATTTATAGTATAACCAAGTGGAAACACTTTCAACAGAAGACCTGCTTCCTTGACACTGCTCTGTCCTACACAATGCTCTGATGGCTGTCAGGCATTCCCCCATCTCCATTCCAGTTCACTTACCTACTATATAAAGTAATATGCCATAATTATATAGTTTATCATGTGACATCCTGTCAAATGCCCTTGTATTAAAAAAAAAACAAAAAAAAAAAAAGAGAGAGTAGAACACACCCTCCTCAACAGCTCTTTTAAACTTCATTATAAAAGGCAAGCAGATTACTGAAACAAGAATGCCTCTTAACAAATCCATGCAGACCCTCACAGATAACATTGCCTCATGTGCCAAATGCTCTACGTGATCTCTAATTTCTCTAAAATCTTACCAAGGAATACATACTAGTCTATAGTTTGATACCTGTATGCTACCACCACCCTTATGCCATGACATTATCTTATGCTCATTTTACTTGCTAGACACCATTCCTATAACCAGACTTTCATTGAAAATTTAGGTCAATGTAGTTGGAAATGTGGGTAGGTAGGTGGGTCAATACTGATACTCAATATTCAAAACACCTACAAGAGCCCATCCTCACTGGCAACTCTAATTTCCCTGCCCTAGTATTCTCACTTGCCCAGAAAACAATAGTTTTTCTAGGTGCCTTCATTCCTTCTGTGTTCAAATGCAGCCTATCTCTTAAATACAGTTTGCTTCTATCAGGAAATGCACTTCAGGCATCCTCATAATCCACTCCTTTCTTTTAACACATTCTTGCTATCATTTCATTCATCATTGCTGCCTCCTCAACTTTCCATTATCATATCTGAGTAATATGCTCACTGTCTTCCCTCTCACACTCATCTGTTACACCTTTAACGTTAACCTCGGATATCTTGCTTCAGATATTTCACACTACCTCTCCAAGTCATTCATAACCACCATCACTATCATTTCATCTCCATTTCACCTCACTTAATTGCCATAGTCACATCTGTCTGGATTCTACTTTACATGCCATGAATCATTGAATCTTCATACATTACACTTCTCATTGATCCATTTATTCTTTGCTTACCTGCATTTCTCCCCTAACACTCCTTGTTTTATCACTTACCTGCCTTCCTCTAATTTCCTAATCCCTTGCTCCTGCATCATCATCTCTCTTTACCTGTTTCTTCCATTTTCTCTCTCCTTTCACCATTCACATAACTCTCTCTCTCTCTCTCCTACTTTTTGCATCATGTCATTAGCTTTCCAGATCTTCAAATCTCTCCTTTCATTCCTCTCAACCTATTTTTCATACATTCCATCTCTCTCTCTCTCTCCAAGCATCCCATTCTCAATCTGCATGCACCTACACCTACATATAATAGCATCCTCCAAAGTCTTCTATACTTTGTAACATTACATCCATCGCCACATCACATCTTCTTCCCTTGATCACTCTGCTTATATCTCTGCTGGGCATTCATTTGTTTCTGATAGACCACTGCTATTGAAACTAGAGATGCTTATTTTGACATTGCCCAGCTCTTCCCATTGTTGACATTTCATACAAACACTCACTACCCCATCTCTTGCCATATTTTCAACCGCTGAGATGCAAACATGCTACAAATCTTGTAGGATACTGTATGAAATAGTCCTTAAATGTTGGCAGGCTGGCTGGGCAATAACATATCAGCAAACTATATGGCAGCTTGAATATTGAGACACACAGCACAATGAATATAGATATATTATTATTATTAATTACATAACACCTCCAGGGAGTCCAAGACTCACCAAGGGAGGGCACCTACTCTACAACTTTCCATCTCCACCACTCTGCCAACTGCAACTACCTTCATCATCTATACCAGGGCTGTCCAAAGCACAGGCCGGATGCGGCTTGCAGTACGATATTGTGTAGTCTGCCTATGCATTTTGATTTTCATGAGTGAAAAAAAAAAAAATAACAATTTGAATCTAATTCATATTAGATATTTTAATTCTATCACTATCAATTATCTCGATGTTTGGTAATTTTATTTGATCTTTTTACATCACTATATACGCACGTGTTTTTCAAATATTAGATGTGTCAAAGAAGCGTTCTTACACTGTTTTGTTCCAATGCGCATGCCCTGGGCATCAACGGAGAACGTGAGTGCGTGATTATTGTGCAATTAGTGTTGTTCGTTTGTTCACCTATCGAGATTGTGTCACTGCTGCTCACCAAATTACTAGATACACATTGTAATGCAGCCCTCGATTTCCCTAAGGCTGGACAGCCCTGATCTACACCATCACTAGTGTTTTCACAGACAGTCACAAACATCCATGCCCATGGTGGGATTTGAACCCGCAGCTTTTTTTTTCTTCTTTTTTTGGCTGGATTGCATATATGCTGACCACTATATAATATCCTAAAAATATTTTAAACTCTAAAAAATTTAACTATTATCAAACTAGGCAAGGCTGCCTCTAAATTTGAAATAAATATCCTAATAACTTATATTGAAACTTTTTTTTTCCTTGTTTATACTTGTGTAAAGGATTAAAGTAAGGATATAATTTCGTGTCAATTATAACCCAGCAGTAATACTTTCTACAAGTATAATGGTTGCCAGTTCAGTGTGTATGGTTAGGTACTTTTGGATGAAATGATTATAATCACTGTATTACATTGCACATGAGATTGATAACAAGTGGTTAATAAGTAGAAAAGCAGGAATATGATGATAGAAAAGGAGATTCTTGCAAGGATGTAAAGGACTGGGTTTTTTTACTAGGAGCTGATGAATGAGTGGACTAGATTTGTCAGAGGTGGTGGCTGAGTGTTTATTTTTATTATTATTATTCAGGCCTTCATGGAGTCAAAAGACTCATCGTGGGAGGTCCTTCCTAAGAAACACAAAAGTCAATCTAGACTTATCGAGGGGTGGGTCCCCCCCCCTCTAAGAAACACACAGTCTATCATACCATTCTTTAAACTCATTGACCGTTCTCACTCTCACCACTCCATCAGGCAATGCATTCCATGGTTCAACCACTCTCCATGCAAAGAAACCACTCCTCAACCTCTTGCTCGCAGTTTCCTTTCGTAACTTCTAGGGATGGCCTCTTGTCATCACTCCTTCCTGCTGTTCAACCAAGCGAAAGAACTCCCTAGTGTCAACCCTGTAACCACCTCTCAACAGTTTAAAAGTCTCAATCATATCACCTCTCCTTCTTCTATCGACCAAACTCTGCAGTCCACATTCCCTCAGCCGATCCTCATAACTATCATTGCACAGTCCTGAAACCATCTTTGTTATCCACCTTTGTACCCTTTCCACAGTTAATTTATCCCCTTCAAATCCTGGGGACCAAATCTGAGAACAATAATCCAAGTGTGGTCTGATCAGGGTCTTATACAATGGAATGATAACTGTTTTATCTCTGCAGATCAGCGTCCTTCTCATAATAGCAGCAATCCTCTGTGTTACCTTCACCACCTTTGCAATATGTCCCCTAAACTTCAGGTTTCTATCAATCATCAACCCCAGATCTCTTGTCTCCCCTACTTCCTCCAGTATAACTCCTCCCATAGAGTATGCAATGTCCCATCGATGTTTCCCAAACCTCAAGACCTTACATTTTGCTGCATTAAACCGACACCCTCCCCATTCGTTTGCCCATCTATCTAGCTTATTCATATCCTCTTGCAGGGCTGCCACATCTGCACTATTACTAATAACCCTTCCCAGCTTCGCATCATCTGCAAACAACTGAATATCCCCTTGCAATCCACTGACAATGTCATTGATATAAAGGTTAAACAATATAGGTCCCAGTACTGAGCCCTGTGGCACCCCACTTGTAACCCTCTGCTTCCTTGAAACTGTCCCACCATACATAACTCTCTGATACCTATCGGACAGCCAATTCTGAATTCAGTTGACCAATCCGGCATCCAGACCCATGTGCTGCAACTTGAATATCAGGTTATCATGTGGCATCCAGTCAAATGCCCTCGTGAAGTCTAAGAAAATGGCAGTATATGCCTTTCCCTCATCTAATGCTCTTGTAACTTTATCATAAAAGGCTAGCATATTGCTAAAACAAGAGTGCTCCTTCACAAATCCTTGTTGACTCTCACAGATAACATTACCCTCATCTGCCCAATGCTGCACACGGTCCCTCACTACTTTCTCCAAGATCTTACTAATTACTCGTGACACACAAACTGGCCTATAATTAGACACTTCCGGTCTGCTACATGGCCTTATGCAATGGCACTATCTTATCTTCCTTCCATTCCATGGGCACTTTTCCCGTAGCCAGACTTTCATTGCAAAGCCAGGTCAAATGCTTTTCAATGAAAGTTTTTCACTCCCAGTTCCCTATTCTCTCAAAACTCATGGTGAAATACCATCCAGTCTCACAACTTTACTGACATTCAGAGTACCGAGTATTTGAAACACACTCTCCTCCTGTACCTCTAAACCTCGAACCTGCCCTATCCCTCTAGCATTAAAACTGCCTCCTCCAGGATGAAATACTCCAATAAAGTGTTCATTGAATAATTCCACTATGTCTTCTGCATCAGTCACTCTATTCCCATTTTTATTCCACACTCATTTCTCCTTCTACTGGCCACATATCTAAAAAATTCCCTAGCATTTTCTCTGGATCTTAGGGTCAATCTCCTCATTCCAGTTTCGTCTTCCTTACCATACTAGTCACTCTTCTGGCCTGTGTCTTATACTCTTCATGCATCTTCTCTTCACCTGTCTCCTTATATATCTTCCATAGCCTCTTTTTCGCATGCAATTCCTGTTTAATATTGTTTGTCATCCACTTTACTCCAAATTGTGTCCTCTTGTTCGCTCGTGGTATACAACTTGCCATTGCTGCTAACAAATATTCTTTCAGAATTTTCCAAGCTCTAATGTGTCCCGGCCTTCCAATTCCTCCCTCCATGAAACTTCCCCAAGTTGACGTCTTAGACTATTATAATCACCTGCCTTATAATTCTGCGTACGTTCCCATCTCTTTGATACTCCTGCATGTCTATTCATTTTCCAAGTCAAAACCATATGGTCACTCTCTCCAACTGGTGGGAGAGATGTCATCTCAGTTATTATCGACTCTTCTGATGGTATAACCAAATCCAAAACTCTTGAACCTCTTGTTCCCTCTATTACATGTTGCCTAAGACATTTGTCCCTCAAAAATTCTAGAAATTCCATTCCCTTATTGCTACATGCATCTTCTCCCCAATTTATACTACTATAGTTAAAATCTCCAATAACAATCATTCTTCTTGCACTTGCCAAACTCAAACTTCTTGCACTTTACAAACTGTGTTGTCAGTAAATAATTTATAGACAGGCATGATAGGTATATTAGAGGTATGATAACATAGAGAGACTGTAGGATTGTTCACAGTTTGGATTTGATGGAAAGACACCAATAATAATCATGATACAGGTATATTAAAAAATAATGTATTAATATTTGTGGATAGGAAGGTAATATTAAATAAAAAATGATAAGAATAACTCAAAATTAATACATAAGTGATCATTCCTAGAGAGAGAGAAGAAAACAAAGAGTGCAAGAGAATGAAAAGTAACTATTTTTCATAAGATTGGTATTAATGCAACTGGTGAATGAGATTAAGATGCTGTATGATAGGCATAGTGATTATTTGTGGGAATAATTATCACAGCAAATCATGAAATGAAATATTCACAGCACCACCGTTATGGTTCTGGGAATTCACACTAAAATAATAACAACAGTAATAATCTAATCATAATAGTTTATTAATGTTCTCCTTTTTTTTAATAGATTTATAGGATTGTTGGTCACACTTTACCAGTTAATGATTTAGCATTTTTTGGTGATAATCTTGTAACTGCAAGCAGTGACTGGACTCTTAAAGTGAGTTTTTTTTATTATTATTATTATTATTTTAATTTATGATTCATGTAAATCATTTTACTTTTGCAGATATGCATGAAAATTACAATGAATGTGCTTATCTACTATGTTGTTTGTTTGTTTGTTTTCCAGATATAAATTTGAATTTTACTATGGCCCACTTTAGTATCATGAGTCATTTATGATCCTTGTGCTAGAGTCCAAACAGAGAACTCTTAAATCACTTCAGGCCCACAGTACAGTGGGTGGTATCACATAAAGGGTGATAAAAATTATCTGTCACCTAAGTATATAAATAATATAAACAATAAATTACATGATAACCACAGTAATTAACTTTAATGAAATGAAAGCAGAGATATTTCGTACTGAAAACATAAATAATTTTCATCTTAATTTTGTAGAAACAATCAAATCAAGGAAATGGGAATACAAGGTACATACAGCAGTCAGTGGTTTGCCAGTTAGAAACTGTTGCCATGTACTAGAAATTAATATTAACAAATAATATTATTATAAACTGTTTTTGTTGGTTACATAAAATAAGAATATCTCAAACTTTTTTGGGGGGGGGAATAATAAGTTTAGTTTAATAATTTATCCAAGTGTAAGCAAATAAGTTTGCACCTGAAGTATCTTCAGGACTGAGGCAACTCGTGGTAAAGGTGGACCTAGCTCTCATCACTCCTTAGCATCTCCTATAATGCAAAGCACACCTCCTTGCAGACATGTGTAATGCTATGAATTAAGAGAAGGGTCACTACCCAAACTCCAAAAACTCAGCATTGTTCCCCTCAGTAACAGGCTCACCCTGTCACTGAGAAGAACTTCAGAACTGGTTAGCTCTACATGGTGGCAGGCTCACCCCACCATCAAGCAGAGCTGCTCATTTGCTCATATCTCATCAGAGGGGTAACATCAACAGCCGTGCCTCAGTTAACTTCATGGGCTACAGCATTGCCATTCGTTAACCCACCCAGGACCTGGGTGATAGCAACAGCCAAGCCTCAGTTAAAACTTCATAGGCTACAGCATTGTCATTCATCACCCAAGCTTCTAGCCGGTTTCAACCTGTGTTGAGGTCTTGTCAGTGGGTGCCAGACCCAGAGGTGGTGATACCAAGGTGGAAGCAATGAAGAAGTCATATTTACCTATACGAGTTGCCAAAAGATATCTCACCTTATTATTAAATTACTCTGAATTTAGAGAAAGATGTTGGAAGTTTTTTTCACTTGGTTAGACTATAATAAATTTAGTTTAATCCTTTATCCAAGTGTAAGTAAACAAGTTTGCACCTGAAGTATCTTCAGGACTGAAGCAACTCGTCGTAAAGGTAGACCAAGCTCTCATCACTCCTTGTCTTAGTATCTCCCATAATGCAAACCACATCTCCTTGCAGAAAAAACTTCCAACATCTTTCTCTAAATCCAGAGTAATTTAATAATATGGTGAGACACCTTTTGGCAACTCTTACATGTAAATATGACTTCTCCATTGCTTCCACCTTGGTATCACCACCTCTGGGTAGTGGCCCTTCCCCTAATGTATAACATGTATAATGCAAGGAGATGTGATTTTCATTATGTGAGATACTAAGACGAGGAGTGATGAGAGCTTGGTCCATCTTTACCACGAGTTGCCTTAGTCTGAAGATATTTCAGATGCAAACTTGTTTGCTTACACTTGGATAAAGAATTAAACTAAATTTATTATAGTCTAACCAAGTGAATAAAACTTCCAACATCTTTCTCTAAATCAAGAGAGAGAGAGAGACAATCATTCCAATTCAGATTTGTAAAAGGGCTTCTTTGGAAAGGTGTTCGTATTTAAACCTGCTTCTATGGAGAAGATGAGCTTCATCCTCCTGGATACTGTGTCAATACTATGTTGTTCCAGACCAGACTTGAGGTTTCATGTATTCGATATAATACTGATATTCATTAATTTTTTTTTCCCCACAGAATGATCTGTCTGCTCAAAGTATGTTTGATTACATTTACAAGGTATCTGGTAAATGCCAGCTAATAATGGATGGAGGTGACAGTTTGTCTTTTGCAGGTGGCAACAGATGAGAAATTTTGTTGATAGAAAAATGTGTGAAAATGAGCTGATACTTCTTCAAAATTCTACCAGTTGGTTCAGAGATGCCAGAAATATAAGGGATTGGAACCCTGAGATCTGTTGAAGAATCCTGAGGTGTTGGAACATAGGAATCAATGATCTGCTGGATTTGATTAGGGTTATAACCATTAAATTCCATTAATGCTATGATAGTGAAAAGTTGTTGTTGTTGTAAGCTTGAGGGAGAGAAGCACACATTATGTGCTCTATTAATTAAAGACTTGATAATATCAATTTTTTGAGAGGTGTGATGAGCAGACTTTTGATGAATGTATCTGCCAGTAAAGGTAGGTTTTCGATAAACACTGGTTGATAAATTACTGAAGGCTGTGCGCATAAGAAAGATGTCCAAGAATGGTAAACTACCTGCATTTTCTTTTTCCATGGTGAATTGAATGCATGGGAGAAAGCTATTGATCTGTTGTAGGAAAGTAAGTTCATTTTCAGAATGAGGCCAGACAGCAAAGACATCAACATAACGAAACCAATGACAGGGTTGGGGATGAATGGATGAGAACAAGGTATCTTCCAGATGGTTCAAAAAATGGTTTGCCAAAGATGGAAATAGAAGGGTACCCATGGCAGTGTCTTTAACTTGTCTATAGATCTGTTTTTTCAGCTGAAATATCCTGATTCTATAACAAACTCAAAAAATCTTTGCAATATCAGGAAGGTAATCATCATGTAGTAAATTAAGAGATAATGGAATGTTGTTAAAGAGGGAAACAATGTCAAAGCTGACTAACAAATCTGACTCTTGTATTTGAATATCCTTGATTTTCTCAAGAAGATGTGTGGAATTCTTGATGAATGATCTGGATTGTCCAGTATGGGCATTTAATAAACGTGACAGAAATTTAACAATTCTATAGGTGGGAGAGTCAATACAATTCACAATGGGTCTTACTGGATAACTTTCTTTATGAATTTTTGTGAGGCTATATAAATGACGAGTTCTTCCAAAATGAGTGCACAATTTGTCCAAAGTATTTTGATCCCAACTAACAATTTCATCTAGCAGCTTATTTAATTCTTTAATTTGTATTTTTGTAGGGTTAAAACTAATTTCTTGATAGGTGGAGGTATCCTGTAAAAGGCAGTCTATCTTCCTCTCATAGGCGGCCTTATCCATTACAACTGCAACTTTTCCTGTATCTGATTTCGAAATAGATATATTGCTCTTTTGTCTTAATGAAAGCAGTGCACAGATTTCAGCACTAGATAAATTACATGGAGGTAATTTGCTTTTAAAAAGTGAAGCAGCAACTTCAAAGCATAGTTTATTAGCATCTTCACTAAAAAGTCCAGTGATTACTATGGGATGCATTTAGGTACCACAGCGAAATCATGGCCTTTAGCCAATACATTAGTTTCAGCATCAGATAATGGGCAACTAGAAATATTTGCAATCCATTTATTAGTAGGAGTGTTTTCAGAAATAATATTTTGCTTACAGTATAATGATTCATATTTTTGCATCAGTCTGCAGGAATGTCTTTCATGAGAACGGACTAAAGATTGTTTAGAAACATATAGAATGATATCCAGTAATTCGTCATCCAGAGTAGCTGAGATCTAAAATAGACTGAATATTAGATGCTAAATCTTTTTTAGTCACGCATGGCAGGCAACAGTTTTTAATTGGTTAGCCACTGACTGCAGTGTTTACCTTGTATTCCCGTTTCTTTGATTCGCTTGTTTCTGTGCACTGATCATGTACTATTATATTCAGTACAAAATATGTGTACTTTCATTTCATTCAAGTTAATTACTGTGGTTTTTGTGTAATTTATTGTTTATAGTCATGCAAGAGGTACCTTTAAAGATTACACTTAAGTATATTTTTAATATGGCTCCTGCCCATGAAAGATATGTGTAAAATGATAGTAAATTCATAGTATGGGTGGGCTAATTTACACACACAACATACAGTATTTTGGTATTTTTATTTATTTTTACATAGTTCTATGGAGCAAGGTTTTTCAAGACTAACAGAAATTTTAGCCATTTCAGGTTTCCGATAAGTGGAGTTGTGGCCTCACACAAGGTGACAAAATTCATCAAAAGACAATCACAATGATCCCTGCCCAGCACAGGATTTGAACCCACAGCCTGTTGGTTAGAGAATATATACACTAACCACGTACACAACCAAGCCAGCAACTTAATGCTTATTACTAATTATTATTACATATGCTCAAGTATTACTCTTACTTTTTTTTTTTTAATTTTATGAAACCTAGTAGCTTTCTAATACTGATTCCTTCATGATATAAATTAGGTAAATTATTCTGATTCATTGAAAACCTGTTTGTAATTCAGTTTCAATCATAAACTGATATTTGTAAAGCAAAAGCAATAGAAGATATTTTTTAACTTGATTCTTCATTTCATATAACATAAATCTATCCACCCCAACAGCTAATCATCTATGTTGCTTGTTCAAAGTCATTCTCTCCACAGTTCCTTTTCTGAAATTTTTGGTTCTCACATTTATGGCCATTATCCTTTTTGTTTATTATTATTATTATTATTGCACCCTCCATGAAGTCAGCAAACTAATTGTGGTAGGTTCATTCTACTGACAACTTATTTATCATACCAAATCTTAAAATCCTTAACACCCCTTGAATTAATATTAGCAACATATTCTGGTAAAGAGTTCCATTCACTGACAGTTCTCCATGTAAAAAATCTACTCCTCACGCTTCTCTTCACCACACTTTTATATAACATCCAGGGATAACCTCTGGTTTTTCCCCTCTTGCCTTCTCCTCATTTTATAATCTCATCTGGATTGATTCTGGTAAAATGCTCTCACTAACTTAAATGTCTTTATCATATAACATCTTTTCCTCCTATCCACGAGACTCTACGATCCACATTTTTTCAACCTCCATCCACAGCCAGCAGTCCAAAGTCCTGATATTGTCTTAGTCACTTGCCTCTGGACCCTCTTCAATGTCTCTGCATCACACTTGAAAAACAGGTGACCATATTTGAGCACAGTAGTCCAAGTGTGGTCTGACTAGTGTTTATACAGTGGCGCAACCACTTCCTTATCCCTACACATTAGAATACTTCTTATGTGTAGGGATAAGATTGCAGCCTTTACAACACTAGCAATATGCCCTCTAAACTTCAGTTTACTTCAACCATCACTCCCAAATCTCTAATCTCATTCATTTCCTGCAGTACAGTACTGTTAATATAGTACACAGCCTTATATTTCTGCACTCCAAAATGCAACACCTTGCACTTATTAATATTAAAACTACAACCCACTCATTTTGTCAAAAGTCCATTCAAATATTCCAGGAGGGAATTAACATCAGCAGTGCTACTTATAATTCTTCCCAACTTTGCATAATCAGCAAACAACTGAAGACCCCCCTCAGTCAGTTTGCATAATATATCATTTACAAACAAGTTAAATAGGGCCCAAGAACAGAACCCTGGGGCATGCCGCTAGTCACTCTCCTTTTTTTTGAGAAACTGCTCCATCATACATAACTTTCTGGTATCTTTCAGAGAGCCAATCTCCGATCCATCTAATCAATATATTTTTTCTCATCTCATACATTTGTTCTCATCCTCTGCAGCTTGTACACCAACTTATTGGGAATCTATCAGATGCTTTTGCAGAGTCCAAGAATATCACTGTATATGATTCTCCCTTATTGAACACAGGCATTACCTTATCATAAAATGTAAGTAAATTGCTAAAACAGGACCTACCATTTACATATCCTTGCTAACCATCATAAAGAATACTATGTCCATAAACCCAATCCTGTATTCTATTCCTAACCAATCTCTCCAGCACCTTGTCTGCAACTGCAATTACAGACTGGGCTATAATCTGAGATTTCTATCTTAAAACTATGCTTGTGGAATGGTACTGTTTTGCCTTCTTTCCACTCCTTAGGAACCCTACCCACTCCAAGACTTTTATAAAATAACCAGGTCAAGGGCATAGCAAAGTTTATTATTATTATTACTGCTAGAAATAGAATCAGTGACTCACTGAAGGAGGCCAAGTCACCACCAACTGTCATAACTTTTCTTGAATTCACATTATATTACTTGCATTACGTCACCTTCCAAGGTAAGCCATTCCAATCATGCACTGCTCTGTGAGTGAAAAATCTAGCCGTCACTCCTTTTATTGACTGCATTCATTCTCAGCTTTCATGGATGTCTCCTCATCCTGCATAAAATGAAAATTTCCATCTACTGATATCCTATATGACCTTTTCAGAAGTTTGTAGGTCTTTGTCATATCACCTCTCTTTCTTTTGTTTGCTAATACCTGCAGTCCATGCATTCTCATCTCGCTGCTCATAATTTACATTTCACATCGTGATATTATCTTTAACACTCCTTTGCATCCTGTTCACTGCATCTACATCATCTTTGAAACCTTTGATGTCGCATCGAGGACTTGTTAAAAAAAAATTGGCAAAATCCTTATCTTTACATCAGTTTTTATTTCAATATTGCAATTATCTTCTGGGTTGTATTTGTAATCCATACTATGTGGTCCCTAAACATCATCTTCCTATGTACTAAGCTCCCTAGCCTGATCAGTTTCTTCCAGCATTATCATAATCACCACATTGATTGATGAACATTGCATGCCCCCACATGCTGTGTGTATTCACATTCCTGACTACCGTACCTATCTTTGCATTTCCAGCATAAAAATGGCTGTATGCCTCCTTTCTAAATCCTTCCCATTATCACTAATGTAAGGAATAAATAACATTAGACTAAAGACTGATTGATGAGATAGATCATTGGTCACCTTAAATATTTCAGATCTCCCTATCCCCAATATGATATTATGATATGTCAGTCAATCATCCTCTTATTCAAGTAAACAACTCATAATCCAGCCTGCATCCTCCAACTTGTGCAACAGCTTTTCATACTGCATCCTGTCAAAAGCTTAACAAAATCAAAAAAGTATCATTACATATCATTCCACTTATCTAACTTGACCATAACATTATGAAATGTGAGCAAGTGACTTAAACATGAACCTTTGTAAACCCATGTTGTTCATTGCAAAGTTTAGATTTTCTGCCAATTTATTTCTGTATGCAAGCTCTTCCAAGCATTTCAAAATTACCTCCAGTGAGACTCTGTTAATACAGTAATCTACCATTTACCAAACCTTCAAAACAATGACTTTTCATTTAACTGCCCCTGCATCAGACTCTCATAAATCCACCTAGTCTTCACCTAAAATCAAGAAACCCTTTCTGGTTCTTGGACAAACTCTCTTCAGCTGCCTTACCATCAACACCTGTCATGTGAAGAGAACACTGGTCCAACAATTTTCCAACAAATGGTTTCCTGGTTGAAGATCACTGTGTCCCACAGCCTGGCTTTGCCCTTCCTAGGAAGATTTGGTTATCTATCTATCTATCTACAGGATCAGAACTAACCAGGGCAGATGTGGATACCTACTGCATAAATGGAGACTGTCAGATCGCCCTTATTGTGACTGTTCCCCTGTGGCCCAGATAATCACTCATATTGTGAATGACTGTGCAAGGCACCAATTTCATGGTGGTGGCCTCCAGGACATTCACGAGGTGACAGATGAAGCCCTGGATTGGCTTTCTAGTCTGGACATTGACCTGTAGCTGCTTTTCTCATAAGAATAAATAAATAAAATTTAACTATCCGTTACATGTCTACTGACGACTAACTTCTGGTGTAGCACACTGTAATTGTACTTCAATTATTTGATCCTTCTTTGTGGGGTCAGATTACTGTAGTTCGACACATCAATCCTTGCACTGTTCACGTGCAATGGGATTATCATGCATGCTTTCCACTCCAAAGAGCAAAGCTACTAATAATGGCAAATACCTGTTGGATTTCTGCTCAGGACATGAATTGGTTATTACTAACACCATGTTCCAACATAAAAATGTGCACATGGAGAGAAGAAGTGAGGAATAAGAAAAGTCACATTGACTATGTTATTGTTGATAAGTGATGTTTTCTCACTGATGCAGGACACTAGAGTGTACAGAAGATTTGAAATTGGAAGTGATCACCATTTAGTCTTGATCAGGATAAAATTGAATTTCATATTGAAAATAAGAACATGTAAGACAGTTTTAAAGCAAATAAAAGTTGAGCAGCTTGCGGATGTGAACTGTAGATAACTACACAAACATTATTCAAGAAAAAATGACAGGAATCAAACCTTGGAGGTTCAGTGGCAAATCCTGAAGACAACATTGATTGATTCAGCCAAAGAGGCATGCATTAAGATTATCTGCAAGGATAGAAAAATCAGAACTCCATGGTGGATACAGAAAATTAAAGAGGCAGTGAACATATCTTGTTCAGATTCATCCAATATTCCACTCTAGATGCCTGCCACATGGTGACTCCTCAGACTGTAGCAGTTGTAGCTGATTCTTGGTGTCAGCATCATTAAGTGATTTTAAGTGATTAAATAAATCCAGTACAAGTCTTCAAGATTCCCTGACTAAATTAAATAACTGTTGTAATAAATTTGGTATGAAAATCAGCAATATCATGATGAAGACAATGAAAATAGGCAGAAGCATTGAAAATATCAACTGCATTATGAATGAAGAACCTGTAGCAAAAGTAAAACGTTTCAGCTACTTAGGCATGATTTTTAGTGAAGATGATAAATTAAATATGGAAATAGACAACAGAATCAACAAAGCTGGTATGGTAGGAAGTCAACTGAATAAATTTACATGGAATAAGAGAGAAATTAGTCAAAACACTAGACTAGCTGTATACAAGACAGTGCTCAAGCCAATTTTAACTTATGGATCTGAGAGCTGGGTTAAAAATAAAACACTTGACCAAAGACTGGAGACTATATGATAGTGTTGGAATCTAATTATGTAGAAAATAGAATAAATGTTGTTTGATTCAGAATCCAACATGACTTTCCGTCACAAGAACTATATTTGTAAATATTATTTGATGTAAATAACATAAATTGTAATTGATATCATATAACTACCTTAATTATGTCAAATATTTAATTGCTTAATCAAAGAAATGTTTTAATGGTAAATAGATTCTGTATTAAATATTATTAAGCTGTTTTATTTATTATTTTGTCAATATTGTAAGAACTTATATTTGTAATTTAACTACGCATTTATTGGAATGCAAATATTCTATTTATTCTTTTCATGAAAGTTAACATTATGTAATAACTGAATGTAGTTATATAACCTAATGTAACATTCGCGAGAATGTTTACGTCTATCGGTTGTCATAGAGACGCGTGGAAATAAACGAGCGCCTGTGAAGGGAGCGTTTGTAGAGGAGAGAATAAGAAGAGAAAATAATTACGTAAGGGGAGTCGGAACGGAATTTTGGAAGTAAAAAGTAGCAATTGGATAAACTAGAGAAGTAGAAGTAAATAAAAGGTTCTTAGGGTAGGAGTTAAGTGGATAATTTTTATAAGTGAGCAAGGAAGAAACGAATTTTATAGTTAGCTGAAAGTGAGATCAGTAGTAATTATAGAAAGGAAATTAATGCTACAATCAGGTAAAATAAGTAGCTGGACGTTTAAGGAAGAATTCTGAATGAACCCGGCTATTCTAGAATTGTGGCTTATTTCCGATTTGCCCTAAAGGAACCTCACAGCGTTTTAATTGATTTATGAGTGGTAACGACGATAGATGAAGTACCCTATAATTGAAGTCTAGAATTCTGAAGTGCGTTTGATAGTGCTTTAAGTATAATTGTGGATAAGTCTTGTTCATGTGTTTTTTTTTTAGTAAGATAAATAAATTCCAGAAGTTTGCTCACAACATAATTGATGTACTAGGAACTATTTCCGGTAAGGTCTATCATAGTGTATTATTTCAATACTTGAAGAATTGTGTGTTAATTACGCTATGCTTAACCTAACTTTAACTGTGGAAACTCTTCATGATTGAGAGTTTGAGATAAGAATTGTTTGAAAGATATTTTCAGCTATTAGTGCCTGTGATATTTTGAACTTATAGCATGACTGAGAAATGTGTGAAAACTGATTAGATTGGATGTTCTATTATATTTATTTAAGTGTAGAAACTTTGTAACCCAGAAGCTAAGAAGGTGCATGTGAAGACTTGGAAGATTGTGCTAATGTAATTGACTTGACTTAATGTTTGACTTATTTCTATGTTTAAAATTAGAAGTAAAATTTATGTAAGTGTTGTATGACCTATATTAAATGCTTTATTTGTTAACCTAACTGTTGTATTTGCCTGAAATTCTTTTTACTGCACCGTTCACAAAAATTCGAATCTTGCGGGAATCCCAAGTGGAAAATAAAATACCTCGGCCAGAATGAATGAGGAGACTGCTAACTAACTATGAATTGATCCTGCTATTTTATATAGACTAATCTAAGGATAGAGTGGCGCAGTATAATAGAAATTTCTCTACCCTTGGATTGGTGATCAATTTACAATTAGTTGTTTATTTTTTATGAAAGTGACTTGTAACAAGATGGTGGATTAGAACAAAACATGAAGAAAACAACGTCACGACAATAGTCCTGAGAAAGATTAGGAGCATGAACAGATGGCATCAATGGCAATATCATATTAAAAACAAGGATATTATGAAAGAACTTGACATTATTAGCATACAGGAATGTGTTAGTAGAGCCGATTTCAGGTGGTATGATCACTTAATCAGAATGAGAGAGGAAAGATTAGCAAAACAAGTGTTCTCTGCCAGGTTGGCAGGAAAAAGACCCAGAGGAAGACCAAGATATAGGTGAATCGATACAGTAAAAAGTGCCTTTTCTCTTTCTCTCCCATAATTCTAAATTGACCGTTGGGTCACTCATGGCTGGTAGGTAATATTCTTTGTTAGCCTACTCCAATTATCTCGGTCTCTTGTTCTTGATGTCAATTGAGAAAGGGAGGAATTTGCCCATTTTTTAATGTTATCAGTCCATTTTAATCGAGGTTGGGCCCCTAACCCTTGATTCTGGAACGATTCCTTCTAGTGCTTGCTTTGTAATGCCATTAGCCCTCTCCACATGTCTGAACCATTTCATCCGTCTTCTTCTGATGACTGTCAGAATATTTTCCCTTTTTCTCCCATCTATTGAATCAGTCAATTTCTGGACATTTTCATTGGTTTTGTGAGTGGTATAGGGAATTCTCAAAAGTCTTCTGTAAGTTTTCATTTCAAAAGACAGGAGTCTCCTCTCATCTTCACTCAATAAAGTCCAGGCCTCACAACCATGCAAGAGAATAGAATTCACCAAGGTGTCAGTTAGTCTTAATATGGTTATGATTGCTATTCTTTTATCTCCCATAATGGTTTTAACTTCTGTAGGGCCATGGTTGCCTTAGCAATTCAGTATTTAATGTTGGTTTTTGAGCAACCATCTTCACTCAACGTGCTTCCTAGATAAGTGAACTTGTTTACATTCTCAATTTGTATCTTTAGGAGTTCAATGTCTGATTTTGAGGTTATTATTGTTTTTGATTTTTGTAGGTTTATGTATAATCCATATTTTTTTAATGTTCCGAAAACACAACTGGTTATCTCTTGTAATTCTTCTTCACTTTCTGCCAGAAGATCGAAATTGTCTGCAAAATGTGAGTTATTAATTCTTAGTCCACCAACTACTTTTCCAGTGTCATATTCATGAAGAGTTTCATGAATATGACACTGGAAAACAATTATAAAGAAGAGGGGACAAGATGCATCCCTGTCATGTTGGAGGGTAATAGATTGATTTGGAGGAAAATTGTAGATAGGAATTTAGTAGTTATGTAAGTTTTTCATGTAGTCCTATTATATTCTGTACATGTCAGAAATTTGATTATGATGATGATGATGCTTTCCAATCTTGTGGAATATTCCTATGTTGAGACTCACACCCACATTAAATTCACAGCAAGTTTAGCTAAACACTCTTTTAGCATCTGTACTGTTATTAATTAAAAGAAACACATGTATTAACCACAGTGAAAATTATTTAATTGTAAATATTTCATCCTAAGTATCCTAGGACATCATCAGTACAGTAGTTTTAAACAATAATAGGAATAACATACAGCAGTTAGGGTGCATGATTACAATAGAATCTCATCAAATGTGCATAACATGCTATAGTAGTACAACAACAACAAAAAAAAAAAAATATTTAACACAATTTTATATGACAATTTCCCATACTTTAGGAATAGTAAGAACGTCGTTGTGGTTTAAGTTTGGTCTGTGGAGTAGGGCTTCAGAACTCTCCTTGTATAAACGTTCATGTTTATATAAAGATCTATGTAAAAGTTTAGACTTTTCCCAATGGATCCTATGGTTTGGATTTTCAATTCTGTCCTGAAAGAGGCCAGATTTCTGCGGTTTAAAAAGATGAATGTGGTCTTGATGTTCCGAAATGCGTTTCTGAACAGACCTACCTCTGTCCAAAGTAAGATAATTTGCATGAGCATGGAATCTCATAAACGCTAGGCAACATCAAAGGTGAGAGTTTGTCCTTAGGAGAAGGTAACAAGTTGTAAATTTGGTTGATGGGTTTGTAAGTAGTGGCAAAATTGTATTTCTTCATAATTTTAGAAAGACATTCTGAGATGCCTTTAACATAAGGTATGGGAATCCTATGGACTTCTTCCTGTCTGGTTTGATGTGTGGAGAAGTGACTACTGATGATTTTTTGAGTTGTTTTAGGATTATGTGCATTTAGGATGGCTGTATTTTTACTTACTTCTAATTCCTGGTTTAAAGATTCTTCAGAGTAGCAGAATTTGTGTGCTCTGGAAACTAGTGATTTAATAATGCCAAATTTCTGAGATGGATGATGAGCAGAAGAATTGTGAATATAGCGACCTGAGAATGTAGGCTTGCGAAAGACAGACGTGGCAATGGAACCGTCTTCTTTTCTTTGGATGTGTAAATCCAAAAAGGAGATACCCTGTGGAGATTCGTTTTTCTAAGGTAAAGTTGATGCAATGATGTAGAAGGTTAATTTTATCTAGAAACAGTTGTAATTCATGTTCGGGATGATCCCAGACTGCAAATACTAGAGGATAAAATGCACAAGGTATGTTTTCCAGGCGGTAAAATGAGTAGAGTGATTGAGGCATTGAACATGAGGCGGGAACGAGCAAAAGAGTTAATTGTATTAATTGGTACAAATGATTTGAGAGAGAACAAAGAGCATGTCAAAATGAATGTCAGGAGACTGCTTGGAAAGATAAAGGAGAATAGTGTGACAGGAAAGGTGGTCAGTGTGTTGCCTAGGTATGATTGTGGTGAAATGAGGCGGAGAGCAAGGATTATGAATGATATTCTGGCTGAAATGTGTGAGGAGATGGGAGTACAGTTTGTTAATGTGTGGAATGAGTTTGAGGGACGAAGTGAGCTGTATGGGAGCGATGGACTGCATTTGAGTGGTTATGGTGTGAGTCGCTTGGAGAGACTGCTGCTGGAAGGTAGAGAAGTGAATAGAGAGAATGAATCAGATCAAGAGGGGAGTGATGTGGAAGAGCAGGAGAGTAAGACAGGAGAGATTGAAGGAGTGGAAATGAATGTGGAAGTGAGTGGTATGAGTATAGATAATGAGAGAATGGGTGTGCAAGAGGAGCAGGGAAACGGGGTGGCTCAGGGTGGACAGGGATACACAGCGTGAGAAAGGTGGATGCTCCAAGAGGAGGTGAGAGAATGTGTAGGCAGGAAAGTAATGGGATGATCAGGGATCAAAAGGAAACAGATGGAATTGCAAAGGGTTCTAAAATGAAGAAGCAGAAAGGGAAATGGCCCCAGTCCAGCATGGAGAGATCACATCGAGTGAGTGGTATCAGTGGAACTAGCTGTAGATCCAGAAATGAGTTGTTGTGTTTGTATACCAATGCTATAAGTATAAGAAACAAGGCGGATGAAATGGTTGTACTAATTGCGTCTGTGCACCCAGAGATTGTCGGAATAAGTGAGACATGGTTAGATGAGGATGACATCCTGACAGGAATAGAGATGGAAAGGTATGATGTGTTTCGTGAGGATAGAAGGGGTAAAAAGGGAGGGGGGAGTGCTATTGATGATAGAGAAAGAGTTATGTCCATACAAGGTAGAGATGCAAGGGGGAAATGGGGCCAGTGGTTTTGAGGCAGTATGGTGTGAGATAGAGGTGAATAGAATCAAATACTTGGTGGGATGTTGTTATAGACCTGGTAATGTGGATGGTGGTGATAGTGAAATATATAGTCAAATAAGCCAAGCAAATAAGAAAAGGGTGATCATTATGGGTGATTTTAATTATGGCAATATAGACTGGAATGAAGAGATAGCAACTGGAAGTAAAGAAAATGAGTTTCTTGAGTTTTTGAGGGATAACTACCTCAGACAGTATGTAACAGAGGGCACAAGAGGATTAAGGGTCTTGGATTTGGTCATCTCATCGGAGGATGTAATTATTAGTGAGGTATCAAATCATCCACCAATTGGCGAAAGTGACCATGAGGTGATTACTTGGGTGGTTGCCAGCAGTGCAAGGACCCCTGTGAAAAAAGGGTATATGTGGAACTACAAGGGGGGTGATTATGAAGAGCTCAGGAGACAGCTTGCAGGTGTAGCATGGAATGAGGAGTTAGCTGGAAAAGAGATCAATGCAGCTTGGGGGATTTTCAAAAAATATTTAGTGGATGCAATGTCTAAATGTATACCACGGGTGAGAAGGTTAAATAAGTTAGGTGTGAGATGGATGAATAAAGAGATTAAGCATGCAATAAAGAGAAAAAGGGCATTGTGGAGGCAGCATAAGAGAAGTGGAAGTAACCAATTTCATGAGTTCTACAAAGACCAGGCAAGGAGAGTGACTTGGTTGGTGAGAGTAGCTAAAGAGAGGTATGAACAGCAGTTAGCTAATGAAGCTAAAAAGAATCCTAGGGAGTTCTTTCGATATGTAGCCAGCAAAAGAAAGAATGATTATGGAAGGATGACATTGATTGGAGGAAATGGTATAAAGACAGCTGTTGCAGAATGTGTGGTGGAGATACTTAATGAGCAGTTCATAAAGATCTTTCAATCTTGTGAATGTGACTTCATGGAGAGATTAAGAGCAGTTGATGATGGGGAGGAGAGACTGACTGTAAGTGAGCAAGAGGTGTTTGGGGAGTTGAGTAAACTAGATGTAAATAAGGCTGTGGGACTTGATAATATATCACCGCGTATTCTGAAGGAATGTGCCAGAGAGTTGACACCTGCCTTGACATATTTTTTTAATACGAGTCTTGCACTTGGTCAAGTCCCTAAAGAGTGGAAGGAGGGCAAGATTGTGCCACTTCATAAAGGAGGTGATCGAACTCAAGCATCAAACTATAGGCCTATCTGTGTGTCAGGTGTTGTGGTTAAGTTGTTGGAGAAGCTTGTGAGAACTAGGATCCAGAGTTGGGTTGACAACAATGGTATAATCTTTGATGGACAGCATGGATTTGCTAAAGGGAGGTCGTGTTTTAGTAATCTACTTACTTATTACAATAAAGTGACTGCTTCCTTGGACAGAGGAGAAGGATACACAGTAATATACTTGGATTTCGCAAAAGCTTTTGGTAGAGTGCCTCATGATAAGTTGACAGTCAATCTAGAGCAGATGGGGTTGGATATTAGATTAGTGCATTGGATTGGAGACTGGCTATCTGATAGGTATCAACAAGTTGTGTATGGGGGTGCAATATCCAGGAAAAGGAAAGTCACTAGTGGAGTGCCTCAGGGATCTGTTTTAGGGCCATTACTATTTAACTTGTATATTAATGATATTGGCGAAGATTTGGATCGAGATATTCAGTTATTTGCAGATGATGCAAAGTTGGGACGAACCATAAAGAGTAGTGAAGATGTTGTGGCCTTGCAAGAAGACTTGAATAAATTGAGTGATTGGGCAAGCAAATGGGGATGTGAGTTCAATGTTGCAAAATGTAAGGTTTTAAAATTTGGAAAACAAAGATGGGATGCAGAATTTATGCTTGGTGAAAATATATTGTTGGAAGTAGAGGAAATAAGAGATCTGGGAGTGATAGTGGATAAGGATCTAAAATTTAGGTGTCACATCGCCAAAATTGTGAAGACAACACGAAGACTTCTGGGAATGATGAGGAGGACACTGACGTGTAGAAGTAGGGAGATTCTTGTTCCATTGTATAAGGCTTTGATTAGGCCACACATGGACTATTGTGCCCAGATTTGGTCACCTGGTTTTCAGAAGGATGAAGAGATGTTGGAAAGGGTCCAAAGGCGACTGACTAAGGTAGTTTCTGACCTCTGGAATGTCGAGTATGAGGAAAGATTGAAAAGATGTAATTTGCAGAGACTAGTGGAGAGAAGGAAGAGGGGAGATATGATAGAGACCTACAAGTTGGTAAGGGGTTGCTATAGGATCAATGGTGGAGAAGTTCCACAGCGAATAGTGGGAGATCAGGGGAGAACCAGAGGTCATCCCTGGAAACTGTATAAAGAGGGTGTGAGTAAGGGAGTGAGAGGCAGGTTTTTTTCGTGCAGAGTTGTGAATGATTGGAATGCCTTGCCTGAGAGTGTGGTGTCTGCAAGGAGTTTGAATGTGTTTAAGACCCGGTATGATGAGATGTGTGTGAGATAAAAGGACCTCCTAGATGAGTCTTTGACTCCATGAGGTCTTGTTTAATAATAATAATAATAAATAATAATAATAATAATACGTCATCGACATATCTTAACCAAATTTTTGGTTTGGGTTCAAAAGTGAATATTTTTTCCTCAAGGTGTTCTAGAAACAAGTTTGCTAGGTTTAGTGATAAAGGAGTTCCCATTGCTGTTCCTTCTTCTTGCTTGTAAATTTGACCTTTCCAGGTGAAGTAACCTGATGAAATAACAAACTTGAATACTTCTACTATATCAGACGGAAATTTTTGAGTTAGTAATTCTATTGTTTCTTTATGGGGAATGTTTGTGAAGAGGAAGACAATGTTGAAGCTGATTAACAAGTCAGTTTTTGATAGTTGAATGTCTTTAATTTTTGTGTGAAACTCAGTAGAAGTTTTGATTGAAGAAACTGAGTGGCCTGTGTGAGGACTGAGAAAGTTAGATAAGAATCTTGATAACTTGTACGTTGCACAGCTGATGCTGTCTACGACGGGTCTAAGTGGAACATTAGTTTTGTGTAGCTGAGGTAAGCCATAAAAGTGGCTTACCTAAGTTTAAAAATGGCTTAGGTAAGCCATTTTTAAAAAGACGAATGTGGTCTTTAAAAAGACCACATTCGTCTTTTAAGCCACAGAAATCTGGCCTCGCTCAGCACGGAATTGAAAATCCAAACCATAGGATCCATTTGGAAAAGTCTAAACTTTTACATAGATCTTTTACATAGATTATATAAACATGAACATTTATACAAAGAAAGTTCTGAAGCCCTACTACACAGACCAAACTTAAACCACAACGACGGTCTTACTATTCCTAAAGTATGGGAAATTGTCATACAAAATTGTGTTAAATAATTTATTTATTTTTATTTATTTTTTATTTTTTTATTTTTGTTGTACTACTGTAGCACGTTATGCACGTTTAATGAGATTCTATTGCAATCATGCGCCCTAACTGTATGTTATTTTTATTATTGTTTAAAACTACTCTACTGATGATGTCCTAGGATGCTTAGGATGAAATATTTACAATTAAATAATTTTCACTGTGGTTAATACTTGTGTTTCTTTTAATTATGATCGCACCACAGGTTTCGTTATTTAAAAACAAAAAAATGTACTGTTATTGCACAAACTCCTCTGTTTATGCACATCATCTACAGATCAACTTTCTCTCTTAATGCCTAATTCCAAACTCTTTCAAATATAAAATCCCCACTGATGTATATCTTAGAATCATTCTAAACTTACTTCTCTCATATTGTAGCAACATGCAACACTCAGTCTTAATACTATTGCAATGCTTGTCACTACTTAACATAAATTCTTTCACTGTTCTTTCACCATCCTTACAAATACAATATGGCACAAGAAAAACAATACTGAATAACTACGTCAATATATGTTATGGAATAAATGGGCATATTAACAAAGAAATATGTTTACACATGATGATATGTTCATCCACAGCTATCTGAAGACGTCAAATAAAGCAGTTATGATGGTAGATTGCATGCTCGAAATGGGCACCTCGTCTTTCCTGACAGGTTTTGTAGAAGATGTGAAGGTTCTCAGTAATATTGAAGAACAAGGTTTGGGACATCTGCTGGACATATCATGTATTTTATCCCTTAGTCATCAAGGTTTGAATGTGGGTCATGGTGGAATACCCATTCCTTCAACATATCCCAAATGAAGGCATCAAGTGATGTGGAATCAGGAGTACATGACAGGTACAGGAATTCTGTGAATCTTAAATGAGCCTCCTGGGGAAGTGTTCTGATAAATGGACTCTAGAACTATGTGATGTTTGATAGGTTGCTCTGTCCTGTTGGAATACCTGTGTGGGAAATGGAAAGTTTTTTGTGCAACACATTCTGTTGAAATCCTGGGTGAACAGAATGAACACATTCTCAATGTAGCATTCGATGTTCAAGGTCACAGTTACGCCATCTTCATCAATGGCTGGAAGCTGTACACAATGTGGTGACCTTCTTGCTGTGAAAAGTCTCTTGAACAAATTCCAATTTCAAGAAACTTGTAGTTTCTTCTTTACATGACTGCATATATGGAAATGTGCTTCATACGAGAACCAGATGTTATGGAGGAAGGATGGATCTTCATAGATATTGGCAGGCAGGCATGCATAGTATCTCCGCTGTGCAGCATAATCCATTGCTGTTAGATGCTGAGAAAGGCACTCAGCTCCTTAAGGATTCTCTGTAGTAACTCCCTTGTTGTCGAAAGTTTTACACTGTATGGCATTAACTGCATTTTAGAGACTTGCTCCAGTACGTGCCGTGATTCTTATTTGTGTTAACAGTTTGTGATCTCCCAAAATGTTCTCTGCATTATGGTAGAACACTCCTAGTATGTTGAAACCTTTCAATTAAGACAGTGATGACATTGCTTGGGGCACACTAACGGAAATGAACAAACCTGTCATAAACTTGGACCATTTGCTCTACCAACTTTGTATGAACAAAAATAATACTTAACAATAAACGTCTTTTCTTAATAAATGTGCTCTTCTATTAATGTGCATGTAGTCAAACAGCAGATCTCATATGGTGTACTGAAGGAGGGGACGTGAAGTTGTTGTTTTTTTTCACAATACTGTACTCTTTCACTATTTCTTCATTCTTAGTCTCCATGTATTTATGTGCTAATCATCCTGCTATAGAGGTGTGACATAAATATATTTTGACATTGATGATGCCCTTTTATTTAAAATGACATGAATGCTATTTTCACTATTGCATGAGAAGAATATTAATAACATCTTTTGAAATAATAGTTCATGAGCTGGACCCTTAATAGAGATAGTAGAATTTTTCATCCCATATAACATGCATTTTAGCTTAAGAACACATGCAGTTCACACACCTAGTTCCTTTGGAATAGTTTAAATCAGGGCTGTCCAAAGCACTGCCCACTGGCCGGATGTGGCCTGCTGTGCAATTTTGTGTGGCCTGCCTGTGGATTTTGATTTTCACAAGTGAAAAACTAAAATACTCTGAATCAATTGTGTGTTAGATATTTTAATTCTATTACTAATCGATAATGTCAATTTTGCTAATTTTATTGGGTGTTTTTACATCACTATATACCCACATGTTTTTCAAATATTAGATGTGTCAAGGAAGCGGTCTTATACTGTTTTGTTGCAACATGCATGCTCCGGGCGCTCACAAGGAACATGAGCATGCGATTAGTGTTGTTCGTTTTTTCAGCTATCATGGTTGTGTCACTGCTGCTCACAAAATTACTAGATATACATTGTGATGTGGCCCTCAGATAAATTTTTTTTGTAATGCGGCCCTCGGATTACCTAAGGTTGGACAGCCCTAGTCTAAACCATTGTCAAATGTATTTTGATATCACTACATCTGCTTTCAGTTATTCATGTAATTTTATTTTTAATTATGCATTTGCATTTGTAATTTTTTGTGTATTTATCCCTTTCTGCTAATCTTAAGAATATCTCAGTTCTGAGATATCTCAGTATCTCAACATAGGACTCAATTATGGATATTTGGTTTAAACTTCATATCTTTTAAACTTCTTCTGAAACTATCACTGAAGCTAGTGTTAAATGTCACAAAATCTTGATGAAACTTGTGACTTCATGTAGCATTAATACCATGGATTTTTTGTAGCCTAGAAGCAAATTCCTCATGGCCCATTTGGTATATGGTTTGAATTTCTATATATATTTTTTCTCTTTTTTTTTTTTTTTTAATTCATTCTTATACCATGCCATTCTTTTTTTAAATTTCTTCATATGCCACTTACCAGTCATCCCCATTTCTCTTTAACTGTAATTTAATATAACTAATGGAAGTTTTTTCCCACTTGGTTAGACTATAAATTATATATTTAGTTTAATCATTTATCCAAGTGTAAGCAAACAAAGTTTGCACCTGAAGTATCTTCAGGTGGGGCAACTCATAGCAAAGGTGGACAAAGCTTTGCATCACTTGCCTTAGTATCCCATAATGCAAAGCACATCTCCTTGCAGACGTGTATAATGCTATGCATTATGGGAAGGGTTGCTACCCAGACAGGTTTCAACCTTTATTGAGGTCTTTTCAGTGGGAGCCAGACCCAGAGGTGATACTAAGGTTGAAGCAATGCAGAAGTTATATTTACCTATATTGTCCACCTTTGCTACAAGTTGTCCTAGTCCTGAAGATCCTTCAAGTGCAAACTTTGTTTGCTTACACTTGGATAAAGGATTAAATTAAATGTATAATTTATAGTCTAACCAATTTGGAAAAAACTTCCAACATCTTTATCTAATCCAGAGTAATTTAATAATAAGTTGTGACACCTTTTGGCAACTCATACAGGTAAATATGACTTCTTCATTGCTTCAACCTTGGCATCACCTCTGGATCTGGCTCCCACTGAAGAGATCTGAATAAAAGTCGAAACCGGTCAGGGTAGTGACCCTTCCCATAACCCATAGCATTATACATGTCTGCAAGGAGATGTGCTTTGCATTATGGGATACTATGGCAAGTGTTGTCAAGCTTGGTTCACCTTTGCTATGAGTTGCCCCAGTCCAGAAGATATTTCAGGTGCAAACTTTGTTTGCTTACACTTGGATAAAGGATTAAACTAAATATATAATTTAATATAACTGATCTCTACATGTCTTCTTAATCTGTTTCATGACACTTTTGTATTGCACCTCTTATCATCTCCAACATCTGCACATCTCATTCATCTTCACCAACCCTTTAATAATTATATAAATATAAAAATAAATATAATATAATATAAAAATCTAAATATAAAATTTATATAAAATACAAATCTCTTTAATTCATTTCTGCTTTCATTCCAATCTAGCTTTTTCAATGAAAATTAGTTGATAAAAATGGTGAAATAGCAAGCACAGGATATAAAATATAGTCAAGATATTTATTATTATATGGGCTCCTCAATAGAGTCCAAAGTCTCATCGCAGGAAACCAAAACTATTCACACAATCTATCATACCTCTCCTTGAATCCATTAAAAGACGGAGCACTCACAACTGACTCTGACAACCCATTCCATTTATTCACAAATCTCCAAGTGAAAAATCTAGTCATCACACCCTTATAATAATAATAATCATCATCATCAAATTCCTGACATATACCCTCATGGGGGTGTACAGGATATGATAGTACTACATGAAAATTTTACATCATTACTAACTTCCTATCTACAATTTTCCTCCAAATAATCCTTTCTTTTAGGCTTGCACGGTGATCCGAATGCATTTTTGGAAATTATGGAGACAACTACCATGTTTGAATAAAAACTTTAGTTTAATATTACTAAAATTTTACAATTCGACGTTTCGACCTTTATTTCAAGGTCATCTTCTGGAGCGTACAAATATACACAAGAAACAAGCTATACTACAATCATACTGGTTCGTTAAAGACACTGACTAACCGCTACCACAATTGTTGGCCTGACCTCTGGTGAAAAAAAAAAAAAAAAATATATATATATATATACATCAACGCTAGAGTCCTATTATTTGTGTTGTCTACTATATACATATATTAACATCATTCCAGCCAGTTGGAGTGGAATGGTTTCTAATACTAGCGGATTGGCTAGAGTCCTGACTTATGTTGAATCTTTCATATTAGGTTGGCTGAATGTGTGCCATCCAGATCCTTGGAATTTTCATATCATCTTTATTGTTGATATTTGGGTGGTTTATCAGGATTTCACAGGATTCTTTAAATTTTCTTTCGTACCATGTTTTTGTGTGGTGTAAGGAGCAGGTGCTTTTCCAGTTGATTTGGTGTAAGGTGTTAAGTGCATGGTCTGAGAGGCCTGCTTCACTATAATGGTTATATTTAATGTGTCTAATGTGTTCTTTCTTGCGTATAGGGATTGTCTGTCCTGTTTCACCAATGTACGGTAAGTTACAGGTGCAGCGGATGCAATAGACTCCAGGATGTGCTAATGGGAGGAGAGGATCCTTAGAGGAGCTGAATATGGTTTTAAGTTTAGTGGGTGGTTTAAAGGTGGCATTGAGGTTATAATGTTGTAGGATTCTGTTGATTTTTTTCTGATAACCCTTTAATGTATGGGATGGCTATGGTTTTACTGTAATCTAGATTCGTTTTTGTTGTGGTTTTATAGAGTATTTTATTGACAGTATTTTTGTTATAGCCATTGTTTATGAATGTGTCACTAATGATTTTTAGTTCTTGTTTCAGGGCTTGCTGGTTAGAGCAAATAGTTGTGGCTCTGTTTTTAAGGGTGTTTATGACTCCATATTTTTGTGCTGGGTGGTGGTATGAATTCGCATGTATGTATTGGCCCGTGTGTGTCGGTTTTCAGTAGACCATGAAGGATAGACTGCCTGAAGGAAGACGTGTAACTAGTGTGTCTAGGAACAGGAGCGAATTTTGGTTTTCGATTTCGATGGTAAATTGTATGCGTTCGTGTTGTTTGTTTAGGTGGCTGAGGAATGTGTTTAGCGTTTGTCGCCCGTGCAGCCAGATCGCGAACACGTCGTCAACGTATCTGAGCCAGATTGTCGGTCGAAGCGTGGCGGAATCAAGAGCCCTTTGCTCAAAGGTTTCCATGTAGCAGTTCGCTATTGGGGGGGGATAATGGTGAGCCCATGGCTGTACCTTCCTTTTGTAGGTAGAATTTGTTTTGCCACACAAAGTAACCGGACTTTAGTACATGGGCAAAGAGGGCCGTAATGTCGGGCGGAAATTTGTTTTGTAGTAGGTGATCCGAAGCAAGGCAAGTGGATGGCCAGACTGGATCAATTGACTAGTGAGCTTGCCTACAAAGGTAAAGTATGCTGCAATGTCTTCTTCCCCATGGTTCAGGGATGGGACTCAAGGATTGTTGTGATGCTCATACAGCATCTGGGGTAGTCCTCGAATTCTACTCCTGAGCACAGTCATTGCTTGCTAAAGTGTGTATACATGGTGAGTGGGTGGGGAATGTGACACAGAAGAAAAAAACCACATGAATTCTTCATCCTCATTTGTTTCAGGACCCTAGGATAGTCTCAACCAAGTAACAATACGATTGATACATCATTCGATAACAGAAATAAGAAACCAAAGACATGATACCATTATAAATATAACCAGTTTTTCTAATAATCTGTGAACAAATGAAAAACCAATAGAGAAAATATCACCCTTCTTTATTTAAATGGGTTTAGGACTGGCATGTTCTCCCAAAACAGTTAAGAAAATACATTCTGGTGATGTCCTTGTAGAAACATCATGTCAACAACATTCCCAAAAACAATCAATTCTTAAAGAGAAGTGATCTCAGAATAAGATCTTCTAGATGTTCTTGATGAGATATGTTCAGCGCTAAAAGATCAAGGGGGAAGTGGGTGATAAATATATGAGGCACAGCCTGATCCATAGGAACAGTCACCTGGTTCCATCCAGAAGTCATCCTTACTTTTGATACCTCTTAGCTTCCAGTATCTGTAAAAACAGGGTATATCAGTTGTCCTATTTGCCTGTACATCCCTAATCTACACTAAGATGCTTCAAAAGTTAGACATAGAGAGATGCCCAAATTGCCCGTCATGGCAGAGCCATGACGGGCCACTCCTGCAATATGAGGATTGTTGAAAGACCACTTCAACAAGCAGTTGATCATGTCTCTTTCTCATGTGTTCAATTTATTTGCAGAAAAAAACTGTGTATACATTTTTACCAGAAATGCACTCTATACCCTGATCCTGATTTAAGAATGGGACAAACTATTTTAGCACCAGAGGCCAAGTTTTTGGGACTCATCTATGAGAAAGCTAACATTCTTTACATTCATTATCTTTGGGAAAGCACAAAAGAGTGCAAAAAAGCATTGAATGTCCTCTGCACTCTCTCCTCTACAGAATGGGGTGGCTGATCAGTGTTCCTTGCCCCTCATTTATCATGCATTTTCACCTTCAAAGCTTAATTTTGGATCCCAGATTTACAGTTCTGCAAGGCAGAGTATGCTCTTGTGGTTGGACCCTATTCTTTATGTAGGTATCTGAATAGCCTGGTGCTTTTTGCACATCACATATTCAAAGTCTTTATGTTGAATCAAATGAATCCCCTCTATCACTCAGATGAAAACATTTGTTTCTCACTCGATTGCAGGATTTATACAGCAAAGTTTAGGATGGACAGGGTACACAGTGTGAGAAAGGTGGATGATCCAAGAGGAGGTGAGAGCATGTGTAGGCAGGAAAGTAATGGGATGATCAGGGATCAAGAGGAAACAGATGGAATTGCAAAGGGTTCTAAAATGAAGAAGCAGAAAGGGAAACGGCCCCAGTCCAGCATAGAGAGAGAGATCACATCGAGTGAGTGGTATCAGTGGAACTAGCTGTAGATCCAGAAATGAGCTGTTGTGTTTGTATACCAATGCTAGAAGTATAAGAAACAAGGCAGATGAAATGGTTGCACTAATTGCATCTGTGCACCCAGAGATTGTCGGAATAAGTGAGACATGGTTAGATGAGGACGACATCCTGACAGGAATAGAGATGGAAAGGTATGATGTGTTTCGGGCGGATAGAAGGGGTAAAAAGGGAGGGGGAGTGCTGTTGATGATAGAGAAAGAGTTATGTCCATACAAGGTAGAGATGCAAGAGGGAAATAGGGCCAGTGGTTTTCAGGCAGTATGGTGTGAGATAAAGGTGAATAGAATCAAATACTTGGTGGGATGTTGTTATAGACCTGGTAATGTGGATGGTGGTGATAGTGAAATGTATAGTCAAATAAGCCAAGCAAATAAGAAAATGGTGATCATTATGGGTGATTTTAATTATGGCAATATAGACTGGAATGAAGAGATAGCAACTGGAAGTAAAGAAAATGAGTTTCTTGAGTTTTTGAGGGATAACTACCTCAGACAGTATGTAACAGAGGGCACACGAGGATTAAGGGTCTTGGATTTGGTCATCTCATCAAAGGATGTAATTATCAATGAGGTGTCAAATCATCCACCAGTTGGTGAAAGTGACCATGAAGTGATTACTTGGGTGGTTGCCAGCAGTGCAAGGACCCTGTGAAAAAAGGGCATATGTGGAACTATAAGGGGAGGGTGATTATGAAGAGCTCAGGAGACAGCTTGCAGGTGTAGCATGGAATGAGGAGTTAGCTGGAAAAGAGATCAATGCAGCTTGGGGGATTTTCAAAAACTACTTAGTAGATGCAATGTCTAAATGTATACCATGGGTGAGAAGGTTAAATAAGGTAGGTGTGAGATGGATGAATAAAGAGATTAAGCATGTAATACAGAGAAAAAGGGCATTGTGGAGGCAGCATAAGAGAAGTTGTAGTAACCAATTTCATGAGGTCTACAAAAAGCAGGCAAGGAGGGTGACCTGTTTGGTGAGAGTAGCTAAAGAGAGGTATGAACAGCAGTTAGCTAATGAAGCCAAAAAAAAAAAGAATCCTAGGGAGTTCTTTCGATAGTAGCCAGCAAAAGAAAGAATGATTATGGAAGGATGACATTGATTGGAGGAAATGGTATAAAAACAGCTGTTGCAGAATGTGTGGTGGAGATACTTAATGAGCAGCTCATAAAGATCTTTCAATCTTCTGAATGTGACTTCATGGAGAGATTAAGGGCAGTTGATGATGGGGAGGAGAGACTGACTGTAAGTGAGCAAGAGGTGTTTGGGGAGTTGAGTAAACTAGATGTAAATAAGGCTGTGGGACTTGATAATATATCACCGCGTATTCTGAAGGAATGTGCCAGAGAGTTGACATCTGCCTTGACATATTTTTTTAATACGAGTCTTGCACTTGGTCAAGTCCCTAAAGAGTGGAAGGAGGGCAAGATTGTGCCACTTCATAAAGGAGGTGATCGAACTCAAGCATCAAACTATAGGCCTATCTGTGTGTCAGGTGTTGTGGTTAAGTTGTTGGAGAAGCTTGTGAGAACTAGGATCCAGAGTTGGGTTGACAACAATGGTATAATCTTAGATGGACAGCATGCATTTACTAAAGGGAGGTCATGTTTTAGTAATCTACTTACTTATTACAATAAAGTGACTGCTTCCTTGGACAGAGGAGAAGGATACACAGTAATATATTTGGATTTCGCAAAGGCTTTTGATAGAGTACCTCATGATAAGTTGACAGTCAAACTAGAGTAGATGGGGTTGGATATTAGATTAGTGCATTGGATTGGAGACTGGCTATCTGATAGGTATCAACAAGTTGTGTATGGGGGTGCAATATCCAGGAAAAGGAAAGTCACTATGGAGTGCCTCAGGGATCTGTTTTAGGGCCATTACTATTTAACTTGTATATTAATGATATTGGTGAAGATTTGGATGGAGATATTCAGTTGTTTGCAGATGATGCAAAGTTGGGAGGAACCATAAAGAGTAGTGAAGATGTTGTGGCTTGCAAGAAAACACTAGAATAAATTGAGTGATTGGACAAGCAAATGGGGATTTGAGTTCAATGTTGCAAAATGTAAGGTTTTAAAATTTGGAAATCAAAGATGGGATGCAGAATTTATGCTTGGTGAGAATATATTGTTGGAAGTAGAGGAAAAAAGAGATCTGTTGGTGATAGTGGATAAGGATCTAAAATTTAGGGGACACATTGCCAAAATTTTGAAGACAACACAAAGACTTCTGGGAATGCTGCGGAGGACACTGACGTGTAGAAGTAGGGAGATTCTTGTTCCATTGTATAAGGCTTTGATTAGGCCACACATGGACTATTGTGCCCAGATTTGGTCACCTGGTTTTCAGAAGGATGAAGAGATGTTCGAAAGGGTCCAAAGGCGACTGACTAAGGTAGTTTCTGACCTCTGGAATGTCGAGTATGAGGAAAGATTGAAAAGATGTAATTTACAGGGTCTAGTGGAGAGAAGGAAGAGGGGAGATATGATCGAGACCTACAAGTTGGTAAGGGGTTGTTATAGGATCAATGGTGGAGAAGTTCTACAGAGAATAGTGGGAGATCAGGGGAGAACCAGAGGTCATCCTTGGAATCTATATAAAGAGGGTGTGAGTAGGGGAGTGAGAGGCAGATTTTTTTTGTGCAGAGTCTTGAGTGATTGGAATGACTTGCCTGAGAGTGTGGTGTCTTTAAGGAGTTTGAATGTGTTTAAGACACGGTATGATGAGATGTGTGTGAGATAAAAGGACCTCCTAAATGAGTCTTTGACACCATGAGGTCTTGTTTAATAATAATAATAATAAAAGTTGCAAGCCATTCAGTGCACTTGTGCATATAAAAGAATTACAATCCTACCAAAAGTGTAATTTAAACAGAGTTTTTGAGTTCTTTACAGGCTGTCTCATCTCTAGTGTATAATCCACATCCAGTGCTTGGTGAGGTGTTACACCTTTTGTACAAAATAAAGACTTAATTTTGATGTTTACTTTTGTTGGATTCCTAGCCACATTGGAATTAAGGAAAATGACATCTTAGATGCAGCTGCTAGATCAGCTCATACTTTTTTTAGCATACTGTTTGACAGCCTCATATACTATAAAGAGCCAAGAGGCTATTTTTTTCTGACAGCATAAATTAAGTTAAGGGGATAATAAATCTCTGAGTTTCGTATCTGGCTTTAAAATAATGAGGGATTTATTATCCCCTTAACTTAATTTACGCCTCATATACTGACAACACACAGTTCATAAAATGAAAGCTCATTTCCCAATGTCAATAGTCCTGCCAGGAATCATTGACAAATGAAATGAAGCATTGGCAATCTAGTTTACTTGTTCCTGCTAGGCTTCATATAGGTTACAGTTATCTTATACATTCTTATTTACTGATGGCTGATGACTCATCTTTCTGTGAAAAATGAAACACCTATTTCACCATTAGTTACATTATTATTATTATTATTGTTCCAGACAACTCCAAGGAGTCGACAGACTCATCGAGGGAGGCCCTAACATCATGTCAAGAACAACTATTCGACATTGACACAGTATCTATCATACCTTGCCTTGAACTCATTCACGGTCGTAGCACCCACAACAGACTCTGGAAGTTTATTCCACTCATTCACCAATCTCCAAGTAAAAAACCTAGCTCTAACTCCCTTGTCAACCACGCTCTTGCCCAGCTTCCATGCATGGCCCCTAGTCCTCCCACCACCAGTCATATTTTCAAAAATGTCTTCTGGATCAATCTTATAGAAACCCTTCAGTAATTTGAATGTCTCAATCATATCACCCCTCCTTTGCCTGTCGTCCAATCTCTGCAACCCACAAATCTTCAACCTATTCTCATGAGGTTCATTCCACAGACCTTCTATCATCTTGGTCACTCGTCTCTGGATCCTCTCCACTTCCTCCCCATCACGAAGCAACCCTGGTGCCCATAACTGGTCACAGTAGTCCAGATGGGGTCTTATCAAGGCTCGATACAGAGGAACAACAACTTGTTTGTCTCTGCATGTTAAAGTATTTTTCAGAAGCCAAGTGATTTGATGAGCTGATTTAGTCACTTTTGCAATGCGCCCCCTAAACTTCAACTCCCTATCCACCAACACTCCCAAATCCCTGGCCTCATCAATCTCCTGGAGTACGGTTCCACCAATGCGATATACTGCTGCTATTCTTTTCATCCCAAAGTGCATAACCTTTCACTTTGCCACATTAAATTGACATCCATTTTTCCTAGCCCAGTCCTCCAAACTATCCAAATCATCCTGTAAAATTTTGACATCCTGTGCACTCACAATTGCTCTACCCAACTTTGCATCATCAGCAAACAAGTAAACACTTCCTCTCAAATCCTTTCCTATATCATTGATGAAAAAATTGAAAAGCAGTGGTCCAAGAACAGAGCCCTGCGGCACACCACTAGTCACGAGCTGTCTTTTAGACTCCACTCCTGCATAAACCACTCTCTGGTATCTCTCCTTCAACCACCCTACTATCCATCTCACCAACCCTATATCTATCCCCATCTGCTCCAGTTTACTGATTAGGGTTCCATGTGGTATCCTGTCAAAGGCCTTGGCAAGGTCCAGTAGTATCACTGTAAACTCATTACCCCTATCCAGTTCAGCCGTCACTGTGTTATAAAATATGAGCAAGTTACTGAGGCATGATCTACCCTTCGCAAAACCTTGTTGTCCCCCATACAATATCCCATTTTCATCTATCCAATCCTGTATTCTTTTCTTGACTAATTTCTCTAAGACCTTGACAATGATTCCTGATATGGTAATCGGTCGGTAATTTACAACAGCATTCTTGGAATCACCTTTATGCAGTGGAACTATTTTCCCCTCTTTCCATCCCCTTGGGACTAACCCAGACCCGAGACTCAAATTAAACAAAATGATCAAGGGTACTGACAATTCTTTAGCTGCTTCTTGTACGACACAAGCTGGTATACCATCCAATCCCACGGATGTATTGACATTGAGGTTATGCAATAGACTACTCACCTCCACTTCATTCACCAGAATTCCCGTATAATCTACTGGTTTATTCGTTTCTGCAATGTCACCACCTGGATGATATATTCTTGCAAAGTGCTCACTCGGTAACTCAACTATCTCAACTGATTCAGTTACCTCCCTACCATCGGTATTCTTTAAAATCATTCTGCCATTTACATTTTTCCTTTTACTTGCTACATATCTAAAAAACTGTTTAGGATTCTCTTTAGCTTGTATGGCCAATGTTCTTTCGTAATCCTTTTTTGCTTTTCTTACCACACTCGTCACCCTTCTGGCCTGCGCTTTATACCGTTCATGTGCCTGCCGGTCACCTTTCTCCTTAAATTCCCTCCATAGTTGTTTCTTTTTTTGCAACTCAAGCTGTTATTCATCCATTGAACCCCTACTTGATTTATTATTCGGACTCTAGGTATATAGTCAGCCATTGCTTCATGCAAACACTTCTTAACTGCCTCCCATGCATTATCAACTTCTAGTTCTTGCAGTTGTACATGCCATGGCACTGAACCAATCAAACTGCTAAGCTTGTCATACTTTCCAGCCCTATAATTCCACATGTACCCTGTCTTAATTGAAAATTCCACACCTTTAGCGACCTCCCAAGTCAAGTCCTTATGATCACTCTCACCAATTGGTGGCAATGTGGTCATATTTGTTACAGCCAAATCCTCAGATGTAATTACTAGGTCAAGCACTCTCTGACCCCTAGTATTATCCATTACATGCTGTTGCAGATGGTTATCCCTTAATAACCGCATAAAATCCAATTCCTTCCTCCTGTGTGTCCTCTCCTCACTCCAATCAATGCGACCATAGTTGAAATCTCCCATAACAATTACCCTCCTTCCACTCATTTCTTCTATTTGCTTGTGCATACTGTCACCACCATCTTTTCCATCACCTGGTCTATAGCAGCACCCAATTTGGTGGTGTGCCAGCGTTTCACACAAGAGAGAGAGAGAAATTACATTATTACTATAGCTTTATTACTATATTGCTAATCCACCTATATCTTGGTCTTCCTCTAGGTCTTTTTCCTTCCAACCTGGCAGAGAATACTTGTTTTGCTAATCTTTCCTCTCCCATTTTGTTTAAGTGACCATACCACCTGAGATTGTCTCTGCTAACACATTCCTGGATGCTAATAATGTCAAGTTCTTTCCTAATATCCTCGCTTTTAATATGATATTGCTATTGATGCCATCTGTTCATGCCCCTAATCTATCTCAGGACTCTCATATCTGTAGTCTTCAGCCTTTGTTCAAGTGTTTTATTTCTAACCCATATCCATAACATAAAATTTGGCTTGCGCACTGTCTTGTATACAGATAGTTTAGTGATTTGACTAATTTCTCTCTTATTCCATGTAAATTTATTCAGTTGACTTCCTACCATACCAGCTTTCTTGATTCTCTTGTCTATTTCCATATTTAATTTACCATCTTCACTAAAAATCTTGCCTAAGTAGTTTACTTGTGCTACAGTTCTCCATTCATAATGCAGTTGATATTTTCAATGCTTCTGCCTATTTTCATTGTCTTCATCTTGCTGTTGCTGATTTTCATACCAAATTTATTACAACAGTTATTCAATTTAGTCGGGGAATCTTGAAGACTTGTACTGGATTTATTTAGAAGTATAACATCATCTGCATAAAATAAAGAGCTGACATTAACATCACCAATTTTGATATTAGGTTTAATACCACTTCATAATGTGATCCATATAGATAATGAAAAAACAGAAGGGATAATGTATATCCTTGTCTGACACCAGATTTCACATTAAACCAACTTCCTGTACTTCCTTCATTTCTATCTGCTAACTTATAATTCAAATAAAGAACTAAGTATTGTTTCATGTAATGCCCCATTGACACCATACAACTGTAGAATTTTGAAAAGCTTTTCTCTTGGCTCCTTTTCATATGCCTTTTCCAGATCTATAAAACTTAAATACAGATCTTTGTTATATTCTCATGATTTATCTACTATTTGTCTTAAAGAGAAAATCTGTTCCTGACAACCTCTAATTTGGCCTGAATTCAGTTTGTTTTTCACAACACTTTCCTTCTACAATTTTTCTTAGATGCTTCTCAAGTATACTTGCATAATTCTTGCCAGACACACTCAGTAGGGAGATACCTCTCCAATTTTCACATTCAGTTTTATTTCCCTTTTTATATATGGGTACTATGAGAGCTCTACTCCAATCATCTGGAATTTGTCCCTCTGTCCAAGCATTCTGATCTATGACTGCAAGACTTTTATACCTCCATACTTGAGCATTTCTGGTCAAATATCATGTACTCCAGCTGCATTTCGACATTTCAGGCTTTTGATGGCTTTTTCTACTTCAAGTATGGATATATGTATTCCTGATTTCATGTCTGTTGAATGTTTTTTACCACTGTACTGTCATCACTACTTGTTTCATATAGCAGTTTTTTGAAGAAATTACTCCATTCATGAAGGATATCTTTTTCTCCCCAGTTTTCAGGTCACCTTTATCATCTACCTACCTACCTGCCATCCGGCATTACAGCTCGTTGTGAGCCTTGTCTTCACAATCTTCTATCCTTGACTAGTCTTTCCCAGGCTTTCACTTTGAAAAAAGGAAGACCAAAATTAACTTTTGGTCTTCCTCTTTTCAAAGGATTTTGAAAATTTTGCTCTTCCTTTTTTTCCTTGTTGCATATATCTTCTCTCTCAATATTCTTCTTGGCATATAGAAGTCTTCCATTCTCTCTACATGACCTAACCATTGCAATCTTTGTGCTTTTATGAACCTAACAATATCTTCTTCTTTTAGTATTTGATTAATTTCTTTGTTGTACCGTGTTCTCCATACACTATTTTCTTCATCAGGTTCATAAATTCTTATAATTTTCCTTTTACCTTTATCATCTCTAATTCCTTTTACAGCACTCTTTCCCCCCATTTTTGAACTTTTTTAACAACCTCCAGAATATCTTGCTACCTTTTTGATATTTATTTTCTTGCCAAAGTCTTCCCAAGACTTTTGTTTAGATAGTTTTACACAGTGTTTAGCTTTCTTACATTTGTGTCTGTATTCTCTAAGAGCACAAGGTGACTTATTCACCAGGAACTTTTGGTATGCATTCTTCTTTTCCTTCACTGCCTCTTTAACTTCCTGAGTCCACCATGGAGTTCTGATTTTTCTATCCTTTCAGACAACCTTACCACATGCCTCTCTGGCTGAATCAATCAATGTTTTCTTCAGAATTTGCCACTGAATCCCCAAGGTTTGGTTCCTATTCTGAAACTCTTTCATTTTTTCTTGAATAATTTGTGTATTTTCTACAGTTCACATCTGAGAGCTTCTCAACTTTTATTCACTTTAAAACTTTCTTACATGTTCTTCTTTTCAATATAAAATTCATTTATCTTCTTATAACTATTTATTAATACCCTGTAGAGAAGTATTTATTAATACCTGGTTAGATAACTGTTATTAATACTTTTAATATGCAGATGCTTTACACTTTGCAAATACATTTTATGTTATTGACTAATTTATCTACCTGTAAGTATTTATTTTATTCCCTGAATACTTCTGTCCTGGCGCAGTATGACCTATGCTGTCCTTGTGGCATAAAATCACAAATCAGTCAATCAAAGCATTCATACCAATTTAAACGTTTTTATTGTTTATGGTATTAAATTGCAATATACATTTTATTATTGTTTAAAAACTGCAATGCACATATTTCTTCTTCTTTTTCTATGTATACAAGTCTCTCGTGCATCAGTTAGCATTTTTTTAATATTTGCCACCCTTTAATGATTCACTCAACATTGGGATTCCCAATATTGAGCAAATGTTGAACACATGGAAATGCAAAATGTTGAAGAATGTTGTTTTTGTAACTCTCAGAAACATCTTCCACATTAATTTTGTAACACATTACTGCTCCAGTAGAATAATTAATTTTTAATCAATCAATCAATATGAAAATAAAAATTTAAATGCAATCCATTATATTTAATGCTAATTACAAACTACATTATAGGGAAACTGTTTTGTTGTTGTTGTTATTATTATTATTGCTATTATTAGAGACTTCCAGGGAGTCAAGGACTCATTGAAGGAGGCTGTAAATTACCCAACCCAGCTATCATACCTTCCCTTAAATTCATTTATAGGGAGAAAAACCTAGATCTTACCCCTTTCTTGACTGAGAACAACCTTAACTTCAATGGATGCCCCTCCCCCCATGTTCTCTCGCTGCCTTCCATATAATGAAAAATTTCATCAGTTGAAATGCTATAGCACCCATTCAAAAGTTTATAGACCTCTTTCATATCGCCTCTTTTTCTCCTGTTAACCATAGTCTGCAATCCACATACTTGCAATCTGTCCTCATAATCTAAATCCCATAATCTGGATATAATCTTTTGTAACTCTTCTTTGCACCCTTTCCACAACTTCTTTATCCCCTTGGAACCCAGGAGACCAAATCTGCACACAGTAATCCAGGTGTGGTCTTATCAAAGCCTTATAAAGAGGCAAAATGACTTCCTTATCCTAACATGTCAAGGTTCGCTTCAACATAGCAATTATCCTCTGAGTTGTATTTGCAACTTTTGTTATGTGACCTTCGAACTTTAAATTCTTATCCGCCAATACACCAAGATCCCTTGCCTCTTCAGTTTCTTGTAGTAATAGACTTTATGTTCTTAGGAAGGACCTCCCACGATGAGTCTTTTGACTCCATGGAGGCCTGAATAATAATAATAATAATAACTCCGCTAATATAATGCCACTGGAACTCTAATCATGCCAAAGTGCATAACTTTACACTTACTAACATTAAACTGACAGCCATTTTCATTGAAGGCCCAGATTTCTAGTCTATTCAAATCATTTTGTAATTGCTGAATATCAGTAGCATTCCTGATTGCCCTGCGTATTTTTGCATCATCAGCAAACAATTGCACATCTGATGATAAACCCTGCTGGATGTTATTAATGTATAGATTGAACAATAATGGCCAGACTGAACCCTCAGGTACACCACTGGTTATCTTAAATCTGGCAGATTCACACCCACTGTATACCACTTTTTGATATATGTCTGTCAACCATCCTCCCTGATCCAAGTCAATAGATTATATTCCAATCCCATATTCTCCAGTTTATGCAACAGTCTGTCATGTGGTATCCTATCAAATGTCAAAAAAAAAAAAAAAAAAAACTCCAACATTGTCATAGTGTATCCATTCCCTTTATCCAACCCGGCAATAACATTGTTATAAAATATGAGCAAATTGCTAAAACATGACCTTCCTTTAGTAAACCCATGCTGTTCCCTGCAGAGTATAGAATGCTTTTCTACCCATTTCTGTATGTGAGTTCTTACCAGCTTCTCTAAAATCTTCACTACCACACCAGAGATACTAATAGATTTGTAGTTAGACACATTAGTTTTTGCACCACCCTTGTGCAATGGAACTATTATACATTCATTTCATTCCTGTGGTATCATTCCTGAGCTGAGACTCAAGTTATACAAATGTGTGAAAGGCCTAGCCAATTCAGCTGAACATTCCTTTAGCAAACGGGCTGATATTCCATCTGTTCCTATTGACAAATTCTTATCCAGGTTTTGCAATAGCTCTTCAACCTCATTTTCATGAACCTCTAACTCTTCATCCAACGTTGCAGTAGCACTGTGCACCATGCTACATACACCTGGTTGATATATCTTAGCAAAGTGAGCACTCATTAACTGAACAATCTCCTTAGCTTCCGACACTCATATACCATTTACATTCAATAAAGTTATTCTTCAAATTTCATTTTTTCTTTTGCTTGTGGCATAACATTAAAATTATTTTGGATCGATTTTAGCTTGCATGACCAATTTCTTTTCCTTCTCCGTTTTAGCTTTTGTCACAATACTCTTTACTTTTCTGGCCCGAGCTTTATATATTTAATAACTCTTCTCACTCTTATTCTCACAATATTCTTTCCCCATCATCTTCTTGTGGATCTCTTGCTTAATAAGGCTGCACATCCATTTCACTCTCAGCCTATTTACTCTTCGAACACTAGGGATACATTGAGATACCGCCTCATTCAAGCACTTTTTCAAAGATTCCCATGCATTGCTGACATTTTTTCCATTCAGTAACTGATACCATGGGACCAAAGATAGTATTCTTCTAAGTTGATCATAATTTCCTGCTTTGTAGTTCAGCATGTAGCCTGTTTTAATCAGAGCTTCAATACAAGTAGATACTTCCCAAGAAAGAACCACATGATCACTGTCACCAATTGGTGGTAAAATAGCCATATTGACAGATGTGCCTTCTGAAGCTATGAGCAAATCCAACACTCTTTGTGAGAAAGTTGTCTCGCAACAATTCAATAAATTCCTCTTCTTTCTTATCATCAGATTTCTCTTTTACCCAATCAATGTTTGGAAAATTAAAATCACCCATAATGATCATTCGCTTGGTACCCATAAGGCTAAATTGGCAAGATATTATGCAAGGTATTACTGTATTATTAAATTATGATTAATGATAATAATATGTGAATGCAGTTAACTGATTGGATATGCACTTCGCAACCATATGCCTGGGAAAAGAGTGTCCTGGGTTTGATTCCTGTCACTGACGTGAGGAGCTTAGGATCTTTCTCAGGCATAGCCATATTTGCCAGTCATGGGCGTGTACTGCAGGGCTTTTCTGCCCAGTTTATGTAGAGTTTTCCCTTTTGCAAGCTATCAAACCAGCCTTGAGAACATAATTCTTCTACAGATATAGAATAGACCTCGAGGCATAGGGCCGACCACCTTATCCTCATATAACAGTTGCAGTTCTAAGGAATAGAAACCCTTGACACCGAAAAGGTAAAATAGGGAAAGATTAAAAAAGAAAAAGATAATAATACACTTTAAAATTTACTTGCAAGTTTTTATTCACTTTGGCTTAGATAAAATTTGAATGAAACAATAATTTAATATTTGCATTTTCTAGATTCGTTAATTCATCTCTTATGTCTAATTTGTTTTTTAAAAAATTCTTGTATACTTATCTTTCAACAAATAGACTACATATTTACATATAGATTACATATACGGGTGCGAAATTTAAGGATGTATGTGAGAGTATTAGAGCTCAAAAACAGAGGGTGAAAGAATTGATAGTTGTGGCAGGTACAAATGAATTGAAAGGAGATAAATTTTTTATGAGAGAGAACTTGAAAGTATTGTTAAAGGTAGCGAAAGAAAAGAGTGACAGAGTTAGAATGGTGAGTCTGTTGCTGCGGTATGACAGAGAGGAGTTTAGAAGTAGGGCCATAATCGCAAATGACATTATGCGCAGGTTATGCAGACGGTGTGGTGTGGAATGAGTTTGATGGGCGAAAGGATTTATACAAGATGGATGGCCTGCATTTAAATGGATTTGGTGTGCGGAGACTGGAAAAAGTGTTGCTGAATGAAGTGAAAATGAATGTGCAGAACCAGGGAAACTTGAACTACCAAGGAGGGGGGGAAGTGGATATGCAAACTTTAGGGAGACAGTTGAGTGTGTGAAAGTGTGTAATATGCCCAAGCGAGTAGGAAAGACCATGAATCAGAATGGGATAGTTAATATATGGCATCAAAATAGGGATGGGACAAATCAGCTTCTATAATTCATGTATGCTAATGCCAGAAGTATTAGGAACAAGAAGGAAGAATGTTTGGCCTTGGTTTGCACTTCCAGACCACAGGTTATTTGCATTAATGAAACATGGCTGACAGAAGATGAAACAGCTAGTGGGATTGAATGTGAGGGATATGGTGTGTTCAGGAGTGACAGGGAGAATAAAATGGGGGAGGAGTGTTATTGATGATAGCTGATGAGCTACAGCCAAGGAGAATAGAAGTGGAACTGCAGGATAGAGAAAAGAGCACATTTGAGGCAATTTGGTGTCAGATTGAAACTAGCAGAACAAAATATACAGTTGGGTGCTGCTATAGACCAGGTGATGGAATAGATGGTGGAGATAGTATGCATAAACAAACTGATGAACTGAGTGGAAGGAGGGTAATTATTATGTGGGATTTCAACTAATTCTAATCCGTAAACTACGACATATGGGAATGGATATTGGGTTGGTGAGATAGATGGGTGATAACATTGATTGGCAGGAGGAGAGGACACATGTGAGGAAGGAAATGGATTTTATTTAATTATTAAGGGATAACTATCTCAGACAGCATGTAATTGAAAATACTAGGGATGTGAGAGTGCTTGACATGGTAATGGCATCTGAGAATTTGACTGTAATGAATATGACCATGTTGCCACCTATTGGTGAGAGTGATCATAAGGTCTTGATCTGGAAGGTGGCTAAAGGTGTGAAATTTTCGATTAAGACAGGGTATATGTGGAATTACTGTGCTGGCAAATATGACAAGCATAGGAGATTGCTTGGTTCAGTGCCATGGCATGTAAAACTGCAAGGACTAGATGTCGATAGAGCATGAGAAGTGGTCAAGGAGCATTTACAGGAGGTTATGGCTGATTGTATACCTAGGGTCCGAATAGTAAAACAAGTAGGGGTTAAATGGATGAATAACACCATTATGCTTGAGATGCAAAAAAAGAAACAGCTGTGGAGGAAATTTAAAGAGAAAGGTGACCTGCAGGCACATTAACGCTATAAAGCGCAGGCCAGAAGGGTAACGAGTGTGGTAAAAAAAGCAAAAGTGGATTATGAAAGGAAACTAGCTATGCAAGCTAAAGAGAATCCCAAACAGTTCTTTCAATATGCTGCAAGCAAGAAAAAAACTGTACACGGCAAAATGATTTTAAGGAATGATGATGGTAAGGAGGTCACTAAATCAGTCGATATAGTGGAGTTACTGAGTGAGCACTTTGCAAAAGTATATCATCCAGGTGGTGACATTGAAAAAATGAAGGAACCATTCGTTTTAGTTTATACGGGAATTGTGATGAATGAAGTGGAGGTGAATAGTCTGTTACAGAACCTTAATGTGAATACATCTGTGGGATTGAATGCTATACCGGCACGGGTTTGCATGAAGCGGCTAAAGAATTATCAGTGCCCTTGACCATTTTGTTTAATCTGAGTCTCGGGATTTGGTTTAGTCCCAAAGGTGTGGAAAGAGGGGAAAACAGTTCCACTGCATAAAGGAGGATCCAAGACTACGGTTGCAAATTACCGACCAATCAGCATATCTGGAGTCATTGTCAAGGTCTTGGAGAAAGTAGTCAAGGGAAAATACAGGAATGGATTGATGAAAATTAGACACTGTATAGGGGACAGCATAGCTTTGTGAAGGGTAGATCATGCCTCAGTAACTAGCTCAAGTTTTATAACACAGTGATGGCTGAACTGGATAAGGGTAATGGATTTACAGTGATACTGCTGGACCTGGCTAAGGCATTTGACAGGAATACCACATGGAATTCTAATCCGTAAACTACGACATATGGGAATGGATATTGGGTTGGTGAGATAGATGGGTGGTTGATGGAGAGATATCGGAGAGTAGTTTATTCAGGAGTAGAGTCCAAAAGACGGCCTGTGACTAGTGGTGTGCCACAGGGTTCTGTTCTTGGACCACTGCTGTTTAATTTGTTCATTAACGATATAGGGAAGGATCTAAGAGGAACGGTTCATTTGTTCGCTGATGATGCAAAGTTAGATATGGCAATAGTGAATGCAGAAGATGTCAAAATCTTGCAGGATGATTTGGATAGATTGGAGTTCTGGGCTAAGGAGAATGGATGTCAATTTCATGTGACAAAATGTAAGGTTATGCATTTTGGGGTGAAAAGATTAGCAGCAGTATACCACATTGGTGGAACTGTACTCCAGGAGATTGATGAGGTCAGGCACTTGGAAGTGTTGGTGGACAGGGAGATGAAGTTTAGTGGGTACGTTGCAAAAGTAGCCAGATAAGCTCATCAACTCACTTGGTTGTTGAAGCCCTGGATAACAAGGGTAGCCAATGGTAGGCCGTATGTATGGCAGCAGGATTCGGCCCCTTGCCACACCTCTGGGAAAAGTCAAAAATGGTTGTCTGAAAATTTCTACGACTTCACCAGTCCAAATGTTTGGCCTCCGAAAAGATTAGCAACAGTATACCACATTGGTGGAACTGTACTCCAGGAGATTGATGAGGTCAGGCACTTGGAAGTGTTGGTGGACAGGGAGATGAAGTTTAGTGGGTACGTTGCAAAAGTAGCCAGATAAGCTCATCAACTCACTTGGTTGTTGAAAAATACCTTGACGAGCAGAGACAAGCAAGTTATTGTACCTCTATACCGAGCCTTGATAAGACCTCATCTTGACTACTGTGCCCAGATTTGGTCACCTAGGTTCCTTCTTGATGGGGAGGTGGTGCAGAGGATCCAGAGGCGAGTGACTAAGATGATAGCAGGTCTATGGAATGAACCATATGAGAACAGGTTGAAGATTGTGGGTTGCAGAAATTAGTTGATAGGTGGAAAAGGGGAGATATGATTGAGATATGCAAATTGCTAAAGGGTTAATATAGGATTAATTCAGAGGATATTTTTGAGATCAGGACTGGTGGTGGGACAACTAGGGGACACCTATGGAAGCTGGGCAAGAGTGTGGTTAGCAGGGGTGTTAGAGCTGGGTTCTTTACTTTTAGAATCGTAAATGAGTGGAATAAGCTGCCAGAGTCTGTTGTGGGTGCTATGACGGTGAGTGAGTTCAAGGCAAGGTATGATAGATACTTTGAGAATGTCGTATAGTTGTGTGGACATGATGTTTAGGGTCTCCCTCGATGAATCTAAGGACTCCCTGGAGTCCTTAGATTCATCGTCCTAGCAATCTTTTATCTGCCATTGATAACACCAAGTTTTCAGAAGCAAAAGTTAACACTGATCTGACAAGTACTTTGCACATCATTATCTTTGTTTTTCTTGAGATCAGATGTGACTTTAGTTGCTTCCTAAGTCCACAAAAGCATCTATTTACAGAACGAATACATCTCTGAATCTCAGTACTGATATCATTTCTACAATTTACTTCTGATCCCAAGTATATAAAACTATGTACAGTTTCAAATTTATTGGAATGAGTTTCAATTTGAGAAGGATTATTATCACAAATCTTTCCAGTTACTGGCATATACTTTATTTTTTTTTTTTTTTTCATCATCATCATCATCAAATTCCTGCCATGTACCCTCAAGGGGTGTACAGAATATGATAGATTTCCAGGACATGAAAAATTTACATCATTACTAACTTCCTATCTACAAGTTTCCCCCAAATCAGTCTGTTACTTGTCAAGACTCCAACATTATCAGATCTTATATTTCTAAGGCACTTTGTACCGTATCAATCCACCTATATCTTGGTCTTCCTCTGGGTCGTTTTCCTGCCAATCTGGCAGAGAACACTTGTTTTGCTAATCTTTCCTCACCCATTCTGTTTAAGTGACCATACCACCTGAGATTAGATCTGCTAACGCATTCCTGGATGCTGACAGTGTCAAGTTCTTTCCTAGTATTCTCCTTTTTTAATATGATATTGCCATTGATGCCATCTGTTCATGACTCTAATCTTTCTCAGGACTCTCATATCTGCAGTCTCTAGTCTTTGATCAAGTGTTTTACTTCTGACCCAGCTCTCAGATCCATAAGTTAAAACTGGTTTGAACACTGTCTTGTATACAGCTAATTTAGTGTTCCGACTAATTTCTCTCTTATTCCATATGAATTTATTTTATTCCTACCATACCGGCTTTGTTGATTCTGTTGTCTATCTCCATATTTAATTTACCATCTTCAGTAAAATCGTGCCTAAGTAGCTGAAATGTTTTACTTGTTCTACAGGTTCCCCGTTCACAACAGTTGACATTTTCAACAATTCTACCTAAATTTCATTGTCTTTTTCTTTTTAATGCTGACCTTCATACCATATCTATTACAACAGTTATTCAATTTAGTCAGGGAATCTTGCAAACTTGTAGCAGATATATTTAGAAGTATAACATCGTCCGCATAAAGCAAAGAGCAATCATTGGGAAATTCATCCCTCTGTCCAGGCTTTCTGAACTATGCAGTGCACTGTAAGACTTTTATACCACCACCATACTTCAGCATTTCTGGTCGAATATCATCTGCTCCTGCTGCCTTTCCACATTTCAAGCCTTTGATGGCTTTTTATACTTCAAGTATGGATATGTATTCCTGACTGTATGCCTGTTGAGTGTTTTTTACCACAGTGTTATCACTGCTTGTTTCATTTAGCAATTTTTCGAAGTAATTACTCCATACTTCAAGGATATATTTTTCTCCTGTTTTCCTGTCACCGTTATCATCTCTAACTCCTTTTACAGTACTCTTTCCTCCATTTCTAAGCTTCTTCAACAAACTCCAGAAATTACCACCTTCTTGATATTTATTTTCTATGTTCTTGCCAAAGTCCTCCCATGACTTTTGTTTAGCTAATTTTACACAGTGTTTAGCTTTCTTACATTGGTTTCTGTATTCTCTAAGAGCAAAAGCTGACTTATTTGCCAGGAACTTTTGACATGCTTTCTTCTTTTCCTTCACTTCCTCTTTAACTTCCTGTGTCCACCATGGAGTTCTGATTTTTCTATCCTTACAGACAACCTCACCATATGCCTCTCTGGCTTAATCGATCAGGGTTTTCTTCAAGGCTTGGTTGCTGTTCTCAAACGCTTTCATTTTTTTCCCCAATAATCTTTGTGTATTTTAATCTACAGTTCACATCTGAGAGCTGCTCAACTTTTATTTGCTTTAAATCTTTCTTACATGTTATTCTTTTCGATATGAAATTCAATTTTATCCTGCTCAAAACTAAATAGTGATCGCTTCCAATTTCAAATCCTCTGTACACTCTGGTGTCCTGCACCAGGAAGAAAACATCACTATCAACAACAACAGCATAGTCCATGAGACTTTTCTTATTCCTTGCCACTTCTCTCCATGTGAATTTGTGCACATTTTTATGTTGGAACATGGTGTTAGTAATAACCAGTTCATGTCCTGAGCAGAAATCCAACAGATATTTGCCATTATTATTAGCTTTGCTCTTTTCTCCAAATTTTTCCAAAATATTTTTGTATGTCTGACAATCATTTCCTGCTCAGCTATTTAGATCCCCAACAAGGACCAACTTTTCCTTTTTTCGTTGTGTCAGTTGCTTTTTCTAAAGCATCAAAAATTTCCTCCACTTCTACCTTAGTAGAACCTTCTGTGGCACCATAGGCACAAATAATTATTATTTTTGTTTTGTTTGGTTAATCTGCAAATTCATCATCTTTTCTTTCTTTTCTAAACTGACGAAAGTTTCTTCCATTGCTTTTGATGTTCGTATAATATTAATATCGTCTGCATATGCCATAATTTTACTGACTTGTAGAAAATACTTCCCCTTGTATTAATGCCAGCATCTCTGAAAACCTTTTCAAGTGCTATATTAAACAGTAAGCAATCTAAGCCATTCCCTTGTGAAACACCTTGTGAAACTTGTGAAAGAGAAGGTTGCATGCTGAACTAAAAAAGCATGAAATTTTGACCAACTGAAGAGTAGCATACCAGGTTCAGGGTAGTGGTATTGGTCACACGATAAGAAGAATATCGACACTGCTTGGGAAGCATTTAAAAAATACTTAAATGATGCAATATCAGAATGATCCCAAGAGTTTGATGAATAAATAGGGTAGAAGTCAAATGATGTGTAATCTTATCAAGCAAAAGATACATAAGAGGAGGAAGATGTGGAAGAAATACCATGCGCATAGGGTGGTGTGTCCGTTATGAATATTATAAGCAACAGGCAAGAAGAATGACAGCTATTGTACGGAAAGCTAAGTCTGAGTATGAAAAGAAACTGACTCTGCAAGCTAAAGATAACTTCAAAGAATTCTATCAATTTGCTGCAAGTAAAAGAAAGAATAAATATGAAAGAATAACTCTACTGAATACCGATGGTGAGAGAGTGACCGATGCAGAAGAGGTTGCCAACTAATGAGTGCCCATTTTACTAAAAGTTATCAACCTGGTGTATACAACATTGAGGTCACTGCTATCTCTTCACTGGATGAAGAAATTCATGTGTATGTGAGGAGGTATTAATTACATCTGTTGTACAAACTGAATAAGAATTCAGCAATATGGAGTGATGATATTTCAGCACAGGTTATAAAAGTGTTCAGCTAAACTGCCTATTCCTTTAACTAGGCTATATACTTTGAATCTCAGAACAGGGAAGATTCCACAGGAGTGGAAAGAATATATGGTAATCTCATAGCACAAGGGTGGTGCAAAGACTGATGTATCCAACTATCGACCAATCAGTATCTCAGGAGTAGTGGTGAAGATTTTGGAATTTCACATTCTGAAATTCAGAATCTCTGTTTTACAATGAACTGCATTGGTTTACTAAGGGAAGGTTATGTTTTAGCACCTTACCTGAATTCTATAATAATGTTACCATTGAACTAGACAAGGGGAATGAATATACCATGATAGTTTCGGATTTTGCTAAAGCTTTTGACAGAATACAGCATGGAAGATGTTGCAAAAATTTGAGAATATGGGTTTTAAGTATAAAATATTAGCATAGATAATAGGATGGCTGACTGACAGATATCAAAATATAATGTATGGGGGGATGTAAGTCTACAAAATTTAAGTTAACCAGTGGTGTACCACAAGGATCAGTCATTGGTCCATTGTTATTCAATCTGTACATTAAATAACATTGGGAAGGATTTGAAAGGTGGCATACAGCTATTTGATGATGATACAAAGATAGCTAGGATAACCAGGAATGCTGCTGATATGCAGCACTTGCAGAATGATTTGAATAGACTGGAATTGTGGGTATGGGAAAATGGATGTCAGTTCAATGTCAGTAAATGTAAAGTCATGTACTTTGGCATGATTAGATATCTAATGCCATATTATATTGGTGGCGTTATGCTAGAAGAGACTGACCAGGCTTGGGATGTTGGAGTTTTAGTAGATAGGAAGTTGAAGTTCAGGGCCATGTAGCAAAGATTGCAAATACAACTCAAAACAGAATTGCAATGCTAAAACGAACGTTCACATGTAAAGATAAGGATGTCATTTTGCCTCTTTACAAGGCCTTGATAAGACCTCACTTGAACTATTGTGCACAGGTCTGGTCTTGTAGTTTCCATTGTGATTCTGATACAGTGGAGAGAATGAAAGGGAGAGTGCTAAAATTGAAATCAGGATTGTGGAATATTGATAATGAAGACAGATTGAAAATTTTGAGACTGAGACACCAGCAAAGAGAAGAAAGAGAGGTGATATGATTGAGCCTTACAAACTTCTGAAAGGGATCATACAGGATTTCAGTTGATGGAATTTTTCATTTTATGACAGGTGGGGAAGGGACAAAAGGATATCCTTGGAATCTGAGAATGAATGCTAAGAATGGGTGAAGATAGATTTTTTTTTCATTGCCATTGGATGTTGTGTGTGCAAGTAGTATTGAATGAATTCAAGAACAAGAATGATAGTTGGTGCATGGAGTGTGTGTGCCTTCCCTCAATGAGTCCCTGGAGGTATTTCTTAATAATAATAATAATATTTATTAGCATGAGTGGGGTAAGGATAACCTGCTCTAGAGAACAATGATAGTACTTTTTCAAGAGACTTTGAGAAATCCAGCATGTAATATGATAATCTCACATTGGGATGAAAATCACGTACCACCACTAAAGATCAAAAATATCACATTCTTACATAGTACATTCAAACCCCAGCACCTGTAGGTTAGAAATAGGAGACTTTGAAAGTTTTTCTAGTATCCACTTGGAAAACCAGACTGGTATGTCATTTTTTTTAAATTGCACTTTTTTTTATTCTGTCACAGCTTTCAAAAATAATTGCAGTATAATCATAGCTCATTTATACAGTATTTTCAAAAATATATTTCATTTTATTTTTTATTATTCCTTTTTTACTTTGCAAAATGGAGAAGCACCTATTAGATGAATTATGTTTCCCCATCCATAAGCTATTGCAACTCTGGCTGGACAAATTTTATTGAAATTTATTATTTAGAATACAAAATATCTGTTGAGTCTTCTCAGTTTCCATTTCAATTTTACTTTTTCTGAGAAAGCACAGGAATGAAACATTTTGGATTTATATATTGCAATTGCTTTACTCTTACCAGGGGAAATATGCGATTTGGAATATTAACTGGAATATAACCACATGTTTTGGTTTTGGTTTCAGGTGGATTATTTTTGGCTTAATTTTTTTTTTATCATAGTTTACACTCAGTGGTTTGTATTATACTGTAATCTTCTAACAGCATCAATCCACCTAGATTTGCAGAAATTGGTTGATAGGAGGAAAGGGGGGTGATATGATTGAGACATTCAAATTACTGAATGGTTTCTATAAGATTAATTCAGAAGATATTTTTGAGAATAGGATTGGTGGTGGGAGGAACTAGGGGCCATACATGGAAGCTGGGCAAGAGCATGGTTAGCAGGGATGTTAGAGCTAGGTTTTTTACTTGGAGAGTGGTGAATGAGTGGAATAAGCTGCCAGAGTCTGTTGTGGGTGCCATGACTGCGAATGAGTTCAAGGCAAGGTATGATAGATACTGTGTGAATGTCGAATACTTGTTCTTCACATGATGTTAGGGCCTCTCTCGATGAGTCTATGGACTCCTTGGAGTTGCCCGTAATTTGTTTGCTGATAATGCAAAGTTTGGTAGAGCAATAGTAAGTGCACAGGATGTCAGAATTTTGCAGGATGATTTGGATAGTTTGGAGGACTGGGCTAAAGAGAATGGATGTCAATTTAATGTGGCAAAATGTTAGGTTATGCATTCTGGGGTGAAAAGATCAGCAGCAGTATATAACATTGGTGGAACTGTACTCCAGGAGATTGACGAGGCCAAGGATTTGGGAGTGTTGGTGGATTTGAAGTTTAGGGGGGGGGGGGACATCACAAAAGTGGCAAAATCAGCTCATCAAATCCCTTGGTTGCTGAAAAACACTTTAACGAGCAGAGACAAACAGGTTGTTGTTCCTCTGTATCGAACCTTGATAAGGCCCCATCTGGACTACTGTGCCCAGATATGGATGCCAGGGTTTCTTATGGATGGAGAGGAGGTAGAGAGGATCCAGAGATGAGTGACCCAGATGATAGCAGGTCTCTGGAATGAACCGTATGAGAACAGGTTGAAGATTTGTGGGTTGCAGAAATTGGTTGATAGGTGGAAAAGGGGTGATATGATTGAGACATTCAAATTACTGAACGATTTCTATAAGATTAATTCAGAAGATATTTTTGAGAATAGGATTGGTGGTGGGAAGACTAGGGCCATACATGGAAGCTGGGCAAGAGCGTGGTTAGCAGGGTTGTTAGAGCTAGGTTTTTTTTTTGGACTTGGAGAGTGGTGAATGAGTGGAATAAGCTGCCAGAGTCTGTTGTGGGTGTCATGACTGTAAATGAGTTCAAGGCGAGGTATGATAGATACGATGTGAATGTCGAATAGTTGTTCTTGACATGATGTTAGGGCCTCCCTTGATGAGTCTATGGACTCCTTGGAGTTACCCGTAATAATAATAATATTTGATCAATAAATGGAATGAAAATAGTTATCCTGAAAAACTCTTCTACAGAATCGGCTGGAACATTGGACCTTAATGTTTGTTTTGATGTGGTCCTTGGCTTTTTAATGTCAATATTAAAATTATTGGCTTTTATACATGCTTCATCGTAAATATCTTTAAATGAAAAATCTGGTGTTTCACGAATGGTATTTAATTGAGCCACAACATCATCAACAAATTTTAGGGCAATTAAAAAATCACTGTTAGATTTTTGCATTATTTTAGACAATGGTAAGGTGTAAGCAAATATTTTTTGCAAGCTAAATAAAGATATTATGAAATCAAATTCACACAATGAATTATTCAAAAGTTTTGTGTTAGAGAATGAGTCTATGTCTTCCCAAGAAATGATTGTTTGAAGTCTATGAATCACTGCATCATATAATTCCACCATGGTCATGATGGCTTCATGGCATTCCACCCTGGGTGTGCTCCTTTGTACCAATGCGATTTTGCTCCGGGCACTCACGTGATTAGTGTCACTGCTGCTCACCAAATTACTAGATAATCATTGTGATGCGGCCCTTGGATAAAAGACTCTTTTTAATGTGGTCCTCATATTACCTAAAGTTGGACAGCCCTGACCTAGATATTAATCATCTCCTCAGGATGATTTTTCCTGCTCTCCTGGGATCAAACTCCTATTTTGCTAACCTTTCTTCTCTCATTCTGTTTCATGCAACCAATGCTACTTGAGATTAGCACTTCACACATGTTCTTGAATGCTAAGAAGATAACATTCCTTTCTAATTCATTTTAATGTGATTCTGCCATTAATGACATCTGTTCTCTCTCTCTCCTGTTTTTTCTCCCTTGTCAGAAGTGACATCTCTGTGGTTGCCAGTCTCTGATTAACTGCTTTACTTCTAACCCAACTTTTAGATCTATAAGCAAAAAATTGGTCTAAACTCTGTTCTGTATACTTCTAGTTGGTTTATCTAATTTCTCATTTATTCCACATAAATATATTCATCTGGCTCTCCAACATACCAGCTTTGTTTACTGTATTATCTGTTTTCATATTTAATTTGCTTGTCACTGACTGGAGGAACTTTTTATAACCCTCTCTTCTGTCCACCAATTTCTGCAAATTGCATTTTCTTAATCTGTCTTCATATTCAGCATTTCAGGGACTAGAAACCACCTTTGTCAATTGTCTGTGGACCTTTTCCAATACATCTTCATCTTTTTTGAAAACCAGTTGATAAAATCTGTGCATACTAATTCATATGTGGCCTGATTAAAGTCTTATACAAGGGATCCATAACATTAACATATTCATCCTTACCTGCCCTCCTCATCATTCCCATTATCCACTGTGCTGTCTTCACTATTTTAGCAACATGTCCCTGAAATTTTAGGTCCTTGTCCACAATCACGCTGAGATCTCTCATCTCCACTACCTCTTCCAAGATATTTCCACCAATTGTGTACTCTACATCTCATCTCTGGTTCAAAAATTTCAAAACCTTACACTATGTAACATTGAATTGGCATCCCCACTACCTATTCAACCAGTGTATTCAAGTCCTCTTGCAAAGCCACAGCATCTGCTCTACTGTGATAGCATTCCCCAATTTTGCATCATCTACAAACGACTGCATATCACCATTCAGACCACTCCCAATATCATTTACATACCAATTAAACAGCTGTGGACCCAAAAACAGACCCTTAGGGGGTACACCACTAGTAACTTTCCTCTTTTGCAATGCTGTTCCTCCATAAACAACTTGCCAATACCTATCAGACAGCCAATCTAGTGAACTAATCTACTGTTCAGCCACATCCGTTTCAATTTAATTACCAGCTTGTCATGTGTCAATTTTTCAAAGGCTTTTTCAAAATCTAAATATATCACTGTGTGCGTGCAACAACCTTATCCAGTGCATTTGTCACCTTTATTATAAAAGGTAAACAAATTGTTGAAATACAGTCTTCCTTTAACGTATTCATGCTGGCCAACAAAGAGTATTTTTCTGTTGTCGATTCAATTCTGAATCTTGGTCCTAACTAACTTCGATAACACTTTAACCCACAACTCCAGACACAGAGACTGGCCTATAATTCAAAGCCCTAGTCTTATCACCTCCCTTATGAATCAGAACAAGTTTACCCTCTTTCCACTCCTTTGGAACTTGGTTCAGTGTAAGACTCATGTTAAAAAGATGTAAAAGCTGTTGTTAACTCTCTGGAACATTCCCTCAAAACGTGGTGAAATAGCATTAAGTCCTACGGTCTTATTTACATCAAGTTTATTCAATTGTCATATACCTCCTCCTCCTTTCTCACTGTATTCAAGTTCTACATGATGTCAGATTAACAAGAATGAAATACCTTTATAAATTGCTCATTAAATACCTCAATTGTATCCTCTGCAGCAGTTATCATTCCTCTATTTTTACCAATCAGTACCATTGCAATCCTTCCATAATCATTCTTTCTTCTACTGGCCACATATTGAAAAAATTCCCTAGAAGTTTTTTAGCCACATTAGCTAACTGCTTCTCATACTGCAGTTTTGCTACCCTTATCAAGCAAGTCACCTTCCTCACCTGCTGTTTGTATTTCTCCTGCAGCTGGTTATAGCCAATCATCTTGTACTTCTTCCAGATCTCTTGATTTATCCATTTCACACCTGCTCTATTTACCCTCTTGATCTTTGGAATCCATTCTGATATTGCCTCCATCAAATAGTTCTTGAGTAGTACCCAAACAGCATTGATATCCTTTCCATCCAGTTCCTCTTCCCAATTTATTGCTGCAAGCTGTTTCCTGAGCTTTTCATAATTACCAACCTTATAATTCCACATATATCCCTTTCTAATAGACTTCCTCGAATGACTGGTCACCCTGCAAGTGATCACCTCATGGTTACTCTCACCAACTGGTAGAAGATTTGACATATATTTATGAGAACATTATCTGATGTGATGATCAAATCCAATACCCTTGAGCTTCGTGTACCCTCTATTATGTACCTCCTAAAGTAACTGTCCAAAAACTCTAGAAATTCATTTTCTTTGCCCCCAGACACTCTCTTGATTCCAGTCTATTGCCATAATTAAAGTCACCCATAATAATAACTCATTTCTTGTTAGCTAGGCTAATCTGCCTATACATTTCCTTCTCAATCCTCCATATTACCAGGTCTATAGCAACTAAATATTTCATCCTGTTCACCCTCACCTCACATCATACTGCCTCAAAACCATGGCCACCATTTGCCTTGCAAATCCACTTTAGATGGTAATGACTCATTAACTATCATCAGCAATTGCTGAATAATGACTGACCATGTGCTAGCATCCATGCTCCACATTTATATTGTGTAATGGTTCCTATCCATTCAGTATAATTTTTTCAGTTTGTATTGATTCATAATCACAGCTTGTTGTTTTAAGTTTATAATTATATGTTCATCAAACCCAGAAGAAGCCACTAGTTAACATGACAAAACTAGTAGGTTACTAGTTGTATCTAATTCCGACCAATAAAACCCAATTTCAGTTATCTTAATTAATACTGTGTGTCTGTATTTTCATGCTTAGGCCAAAAATATTGGCTGACTGATCAAATCCTTTGAAAAATTTTTAGAGCTGTTGAATAATTAGATTTAGAATTGATCAGTTAAATAGAAAGTGGATGATTAGAAACAATTGAATAAACAATAATCTATTTAAAACAGGAACAAATTAATTGAATGTTTAGACATACCATAACTGAATAATAATTTAATTGCAGTTCATTATTCCTTAACTACCTAAATTGATATATGGAATAATCATAATTAAATATTTTATAAGTGATTACAGTATTTTAATTATTAATTAAAAGGTTAGTGATTATAAAAAACTCAGGAGAGAGCTTGCAGATATAGCATGGAATGAGGAGCTCCTTGGATGCTATTCAAGAACTATCTAGTAGGAACAATGTCTAAATATATTCCAAGGTCAGATGGTTAACTAAGGTAAGTATGAAATAGATGAATGCAGAAAATGAGCATGCAGTATAGAGGTAAAAGGCATTATGAAGACATAACATCATCGTCGTCATGTTTGTCAAGGATTTAGGCCTAGAGTGGCCTCTTCCGGCCTTAGAAGTCATCGTTGACTCTCTTAAGAGGATGTCCAAGTTTTCTTTTTCTTAATGGTTTGCAATTTAAGGCTTGTTTTGGTAATCTTTGTTTTCATTCTTTCAACATGTTCCACCCATTTATGTTTATATTTTTAAATTTTTTCTGTTACTGATTCCTGGTTTAATTCTTTCATAATTTCTTCATTTCTTTTGTGATCGAATAGAGTATACATAAACTTCATTTCAGCTGTTATTAATTTTTGTTTTATTTTTTTGTTTTATTGTCCAGATTTCACTTCCATACAATAGGACAATGTATTGAATACTTTGTCTATTTTGTTTTTGTATAGGTTAGGTTTATATCTTTTTCCACCTGTTCTAAAATCTTGTTATCTATTACTATTTTAGTTCTTACTGGATCTTGTCCTTTAATGGCCATCATTTTTGTTTTTTTGTTGATATTATCATTCCATAATCTTTGGCTATCTCATTTAAATTTAAAATATCTTTCTGTAAATTAGCTTCAGAATTTGTAATCATTATTTGGTCATTAGCAAAAAGGAAAGTGTTTAAGTTCACGGTAGGAGAAAGTTTTAATACGTTGATGGAAATTTTTATTCCATTTTATTATTATTTCATTTAGATAAATATTAAAAAGAGTTGCTGAAAGGGGACATCCATGTTGGACTCCTTGGTTTATCTCTCTCTCATATATGATGGCTCATGATTTAATCTTATTTGTATTTGATTATTTTCATATATACTTATGATAGCTTTTAGAATATTATTTGGTATTTGTCTTTCTTTTAATATGTTAAATAAAATGCTTCTTTTAACTTTGTCAAATACTTTTTCAAAGTCAATAAATGTAATATGTGTTTCCAAATTGTATTCTCTTCTTTTCTCTATTATTACTTTTAGGCAAAAGGCTGGGTCTCTACATGAGTGTCCTTTTCTAAATCCATTCTGTACTTCTAAAATAAAATTTTCAAAATATTTTATTAATCTGTTATTTAAAATTCTGCTATATATTTTGTAACAGAAATTTAGTATACTTATCTCGATGAGTCTTTGGACTCCTTGGAGATATTATGTAATAATAGTAATAATAATTTTTAGGGTCATCTCTACTACCTTTTTTAAAGATAGGGATCACAATTGCTTTTTTTCCATTCTATTGGTGGGTTACTAGTTGAATAGATTTTATTTAAAAACAATAGAAGTCTTTCTTTGAACCTTATTCCTGCATATTTATATAATTCTGAACCTAACTTATCTTCTCCAGGTGATTTTCCATTTCTTGTTTCTTTCAGGCTGATTTCTAATTCTTCTTTAGTTTCCTTTTTTCATTTTCATTAAATGTTTGCCAGTTATCTTTTTTAAATATTTATCTGTCCACAATTCTGTATAGATAGAAAATCTTCTAATTTCAATTCAGTGTTTAATTTTATGTTTTCTTTAGTATCTGTACTTAAATGTTTCAAACTCTTATATACATTGGGTCTTATTTTATATAAATCATATTCTAAATTAGAAACAAATTTGTTCCATGATTCTGTCTTTTTCTGACTTCTCTTTTATCTGTGGCTCTTATTCTTTTATATTCTATTTCATCTTCTAATCTTTTACTGCTTAACCATCTATTGATAGGCTTCTTTTTTCATTTTGATTGTATCGTCCCATATCTTCAGTTTTTTTCTTTTTATTGAATTTTTTGGTCTTTCCTAAGCTTTCATTTGCTGCTGTGTTTAGTATCATTTTTATATTAAGCCATTCTATTTCTATTTCTTCATTTAATTTTATTATTATTATTTGTGACACCTCCAAGGAGTCCAAAGACTCATCGCAGGAGGACACCAACTGTACAATTTGCCGTCTCCACCACTACTGAACCTCTACTACCAATCGACTACATCAGCGCCATCTACCACCCACCACCACAAGTATTTTTTGTCTGTAAATTGTGTATGTTCTGAAGGGCTGGTTTGTCTGCCCTTCAGAACATACACTTCAATTTTCAATTAACTCACCTTTAATTGAAAAAGTCCATATAAAGATTCCTCCTGTCACTATGGGGAATCAAATTTAGGCCTTTTCTAATCGAAGGATGCAACATACCATCCTTCTTCCAATTGCACTATGGAGGCACTAATTTTATTTTATTTTAATTTACTTTATTTTATCTAAATATTGGCTAATTCTTTGTTCATATAGCCATTGTATATTTGTGTCATTTAATAATCAGTAATTTTATAAACAAATGTTTTAAATTTACTCTCTGTTCTTGTTATTTGTAGCCATTAGGTGGTAATCTTAATTTTATTTTAACAAGGAAGTGGTCACTACTTATTTCATATCATCTGTGAACTCCTAACATCTAAAGAGAACTTCAATGTCTTTTATTTAAAATAAAATAATCTAGTATTGATTTCCATCCTCTTGCTGCCCAAGTATATTTGTGTATGTCTTTATGTTTATAGAAAGAATTCATTATTTTAAGGTTATTATAAACTACAAAGTCTATCAACATCTGGTATAACAATGGGACTTGTTTGAACAATGTAATGTACAACACAGAATAAAGTCCTAATTAGGCACCATCTATGTTGAGAGAGAGAGAAATAAAAAAAAAAACAGAGAGAAACCAGGTATTAATTCGGTCTTAAGATAGCTGTCTCCCAAATCTTTCGCAAATTTATACAGCTATTCTTGTTGAGGTTTGTTGTATATTTCAAGGCTTCGGTTGATTCCATGATATCCTATTGATCCTTTGTGAAGGAGTATCTAAAATATGATCTGCTAGACCCTGACTTGCCATAGCAATAGTGCCAGATGTATTTTTTATATTCACTGAGGGGGATATTCACAGTTCTTCCTGTCCATCCATAGTATGCTTGATCACACAAACAGGGCACATGAGTACAAAGAATACCACTGTTATCAACCCACTTTTCTATCCTATATCCCTGGATTTGGATAGAAAATATCTGGATATCTGGAGTTGTAGTTACAGTACAATCTAGTCTTACTCCCACTCCTTTGGGACGTATGCTGTTGCAAGAATTGTTAAACAGGTAGGCCAAGGCTGATGGTAACTCCTTGAAATGTTTCCTTAAGACACATGGTGATATATCATCAAATCCTGTTGCCTTATTGACATCTAGCTTATTTAATTCCTTTTATACCTCTTGCTTGCTTACCATTAATTCTTATGCCATTTCATTCTCTACACTTGAGTTTCTCATTGCACACTGAAGATGTGGTGATGTTCTGCTCATAGAACACCTTGACCATGTCCTCTGCAGCAGTCATCAGTCTCCCACTTTCATCCATTAACATCATTTTATGTGGGTGGTCTGAAAATTTCTCAATCTTAACCATACATAGCAATGCGATCAGCAAGATTTTTTTTTTTTTCTAAATTGGTACATCTGCCATAAGCATCTGTGTGAAATTGCAAGTCATTCTATCAAGTAGTTTGTTTTATACAGCTGTCTGAAGCAAAAGTGTTGTCTATATAACTTGAAATGGATAAAATTGAGTATCGTGTGGTTTATAAAATTCTTCATAAAAGAAGGTTTAACACTAACAGAAATTCATTTGAAGTTCATAAAAGTTTATGTGCACTCTTCTTCTTCATTTTCGACAATTAAAAAATGAGCTGCCAAGTTTAAGCGTGGCCATACCAGCTTTAAGATGATCCACGTGAAGTATGTCCAAAAAGTGTAACAACACCAGAAATCATTGATCAAGTGCACTATATGGTTTTGCGCAACATGGGTGCCCCGCTTGCTCACAGCAGATCAAAAACGCACTCACATTAAAATCTCTGAACAGTGCTTGGAGCATTTTAACAAGAATAAAACTATTTTGTGCATCGATTTATTACTATGGATGAGACTTGGACTCACCATTACACACCATAATTCAAACAACAGTCAAAACAGTGTACAGAAGCTGATTGTCCAATGCCAAAGAAGACAAAGTCGGGTCTATCAGCAGGAAAGTTCATGGCATCGGTGTTTTCAGATGCTAAAGGCATTTTGTTTATTAATTATATTGAAAAGGGTAAAACAATAACCAGGGAATATTATTCCTATCTTAACCAAACTAGACAAAAAAAATTGGTGAGAAAAGACCCGGTTTGCAGAAGAAAAAAATCATCTTTCATCAGGACAATGCACTTGTCTGCAAAGGTGTTTTGGCAATGGGAAAATTAAGGGATCTGCATTATGAATTGTTTGAACATTCACACTATTCCCGAGATTTGGCTCTCTCTGACTTCTATCTCTTCCCAAAACTAAAACTCTTACTTGCTGGTCAGTGTTTTTCTTCGAATCAAGAGGTGATTGCAGCTGTAAAGGAGTATTTTGCAGATCTTACTGAAAACCACTACAGGGACGGGATAATGGTGCTGGAGCAATGCTGGAATAAATGTATTAGTCTTACGGGAGATTATATATTGAAAAATAGCCAGCCTGGTTGGCTGAGTGGTTAGCATATCTGCTCTCCAGCCAAAAGGCTGTGGGTTCAAATCCTGCCGTGGGCATGGATGTTTGTGATTGTCTGTGAAAATATCAGTGGTGGTGGTTGGCAGTAGATGGCGTTGGTGGTTCATTGTAGTTGGTGGATTGAGCGGTGGAGACAGAGAGTTGTAGAGTAAGCCCTCCCTCGATGAGTCTTTGGACTCCCTGGAGGTGTCACGTAATAATAATAATAATTTTGAAATTATAAATTCATTTTTTTTCATAAATTCATTTTTCATTTTTTCATTAATAATTCTTTCTACTTGTCACATATTGAAAAAGCAAGGATATTCTTTGCCTGATTTTCTAATTTCTGCTCATACTGCACTCTTGATGTCCTTATCACATGAGTCACACTCTCCTGGCCTGCTCTTTATACTCTTCATGTGACTGAATATTACCATTATTCATCCTGTGCTACCTCCAAAGCATCTTCTTCCATATTTCATACTTAATCCCCCCCCCCCCCCATTGATCCATTGTACACCCACCTTGTTCAGCCTGTTAACCTTCAGAACACATTCATACATTGATGCTGTTATGTATTTCTTTATCAGTTTCCAAGCATCATTTATTCCTTACAGCTCAGCTACTCATTCCATGCTATAGCTCAAAGTTCTCTCCTAAGTTTATCATAATCACCAGTCTTATACTTCCATATATATATATATATATATCCTTTCCTCACAGAAGTCTGCATATGGCTAGCCACAACCCATGTGTGATCATTTCATGATCACTCTCATTGATAGGGGAAAGTGTGAAATCTCACTCATAATGACATTCTCTGATGAAATGATTAGATCTAAAACTCTATCTTCATACGCCATCCTTTATATACTACCTGATATAGTTGTCTCTCAAGAAGTTCATTTTCCTTTATTATTATTAAATGCTATCTCTTCATTTCAATCTATGCCACCATAATTAAAATCACTCATAATAATCACCATTTCCTTGTTCATTAACTGAAGTCGCTTATATATTTCTTCATCACCACCCTTCACCCCTCCACATTCCATGGCCTTTAATAACATCCACCTATCTCTATCTACCTCACACCATACTACTCCAAGATGTACAATATTAAAAAAATAATAATAAAAATAAGAAATAAATAATAAACTAGCTGACTACATGGGTACTTACAAAGTTGGCTGATGTTTTTAAGAACACTAGTATTTACGCTACACTTAAAAGTCACAGGCCATAATCCTTTGTTCACTTATATTGCATTTTAGAAAGTTAACTTTCATATTGCTTTTTTATCTTCTCATGCTTTCTTCAAGTTTAATGTCACAGTTGAAGTAAATATTTAATATGGAAAGTTTACTTCACAAAGAATTTTTGTGAAGAATGGATTTGATCAAAATCTAAAGGCAGCACTTGCGGTAACAGCTTTTTTCTGTAATTATTTTTATTTGTTTCATAATACGGAATAATAATTTAAAATGTGTTTAATTTTTATAGGTGTGGTCTGAATATAGAGGTTCATTTGTGTGCAAAATACCATTGCATAATTTGGAATCACCTGTGTGTTGCCTGCAGTTTCTATCTCATAACTGTGTTGCTCTAGCCCAGCAAAATGGTGTAATATGTGCATTTGATATTCACTCTGGTAATATATTTCTGATTTGTTATTATAGTTGATAATAAAAATTATATAAAATGTGATAAAAACATTAAAATTATAATTAAAAAGGGATAACAATTATATAAAGAATAAAAATTATAATTAAATATAATTAAAAAGCATTAAAATTATACATTTTAATGCTTTCATACTGTAAGAAGCATGATTCGGTTCTGTTTCTCTCTCTCTGATTATTCTTGCTGAAAAATATATCATCATAGAAAAAGTACTCCCTGATGTACTCAGATCTTTTGAAAGAAATCAAACTTGCCTTGGCTTAACAATTTGAGAGGGTGAGTCATTTGAAATATATAAGCAAAGACAGAATATCATGCACATATATTCTAATGGTAATATTTTGATAGAGGCAGAGGAAATAAGGGACTACAGTTTATGGTTGTTGTCTGATAATGGACAGAGATGTGAAATTTGGGAACTGTGTTTGCTAGACCAGTGAGGATGTTTTTATTTCTACATTGGTATATGGAAGCCAAGCAGGTATAGTTCTTCTGTTTTGATCATGCCACGTGTGGATGACTATGCACAAATTGGTTCATCTACTTTTCAAGAGGAATGAAAATATTTTGGAAAGGATCAAAAAAAAAAAAAAAAAAATTGTAAGGTGGTGGTGATAATTAGTATTAGGTGTGAGGATCGAAGGAATGCCATTTTCATCAGGTGGAGGAGGAATGATATGATTTAGGTATATAAGGTGGCCTAGGTTTTGAGCACATTACTGTAGAAAAGGTTTCTTCCAAGAGTAGAGGAAGACAGCTAAATAAAATGAGAATTTTAGACATGCATGAAAGAGTGAGGAAGAATGGAACGAAAGATGCAGCTAATGATTGAAGCTTTGCTGAGTAGTTAGCATTACCAAGAGACTGCAGGTTTGAATCCTGCCATGGGCATGGATGTTTGCGATTGTCTTTAGGTGGGAGATGAATTTCATTGCCTGGTGTGAGACCACTGTCCCACTTATTGGAAGCCTGAAGTGGCTTGAAAAAGTTCCATGTTTCGTCTTTTAGAACAGGGATTTTCAAACTCGTAAAAGAATAAAATAAAATAAAAATACAATATATATATATATATTTGATAAAATCAAGAAAAAAAATCCTTAGCCCACCCACAGTTCAAAATGTACTATAGGTTTGCAAATATCCTTTTGCAGATGAGAGCAGCATAAAAAAAAAAGAGTTGGGGGAGGGCACTGTATAATGATGTGGTTTGTTTTCCTGAAAGGAGAATGAGCATTGTAAGGCATTGTACATGAGGAGTAAGCAAACAAATGGTTATGGGATAGAGAAAGAGTTGATAGTGGTAGTAGGACTGAAGGATATGGTTGGGAACAAGGAGAATATTAGAATGGATATCACAGGGTTGTTGAGACAAACATTTGGCAGGAAAGGTAGTCAGTAGTATTGCCCAGGTATGACAGTGATGAGTTGAGATGATGAGCAAAGATTATGAATAATATGTTAGCAGAGCTGTTTGAGGAGAATGGAGTAAAATGTGTAAATGTGCAAAATAACTGTGAGGGACTGATGGGAACTGTATGGTGCATTTAAATGACTTTGGTGTGAGTCAACTGGAGAGGCTGTTGATAAAAGGAGAGAGTGATAACTGCAGAAGATCAGAGAAAGAAATAGGGTGACATGGAAGAACAGGAATGTTCTTCCATGAGCAGAAGAATAAGAACATGAACAGAGAGGTGAGTAGTGAGTGAAAAAAATGAGAGGAGGAATACAAGACAGATAGGGAAAGGAGTGTAGGTTGGACAGAGAGACACTGCATGCATGAAAAGGGTAGATGCTGGAGGCAGAAATGTGTGAGTAGCATGAAAGGGATGGGATGGCCTCACATCCACGAGTATTTGAATCTAGATAAAATTATGGGAAAGATAGTGATAGAAATGGTCAAGGAGAAGTGTGGAAGAATCACATTTGAGAAGTAGTGTCAAATAGGATTAGTAAATAAATATGTAATATCAAAACTATTTGGAATTTTTAAGGATGTAATTTTTTTTACTAATGATGTGAAATGAAGAGCTTTTTTATATAAAATAATAACAGACTTATCTGTTAATGGGTTCTGATTTGTTAATAATTTCTTTAGATCAATAAGTAACTTTTTTCAGTAATTTGTGAACTTTTATTTTCCTTTTGAGACATAGTAAATCATTTTCTATATTTTAGTAAGTAGAATTGCCATGCAAAAGATCAAGCTTTTTTTTTTTGTTGTTGTTGTTATATTCCCCTCTTTCTGTATAACGGCATTACCTTATAAACTAGTTATCACAATTTTATTTTATTTTATTTTTAGTCTTGTGTAACTTTTTCAAGGCATTTATTTCTTACTGGCATATTGCTTTTTAGGCAGTTTGGATTTGGCAGGATGCTTTCTATATCTAAGTGAACATCATTGAGTGTTTTAGGAGGCAGATTGCAAATCCAACATTTTTATAAGTGAACTCTCGATAACTGCACACATAAATTAGTAAAATAAAAAAAAAATTAAAAATTATAATTTCTAAAATTTTATGATGAATGTACAAATATCCATGTCGTGCCATCATAACAATTTTCTTTAAAAATATTTTTAGTTCCTTAAGGCACCATATTGAGTTATATTCTGTTTATTGAAGGTAGACACTCTCCAGTGCATGCATTTGTGCATGGATAATGTCATAATATCATATGCAAGTGCTGCCAGCACTGTCCGAGATAGCTTCATCCATTTACCATGATTATACTATAGCAGTGAGCAAATGCAGACAGATGTATGATTTCTACTCAGTGTCCATGTGATTTAGCATTTTCTTTCTCCTAAGTGGTACTGTATGTTTAAAATAACAATAAGCAAGTATATACCTGCACATCATCACCATCGCACCTTTGCTGTTGCTATTGCACACAAAGGGCAGGATAAATGATTTTTATCACTTCCTGAAATTGCACTTGAGCGTCACATAATGTCTCTTACATGCAGTGATGGCTCGTGGCTTGAAATTGTGGGGGTGCTGCAACTTTCAAAATATACATACACACTGTAAGTACAGTGTATACGTGTTTGGATAAAATATCAAAATTATGGTAAAATTTTTTTTAAAAATTAAGCATGAAACAATATTGGTTATTATCGATAAAATTATACAGTTTGGTATAATTCAAAATTACTTAAAAATAAAATCCATTATCTTAACCCCAATAATCTGCTAAAATAAAAACTATAACAAATGTTATGTCTTTAATTGTAATGTCAAAATATTTAAAGAGACGGAGCAAACACGATAAGCATTATGAACATTCTACTACTGGTGCAAACTGCATATAAACAACAGTGAAACTGCACAATGGACAGTGCTGCATTACTCTAATAGCTCGCATCTCACTATGACGTGCATATGCTTGCGCTCGTAGCAATATGACATCCTTCGCCCTCCTAAGTGCTACAAGGTGTATTTTTATAATTTTTAGTACAATATAAGAGAATTATATAGGATTGTTGATGATAAAATTAAATATTACAAGCAAATATAAATAAATTAATAAATATATTTATATATCGAGAAAAATTGGGGGCGCTGCAGTTCCACAGTGCCTGTGCATGAGCCGCCTCTGCTTACATATACAAATAAATGCTTTTTTTTTTTTTTTTTTTTTATTGCTAGGATACATTAAAGTGTTTAAAACAAGCATTCACTTTACTGATCAAGAGTATGAGTTGTAATTTGGATGTTAAGTGAGAGTTCTAGACATGGCACATTCTCTCTACATATAGTATTTCCAGTCATATTCTTAATATATACAGTGATATTCTTAGACTTTGCAAAAGTGTTTGACAGATACCACATGATAAATTGGTGTACAAAACTCAGGCAATGGGAATAGATAGTATATCGGTAAGATGGATTGCAGATTGGCTCCCTGAACAATGCCAGCAGGTTGTTTATTATTATTATTATCTTAACCCCCCCTTCCATGGAGTCAAAGAACCATCTAAGAGTTCCTTTTGTCACACACACACACACACACACAACTCATCACAAATCCTTAAACACCCTCAATTCTCTGTAGACACCATCCTCTCAAGCAAAGCATTCCACTCAATCACAACTCTGCATGCAAAAAACCTGCTGCTCACTCCCCAGCTCACACCCCTCCTTATACAGATTCTAGGGATGACCACTGGTTCTCCCCTATTCTCCCACCATTTTCTGTAAAACCTCTTTAGCACTGATCCTATAACAATCCCCTTACTAACTTGTAGGTCTCTATCATATCACTCCTCTTCCTCTTATCCACCAGACTGTAAATTGCATATTCTCAACCTTTCCTCATATTCAACATTCCAAGATCAGAAATACTTTAATGAATCGTTTCTCTCTGGACCCTTTCCAATATCTCTGCATCCTTTTGAAAACCAGGTGACCAAATCTGTGCTGAGTAGTCCATTGTAAGTTGGTGGTGATGATAATTAGTATTAGGTGTGAATATCAAAGGGATGCCATTTTCTTAAATTGGAGGTGGAATGATATGATTTAGGTATATAAGGATGTAATGGAAGAAGATTCTCCTTACTTCTACAAATCAGTGTCCTCCCTATCATTCCCAGAATTTGTTGTTGTCCTCACAGTTTTGGCAATGTGTCGTCTAAATTTTAGATCCTTATACACTATCGCCCCGAGATCTTGTTTCCTTCACCTCCAACAATACATCCCCACAAGCATAAATTCTGCATCCCATCTTTGTTTCCCAAATCTTAAACCTTACATTTTGCAACATTGAACAACTGCCATCCCCATTCCCATGCCAATTCACTCAGTCTATTCAAGTCTTCTTGTAAGGCCACAACATCTTCTCTACTCTTCATAGCACCTCCTAACTTTGCATCATCTGCAAACAACTGAATATCCTAATCCAAATCTTCCAAATCCAAATACAGCGATGTCCCTAAAACAGCCCTGAAGCACACCACTAGCGACTTTCCTCTTCCAGGATATTGCTACCCCATACACGGTTGCTAATACGTATCAGATAGCCAGTCTCCGATCCAATGCACTGATCTAATATTCAACCCCATCCACTTTAGTTTGACCATCAACTTATCATTCAGTAATCTATAAAAGCCTTTGCATAATCTAAGTATACTACTGTGTATCCCTCTCCTCTGTCCAATGAAGCTGTCACCTTATTGTAATAAGTAAGTAGATTATAAAACATGACCTCCGTTTAACAAATCCATGCTGTCCATCAAAGATTATACCATTGTTGTCAACCCAATTCTGGATCCTGGTTCTCACCAGCCTCTCCAACACCTTAACCACAAGAGCTGACACACAGATTGGCCTATAATTTGATGCTTGAGTTCTATTACCTCTCTAATGAAGCATTACAATCTTGCCCTCCTTCCACTCCTTTGGAATTCAACCTAGACTCATTAAATATGCAAGACTCATATTAAAAAATATGTCAAAGCAATTGCCAACTCTCTTGCACATTCCTTCAAAATACATCGTGATATATTATCAGGTCCCACAGCCATGTCTCAAAAAATGAGCATGCCCCAGAGCATAACCAGTGGCATGTCCCAGACTATGTATTGAGTGCAAGATTATAAGATTTTAAAATAAAGACAATGGAGATATTGTTTGTTTTTCCCTGTTTATATTAATCCTTCCCTTAAATTAGTCATGGCTTAATTATTGATCACATAAACTTCTATCTTATGCAGGTTCGAAATTTTCAGGATAATGCATTGACAGAATCAGTCCAATGTGTTGTTCACAAACCATTTAATTAAATCAAAAAGGAATATTTCTGGTTTGTTTCACATTAACAAATATATACAATTGCATTGCAATTCTTTTGTTATTTTCAGTTCTTTCTAATTCAAACTTAGTTCTAATTAGTCCTACAAAGCTAAATCACACTCTAGAAGATACACAAACTGACAATAAAGTATACCTTGAGTAACCTTAATTTAATTTAATATCAATTTACATTATCTTATTGTACCCATAAACAGACACACTTGATGTACGCTCTTGTTTGGAATTATCACATATAACTATTTATAATTCTCCTTCAGCACTGCCTTTTACATGAATTCTTTGTTCCCACAAAAGTGCTCCTTCTTGTTTTTCTTTCCTTCTACTGGCTTGTTCTTGATTTCCTGCCAAATTTCTTCTTTGTCTAAGTCATCGATTATTCAATGCCCTTTAGGATCCTTAACATGGTGGCAGACCCAGGTAGAAGATTCTGAAACCTAAGACTTACAGCACTTCTCTTTCAATTACCGACAACAGACCTCGCGTGCAGCAGACCCAGGTTAAGAGAAGGCGAAAACACTAAGGCCCAGTCCTTCTTGGCATTTCGCCTTATAAAGGCCCGGACTTCCATTGTATGCATGTGCACATCTCTTGAAACTTCCATATATGGTCACAAATTGACCTTCGGACATGCTTACATCATACTTCGCACATCTTTTGAAATTGCCATATATGGAAATGAGTTAAAAGCATTACATAATGATGCCATGACCCACATTATTTTAACTAAAGTTCATAGTTAAGAGATTACAAATACAAGATTATTACAGACAAAATTTTTGACATTTCTTTAGGGAAAAAAAAATGGAAACGTGATAAGTTACATACTATGAGAGATTTTCCAAATCCAAATAAAATTATAAAAAGAGTAGAAGGCGAGAGGGGGGGAAAACCAGAGGTCATCCCTGGAAGTTATGAAACAGTGTGGTGAAGAGGCATGTGAGGAGTAGATTTTTTACATGGAGAATTGTCAGAGAATGGAATGCATTACCAGAATGTGTTGTTAAACCAAGGAATGTTAAGGATTTTAAGATATGATATAAATCTGTTGAATGAACTTCCTAAGATAAGTCTGCTGATTCCATGGTTTCGAATTCTTGGTTTGAACAAAGAATTTGAAATCGTTAACCATACATTTGTAAAAAATAGCTATAATAAAAAAACAGTTCACCAGATCCTCCATAAGAATACCACTAAAAACAAAAAAGATTATAAGAATGCCATACCATATGTTAGAGGCATTTCAGAAAAAATAGAACACCGCATAAATACAACATCAAAGACTACCTTCAAACTCCTGAAAAAAGTTTAAAAGAAATTTACTCAGTTCTTCCAAAGATCCTCTTCCACACCTGGCCCACCCAGCGGTTTACAAAATCCAATGTACATGTAACTTACCCTATTTAGGGGAAAGAGGATGCATTATCCTAATCAGAAAAGACAAACACAAACAACACATTAAATATCTCCAATGTGGAAAAACAGGCCTATCACACCATGCACTCCAAACATACCATAGAATTGACTGGAAAGGCACCAAGTGGCACAGGTGGAGACAGAAGGCTACCCATGGCACTTGTGCCATGGGTAGCCCTCTGTCTGCATTTTTGGCAAACTACTATTTGAAACAATTCGAAGATACTATGTTCTCATCCATTCATCCTCAACCATCTCTTTGGTACCGTTATGTCGATGATGTTTTTGCTGTTTGGCCACATACTGAAGATGAACTTTCCACTTTTCTACAACGGATAAATAACCTTCACCCATGCATCCAATTCGCTGTGGAAAAAAAAAACTTTGGTACTTTACCATTTTTGGACATCCTCCTTACTAGATCGTCTTCTGGTACCTTATCTACAAGCATCTTTTGAAAACCCACATTTACTGGCAGATACATTCACAAAAAGTCTGCGCACCACATGTCTCAAAAATTTGGCATTCTAAAATCTCTAATTCATAGAACACATAAAGTTTGCTCTCCCCCAATAATCTTACAACAAGAACTTTCCATCATTAAAAAGTTAATGGAATCAAATTATTACAATTCCAATCAAATCCAACAGATACTTGATTATAACAAACCTCTGAAATCTGGTCTGGCTCAGCACAGTATTGACTCTACTGATAGTGTCCAGTGGGATAAAGCAGTTCTCCTCCATAGATGCAGATTCAAATATGAACAGTTATTCAAAGAAAGTTGTGAAACTATCTTACACCGACCGAATTTAAATAGAAATGACTGCATGTCTCTCCCAAAGATCTGGGAGACTTTTATCCTATGAAAAAAAACATTTATCGTAATAGATTAAATTTGTTATTTCTATTATTTTCTAGCACGTGGTAACAATTGTAGAAGGTGTGGAATTTTCGATTAAGATAGGGTATATGTGGAATTACCATGCTGGCAAGTATGACAAGCTTAGGAGATTGCTTGGTTCAGTGCCATGGCATGTAAAACTGCAAGGGCTGGATGTCGATAGAGCATAGGAAGTGGAGCCATATCCCCATTTACAGGAGGTTATGGCTGATCGTACACCTAGAATCCGAATAGTAAAACAAGTAGGGGTTAAATGGATGAATAACACCATTATGCTTGAGCTGCAAAAAAAAGAAACAGCTGTGGAGGGAATTTAAAGAGGAAGGTGACGTGCTGGCACACGAATGCTATAAAGTGCAGGCCAGAAGGGTAATGAGTGTGGTAAAAAAAGCAAAAGCGGATTATGAAAGGAAACTAACTATGCAAACTAAAGAGAATCCCAAACAGTTCTTTCAATATGCTGCAAGCAAAAAAAAAAAACTGTACACGGCAGAATAATTTTAAGGAATGCCGATGGTAAGGAGGTCACTGAATCAGTCGATACAGTGGAATTACTGAGCGAGCACTTTGCAAGAGTATATCATCCAGGTGGTGACATTGAAAAAATGAAGGAACCATTAGTTTATATGGGAATTGTGATGAATGAAGTGGAGATGAATAGTCTATTACAGAACCTTAATGTGAATACATCTGAGATTGTATGGTATACCGGCATGGGTCTTACGTGAAACGGCTAAAGAATTATCAGTGCCCTTGACCATGTTGTTTAATCCGAGTCTAGGGGCTGGTTTAGTCCCGAAGGTGTGGAAAGAGTGGAAAATAGTTCCACTGCATAAAAGAGGATCCAAGACTACTGTTGCAAATTACTGACCGATCAGCATATCAGGAGTCGTTATCAAGGTCTTGGAGAAAGTAGTCAAGGGAAAAATACAGGAATGGATTGATGAAAATGAGATACTGTATGGGGGACAGCATGGCTTTGTGAAGGGTAGATCATGCCTCAGTAACTTGCTCAAGTTTTATAACACAGTGATGGCTGAACTGGATAAGGGTAATGGATTTACAGTGATACTGCTGGAATTGGCTAAGGCATTTGACAGGAATACCACATGGAATTCTAATCCATAAACTACGACATATGGGAATGGATGTTGGGTTGGTGAGTGGTTGATGGAGAGATATCGGAGAGTAGTTTATTCAGGAGTAGAGTCCAAAAGACGGCCTGTGACTAGTGGTGTGCCACAGTGTTCTGTTCTTGGACCACTGCTGTTTAATTTGTTCATTAACGATATAGGGAAGGATCTAAGAGGAACGGCTCATTTGTTCGCTGATGATGCAAAGTTAGGTATTACAATAGTTGAATGCAGAAGATGTCAAAATCTTGTAGGACGACTTGGATAGATTGGAGTTCTGGGCTAAGGATAATGGATGTCAATTTAATATGACAAAATGTAAGGTTATGCATCTTCGGGTGAAAAGATTAGCAGCAATATACCACATTGGTGGAACTGTACTCCAGGAGATTGATGAGGCCAGGGACTTGGGAGTGTTGGTGGATAGGGAGATGAAGTTTATGGGACACATTTCAAAAGTGGTTAAATCAACTCATCAACTCACTTGGTTGTGAAAAATACTTTCACGAGCAGAGACAAGCAAGTTATTTTACCTCTGTACCGAGCCTTGATAAGACCTCATCTCGACTACTGTGCCCAGATTTTGTCACCTAGGTTTCTTCTTGATGGGGAGAAGGTGAGAAGGATCTAGAGAGGCGAATGACCAAGATGATAGCAGGTCTATGGAATTAACCTTATGAGAACAGGTTGAAGATGTGTGGGTTGCAGAAATTAGTTGATAGGCGGAAAAGGGGAGATATGATTGAGCCATTCAAATTGCTAAAGGGTTTCTATTGGATTTTAATTCAGAGGATATTTTTGAGGACTGGTGGTGGGAGAACTAGGGGACATCTATGGAAGCTGGGCAAGAGTGTGGTTTGCAAGGGTATTAGAGCTGGGTTCTTTACTTTGAGACTGGTAAATGAGTTGGATAAGCTGCCAGAGTCTGTTGTGGGTGCTATGACTGTGAGTGAGTTCAAGGCAGGCTATGATAGATACTGTGAGAATGTCGAATAGTTGTGTGGACATGATGTTTAGGGCTTCCCTCGATGAGTCTAAGGACTCCCTGGAGTCTCACGTAATAATAAGATATCAGCACATATACTAAAGGAAAGGAAAGATCCAATTGTATCATTTGAGTTTCAGCTTAAGAAATATTCCACAGGAATGGAAAGAATGTATGGCATTCCTGTTGTACAAGGTTGCAGGAAAGTTCTATATCTAATTCCAACCTATCAGTATCTCTGAAGTGGTGGTGAAAAATTTTAAAGTTAAGAATTTGCATGCAGAAATGGGTTGTTGATAGGCCAACTGTACTTTGCAAGGACCATCATGGGTTTACTAAATTGAGGACATGTCTGAGCAGTATGCTCATATTTTATAATGTTATGGCTGACATGGATCACAGGAATGGCAATGCTATGAAACCATTCCATAGTCACTCAGCTTTCAGAGATGAACTGTTGATTCAAACATACAGCTATTATTCAAGAAGAAATGAGAGTTTGATGAGAAATGAGAGGCTTATCCCATATGTTCACCAATCGCACTTTCTCCTCATAGTCTGCTAGTATGACTTTTTAATGGCATTTGTGGTGGAATTCTGTTAGTATAATATTCATGGTATTTTCTGACTGTATTAACTCATCATGGTCATACACCCTCTGTCCAAAAAGAAACTGAATTTTTGATAAAAATAAAACGCAAGCCAATTATAATTATTCAAATCATTTATTTCAATCAATATACTCTCCCTCAGCTTTGATACAGCATTTGATCAGTTAATTCGTTAAATGATTTTTTTTATATCAGTTTATGGGATACTGTTGAGGGTCGTGGTTAATGCTGCTTGAACATTTTCAGTGATGTCGTATCACTTTCCTTTCATTGTCAAATGAAGTTGGGGGGGGGGAAGAGAAAGACGTCACAGGGTGCTAAATCAGGTGAATACGGCGAGTGATCCAACACACAAACTTGGTTCATGAAGGTATTTTCTTGATCATAAATTAGTATAATAATAATATTTGGTTGCAGATCAAGTGTTGATCAATTTTATTATTAAACTGAACCAATTAGTTTTGCTACACTTTAACTGTTGGCATCTTCAGGGTACATTATAAGTTTAAACAATCTCACAATTATGCGTAACTGCAAAACTGACAAAATTAACTGCAAAAAAACTGACTAGAATAATTACAAATAGGATAGTATCGAACATGAGTGAAACACATATCGCGTGTACAAAGTTAGCTAGCTATTGCTAAGGAACTTTCTGTAGTTTGTATTAAAGTTCATTTCTTCCGAAGTTCTGATTAGGGTTTTCCATATCCAGATTAGGGTATTAGGCCTTGATTTCTGTTAAGGTTGACAGTAGAACGGGCTACTGTGGCTGCTTCTTTGAAAATTCTTGAATGGTAATCTTCCTCTATGTAAGAGAACAGCTTTTGTCCCACTCGATGACATGGTTAGTTGTAGAGAAATGAGACGATAGGCCAGAAATATCCTGTCTGTTGTTTTTGACATAGCCAGTGTGTTCCTTTTGCCTGATTTCAAGGCTTCTTGAAGTCTGTCTGATGTAACTAGGGCCACAAGCGCATAGAATATTATAAACTCCAGCATGTTTATAGAAAGGATGGTTGTCTTTTGGAGATCTTAGTAGTTTACGAATAGATTCTATTGGTTTAAATATTACTCTTATTTTGCGCTGTTTGAGGAGGCTGGCGAGCTTGTTGGAGATGCCACTTACAAACGGAATTGCAATCTTTTATATATTGAATATCTTCTTGTTCTCTTTGTGGTGGTTCAGAAAAAAGGACTTTATTGACTAGTTTTCTTGGATAGCCGTTCAAATACAGATTGTTGGAAATAAATTTTAACTCATCTTGAAGGGTCTCGTTGTGATGCGAATCGCTCTTTTCTTTAACATGTGTACAATGCTGAGTTTATGTGAGATGTGGTGAGAGGAGCTGAAATGTAGGTAGTGACCTGTATTTGTCAGTTTTCTGTACACCAATAGATTTATACTGCCAAACTAGTTGGTTCAGTTTAATAATAAAATTGATCAACACTTGATCTGCAACCAAATATTATTATTATACACAAACTTGGTTTTTGCTCAAAAATTGTCTCACAATGTTCAAACGATGAGATCGTGCAAAAGTGACCAGCTGCCTGCATCACGATATTCATGCCGTATGTGACAAATTCTCGCTGTCAATCACTTCAAAACTTCGAGATAAAACTCACCATTGACCATTTGGCCAGGCGGGACGAATTGTTTGTGGATAATGCCCTTGGAATTGTAAAAACAAATCAGCATTGTCTTTACTTTTGACTTTTCCAAATGACTTTTTTCAGATGCTGTTCTTCTGGTGGTCTCCACTCAGCACTCTTATGCTTAATGAGGTCCTTACAGTGTTCAATTCAGTACATGTTTTGGTCGTCGGTCAACTTGTGGGGAACAAATCGCGAATTCAATTTACGAAGGCCCAAACTCTCGGTCAAAATGTTGTGCACAGTTAATTTTGGAATCCCCAATTCATCTTCAATCAATCTCATGGACGATTTCAGGTTTTCATTGATGAAATCACGTACTTTTTGGATGTTAACTTTGCTCAGTCCAGTTTTGGGACAGCCCGGCTTTTCGTCATCCTCAAGAAGTGTCTCCCGACCACTTTGAAATTGCTTAAACCACTTGTAAACTTGAGTACAGGATAAGCATTCATCACAGTATGCTTTTTGAAGCATTTGATACGTTTCAGTAAAACATTTACCAAGTTTAACACAAAAGTCAATCGAAGCTCTCTGTTTGAAGCTCATTTTCTGACTGTTCGTCAAAACACACTGTCACTCGTGGAACTATAACTCGGCTTCTAATGAAACAAATGTCATAAATAGTTGACACACCACTAATGAAGGTTGTCGCTTTTGACAACAAAAAAAAGATACAACAGGTGGCGCCACTAGTTTCTTCTATTTTCAAAAAGTTCGGTTTCTTTTTGGACAGAGGGTGTATATAAGCAATACAGTTAACTATCTTTCCTATCACACTATTGTTTTTAATATTCTCAACTTCCTGATATCCACTCTCATATTCTCCTTGTTCCCAACCAAATAATTTGTTCCTACCTATTTATTCCTCATATCCATTCTGCCTGTTCTCCCTCTAGGAAAACAAGCCTTATATGTCTTTTCATTTACCACATCTGTAATAATTGAATTCCCATACACTGCCACTCTCACAAATAATTCATAATTCATGATGGTCAGCCTTGTTGGCTGAGTGGTTAGCATATCCTCTCTCTAGCCAAAAGGCTGAAGGTTTGAATTCCGCTGTGGGCATAGGTGTTTTTGATTGTCTGTGAAAATACTAGTCATGGTGGGCTATAGATGGCCTTGGCGTAGTTGCAGTTGATGGATTGAGTGGTGGAGACAGAGAGTTGTAGAGTAGATGTTCTTTCTTAATGAGTTCTTTGTGCTCCCTGGAGGTGTCACATAATAATAATAATAATAAGTTTTTGTGATTCATAACTCTTTCACTTGTCCCTCTTTCATTCCATTCATGCTCATCCTTCCACTTGTATATGCAGTTCTCATTTCATTCCACACAAACACTTTATCACTTGCTTCATTTATGCCATTCCACTTTCAGATTTTGCATCATTCACATTTACTATCTTACAATCAGTTTCACTCTTTCTGAGCTTTTCATTTGAAGGTGAGTTAGCCAGTATCATTCAGAGGTGGTAGGGTTTCCCTCCCAGAAACTCTGGTTTTTCATTCCATTCCACAAAGCAGACAAAACAGCCATTATCTCACTCACTCACTCACACCACACACACACACACACACACAATTAACAGACATAATACACTGGCCTCATGGGCTGAGTTACTTTGCCTTAAATCCAAATAAATCAGTCACTCTGTTTCTCCCAATTCAGTCTTGCATGCTAATTTACCATTAGTCACACTGTTTCTCACTATCGGTCTTTCTTGCATCCATACCTACACTCATTGTGTCTTGTTCTCCATGTTGCCTTTCAGTGTTATTTATTCTATACTTTCATTCAAAGAATGCTAGTAGTTTATTAGCATGTCACAGTTCCTGCATGCCATACTTGCCCACAGAACATCCTCATCATATTCCCCCCCCCACACACACACACAAAAATCCATGCCACTCAGTTTCTCCTTTGTGGGAAATGATGTAACACCCTCACTCTCATTGCCATGTTATCTCAGATCAGCAAATAAGGAAACCCATACACAAGTACAGTATATCTGTAAACAGTCAAAAAACTGAACATCTCATATCAGTCCCAGCTATCACACATTAAAATTCAATTTAAATCTACACAGTATTGCCTTATAATAAATAAAAAAAATGAAACTTATCTTGCCACAGTACATAGAACCACTGTCTTCTTATTACCCTGTACTAACAGTTCTGTGTTAATAATTATTAACAGCATACAGAGGAGGCCCTGCATATGGTTTCTGTAATCTGAGAGAAAAGGTAAAAGGTTATACAAGTTTGTAAATAGGTTAAAATTGCTTATACTTACCACTTATGTTCTTGCTCATAATAGATATTTGTAAACATCCATATCATTAGAAATGTTTCTACCTCTGATATTAAAATATCATCAAGGCTGCACTTCTCTTTGGAGGTAAATGGATCACACATGCAGTTAACAGACAAAAATTTATTTGTGAGGTGGATTGCATAGTTTAGTGTAGAGTGGTCTTCAAAGATACATTCTAGATCCTGTGGAAATACTGTGTAATAATAATAATATCAACCACTATTTTGTCACTGGTTGTCTCACCTAATTATTTTTAGGTAATTACTCCACTTACCCAAAATATCTTCCCTTTTTATATATCTTTGATTCCTTTTTCTGGTATTCTTTTCTTTTTTTTTCTTTCCTTTTTTTTTTTTTTTTAGTAATCTCTGATACATTTTGCCACTTTTATGATATTTGTATTATATATTCTTTCAGAGGCTTAATTTTTAACTATTTGAGGATTTCTATTTTTTAAAGATCCTTGCTGATGATTTAATTGTTAGAAACTTTTTATATCACTCCCATACACATAATGCCACATAGCCTATTTCAAATGATTATTGTGTGTGCAGGCAAAAATCAAGAGAAAAGTAATCTGTTAATATTCTTTTTTTGACAGTTGGAGGTTATAGTGTTTGGGAAATACTTTATGGGGAAAGGCTGTTCAACAAAACCATGATAAATGGAATAAAAGATGAAAGGAGGTATAGGTTTGGCAAATCAACAATTCTTCAATTGTAAAAGAATGTTGAGCAGCTTGCTTGTGTTACTGCAGGTTTAGCAGCAATTAAAAGCATAATGGTTGCTGTTTCTACTGAACTACACCCATGGAAATATCTAGTAGATACAGTGCAGAAACTAATCATGCATGAGATGATTGCTGGAAAGAGGAGTTGTCCGTTAGCCAAACTGTCTGTTTAAGAGACGTTTTGGTGCATTACCCCAAGTGCAAAAGCAGCATTCCAAGATTGGGTAGCTTTCGAATTTGTACTGAGTTAGTACCCTCATGAAACATGACAGATGAAAGCTAACCATGTGCAAAAAAGGATGCCAAGTTTTTTTGAAGCTGAGGATACCAGAGAAGTGATGTCATTATGCCAGGAAAGTCCAGTAGTAAGAGTCAGTCTGCAAATTAAGAACTAGTTTTCATAGTTAAGCTGAGCTTTCTAACACTGTATGTTAGAAAGTTGGGGAAGAGAAGCTGGAACCTCTTGCACTGGGGCCCAAACATATCATCAGCTACTTCACGTTCCCCAGTAAGCAACTACTTCATGTACCCAAAAGTTTATTTTTCACTTGGTTACGCTATAATAAATTTAGTTTAATCCTTTATCCAAGTGTGAGCAAACAAAGTTTGCACCTGAAAGTATCTTCAGGACTGGGGTAAGGTAGTACAACACCGGGTAACTCATTGCAAAGGTGGACCAAGTTAACATCACTCCTATCTCAGTATCTCCCATAATGCAAAACACATCTCCTTGTGGATATGTATAATGTTATGCATTAAGGGAAGGGCCAGACTAGTTTTGACCTTTATTGAGGTCTCTTCAGTGGGAGCCAGGCCCAGAGTTGGAAATACCAGGCAGAAGCAATAGCGAGGTCATCTTTACCTATAGGAGTTGCCAAAAGGTGTGCCACCTTTTAATTAAATTACTCTGGATTTAGAGAAAGATGTTGAAAGTTTATTTTTCACTTGGTTAGACTATAATAAATTTAGTTTAATCCTTTATCCAATTGTGAGCAAACAAAGTTTGCACCTTAAAGTATCTTCAGGACTAGGGTAAGGTAGTACAACATCGGGCAACTCGTTGCAAAGGTTGACCAAGCTAACATCACTCCTATCTCAGTATCTCCCATAATCTCTCATTATTATAGTCTAACCAAGTGAAAAATAAACTTTCAACATCTTTCTCTAAATCCAGAGTAATTTAATAAAAAGGTGGCACACTGTTTGGCAGCTCCTATAGGAGGAGATGACCTTGCTAATGCTTCTGCCTTGGTATCTCCACTTGGGCCTGGCTCCCACAGAAGAGACCTCAATAAAGGTTGAAACTAGTCTGGGTAGTGGCCCTTCCCTTAATGCATAACATTATACATATCTGCAAGGAGATGTGTTTTGCATTATGGGAGATACTGAGATAGGAGTGATGGTAGTTTACTCCACCTTTGCAAGGAGTTGCCCGGTGTTGTACCACCTTACCCCAGTCCTGAAGATACTTTCAGGTGCAAACTTTGTTTGCTCACACTTGGATAAAGGATTAAACTAAATTTATTATACTTCATGTACCCCTTTGTGCATTTCACTGAGTTATGATAGTTATCAGCCATCAAGGAAGGTGACCTTTGATAATGACTTGTCAAAGGATCCTTTTAGTAAGAAGACAAGTTATGTATTATGACTAAATAAATAAAATAAATTAAAGTGATCAAAATTGATATGAATAACTCAGATCAATTTTGATCACTTTGATTTTTCCTGTGGTATAGCAAATGATTTGATTATTTAGTAACCTAGTTAATAGTTACAGTGTAATTTGGAAGAGAGAGAGTTAAGGTTCATGATGACAAATGTGAATCTGCTGAATTATGATAGTGTAGTATGTAAGTCAGTGTTTCTCAAATAGTGTGCTGCAAAAGAGTTAAGGGTATGCCACCAAATTTTGATAGTAAAAAAATATTTTCCTCCAAATTGATTGAAGTGCACTTTTGCTTATTTATTATTATTATTATTATTATTATTATTATTATTATTATTATCATCCTAAGACTCATCTAGGAGGTCCCTTTGTCATTCACACAGCTCATCATACTGCACCTTAGACATATTCAAATTCTCTGCAGCAGACACCAGACTCTCAGGAAAGGCATACCAATCATTCACAACTCAGCATACAAAAAACCTGCTTCTCACTCCCTTGTTCACCCCCCCCTCCTCATACAGCTTCCAGGGATGACCTCTTGTTCTCTCCTGATTCCCCACCATTTTATGAAAAACCTCTTCAACATTAATCCTATAACAACCTCTTACCAACTTGTATGTCTCTATAAAAAAAAAAATGGCAGCGGCATTGTCATTCCATGATTTTAATTTAGATTTCAGTCGTTTCGTTAAGTGTGAGGTCTGTTATATGTATTCTTTCGATTACCTAAATGATTTGTGGATGTTTAGCATAGATGGAAGAAGGGTGTGTATGTGCGAAGTGTAACCTGAAGGAGGAACTGATGAATGCAAATGTGAAATTGATGACAGAAAGTGTTAGCAACGATTGTGTTGCAAGTGCACGTTTGAAAGAGAAGGATGGTGAGAAAGAGAGAGGCAAAAATTGTTAAAATATTAGGAAAAAAGAAAAAGAGCGCTTTGAAAACCATAACACATGTTAAAAGGGACGAAAGTGAGGTGAGAGTGGCGGAAAGAAATGAAATTGAGAGAACGAATGAAAGTAGAAATGGTGTGACGCAGAAATCGCAAGTGAAAAAAATCGAAAGAATAAATGATAACGAAAAAAGAATGAATGATGGCGAAAGTTGGATGCATGGTGGACTGAAATACTGAAACAAAGAAAGATGAATGAGAATAAAAGTAAGAAGAATGATAGCGAAAGTTGGATGCATGTTAGTCCGAAAGTATGGAAACAAAGAAAGATAAATGAGAGTGAAAGTGACAATAATGATAGTGAAAGTTGTACGTATGTTGGACCGAAAGTACGGAAACAAAGAATGATGAATGAGAGGGAAAGTGAGAAGAGGGGGTCGAGAGTTAGAAAGATTTAATGATAGAGAGAATGTGTCGTGAGATTCGGAAAGTGAATTGGATTGGATGAGGCAAGAAATGAAATGGATGCGGAATGAAATTAAGAAAATTCAGGTCAAAACTATTTAAATAAATCATGATGGCATTAAAGAGTAACGAAAGTTGAGCGAGTGGCGTTGTATGGCGAATCCATTATTAAAGGTGTGCTAGAGGATAAAATGCACAAGGTATGTTTTCCAGGTGGTAAAATGAATAGAGTGATTGAGACATTGGATATGAGGCAGGAGCAAGCAAAAGAGTTAATTGTATTAATTGGTACAAATGATTTGAGAGAGAACAAAGAGCATGTCAGAATGAATGTAAGGAGGCTGCTTGGAAAGATAAAAGAGAATAGTGTGACAGGAAGGTTAGTCAGTGTGTTGCCTATATATGATTGTGGTGAAATGAGGCAGAGAGCAAGGATTATGAATGATATTCTGGCTGAAATGTGTGAGGAGATGGGAGTACAGTTTGTTAATGTGTGGAATGAGTTTGAGGGACGAAGTGAGCTGTATGGGAGCAATGGACTGCATTTGAGTGGTTATGGTGTGAGTTACTTGGAGAGACTGCTGCTGGAAGGTAGAGAAGTGAATAGAGAGAATGAATCAGATTGAGAGGGGAGTGATGTGGAAGAGCAGGAGAGTAAGACAGGAGAGATTGAAGAAGTGGAAATGAATGGGGAAGTGAGTGGTATGAGTATAGAAAATAAGAGAATGGGTGTGCAAGAGGAGCAGGGAAACGGGGAGGCTCAGGGTGGACAGGGGTACACAGCGTGAGAAAGGAGGATGCTCCAAGAGGAGGTGAGAGCATGTGTAGGCAGGAAGGAAATGGGATGACCAGGGATCAAGAGGAAACAGTTGAAATTGAAAAGGGTTCTAAAATGAGAAGCAGAAAGGGAAATGGCCCCAGTCCAGCATGGAGAGATCACATCGAGTGAGTGGTATCAGTGGAACTAGCTGTAGATCCAGAAATGAGCTGTCGTGTTTGTACCAATGATAGAAGAATAAGAAACAAGGCGGATGAAATGGTTGCACTAATTGCATCTGTTCACCCAAAGATTGTCGGAATCAGTGAGACATGGTTAGATCAGGACGACATCCTGACAGGAATAGAGATGGAAGGGTATGATATGTTTCGTGAGGATAGAAGGGGTAAAAAGGGAGCGGGGGGAGTGCTATTGATGATAGACAAAGAGTTATGTCCATACAAGGTAGAGATGCAAGAGTGAAATAGGGCCAGTGGTTTTGAGGCAGTATGGTGTGAGATAGGGGTGAATAGAATCAAATACTTGGTGGGATGTTGTTATAGACCTGGTAATGTGGATGGTGGTGATAGAGAAATGTATAGTCAAATAAGCCAAGCAAATAAGAAAAGGGTGATATTATGGGTGATTTTAATTATGGCAATATAGACTGGAATGAAGAGATAGCAACTGGAAGTAAAGAAAATGAGTTTCTTGAGTTTTTGAGGGATAACTACCTCAGACAGTATGTAACAGAGGGCACACGAGGATTAAGGGTCTTGGATTTGGTCATCTCATCAGAGGATGTAATTATAAATGAGGTGTCAAATCATCCACCAATTGGTGAAAGTGACCATGAGGTGATTACCTGGGTGGTTGCCAGCAGTGCAAGGACCCCTGTGAAAAAAGGGTATATGTGGAACAACAAGGGAGTTGATGATGAAGAGCTCAGGAGACAGCTTGCAGGTGTAGCATAGAATGAGGAGTTAGCTGGAAAAGCGATCAATGCAGCTTGGGGGATTTTCAAAAACTATTTAGTAAATGCAATGTCTAAATGTATTCCACGGGTGAGAAGGTTAAATAAGGTAGGTGTGAGATGGATGAATAAAGAGATTAAGCATGCGATACAGAGAAAAAGGGCATTGTGGAGGCAGCATAAGAGAAGTGGAAGTAACCAATTTCATGAGGTCTACAAAGACTAGGCAAGGAGGGTGACTTGGTTGGTGAGAGTAGCTAAAGAGAGGTATGAACAGCAGTTAGCTAATGAAGCTAAAAAGAATCCTAGGGAGTTCTTTCGATATGTAGCCAGCAAAAGAAAGAATGATTATGGAAGGATGACATTTATTGGAGGAAGTGGTATAAAGATAGCTGTTGTAGTATGTGTGGCGGAGATACTTAATGAGCAGTTCATAAAGATCTTTCAATCTTGTGAACGTGACTTCATGGAGAGATTGAGAGCAGTTGATGATGGGGAAGAGAGACTGATTGTAAGTGAGCAAGAGGTGTTTGGGGATGTAAATAAGATAAACTAGATGTAAATAAGGCTGTGGGACTTGATAATATATCACCGCGTATTCTGAAGGAATGTGCCAGAGAGTTGACACCTGCCTTGACATATTTTTTTAATACGAGTCTTGCACTTGATCAAGCTCCTAAAGAGTGGATATAGGGCAAGATTGTGCCACTTCATAAAGGAGGTGATCGAACTCAAGCATCAAACTATAGGCCTATCTCTGTGTCAGGTGTTGTGGTTAGTTGTTGGAGAAGCTTGTGAGAACTAGGATCCAGAGTTGGGTTGACAACGATGGTATAATCTTTGATTGACAGCATGGATTTGCTAAAGGGAGGTCATGTTTTAATAATCTACTTACTTATTACAATAAAGTGACTGCTTCCTTGGACAGAGGAGAAGGATACACAGTAATATAATTGGATTTCGGAAAGGCTTTTGATAGAGAACCTTATGATAAGTTGACAGTCAAACTAGAGCAGATGGGGTTGGATATTAGATTAGTGCATTGGATTGGAGACTGGCTATCTGTTAGGTATCAACAAGTTGTGTATGGGGGTGCGATATCCAGGAAAAGTAAAGTCACTAGTGGAGTGCCGCAGGGGGTCTGTTTTAGGGTTATTACTATTTAACCTGTATATTAATGATATCGGTGAAGATTTGGATGGAGATATTCAGTTGTTTGTAGATTATGCAAAGGTGGGAGGAACCATAAAGAGTAGTGAAGATGTTGTGGCTTTGCAAGAAGACTTGAATAAATTGAGTGATTGGGCAAGCAAATGGGGATTTGAGTTCAATGTTGCAAAATGTAAGGTTTTAAAATTTGGAAAACAAAGATGGGATGCAGAATTTATGCTTGATGAGAATATATTGTTGGAGGTAGAGGAAATATGGGATCTGGGGGTGATAGTGGATAAGGATCTAAAATTTAGGGGACACATCGCCAAAATTGTGAAGACAACACAAAGACCTCTGGGAATGATGCGGAGGACACTGACCTGTAGAAGTATGGAGATTCTTGTTCCATTGTATAAGGCTTTGATTAGGCCACACATGGACTATTGTGCCCAGATTTGGTCACCTGGTTTTCAAAAGGATGAAGAGATGTTGGAAAGGGTCCAAAGGCGACTGACCAAGGTAGTTTCTGACCTCTGGAATGTTGAGTATGAGGAAAGATTGAGAAGATGTAATTTGCAGAGTCTGGTGGAGAGAAGGAAGAGGGGAGATATGATAGAGACCTTCAAGTTGGTAAGGGGTTGTTATAAGATCAGTGGTGGTGAAGTTCTACACAGAATAGTGGGAGATCAGGGGAGAACCAGAGGTCATCCCTGGAAACTGTATAAAGAGGGTGTGAGTAGGGGAGTGAGAGGCAGGCATTTTTTAATGCAGAGTTGTTAATGATTGGAATGCCTTGCCTGAGAGTGTGGTGTCTGCAAGGAGTTTGAGTGTGTTTAAGACACGGTATAATGAGATGTGTGTGTGTGAGTGATAAAAGGACCTCCCATATGAGTCTTTGATTCCATGTCATCTTGGGAAATAATAATAATAATAATTGCATCTGCTCAACCTTTCCTCCTATTCAACATTCCATAGATCAGAAACTACCTTAGCCAGTTGCTTCTGGACCCTTTTCAACATCTGTTTGTCCTTCTGAAAACCAGGTGACCAAATCTGTGTGCAGTAGTCCATGAGTGGTCTAATCAGAGCCTTATACAATAGAACAAGAATCTGCTTAGTTCTACAATTCAGGTGTTCTCTGCATCATTCCCACAATTCACTGTCCTCACAAATTTGGCAATTTGTCCTTTAAATTTTAGATCCTTATCCATCATCACCCCACGATCTCTTATTTCCTCCACCTCCAAGAATATATCCCCACCAGCATAAATTCTGCATCTCGTCTTTCTTTCCCAAATTTTAAAACCTTACATTTTGTAACGTTAAACTGGCATCCCCACTCCTGCCCATTCACTCAATCTATTCAAGTCTTGTAATTCCACAACATTTGCTCTACTCCTGATACTTCCTCCCAAGTTTGAATCATCTGCAAGCACTGAATGTTCCCATTCAAATCTTACCCAATATCATTAACATACAGGTTAAACAGCAATGGCCCTAAAACAGATCCCTGAGTCACTGGTGCCCCAAAGCACTAGTGACTCTAGTGTGACTTTCAGCTTATCATGTAGAAATTTATCAAAAGCCTTTTTAATGTCTAAGTATAATACTGTGTATCCCTCTCCCATGTCCATTGTTGCGATCACCTTATTGTAATAAGCAAATAGATTACTAAAACTATTTCAGACTCCCTTTAGGAAATCCATGCTGTCCATCAAAGATATTGTCTTTGTTAACCCAATTGTAGTTCCTGGTTCTCACCAGCCTCTTCAATACTTTAACCACAACTGACACAGATAGGCCTATAATTTGATGCTTGAGTTCTGTGATTTCCCTTATGAAGCGGCACAATCTTGCCTTCCTCCCACTCCTTAACTTGATTCAGTGCAAGACTCATATTAAACAAATATGTTAAGGCAGATGCTAACTAACTGGCACATTCCTTCATAATATCTGGTGATATATTATCTAGGTCTACATGGTTAGTCTAGTGGCTATGCACTTCACAACCATGTGCCTGGGGAAGGAGTGTCCTAGGTTCGATTCCTGTCTATGACGTGAGGAGCTTAAGGATCTTCCTCAGCCATAGCTAAGTTAGCTGATCTTGAGTGTGGACAGCAGGGTTTTTTCCACCAGTTTATCTGGGGTTTTTCATCCCGCAAGCAGGCAAACTGGCCCCATGAACACACAGGCTACAGTCATAGGATATAGTACGGTAAGGAAGGCAATGGGAAACCACTTTGCTCATAATCATTTCCCTAGTATAGTAGCATGTAGTTACCCCACCAGCTGTATGGCCGAGGGAATAGAATAAAATAATAATAATATTATTATTATCTAGTCTCACAGCTTTATTAACATCAAGTTTGCTCATTTCCTCACATACCACTTGCTCGTTTACAGTCAGTCTCTCATCATCATCAACTGCGCTCAAACTCTCCATGATGTCACATTCACAAGAATGAAAGATGTTTATGAACTGTTGATTTACCTTACTGTGACACCCTTCTTTTGTTGTCTTTGTTCTTTGTAATTCTCATATTTGATTATTACCACCCCTCTTATGCTGTCTCCATAATGCTTTTTTTCCTCTGTATGGCATGCTTTTCTTCTAACCTTCTGACACTTGAAATACATTTAGACATTGTTACTACTACCAAACAGTTTGTGAATATCACCCAAGCTGCAAACTGCAATTTGACAGAATAAGATATAATGACAGGAATAGAAGTTGCTGCATACAGCATTTTTCGGCAGGATAGTATAAGATATACTGCTTATGATAAGTGACGACCTATGTCCTCTAAGAGTGGAGGCTTTGGAAGGCTGTGACACTAATGATTTTGAAAGTACATGGTGTGAGGTGGAAGTGGGCAAGACAGGATATTTAGTGGGGTGTTGCTACAGACCCAAGGAGCACAGAGGGTGGGGACCAGGAGATGTTGAGACAGTTGAGTGTGGCAAGTGTAAGAAAAATGATTGTTTTGGGAGATTTTAACTGCAGCAGTATAAATTGGGGAGAGGAAGATGCATGTAGCAATAAGAGAATGGAATTTCTAGAATTCTTGAGGGACAAATGTGTTAGGCAATATGTAACAGAGGGAACAAGAGGTTCAAGAGTTTTGGATTTGGTTATAGCATCAGTAGAGTTGATAATAACTGAGATGACATCTTTCCCACCAGTTGGAGAGCGTGACCATATGGTTTTGACTTGGAAAATGAATAGACATGAATAGGGGTATCAAAGAGACGGGAACGTATGTGGAATTATAAAGCAGGTGATTATAATAGTCAGACGTCAACTTGAGCAAGTTTCGTGGAGGGAGGAATTGGAAGGCTGGGATATCATTAGTGCTTGGGAAGTTGTGTAGGATTATTTGTTAGCAGCAATGGTAAGCTGTATTCCACGAGTGAAGAAGAGGACACAATTTGGAGTAAAGTGGATGACAAACAATATTAATTTTTTTTTTAGAGGTACCTGTGGCATAGTATAATTATTAAAAGAACACATAAGACCACAGTAATAACTATTTAATTAATAAGGTACAGATATTCATACTAAAACTAATAGTACACTTCAGTGTCACACAAACAGTTATAGGTATGGAATACAAGTAACGAACATTCAGTGGATCACCTATTAAAATACAATTGTTGCTGTGTGCTAGGAAATGATAGCAAATAATAAAAAAAACAATTATGTCAATGCATTTAAGGAATGGTTATGATAGACTTTGTGTTTCCTAGGAGGGACCTTCCTCAATTAGTCTTGATAGACTTGTGTTTCTTATAAAGGACCTCCCACGATGAGTCTTTTGACTCCATGGAGGCATGAATAATAATAATAATACAATTATATTTGTATCAAAACTTTTGCCAGCTTAATATTTATGTAAGATTGGTTTATTTTGCTGTAAATGCTAAACTAAAGTACCACCAGTAATATGATGATGATTATGTCTTCAAGTAATGCAAGATGTGTAGGTTAACATCATTGGATGAGACTCTAGCATTAAGAATATAGGTGTGTATTAGAAATTCGCATTATCAAATGTGCTACACTGAAAAAGTTTGAGAACCACTGATCTAAAACAATGTTACATCAGGGTGTTTATATACCTGAGACTGTTATTCAGAAATACATTTACACTCCAAAGTAATCCTATTCTTTCTTTCTTTCTTTTTTTGTTTTCTTTTTCTTTTTGCATCTTTTGCAAGGAATGTGCTCTGGGTATTGCTATGTTCACTTAAGTCATTGTAGTGTCATTATGTACTCTTAAATTTTACTTCATTGAAATGATGTCAAAGTAATTTTTAAATTTTTATTTCATTGCACCTTTCTTGGAGAACATTTGCATGTGTCAGATTGAGAAACAAAGTGCTAAAGATAAATTAAAGATACCAAGAAATTATATACTTGGTTTAATCCTTTATCCAAGTGTAAGTAAACAAGTTTGTGCCCGAACTATTTACAAGACTGGGGCAACTCATATAAAGAAGCTAATGACTTTACATCACTTGTCTTAGTATCCCATAATGCAAAGCACTATGTGATACTAAAGACAAATTCCAATAATGCAGAGCATTATTGGAATGGTCACTACCCATACTAGTTTCGACCTTTATTGAGGTCTCATCAGTTGCAGCCAGACCCAGAGGTCATAGTAAGGATGAAGTAATGCAGAAGTCATATTTTCATATACAAGTATCCAAAAGGTCTCACCTTATTATTAAAGTACTCTGGATTAGAGAAAGTTATTGGAAGTTTTTTCCACATAAGGCAAGTGATGTGAAGTCATTAGCTTGTAGCCCCAGTCCTGTAAATATTTCAGGTGCAAACTTGTTTGCTTACATTTGGATAAAGGATTAAACCAAGTATATAATTTCTTGGTATCTTTAATTTACAGTATAAACAAGAGGAAACACTGTTAAAAAACGTTTAATTTTCTTGACCAAAAAGGTCTGGAAAAATTTAACGATCTTTATACAAAACGTTTTAAGTCAAAACCTTCTCTACCAGACAGCAAAGTTATTTTTAATTTGTCGGATCATGTATTAACAAAACCGGAGATCAATATACTTAAAAAAGGGTTCAATTTTGCGATAACACCTCATAATGTCCCTAAAGTGGATATCATTTGTAATATAGAAAAGGCAGTCTCGTCGTTACCGGAACCCATAGCTAATGATATTAGATTAAAAAGTAGTATCATCCTCTCATCTTCCAGAACTCCTAACAAAAACATCACTACTCTGGAAAAAAGAACATTGTACATTTTAAAGAAAAAGAAAGACATTACCATATTGAAGGCAGATAAGGGTAATTCAACAGTGATTTTAAACACCAGTGATTACGAAGATAAGATTAACAGCTTATTGTCGGATACATCAACCTACCGTGTCCTAGTCACAGACCCAACACTAAAGAACCACAATGATACCAACGATTTAATACGTCATATGGAGAACTGGTCTATAGACTTAAAACGAAGATTGAAATCCATGCATCCACTAACACCAAGACTATATGGCGCTCCTAAGGTACACAAAAATGGAATACCACTACGCCCGATTGTGGACGGAATCAATTCGCCAACTTATCTGTTATATAAACACCTGGCAGGCCTCCTCAAACCTCACATCCATAATTCGGACACTTATATACGAAATTCGCAACATTTCGTTGAGAAACTGAACAACATCTCTATCTCCAATACGGATTTACTCGTCAGCCTGGATGTTACATCTCTATTCACTAACATCCCTGTGGAGGAAGTGATCAACATTTTAGGAAGTTTGCTCCCACAAGACATTACTTCTCTGTTCTGTCATTGTTTAACATCAAACTTTTTCTTATGGAATAAAACCATATATCAGCAATTGACTGGCCTTGCAATGGGTAGCCCCCTCTCACCATCTTGTGCTGATCTCTTTATGGAGGATTTTGAAAGTAAAATCTTAACTAAAACAGACCCTAAACCCACAGTATGGTGGAGATACGTGGACGATATCTTTATCGTTTGGAACCACACAAAAAAAGGACCTGTTCGACTTTCTTAAGAAAATCAACTCTCTACACCACACAATCAAATTCACTCTAGAACTTGAAGAAGATAACCAATTATCATTTCTGGACACTTTAATTAAGAAGCTTCTGAATGGTGGTATCAACCTCTCAGTTTACCGCAAACCTACCAATACAGGACGTTATTTACATTTCACTTCCTCACACCACATTTCTCAGAAACTTAGTATTGTACACATGTTGAAGAACCATGCCTCTCTCCTCACAACAGATCAACAAGACCTCCAGGAAGAACTATCCCTGATATCCACCAACCTTACCATGAATGGATTTCCTCGAAGACTCGTCCACAAGATACTTTTCTCTGAACCCCGACAAAGACAACAAGATGATGTACGTTATATTTCTACCACCGTCATTCCATATTTAGGGACAGTTTCCAATAAGATTGCTAGACTCCTTAGACAACATAAAATAAGAGCGGCCTTTAAACCCACAGAAACGATTAGACAATTCTTAAGATCTCCAAAAGATAGCCATCCTTTCTCCAAATATGCTGGAGTTTATAACATACCATGCTCGTGCGGGTTGAATTACATCGGCCAAACTTCAAGGAACCTTGAAATTAGGCAAAAAGAACATATAGGTGACATCAATAATAACAGAAAAGAAAAATCGGGTTTAGCTTTTCATTTCTCAAAAATGAACCATACCATAGAGTGGGATAGAAGCACAATTCCTTACATGGAGGAGGACTTCCGCTCCCGAATTTTTAAGGAGGCCACAACAGTTGCCCGCTGTACACAAAACCATAACAGAAACCAAGGACTAATCTTGCCCGTGATCTGGAAGACCCTCATCAGAACCTTCAACTCGCCAGAACTGAATTATAGTGCCAACTATAGAATGTTCCTAAATAACAACAAGTGAGATCATCCACGCTCCATGAATGTATTTTACTGATGGGCTATCAGAGAAACAAAAATATACTTACAAAAAAAAACTTTATTGGAAATTAAAGTAGACATCTTTCACTACTTTTCTACATAATTTCCACCATTGTTCTCTGTTCTTTGTTTAATATAATTGGAATCGGTTGATTTTAGTTTGTAACAGTTTTTTACTTTTTAGTGCCTTACATCAGTTATGTACCCTGAAGATGCCAACAGACTTAGTTGGTGAAACTAGTTGGTATAACTTAGTTGTTTATTATATACACTTGATCAATATAATCCCAATAAAAGTTTTTTCAAGAGGAAAAAACTGTTATTGGAATTATTTTTTCCAACAACTTTCCATAATCCAGAGTATTTTAATAATAAGGTGAGACACCATTTTGATACTGCTATATGAAAATATGACATCTGCATTACTTCAACTTTTTTGTTTCTCTGATAGCTGATGGGCTATCAGAGAAACAAAAATATACTTACAAAAAAAAACTTTATTGGAAATTAAAGTAGACATCTTTCACTACTTTTCTACATAATTTCCGCCATTGTTCAGGCACTTATCATAACGGGGTAACAAGAGTTGTATATCTTCGTCGTAGAAGGTTGCCACCTGTGACACAAACCACATATTGACTGCTTCTTTGACCTCGTCATTGTCGTCTTCAAAACGCTGCCCACCAAAGAAAAATTTCAGATGTTTGAACAGATGAAAGTCACTTGGCACAAGGTCAGGACTATATGTGAGGATGATGGAATTGTTCCCAGCCAAAGGTGGCGAGAAGTCATTGTGTTATGCCAGCTGTGTGTGTGGGGGGGGGGGGCATTATCATGAATCAAAACAACGTCCCTGGTTACGACGTCATTTATTCTGGATCATACGACACAGTTTCTTACGGGTTTGGAAGTACATACTCATGTTGATTGTGGAGCCTTGACCCAAGAAGTCTACCAGCAAAATTCCTTGTCTTCCCCAAAACACAGTGCACATGATTTTCCAAGTGGAAACCATTGTCTTCAATTTTGTCTTGACTGGTGATGAGGTGTGCCACAGCTCCAAGTCTGCTCAAGAAAGCATCTCGATCCTCATGGTAGCTTGTCAAGAATTCAACGCACTGCCCAGCCAATTCACTTTGTGCTGTTCTGTAAGCAACTTCGGCACCCATCGTGCACACAATTTCTGATAATTCAGTTTCTCCGACACAATTTCATGAAGACATGAACATGAAACTTCTGAAAATTGCAACAAGAGTGACGTCATAGTGAATACCCTATTCTGTTGAATCTTCTCTCAACTGAATGTGGCAGGTGATTCAATTTTCTTAGATATTATAAACACACCAAGAAGCGCATGCACTAAGAGAATGTCTGAAAATGGCACCAATGCCTTGCTAACGAATCAACAAATTCAGCACATTGCAATCGCAGCACTGCAATGAAAATATTTAAAAATGGAACTTACTTTCTGGACATCCCTAGTATATAATTTCTTAGTATCTTTAATTATTACTATAATTAATAACCAAATGGAAAAACTTTCAAGAAAGTGCTAAAGAAATAAAAGAAAAAGTAGCTTATTTGTCATCTTAGATTAAAATTAATATAGCATGTGTATAGTTTGTTATATTTTTAAGGTTTACTTCATATGTTCAACATTGTTTACATAAAATTTACTCTAATTTTCTCAGGAAATTTTTTGCTTCAGTATCATGATCCATCTGATTCTGGAAAATGTCTAGGAGGTTATTTTGATGAAAAGAATGAATTAATTGGAGTCATAGTTGGTACATATTCTGGAAATATACAGGTAACTTTCTTTTTACTATTTAGTTGAAGCATACAGTTTTATCTCTTTCCAACAAAAGTTGCAATAAAGAAGTTGTGGAAAATTATATACCCTTGAAAATTTTTGGATAATTAATTAACATAAAATATATTTGTTGCTGATCTGAAGTTTCTTTTAAATAATTAATAGAAACTTTAACTTGAACAAAGCAAAGAAAAAAAAAAGTAGAAATCTCATCTAACTGTGATTTACTTGTTATTTTAATTTTCTACAGTATTATTTATGGTGAGTGTAAATTTCATAAATAAGTTTTTATATGATAAAATAAGTTAAAATATATATATAAAAATTTGTTTGCATTAATTATTGCAATTATACACTTAGAATTATTGAAACTGCCATGTGGCTAAGTGGTGCTGTAACAAATGTAGTACCAATGGCAGCCATGTTGTCACTTGAGTTTTGCCTTGAATCTCAGTAATAGACATGCATATTAGTTGTGAGTTTTGAGTCACCAAGTAATGGGAACACTAGCAAGCAAGCAAACAAGATTGAAGAGGAAGGGGAGCTGAAATTGAAAGGAATAAAAAAAATTAAAAAAAAACTGAGTGAAACTTTTCAATCTTGAAAAAAATTTATATTCATCTTTATCTACTATTCAATGAGGAACTGTAAGGTTTTTAAAGGACATGTGCTTAATTGTGTGCTTATGTGCTTTACTGCACATTGTGTGCGTAATTTGAAAGCAAGTGGTATATGGTCCATGAAGTGTGATTAGAAGTGGCAGTGAAGCTCTCTTTTTTGGAAATCCCTTTAGAACTACTGAATTAAATAATCTTTTCCTGTTGTCAGAGCAATTATCTTCATGCCTACTTCACCAAATGAAGGAAAGAAGTTTTTCATGAAACTTGATTGCTAGAAGAATATACATATGCAAGTGTAGTTAAGTGAAATCTCTTTCTTTTGTGGTGATCTGGGGAAATTGATATGTCAGACAGACAGAATGAATGAAGGAGTAGAAATAATCAAAAAAAAAAATAAAGCAGACAGGTTGGAGTAAATGATGCAAAGGAAATTACTATGCAGTCAATTGAAACTACACAATGTTGTTTTATATAATATTGGATGTTATACCTCAGATGTGTGTTTAACTGTCAGAATCAGAGTGAGAGAATTTTCATACGGCTCATATCTTGCAATTCTTAGAATGGTCATTCAGTTATTCTTTGTTCTTGGCCTAACAATGAAATAACTAATTTATAATTTCAAAATTATTTTTATTTTTCAACATAATCTCCCTTAAGTTTTTATTATTATTATTATTATTATGTGACACCTCCAGGGAGTCCAAAGACTCATCGAGGGAGAGTGTGCCAACAGCATCAAATAATTGAATCCCTTCCAACTACTAACCTTGCCTAACTTTTTGCGAGCCATTAGTAGCAGAGGCTTTACCAATCGACCAACCTTTGTTGGCGAGACTAATACATTTATTCCAGCGATGCTCCAGCACCATTATCCCATCCCTGTAGTGGTTCTCAGTAAGATCAGCAAAATACCCCTCTACAGCTGCAATCACCTCTTGATTCGAAGAAAAATGCTGACCAGCGAGGAAGAGTTTAGTTTTGGGAAGAGAGAGAAGTCAGAGGGAGTCAAATCTGGGGAATAGGGTGGATGTTCCAACAATTCATAGTGCAAATCAATCCCTTAATTTTCCCATTGCCAAAACACCTTTGTAGTCAGGTGCCATTGTCCTGATGAAAGATGATTTTTTTCTTCTGCAAACCGGGTCTTTTCTCACAAATTTTTTCATCTAGTCAGGTTTAAAGATTGGAATAATATTCCCCGGTTATTGTTTTACCCTTTTCAAGATAATTAATAAACAAAATGCTTTCATCCCAAAGCACCGATGCCATGAACTTTCCTGCTGATAGAATTAACTTTGTCTTCTTTGGTGCTGAACAACCAGCTTCTGTCCACTGTTTTAACTGCTGTTTGAATTCTGGTGTGTAATGGTGAATCCAAGTTTCATCCGTAGTAATAAATTGATGTACAAAATCAGTTTTATTCTTGTTAAAACGCTCCAAGCACTATTCAGAGATTTTCATGCAAGTGTGTTTTTGATCTGCTGTGAGCGTAGCACCCATCTTGCACAAAGCTTTTTCGTTTGCAATTCTTCATGCAAAATATATCCTACACATTCTTTTGAAATGCCTATAGTCTCATCAATTGCATGCACTTTGACTCGTCAGTCATCCAATACCATATCGTGCACTTGATCAATGATTTTTGGTGTTGTTACACTTTTTGGACATCCTTCACGAGGATCATCTTCAAGGCTGGTATGGCCACGTTTAAACTCGGCAGCCCATTTCTTAATTGTCGAAAATGAAGGTGAAGTGCACATAAACTTTTATGAACTTCGAATGAATTTCTTTTGGGATTGAACCTTCTTTTACAAAGAATTTTATAACTGCACGATACTCAATTTTATCCATTTCAAGGGATACAAACAACACTTTTGCTTCAGACAGCTGTATAAAACAAACTACTTGACAGAATGACTTGTAATTTCACATGGATGCTTATGACAGATGTACCAACTTAAAAAAAAAAAAAAATATTGCCAATAGTGTTGCCATCTATGGTCAAGGCCGAGAACTTTTTCAGACCACCCTCATATAAGATAGAAATAAATTTTCTACTAAATGAAATTCTACAGAACAATTAATATTAGTATGTGGTAAGTGCTCCAACATATTTAATGTTAGCACATACTCACCATCCACTCTGACAACACGTTCTACACATTCACTACCTACCAAGCAAAAAATATCCTTTTCACTTTTTTACTCACATAACCTTTGTAGTTCCCAGGGAAGACCTCTTGTTATTGCATCACCCATTATTCTATGAAATAATTCCCATTAACTTATGTGTCTCAATATTATACTTCTTATCTGCCATGCACTGAAGACCATATTCCCTCAGTCTGTCCTCATACTCAGTGCCCGAGTCCTGAGACAGTCTTATTTGTTTTTTATTTAGTTATTTGTTTCTACACTTTCTCTCCAGTGTTTCCTTATAGCTAATATACCCAGGAAACCAAATCTGTGCACAGAAATTCAATTGAGGCCTAATTAGTATATTATACATTGAAACTAATACTTCCTTAACATTACATTGCATTATAGTAGCAGTTTTCTGGGTAAATAAAGTTAGCCTTCACAAGTTATGTGATTCTCCTCTACTTCATTTCTCTGTCTGCCATTATCCTGGATGCCCTGCTTCCCCCCACCTCCTAATGCAAAGTTCCTCCAATATGATAACCCTCATTCCATCTTCTCTGGACAAAATGCATAATTTACATTTAGCAACATTGGAATGACCTCCCTGTTCTTCAACCCCCAAACCACCAACCTATTCAAATCCTCTTGTAACAACACATCAGAAGTTCCTAACATTGCTCTTCCTAAGTTAGCTTCATCAACAAACAACTGAATATCTCCTTTCATCTGTGAAATATATCATTGATATATAAGTTAAACAACAGTGGTCCCAGAACAGAACTCCACTTGTGACTTTCCTTTTTTTGAACACTGCATCTCCATACACAATTAGCTGGCTCCTATTTGTCAACCATTCCAGTAATGACCAAGCTACCAAATGACATCCATCCCCTCCTGCTCAATTTCAAAAGGAGTTTATCATGTGGTACTTGATCAAATACTTTAGCAAAATACATATAAATCATTGTATAAACATCTCCATGGTCCAGTGCATTAGTTACCCTATTATAAAATGTAATCATTCCACTCTTCTGAAACAGAAGAATGGAAAGAAGGAAAGTAGTGTCACTGTCAAACAGACAAGTCAAGGGCCTGTCAGGTCTTTTGCACATTCCCGTAATATACATAATCCACTAAAAAACTGTATGCAATCCTCAGCACTGAGGCATGCACTTTCATCCATTATCCAAGTGTAAGCAATTAGTGTGTGTGTACACGAAGCCACCAAACCAAGAATATAATTTCTTGACATCTGTAACTTATAGTATAATCAAGTGAAAAATTTTCAACATCCATCTCTAATCCAAAGTATTTTAGTAATAAGGTGTGATGCTTTTTGACTCTTGTATATGGAAATATGACTTCTGCATTACTTCAGCTTTGGTATCACTTCTGGTCTGGCTCCCACTGATGAGACCTCGGGTTCTGTTTTTCGCAGTACCCACCACCTGTCAGTAATGGGAAGAGAATTTTGATTTTTTTTAATTAATGAATTAAAATTACATTTATGGAAGGTTAGAGAGAAACATGGATTTGAAAACCAGCAATATGACATACAAATGCTTTATAATATTTTATTGTAAAAATTTTATTGTTCAGTCAGACTATTCTTGCATTTAGAAAAAAGAATTCTTCAAGTGTTTCCCCCCCCCCAGAAGAAGATTGACAACCATGTCATGGAATGCTTTTTTTTTTTTTTTTATTTCTTTTGCTGCTCTGGAACATTTGTTGTAATTCAAGCCAGTCCAGTCCTTGATGTCTTCAAACCACATTCTCCTGGGTCTACCTCTCCCTCTTTTTCCATCCAGTTTCCCTTCTAATATTAATTTCTGAATGCCTTCTTGTTTAGTTCAGTGTCCAAAATATTTAAGTTTTTGTTCTTTAATGATTTTCATTAATGTTCTTTTCATTTTTGCTTTCTTTAAAACATCTTCATTTTTTCATTTTCTCTGTCATTATATTTTCAACATTCTTCTGATGGTCCACATTTCAAAAGCTTCTAATTTTTTTCTCTGCTTTATTTAGAGTGGAGGTTTCACTGTTGTAGAGAAGGATTGACCAGATATAGCATTTTATTTTAATATTTTTCTAATGTCTACGATAAATAACTTAGGTGAATATTTCACATGTTATCATAAGTAACACTCCCCTATCCTGCTTATTTTTTTTCTGCGCTATCCTCCAAAAATTATTATTATCTGACCTCTATGGAGTCAGAGTCACATTGTGGGAAGTACACACTATCGCACTCAAAGCTCATCCAACCGTGCCTTAAACTGACAGCAATGCCTCTACATCCACAACACACTCAGGCAATGCATTCCACTCTCCATATAAAGAACCTTCTCCTCACTCCTCTACTATCAGCCTGATAACAATCCCTGGCTAGCTTATATGTGTGAATCACTCCCTCCCCTCCTTCTCGTATTCACAAAGTTTTGCAATTTACATGCACTCAATCTGTCCTTGTACTCCGCATTCCAAAGACCACTGACCACCTTTGTAAAATCATCTCTGGATCCTTTTTAACATATCCTCATTACTATGAAAACCCAGTGACCAAATCTGTGCACAATTATCCATATGAGAGCTAATCAAGGCCTTGTCCACCATTCCCAGATCTCTCATTACCTCCTTTAAAGTTCCCCCCTCTAAGTGTGAACCTTGTATTCTGCCATTGCTTATCAAATTTCAAAACCTTACACTGTGCAACATTGAACTGATAGTTCCACTTACTTGCCCATTCATGCAATATATTCAAGTCCTCCTGTAAGTCCATAACATCTGCTTGACTCCACATTGTTCTCCCCAATGTTTGCTTCTGGAAACATTTGCATTATCACCAGTTAAACCCATCCCAATATCATTAATATACAGATTGAACAACAATTGTCCCAAAATTGACCCCTGTAGTACACCAAAAGAAGAAGGTCACTACATCCCATATACAACTCTCTAATACCTGTCTGACAGCCAGTCACTGATCCAACTCAGAAGTCTGTTATCGAATCCCATCTGTTTCAATTTATGCAACAGCTTCAGGAATTCAGAAAATATGCTGCACTTTTCAACTTTTATTTCTGTCATGATATTATCTTCTGCCTAGCAACCTGACATACTTTTCAGATTGCTAGCCACTCCAGCTTTTGATCAATGACAGTTTTTATGTCTGTGTGTAATTTATTTTACCATTTATTAGTCTCATTCTTCAGCAGTTTTGAAGCTAAACTAAAGGTTTTGACAGGCTCTGCAAAAAGTTCAAAAAGTTTGGCTTTTAAATTTTCTGTATTCATGCTTCTGTAAAAATTATTTCCCATCTTGTTGTATAATTACCATTTATTTACTTGCTATTACAGTTCTCATCGAGGGATGCTATAAATCACCTAAACCAGCTGTCATACCTACTCTTAAATTCATTCCCACTAGATGCACTCACTACCCCTCAAGACAAACTAGTCCACTCACTCAGTGCTCTGTGAGAGTAAAACCTACTTTGTGAACAAACTTAACTTCCATGGATGCCTCCCCTGCATGTTCCCTCCCTCACCTTCCATTTAACGAAAATTTTCATCAGATGCTATCCTATAATACCTATTCAAAAGTTTATAGGCCTCTATCATATCACCCCCTTTTCTCCTGTTAACCATAGTCTGTAATCCATATACTCTTATGGATTACAGACTGGATTACAGATTACAGACTACGCAATCTGTCCTCTTAATCTAAATCCCATAATTCATATGTAATCTTCGTAACTTTCCTTTGCACCCTTTCCACAGCTTCTTTATCCCCTTGAAATCTGGGAGATCAAATCTGCACACAATAAATATGTTCGTATCAAAGCCTTATAAAGAGGCAAAATGACTTCCTTATCATTAGATGTCAAGGTTCACTTCAACATTGCAATTATCCTCTGAGTTGTATTTGCAACTTTTGCTATGTGACCTTTGAACTTCAAATTCCTATCCACCAATACACCAAGATCTCTTGCCTCCTCAGTTTCTTGAGGCATAACACCACTAATATAATATGCCACTGGAAATCTAATCACACCAAAGTGCATAACTTTACACTTACTAATATTAAACTGATAGCCATTTTCCTTTGCCCAAATTTCCAGCCTATTCAAATCATTTTGTAATTGTTGAATATCAGTAGCATCCCTGACTGCCCTGCATTTCTTTGCATCATCGGCAAACAATTGCACATCTGATGTTCCTGATGTCATTAATGTATAGGTTGAACAATAATGGCCCAAGGACTGAACCCTGAGGTAAAGCACTTTTGACCTTAAATCTGGCCAATTCACACCCACTGTATATACCACTTTGTGATATCTGTCTGTCAACCATCCACTGATCCAAGTCAAGAGTTTATATTCCAATCCCATATTTTCCAGTTTATGCAACAGCCTTTTATGTGATATCCCATCAAATGCCTTAGAAAAATTCAACATTATCATAGCTCCTTGCAGAGTATAGCCTGTTTGTCTACCCATTTCTGTATGCAAATTCTTACCAACTTCTCTAAAATCTTCACTACCATGTAACAGATACTGATAGGAAACACATCAGTTTTTGCACCACCCTTGTACAATGGAACTATCATACATTCCTTCCATTCCTGCAGTATCGTTCCTGAGCTGAGACTCAAGTTATACAAACATGTAAAAGGCTTAGCCAATTCTGCTGAACATTCCTTTAGCAAATGGGCTGATATTCCATCTGTCCCTAGACATAATTAAATTACCACCTAGCCTATTCTTATAATTAGATATGCAATCTATTTGGTCTTGTTCTAGAACTTTCTCTTTGTCTTCCCTAGACATACTATTAAAAGGTTCGAACAAAAGCATATTTTTCCACCCCTTCACCACATACATAACTATGTTCAAAGACATTCATATCTTTATCACATTTGCATACCATAGCTTAACTTTCACACATATTTTTTTCCATTCCTCCCTTGATGATCTAGTTTCCCTGACTCTCTGCATTAGGTCTCATACCAAGAAGTAATTTTCCCAGTCTCCTGATGCCAAATGAATTCAAATGTATGCCATCCCTCTTATACAAGTCTTTTCTGCCATCAAACTCACTCCAAACATCTAAAAACTTGCATCCATTTCTTCTACACAGCTTGCATGTGAAATCATTTGCTATCATCACCTTTCTTCTTAACTCAGTACTGTCATATCTGGATAGCAATCCTACAATTTTTACTCTCTCACATTTCTTTCTCTCTTCTTCCAACAGACCTCTCATATCTTCTCTCATATTATATATATCACTACTTAAATTATTAGTACCTACCAGAACTACCATCTCTTTTACTTTTCTTTTTTGTTTTTCAATTATGTTTGTCATATCTTTAATTTTCATCCCTGCGAACTAGAAGTGGTGACTCCCTCAGCAAGCGCAAATTTTAAAATTGAATCACCATACCATATCACCCTTTTTTCTTAGATTTTAACTGACTTACCTTGTTATTATTAATATTATGATTACCAAGTTTAGTGCTTCTCTTTCTGTTCTTGTTCTGATCCTTTTTCTTATCCTGTCTAAGTTGAGTTAAACATTTTTCCACTTTTTCTAACTCTCTGGTCGATTTTCTAATATTTTTTTTATCAAGATATTTCTAATGTCAGCTTATCCTCAGATTATCATCATCACACTGAAAGCCGCACTTTTGTTCAACAGGACAAACGTTCTCCTCAGTAGTAATAACTTGAGCTTTATGCACTGCCCTGTTGTGACGAGCTTTTGGCAGAATTCTTAAGGGTGTTAAAAACGAATTATATTTCTGCAAGTATGCTATAAAATGCTATAGTACAGTAATGACACTAAAAAACTACATAATGTACTAAAAAATACCATTAAATCTAAAAAAACACTTAATGAATCAACAAAAATCACAGATCTTTCAGGATTTTTCTAACCTTTTCAACAGATAGCCTCGAACTCAACTTATTTATAATTATAATTATTATATTAGTTATATATAATTATTATAATTATATAATTATTACTTTTCTTATAGGTATTAAAGTTTGATGAGCCTACGGATGTCACATTGGGTAAAGTATTTACTGAAATAACTGCTGTAGTTGGATGCAATACTTTGGTGATTATTGGAACGATAAGTGGCGAAGTAGGAGTATTTGATCCTAAGTCTAAGTATGTTATAACATATGATGTTGTAGATATATATTATCATTATTTTGGATATCTCCATAGAGCTAATCGTTTTGGATCCAAAATGCTTAGCTCCTCCTGCTCCTCTCAAAACCTAGAGTCTGGCTTTCATATGTTGATGCATTTGCAGTTTGGCTACAAGATGCCCTTGCCCCTGAACTCACATCACATTTCTTGATTGGATATGCTACTGCTAACTCTTAGTTAGCAGTAGCATATCCAATTGAATTTGGAAATCGAAAAAAAAAAAACAGTGCTTTACTAATTCTGTGATGGTTGCTCTCATCAACTAATTACCCATCAGGACACTGGGCCTTTTTTCATATACAAAACCTTTTTGAAAAATACTAACTAATAAAAACACTTTCTTCAGGAATAGTTGCAAACAAAACACAGTTATATTTATCAGGTAACCAAATTCAGAACCAAAACAATAAGGATAACTATAAAAATGCAATCTCATACATTAAAGACACCTCTGAAATCACTAGAACTCATAAAAAATAAAATTAATGACCATATTTGAATCTCCCCAGAGAAATCTACAATATTGTCAAAACTTTTGCTCAAGGTCAAAATTTCCCTCTTTCTCAATCAGAGGCATACATTATCTGATATGTGTAATTTCACATATTGTGACTAGGCTATATAGTCGCTGTATTTAGGAACCTAGAGATGATTATTATTATAATACAAGTTTCTCCATGGAGTCAGAAGACTGATCATGGGAGATCCACTTATTCACACACTAGCCATCATTCACACAATACCTACCATACTTCTTAAACTCATCCAGTGATGAAGCACCTATAACCACCTCTGGCAACCCATTCCATCCATTCACCCCCCCCTCCCCACCTCCCAAGCATGAAAATCTAGTCCTAACACTCTACACTCTTGCACTACACAACTTCCACTGGTGATGACCCCTTGTCTCCTTTTCTTGCCATATACTTGAAAATGTCTTCAGTGTCAATCCTATAAAACCTCTTTAATTAACTTAAATGCTTCTATCATGTCTTTTGTCTATCAGTTAATTTTTGAAGCCTTTATATTGTCAATCTGTTTTCATAGGGAGCATTCCACAGACCTTCAACAATCTTTGTCACTCACCTCTGGGTCATCTCCACTTCTTCATCACCATGGTATCCAGGAGTTCAGATCTGCACACAGTAAACCAGATGTGGCCTTATTAAAGCCTTATGTAATCTCTCTATCCCTGCTTGTCAGTATGTTCTTCCACAACCATATAATCCAGTGTGATGTTTTAGTTACCTTCTTAATATTACCCTTTAAACTTCAGATTCCTTTCGTAATCACTCCAAGTCCTCTGGCCTGATCAGTTTCCTGCAGTTCAGTTTCCATACTGCTAGTCTGTTTATATCTTCCTGCCATCTCTGCATCACCTTCATTTACTGTTGCTCTTCCCAGTTTAGTATTTTCAGCAATCAACTGAATATTTCCTGTCAAATCATTTCCTATATCATTGATATACAAATTAAACAACAGGGGACCAAGTGCTGAGATCTGTGATACACCACTGGTCACTTGCCTTCTTCTGGATTCAACTCCTCCATAAACCACTCTTTGATATCTCTACATCAGTCACCTTCTAATCCAAATCACCATTCACATCCATCCCCATTTGCTCCAATTTATGCAATAGGGTTCTATGTGGAATCATATCAAATGCTTTTGCAAAGTCTAGCAATATCACTAAGTAGCTATTTCCCTTATCCTACTCCATTCACATGATTATAAAAAGTAAGCAAATTACTAAGGAAGTCCTACTATTCACAAAACCATGTTCCTATTCACTGAGACCTAAATTCTGTCTTTCACCAATTTCTCCAATACCTTAACCACCACTTCTGAAATACTGATGGCCTATAATTTGCTACTTCTGTCTTAGAACCTCATTTATATAATGGAACTATTTTGCCCTCTTTCCTCTGCATTTTTCCAGTACTGAGGCTTAAATTAAACCGCTTGGTCAGAGGATTCCCTTGCACATTCTTGTAATACACAGGCTGATAAGCTATTTAATCCCATGGCTGTGTTCGTATTCAGGTTCTGCAATATTTTAAGCACCTATATTCTCCTATCAGTCAATGTCGCATCTGACAATGCAAAGTCACCACTTAGATGGTATACCCCCCCCCCTTACAAAATGCTCATGCAGTAATTCAGCTGTTTGATTTGGTTCCATCATCATTGACATCAACACTTTTTAAAGTCATCCTTACATAGTCATTCCTCCTTTTGCTTGCCACATGACAAAAGAACTCCTTAGAATTTTTTTGGCCTTGTCAGCTAACTTTCTCTCATAATTAGTTTTGATCTTCCTTACTATACCAGTCACCTTTATTCTGTTCATGGACATACTGATCACCTTTTTCTTTATAATCCCTCCATGACCTTTTCTATATGTGCATCTCCTGCCTAATGAAGCTATTCATCCATCTAACTCCTACCTGATTTATCCTTCTGACTCTAGGTATGCATTCAGATACTGCTTTCTTCAAACACCCTTTAACCACCTCCCATGCACCACTAACACGTTTCCCCTCCAAATTCTTATGCCATGACTTTGCTGAAAGCTGACTGCTCAACTTGTCATAATCATCTGCTTTGTAGTTCCACATATATCCCTTTCCCAGGTCAAGACTACATGATCACTTGTCCAAGCAGAGGCAGCATAGTTAGATTAGTTAGTGTTAAGTTCTGTGGTGCAATTATCCCTGCCTGTGACCATTTCTCCTCCTCCCAATCTATGTCCCCATAGTTGAAATTCCCCATAATATTTATGCAACCTGTATTCATCATGCTAATTTGTGAGTGCATATCAGGGGGTATAGAAGAGAATGTAGAATATACCTACATTCTCTTGTATATCCCCTGGATGATAGCAACAGTCAATTACAGATTTAGTCTTGTGGTCTCTATCTCACACCAGATAGCCTCAAATGAACTGCCCTCTGAATCCCTTCCCCTGATGTACTTCTACTCTTTTTGGCTTTAATTCCTCTGCTATCATTAGCAAAACTCCCATCTCCCCTAGTCCTGTTCTTCTTTCCTCTTTTTTTCCTATGTCCATATCATCCTCAGTCAATCATGTTTCACCAATTCCTATAAATTTTGGGCAAGTTATGTTAACCACTGCCAAAAAACTCCTCTACCTTATTTCGAATATTTCTGGCAGTAGTATATATAAACTGCAGTACTCCCTTCAACCCACAACCTCCCTTACACCTTGTGTTACTGAGCCAACTAAAGTTAACCTGAGGTGCCACATTTTGCATCATGTGATCACTCCCAATTACTAACTTTTAGGTTGCCAGGGCCCACACTTACATGCTCTAGTTTCTGTTACTTTGTGCTTCCAAACTCTCTCACTAAACAACACTTTCTCAAGGCTGCTGACACCGAATCAATTTGGATGCAAGCCATCCATCTTATATAAATCCTTTCTTCCATCAAACTCACTCCACACCATTCCTCTTGCACAATCTGCATACTGACTCATTCATGTTCATAGCTCCATCTCAGCTTGCCTCTATCATACCATGGCAATTCACAACTTTTACTTTCTCGCTCTTCTTTTTCACATGTGCTAGCAATTCTTTCGTGTCTTCTTGCACACCGCACTTGAATAAACCAAAATAAACATCTCTTTCACTTTAACTCTCTGCATCCTTACAGCATCACTGACATCCTTTATCTTAGCTCCAGGAAAACACTATTTCATCATACTCTCCTCAAGGAAGGGTTGATACTGGGGAGTGCTTTTGCTTGGTTGAACAGCGGGAAGGAGTGATGACAAGAGGCCATCCCTGGAAGTTACGAAAGGAAACTGTTTGCAAGAGGGTGAGGAGTGGTTTCTTTGCATGGAGGGTGGTGAAACCATGGAATGCATTGCCTGATAGAGTGGTGAGAGCGAGAACAGTCAATGAGTTTAAGGAGTGGTATGATACACTGTTTCTCATGGGGGGGGGGACCTCTCCTCAATGAGTCTTGATAGACTTTGTGTTTCTTAGGAAGGACCTCCCACGATGAGGCTTTTGACTCCATGGAGGCCTGAATAATAATGATAATAATTGTATCAATGAATCATCACCATACAAAATCCAATCTTTATTTTCATGCTTTTGCTCTTTCATGTGCTGCTTTCTCTCCCCTTTCTTTAGTTTCCTTGTCTTACCATCTGCCAGGCATTTCGCTAACCACTGAATCTCACATTTTGTTCTGTAAAGAACTCTATGTCATTCATACAGCCACTGATACTGCTTGTAACACTAACTACTACACCAATCTCATTATTACACATTTCATCTTTCAACCCACTGCTATCACTCTTCTTACTTTCTTCACACTTATGACATTTGCTCACAAAACACTTTTGACAAACACATTCCCCAATTTCATTCTCCTTCCAAAAATCTCTAATTGTGTGAAACTGACTTATATATCAGTTCTAAAGCCAGTACAAGATCTAGAGGGAATCTGCAATTTTTGTATACCAATGCTAGAAGCATTAGAAATAAGAGAGAAGAATTTTTGGCATTAGTCAGTGAAATCTCACCAAAAGTTGTAGGCATTAGTGAAACTTGGCTGTCAGCAGAAGATGTGGTCACTGGAATTGAATGTGATGGGTACAGTATTTTCAGGGAGGATAGAGAAGATAGAACAGGAGGAGGAGTACTGTTGATGATAGCTGATGTGTTGCAGCCAAAGAAAGTGGTATATCATGATGATAGACATGTGAATGAGAGTTCATTTGAGGCAGTCTGGTGCGAAATAGTGACCAACGCAACCAAATATACAGTTGGATGCTGCTATAGGCCAGGGAGTACAGGGGGAGATATTGAATTCATGCATCAGCAACTTAGTGCAATGAGTGTAGGCTTAGTGATTATTATGGGGGATTTTAATTGTGGTGATATCAATTGGAAGGAGGAAATATCACGTAGCAAAAAGGAAATGGAGTTCATACATCTGCTACGAGATAATTACTTGAAACAGCACGTAACTGAAGGGACACGTGGTGTGAGAGTGTTGGACCTGGTTATTGGTTCAGAGGTTATATGCATAAGTAAGGTGACCTTGTTACCTCCAGTTGGTGAAAGCGATCATGTGGTATTGACTTGGGAGGTTGCAAAATCTGTGGATTTTTCTATTAAGAAGGGGTATGTACGAAACTACAGGTTAGGCAATTATAACAAGCTTCGGAATGAGCTTGCAGCCATCCCATGGCAGAACATATTGCAAGGGAAAGATGTTAGCAGTGCTTGGGATAAAATCAGCGGGTATCTGAGGAAAGCAATATCAGATTGTGTCCCCATGGTCAGGAGGTCAAACAAGGCAGGCATTAGATGGATGAGCAGTAGTATCAAGCTTGAACTACAAAAAAAGAAAATGTTATGGAGAATTTACAAGGAGAAGGGCGATCAGGACACCCATGAGCAGTACAAGGCTCAAGCTAGGAAGGTTACCAGCATAGTAAGAAAAGCTAAATCAGATTATGAGAAGACCTTAGCCAAAGAGATCAAGGGTAATCCCAAAGAGTTCTTCCGCTATGTGGCAAGTAAGAGGAAGAATGACTTCGGAAGGATAACCTTAGTGGGTGCTGATGGTATTGAGGTGACAAAATCAGATGTAATAGTCGAGTTACTGAGTGATCACTTCTCAAAAGTCTATCACCCAAGTGAGGATATCTCTATACCTATAGCAATACCTAATGTGAGAATTGAAGCTAAAAAATCAGAGGTATTAAATATATTGCGAAACTTAAATGCAAACACTGCGGTAGGCTTAGATGGAATATCAGCTCGGGTGTTGCGTGAATGTGCAAATGAATTGTCAACCCCTCTTACCTGGATATTTAATTTAAGTTTGAACTCTGGTATGGTCCCTAGGGAGTGGAAGTTAGGCAAAGTGGTTCCTTTGCATAAGGGTGGCTCTAAAACTGCAGTATTGAATTACAGACCAATCACCATCTCAGGAGTAGTGGTAAAAGTATTGGAAAAGTTGGTTAAAGACAAAATTCAAGAATGGGTGGATCAGGATATGATACTCTATAGAGGCCAACATGGTTTTGTTAAAGGTAGATCCTGCCTTAGCAATCTATTAACTATCCATAATAGAATAACATCAGAGTTGGACAAAGGAACTGGCTACACAGTGGTACTTCTGGATTTTGCTAAGGCTTTTGACAGGATACCCCATAGAACACTGTTACGCAAATTGGAGCAGATGGGAATGGATATTAAATTGGTGATATGGATAGGAGAATGGCTCAGGGAGAGATACCATAAGGTGTTGTGTGGAGGAGCCGAGTCCAGAATGAGGCAGGTGACCAGTGGTGTGCCTCAGGGCTCTGTGCTTGGGCCAGTGTTGTTTAATTTGTATATAAATGATATAGGAAACGGCTTAAAGGGAGATATTCAGTTGTTTGCTGATGATGCAAAGTTGTGTAGTGCAATAAAAAATCAAGCTGATGTTGAAAGTTTGCAGGAGGATTTAAATAAGCTGGTAAAATGGGCAAAAGAAAATGGATGTCAGTTCAATGTGGAAAAGTGTAAAGTCTTGCATTTTGGGATTAAAAGATTACCAGCTGTGTACTACATAGATGGAAAGGTACTCCAAGAGATTGATGAGGCTAGGGACTTAGGGGTATTGGTAGATAAGGAGATGAAGTTCAGAGGACACATTGCTAAGGTGTCCAAGATTGCACATAGGATTACTTGGTTGTTGAGGAACACACTGACATCCAGAGATAAAGAGGTTATTATTCCCCTTTATAAAGCATTGATACTTCCACATTTGGATTACTGTGCTCAGGTCTGGTCACCTGGATTCCTTGGAGATGAGGAGGCTGTGGAGAGGGTTCAGAGAAGAGTGACCAAGTTGGTGAGTGATATAAAAAATGCTCCCTACATTGATAGATTGAGAGCTTGTGGATTGCAGAGATTGGTTGATAGGCGAAGAAGAGGGGATATGATAGAAACATTCAAATTACTAAAAGGTTTTTATAGGATTGATGCAGGGGAAATGTTTCAGCTGTGTGATAGTGATGGAAGAACAAGAGGTCATCTCTGGAAATTAAAGAAGAGTGTGGTTAACAAAGGTGTCAGAACAAGGTTTTTTGCCTGGAGGGTGGTGAATGAGTGGAATTCATTGCCTGACTTTGTTGTGAGCTCTTCATCTGTAAATGAATTCAAGAAGAGATATGACAGATATTGTTTTGCTAGCTTGGGTCTCCCGCGATGAGTCTACTGACTCCATGGAGATACCCGTAATAATAATAATAATAATAATTTTGTAGTAAAGGAACAGTACCAGGTTGCATCACAAAAACAAATCTTGGCATGAAAAATCTATTCAAGAATTACTATTTGAAATTGTCTATAATATGAATACTACAACTCAGCCAGAATGAATAATACATTGGCAAATCAATGTATCTGAAAAAGTATGTCAACTAGAACTCTAGTCACAAATTTGTCATCTGAAGTAGGAAAACCTTTAACAAATGAGCTGTCAAACTATTCAGCTAACAGAAATCTCTTGAATTTGTTACTCTTAACATTATGGTCTGTTAGATATGCTTTTATACTTACTAATGACTGTAAAGGTTTATTAAGTATAGTAATTTGTTAATGCATGATGTTATTAACAAGTATGATAAATTTGTTGAGTGTAATATAATTAATAAAATTGTATTTATCTCCTAAACGTTGTTAACCTTAAAACACACACACACACACATACATACATGCATGCAGGGTGATCAAAATTAAAGTATCCCTGATTAAGGCCTTGTGGAGCACCACCCAGTGATCTGATCCAAATGCTGTGAAACTTTGCAGGAATACATTGTGTGTCATGTAGAGGCTATATGAGGGTGGTCTGAAAAGTTCTCAGCCTCGACCATAGATGGCAACACTATCGGCAAGATTTTTTTTTCTAAGTTGGTACATCTGTCATAAGCATCCGTGTGAATTGCAAGTCATTCTATTAAGTAGTTTGTTTTATACAGCTGTCTGAAGCAAAAGCGTTGTCTTTATCCCTTGAAATGGATAAAATTGAGTATCGTGCAGTTATAAAATTCTTTGTAAAAGAAGATTTAACGTCAAAAGAAATTCATTATAAGTTCATAAACGTTTATGGGCACTCTTCTTCATTTTTTTTTTTTTTAAATTAAGAAATCGGCTGCCGAGTTTAAACGCTCCTGTACCCAGCCTTGAAGATGATCCACGTGAAGGACGTCAAAAAAGTGTAACAACACCAGAAATCATTGATTGAGTGCATGATATGGTATTGAATGACCAGCAAATCACAGTGCATGAAATTGCTGAGACTATAGGCATTTCAAAAGAATATGTAGGATATATTTTGCATGAAGAATTGCAAACGAAAAAGCTTTGCGCAAGAAGGGTGCTACGCTTGCTCACAACAGATCAAAAACACACTTGCATGAAAATCTCTAGACAGTGCCTGGAGCATTTTAACAAAAATAAAACTGATTTTGTGCATCAATTTATTACTATGGATGAGACTTGGATTCACCATTACACACCAGAATCCAAACAGCAGTCAAAACAGTGGACAGAAGCTGGTTGTTCAGCACCAAAGAAGACAAAGTTAATTCTATCAGCAGGAAAGTTATGGCACTGGTGCTTTGGGATGAAGGCATTTTGTTTATTAATTATCTTGAAAAGGGTAAAACAATAACCAGGGAATATTATTCCGATCTTTAAACCAGACTAGATGAAAAAATTTGTGAGAAAAGACCCGGTTTGCAGAAGAAAAAAATCATCTTTTATCAGGACAATGCACCTGCCAACAAAAGTGTTTGACAATGGGAAAATTAAGGGATCTGCACTATGAATTGTTGGAACATCCACCCTATTCCCCAGATTTGACTCCCTCTGACTTCTATCCCTTCCCAAAACTAAAACTCTTCCTCACTGGTCAGCATTTTTCTTCAAATCATGATTGCAGCTGTAGAGGGGTATTTTGCCTATCTTACTGAGAGCCACTACAGGGATGGGATAATAGCACTTGAGCATTGCTGGAATAAATGTATTAGTCTCAAGGGAAATTATGTTGAAAAATAAAAGTAATTTTGAAATTATAAATTCGTTTTTTCATTGTTAGGCCAAGAACTTTTCAGACCACCCTTGTATCTGAGAAAATGAAAAAGTAGTTCCAGAACTCACAATTAGGGGCGCTCTAGGATGTACCAAATGTAGACGTAGTAATTCTTCTGTGTGTGTGTGTGTGTGTGTGTAAGAAGGAGAAAAGTGACACAAGCATAAATAAATAACACATTTTAATTCACTTCTGTTATGCATTCACATACTGTACTGTTCAATGCGTACTTTGATCCTGGTATGCCAAAAACTTCATCCTTTGCGCACTATGTTCAATGTCAGAATGCAGTTGGTCCGAACTGATGTGGTGCAAATGCTGTGTTATTCTGTCTATTCAGCACTGGTTAGTTATCAGGCTGATCCCTATAAAACCCTGTCTTTTAGAAAACCCTAGAACCACAAGTCACAGGGAGTGAAATCAGGTGAATGAATGAGGCAGCCATGCAGTGGGAAATGTGTGGCTGATCACTCTGGGCTTCTGTGAAATGTTCTCAATGAACCTCCAGTACAGATCGACTGATGTGTGAAAAGCCCCATCCTGCATGTAAACGAATAAATCCTTGCTGTAGCACAACAAGATTGTGTCACAGCTATAAGGATACCAAAATATGATAAACAATTGTGCAATTGTTTATCATATCGCAGTAACTGAGCAAGTCACAGGACCCATTTGGCGAATATCCTCAAGGAATAGTCCAATAATAAATGAAGCTCTAAACCTAAACCATACTGCAACTTTGGGTGAATGCAAAAGAATTTGTTGGATTGCATGCAGGTTTTGCGTAGCACGTACCCAACAATGGTGGATATTCAAACCTCAGTTCAGGTGAAAGTGAGCCTCATCACCCCACAAAATCATCTACGACCATGCAGCATTGTACTCCACTTAAGCAAGGAATCTTAAAACGAATGTCAGTCAGTTTTCAAAGTCTTGCTGGTGCAGTCTGGATTATCTTGAATGGATAAATATGCAGAATATTCCAGACAGTTCTCTAAGGCACATCCATATGTCTTGATACAGTACATGCATTGCAGAAACCAAATCTTAGAAGTTTTTCAACTTGGTTATACTATAAACTAAAGATGCCAAGAAATTATATTCTTGGTTTAATCCTTTATCCAAGTATAAGTAAACAAAGTTTGAATAAATTAAAGACGTAATTCTGTATGTTAGTCAAGTAAATAATAGTTTAATATCTGACGTTTCACTGACTAATATCTGTCAGCATTTTCAAAGGATACACTGGTAAGCAATAGAAAGTAACAAAAACTAGGAAACTAACCGACAATTCTAAAAATTATATAAAGTTATCACTGTACATGATACAATATGCGTGTCACAAGTACATTTTATTTCTTGAGATATTTATTGTAATTTTCATGAAAGTTCATTTCTTTTTGGTTAAATGATCTGATTAGAGTTTTCCATATATCTGGTAGGATTAGGCCTTGATTCTTATTTAAGTTACCTGTTGAACGGGCAACTGTAGCAGCTTCTTTGAATGTTCTGGAATGGTAGTCCTCTTCTATGTAGGGCATATGACTCATATCCCATTCAATATTATGGTTGGTAGAGGCAAATTGGGAAGAAAGGCCTGATATATCTTGTCTGTTATTCCTTACATAGCCTATGTGTTCTTTCTTTCTTGTTTCAAAACTTCTAGATGTCTGTCCGATGTAATTGATACCACATGAACGGGGTATGCTATAAACTCCAGAGTATTTGTAAAAAGGATGCTATCTTTCGGTGATCTTATAAACTTTTGAATGGTCTCGATAGGTTTGAAGGTTACTCTGATATTATATGGTTTTAGAAGAAGAGCTAATTTTTTGGATATGGTACTAACAAATGGAATTGTTATAGAGCTGATGTATTGGGTTTCATCTTGTTGTCTTTGCAGTATGTCATTAAAGAGAATCTTGTTGATGATTCTTGTAGGGTAGCCATTTAGGGATAGATCTCTGGATATTTTCATTAATTCTTCTTGTAAGTCGCCAGGGTCTGTGGTACACTGTATAGCTCTTTTTTTGAGCATATGGATAATGCTGAGTTTCTTGGATATGTGGTGAGATGAGTTGAAATGGAGGTAGTGTCCATTGTTAGTAGGTTTTCTATATACCGACAGGTTGATGCTATTGTTAGTTTGTTTCTTAATAAGGATGTCTAGGAATGGAAGTTTATTATCTTTTTCTAGTTCCAATGTGAACTTGATAGTGTTGTGGAAGCAATTAATTTTGTTTAGATAATCTATTAGTTCTTCTTTTTTGTGATTCCAAATGATGAAGATGTCGTCAACATACCTAAACCATGTGGTTGGTTTAGGGGTAATTTGGGATAAAATTTGAGTTTCCAAATTTTCTAAGAATAGGTCGGTACAACAAGAAGGCGAGAGAGGGCTACCGATGGCTAATCCTGTAATATGGTCATGCTGATGCTCGGTGATGTGCCACACCAGACTTTGCCATGTAGTCCTGTTGTACGCTTTTCTGTAGGCTTCAGCTCTCTGAAGATCAGTCACTCCACACACACACCATCCATCCATCCATCTCATTGATGGTCTATCTCTTCCTCTTTTTCCAGGAACTTTACCTTCTATTACTGTTCTGAGAAGTCCTCCTTCCATTGCACATATCATATATTAATATATTTAAATTCATAAATCAATTTAAAGCATGGTTTGATGAGCTTATTGTGTTAACATGAGGACCTTCCATGATGAGTCAATGCCTCCTTAGAGGCCTAATGTTGATAATATTTATATAATAAGAAATAGCATATATATATATAAAAAAAAATAATAATTTTTTCTTAATTTTTGACTGCCAACCACAGCTGTTTTTTTTTTTTTAATTTTTTTTTTTAATCCGGTTCTTGAAAACTAATTGGTGGTCCTTGTTGTCATATACACTTCATATGAATTGCCACATGGCATGCCATTAAATAAATTAAAATGTATGAGATTGGATAACCGACTAGTTAGTTGGATCAGTGACTGGCTGTGAGATAGGCATCAGAAAGTTTTATATGGGAGTGCAATATCTTAAAAGAGTGTTATCTTGTATATTAATGATATTAGGTCAAGTTTAAAACTGTTTTCAGATGATACAAAATTGGGGAGAACAGCATCAGCAGATAATTTGGCCTTTCAACATTGCAAAGAGTAAGGTTCTGAATGTTGGTAAGCAACACCTGAAGTTTCAGGAGCCATTTTGCACAAGTTGTAAAGCTGTCTCATCGGATAATTGTAATGGTGCAGAAGACTTTGACATACAAAAATAAAGAGATTGTTCCATTATAAACCTTGATCAGTCCTTGTATGGATTATTATGCACAGATTTGGTCCCCTGGTTGTCACAGTGATGAGGATATGTGAAACAGTTCAGAGAAAATTCACAGAGGTTGTAACTGGTCTTTGGAATGTGAGATATGAAGACAGATTAAAGGAATGAATTTACAGAGCTTCATAAATAGGAGGGAGTGGGGGGGATAGGAGATATGATTGAGATATATAAGTTAGGTATTGGTCAGGAAATTTTTCATAGAATAGGAGAGGAGGAGCTAGAACAAGAGGCCATCCCTGTAAACGGTATATAGAAAGTGTAAGCAAAGAAGTGAGGAGCAGGTTCTTTGCATGCAGAGTGATTGCTGAGTGGAATGTGTTGTGAATGTACACACATTGAATGAGTTTAAGCTAATGAGCTCATCAGGGCTGGATGAGCTTTGTGTGTGATAGTGTGTATCTTTCATGATGAGGCTGACTCCATGTAGGTCTGATGTTAATAATATTAAAATGTTAGTATGCAATCATTTTTTCTTTCTTTTTTTTTTCCACTGCCCACACCTGTAACACATTGGTTGAAATTTATTGTGCACCTTATTTCTCTGTATAAATATAATGATTATAGTAAGAACAGATAAAATTAATAACATATATTTCCATTAAACAGGTGTAACACTTTACTATCCATTCATGATGGAGCAGTAACAACATTTGGATCTGTAAATAATCCAGGTCATATTCTTAGTGCAGGATCTGATAAAGTAATTTTTATTAATTTTTGTTTTTATCTACTGATCATAAAAAGTTAATTTAATTTGGAATTACTAAGATAATTTGCATTATTTCATTTTAAAATGATATTATGACTAGATGTCTGCATATTCTTATAGTCTTGCATATTATTTATAGCCTCCGAAATGCATTCAATAAATACTAGCTTGGGCCAGGAGCATCACTTTTTTTTTCTTATATCAACACAGAAATGACATGCCTAATCATGCTGATGAAAGGGAAGACTGGCAGCATACTTATTTCTGGGTATGGATCAAAACATGAGCATTACACATTTTCTTGGGAGAATAAAAAGGCTTATAGAAAATTTTTCTTATTATTGCTATGCTATTGCAGTAAGTGTGTGATGGGGGGGGGGGTCAAGGAATACATTAAGGTTGGAAATTATATTCAATTTCCAGGAAATTTCAAGTTGAGAGTTAATCTGTTCTGAATAACTTTGAACATGTACAGTGATATGCATAATTTTGTTATATCCATTTCATATATGCTCTGTGTTCATGTAATATGAAGAAATCTGAACAAAATTGGTTGATTAATCAAGCAATTTTACTCAAATATGACATGTTGAAAACTTCTAATGAATTCTTTATGAAATAATGGTTTTAGTTATTTCAGTCAGTTACAATTGACTCTCTCTCTCTCTCTCTGTATCAAACGCCTTTATGATAAACTTGCACTATAAGAAAATTGGCAATGCTATTTGACTTTCGTGGCATTTGCCTAGTTGCACTGGTCTTCGTCCACGTGGTTGACCTTGTGACTGCCATTGTGTGATATTTAAAACAGCAATTTAGACTAATAAATCTGACAGAATTTCACACCAAAAATCACTCGATCAAAAATAAATAACAAAATCCTAAAATTTATGAAACACTGCCAGGCCTGAATAATAATAATAACACTTATCTTCCGGAGCTCTTTCTTATCTCCCACGATGAGTCTCTGACTCTATGGAGGTTGAATGTTAATAATAATAACAAGAAGAAATTACTGAAAAAAAAAAAAAAAAAATTCTGACTAAAGCCCAACAAACACAATGCTGTGTGAATAGAAATTCTCTGCAGCAAACTATCCACTATAACAGCAATTTGTCTGGTCCTTAGGAGTTTGCTAAGATGAGTACTGTAATTACTTGATGAGATCCTGTCAACTTTGTGTTCAAAGAAGGCTGTGAAAAATTGCATATATCTGTATGCTAGCAGATCTCATCTGATAAACAAATCAACCACCTAAAGTCCCTCCCCTCCACAGCCGGGAAAGCAGCTAATAGAAGCAATGCATTACTTTTATCTCCTCAAAATTGTTAGTGCTATTATCTCCTATATGTATTATTTTCACACTCTCCACAAAAGTATAATAAGTTTTTAATTCTACAAAAAATCCACTTTATACAAAAATCTGACTGCATGTTTGTTGAGTAAAAAAAAATATCATTTTGATACTAAGATTTCTGGCTGCCATTAACAAATGATAAGTTTTCTTTTTGTCTAAAGGCGAAAAAAATAACTTATCATTTGTTAATGGTATCATTTATTATTATTATTTCATGACACCTCCAAGGAATCCAAAGACTCATCAAGGGAGGGCACCTACTCTACAACTCTCCATCTCCACCTCTTCCATCCATCTCCATCATCTACTCCTATGTGCCATCTACGGCCTACTACTAACACCAGTATTTTTTTTGTCTGTAAATTGTGCCTGTGTGTGTGTCCTGAAGGCTGATTTGTCTATATACAGGATGAAAAATCTGAGTTTCCAGGAGAAAAAACTTGCAACATCTGTATGAGATCATCTGACTCACCTTCAATTGAAAAAACCCATATATAGATTCCTCCTGTCATGACGAGAATTGAACTTAGGCCTATTCCAATGAAAGGGTGCAACATACCATCATATTTCCAATTGCGCTATGGAAGTGCGCATATATCAAATGTCATCTTTTGTTCCAAAAACAGATTCTTATAATGGATATTCCAATAAAATTGACAGAGGTTTATGGAACATCTCATTATATATCATCATCAAATTCCTGACATGTACCCTCATGGGTTGCACAGGATATTATGATAGTACTACATGAAAAATTTACATCATTACTAACTTCCTATCAACAATTTTCCTCCGAATCAATCTTTTATCTGTCCAGACTTCAACATTATCAGATCTTATACTTCTGTCTTCTAAGGCACTTTTTACTGTATCAATCCATCTATGTCTTGGGCTTCCTCTGAGTCTTTTCCTGCCAACCTGGCAGAGAACACTTGTTTTACGTGACCATACCACCTGAGATTAGCTCTGCTAAGACATTCCTGGATGCCATCGGTGCTATGTTCTTTCCTAACATCCTTGTTTTTAATATGATGTTTCCACTGATGCCATCTGCCACCCTTATCTTTCTCAGGACTCTCATATCTGTGGTCTCTAGTCTTCGTTCAAGTGTTTTATTTCTAACCCAGCTCTCAGATCCATAAGTTAAAATTGGTTTGAACACTGTCTTGTATACAGCTACTTTAGAATTTTGACTAACTTCTCTCTTATTCCATATAAATTTATTCAGTTGACAGGCAGAAACATTGATATCTTTAATGTTTCTCATTTTTAATATGATATTGCCATTGATGCCACCTGTTCATGCCCCTAATCTTTCTCAGGACTTTCATATCTGCAGTCTCTAGTCTTTGGTCAAGTGTTGCACTTCTAACCCAGTTCTGAGATCCATAAGTTAAAATTGGCTTAAACACTGTCTTATATACAGCTAATTTAGTGTTTTGGCTAATTTCTCTCTTATTCCATATAAATTTATTCAATTGACTTCCTACCATACCAGCTTTGTTGATTCTGTTGTCTATTTCCATATTTAACTTACCATCTTCACTAAAAATTGTGCCTAAGTAGCTGAAATGTTTTACTTGTTCTATGAGTTCTCCATTGCATATATCCAAGAACTATTAAACATTTCCCTCCACATATCATGAATGCATTGTAATTTACTTTTCCAGGAAAAAAAGAAAACTTTATGAACAGATGAAAAGCATAGCAGCAGGTTTTCCAATTTCAGCTAATAGTTCTGTTCCTACTACATGCAACATTTTGAGCTGCACATCCTAATCTTCTTTAGTCCACATCATTTAATGTGGCTGAACTATGTGAATAATATATAAATTTTTTCTATATCAACTCCACATACACGAGTTCACAACACCTGTGACACAGCAGTGCTGTGTGTGTTGGGGGGGGGGGTTGATTAGAGAAAATGAAGGTTAAGAATCTAACATGCTTCTTGAAAAGCTAGGGATTGTATTCATCGAGAAAAGTGGTATGAGCAAGATATTCCAAGCAACACAGGCAAATAGACTGAAGAAAGGTTATGAGAAGTTAATTCTGTAAATTTCAAGTTGAATTGTGTATTAGTGTTGATCAGTGGCTGTCACATTCTTGCATGATTCAAGGAAAGCAGAGAAATAGTAATGATCATTTCAGTGAAGCAACACCCATGAAAATAAAGAATAATGCAGAAACAAACTTCTGTGAAAAAGTTATTGGAACGAATCTCTGAGAGAGGATCATATATTCAAGCTGTTGTTGGTAAATGGCTTTGGAAAAGATAAGTGTGATTTTGTGTAATAATTGGCAAAATTGCTTGCGTTTTAATAATATTGCTTAATTTTGAGCAATATTATATTGACCTGCATGATTCTTGGCTTTTGTGGATTTTTTACTTGACTTCTTTTATTTGAAATTTTGCATCTTACCTTTAATGGAATATAGTACCTGAGGCAAATAAGGCCCACCTTATTTAAAATTTGAATAAGTTAGACAATTGTTTAGATTAATTGAAACAACAGTGTTCATATTAAATTTTGTATTATCACTAATTTAAAAAAAACACAAATAAGAACAATTCTTGCAGTATTTTTATATTTATATTTTATATTATATTTATATTTTATATTATATTTTATATTATATTTTATATTTTAATTTATTTTTTAATTTATATTTTAACCAAGTCTTTAAAAAACACCTTGAGTGGGCCTTATTAAACCATAGTAGATTAATAAAGCCCTTGAACAAAATTAAATATTTAAAAACGAATATAACAATTGAAGGAATGAAGGAACCATTAGTTTATATGGGAATTGTGATGAATGAAATGGAGGTGAATAGTCTATTGCTGAACCTTAATGTGAATACATCTGTGGGATTGGATGGTATATCAGCACTGATCATATGTGAAGCGGCTAAAGAATTGTCAGTGCCCTTGACTTTATTGTTTAATCTGAGTCTCGGGTCTCGTTTAGTCCCGAAGGGGTGGAAAGAGGGGAAAATAGTTCCACTGCATAAAGGAGATCCAAGACTACTGTTGCAAATTACCGATCAATCAGCATATCAGGAGTCATTATCAAAGTCTTGGAGAAAGTAGTCAAGGAAAAAATACAGGAATGGATTGATGAAAATGAGATACTGTATGGGGTCATCATGATTTTGTGAAGGGTAGATCATGCCTCAGTAACGTGCTCAAGTTTTATAACACAGTGGCGGCTGAACTGGATAAGGGTAATGGGTTTACAGTGATACTGTTGGACCTGGCTAATCCTTTGACAGGATACCACACGGAAGTCTAATCCATAAACTGCAATATATGAGAATGGATATAGGGTTGGTGAGATGGATAGGAGGGTAGTTGATGGAGAGATACTAGAGAGTAGTTTACTCAGGAGTAGAGTCCAAAAGACGGCGTGTGACTAATGGTGTGCCGCAGGGTTCTGTTCTTGGACCACTGCTGTTTAATTTGTTCATTAATGATATAGGAAAGGATCAGAGAGGAACGGTTCATTTATCCGCTGATGATGCTAAGTTGGGTAGGGCAATAGTGAATGCAGAAGATGTCAAAATTTTGCAGGATCATTTGGATAGATTGGTGGTCTGCTAAGGAGAATGGGTGTCAATTTAATGTGGAAAAATGTAAGGTTATGCATTTTAGGGTGAAAAGATTAGCAGCAGTATATCATATTGGTGGAACTGTACTCCAGGAGATTGATGTGGCCAGGGACTTGGAGTGTTGGTGGACAGGGAGTTGAAGTTTAGGGGACACATCACAAAAGTGTCTAAATCAGCTCATCAAATCACTTGGATGTTGACGAATACTTTGATGAGCAGTGATAAGCAAGTTATTGTTCCTCTGTATCGAGCCTTGATAAGACCCCATCTAGATTACTGTGCTCAGATCTGGTCACCTAGGTTTCTTCTTGATGGGGAGGAGGTTGAGAGGATCCAGTGGCGAGTGACCAAGATGATAGCAGGTCTATGGAATGAACCTTATGAAAACTGGTTGAAGATTTGTGGGTTGCAGGAATTGGTTGATAGGCAGAAAAGGGGAGATAATGATTGAGACATTCAAATTGTTGAAGGGTTTCTATAGGATTAATTCAGAGGATATTTTTGAGAACAGGACTGGTGGTGGGATGACTAGGGGACATCCATGGAAGCTGGGCAAGAGTGTGGTTAATAAGGGTGTTAGAGCTGGGTTTTTTACTTTTAGATTGGTGAATGAGTGTAATAAGCTGCCTGAGTCTGTTGTGGGTGCTGTGACAGTGAATGAGTTCAAGGCAAAGTATGATAGATACTGTGTGAATGTCAAATGGTTGCGATGGACATGATGTTTAGGGCCTCCCTCGATGAGTCTAAGGACTCCTTGGAGTCGCCAATAATAATAATAATTTTTTTTTAAATTATTATTAATTTTAATCATAATTATTAGCTTAAGAACAGTCATAAGGGCATATAAATATGCCACATTCTTCTTTGGTGAGACCAACACATTCTTCATGGTACCATTTAAGACACCGTGTGCATTGCCTCATATCAGCAACCTTTTCTTCTCTGCATCCACGGCAATAGCACCTCTCTTTTGACACTCTTTGTCCCTTAATTTTTTGGGGGGATTCGTCCTGTTTTTTATTGGCAGCCTTCTCTTTCTTACTATCCTTTTCTTCGAAAAGATCTTTGGTCACTCTCTGGCCCTTATAATTTAAAAGCTTTGCTTCGTGGTTGCCTTTACAACTGCATAATTTGGCATTGGCATTAACTCCTGAAACGATGACTTTAAAGAGTTCTTTGTTTTTAGATTTGCCAATGGAATCTCATCATCGGAGTTATCTGAATGACAAGATGGAGGATTAGGACATGTTCTTACAGCTCAAGCAGGATTCAAATATTGAACTTTATGTTTAGAAATTGTTGCGTTTCTCTTTAAAAATAACTTCTACCAATCTTTTCCTGAGAGGCCACTTTCTTTATTGAAGTTATTCCTAATTTCATTTTGTTTGCAAAATATAAAAGTTGAAGTTAAAGGGACGCCAATTGAAGCAAACTTTACTATTCTTTCTACCAAGTTCTTCTCTTGTTGTTTTGTTAGCACAGTATTTCTTCCTAATCTTTTCATCTCTGTCTTTAAATGGTTCTTCAATGTTCTTCTAGGTAATCCATAGCATTCTGATGCTGCACGTTGTGATAGTTGTCCTTTTTGCACAGCTTTCATAGCTGCTTCTAGTCTTTCATCAGTCCAAAGACCCCTCATTTCTTCTTAACTTCTGACATTTTCAGAGGCCTTTAGCAATAAAATAAGTAACTATTATGAGCAATCACCAAAAAATAAAATCACTCCAGGAGATTATATATAAATTATATATAATCTCTTGATATAAAATTATATATAATTATATATAATGCTACTATATAAATTATAGCAGTTTAATGAGGCCCATCAACAAATTTAGTGAGTCTTATTAACCACTGTGAACTAGATTACATAACATCTATTTTCATGTAAAATATGAATTCAAATCAATTAAAACATTTTTTATCATAAAACTGAATGTTGAAAGAACAATTTAAATGTAAAAATAATGTAAAAAGAACAATTTTTTTTAAATTAAAACTTATGAATTATTGCGGCATAATATTATTAAACGGGAAGACACAACCACCTCCCACAAAGGTCTAGGTCAAACTGACATGATACAGTCACTAGATAATATGCCGCCACTGATTTGCCATTGTATTGTGTCCTGTGTGTGTGTGTGTGTGTGTGTGTGTGTGTGTGTGTGTGTGTGTGTGTGTGTGTGTGTGTGTGTGTGTGTGTGTGTGTGTGTAAGAAACCAAACTGGCGCAAATTACCGTAAATATGATTTTTTTTTAAACGGGCCTTATTTACCTCAGGTACCTTATAATGGCAGTACGAATGAAATATGGTTTGATGTCATGAGCAATATATATGAATGGTGAAATGTGAAAGATGTATTTGTGGGAGACTGAATAGAAGATAACAGAAGATATTGATTTGTAGAAAGAGTGATATTTTTTTAGACTATTAGTTATCAGCGTATGTAAAACAGACCGAAGGCAAGAATGTTAGTGTCAATGAATTGGACAGAAGCATAAACAGAACAAAAGCTAGTAAGACTGAGGGAGTGAAAGAACACAAGAATGAAGAAACAAAAGTAAGTGATATCGAAATAAAAGGAAGAGGGATGAGGAAATGGAAGAAAGTTGCAGCAGGATGAGAGATAGTAAGATTGCAAGAGCAATGGAGTGTGACTTGCCAGAATGATTGATTGGAAGAAAGAGTTGTTCGGAATAAAAAATCAAATCAAGAATATGTGGGGTGATATTAAGATGTTTAGTGGAAACAAAGGAAAGAGTGCAAAAGAATAGAATGAGAGAAAAAGAAGTAATGAATGACTTGAGAATAGCAGCGTATTGACATTCCATTGTTAGAGGATTGGTTAATGATAGAGTGAAAGAATTGAAAGACTGCTATCAAGGAAGGAGAATAACCAAGATAATTCATGCTATGGATATGAGGAGGAAACGAGCCAAAGAGTACATGGTGGTGGTTGTGGGAACAAGTGACTTAGAGTGGAAGATAACATTATAGTTGAAAAGGTTGTCAGTATATTGCCAAGATTTGACAATGATGAATTGAGATGGACAGTGAGAATCATGAATGGTATGCTGGCAGAGCTGTGTGAGGAAAAGGTAGTGCAGTTTGTGGATGTGTAGATGGACAGTGAGAATCATGAATGGTATGCTGGCAGAACTGTGTGAGGAAAACAGAGTGTAGTTTGTGGATGTGTGTTGCACATGTTTCAGGGAAGAATGGAATTATACGAATGTGATTGATTGCATTTGAATGACTTTAGTGAACTAGAGAAAATTTGCTACATGGAAGTGCGGTGTGAGATGCAAGCGAGAGATCCAAAAAAAGAAGTTGAGTGAAAGATAAGGGACATGGAATAGAAAGGCTTAATTCCTCAGCAAAGGAAGTAGTAATAGTAGTGTGAGAATGTGCAAGAGGAAGAGGGAAATGGGTGGACAGGGAGAATGGCTATTGGAAGTAGTAGTAGTAGTGAATGCATGTATGGGATGATCAGCATAGGAGCCTCCATGGCTCAGTTGGTATAGACGAAGCCCTTTGGTCAGAAAGACCAAAGGACTTCGTCCTGAGCTCAGTTCTCGTTCATGACATGAGAAACCTTTATTTGGTTTCTCATGTCATTCGACTAAAGGTGAGTTAGCCATTCTCATGTGGAGGCAGACTCAGGTTTTTCATCCATTAGAACAGGCAAACCGGCCTGTGAACAGACAGAGATTTACAGTCATAAAATACATACCTAATCCCTCACTAAGAGGGCACAACCAGTTCTAAGAGATGGTTGAGAAACGGGGGGAACTCCATATGAATAAATAAAAGCTCTCTCCAATTTTGTTTGCAGATGCAAATAGCTGCAAATCACCAGTTGAACCCATCCCGATATCGTTACTATTCAAATTGAACAACAGTGGTCCCAAAACTAACCCCCTGACACCACTAGTGACCTTTCAGGATACTGGATCCCCATGTATCTTTCTGATACCTATCTGATAGGCAGTTATTGACTCAATCAAGAAGTCTGTTTTCTAGTCCCATCTGTTTCAATTTATTTAACAGATTGTTGTCTGGCAGTCTATCAGAAGGTTTTGCAAAATTTAAGTATACCACTGTATATGCATTTCTTTGTTATAGTACATAAGTAAGTTAGTAAAACATGACCTTTAAGAAACTTATGTTGATAACAACAGAGAATACTGTTGTTATCAACCTACTTCTGTATCCTATTTCTCACCAATCTTATTACCACTGTATGCAGTGGAATAATTTTACATTCTTTCCATTCCCTTGTAACCTATGATGTTTTAAGATTTATTAAATTGGAATGGAATGCTACTGCCAATTCAATTAAGACACGTGGTGATATGCCATCAAATCCTATTACCTTATTGACATCGAGCTTATTTATTTCCTCAAATACTTCCTCCTCTCTCACAATCAAGCCATTGTCTCCTATGTCCTCTACACTTAGGTTTCTCTTGAATTAATCCTGATGTGGATGGAACATCCTTATAAATTGATCACTGAATACCTCAACAGTGTCTTCTACAGCCATTACCATTCTACTATTTTCATCCATTAACATAATCTTACCATAATGATTATTCCTTCTACGTGCCACACATATTATCTGAAAATTCTATGGTTTTTCTTCACCTGATTGCTAATTTCTGCTCATACTGTAGTTTTGTTGTCCTTAATAACTGAGTCACTCTCCTTGCTTGTTCTTTATACTTTTCATGTAACTGATTATTACCATTATTCATCTTGTACTGTCTCCAATGCTTTTTTTCTTCCAGATTTCATACTTAAACCCCTCATTTCATACTTATTCATTTTACACCTACCTTGTTAAGCCTTTTGACCTTTAGGAATTCATTCACACATTGATGCTGTTATGCATTTCTTGGTCAGCTCCCAAGCAGCATTTATTTCCTCACCACTCGACTCCTCGTTCTATGCTGTAGCTCAAAGCTGTTTTCTTAGCTTGTCATAATCACTAGCCTTGTACTTCCACATATATCCTTTCCTCACAGAAGTCTGCATATGATTAATAGTTTATTTAATAAGCATGTTTTGTTTTTTTTTTCCCTAGTAAATTTACAAATGTAGACCTATATTTTATGACTTTTGTACATTCATTAGTGAACCAATAATAGAAATTAATGCAGAGGAGTTATTGAAGATTTAGTCACTATTTTAACTGAATTCTGTAAACCAGAAAATACTTTCTCTCTCTTTCTTTTTTTTTTTTTAAATCCAGCATTACAGTTCACTTGCATGTTTTATCTTATCTAACATAAACCTCTGTGTGTAATATAAATTGATGACATTACATTTTTGCTTATTGTTATGTAAAATTACACGTTGTTGTTAATTAATAATGACACTTGTATGAACAGCAGTGTCATTCAAGAAAACTATAATAATATGAAATCTAAATTTTTTTTTGTACTTCATGCCTGTTGATTCTATTACTTGGCATGTTATTCATAATTAAATAATAAATTGCCTTAATTATATAACTCTTTGATAACACTACTAGTATACATAGTTGTTTTAATTTGCAAATATTTCTTTTTTTTTAGTTGATAAAAGTATGGAGTGGATTGTCAGACTGGCCACAAACTTCAAGTAAACCTCTGTGTGAAAAACATTGTTTGTTCTATTGTCATGATAATCGAATAACAGCTTGCTTTTGTTCATTAAATTTGTTGGTAAGCCCATTGTTTGTTTTTCAAGAATAATAAGAAAAATTGAGATATACATATATGAATTTTTATTATGTAAAACTAATTTTCGAATATGCTATTCATAATTTTTTTTCTTCTACAATAACCATAGTGCTTTCTATGGACTGAAAATTTTCATTTTCCTTTCTACTAAAGAATCTTTAATGAAAGAACTCTTCATAAAAATTGGCTACAATCATTATATATGTAGAATCAGCCAAAGATTCCTTACCCTTACTAGGATATACACAGACATAAGCAATTGTTGTCCTTCAGAAACTTAAGATTTTTTTTTTCTGTCTTCTTGATGCTATCTTGGCATTTCGGTCAATTACCATAATTAAAATTACTCATAATTGTTACATTCATCTTGTTGAAGATCTGGTTTGTCTATGCATTTTTTGTTATTATAAATAATTAATTGCCAAGACTGAATACAGCCACTAAAATATCTCATTCTGAACACCTCAGTGTCACACTTAACATGATACAATCTCAAATTTCCCCCTGCATCTCCACCTTGACTGGGTTTAATTCCTTTATTGTTCTCAAAAGAACTTCCCCTCTTGCTCTTCCTATCCATCATGTGAAACACTATATTACATCTCTATTCCTGTCCACCTTTACCAACTATTTATGAGCATATTTCCTGAATCATACTTAGTGGCTGCTCATGGCTTGAAATCATCGGGGTGTTGCAACTTTTGAAATATACATACACACTGTAAGTACAGTGTGTGTGTGTGTATGTATATGTGTATATGTGTTTGGATTAAATATCAAAATTATGATAAAAAATTAAACATGAAAAAATATTGTTTATTATTGATAAAGTTATACAGTTTGGTATAATTCAAAATTACTTAAATATAAAATATATTCTTCTTGTTTTGTTTCGTGAAAAAATATTGTTTATTATCGATAAATTACACAATTTGGTATAACTCAAAATTACTTAAAAATAAAATCCATTATCATAATCCCAATAATGTTCTAAAATAAAAATTATAACAAATGTTATGTCTTTAATTGTAATGTCCAATATTTAAAGAGACAGAGTAAACACAATAAGCACTACGAACACTACTACTGGTGCAAACTGCATATAAACAAAAGTGGAACTGCGTGACGGACAGTGCCGCATTACGCTAATAGCTCGCAAAACGAGTGCAAGCATATGACATGTATATGCTTGCGCTCATAGCAATACAACACTGTGGTAAACACAGTGCTTCTAGTGTCCTTCGCCCTCCTAAGTGCTACAAGATGGATTTTTATTATTTTTTATACAAAATAAGAGAATTGTATAGGATTGTTGATGATAAAATTAAATATTACAAGCAAATATAAATAAATTAATAAATATATTTATATATTGAGAAAAATTGGGGGTGTTGCAGTTCCGCAGTGCCTATGCACGAGCTGCCCCTGATCATACCTATCCTTCACATGAAACACCAAACACCAATATGCTCAACTATATACAAGTATAATTCCTGAATCAACCAGTCATACCTATGCCACCTTTAAGGTTTGACAGCAAACAATAAGGACACCTCCTCTTTATCACAATCTGTTCTGTTTTTCCCAGACTCAAGTAAACTCGCAGCAAAGGTGGACCAAGCTCTCATCATTCCTTGTCTCAGTATCTCCCATAATGCAAAGCACATCTCCTTGCAGACATGTATAATGCTATGCATTAAGGTAAGGGCCATTACCCATACCGGTTTCGATCTTTATTGAGCTCTCGTCAGTGGGAGGCAGACCCAGAAGCAGTGATACTAAGGCAGAAGTAATAGGAGAAGTCATATTTACCTATACGAGTTGCCAACGGGTGTACAACCTTTGTCCGCAAGGAGATGTGCTTTGCATTATGGGAGATACTGAGACAAGGAGTGATGAGAGCTTGGTCCACCTTTGCTGCGAGTTGCCAAAGTGTTGCACCACCTTACCTCAGTCCTGAAGATATTTTCAGGCACAAACTTTGTTTGCTTACACTTGGATAAAGGATTAAACTAAATTTATTATAGTCTAACCGAGTGCAAAATGAACTTCCAAAATCTTTCTGTAAATCCAGAGTAATTTAATAAAAAGGTGGTACACCTGTTGGCAACTCATATAGGTAAATATGACCTCTCCTATTGCTTCTGCTTTAGTATCACCACTTCTGGGTCTGCCTCCCACTGACGAGACCTCAATAAAGGTCGAAAACGGTATGGGTAGCGGCCCTTACCTTAATGCATAGCATTATACCTGTTTGCAAGGAGATGTGCTTTGCATTATGGGAGATACTGAGACAAGGAGTGATGAGAGCTTGGTCCACCTTTGCTGCAAGTTGCCAAAGTGTTGCGCCACCTTACCTCAGTCCTGAAGATATTTTCAGGTGCAAACTTTGTTTGCTTACACTTGGATAATGGATTAAACTAAATTTATTATATCATTTATAAACAGTTTATACTTTTGATAAACAAATCAGCTTATAAACCCTTAAAAATTGGTGTATATAGTAGGTGAGCAACAATTTATTAATTTAAAATAAATATCTTTAAATGAAAATAAACCAATAGAAATGAATGTTTCAGTATTAGCTTGAAACGACCTTTGCAAGTGTTTTTATATACAGATTGGGAATGGTAGCTGTTGTGGTCCAAGCAAAGCAACTAAGGCTATGAGGCCAGGTTCTTATTTCTTTTAATTGCTTGAATTCTCTAGCAGGTTTGCTTGTTTTCTGAATGAAATTCCAAACTTTATGAAGAGAAACCCTGCTTCCATTATATACAAGTAACATCTCTGTCTTAAACTTATCAAATCATCTGATTCTGCCTCAAATAAATTTTCATTAAAAAAGACAAACTACATGTTCTAGATAGAATTTGAATCCTGATCAAGAAGTAAATGTTATATACCTCTATGGCTGTCGTCAGCATTTGCTACTCTGGTGTATTGCATTAATGAAAAAAACTGATAACTGATTTAAGCTTCATGTCATTTCATTAATATTCGCATCAAAATTTGAATTGCATAGCACATTTTGATTTTATGGTACAAATGCTGATTTGCTCATTTATGTATTATAGTATCACTTATGTGGCCAAAACTGCATCTGGTTAATGTTCTACTGTTTTGAAAGTTTTCACAGACAGTATTCAAAATCTGTTACTTCATAATTACCATTTTGACAAACAAAATGAGGCATATTGTCTCACTTCTTTTGGCAAAGCAGGTACTTCTAATTCCAGAGTATTTCTTTGCAATCTAAAATCAGTAGTTCAGCTGCTTGCTGAAATTATTCTGTTTTAGAAACATTATGCTATGTTTTCACCATATAAAAATTGTTTATATGTATGCCACAGAAAAAGAAAGCTGTAGTGCTAGTTTTTTCTTTTCTTTAAAAAAAAATCTATATATCGCTACATTTACTGCTGCTTGTTATCATTTCTGAAATAAGGTATGTCTTAAAAATACTAGATAATAGTCCTCTCATCTGGAGGAATAAGCTGATTAGTCTCACTACTATTGAGAAAAAAAAGAAAGAACACTTACCAGAAGTCACAATAACAATAAGAACTTCATGCAGTAGTACAGAAGCTCATTGCCCTGTTCCATTTTCATTTATTGATTAGCAGACATCCTTACAAAAACAAGGATGTTTCTTATATAGCCTCTTACACTATTTATGCCAAAATAATTTCTTAATTTATTCAAATTAAGTGGATATTGAATCCAACATTATTTCCAACAATTAATTTATAATATCAGTTTCATTTTTATTATTAAAAAATTATAAATTATTTGACACAATTATCTATTGTCTAGGAGAGAAAGGATGTTAATTAAAAAAAATGAATATATATTAAATAAGCTTTCACCTTTTTTTTTGAGGGGGGGGGGGATTACCCACCTATGCATCCTATCAAATATTTTAAGTAATTTATTATCAAAACCATTCACAAGTAAATCACAAACGTAAATCACTTGGAGAGCATGCTCATACATTTTAGTATAAAACAGTAGTAAAAGTATTGTTATTATTTGCATCTGACTTCCATGAAGTCAGAGACTCATCATGGGATGTACACACTATCACACACACACAAAAAGTGCATCCAATCATGCCTTAAACTGCTAATTCAATGTGTCTACATTCACAACACACTCAGACAATGCATTCTAAAAAACCTTCTCCTCACTCCTCTATTCACACCCTCCTCATACAGTTTCCAGAGATGGCTTCTTGTTCTTCCCTCTCTCCCATTCTATGAAAAAATCTCTTTTCCATGTCAGCCTGATAACAACCACTGACTAGCTAATATGCTTCAATCATATCCCCCCCCCCTCTCTCATTCTCCTATTCATGAGTCTTTGCAATTTACATTCTCTCAATCAAATTGAACAACAATGGTCCCAAAACTGATCCCTGCAGCACACCACTAGTGACCTTCCTCTTTCGGGATACTGCATCCCCATATACGATGTTCTGATATCTATCTGGCAGCCAATCACTGATCCAACTCCGAAGTCTGTTATCCAGTCCCATTTTTTTCAGTTTATTTAACAGCTTGTGTGGCAGTCTATCAAAAGCTTTTTTTTTTTTTTTTTGCAAATTCTAAGTATATAGCACTGTATATGCATCTTCGTTGTCCAAGATGTTTGTCACCTTGTTATAGTACATAAGTAAGTTAGTAAAACATAGCCTCCCTTTAAGAAACTCATGCTGATAACAACAGAGGATACTGTTGTTATCAACCCATTTTCACATCTTACTTCACACCAATCTCTGTAGTACCTTCACAACTCCAGATATACATGTTGGCCTATAATTTGTAGCCACAGCCTTATCACCACCTTTATGCAGTGGAACAATTTTACGTTCTTTCATTTGTTCCATTGAATAATTTTACATTATTCCCTTGGAATCTGTGCTGTTTTAAGACTTATTAAACAGGCATAGAGTGCTACTGCCAATTCCCTTAAAACATGTGGATATGCCATCAAATCCTATTGCCTTATTGACATCAAGTTTATTTATTTCCTCAAACACCTTCTGCTCACCTATAATTAAGTCATCCTTTCCTATGTCCTCCACACTCTATCATGAAAATGGTAGAATTGACCCTGATGAGGATGAAACACCCTTATAAGTTGATCACTGAATACCTCAACAATGTCTTCTGCAGCAGTTACCATTCTACCATTTTCATCCATTAACATTGTACTGATTGTGTCGCGAGTGCACATTTGAAAGAGAAGGGTGGCGAGAAAGACAGGCGAAAAAATGTTAAAAAATCAGGAAAAAAGAAAAAGAGCGATTTGACAACCGTAACGGATGTTAAAAGGGACGAAAGTGAGGCGGAAAGAAACGAAATTGAGAGAACGAATGAAAGTAGAAATGGCGTGGTGCAGAAATCACAAGTAAAAAAAATCGAAAGAATGAATGATAGCGAAAAAAGAATGACTGATGGCGAAAGTTGGACGCATGTTGGAACGAAAGTACTGAACCAAAGAAAGATGAATGACAGTAAAAGTGAGAAGAATGATAGCGAAAGTTGGATGCATGTTAGTCCAAAAGTACAGAAACAAAGAAAGATATGTGAGAGTGAAAGTGAGAAGAATGATAGTGAAAGTTGGACGTATGTTGGACCGAAAGTACTGAAACAAAGAAGGATGAATTAGAGGGAAAGTGAGAAGAGGGGGTCAAGAGTTAGAAAGTTAGAAAGATTTAATGATAGAGTGAATGTGTCGCGAGGTTCAGAAGGTGAATTGGATTGGATGAAGCAAGAAATGAAATGGATGCGGAATGAAATTAAGAGAATTCAGGTCAAAACTATTAAAATAAATCATGATGGCATGAAAGAGTTAACAAAAGATGAGTGAGTGGCATTGTATGGCGACTCCATTATTAAAGGTGTGCTAGAGGATAAAATGCACAAGGTATGTTTTCCAAGCGGTAAAATGAGTAGAGTGATTGAGGCATTGAATATGAGGCGGGAACGAGCAAAAGAGTTAATTGTATTAATTGGCACGAATGATTTGAGAGAGAACAAAGAACATGTCAAAATGAATGTCAGGAGACTGCTTGGAAAGATAAAGGAGAATAGTGTGACAGGAAGGGTGGTCAGTGTGTTGCATAGGTATGATTGTGGTGAAATGAGGCAGAGACCAAGGATTATGAATGATATTCTGGCTGAAATGTGTGAGGAGATGGGAGTACAGTTTGTTAATGTGTGGAATGAGTTTGAGGGATGAAGTGAGCTGTATGGGAGCGATGGACTGCATTTGAGTGGTTATGGTGTGAGTCGCTTGGAGAGACTGCTGCTGGAAGGTAGAGAAGTGAATAGAGAGAATGAATCAGATCGAGAGGGGAGTGATGTGGAAGAGCAGGAGAGTAAGACAGGAGAGATTGAAGGAGTGGAAATGAATGTGGAAGTGAGTGGTATGAGTATAGAAAATGAGAGAATGGGTGTGCAAGAGGAGCAGGGAAACGGCGAGGCTCAGAGTGGACAGGGGTACACAGCGTGAGAAAGGAGGATGTTCCAAGAGGAGGTGAGAGCATGTGTAGGCAGGAAGGAAATGGGATGACCAGGGATCAAAAGGAAACAGATGGAATTGCAAAGGGTTCTAAAATGAAGAAGCAGAAAGGGAAATGGCCCCAGTCCAGCATGGAGAGATCACATCGAGTGAGTGGTATCAGTGGAACTAGCTGTAGATCCAGAAATGAGTTGTTGTGTTTGTATACCAATGCTAGAAGTATAAGAAACAAGGCGGATGAAATGGTTGCACTAATTGCGTCTGTGCACCCAGAGATTGTCGGAATAAGTGAGACATGGTTAGATGAGGATGACATCCTGACAGGAATAGAGATGGAAAGGTATGATGTGTTTCGTGAGGATAGAAGGGGTAAAAAGGGAGGGGGAGTGCTATTGATGATAGAGAAAGAGTTATGTCCATACAAGGTAGAGATGCAAGAGGGAAATGGGGCCAGTGGTTTTGAGGCAGTATGGTGTGAGATAGGGGTGAATAGAATCAAATAGTTGGTGGGATGTTGTTATAGACCTGGTAATGTGGATGGTGGTGATAGTGAAATGTATAGTCAAATAAGCCAAGCAAATAAGAAAAGGGTGATCATTATGGGTGATTTTAATTATGGCAATATAGACTGGAATGAAGAGATAGCAACTGGAAGTAAAGAAAATGAGTTTCTTGAGTTTTTGAGGGATAACTACCTCAGACAGTATGTAACAGAGGGCACAAGAGGATTAAGGGTCTTGGATTTGGTCATCTCATCGGAGGATGTAATTATCAATGAGGTATCAAATCATCCACCAATTGGTGAAAGTGACCATGAGGTGATTACTTGGGTGGTTGCCAGCAGTGCAAGGACCCCTGTGAAAAAAGGGTATATGTGGAACTACAAGTGGGGTGATTATGAAGAGCTCAGGAGACAGCTTGCAGGTGTAGCATGGAATGAGGAGTTAGCTGGTAAAGAGATCAATGCAGCTTGGGGGATTTTCAAAAAATATTTAGTGGATGCAATGTCTAAATGTATACCACGGGTGAGAAGGTTAAATAAGTTAGGTGTGAGATGGATGAATAAAGAGATTAAGCATGCAATACAGAGAAAAAGGGCATTGTGGAGGCAGCATAAGAGAAGTGGAAGTAACCAATTTCATGAGTTCTACAAAGACCAGGCAAGGAGAGTGACTGGGTTGGTGAGAGTAGCTAAAGAGAGGTATGAACAGCAGTTAGCTAATGAAGCTAAAAAGAATCCTAGGGAGTTCTTTCGATATGTAGCCAGCAAAAGAAAGAATGATTATGGAAGGATGACATTGATTGGTATAAAGACAGCTGTTGCAGAATGTGTGGTGGAGACACTTAATGAGCAGTTCATAAAGATCTTTCAATCTTGTGAATGTGACTTCGTGGAGAGATTAAGAGCAGTTGATGATGGGGAGGAGAGACTGACTGTAAGCGAGCAAGAGGTGTTTGGGGAGTTGAGTAAACTAGATGTAAATAAGGCTGTGGGACTTGATAATATATCACCGCGTATTCTGAAGGAATGTGCCAGAGAGTTGACACCTGCCTTGACATATTTTTTTAATATGAGTCTTGCACTTGGTCAAGTCCCTAAAGAGTGGAAGGAGGGCAAGATTGTGCCACTTCATAAAGGAGGTGATCGAACTCAAGCATCAAACTATAGGCCTATCTGTGTGTCAGGTGTTGTGGTTAAGTTGTTGGAGAAGCTTGTGAAAACTAGGATCCAGAGTTGGGTTGACAACAATGGTATAATCTTTGATGGACAGCATGGATTTGCTAAAGGGAGGTCGTGTTTTAGTAATCTACTTACTTATTACAATAAAGTGACTGCTTCCTTGGACAGAGGAGAAGGATACACAGTAATATACTTGGATTTTGCAAAAGCTTTTGATAGAGTACCTCATGATAAGTTGAGTCAAACTAGAGCAGATGGGGTTGGATATTAGATTAGTGCATTGGATTGGAGACTGGCTATCTGATAGGTATCAACAAGTTGTGTATGGGAGTGCAATATCCAGGAAAAGGAAAGTCACTAGTGGAGTGCCTCAGGGATCTGTTTTAGGGCCATTACTATTTAACTTGTATATTAATGATATTGGCGAAGATTTGGATGGAGATATTCAGTTGTTTGCAGATGATGCAAAGTTGGGACGAACCATAAAGAGTAGTGAAGATGTTGTGGCCTTGCAAGAAGACTTGAATAAATTGAGTGATTGGGCAAGCAAATGGGGATGTGAGTTCAATGTTGCAAAATGTAAGGTTTTAAAATTTGGAAAACAAAGATGGGATGCAGAATTTATGCTTGGTGAGAATCTATTGTTGGAAGTAGAGGAAAGAAGAGATCTGGGAGTGATAGTGGATAAGGATCTAAAATTTAGGGGACACATCGCCAAAATTGTGAAGACAACACAAAGACTTCTGGCAATGATGAGGAGGACACTGACGTGTAGAAGTAGGGAGATTCTTGTTCCATTGTATAAGGCTTTGATTAGGCGACACATGGACTATTGTGCCCAGATTTGGTCACCTGGTTTTCAGAAGGATGAAGAGATGTTGGAAAGGGTCCAAAGGCGACTGACTAAGGTAGTTTCTGACCTCTGGAATGTCGAGTATGAGGAAAGATTGCAAAGATGTAATTTGCAGAGTCTAGTGGAGAGAAGGAAGAGGGGAGATATGATAGAGACCTACAAGTTGGTAAGGGGTTGTTATAGGATCAGTGGTGGAGAAGTTCTACAGAGAATAGTGGGAGATCAGGGGAGAACCAGAGGTCATACCTGGAAACTGTATAAAGAGGGTGTGAGTAGGGGAGTGAGAGGCAGGTTTTTTTCGTGCAGAGTTGTGAATGATTGGAATGCCTTGCCTGAGAGTGTGGTGTCTGCAAGGAGTTTGAATGTGTTTAAGACCCGGTATGATGAGATGTGTGTGAGATAAAAGGACCTCCTAGATGAGTCTTTGACTCCATGAGGTCTTGTTTAATAATAATAATAATAATAATAACATCATCTTACCATAATCATTCTTCTTCTTTCTGCTTGCCACATACCTAAAAAAAAAAAAAACTCTGCCCCATCTCTAAAAAACACATATACTTTACTTTATATATTATTTTGTGTAAAATACTCTGGAAGAAAATATGTTGTCAAGCAACATTTATTGAAATAAAAATATGGTTTGAACATTACTTTTTTTTTTCTGCACTATTCTTATATTTATATATGGAAATATGCATGTCATATCGTTATGCTTACATATTTAGATACATTGTTGTTGTTTGTGAACAACTCTTTTTGCTTTTATGAAAAAGAAATTATGTTAAATTCCATTCCATTATTACTTTGAGGCTAATTTTTAAAATATCACAAATTTATATTCAGGAATATTTTAGATGAACTCACAGTTTGAAAAACAAAACAGATTATTATTGTTGTTGTAAGTTGTAGTGTGTTCATTTCAATAATAATTCTTCTTCTTAATCATTGTAAAATATAGGAAAATTATCTGAGACATGTTCTATATAGAAATTTAAATTTTATGTTCATTTTAAGTATATTCCAATCACAGCCTGCTGCACCACTCACAGTAACTGAATTATAAATATCTACTTTTTGATAATTTCGTATTTCATACTTTTCACAGTATGAATTTCAGAATAATATATAAAGTAAAGTATATGTGTTTTTTAGAGATGAGGCAGAGAGTTTTTTTAGGTATGTGGCAAGCAGAAAGAAGAAGAATGATTATGGTAAGATGATGTTAATGGATGAAAATGGTAGAATGGTAACTGCTGCAGAAGACATTGTTGAGGTATTCAGTGATCAACTTATAAGGGTGTTTCGTTCTCATCAGGGTCAATTCATGAGAAACTTAAGTGTAGAGGACATAGGAAAGGATGACTTAATTGCGGGTGAGCAGGAGATATTTGAGGAAATAAATAACCTTGATGTCAATAAGGCAATAGGATTTGATGGCATCATACTTTTCACAGTATGAATTTCAGTATTCAACATGTATAACTCAATTTTAACTGTTGAGAAATTAAATGAAGCAATTATTCTTTTATCTATATCCATACTATTTGTTTGCAATTTGATTATTCTAACCATTGCTTTCTTTTTTCCCTAAACAACAGTCAGTTGTTTAGGGAATAGAAATCAGCTAAAATGTTTGTAGTCTTCACAAATAGATCACTTGTTATTGTCCATAATTAAAAAAAGTTATATCATTAAAGATATAATAGTTCATGCTATTTTCTATCGTTAAAATAAAGGTAAGTGAATAGCATGAAATAATTTTTCAGCACTTTTTATACAGAATTGTAAATTTTCCTTTCTTTGAATATTCTATAACATTATTTTTTAACTCTATTTTGAAAAAAAAAAAAAAAAAAACATTATTAGTTCTCCTTTGAAAATGTCTCATCCATGGCACATGCTACTGTGAAAATTTAACATTATCCTAAGATCCCATGGAGTCAAAAACTCATCTAGGAAATGCCTTTTGTTATATACATACAGCTCGTCATGACATGCCTTAAACACATTCAAATTCTCTGCAGACACCATGCTCTCAGACAGTGCATTCCAATCATTCAAATTCTCCATGAAAAAAACTTCTTCTCATTACTTTGCCCACACCCTCCTTATACAACTTCCAGGAATAACCTTTTGTTCTCCCACCATTTCATGAAATACCTCTTCAACATTAATCCTATAACAACCCATTACTAACTTGTACATCTCCACTATTTTATCAGAAACTATTTTAGTCAATTGCCTTTGGATCCTCTTCATCCTTTTGAAAACAAGGTGACCAAATCTGTGCACAGTAACATATATGTGTCCTAATCAGAGCCTTATACAATGGAACTAAAATCTTCTTACTTCTTCAAGTCTGTGTCCTCCATATCATTCATAAATTTTTTCGTGTTATCCTCACAAATTTGGCAACATGTCCTCTAAATTTCAGATCCTTATCAATCATCACCCCAAGATCATTTATTTCCTCCACCTCGAACAATATATCCCCCACCAACAGTAAATTCTACATCCCATCTTTGTTTTCCAAATTTTAAAACCTTACTATTTGCAACATTGAACTGGCATTCAAATTCTCGTGCCATTTCGCTCGGTCTATGCAAGTCTTCTTTTAAGATCACATCTTCTGTACTCCTCATAGTTCTTCCCAACTCTGCATCATCTGCAAACAACTGAATATTCCAATACAAATCTTCCCCAATATCATTAAGATACAGGTTAAACACAATGGCCATAAAGCAGATGCCTGAGGGGCAGTATTAGTGATTATCCTCTTCTGTGATATTGCCCCCCCCCCCCCCAATACACAACTTGCTGATACTTATCAGATAGCCAGTCTCTGATCCAATGTGCTAATCTGATATCTACCCCCATCTACTCTAGTTTGATTATGCCGGCCTGATTGGCCGAGTGATTAGCGTATTCGCTATCCAGCCAAAAGGCTGCAGGTTCGAATCCTTCCATGGACATGATGTTTGTGATTGTCTGTGAAAATATACTAGTGGTGATGGTTGGTGGTAGATGCTGTTGGCTTAGTTGCAGTTCATTGTAGTTGGTGGATTGAGTGGTAGAGTAGGTGCCCTCCCCTCGATGAGTCTTTGGATTCCCTGGAGGTGTCACTTAATAATAATGATAACAATTATCAACTTATCATGCAGTAATCTATCAAAAGCCTCTGCAAAATCTAGGTATACTACTATGTATCCCTTTCCCCTGTCCAATGAAGCTGTCACCTTATACGTAATAAGTAAGTACATTAAAAAAAAAAAAAAAATAAAAAGCATGACCTCCCTTTAGCAAATCCATGCTGTCCATCAAAGATAATACCATTGTTGTCAGTCCAATTCTGGTTCTCAACAGCCTCTCCAACACTAACCACAACACCTGACACACAGATAGGTGTATAATTTGATGCTTGTGTTCTGTCAAATCCCATATGAAGTGGTACAATCTTTCCTTCCTTCCACTTATTTGGAACACTTGAGCCAATGTGAGATGCATGTTAAACAAATACACCAAAGCAGAGTCAACTCTGGCACATTCTTTCACAGTACGTGGTGATATATCATCAAATTGTTCAACAATATTAACATCAGGTTTTTAACTCACTTACATTCAGTCTCTCCTGCTTCTCATCCACTGCTTTCAAACTCTTCATGGTGTCTCATTCACAAGGATGAAAAACCTTTATGAACTGCTCATGAAGTATCTCATCTATATCCTCTGCAGCAGTTGTCCTTATATCACTTTCACCAGTCAGTGTCATCCTTCCATAATCTTTTTTTTTTTTTTTTATCTATATAATTTGATGCTTGAGTTCTGTTACCTTTGTAAAGCAGTACAATCCTGTCTTCCTTCAACTTCTCTAGAATTTGACTAGAGAAGTCAAATGTTTAATGTGTCTTACATTCGTAAGATACATTAAACAAATATGTCGAGGCTAATCATAACTCCCTGTCACGTTCCTTCAAAATACTTGGTGATATATCATCAAGTCCCACTGCCTTATTAACATCAAGTTCACTTAATTCCCCATATACCTATTGCTCACTCACAGTCAGTCTCTCCTCCTTATTATCTACTGCTCTCAAGCTATCCATGATGTCACATTCACAAGGATGAAAGACCTTTATGAACTGCTCATTAAATATCTCATATCCTCCACAGCAGTTGTCCTTAGACTATTTTCTCCAATCAGTGCCATCCTACAGTAATAATAACAATAATTATCATATGATGATACATGGGCATGAGTCCCCTTTATGGGGAGGTATGGCACCATCTCAGTCCCCCCAAATTTTATCTGGGCTCGGAACCGCCATAGCTGATGAATCAGTCGTATGGCTGGATCAGTATTCCTGACTATAATCCGTGTGTGTGTGTGTTCACAGGACCGGTTTACCGGTTTGCCTGCTTGTGGTATGAAAAACCCGAGATAAACTGGCAGAAAAAACCCTGCTGTCCACTCCCAAGACCGGCTAACTTGGCTATGGCTGCGGAAGATCTTTAAGCTCCTCGCGTCGTCGACAAGAATCAAACCTAGGACATTCCTTCCCTGGGCATATGGTTGCGAAGTGCAAAGCCACTAGGCTAACTGCACAGACCTATCCTACAGTAATCTCTGACTGTTCACTGTGGCTGAGGATTTCTCAAAATTGCCAAGGTGGCTGCCGACCTCCTTGGCAAGAAGAAGGAGATAATCTAGAGATTTGTAAGTGGTGTAGTTTCTTTGCCCATATGAACTCTCATAATAATTATATTTTTGTCATTGCATAATTTATAGCAAGTAATAGAATTGGTTATTGGAAAGATTTCTTTTAGGCACTGAACCTGTTTAATTATTTCATTATGCTGTTTTCATTCCATTAATCCTGTAGATGATTTTAAACCAGCACTTAAGCCTAGATACATAAGCAGGATAATATCTGGTTGTTTTCTGATGATGATGTCAATGAAGATTTAGTCTGGAGTATGAGCAAAGAATAACAGCTACCCATTTATTTTAACAAAGTATGTAAGGTCTTGCATTTTTGGAAGATGAAATCACAAGCTGCATACTACACTGATGAATCTACACTAAGAAAATTGATGAAACCAGGAAATGGGATGGTTGTGGATAGGGAGTTGAAAGTGGTCAAAACAGCTAATCAGATTACTTGAATGGTTGAATAACATTGACAAGCAGGGATTCTTCTTCTTCATGTAGCTTCCTCAGTGATAGGGCACAGCACCATGTCCTTCTAGTTATCTTATTATATATTGGTGTCTTTCCTTTTTGTTTCTGCATAGTCACGTGATCCTGCCCATGATTTTATATCTTCAAGCCATGTTTTTTCGTTTTTTACCGCTTGAGGTAAAAATGAATGACCAAGATGGTTACTGGTCTATGAATTGCTCCTGTAAGAATGGATTGAAGATCTGAATTCTAAAGGCCAGTTTTGCTGTGCAGATGAGAGGGGATATAATTGAAAAATAAGTTATTAAAGGTTTTATATGAAATGGACACAGAAGACTATTTTAATTGTCAGTACATTGAAGAAAGCGAGATAACAAGATTATGCCTGTAAATTGTGTAAGTGTTATTAGCAATAGCATGAAGAATTTTTGCTTGGCTTGCAGTAAATGGGTGAATAACAGTTAGTGCAAGCCTCCCACAGAGTTTGACGCCTTTGAGATACCAAAGGAAATAATAATAATAATAATCTGCAAGGCTGCAAATCTTATGTTAATAAGTTTCTTCTCTCTGCTTCTTCTCAATGTTTTGCCCATCAACAGTTGGCTGAACAACCTCTCGCATATGGAATTTGCCATAAAAGAAGACAAAAAAAAAAATATATATATATATATATTTTAAATGTTTGGGTTTTGAGAATAGCTTAATTTTTTACATCCTACATTGAATATTTATGTATATGTCAAAGGAGTCTTAATTTGGGCAATTTTTTTTTTTTTTTCCTGATTAGATTTCTTAATGTTTTTACGAGGGTGGTCTGAAAAGTTCTCGGCCTAACAATGAAAAAACGAATTTATAATTTCAAAATTATTTTTATTTTTCAACATAATCTCCATTAAGATTAATACATTTATTCCAGCGATGCTCCATCGTCATTATCTCGTCCCTGTAGTGGTTCTCAGTAAGATCTTTAAAATACCCCTCTACAGCTGCAATCACCTCTTGATTCGAAGACAAACGCTGACCAGCACTGAAGAGTTTTAGTTTTGGGAAGAGATAGAAGTCAGAGGGAGCCAAATCTGGGGAATAGGGTGAATGTTCCAACAATTCATAGTGCAGATCCCTTAATTTTCCCATTGCCAAAACACCTTTGTGGGCAGATGCATTGTCCTGATGAAAGATGATTTTTTTCTTCTGCAAAACTGGGTCTTTTTCTCACGAATTATTTCATCTAGTCTGATTAAAAGATCAGAATAATATTCCCTGGTTATTGTTTTACCCTTTTCAAGATAATTAATAAACAAAATGCCTTCATCCCAAAGCACTGATGCCATGACCTTTCCTGCCGATGGAACCGACTTTTTTTTCTTTGGCGCTGAACAACCAGCTTCTGTCCACTGTTTTGACTGCTGTTTGAATTCTGGTGTGTAATGGTGAATCCAAGTCTCATCCATAGTAATAAATCGATGCACAAAATCAGTTTTATTCTTGTTAAAATGCTCCAAGCACTGTCTAGAGATTTTCATGCGAGTGTGTTTTTGATCTGCTGTGAGCAAGCGCGGCAGCCCATTTGTTAATTGTCGAAAACGAAGGAGAAGAGTGCCCATACATTTTTATGAACTTCGAATGAATTTCTTTTTGGTGTTAAAGCTTCTTTTACAAAGAATTTTATAACCGTACGATACTCAATTTTTTCCATTTCAAGGGATACAGATAACACTTTTGCTTCAGACAGCTGCATAAAACAAACTTCTTGATAGAATGACTTGCAATTTCACATTAACAGCTTATGACAGATGCACAACTCAGAAAAAAAAAAATCTTTCGATAGTGTTGCCATCTATGGTCGAGTCCGAGAACTTTTCAGACCACCCTCGTAATTATATTTGTGCCTTTTACACTGGTGATGTAGGCAGTTACGTCAACAGTCATTAACATTGAATACATTGAAAATGAATTTAAAATAACCAATAAAATGTAAAGTGTAAGCACAAAAAAGCTGTTATAATTAGATTAATTATTAGATTATTTTTACCTAAATAAAATTCAGTTCAAACATATTTATTAGTTTTAATATATGCAGGCCACTGGATCTGAAGACAGTACAGTGAAACTATGGGATTTGTCTACTGAGAAAGAAATATTTGTTGGACATGACCTTCAAGCTCCTGTGAATTACATCAAAATTGAGGTATAGATTGAGTTACTGAATTTCTCTATATATTTTCCTTGTTTTACTAAACTATAAATCTATGCTTTGAATTATGAAAAGATAATAATATGATATTGCTTAAATGCTTGTAATAGTACATACCATCTTAAAAATGTTAATACTTTTACTGTTTCAAACCCATCATTGAGAAATGCTGTAAAAATTCGTTTTAAAAAAATATCATCATCCTATCCAGTAGGACAGAATGATATTTTTCTGCTTTCTCTGGATATGTATCAAAGAACCTTTTGAGGTAACTTGGTCCCATCAGTTCTGTTTTCATGCTGTAACAATTTTTGTATATATTGCTGCATATACTTTTTTTATAATTATAATATGTAGTTTATTCATTATATCTTTTTTCATACAGTTCAGTAATGCATGTCTTGCAGTTCTTCTTATAAATTCATTTCAACTGATGTAAGCCATTGTTCATCTTTTTATCTGATAGTCCAGGCTTCATGCCCATATATATTGGTCTTGCTATTATCTTGCATGCTTTAATTCTGGTATGTCTCTAATTTTGTTAGATTAAAAACTTGATTAATTATTCTAAGTACTCTGCTTTACTTGTTAATTTTATTATTAATATCAATTTCTATTTTGTAAGTAGAAATTGATATTATACCCAAGATAGTTAAAGCAGTTCACGTATAAAGATTGTACGTTGCTACTGTCATTTGGTTTAGAGTTTTATCATAAATAACTGTTTCTCAGCTGTTTAATTCATGCAGTCAAAGGCTTTCATTTATTGAATTCTTTAATATAATAAATTTAGTTTAATCCTTTATCCAAGTGTGAGCAAACAAAGTTTGCGCCTGAAAGTATCTTCAGGACTGGGGCAAGGGTACAACACCAGGCAACTTGTTGCAAAGGTGGAGCAAGCTAACATCACTCCTATCTAGTATCTCCCATAATGCAAAATACATCTCCTTACGGATATGTATAATGTTATGCATTAAGGGAAGGGGCACTACCCAGACTAGTTTCGACCTTTATGTATAGGTGAAGCGGGCTCTAAAAATAAGACGATCCTGAAAGATCATCCAACTCAGCGTTGTTCCACTCAGTGACAGGCTCACCTTATCACCGAGAACCAGCATTGGCTCTACCCAGTGGCAGGCTCACCCGACCACCAAGCAGAGCCATAATCTCAGCGGTGGCCCCACTCAGAGACAGGCAAAAACCTATCTCCAAGCGGAGCCTCTCAAAGCCAGATCCGTCCTGCACCGGTTTCTGCCCTCATTGGGGTCTCATCCCAGACTAGTTTTGACCTTTATTGAGGTCTCTTCAGTGGGAGCCAGGCCCAAGTGGAGATACCAGGCAGAAGCATTAGCAAGGTCATCTCTAGCTATAGGAGTTGCCAAACGGTGTGCCACCTTTTTATTAAATTACTCTGGATTTAGAGAAAGATGTTGAAAGTTTATTTTTCACTTGGTTAGACTATAATAAATTTAGTTTAATCCTTTATCCAAGTGTAAGCAAACAAAGTTTGCTCCTGAAAGTATCTTCAGGACTGGGGTAAGGTAGTACAACACCGGCAACTCGTTGCAAAGGTGGAGCAAGCTAACATCACTCCTATCTAGTATCTCCCATAATGCAAAACACATCTCTTTGCAGATGTGTATAATGTTATGCATTAAGGGAAGGGCCATTACCCAGACTAGTTTCGACCTTTATTGAGGTCTCTTCAGTGGGAGCCAGGCAGAAGCATTAGCAAGGTCATCTCTACCTATAGGAGTTGCCAAACAGCGTGCCACCTTTTTATTAAATTACTCTGGATTTAGAGAAAGATGTTGAAAGTTTATTTTTCACTTGGTTAGACTATAATAAATTTAGTTTAATCCTTTATCCAAGTGTGAGCAAACAAAGTTTGCGCCTGAAAGTATCTTCAGGACTGGGGTAAGGTGGTACAACACTGGGAAGCTCGTTGCAAAGTGAATTTTTTCTGCTTTTCATTTAGCAGTTTCACAGAATTTGTGCAGGATTTGCTCTTTCAGAATCCATTCCTCAACCCATAATGACTATTTTTTTTTATTATAAGTTTTTCATATATTTGGTAACCACTATTGAAAAGACTTATTCCACAATTTTCACACTCTTTATAAACTGGAATAATTGTGGTCTTCTTCCAGGATTCGTGTTGTTTTTCTCCATACCTTATTCTATTCAGGAAATTTCTAATTCAGGAAAGTTTTAATTTAAGAGTTTTATTAGCATATTTGAACAGTTTAATATTAATGCCATCTTCTCCAGGTGATTTATCATGTTTGAGGTTATTTAATATATCATTTAATTCCTGCATAGAATCTGTACATGTCAATTATTTTTGGAGTGTGGTATTTCTAATTTAATTCTTTTGTATTATATGATCATGCATCCTGTAATCCTGTAGCCATATGCTTTTATCTGTCATATTGCTTCTGACATTCTCTTGTTCTTTGTTAAAATTACAGTGGTATCTCGCTAATCCGAACCTCTTTAGTCTGAACCCTCCAGTAATCCGAACTGCAGTTTGAAAGAAAAAAAAGTTTTATTTATTACGTATTATTTTGTGCACTGTTATTTTTATTTAATAATTATTATTTATTTATTTTATTATTATTACAATACAGTTATTTTTTTTCATACTGTCGATTGTACGGTTTTAGTGTAGGCCTATTTTGATTTATTGTGTGTTCAAGTTTGCTTGAACACACAATAAAACCGTAGAACCTGAAGCAATTTGAGCATCATGGAAAAAACTACGGTGATACACAAAAAGAGGAAATTCAAAACATACATAATTTGGTTAAAAATATAAATCCAGATGTTGAAATTTCACAAACAAATGTTACGGAATGGATTACAGGTGGAACCGAAAGTGAATTCAAAATAGAATCAGATGCTGAAATTATAAATATTATGCTACAGAATGAATTAGATGACAATGATGATGATAAAGAACTTGAAGAAAAAAAAAGTAAAATATGAAGAGGCAGTTTACAGTTTTAATATGTGTATAGAATGGGCTAAGCAGAACGATACGCCATTCCACAAAATTTTATTGCTAATGCAGCTCCGAGAAGAAGCATTCGAAAAAAGTTTAGCTTCCAAGAAGCAAAAGAAAATCATTGACTTTTTACAAAGAAATTTTTAAAAAACAAACTTTTTTTGTGTTATTTTGTGAAACGTTTTTTTGTGTTGTGTACAAGAAAGTAATATTTTTTTATTAAGTTATGTTATGTATTGAACTATGCAATTTTATTAAATCAGAATCCTCAACTATACAGTACATATAAACTAAATTTTTTACTAAAATAAACTTGTATTATTTTTTAAGTTTTACACTACAGTATACAGTAGTATACTGTAATGTAAAATTACAGGTTTATTAATTACAGTAATAATATGAGGTTTTTTTATTCCACCTACTGATTGTTGTAAAATATTGCTTTCTTTATCCTTGGCTTCTATAATTTTATTCATTAACTTTATCCTTTTCCTTTCATGTACGCAGTTAATCTTATTTCCCTTTAGTATTCTTTCCTTATGCTGAAGATCTGTAGAAATTTTTTTATTTATTACTAGCTGTGCCACTAAAGTTCTCCAAATGGCATAAGAAAATATTTATACTTCCAGTAAAGTTCCTCCTCTATAATTATATACAGTTGTGGCTAACTCTTAACTCAAAATTCGTACCAAATTCCAATCTCCCCCACTTACAGGATCGTTTTTTCTTTTGAGAACGGTGCAGTTGTGAAAAAGATCAGACGGTACTCCTTTTAAATATAATAAACATGTTTATTTATACTAAAACAGTAATACAAGGTATGCACTAAAAGGATGCTACTTTCCTTTCCTCTCTAAGCTAAGCTCCTTAGGGAAAAAAAAAAACATCATATAGGACAGATTCTTAGGCATGCAAGAAATACCAATGACGTAAATTATTAAACAATTAAATTATATAATTATTAACTATCAGCCCATTTACAGTCTAGGAATTACCATGCTTTGATTAACTATAACCTCCAATTCCAACCTTCACATAAAATATAACACTCTTTAAACAAACTACTTTTCATAACATTATATTTCTTAATTCTATAATCTTGTCAGTTCTTCTGAAACAGTTCTTTACAATACAATGTAAGTCAAAATTTTCATTAATATCTTTTACAATTACTTTAAAAAACAGCTTCTCTCTGTGTGAACCAGTTTCCAATCTACTGTATATAGCAGTTCTATAAATTCAGTCTTTCTAAACAGTCCTTCATATCATAAATAAAAAAAAGTTTTGCAACAAAATTCAACTTGCTTGACTCTTCCATAGGTACAGTGCACTTAGTTATATTTCCTTTACAGACTTTTTCTGGATTTCTCTCTATGTTAGAGCTTGGTCTATCACTTTAGAGGGTTCATGGATACCGTGTTCTCCTCTGGAATGGCTGGCGGGGCTGGAGCGCGATCTTCCGGCCTTGTAGGCACTGGGACATAAGGTCTGACAGTCAAGACTTTGTCATCCTGGTCCTGGGCCGCTATTTGCTCTGTAAGGTTTCACATACAGTTACCCTCTATGACCTCATCTGGATCTGACATAGTCCATGGATCGACTCCCTCCTCTTTTTCTTCTGGCGTCAACTCTGTCGATGCTCGATAATCGATCATGATAGTCAATTCTATGATCCTTTTATTTGGCTTCTTGCAGGACTCTGCGCCAAGATTTTGGACCCCGGATATTCCCACGCAAACTTTGAATTAAGGTCTGAGACCCCCCGTACCTTTCACGTGCAAACGCTTATCCTTCTAGAAAGCCCAGACTTCTAGATCTCCCTGAAGTGTATGTTTAATTCCTTTTACAGCATAGCGTAACAGCTTCTGATGTATACTGCCCTCTTTTGCTATTGACCTTGAAGGCGGTATCAGACTGCTTTGGTTACAATAGGTTTCTTTTTCACCCAATACTATGTGATAACATCAAATACATTTCCAAATTCTAAAGTTTTGCCCCTGAATTTCTATTTTAAGACATCTGTTTACTCTATTTTATCATGTTTAATTCCTCTGGGTCTCTATGCATGGGCTTTTGGTATTACTTACTTCCTGGTAGATAATGTTTTCAATTTGATCAGAAATATGTTAGATAAATTCTAGCATATTTCTGATTTCTAGGGCATTTTCCCTTGAATTACATATTCATATATCTTCTATTTACACAGTATCATGCTAATTTATATGGGCTGTTAGTATTATTTACATATAAAATTTACAAGTTTACTTTTTGTGAATTTTGGATGTGACTCCTGTAAAAGTCGATGCAATATAATTTTGGAAAAATTATGCCACTGCATCGAATTTTACAGTAACTTTTTTTCTATCAGTTTCTTCATTTATTTACAGAATTAAATTGATGTACCATTAGAATCTGATTATTTTTGTCTTAAACATTAGTTATTGTCTCTTGGGGAGAAATTCGCTAATCCGAATGAGCACAGTTTTTATTAGTTTGGATTAGCGAGATACCACTGTATTTAAAATTTTATGAGTTTTATTATTATTATAGAACCTGTGTAGCTCAGTGGATGTGGCGTTTACACACCACAGCGCTTGGCTGCACGAAGGAAGACTTGGTTTTGAGTCTAGTCGGCGACTAGAGGAAATTTTTCTAAGCCTTTTTTCGATCGGTTCCCGAGTTAGTCGATCTCTGGCACGGGCAAGCGGGTTTTTCCTCCCGGAAACTCGGGTTTTTCGTCCCGTAAACTCAAGAAAATCGACCGTAGAACCCACATTATTTCAGACATTAAATATATTGTGTTAGGGTTAGGGACCACGAGATGGCGGCATATTTGAGCCGTCTCTCTTCACTGCCTACTGCTTAATTAGTGATAGCCTTGGGCCATCTATCTCTGATTGGTACCAGTGGAGATTGAACTGCCCACTCAGTCTCCAAAAGTTAGATAGGGCTAAATGACCTCGCCTACTCCCCGTATACGGGAATAAAAAGGCGTTAGATGATTTTTTTTTTATTATTATTATTATTATTCAGGCCTCCATGGAGTCAAAAGACTCATCGTGGGAGGTCCTTCCTAAGAACATAAAGTCTGTCAAGACTCATTGAGGGGAGGTCCCCCCCTAAGAAACACAAAGTCTATCATACCATTCTTTAAACTCATTGACCTTTCTCGCTCCCACCACTCCATCAGGCAATGCATTCCACGGTTCAACCACCCTCCATGCAAAGAAACCACTCCTTACCCTCTTGCTCGCAGTTTCCTTTCGTAACTTCCAGAGATGGCCTCTTGTCATCACTCCTTCCCGCTGTTCAACCAAGCGAAAGAACTCCCCAGTGTCAACCCTGTAACCACTCAACAGTTTAAAAGTCTCAATCATATCACCTCTCCTTCTTCTATCCACCAAACTCTGCAGTCCACATTCCCTCAGCCGATCCTCATAACTATGCTTGTACAGTCCTGAAACCATCTTTGTCATCCGTCTTTGTATCCTTTCCACAGTTAATTTATCCCCTTAAATCCTGGGGACCAAATCTGAGAACAATAGTCCAAGTGTGGTCTGATCAGAGACTTATACAACGGAATGATAACCCTCTTATCTCTGCAGGTCAGTGTCCTCATAATTGCAGCAATTCTCTGTGAGTTCTTGGATTGAATTTTATTAAATCTCTCCCTAGGTATGAAATTATTCTAGCTTTCTCTGTGTATTTTCCTCACTTCTCTTTCAGCTATGGCTTGCTGTCTATTATGTTCTATGAAGAATATAATAGAGAGATTTATCTTGTCGGTAAATACTTCTTGAATGCATTTTTATCTTCTGTAATCCTAGATATATCCAATTGTCTAAGACCTCTTTCACAATTTCATCTCTTCTTTTTTCCCCCAGCCTTCAAATGCTGCCTGTTTTAATATATCACAAATGATTAATCGTTCTTGTTCATTTGATTCACCAATTTGTATATCTTCTGCTAATTCATATTTTAACTTTGTTGAAAAAGCCACTTTATACTGGGATCTTTTAAAAGACTGAAGTAATTTTTTTTAAATGTATAATTTCAATTTTTATATAAAATATTATTAACATAACTTTTTAACACTTCGGTATAAATATCACTATCAATTCTATATTTGTAATGGTCCTTAGCTTGGTTGGCTGAGTGGTCAGCATCTCTGTCCTCTGAGCATTCCACTATGGGTTTGAATCTCACTGTTTCGTGAGTATCTTTAGGTTGCAGGTGAATGTCATAAGACCACACCATCCATACTAGAGACTTGAAGTGACATGAAAGAGTTCCCTGTTTGGTCTCTTTAGGGGGATTGCCAGATTATCTGACCATTAGCCCACTCACATTACTAATACACAAACGCTAACTGCCTTTTTTGTGGAGGTGATTTCACACACACACACACACACAAAAAAAATTAATTGCAATTTTGACTGACATTGTACAAGTGCTAAGTTGTGGCCAGGTATATACAGGATATGCAGTAGAAATACATAGCTTTTGAAATGAAATACATTTTTGTTTCAAAATGAAAAAAGTTATCTTTCCTTACCAGTCACAACATGTGTTGTTGTTGACTTAAACATAGAGGAATTGAAGTTAATTTCAGCTCTACTATACATAGATAAAAGTACAATTCATAATGTATTATTATTATTCATTCATTTGTTCGTTTACAGTTTATTCATAGCTTGATATATATGAATAGGAAAGCATATACAGAAATATGGATCTAATAACGACTTTTAGAGATGGTTTATTAAAAGAAGTATTGAAATCAAAATCTATTAGAAAAGATTGTCTATTAAAAATGGCCCACATTGTTCTAATTGGATAATAACTGTTTATTGTCTGTGCGTGAATTTCAGATTCTTATAAGTAAAATTGTCACGCCTAATGATCTAAAGGGAATTTTTGTTTTGGATTATTATTTTTGGCAAAACATCTACAGCCCAGGTCACTTGTTCTTCAACACTAAGAGTTCATTCTTGTATTGAAATATTTTGCTCTTTTTACACTTTCATTGATAGTCTTTAATGTTTCCTTTCTTTGGTGCACAAGAAGTTAGCTACCAAATACATGTCTCTGGTTTTATGTATATTCTGTTAATAGTCCTCCTAATTGGTGACAAGTAATATATACTTTTTTTTGTAATCCTTTTTCAATAATATCATTAATTTTTGCTCCTGGGAAGTGCGATTTTATCACTCTCCCACCAGTGACACCTCTTGTGATAGAATTGCCATACAAGATTTTCTCCTTGATTTTTCCTTTTCTCTTAGTTAAGGATTCCTTTCTCTTCTCTTGCATTTCTTTTTTTCAGTTCTTAGCTGAACCACTTACCAAACATTTCTGCCTTTACACCAGCTCATACTTTGTCCTGTATATTTGTTCCTTATTACAGCCAAATCTTCATTCTTTACATCTGTCATAATACTATTCTTTCAATTATCACTTTTAGTCTTTCTCAATTGTGTTGATTTAATCTTTCTCTCAATCCTGTCTTCCGTTACATCATCACACACATTTTCACGTCTACTGCTTTAATCTCTCAACCTAACCTGCACTTCTGACCTTCATTTTCATAGCATTTTCGGCACATTCTCCAACTACCATCACTTTCAAACCAAAGTTCATTTGCCTTCAGTAATGTGTTCATCTTGCTGACATCACACTGAATGAAGTCTTTCTGGTTGAATTCCATAAACAATGATGCCTTGAATGCCATGGTTCTGCTTCGCCTTGGTGCCATGTGCTATAGTATATAACTTACTGTGCCGAAAGACAATATTAATTGTATTATTATTAATAATTATTCAGGCCTCCATGGAGTCAAAAGCCTCATCGAGGGAGGTCCCTCCTAGTAAACACAAAGTCTATCATACCACTCCTTAAATGCGTTGACCATTTACACTCTCACCACTCCATCAGGCAATGCATTCCATGGTGCAACCACCCTCCATGCAAAGAAACCACTCCCCACCCTCTTTCTCCCAGTTTCCTTTCGTAACTTCCAGGGATGGCTCCTTGTCATGACTCCTTCCCGCTGTTCAACCAAGCAAAAGAACTCCCCGGTGTCAACCCTGTAACCACCTCTCAACAGTTTAAAAGTCTCGATCATATCACTCCTCCTTCTATCCACCAAACTCTGCAGTCCACACTCCCTCAGCCGATTCTCATAACTAACATTGTACAGTCCCGACACCATCTTTGTTATCTGCCTTTGTACCCTTTCCACAGTTAATTTATCCCCTTCAAATCCTGGGGACCAGATCTGAGAACAATAGTCTAAGTGTGGTCTGAACAGAGTCTTATACAACGGATTGATAACCTTTCTATCTCTGCAGGTCAGTGTCCTTCTCATTATTGCAGCAATTCTCTGCGTTACCTTCACTACCTTTGCAATATGTCCCCTAAATTTCAGGTTTCTATCAATCATCAACCACAGAGCTCTTGTCTCACCTACTTCCTCCAGTTTAACTCCTCCCACAGAGTATTGTTATATCTTTGTTTCTTTCTTTTCTTTTATTTTGTTTCCCTTATCTTATGAAGTTACATGTGCACCTGAAATCAGTTCCTGACAAATTTATTTAAGATCAACTGCACCAGCCAGAAACCAGTTTCTGATACTAAAACTTAAACTACTAATTATATCAACTCTGTCTTGGGTTAGAGATCATGTGGTATACAGTCGTGGCTTCCCCCACTTATATGGTTTCCCCTTACTTATACAGCTTTCACTTACTTATACAGGTTTGAACTTTTCTAAGCGGTAGTTCAGTCTCAGACACAAGAACTCACAAGTTTTAGATTAAAGGAATACATTTATTTGAACTAATAGCATTTACATTAAAATCATATCTCATAAATATAAAGATAAACTCATGCATAATTATTCACACTACTGTAATAAAATCACTCAAATACTTTAATTGTTAAGATCTCTCTCTCTCTTATGTATCACTTATCACACAGGCTCATATAATTCTATGTCAAGAGCATTAGTTAATCATCCCTTTTTCTGTTTCTCGCATTAGGATTAAGTGATGCTCTCATGGTTATGCAATTTTTGAATATTACAACTTTAGCTAAATGCACGTGATATATTTACTCAATTAATAGTCATTATCTTATTCAGAGGATTAAAACTACTTCTTGTAAATTTCACATAAGTTATAGGCTCAACATAAAGAACAGGGCCTTCACACATTATCATAAATACTGAATCATCTCATAACTGTTCTACTATAATGTCCCTTTTACACAAAAGATTAAACTACCATAGGAAGGTCTTATCACAGACGATTAGTCCAAACAGATCACTTAGATGGCACGAGTAGGGCTATGCTCAAAGTTCTCTCTCCTTCTGTTTCCTCTCTTTCTATATGACTTAAGATATATGAAAATAAAAGTTCTGTACCTTATCGGCTATTTCCTTAGTGAAGCAGGCTCCTTAACTCTAATCTCGGGTTCTCATCAGACATGGCAAGATTCTCTTGTCACTCTGCTGTCTGTTGCTTTCTTTTCTCCTCGAAAGATCTCTTTTGCTGTCCTCACATTGGTAGCAGATTTACCAATGGCTCTGTCTACTGGTCTGCCGGTGTTCTGTCGAGTATCTTGTACATATCAGATCCCACAGCAATGTGGAGGGTTGCTGGATACTTGAGACAGGCTTCCTCAGTCTTTGCGGCCTTCGAACCAGGGTGAAAGTAAAGGGGAATCTCATCATTGGCCTACTGAAAAATGGCGGAGTTAGAGTGCCCCAGTAGAGAAGAGAAAAAAGGGAAGGGAAGTGACAGAGGGAATAGGATGGGAAGGGTGGGTGGGGAGTAGGTAAAGGAAGTGTAGGCCTTAGCTCATATCTCACATCTTGCTAGCTCCATGCTATCAAATGATACTTTTTCACCCCGATCTGCCTGGCTCACAAGATCGAAAAGACCATGGAAGTAGCCGGTGCCCAGGTGACCCGCCCTTTCAGGGCAGCCCGCCTCGAGTAGGCCTGCACTGCCTGGGTTTTTCCTCCAAACTACCTCTGTGGGAGACCAGGGAACAAAACAAACCTTAGGGGGGGGGGACGCAGAGACCAAGGAAATGACTAGAAGTGGAGCTGCTGCTGCAGATGGAGATCTTAAAGCAGCAGCAGCAGGCAGAACTTGATGGTATTGTTTCTGACATTACACAGGATTGGAGGTGAACACCACTTGTTCTTAAATGTGGCGTCACCCAGAGCCTCCTTTTCGAGATGTAAAAACCTCCTTAAGGAACCATAGAACTTTTAAATAACGATCCGAGAGAGATCCAACAGATTGGGAGGATTAGTAGGATTAGAAAATTTCTTTCTTACCTTCCAGATGTGGTACTTAAGCTCATTAATTATAAATACCGCTAACTTCTGCTGCTTGTTGTTAGCTGGGGGAGCAAACTGCAAGAAGATGACTTGCTCCTGCAGGTAGGGGGGGGATGCAGAGCACGTCACTTAGCCTCCTCCAGATAAAGATGGAAATGGGACACCAGTAGAAGGCATGCTTTACGGTGTCCAGACTCCCGCAGAAGTCACAAAAGGGGGATTCTGGGTGTTGTGGAACTGCCAGATGTTGATGTTGACTGGAAGGTGTCCATACGCAATCCTCCCTGCCAGGTCCTTTCTCAACAGGTAGCCTCGATGTTTGGAGAGGTGGCCGAAGAGGATCTCGTTGTTGTTGATCTCCAGATCCGGAACATCGGTAAAAAGGATATTGAAGAAATGATCGTACCATGTATAACTGTTCTGGATCCCGTCGATGTTCACACCCGACGAACGGAGTTGTTGCATAAGCTGGCACAGTCTGTTGTAATCTTCTGAAACAATGTCCGCTTTGGGACCCTGGTGGACTGGGATCCCAAAAAGGAGAAGCTTGAAACCCAAGAAATACTGCACAGGATAGCTGCAGGGATGTGTAGTCTTCAGTAGCCTGTTTAGATGGAAAGCGGTATTGCTTAGGTATCTGATGTTAAGGGAGGGGAGGCCGAAGCCCCCCCCCCAGCTTCTCCGGAAGTTGAAGGATCTTAATGTCAACTTCCTGGCGTAGACTTCCCCAGAAGAACTTCAGGGACTTCCTGTAAAGCCGGATTTCCTGATCCTCGATGATGTTGGCAATGTTCAGGATATGCTGAAGTGCAGGGCATATGATGGTCTTGATGACAGAGGCCCTGGAGGAGAGTGACAGCTGTCCATTTTTCCAGTCATTGAGACTCTCAATGATGTTTTTGTTGAGATGTTCTATGTTGAGCACAGGCTGTTCTTCAAACGGGACCCCCAAGATGGTGAGGGGGTCTGCAGTAGGGGCGAGACCTGCAGGGATGTTGTTCAGCTCCCAGACTCCATACATTTTGATCTTGGTTTTGTCAGGGTTGGATGTTAGCCCTGACACTTTAAACTTCTCTAAGATGTTATAAAAGTTCAGCGTGGAGTCGTTGTCCCTAAGAGTGCCCACCACGGCATCCGCATAGGCGATTGGAATCATCCATGGTGAGAGGAAGTGGGATTCCTCTAACCGCATGAGAGTTGACAGCCTGCAGGAATGGTTCAAGGGCTAGTGCAAAGAGCAGTGGACTGAGGGGGAACCCTTGTTTGACCCCTTTCTGGATGGTAATGGGGGTCAGATAGGTGTCCGTTGATGAGGAGGCAAGTAGAGCTGTTGTTGTAGCCTCTTCTGATGATGTTGAGGAGTCCACTGCTCTCTGCACTAGATCTGTAGTCAACAATGCCATAGAGTAGTTCTTGGTGTTAACCAGACATAGCACTTCTCTGATGAGGATGAGATTGAACTCCATCGATCGACCAGGAACACCATCCACTTGTGTGCTTTTGATGACGTACCTCATCCTGATCTTCATTCTGGTTTAGAGAACACAGGTGAGGATCTTATAGTCCATGTTCAACAGACTGATGGGGCGCCAGTTCTTGATGTTGGAAGGGTCCCTGTTGGTTTTCTGGATGATGATGGCATTCCATAAATTCCCGTGGCATGTTTCCAGTGGTAAGGAAGGTGTTGAATATTGCCACGAGAATGGGGAGGATGTGGTCCCAGGCCTCTCGGTAGACTTCCGTGCTTAATCCATCTGACCCAGGCGCTTTCTTTGTATGGCATTGTTTGAAGGCTGATGTTATTTCAGCCGCTGTAAAAGGTGCATCCGACATTGCTTGGATGTGGGCAGGGAAGGGGGTCAACGTTCCCCTTCCCTGCCCACATCCTGGGGGGGGGGCACTGTTGTCTTGATAGAGTTGATTGTAGTACCCCCAGAAGGCGTTCGTGATGTTAGGTGTAGTGGTGTGGTTACACCCGCCTTCAGTGATGTTAATAATGGTTCGCTCCTGCCGGAAGTTGACGTATCGCCTGTTATAAAACGTGGTCGATTGCCTGTCTTCCGAGTGGAGGTGGAGACGGATCTTAATGTTCTTTTCTTCCACCTGCTTTTGTTTCTCCAATTCATTGTCGAGATTAATGTCATGGATGGCATTGTGACATGAAAAACCTTGCTGTTGGCTGGCCACGAACCAGCTCCTCTCCTTGTAGAGGTCATGGAGCTGAGCTCTTCTGACGAAGGCACATTCCTGGCCCCATTTTTTCATGTTTTCTTTGATGGTAAGTTTTTGTCGTGCCCAGGCGTCCCGGTCCCAGCCAGCGGTGCTCCAGGTGGAGCACAGTTGGTTAAGCTTTCCCGAGAACAGGGACGGGAAGTCAGGTGGTAACTTCCAGGGGCCTGGACCAACATCTACAGCTTCTAAAGGATGACACGACTAATTTGTGGTCCGAGATGGAATAGTTGATTGGAACGTGCCTTATTGTCTCGGCTCTGGAGACAAGGGAAGGTGTCAAATAGGAGCGGTTGATCCGTGTGCCGATGCCTTGGCCTGTCCAAGTATAATCCCGACAGTAGGGGTTGTGAGCCTTTCAGATATCTGCCAACTGGAGACTCCTAAGGTGAATTTCCAAGTCCTTATAGCCAGCTGTACCTGTGTTGGGATTGCCCCTACCTTATCATAGGCTGGGTCTGCCACACAGTTAAAGTCCCTCATCAAGATGACATGATGGGTGCCATATAAGTAGTTGTGTAACGACTGGCAGAATCTTGGCTTAGATAGTCGGTCTGCCGGGGCATAGATGTTAATGTACCTGGTGGTACAGCCCCAGTACTTCCGGTCGATGGTGAGGACTCTCCCTTCTCCCTCTGGATGTTATGGAAGGCTCCAAGGAGAGGGGGGGGGGGCTAGCATAAGTACCCCAGTGCTGTGATTTGTGCCAATGCTCCAGAAAGATGTTATGGGGGTACTTATGGCTTAGTTCCTGCATGTCCCTATAATGGAAAAAGTGGGTTTCCTGCAGGAACAAAAGCCGGATGTTGAATGCTAGCATGAGCTTCCATACCTCCTCTTGCTTAGATGGTGAGCAGAGCCCTCTGGTGTTGAGGGAGGCAACACAGAAGGGGAGGCGGTATTATGATGTTTTTATAGCTGGCCTAGATCTTTGATACACAGCTGTTTTACGTATTTGACTAAGTTGTCAATCTGTAGGGGAAGGTAGAGTATCCAGCTCCCTGCAGACCAGCTTCCAGTTTAACGCACGAGCTTAGAGAGGACCTCGAACTCGTGGCGAATGTTCTTAATCTTGAAACTGACGATCTTGTTGTCTTTAGTTTCATAATCATATATAGATTAAACTGGGAGCCAGTAAATTTTTTCATTTTGGAATTGACACTTTCTTTATGTCTGGAAGGGGTTTCCACCTCCGTTTCGGACTCAGATATTGTTAAGTCCGTATTTCTTTTGGAGTGGCTTCGGTAGTGTTTCTTTTCTGCTTTTGGGGAAGCCACTTCCTTCCTTTTTTTGGGAAGTTCTTTAGGAGGTGGAATGTCTTGTACCCCCCTCCTGTGTCTTTTGTTCTGCAGGGAGAGAAATGCTGGCTGCTGCAGGGTAGGTCTGGGAAGCGTGAACAGAAGAAGCTTCCTCTGATGTTGTTGAGGCGGGGGGATAGCTGGTGTTGTGCTATCCATTGCTTCTTCTGTATTACCCTCAGCTGTATGTTCTTGTTCCGATGTTGGTGGTGGAATGGTAAAAGTGGCTGGGGGGTGGGGGGGCTGATTCCTCAGCAGATGTTGTTGCTGGAGGGGGGGGACAGTCTCTTCTGCTGGTGTTGTAGCAGGATGCTTCTTAATTTTCCCCAATACAGTTTGTGAGAAGGACTTCTCCCCAATGGTGTTGGGGAGTACCGGAAATTCACCAGCGTCTTTCACAGGCTGCGGATTCAAGGGTTCAATCGGCGCCCCTGCCCTCTCTGCAAATGTATGCAGAGAGCACGATGTTATTTTTGTGCTCCGTGCTGGAGCACTTTCGGCAGGTATATGGGCACTGGTTCGAGATGTGCCTGACACCGACGCAGTTGAAACACTTGGCTCGGGGACAGTCACTACCTAAATGTTCCACCGAGCCACATCACAAGCACTGTCTTTGCACTCCGGGATAGGATAGTTCACCATTACACGCGATGTGTCGATGGTAACAAGATTTGGCACAGGCTGTCGCATGTCCATGGTGAAGGTGACTTCACCGGAATACCAGGTGGGGTCTTCCTGGGAGACCCCGCCTGGTATCCTCTTAATGTTCCTCGCTTTCCCCCACTTATTGAAAGTTTGAATGAGCACATCATCTCTGGCTTCGATGTACTCCATAGGGAAGTGGCTGATTCTTAACTGCCGCACTTGGGACCCAACCATGGTAGGGGTCACCTGCTTCCCTTGGACTTAGAAGCCCTCTCTAAAAGTTTATCCTTCATCGTCATGTTCTTAACGACGAACAGAAATCTACTGCCTCCATAGGTGGTGAAGGAGAAGATATTCTGTGCTCCTACAGTCTCCTTTAGAAATTTTGTTAGCACTCTGGGGTCTTCCAACCCTGGAATCTCCACTCCTAAGGTCCGGGTCCTGGTGGGGGACGTGGATCACTCGACTCATTCTTGGTCTCTGCATCTAGAAAAATAAATAAAAAAGAATTAGAGTCCGAAGACTCTAACAATAATCCCATAGCGCTATGAAGCGCTACCAGCAAATTAAAGGTTAGTAAAATAAAATGCAAAAGAACAAGTTAGTACAATACAACAAAATTTTAGTAAGATGCAACAATAGTAACAAAATCTTATCCTGTGAGCCTCGGCCAGAACACAGGACATACAGGAACACGAGAGAACGAGAGAGCATTTAAAGTGTGCACAGCTCCTTATATTTCATCTGTAAGAACCCTCTCTCTCTCTCTTTGCTTTCGTCACCTACTTAGCTATCTCTGATTCATCAGGTATTGATGATATCACATTCTTTTCTCCACGTCTCTCTTGACGAAACTGTTAGGGTTGAGGTTACCGGATGGCTATGCGGTTTTCTGCTGTGCCACTGTGGACTCTTACATAGTGATTTGACCTTCTGTTGAGTGGTTGACATATGATTCTGATTTCCTTAACATAATTTTCCCACACTGGGCATGATTTTAGAATACAATTTGGACTATTTTATAACAATCTTATTAATTAAATCGATATACCCTCTTTGATTACAATTCATTTATTATTCTTTATCCCTGCTCTTGAGAGTATAAGCATGTTTTTATCGTAAGTCAATGTCTTTTCATGTTGGGTCCGAAATAAATAGCTGACTGATAGTGGGTTGGTTATTTCCGACACAACAGTATGCAGCGTCCCATCGATGTGTCTCAAACCTCAAGACCTTACATTTTGCTGCATTAAACCGATACCACCATTCATTTACCCATCCATCTAGCTTATTCAAATCCTCTTGCAGGGCTACCACATCTGCACTGTTACTAATAACCCTTCCCAACTTCGCATCATCTGCAAACAACCGGATATCCCCTTGCAATCCATGGACAATGTCATTGATTTAAAGGTTAAACAGTATAGGTCCCAGTACTGAGCCCTGTGGGACCCCACTTGTAACCCTCTGCTTCCTTGAAACTGCCCTACAACTCTCTGGTACCTATCGGACAGCCAATCCTGAATCCAGTTGACCAACCTGACATCTAGGCCCATGTGCTGCAACTTAAATATCAGCTTATCATGTGGCACCTTGTCAAATGCCTTTGCTAAATCCAAGAAAATGGCAGTATATGCCTTTCCCTCATCTACTGCTCTTGTAACTTTATTATCAAAGGCCAGCATATTACCAAAACAGGAACGCCCCTTCACAAATCCATGTTGACTCTCGCAGATGACATTACCCTCATCTGCCCAATGCTTTATACAGTCCCTCACTAATTTCTCCAAGATCTTAATAACTACTGATTTCACACAAACCCTATAATTAGACACTTCCAGTCTGCTACCACTCTTATGTAATGGCACTATCTTACCTTCCTTCCATTCCATGGGCATCTTTCCCGCAGCCAGACTTTCATTGAAAAGCCAGGTCAAGGGCACTATCAGTTCCTTAGCACATTCTCTCAAAACTCGTGGTGAAATACTATCCAGTCCCAAACCTTTACTAACATCCAGAGTGCTCAATATGTGGAACACACACTCCTCCTGCACCTCTAAACCTCGAACCTGCTCTATCCCTCTAGTATTCAAATTGACTCCTCCAGGATGAAATACTCCAATAAAGTGTTCATCGAACAATTCCACTATGTCCTCTGCATCAGTCACTCTATTCCCATTTTTATCCCACAATGTCATTCTTCCACAGTCATTTCTGCTCCTACTGGCCACATAGCTAAAAAATTCCCTAGGATTTTCCTTGGATCTAAGAGCCAATCTTTTCTCATATTCCAGTTTCACCTTCCTTACCATACTAGTCACTCTTCTGGCTTATGTCTTATATTCTTCATGCATCTTCTCTTCACCTGTCTCCTTATATCTCTTCCATAGCTAGCCTCTTTTTCGTATGTAACTGCTGTTTAATATTGTTTGTCATCCACTTGACTCCAAATTGTGTCCTCTCCTTCACTCGTGGAATACAGTACTATTGCTGCTAACAAATATTCCTTCTCAATTTCCCAAGCACTAGTGTTATCCTGGCCTTCCAATTCTGCCCTCCATGGAACTGCCCCAAGTTGATATCTAAGACTATTATAATCACCTGCCTTATAATTCCACATGCAATCCCTTTTCTTTGATACTCCTGCATGTCTATTCATTTTCCAAGTCAAAACCATATGGTCACTCTCTCCAACTGGTGGGAGAGATGTCATCTCAGTTATTATCAGCTCTTCTGATACTATGACTAAACCAAAACTCTTGAACCTCTTGTTCCCTCTGTTGCATGTTGCCTAACACATTTGTCCATCAAGAATTCTAGAAATTCCATTCCCTTATTGCTACATGCATCTTCCTTTCCCCAATCTATGCTGCTGTAGTTAAAATCTCCCATAACAATCGTTCTTCTTGCACTTGCCACGCTCAACTGTCTCAACATCTCCTGGTCCCCACCCTCTGTGCTCCTTGGTTGGTAGCAACACCCCTAAATATCCTGTCTTGCCCACCTCCACCTCACACCATATGCTTTCACAATCATTAGTGTCACAGCCTTCCAAAGCCTCCACTCTTAGAGGACATAGGTCGTCACTTATCATAAGCAGTACTCCACCACCAAGGTTTCACTTCCTATCCTGCCGAAAAATGCTGTACCCAGCAACTTCTATTCCTGTTATCCAGTACATAGACTGATGCAAAGTACTGGATCAACAAAACAGATGTTATATTCTAGCAGTAATGATTGGGGAAAAGATGTAGCAGTTATAGTATTCAGCACTAAATATGAGGATAATACTCTTGAATGGCAGGCAGTATCAAATAGAGTAATGTGGGAAAATATCAAATGGGGAACCAATGAATCTTATTTGTGCCTTTCTTCTTATTTCTTTCTTAGTGGACCCAACAGAAGGTTCCACTAAGAAAGAAATGGTGAAATTTTTCAAGGCATTACAGGAAGGTAACTGACACAATGAAAAAGTTGATCCTTGTTGGAGATCTAACAGGAAATTATTACCAGATATATAGTAATGCTGTGGGAATATTTTGGAGTAAAAGAAAAGATTAGAATAATGATAAGTACTGCTGTCTTTCTGTTCAACACATGGACTCCAGTGTAAACATATGTACAAATTCACATGGAGAGAGAGAATGCAAGAAATAAGAAAAGACTTATTTTTACTAACTCTGTTATTGTTGATAGCTATATCTTCAGACTAGTTCAGGGCTCAAGAGTATTACAGAGGATTTGAAATTGCAGATGATCACCATTTAGTTTTGAGCTGGATAAAATGAATATCATACTGAAGTGAGCAAGAAAGTTTTAAAACGAATCAAAGTTGAGCACACAAACTTTACGAGGTGAACTGTAGACTTAAATACACAACTGTTATTTAAAAAAATAATAAATTATAAAGTTTGAAAATAAAAACTAAATCTTGGAGACTAAATGGCAGATTCAGCATAAAACATTGACTGATTCATCCACACCAGATAGGCAAGTTGTCTGCAAGGATAGAAAAATCAAAACTCCATGGTAGACTGAGAAATTTAAAGAGACAGTCAAGAAGAAGAAAGCATATTAAAAGTTCTTGGCAAGTAGGTCAGCTTGTGTTCTGAGAGCATACAGAAGTAGTTAAACAGAAGTTCATGGAAAGATTTTGGTAAGAACATATGACATAAATATCTAGGTCATATCATATCTAGGTAACACACTCTGACAACCTTTCCTACTATACTGTTATCTTTCACTCTTCTCGATAGTCTCCTGATATTCGTCCTCACATCCTTATGTCCACTGTTCATATCTCATCATTTCATCAAAGGATGTAATTGTTAGAGGGGTTCACATTTTCCTCCAGTTGGTGAAAGTGATCACGAAGTAATCACCAGTGTTGTGGCTAGTCATATGCAGACTTTTGTGAGGAAGGATATATGTGGAATTATAAGGCTGGTGATTATGACAAGCTTAGGAGACAGCTTGGAGCTATACCATGGAATGAGGAGTTGAGTGGTAAGAAAATAAATGCTGCATTGGAATTGACAAAGAAATACATAACAGCATCAATGTATGACTGTATTCTGAAGGCCAAAAGGTTGAATAAGGTAATAAAATGGCTGAATGTGGAGCTTAAACATGAAATCTGGAAAAGGAAGGTACTTTTGGAGGAAGTACAAGATGAATAATGGTAATAATCAGTCACATGAAGAGTATAAAGAACAAGTCAGGAGAGTGTCTCAGTTAATAAGGAAAACCAAAGTAGAGTATGAGCAGAAATTGGCAAATCAGGCAAAGAAAAACCTTAGAGAGTTTTTAGATATCTGGCAAGTAGAAGGAAGAATGTCTGCTGTCTGAGGGAACGATGTCTGCTGCAGAAGACATTGAGGTATTCAGGGATCAATGGTATTTCATCCTGATCAGGGTGGAATCATGAGGACCTTAATTGTAGAGGACATAGGAGAGGATGGCTTAATTGTAGTGAGCAAGAGGTATTTGAGGAAACAAATAAACTTGATGTCAGTAAGGCAATAGGATTTGATGACATGTCACCACACATCTTAACCCGGTATTAGTAAGGTGGTGTGTCACTGACCCCAGAGATATAGAAAGAAATAACTATGACACCACCACCTTTCTAATGCCGGGTTAAGGGAATGTTCCAGGGAATTGGCATGCCTGTTTAATAAGAGTTTTACAATAGCACAAGTTCCAAGGGAGTGGAAAGAGGGTAAAATTGTTCCACTGCATAAAGGTTCTGATAAGGCTGTAGCTTCAAATTATAGGGGCCAGTCTGTATATCTGGAGTTGTGGTGAAGGTCCTGAAGAGATTGGTGAGAAGTAGGATACAGAAATGGGTTGATAACAGCAGTATTCTCTGTGGTTATCAGCATGGGTTAAGGGGAGATCATGTTTCACTAACTTACTTATTTACTATAACAAAGTGACAAATACCTTGGATAGGGAAGATGCATATACATTGGTGTACTTAGATTTTGCAAAGGTTTTTGATAGACTGCCACATGATAAGCTCTTAAATAAATTGAAACAGATGGGAATTGGATAACAGAATTCTGAGTTGGATCAGTGATTGGCTGTCAGATAGCTATCAGAAAGTTGTATATGGGGTTGCAGTATCCCGAAAGAGAAAGGTAACTAGTGGTGTGCTGCAGGGGTCAGTTTTGGAGCCATTGTTGTTCAATTTGTATGTTAATGATATTGGGTTGGGTTTAACTAATGATATCCAGCTGTTTGCAAATGATGCAAAACTGGGGAGAGCAATGCAAAGTCAAGCAGATGTTATTGCCTTACAAGAGAACTTGAATAGATTGCATGATTGGGCAGATAAAAATGGAACTGTCAGTTCAGTTTTGCAAATTGTAAAGTTTTGAGATTTGGTAAGCAATGGTGGGATGCAAAGTATACACTTGATGGGGAAACTTTAATGGAAGTAGAGGAGATGAGAGATCTAGGAGTGATGGTTGACAAGTACCTGAAATTCAGGAGCAAATCAGATAATGGCAATGATGCAGACGGCCCTGACATGCAGAAATAGAGAGGTTATGATTCCATTGTATAAAGCCTTGATCAAGCATCATATGGATAATTGTGCTCAGATTTGTTTACCGGGTTTTCATGATAATGAAGATATGCTGGAAAAGGTCCAGAGAAGATTCACAAAGGTAGTCAGTGGTCTTTGGAATGTGGAGTATGAGGACAAATTGAGAGAATGTAAGTTGCAGAGCCTCGCGAATAGGAGGATGGGGAGGGGGTGAAGTTAGTTAGGGGTTGTTATCGGGTTGACATGGAAGAAATTTTTCATAGCATGAGAGAGGGGAAGTAGAACAAGGGGGCCATCACTGGAAACTGTATTAGGAGAGTGTGAACAGAGAAGTGAGGAGTAGGTTCTTTGCATGGAGGGGTGATTGATGAGTGGAATGATTTGCCCGAGCGTGTTGTGGGTGTAGACACATTGAATCAGTTTAAGGCACGGTTGGATGAGTATTATGTGCAATAGTGTGACCTCCCACAATGATTCTCTGACTCCATGGAGATCAAATGTTAATAATAATAAATATCAAGAAAGCAACAAAATTTTCTTGAGGCTACTGAAAAAACTTAGAAATATAAGAAAAATGACTTATAAAGGTTGATATGAAAACTAAAGATAAAGAATTTCTTGATGTCTGGAGGAGCATGACTCTGAATAATTGCTAAATTATTATTATTTTACTGCATCTCCATGCACTCCAGAGACCTATCATGGGAGACCCAAATTAACCATTATACACAAATTTTATCATACCTCTCCTTGAATCCATTCACTGTCAGGAAACTCACAATCAATTCTGGCAATCCATTCCACTCATTCACCACTCTCCATGCAATAAATTTGGTCTCCACTCTCCCTACAAACCACACTCTTGTACAACTTTAACAGATGGCCCCTAGTTCTCCATTTGTCATATATTGAAAAATTTCACTTGCATCAATTTTATAAAATCTCTTTAATATCTTAAAAGTTTCTATCATGTCCCCTCTTTTCCCCCTATCAACTAGATTTTGTAACCTACAAACCTTCCACCTATCCTCGTAGGGAGTATTCCACAGACCTGTCACCATCTTGGTCACTCATCTCTGAATTCTCTCTACTGCCTCCATGTCTGCAAGAAACACAGGTGACCAAATCTGTACTCAATAGTCAAGATGTGGCCAAATCATAGCCTTATAAAGTGGGATAATAACTTCCTTATCTTTACTTGTTAGCATGTTTTTCAACATCCAAGTAGTCCTTTGAGTTAATTTACCAACTTTTGTGATATGCCCTCTGAACTCCTTATATCTGAAAATCTTTATCCACCATTATCCCCACTTCCCTAGCCTCATCAATTTCCCACAATCCAACACCATATTCAATCTTTCAACCCAAAGTACATAATCTTACATTTTGCAATATTAAATTGACAGTCATCATCCTTTGCCCACAATTTATTTAAATCATCCTGCAGATATCTACATCACCTTTATCAACTATTGCTGTTCCCAGTTTTCCATCATGAGCAGTGCCATAGATGGGAGGTGGGGTGCATAGGGGACTGTCCACCCTGGGCAGCACTTTGAACCTTTTTGAACTTTTGCAGAAAATACAGTCTTGAGAACTCAGTTCCAAATATTGTAATACTACTGCGAATTTTCCTCACAATTGCTGTAAGTGTTGCTAGTTGTGAGAGGAGGTTTTCTAAATAAAATTGATTAGGAATTACTTACATTACTATGAAATAGACTTTGCCAATGTCATCGACGATTTTGCTAACAGAAAAGCAAGAAAAATAACATTTAGAATATTGAAATTAAAATTTTACTTCAAAAATAAACATAGTGTTTTAATTTATTTCCCTATACATTGTTTTGATCTTTTGTAGTATTTTTGGTGTGCATTGAGAGGGGCAACAAACTCAGGGATCGTCCTGGGCGGCAAAAGCTGTAGCTACACCACTGATCCTGAGCAAACAACTAAATATTCTCGTTTAAATCTTTCCATATGTCATTGATATACAAATTAAAGAGTCGTGGCCCTAGTATTAAACCCTGAGGTACTCCACTAGTCAAACTCCTAAATTATTATTATTATTATTTTACAGCATCTCCATGCAGTCTGGAGACTCATCGTGGGAGACCTTAATTAACCATTATACACAAAAATCCTATCATACCTCTCCTTGAATCCATTCAAAATCAGGAAACTTGCAATAAATTCTGGCAATCCATTCCACTCTCCATGCAATAAATCTGGTCCCCACTCCCCTACTAACCACACTTATGCAACTGTCATGGATGGCCCCAAGTTCTCTATTTGTCATATATTGAAAATTTTCACTTGCAACAATTTTATAAAACTCCTTTAATATCTTCAAAGTTTCTATTATGTCCCTTCGTTTTGGATTGGTTTGGTTAATCTAAATAAACCAAACCAATCCATCAGCCACCCCTATCCATGCTTATTAGTCTCATATCTTCCCATTTCCTTCAGCTTTTGTAATAGTTCTCCATGTGGTATTCTATCATATATTTGACAAAGTTGAGCAGTATCATAGTCTAGCCATTACCTTTATCCAATTCTGTTGTCACTTTATTATAAAACATGAGTAAGTTACTAAGACAGGACCTATCCTTTACAAAGGCATGCTGCCTACTATAGAGTATTGCATCCCTATCAGCTCACTGTTGCATTTTACCTTTCAGCAACTTTTTCAATACTTTAACAACCACTCCTGATATATTAATTGGTCTGTAGTTTGCTACCTCTGTCTTGGAGCCACCTTTATGCAATGGTAGTATCTTGCCCTCTTTCCAGTCCTTTGGAACCCTGCAGAGCTGACTTAGATTGAACAACTTCGTTAGGGACATTGCCAATTCTCTTGGACATTCATGTATTACGTGGGCTGATATGCCATCCACTCCCACTGCTGTGTTCATATTCATATTTTTTAATATGCTGAACACTTCTTGTTCATCTGTCTACCTCAATGTTGATAATTGTCTCTGTAACAACTATGAAATCTTCACCTGGATGATACACCTTTGCAAATGATCGCTCATCAGCTCGACTATTTCTTTTGGTTCAGTCAGATTATATCTTCATACCATGAGCATTGTTTAACATCATTCTACCATAGTCATAGATTTTCTTCTTTCTTGCTATAATGAAAAAACTCTTTTGGGTTTACTTTGGCCTGTTTGGCTAATTTTCTATCATAGGCTGATTTGTCCTTCCTTACCATACTAGTCATCCCTCTTGCTTACACTTTGTACTGCTCATGAGGATGCTGATCACTTTTTTCTTTATATTTCCTCCACAATGTTTTCTTTATTTGCAGCTCTTGCTTTATATCCCTCCTCATCCACTTAATTCCAACTTGGCTTATCCTCCTGACCTTGGGGATATGCAGTCTGATACTGCTGCTCTCAAGCAATCTCTAACCACTTGTCATGCACAACTGACATTCTTTCCTTGTAGCTTCTCAAGCCATGGCACTGTTCCAAGATGACTCCTGAGTTCTTATAATCACCACCCTTGTAGTTGAAGATAAACCCTTTCTTGACAGAAAATTCCATATGTTTGGCAACTTCCCAGAACAAGATTGCATGGTCACTCTCCCCCAATAGGAGGCAGAGTGTCTACCTTGGTTATGGATATATCTTCTGATGCTATTATCAGATCTAACACCCTCAAATTCCTTGTTCCCTCTATGACATGTTGTTTCATGTAATTATCCATTAGCAACTTGGAAGAAATTTTTAAATTTCTGTATAAATTTCACTTCCATCCTGCCATGCTCCCTTTCCTTCCCTCCAGTTGATGTCCCCCATAGTCATCTGCTATAATAATTGTTCAGCCTACACTTATTTGTGCTAATCTCTGCTGATACATGGTATCTACATCTTCCTGTGGACCCACTTGGTTTATGGCAGCACCCAAAAACATATTTTGTCCTATTTGACAAAATATCTCACACCAGACAGCCTCAAATGAACGATCTCCCTGAGACCTAAAATCCTTTTAACTTCTAATTTTGTTAGTTGTAATTCTTTAGCTATCATCAGCAATACTCCACCTCCTGTCCTGTTCCTCCTATCCTCCCTGAAAATACACCCTTTACATTCTACCCCTGTAACTATATCATTTTCAGTCAATGAGGTCTCACTGATGGCTATAATTTTTGACCAAGTTGAGCTGACCATTGCCAAAAACTCCTCACCCTTATACTTGATACTTATTGCATTCTTATATATGCATGTCAACATGTACCCATAGTTACCCTTGTGTAATGTCATTACTGATCCATTCAAATCTAAAACCTGTGAAATCCCATTCAGCATTGCATAATCATTACTGTTCACACATGGTCATTTATCACAGGGGTGGCCAGACACATGCTTGATTTCATCTTCCCTAATATCTCTAGTTTCCCTGGTTTTTCACTACCACACTCTCACTAAACAACACTTCCTCCAAACATCAAACTCTAAAACCATTTAAATGTAGTCCGTCTGGCATATATAAGTCCTTTCGTCTATCAAATTCACTCAGTGCATCAATAAACTGCACACCATTCCTCCTGCACAATCTTCTCATTGGCAGTCATGTCCCTTCTTCTCAGTTCTGTCTCATCATACCAAAGCAGCAGACTCACAATCTTATCTTTCTTACTTTTCATTTTATCTTCCACTAACAATTATTTCACATATCTTCTCTCATTGCATATTTCTCACCTTTCAAATCATTTGTGCCTGCCAGAACAATTAACTCATTTGCTTCTTTCTTCTGCATATGTACAGCATCACTAACATCCTTTATCTTCACACCTGGAAAACATGCTTTCATCACCTTCTCAATAAGTATACCTCCTATCATCGAATCCCTATACAATACTATCTCTTTTTGCACTTTTATTCTTTTCTCATTCACTCGTTCTTTCATTCTCCATCCTTCTGTACCACACACTGTTTCTCCTGCACTCAAGTGCATGTTTTGTCAGTGAAGGAGTTTTTATAAGTGTGCAATTTATTTCTGCACTAGCATCTCATCATCCACATTATTACTTTCATCCACTTCCTACAAACTCTCATTTGTATTTTGTGCACTATCATTCACTGTTTATACAACATGCTCCACAACACTGACAATTCTGCCTTATATCCAAAATATCTGTCACTTCATTCTTTCACAACTCGCATTTCTTATACTCACTTATGAAACAGAAATTAATAAATGAAACAAACAATAATGGCATGGTGGTAGAAAGCATTCAAGAGGAATGCACTCAAGAGTTAATATCAGTAGTTGAGGTAGGGGAAAAAACCATCAAAAATTTGAAATGAGGAAAAAAGGCAGTTGTTGTAGATATTTGATGAGAAATGCTCAAATATGGAGATATAAAAGTTTTACATTTCTACATTGTATAATTCAGATGGCCTGATAAGAAGGTTTAATTCTAGGATTTGATTACAGCTTTTGTAGTACCCATAACTAAAAAAAAAAAAAAAACGAGGAGGGGGCAAGGAATAAAACTGAATATGAGAATTTCAAAGGAATTTTCCTATTGCTTGTTGCTGGTAATATTTATGCAAGCATACCTCAGAAAAAGGTAAGAGAAATTGTGGAAGGAAAGCTTGGAGAAAAACATGCTGGGTAAAAGCCAAATATAGGTTATCAGAATCAGCTTTTCACTTTAAGACAATTAGTTAAAAGATCATGGGAATATAACAAGGATCTGTATTTAAGTTTTGTAGATCTGGAAAAGGCATATGATAAGAATCCATGAGAAAAAGCTTTTCATAATGTTACAGTTATATGATGTAAATCATTATATAAAGCAATGCATAATATTTGAGTTGTAAGTCAGCAATTAGAATTGGATGTATAGTTTAAAAAAATTGAAGGAGGTAAGAAAGATGATTTGATGTTAAATCAAGCATGAAACAAGGATGTGTGTTACCTCAACTTATTCATCGTTTATATAGATCACATTATAAAGGAAAATGGTTTTGAATCTAATATCAAAATTGGTGATGTTAATCTCTTCTCTTTGGATGGCTCTTAATTTCTGTAGGATTCCTTGACTAAATTGAATAACTTCTGTAATAAATTTGGTATGAAAATCAGCAATAAAAAAGACAGAGACTGTGAAAATAGACAAAGATTGAGCACATCAACTGCATCTTGAATGGAGCACCTATAGAACAAGTATAATATTTCATCTATTTAGACACAATTTTAATGAATATGGCAAATATAAAAATAGAGAACAGAATTAGCAAAGCTAGCATGGTAGGAAGTCAACTACCATGCCAGCTTTCCATATAATCAAGTTATATGGAATAAGAGAGAAATTACTCAAAACACTAAACTAGCTGTATACATGATAATGTTCAAACTAATTTTAGCATATGGATCTGTCAGCCAGATTAGAAATAAGATGCTTGATCAAAGAGAGACAACAGATATAAGAATTCTGAGAAAGATTATGGCAGAATCATTAAAATTGAGGATTATTAGGAAAGAAGTTGACATTATTAGCATTCAGGAATGTGCTATCAGAGCTAAACTTAGGTTATTCTTCCTTAAATAGAATAGGAAGGAAAAGGTTAGTAAAAACAAGTGTTTTTGCCAGGATGGCATGAAAAGGACCAGAGGAAGACCAGGATCTAGATATATTGATCATCAAAAGTACCCTTGAAGACAGAGTATAAGATCTGATGATATTGGAGTTATCACAGATAACAGATTAATTCAAAGGAAAATTGTTGATCATTAGTTAGTAATGATCTTTACTCTACTTCTCCTGCACCTTTTATACTCTCCTGTTTTATAGACCATCATCACTAGGATCTATTACTCTTCCATTATGTTCGTTATATGGTGTAATCCATAGACATCTGGAAGGGGATGCTGATACTCTTGCATTTCTGGGCCCCTGCTTTGACAAGACAGACTCTTCTGGATGGCTCAGCTAGGATCAGTTGACTAGTGAAGTGAAGTGAGCTTGCCCACAAGAGACAGGGTGTTGTAATGAGTTCTCTTTTTCTGTAGGTAGGGAAAGGACTAAGATTTGCTGTACTTTTGGTATAGTGTACAAAGTTAAAGTAGCATTCCACTTCCAAGCATATTATTGCTTGCCAGATAGTGAGTGTCCACATTTCATGGAAATCTTGCCTGCAAAATCAGAAATCCATTTGAACGAATCCTTCAACCTCAAATTTTTTAGCAGTCCATCCCTCTCAAGCCCCCAACCAAGTACACAACATACGTAGATACATCATCTAAGAAAAATAAGAAACAAAAAGCATCTCACACACATGAATAAACCACTGTTTCTCATCTCTGTACAGTAGGGAAAATTTCATCCTTCTTTATTCAAAAAGGGTTTCGAAAGATTGATAAGATCTCACAAAACATTTAAACTACATTTCTGGTGATATTCTTGTTGAAACATCATATCAGCAGCACACTGAAAAATTGCAGTCTGCTATATCAATAGGGAAATGCCAGTTTTTGATAACATTTCATGAAACACTGAACTGCTTGAAGTATGATATCAAAATATGATCTTCTTTATGTTCAGATGAGAAATTGTGTTCATAGCTTAGAGATCAAGGAATGATAGCAGTGAGATGCATTCTAATACGTAGGAATGGTCGCCTGGTTCCAAAAAGAAATATCATCCTTACTTTTAATGTGCTTAAATCTCCAACGTCAGTCAAAACAGGATATTTCAACTATCCTGTTAACTCCATAAAGATGCTTTAAATGTCAGTAATATGGACCTGCCCAAACTGATTACCCTAGTTTCATCATCTGTACCTAATGTGATGGTGAAAACCATGATAAGTAATCTTGCTCTACATAGAAACTTAAATATGTCAACTTAACTGTCAGGGGGGGGGAGACCACCTGGTCCACTCCCCAGCATGCTAAAAATAAAAGGATAAAAAAAGAGATACAAAAGATAAGGATCAATCAGAACATCTCATATCAGTATTCAAAAGGAAGTTAGCCACTATAGTATCTAGCCTAAAACCCTTTTTTTTTTCTTAGAAGGATAACACTTAAAAAAATATCAAAGGCATCAACAATTCATCCTGCCATCTGATAATTCTCTTATGCATATTACACTTCCAACGAAGAACCATCTTGATAAAATCCACACACTTAACATACTCAATTTTTTTGCACTGTGCTTCTGGAAAACCTAATACTTACCACCATTTTTGCTTCCATTAACTGTTATTCTGAAAAGATCTTCAAACCAGGTAATTTCCAAATGCAAACATTCCACACTCAGTCACAATTAATCCATACTAAAATTGTGCTAAAGTTATAATATGATGATGAACAGCCGATTTTTCTACCTGCTGTAGGGTGAAGGCCCTTCCCATTGAAGGAGATTTTGGGTCTACTACTCCCATGGTGACCCAGTCCATATTGGGAGAGTGTATCTATATTTGGGTGAATGAATGTATGAAGGTGGAAGACAATCACAAACATCCATGCCTACGCAGGATTTGAAGTATTTATGTGTGTATGTATGTATGTATGTAATATGTAATATATATGTATGTAATAGCGTATGTGCTCTTCAGCCAAGAGGCTGGAGAGCACATACGCTAACTACTCGGCCAATCAGGCCGGCAAGTTATAATATATTGCTAATTATTATCTAAAATTATCATTTTATCACAGACCTTATGTCACAGGAGACTGAACTGTTCGTCTGCTACCAGCAGTAGGGGAAGGGGGGGATATGGAACTCAATGGTTGAATCCACACTAGTGACCATTAATTAAATAGTAAGACTTCACATGGTAAATAAGTTCACTGCTAATGATTTTCTCCATTATTTTAGAGAAGACTGAGATGAAAGCATCAGTCAATTTGATTCTAAACATCTCAATCTCCTTTTCTGCAAGTAGTAGATAAATATTGGTTGCTTCCATGCTATGGGTAAAAGAGTACACCCTCTCATCGAAGTGGAGCCTATACAGTATAGAAAATAATTCCATAAACAGAATTTCTAATTAAAGTTTGTGGAGGTATCATCATTATCAGAAGATTTCCATTCCTGAGTAGTTTTCCCTGTGATCTTTTTGGGGACATGTAGTGTATTGTTTCTAATATAGTAAGATTGACTTGCCTTGTTCATTCTCTGCAGATGTTGGGGGATTTAGTGAGCTGTTTTGAATTATAAACAGCTAAGGCTCTGATTCCAGAGTATCATATCTGTAAATTGTATTGTTCTTGTAGTAAGTCTCTGTTTTACAGGTTGAAAACCTAAGTTTCTTAGATGAAAAAAAAAAACAGAGAAAAAAAAAATGCCATTCCTCTCTGTGAGACTGGCTAACTCACCTTTAGTTGAGGAGTTTGTAGAGAAATTATCTTTTATGTGTTGTAAAAATGATATTGTCTGATGAGTGAGAGAGAGGTTGGTGCACCAATAAGCAGGAGTTTGCATGTGGCCTTTTGAAGGGAGCAGAAAGCACATTTTGCTATTATTACCAGAAGTGAATTTCTTACACTTGGTCCTTTCAAGTTAGATCTGAATTTACAGATGGTTGTGTTGCATATGTTACTACATCAATCTACACTGAGAATGAAGTAGAAGTTCTTTTCTCAAGCCACTTGCATTATACTGATTTTTTTTTTCTTGTATTGGCTTGGGAATTGCTTTAAGCCATGTACTAAACGTGTCTGACAGTTCACTGCCGACGGTTCATTGCGAGGAAAATTCATCACTGGAAAATTAATCGCACAAAAATTCATTGCAGATATATGTGGGGGAAAAAAAAATTCCCATATAAGAAAAATTTTTTTAAAATATTTTTTAATAATTTTATTCTGATATTGCTTTTGTATGTGACACTGTTTTTTAAACATTAATTTCCCCAATATCACATAATTTAATGATTTATATTTATCAGGAAATAATATAAATAAGAAAATAGACAAAATTTGCTTATTTGTAATAATCACAATTTAATTTCAGTATCAGAATATTAAAAGTTATCTGGCACAATTACTTTGGAAAAAATAACAAATTCAAATAAAAAGAAGGTGCACACATGTTACCTAGCAGTATTGTGTGTGTGTGATAGTTTGGAAGGGGTGGGGGGGGGATGAGCCATCAAAGATGAAATACAATTTTAATTCTATTATGAAAATTTTGGAAATAAAATTTTATTTTTGCACATGCACCTATACATGTTTCGAATGATAAACTGTAAGGAAAGTATCGCTACTTCAAAATTGCCGCATAATATCAAAATTACCAGAAAATATGTACATAACAGTTTACTTCATAATAGCCATTCATTTCAATATGTAATGATGATTCCAGCAAACCAAGAAAGTTGAAGTGCAAAGAACTGCAGATTACATTATAAATATTATATATTATGTGATATGATTCAAGATTTACGTATGATTATCTATAAGGTAATATCGTAAAAGTGCAAACCTTCACGCAGTCTGTGAACTAATTTTCCAAGATTATGAATAAAAAATAAAGAAAACAATTTGTAACAGATGGAGGCTGTATTTATTTTAAGGTTCAAATTTTTATGAATTTATAAAATAATTATCTTGAATCAAGTTCTGGGAGAATAAAATGTATTGGCAACTAAGATAATTAGCAAAAAAAAAAAAAAAATGATAGTGGCATTGTTCTCCAGAGTGATAAAATCTTAAGTGAAGAAATATGAAAGGATCTCTTATTTGCACTTGCATTAAAAAATATAATTATATGATAAAACAAGTAGGTTTCAGCTGCCAAGAACACTTAAAAAGTGTTCTCGTCAGCGTGAAGGATTATCACACCTTCTAATGGATTGACAGTCAAATGCACTTGATATCCGTATTTTTTCAACAGGTGGTCTGACTCGTATCCAGGATTTGCTGGACGTACATATATGTCCTGGCCAATTGGGAACTTAACCCTGTGGAGGTCGCGGTCGAAAAAATTGCAGCTTAGGTCGCATGTATCCAAGAGATACATTCATTATTAGTATTGCTGAAATGCGTGATGTTATGATGGTTTATTTATTTCCAGTTACAACCTAGAAATTATTGAAAAAAAGAAACAAATAAAAAAAAAAAACTAAACCAATACTATACTGACATCGGAGTTCTGGTATCTCTCAGATACAAATTGCTATCAAATATCACTTTCACATTCGACTCTATCATTCTCATCATCGTATTCAAGTAACATTCGCTGAATCTCTTCAACATCTGATGGATTATCCTGTCAATATATTTTTCCAGCCATTTTCCACAGTAAATAAATTAAAAAAAACAATGCGATCAATTTTCCCATGATGAATTTTTTCCTTGTATTGGCTTGGGAATTGCTTTAAGCCATGTACTAAATTACAGGTGGAACTTTTTAATGGAGTGGGGGGAGCCCTTTATTCCAGCAGGAATATCTATAACTCACTGAGAACAAGTGAAGTTTCTCTGATTAAGTTATCGTGTCCCCACAGGATAGTGGAAACAATCTTATCTTGAAAAATATTAATAAAAATCTCAGTGCTTATTCCATTTGGCTCCATTGAATTGCCACAGGACATGAGGTTGAGAGTGGCTGAGAGGAATTCTATAGAAGACAAAATTTTGCTTGAAATTATAGTCTAAGTTACATAACAGGTAAATGACCTCTGCAGAACCAGTCTTCAAAAAGGGAACTAGTTAAGAAAAGAACAGGGAACTTAGGAGATTGGACAGAATTATCTTTTTCAGCTTGGTCAGTGGAAATAGTTAGAAATCAGTTCTTTCCATGATTAGAAATCAATTTTGTTGTTGTAGATATTAAAATCATTTCTTGTAAGTTGACTGCAGAGAACAGTTTCAGGATAATAAATTGAAGAGGGCGAACATTACTGAATGGAGCCAGAAAACTTAAAGTCAGACAAGGGGAAAACGATAGGATTTTGGATTTGGCATTTCCTGACATAAAATAACATAGGGTACAACTGCTCTCGTTGTGGCAGAAGGAATCATATACAGAATATAGTTTGGATAAGGTATAAAATGATTGTTGTAGCTGCTATTTGACCAGAGACCAAACATTGAACTTTTTCAAGCAACTTCAGACCACCATTACATAAGAGATGATCCCACACCGGGTGAAAGTATCTCCTGCTTAACAAACATACTTGCCTATAGAAGAATTCACATCCACAGCTTATTGCTTGGAGGGTAGCTGCTATATCCAATCAGCTAACTTGACTTACTTAATCACAAAAACACAATTTACATTTGTATTCATGCTGTTAATATTAGGGAAGTGGATATAGAAATGCTTTTATAGTTTTGGTATTATGTTTTGAGGGAGGTATTTTTATAGTGACAGTGACTCTAAAAGAATTTATTTTTCTTTCCATGATTATTTTTTGTGAATTATTAATTAGAGAGTTCTGAGAAGAGATACGCTTGGGCATGTTGTTCATGCAGAAAGACTAGTTGGCTCATTAAGGCATTGACATGTAGTATACATATCACGCTATTCAGACACCTCTAGTTATGGTCTTGCAGAATAAGCAGCAGCAGCATGATTATTCACCAGCTGATCAGGAAGCCTCCTGTTACATTTGCACCCATGTACTATTTCAGCAGCAAACTTGCTCAACTACTTCATCATTGTTGTGCTGAATGGAGAAGATTCTAGATATCTGTGATAAGTTTTACATACCCTTGAAGTTATTACCCACTCATTATGAATAACAGAAAGGTTTTTTTTTTTGGGGGGGGGGGCAGAAATATAGAAGAAAATCGACTGCAAAGCAAAATGCAAAATGTTAAGCTATCATAATAGCTGGTATACTCCTTAAAAGTATATACCAAAAAACGAAATGATGGTAATCTAAAACCAATCTTGTTTCATATTAACAGATTTGTGTAAGTCAGATTTATGTTAGTCAGGGACTGCCTGTATTTATGTATATTTGTTTTTATATTATCATCATATAACAAAAACAAAAAAAAAAACTTAGTCCATCCACAGGAACTAATGTACCCTAAGTTTACAACCTTTTCCAGATGATAGTCCCATTAAAAAAAAAAAATTATGCATCAGAATCTTTTTTGTCACTTACTCTTTGAGTGTTGGAGGGGAAGGGGTCCATGTACCTGGTACCTCTTGTGGCTTTGTGAACCCTTCCACACATTTTGTTTTTAGTTAAAAAGTCATATGTTCAGTTCTAGAAGCAACAAACACAAATTTGAAAAATGAATACGTCAATCTAAAGAAACTTTCATAGAAGAAAAGAGTTGTTTTTTTTTTACTTTAGCTTTTTTTTTTTCTTGTTTTTGTTATTGTGCTATCGCAGAAAGGAAGAAATAACAAATATATAACAAGTGATTGAGAAAGATACACATTTTGTTTTGTGTTTTTCACTAAGTGCATAACATCTTTGTTATGTCTCTGCACTTAAAAGTATGAAAGCAAAACTGAATGCCTGTAACTTTATCTGCCATTTCCTCACTATGTACTGTTGCTGTGTCACGCTTATTTTAATATTCTAAGACATATATTTCAAAATAAATGCATATTGGTCTCAATCTTACTATTTCTTTTGTTACTCTTCTTGGATTAATTCTGTAGTTTTCTTTTATATAAGATAGTTAAATGTATATTGATAATTATATGTTTATTCCTAGGGTAACTATGTTTATGCTGGAGGTGCTAATGGAAACATTGCTATATGGACGACAGAGGGTTTACTTTTATGTGCCCTGTCATCTCCAAATCATTGTGATTATATTGTGGCTCATTCATTTAAAGAAGGTAAGATTTTTCTAAGGAAATCAGTTTCCAAAATCATACTTCCACATGAAAAGGAAGATTTGCATTAATACAAAAATTATATAATTAATCTTACAAGCATATATACAGTAATCTCTCTGTTATCTGACTATAATAATAAATTGAAGAGGGCGAACGTTACTAAATGGAGCCAGAAAACTTAAAGTCAGACAAAGGGGAAAACGATTCAATTACTTATTGAGTAATTGAAAGTACTGTTAGATGGCACTATACCAGAAATTATTTGAGATGCTAATCAGTTCAAAAGTTGTTTAATGGAAGACTTGAAGGTTGAATAATGAGAGATTTAAGGAATCACCCCCATATGGCAGTAGGCTTCTAATTTCAACTTTTTTTTTAAAGTTTTGGTTTAATATTTAGAGATTTTTTTTCTAAGAGTGAGAAATTTTACTATTCTCAGATTGAAATACAGTAAAACCTCGATTTAACAGACTGATAGAGGCTAAGGGGTGTCTGTTAAATCGAAAGTCTGTTAAATCGCAAATTTTTTAAAATAAAAATATCTGTAACGTTATACTGCAATTTTATCAATATTAGCCCTGTAATAACAAAAAATTGTTTTACACACCATTTTTTAACACAATTTTCACACTTTTGGATAAGTTAATGTTCGATGTTGAGGCGCTTGGTTTAGGTAATCTTTCTTCGAAAAAACTATCAAAGTTTTTGAATTTTTGAATTCTGCTATTTCTTTATAATTAGCTCCTTAAATTATGAAAATGTGTGTAATAAAACTGCCACAGAAAGTCATGCCATGCAACAAAAGAACCAATTACAATTGGTTCTTTTAATTGCGATTGGTGTGATCACGTCCTAATCATTCGCCGAACATATTGATAATATATCACTACATATTCTGAAGGAATGTGCCAGTGAGTGGACGCCAGCCTTGACATATTTTTTTAATACAAGTCTTGCACTGGGTCAAGTTCCTAAGAAGTAGAAGGAAGGCAAGATTGTACCATTTATAAAGGAGGTGATAGAATTCGAGCATCAAACTATAGGCCTATCTGTGTGTCAGGTGTTGTAGTTAAGTTGTTGGAGTAACTTGTGAGAACTAGGATTCAGAATTGGATTAACAACAATGGTATTATCTTTCATGGACTGCATGGATTTACTAAAGGGAGGTCATGTTTTAGTAATCTACTTACTTATTACAATAAGGTGACTGCTTCCATGGACAGAGGAGAAGGATACACAATAATATACTTAGATTTTGCAAAGGCTTTTCTTAGATTACTGTATGATAAGTTGATAGTCAAACTGAAGTGGATGAGGTTGGATATTAGATTGGTGCATTGGATTGGAGACTGACTATCTGATAGGTATCAACAAGTTGTGTATGGGGAAGCAATATCCAGGAAAAGGAAAGTTACTGGTGGTGTGCCTCAGGGATCTGTTTTAGGGCCATTGCTGTTTAACTTGTATATTAATAATATTGGTGAAGATTTGGATGGAGATATTCAGTTGTTTGCAGATGATGCAAAGTTGGGATGAATTATGAAGAGTACAGAAGAGATGTTGTGGCCTTACAAGAAGACTTGAATAGATTGAATGAATAGGCATGGAATGGGATCTGAGTTCAATGTTGCAAAATGTAAGGTTTTAAAATTTGGAAAACAAAAATGGGATGCGTAGTTTATGCTTGATGAGGATATATTGTCAGAGGTGGAGGAAATAAGAGATCTGGGGGTGATGGGGGTAAGGATCTGAAATTTAGGGGACACATGGCCAAAATTATGAAGACAACACAAAGGCTTCTGGGAATGATGAGGAGGACACTGGCTTGTAGAAGTAGAGAAGATTCTTGTTCCATTGTATAAGGTTTGATTAGGCCACACATGGACTATTGTGCCCAGATTTGGTCACCTGGTTTTCAAAAGGATGTTGAAAAGGGTCCAGAGGCGACTGACTAAGGTAGTTCCTAACCTCTTTCTAATTTCTAATGTCGAGTATGAGGAAAGTAATATAATAAATTAGTTTAATCCTTTATCCAAGTGTGAGCAAATAAAGACCTGAAAGTATCTTCAGGACTGGGGTACGGTGATGCAACACTAGGGCGACTCCTTGCAAAGGTGGAGCAAGCTACCAACACTCCATCTCAGTATCTCCCATAATGCAAAACACATCTCCTTGTGGATATGTCTAATGCTATGCATTAAGGGAAGGGCCACTACCCAGACTAGTTTCGACCTTTATTGAGGTCTCTTCAGTGAGAGCCAGGCCCAAGTGGAGATACCAGCCAGAAGCATTAGCACTGTCATCTCTACCTATAGGTGTTGCCAAATGGTGTGCCAACTTTTTAATAAATTACTCTGGATTTAGAGAAAGATGTTGAAAGTTTATTTTCACTTGGTTAGAATATAATTAATTAGTTTAATCCTTTATCCATGTCTAATGCATAACATTAGACATATCCGCAAGGAGATGTGTTTTGCATTATGGGAGATACTGAGATAGGAGTGTTGGTAGCTTGCTCCACCTTTGCAAGGAGTCGCCCTGGTGTTGCACCACCTTACCCCAGTCCTGAAGATACTTTCAGGTGCAAACTTTGTTTGCTCACACTTGGATAAAGGATTAAACTAATTTATTATATTCTAACCAAGTGAAAACAAACTTTCAATATCTTTCTCTAAATCCAGAGTAATTTATTAAAAAGGTGGCACACCATTTGGCAACTCCTATAGGTAGAGATGACCTTGCTAATGCTTCTGGCTGGTATCTCCACTTGGGCCTGGCTCTCACTGAAGAGACCTCAATAAAGGTCAAAACTAGTCTGGGTAGTGGCCCTTCCCTTAATGCATAACATTAGACATATCCGCAAGGAGATGTGTTTTGCATTATGGGAGATACTGAGATAGGAGTGTTGGTATCTTGCTCCACCTTTGCAAGAAGTTGCCCTGGTGTTGCACCAACTTACCCCGGTCCTGAAGATACTTTCAGGTGCAAACTTTGTTTGCTCACACTTGGATAAAGGATTAAACTAATTTATTATATTTTAACTAAGTGAAAATAAACTTTCAACACGAGTATGAGGAAAGATTGAGAAGATGCAACTTGCAGAGTCTGGTGGACAGGAGGAAGAGGGGGAGATATAATAGAGACCTACAAGTTATTAAGGGATTGTTATAGGATCAATGCTAGAGAGGTTCTACAGAAAATAATGGGAGATCTGCGGAGAACCAGAGATCATCCCTGGAAACTGTATAAAGAGGGTGTGAGTAGGGGAGTGAGAAGCAGGTTTTTTTTCATGCAGAGTTGTGAATGATTGGAATGCCTTGCCTGAGAGTGTGGTGTCTGCAGAAAATTTGAGTATGTTTAAAGCATGGTATAATGAGCTGTGTGTTTGATAAAAGGACCGTCTAGATGATAATTTGACTCCATGGGATCTTGAGTAATAATAATAATACAGGGTGGCCATAAAATAACTTTCCCTCTTTGGAGGCATCTGTAGCTAAAACCAATAAACGGAATGAGACCAAATTTTATATTGAGACTTTTGAAGGCATGGAGAGATGATTTCTGCGGAAAAAAAAATTTATTACAAAAGTCGCCAATAGGGGAAATTTTGGCGCTGACAAAACTGAAAGCAGTCAGATATTTGCAGTAAATGCAGGTAAAAAGGTTTATGCAAATTTTACTGTGCGTACGTGACAGCAGCGCTCCCAATTCCACTTAAAAAGGGATATGACTCCTACCTTGCCTCAGTGTGCTTTACTTGTTAAGTTGTTTTACCTTAAACAGTGCAATGCCATAACGGTCCTTCAGGAATTTAGAAGGCTTCATAACCTGTGCGTACAGTTCCTATGTCAATCATAGTTACATAGGTATAATCATAGCTACAGCTGACATAGGACCTGTACAGTTCCTATGTCAGCTGTAGCACTGAGAGCTATGATTAAGAAGTTTGAAGAAACTGGATCACTAGGAGTTAGACCTGGCAGAGAACGGAAAGCAGTGCAAGAAGAGACAGTAACAGGCGTTACACAAGAAAGGTCAGCACATTGAAAATCATGTATGTGGTCCAGGGGAGCCCGATTCTGATGAATAAAACATTATTTCCTGTGAGTTCAATCACTGCATTAATTTCTGTGTCTCTCACAAGTTGTTTTAGTTAATTATTATTATTATTATCATTGTAACGCACCACATATCCAGCTGGAACGAGCGATGCGGCTGTCGCTTACACTGTCGAAATGTTATTCCATTTTATCTGCCTTTAATGTAATTATCCGCTTGTTTTCATCTCTGCCAGTGCCAAAATTTCCCCTGTCGGCGACTTTTGGTACTAAATATTTTTTTCCCAGAAATCATCTCTCCATGCCTTCAAAAGTCTCGATATAAAATTTGGTCTCATTCCGTTTATTGGTTTTAGCTACAGATGCCTCGAAAGAGGGAAAGTTATTTTATGGCCACCCTATATTTTATGAGCGGTGACTCATATATGTCGACTGAATTTCTACAGTGTTTTTCCAACATATGATGGCCTATTCGCCAAAATTTGTTAAAAATAACATTAAATTAATAACAAAAATAACCTGTTAATTTAATTATAAGCAAATCTTGGTTAAAAGCATTTTAAAATTAACAGGGGCGTTAATTTTCACGTAGCATACGGACTGGAAATTTTGTCAGTTAAATCGATGGTCTACTGTATATTGGTTAAATGAAATTTTGATTTTTAATGATATTTTTAATTTAAAATAGTCAAAAAATTGATACATAATAAATTGCTTAGAGAATTATTTAATTCTTTATTTTCCCTACTTCTTTCCCATTCATTAGCTACCCACAGTATCTTTTAAAATATAAGCAGTTATGTTGATTAGATTTTAACGGTATAGATGCGAACGCAGATTGATAAGAAAATAACTATTTATTAACTTAAATGCTAATATTTCACTGGTATTATATCCAGCATCTTCAGAGCACACAAACACAATTTGTTACAGTAGCGAGACAACCGCAATACGGCGTAACAGTATGACTAGCATGAGTAATTGTAGCGTGCAACACAAAGACTAAAGTCCTAATTAGGTGCTATCTAAATTTAAAACAAAAAAACAAAAAAAAAACAGATATTAATTCGGTCTTAGGATGACTGTCTCCCAAATCTTTGGTAGATTTATACAGCCATACTTGCTGAGGTTTGGAGTATGTTTCAAAGCTTCTGTTGATTCTAGGAACAACCTCTCTGACTTGTAAAAGCTTCTGTGCAGTGCTTTTGTTTTTTTCCAATTGATTCTGTATACAGGGGTATCCAAAAGCATGGTCTGGCAGACCCAACTTGCCATAGCAAAAGTGCCAGATGTATTTTTTTGTGTTCATTGAGGCAGATGAGAGGCTGTCCATAGTAGGCTCGATGACATGAACAGGGCCCTTCATAGACTTCTGGATGTGATAAAGGAGAGAATCTGTCCTTAGGTGAACGGATGAGAGCTGCCAATTTCACATATACCTGGAAGCCGAGTCAAGAAACATGTGAATTCCAGTTCTTCTTGGTGTGTGTGTTGGGAGAGAATGCAATATGCTACCAATGGGGATTGTTGTTCTCAGTAAATGTTTTCATGAACAGGTTCCATTAGTATTTAGGTATTGTATGACCTGCAAAGGGTCTTCCTTGATGAGTTTTTTTTTTTTTTTTTACTTTATTGAGATGCCTATATATGCTTATCTCCATGGAGTCAGAAGACTAATTGTGGATAATCGTTATTATTATGATTCAGGACTTCCACGGAGTCGCAAGACTCCATCAGTCATTATGGGATGCACACTCTAGAAAACAGTCTATTATACCACTCCTTGCATCATTCTCTCACCACTATCGGGCAATACTTTCCACGATTCAACCACCTTCCATGCAAAGAAACCACTCCCTATCCTCTTGCTCATGACTTCCTTTTGCAACCTCCATGGGGGAGGGGGGTTGCCCCTTGTCCTTGCTCTTTCCACCTGTTCCACCAAACAAAAGAACTCTCTGGTGTCAATCCTGTAACTGCAGAGTTCTTTTGTTTAGTTGTTCAGTGTTAGTTATGGGGACAGGCTGAGGGAATGTGGACAACCAAACTTTGCAGTCCACATTCCCTCAGTCTATCCTCATAACTAACATTGTACTGTAATGATATAATCTTTGTTATCTGCCTCTGCACCCTTTCATAGGTTAATTTTCCCCTTCAAGTTCTGGAGACCAAATTTGAGCACAGTGGTCCAGGTGTGGTCTGATCAGGCCTTTCTACAATGGAATGACAACTGTTATCTTTGCTGGTCAGTATCCTTCTCAGTATTGTGTTACTTTCACCACCTTTGAAATATGTGACCTGAATTTCAAGTTTCTATCAATCATCACCCAAGATCCCTTTACTCTCCCACTTCCTTCTGTGCAGTTTCTCCAACAAAGTATGTAGCCTCCCATCAATGTGAAAGATTTCCTTTGGATTTTCTTTGGATCTTAGTGCCAATCTTTTTACATTCCAGTTTTTCCTTCCGTACCTTATTAGTCACTCTCCTAGCCTGAGTCATATTTTTTATTCATCACCCCTCCACCCATTTCAAATCTTCTTGAAGGGCTTCCACATCTGCACTATTACTAATAATCCTTCCTAGCTTCACATCATCTGAAAGCAACTGAATATCCCCTGCAGACCATTGACAATGTCATTGATATAAAGATTATATAATGTGTAGATCCCAGTAATGAGCCCTGTGTGGGACCCCACTTGTAACCCTCTGCTTCCTTGATACTGCTCTCTCATACACAACTCTATGATACCTATCAGTCAACCAATCCCCTAACATACAGTGTGAGGTGGAGGTGGGGCGGTCAGGATATTTAGTGGAGTGTAGCTATAAGTCAGGGAGCATAGAGGGTGAAGAGCAGGAAATGTTTATGCAGCTGAGCTGCAACTGCCTTCCCCTCATCAACTGCTCTTGTCACTTTATTTAAAAGGCAATCATATAACTAAAACAATTGTGTCCCTTAACAAATCCATGCTGACTCTCACACATAACACTACCTTCATTTATCCTATGCTGTAAATAACCTCTCACTAATCTGATCTTCCATTCTACTATCACTCTTTTGCAATAGGTGGTAGTAGAACGGAACTATCCTATCTTACCCTCCTTGGGAACCCTTCCTGTGGCCAGGCTCTCATTGAAAAACCAAGTCAATGGATCTGTCAGCACATTCTCTCAAAACCTGTGGCAAAATCCTGTTCAGTCCCATTGCTTTATTGACATCCAAAGTACTCAGTATTTGAAACACATTCTCTTTTTTGGACTTCTAAATCTCGAACTGGTCCCATCCCCCTAGTATTAAAACCAGCTTCTCCAGGATGAAATATCCCAATAAAGTGTTGTTCATTGAACGACCACTGTGTCCTTTGCATTGGCCACCACCTCCATTTTTATCTAACAGTGTCATTCTTGCACAAACATTCTTCCTCCCCCTCCTCCTGCTGACCACATAATGAAAGAATTCCTTTGGATTTTCTTTGGATCTCAGTGCCAATCTTTTTACATTCCAGTTTTTCCTTCCGTACCTTATTAGTCACTCTCCTAGCCTGAGTCATATTTTTTATTCATCACCCCTCCACCCATTTCCTTATGTCTCTTCCATAACCTCTTTTTTTTTTACCTGCAGTTCCCATTTGATATTGCTTGTCATCTACTTTACTCCAATCCAAATTGTTCTCTTTTTCACTTGTGGCATACAACTTTACCATTGCTGCTAAAATTTTATATTCCTTCACCAGTTCCCCAAGCACTGATGATATCTTGCCCTTCCCTTCATCCATCCATCCATGGAACTGTTCCAAGTTGATTTCTAAGATTATTATAATTACCTCTCTTATAATTCTACATACATTCCTTTCTCTTTGATACTCCTGCAAGTCTGTTCATCTTCCAAGTGAAAATTACATGGTCACTCTCACCAACTGGGGAAGAGATGCCATCTCAGTTAAAATTAGATCTTATGATGCTATGACCGAAACATAAACTCTTGAAACTTGTTCCTGCTACTACATATAGTTTTCTCTTCCCAGTTAATATTGTTATAATAAGCAGCATAACAATCACTTTTTTTTTTTTTTTGCACCTCACCAAGCTCAACTATCTAACAATTTCTTGCTCTTCACCCTCTATGCTCCCTGACTTATAGCTACACTCTACTAAATGTCCTGACCTTCCCACCTCTACCTCACACCATATGTCCTCAAAACTATTAGTGCCACTGGTCCTCCAAATCCTCTGCTCTGAGACACAACTCCTTACTTATCATAAGCAGCACTCCACCATGTTTGCCCTTACCATCCTGATTAAAAATGCTATATCCTGTTATTTCTATTACTGTCAGTATATCATCTTCAGTCAACCATGTCTCAGTGATCCCAATAATCTTTGGACAGGCTGAGGATATCAGCTCCACCAGTTCATCCTTTATTCTAGATACTCCTGGCATAGTATAAAGAATTATCAGAACTGTTGAAAGTTTTTTCACTTGGTTATACTATAAATTACATATGCCAAAAAATTATATTCTTGGTTTCATCCTTTATCCAAGCATAGGCAAACAAAGTTTGCACATGAAGTCACTTCATGACTGGGCTGCTTGTATATAGAGGCTAATGACTTCACATAAATTGCCTTAGTATCCCATAAGATATGGGATACTAAGGCAATTGATTGCCTTAATATCAAGTGGCAGTACTATTATTGCCATTTAGTTATGGGATACTAAGGTAATTAAAGTGAAGTCATTAGCCTCTATATACAAATAGCCCAGTCGTGAAATGACTATACTATCAGTGTCATTTAGTTATGGGATAATGAGGCAGTTTATGTGAAGTCATTAGCCTCTATATACAAGTAGCACAGTCAGGAAATGACTTCACATGCAAACTTTGTTTGCATACACTTGGATAAAGGATAAAACCAAGAATATGATTTCTTGGCTTCTTTAATTTATAATTATTAGTACATTGTTACTGTTTCAATATATATATATATATATATATATATATATATATATATATATCATTATTTCCTACAGACCTCTGCTGGATTCCATGATGTATTCTCCTTCTCCTAAGCGACTATTTCTACAAGACATCCCCTACAATCCACCCTGATAATTCTAGTGTCCCTGCATCAACACACTGACTTGTTTGGAGAAGAACATTCCCTCCAAAAATGTCTTTCCAAATGCCTACGTCCTTCTTCATTCAAATGCAAGCTATCTCTCTCATACAGTTCCTTTCTGTCCTCAAACATCCTCCAAGCATCCATGTAATCCAAGCCTTTCTTTTGACACATGCTGGCTGTCATACTATTCATCATTGACACTCTTCTCCACAGCTCCACATTATCATATCTGGGCAACACATTCACTATCTTCCCTCTCTCAATCTTCTTCTACAGCCTCAAGCATAAGCCTCAGATCTCTTGTTACCCAATTCACACTGCCTCTCAAGTCATTTGTGCCCACAATCATCTCATCCACTCTTTCACTTTGCTTAATTGCCATAGTCACACTGTCTATCATTCCTCCAGGCAAACGCTCCTCTGTCATTCTCTCTCTTACACATCACAGATAATATAATCTCCATACATCACCAGTTCATCCTTAACACTCTCTCCTCTGACACTTTTTCTCCTTGTTCTCCCACTCACCTGCTGTCCTGTCCTCTCTCCATCCCTGGTTCCTGCACTGTGTCACGTTTCTTTCATTCTTTCTCTTCCACTGGGTCCCCTACTCTCTTCCCTTCTATCATTCCCATAACTCCCTCTCACTCCTATTCTGATTCACTTCACATTAGTTGTTTCCAGTCTCCTAATCTAATCTATGTCTCTCTCTCTCTCTCTCTCTCTCTCTCTCCCCCTCTCTCTCTCAACATTCACCTTCCCAATCCACACCAAATTTCAAACCTACTACACTCCCCAATTTTATATTCTCGTTCATATGCTACTCCTTTTCCTCGCCCTCAATCACACTACTCATCTCTCTCTCTCTCTCTCTCTCTCAGTTGATATGCACCCATTGCTGAGATCTGTTATGCTGATATTTAAATCACAAAGTTCTTTCCATTTACTACATTTTACATAAACATGCACAGTCTCTCACCTGCCACATTTTAACTGCTGTAGCATGCTGGGATGCATGCTACAAGCTCCCAATACCATAACATTCCATAGTATACTATGTAAAATGTAGTCCTTCAATGGTGAAGGATTTGGCAAACAGAATTGTAGCTGCCGTCCATTATTCAAACACTGCACAAAGAATGCTAAATGCTAACAAACTATACTAAAATATTACATTTAAGTGCAAACTACCGATAGACTATATCTTTTACCTAGCTTAGATTTCCCATAAATTTAAAGTAAAACTCTAATAAATTATAACAAAAACTTATCTTTTTTCCCCCACTGCTACCTTGTAACACATCTGACTATAACCTCCTATAATAATAACTTTTCAGAGAATCATTGTGGTTTAGAAAACTGTCTCTTCTATTTTTTTGCTAATATGACCTTCAGCTATAAATTAGTTACCTCACTTGAACAGTTAATCTGATTAACTTAGAATATGTAATGTCTATAAAAGGACATTTTACAATCTATATCTGAAATAGTATTACAATTCACAGATAAATTGTACTGTAGGGAATTATTTCAAAGTTTACAAGTCACACGAGCATCTGTTATTGAACTTGGTTCACTGCAGCATGGGATTACTGGAGATCAGTACCAGCACCAGCAGCATTTCCTTCTCGACTTCTCTGAAGATTTGTCAGTAGATAAACATCCATTTATTGTCTTGGCATTTCTGACAGCCAGGATAAGATGAATGGCTCTTCTTTTATTACTTATAAACAAACGTTGAACTCTTTTCAGTGTTTTCTTCAGATGGCATATGATTTCTTGACCTCTGGAAGTGACTACATCTCTGTAGTCCTTTTAAGATGGATATTAATGCATAATACTCAATGTCATGATAGATCAACAGAAGTCAACATGAATTTGTCGCTTAGCTGTGAGTTAATTTGTTTTTTAATACTACTCTAGGTAGACCAATGTCATGTTTTTATTTTCTCCTTCAGTTCAGTTAAAATAAAATTTCAGGATTATTATAAGTTTATTTTGCTGGAATTTTGTGGCATTACTTAAAAGAACAACCAAAGTATCCAGAGAATAAAACAATGATAATCTCTCGTTACAAACATTCAACAGTCAAAAGAACAAGTTTGCTTATCTCTTATTCTGTGTTATATTATGTTGATTAGTACAATGCATTGGGGGGGGGGGGGGGGGTTAATGCTTTTTTGAGAAATATTTTTGAAATTTTTTAGGATGGTTCTTATAAATTCTTTTGTTTATTACTATTATGACACCTCCAAGGAGTCCAAGTGCTCATCAAGGAAGGGCACTCTACAGTTCTCCATCTACACCATTTAATTCATACACATAACTGCTACTGCCATCATCATCATCGTCTACACAATACACTATCCTACATTATCTACTGCCCACTACCACCACCTCTAATATTTTTTGTCTGTAAATTATGTGTATTCTCAAGGCCAATTTGCCTGTATGCAGGATCAAACACCCAAGTTTCCAGCATAAAAAAACCTCCTACCCCCATAGCTTATGTACATGATAAATTCAACTTTATACCAGAAAATATGTGGTCTTCAGTATTTAAAGTTAGTAGATAGATGTGCTATTCTCATCATTAGATAAAGGTATTAGTAGACATTGATACTGAGCACCTCAAGTTAGTATCTTTCACCTATCTTGTCACTATCCTATTACAAAAAAACAAAGCATCCTCTGTAAAGAATAATGAGAATATTATGCCACAATATTTCAAATTATAGAAAGTCATTAATGAGTTCAAATATTAGACAGGATGAAAGCAGTATACAGATGTGTTTAAAAAACAAACACGGTCACATCAGAATAATCAGCACAGAAATTTTTTTTTCCCCAACAGTTGAAATGGATGGATCAAATGAAAAAACATATCAAGCATTAATTGCAAATGTGGAAAACGAAAATGTAGTTGTCAGAAAGCCTTTCTCTGTAAGTACATTTTCTATAATTCTTTTAAATTAGTGATTATTTTAAGTATTATGTGTTTTTTTGATATATATATATATATATATATATATATATCATTTTATCCATGCCCTGCTATTGCTGTACTTCTTTGTATTTGTGTATATAAAAGGGAAATTCTTGTTATGTAAAAAAAGCTAACAGATAATAATAGGATTATATTAACAGTTATAAAGAACATTTCTGAAGTAGTATCCCTTCAAAATGTATTTGAATACAGTCGGGTCTCCATATTTGCAAATTCATGTTTATGCATTGATAGTCACAAAATCATCAGTTCTTCAGTTTTGGAGTGTGTGCTAGGCTTATTGTGAAACTGAAGAAGTGCAATTTCTTGTACAAACAAATATGAAACTTGTACTTATATGAATCCCCATGGGTTTTAAATGAAGTGTCCAGCTAGTGATGGACAAAAGCCTAAAAGGACCAAGAAAGTGCAGATTCTAGATAAATGTTGAGAAGGGCACACATGTATAGTCATAGGATGAATGTTTGGTATCAATGAAAGTATAGTACATAAGGAAACAAGAACTGAGATCAGAGAGGCAGTGCAGTCTGATGCGATACTTATTGCTAAATATGTGGCTTATCCACATGATAAAGTGATGCTAAAAATGGAGAATGCACTGTTCATTTGGACTAAAGACTAGCACTAGAAAAAATTTGCCTGTGAACATTGGTATGATCTCTGCTAAGGTCCTTGTTCTTTACAACATATTTAAACTGTAAACCCCTGATCTAGAAACACCACCAGATCCCACTTTCATTTGCTGACAAAGGCTGGCTCCAGAAATTCAAGAGGCATTATTTACTCTATAATGTAAAGATTATAAGCCGGTCTGCTAAGGCCTATTCTGTACAACTCAAAAAGCTTATCAAGGAGAAGGGATAGAAACGAAACAAGTTTTCAATACAGTTATTCTGGAAGATGATGCCTCAGCACACCTATATAGACATTCAAATAGAAGCCTAAACCAGAAGTCTCAACATCAGCCGGCCCTGATTCTTCTTCTTCGGCCTCTGAGATTCCTACCACTGATGAATACTGAATCACGCAGTGAATATCCTGGCGCATGTCTTGTTCTTAACTATGTAATAAAATATTGATATATTATTTTTTAAACTTGAGTCTGAAATGTTACTCATTATTGTGAAACACAATTAAAACATTTTAAACACATTTAAACATTTTTATGTTAATTGTAAATGGTTTCATTAGTGTTTAGGCATACATTAAAATTGTTTGGGATTATTTAGGTGAGAGTATGGATTTTTGCAGAATTTCACTTTTTCTCAGGAAGTGTTCACCTGTAACCCTTGTGAATATGGAGACCTGAATGTATACTTTGCCAATAAATAGACATTATTATTATTATTATTCAGACCTCCATGGAGTCAAAAGACTCATCACAGGAGGTCCTTCCTAAGAAACATAAAGCCTATCGAGACTCATCACAGGCGGTCCCTTCTAGGAAACACAAAGTCTATCATACCACTCCTTAAACTCATTGACCGTTCTCGCTCTCACCACTCTGTCAGGCAATGCATTCCACGGTTGAACCACCCTCCATGCAAAGAAACCACTCCTCTTGTTCACAGCTTCCTTTCGTAACTTCCAGGAATGGCCCCATTGTCATCACTCCTTCCCACTGTTCAACAAAGCAAAAGAACTCCGAGTGTCAACCCTGTAACCACCTCTCAATAGTTTAAAAGTCTCAATCATATCACTTCTCCTTCTTCTATACCAAACTCTGCAGTCCACATTCCTTCAGATGATCCTCATAACTAATATTGTACAGTCCTGAAACCATCTTTGTTATCTGCCATATCATCATCCATCATCCATTTTATTATATTCATTCACTATTGTAAATAGCAAGGTTTTTGTACTTCGAACTGAGGAAAGGGAAGACTGTACTATATCAGTAACATCATGTTGCAAGAAGATATGAAGAGAATGGTCTTGTTCTTGGTCTTTTTCCTTCCAATTTTGCATTAGAAACATGATTTGCTAACCTTTCCTCTTCCATTTTCTTTAAGTCACCCATAACTCAGATTAGCATTTCTATATATTCTTAAATGCTGATATATAAGAGCGGGCATCAAAATTAGTGGTAGTCATGGGCACAAATGACTTAATTGGGGAAAAAAGTAATGTTGATAAAGACTTGAGGAAGGTAAAGGATAATAGTATTGTTGGAAAAGTCATTAGCATGTTGCCCAGATATGACAATAGTGAATTGAGAAGGAGAGTAGAGATAATGAATAGGAATATTCATTATCTGCCATATTCATGGCGGTAAAATGAGTAGAGTGATTGAGGCATTGAATATGAGGCGGGAACGAGCAAAAGAGTTAATTGTATTAATTGGTACGAATGATTTGAGAGAGAATAAAGAGCATGTCAAAATGAATGTCAGGAGACTGCTTGGAAAGATAAAGGAGAATAGTGTGACATGAAGGGTGGTCAGTGTGTTGCCTAGGTATGATTGTGGTGAAATGAGGCGGAGACCAAGGATTATGAATGATATTCTGGCTGAAATGTGTGAGGAGATGGGAGTACAGTTTGTTAATGAGTGGAATGAGTTTGAGGGACGAAGTGAGCTGTATGGGAGCGATGGACTGCATTTGAGTGGTTATGGTGTGAGTCGCTTGGAGAGACTGCTGCTGGAAGGTAGAGAAGTGAATAGAGAGAATGAATCAGATCAAGAGGGGAGTGATGTGGAAGAGCAGGAGAGTAAGACAGGAGAGATTGAAGGAGTGGAAATGAATGTGGAAGTGAGTGGTATGAGTATAGAAAATGAGAGTATGGGTGTGCAAGAGGAGCAGGGAAACGGCGAGGCTCAGGGTGGACAGGGATACACAGCGTGAGAAAGGTGGATGCTCCAAGAGGAGGTGAGAGAATGTGTAGGCAGGAAGGTAATGGGATGATCAGGGATCAAAAGGAAACAGATGGAATTGCAAAGGGTTCTAAAATGAAGAAGCAGAAAGGGAAATGGCCCCAGTCCAGCATGGAGAGATCACATTGAGTGAGTGGTATCAGTGGAATGAGCTGTAGATCCAGAAATGAGTTGTTGTGTTTGTATACCAATGCTAGAAGTATAAGAAACAAGGCGGATGAAATGGTTGCACTAATTGCGTCTGTGCACCCAGAGATTGTCGGAATAAGTGAGACATGGTTAGATGAGGATGACATCCTGACAGGAATAGAGATGGAAAGGTATGATGTGTTTCGTGAGGATAGAAGGGGTAAAAAGGGAGGGGGAGTGCTATTGATGATAGAGAAAGAGTTATGTCCATACAAGGTAGAGATGCAAGAGGGAAATGGGGCCAGTGGTTTTGAGGCAGTATGGTGTGAGATAGAGGTGAATAGAATCAAATACTTGGTGGGATGTTGTTATAGACCTGGTAATGTGGATGGTGGTGATAGTGAAATGTATAGTCAAATAAGCCAAGCAAATTAGAAAAGGGTGATCATTATGGGTGATTTTAATTATGGCAATATAGACTGGAATGAAGAGATAGCAACTGGAAGTAAAGAAAATGAGTTTCTTGAGTTTTTGAGGGATAACTATCTCAGACAGTATGTAACAGAGGGCACAAGAGGATTAAGGGTCTTGGATTTGGTCATCTCATCAGAGGATGTAATTATCAATGAGGTGTCAAATCATCCACCAGTTGGTGAAAGTGACCATGAAGTGATTACTTGGGTGGTTGCCAGCAGTGCAAGGACCCTGTGAAAAAAGGGCATATGTGGAACTATAAGGGGAGGGTGATTATGAAGAGCTCAGGAGACAGCTTGCAGGTGTAGCATGGAATGAGGAGTTAGCTGGAAAAGAGATCAATGCAGCTTGGGGGATTTTCAAAAACTACTTAGTAGATGCAATGTCTAAATGTATACCATGGGTGAGAAGGTTAAATAAGGTAGGTGTGAGATGGATGAATAAAGAGATTAAGCATGCAATACAGAGAAAAAGGGCATTGTGGAGGCAGCATAAGAGAAGTGGAAGCAACCAATTTCATGAGTTCTACAAAGACCAGGCAAGGAGAGTGACTTGGTTGGTGAGAGTAGCTAAAGAGAGGTATGAACAGCAGTTAGCTAATGAAGCTAAAAAGAATCCTAGGAAGTCCTTTCGATATGTAGCCAGCAAAAGAAAGAATGATTATGGAAGGATGACATTGATTGGAGGAAATGGTATAAAGACAGCTGTTGCAGAATGTGTGGTGGAGATACTTAATGAGCAGTTCATAAAGATCTTTCAATCTTGTGAATGTGACTTCATGGAGAGATTAAGAGCAGTTGATGATTGGGAGGAGAGACTGACTGTAAGTGAGCAAGAGGTGTTTGGGGAGTTGAGTAAACTAGATGTAAATAAGGCTGTGGGACTTGATAATATATCACCGCGTATTCTGAAGGAATGTGCCACAGAGTTGACACCTGCCTTGACGTATTTTTTTAATACGAGTCTTGCACTTGGTCAAGTCCCTAAAGAGTGGAAGGAGGGCAAGATTGTGCCACTTCATAAAGGAGGTGATCGAACTCAAGCATCAAACTATAGGCCTATCTGTGTGTCAGGTGTTGTGGTTAAGTTGTTGGAGAAGCTTGTGAGAACTAGGATCCAGAGTTGGGTTGACAACAATGGTATAATCTTTGATGGACAGCATGGATTTGCTAAAGGGAGGTCGTGTTTTAGTAATCTACTTACTTATTACAATAAAGTGACTGCTTCCTTGGACAGAGGAGAAGGATACACAGTAATATACTTGGATTTTGCAAAAGCTTTTGATAGAGTACCTCATGATAAGTTGACAGTCAAACTAGAGCAGATGGGGTTGGATATTAGATTAGTGCATTGGATTGGAGACTGGCTATCTGATAGGTATCAACAAGTTGTGTATGGAGGTGCAATATCCAGGAAAAGGAAAGTCACTAGTGGAGTGCCTCAGGGATCTGTTTTAGGGCCATTACTATTTAACTTGTATATTAATGATATTGGCGAAGATTTGAATGGAGATATTCAGTTGTTTGCAGATGATGCAAAGTTGGGACGAACCATAAAGAGTAGTGAAGATGTTGTGGCCTTGCAAGAAGACTTGAATAAATTGAGTGATTGGGCAAGCAAATGGGGATGCGAGTTCAATGTTGCAAAATGTAAGGTTTTAAAATTTGGAAAACAAAGATGGGATGCAGAATTTATGCTTGGTGAGAATATATTGTTGGAAGTAGAGGAAATAAGAGATCTGGGGGTGATAGTGGATAAGGATCTAAAATTTAGGGGACACATCGCCAAAATTGTCAAGACAACACAAAGACTTCTGGGAATGATGAGGAGGACACTGACGTGTAGAAGTAGGGAGATTCTTGTTCCATTGTATAAGGCTTTGATTAGGCCACACATGGACTATTGTGCCCAGATTTGGTCACCTGGTTTTCAGAAGGATGAAGAGATGTTGGAAAGGGTCCAAAGGCGACTGACTAAGGTAGTTTCTGACCTCTGGAATGTTCGAGTATGAGGAAAGATTGAAAAGATGTAATTTGCAGAGTCTAGCGGAGAGAAGGAAGAGGGGAGATATGATAGAGACCTACAAGTTGGTAAGGGGTTGTTATAGGATCAATGGTGGAGAAGTTCTACAGAGAATAGTGGGAGATCAGGGGAGAACCAGAGGTCATACCTGGAAACTGTATAAAGAGGGTGTGAGTAGGGGAGTGAGAGGTAGGTTTTTTTCGTGCAGAGTTGTGAATGATTGGAATGCCTTGCCTGAGAGTGTGGTGTCTGCAAGGAGTTTGAATGTGTTTAAGACCCGGTATGATGAGATGTGTGTGAAATAAAAGGACCTCCTAGATAAGTCTTTGACTCCATGAGGTCTTGTTTAATAATAATAATAATATATGGCTGAGTTGTGTGAGGCAAAGGGGTTCAGTTAGTAAATCTATGGAGCGAATGTAAATTAAAGTTGGATTGCATTTGAATGGGTTAGGTGTTTAGTGTTTAGAAAGGCTATTGTTTTCTAAGAAGTCACAGAGTCAAGAAGTTAATGCAGTACGTGATCTGAGTCTACTTGCAAAGCAGAATAGTACACCTAAACAGATTGTACAAGAGGTGGAAGATGCATACAAGGTTGAAGATGTGGTTGCAACAGCACAAGGTGATGGAATGCATAAAGATGAGGATGAGAGATATAAATCGAAATCAGAGTCAGGATCAGAGAAATGGAAGTGGTCAGACCAAAGAGAGAGGGGGTGTGGTGTAGCAGCTAGAATAGAGAATGTTGGTGCTGGTAGAATAGCCTCATAGACACAGGGATTGTTATGGTTGTATACAACTGTAAGGAGTATTCGAAACAAGAGAGCTGAGTTTGTTGCATTGATTGAGTCAGTATGCCCAAAGATAATTGGAATAAGTGAAACGTGGTTGTCTGAGGAGGATGTGAGGTCAGAAATAGAAATGGAAGGATAAATAATTTTCCAGATGGATAGGAATGAGAAAAGAGGAGGGGGGGGGGGGGAGGAGTGCTATTAATGATTGCAGAGGAATTGTGTCCACAAAGTGTGGAAGTTGATAGTGTGAGCAAAGATTTTAAATCGGCGATGTGAAGTTGAAATTAACAGGCTAGGATATATGATAGGATGCTATTATAGGCCAGGGAATGCTGAGAATACCGATTGCAAAATGGTTAGGCAAATTAAATGGGTGTGCAAAAAGAAGTGTGTCCTGATGGGAGACTTTAATTACAGGAATATTAAATGGAAACATGGAGAGTTTGTTGAATTTATGAGAGAGATAAGTATCTTAAGCAGCATGTGATTGAAGCAACCAGAGGCTTTAGTGTTTTGGATTTGCTAATAACTTCATAATATGTAGTTATTAATAAGGTGCTGACACTGCTGCCAGTTGGCAAGAGTGATTATGAGGTACTTGTTTGGGAAGTGATGAAACAAGAAAAGATTACTGCCAAAAATGGATACATGTAGAAATATAAAACAGGTAATTATAGGAAGCTCTGTAGTGAGTTAGCATCAGTATGTTGGATAAATGAGCTGAACAGAAAATATAACACGTTCGCTGTTACGCTTCTCAGACATAGTTTGTTTCCGCATGCCAAGCCCTTTTTGCATCTTCAAGGTCACTACGAGTAATCTTGTAGCTGGCTTATCAGACAGAATTTCATTTCATAGGCCAACTACGAGTAATCTGGTATTGATGAGTCAATGGTGTTGTGGCGTTGATAGACTGGCGTTTCGTCAATACATAAAAAACAAAAAAACATAAATTTGCAGTGAAATTCTATGAACTATGCGAATCGAATGGCTTAGTGATAAAAATTTATACAGGAAAATCAGAATCCTCTTTAGCGAAAATGGGTCACGCATATGATATTGTATTCCACTTGATGGAAGAATATTTAGACAGGGGTTATATATTGCATATGGACAATTTTTATAATTCTGTAGCTCTGACAGAATCGCTTACTGACAGAAAATCGTACGTGTGTGGAACGCTGATAAATAATAGGAAAAACAATCCACCTGATGTTATCCAGAAGAAACTAAAGAATGGGGAATTTGTCTGGCAAAGAAGAGGTCCTGTTGTAGTCAGCAAATGGAAGGATAAGAGGGAAGTTCTTTCCATTTCAAATATGCACAAATTTGAAATGGTTGAAACGCAAAATCGGAATGGAAAATTTTGATTAAAACCAAACATCGTTAGGGATTATAATTTGGGGATGTCAGGCACCGATCTTTCTGATCAAATGCTTTCTTACTATTCCACCTTACGAAAGACAATTAGATGGCCAAAGAAATTGGTAATACGCATTTTTGAGGTATACATTCAAAATGTGCATAAATTTTTTAACATGATTACTGGAAATGCAATGACTGTGTTAAAATTTAGAGATCAATTTATCTCAGTTTTTGTTGGAATGGATGAGCGTACAGCATCAGAGAATATCAGGAGGAATCAGAATTTTCATTATTTGGAAATTTTACCACCAAGAGAAAAAAAGAATCGCTCGACAAAGCCATGCTGTGTGTGTGTGTGTGTGTGTGTGTGTGTGTGTGTGTGTGTGTGTGTGTGTGTGTGTGTGTGTGTGTGTGTGTGTGTGTGTACACAAAATAAACGAACACGTGAAACACGTTATTATTGTCCTGTTTGCCAGGAAAAACCACTATTGTGTGTGGAAAATTGTTTTAAAATGTACCATTTTTAATTTGAATAGATTGTTTTTTTTATTTTATTGATTGGTTTTATTTTTACTGATTTGATTAGTTTTTAATTGATTTACAAATTACGTGTTATACTACGGATTATCTCGCGCCTGGCATATGAGGTTGGTAATCGACATACGAGTATATTCGTAGTTGGCTTCTGAGGCACACATATAATATACAATATTTTAGTTGAAATTATTTCCCTTCTACCAAGCCCTCAGACGTGCTCTCCACTTTATTCAGAATCCAAGGGTCCAAATTAAGGTAAATATGTGAAGGGTTAACTCGTGTTTGACATAGGGGGGTTGGTAAATCGACATATGAGTATACTCGTAGTTGGCTTGTGAAGCTCATATACGAACTACGAGTGTACTCGTAGTTGGCAGCGAACGTGTTAACAATGCATGAAAATTTACAAGGAAATTCACAAGTTATACATTGCTTGTGTCAGTATCTGACACAAGCAATGTATAACTGCATAACACGAGTTAAGCAAGTAAATAGAGGAGTGAAATCAAACAAGTTGTATTGGAAAAGAAATGCTATGAAGGGAGGTACAAAGACAGTTGGTTCTTATCAGATCCATGAAGAGTATAAAGTGCAGGCTAGGAAGGTGATGAGCATGGTAAACAAAGAAAAGGTGCAGAGATTAGCTGGTCAGGCCAAGGTTAACTCAAGGGAATTTTTCACTACAAGCAAGCAAGAGGAAGAATAATTATGACAGGTTGGCACTGGTGGATAGTGTTAGATCCTGAATGGAGAGCTTTACAAGTAAATTCTTTATTCAGGATTTAACATGATAACTACTACTAATTAAGGAGATATATGCACATCAGCTAATAATTATGAAGTATTGTTTTATGTTTTGTAATAATGTGTAGTCCATGTGTGCCATGTAGTGAGAGTTATTCCTGCATAACTGAAATGAGAAGCAGAGAATTTTGTGTCAAAATAGTAAGAATTGTGTAAGGGAATTGTTAAGTTATTTGTAATTCCCAAGTAATCTGTCTAGTACATTGCGAAATTCTGAGAAAAATTATAAGTAGTAATCCGGAATAATCACGTATAATCTGTATGAGTCGAGCGTAGCGATGGAGGCTATTCCTACGCGGAAAAATGACGTCAGAGCGGCTACCTAGAATAATGTCACTTGACAGGTTAGGGAGCGTGTAGGATCACCCAAGGGGCATGAACGATGGGGTTCGTGGGTGAAAACCACATCGAATAGAGGGGGCACACCTGAATAGGGCAAATAAAAGACGAAGCACGCCGTTTTAGGGGGCTTTTTTGACCTTTTGATCTTCGGGTGCCGGATTCGAGTTTTAGGGGGAGTTTGTCGGAGGATTCGTGAGAGACCAGTGGGTCGACTACGGTAATGACGGCCGGCAGGTTCTTTTCTTGAGAATGCTTGAAGATTTTCGAGCAGAGCTGATCGCAATATGACGGCCTATGTGGAATTGAGCCTTAGCAGAATGTCCCATTGGAGAAAGTTTCCTGAGGAGCAGTAGACAGCACGCAACAGTTGGAAACGATTAGAAGAAAAAGCATAGTACATCGCCAGGTGCAAAGACGGCCGAAGAATATGTAAGGTAATCCAGACCTACATGAGATGGCGGCATGAAATCTGAAAAGATCCGGTAATGTAAAAGTTTTCGTTCTATGTTAAGATTCGTTTAGAAGAACAAGAAATTTGTGTGCATTGTAACTAAAGGACACTAGTAGAGAACTTTTAGCGAGAATTTGACTGAATTAATTAAGCCCTTGTGGAACAAAGAAGAGTTGTTAATAGGCAGTAATTTGTGAATGGCTAGACTTGCTTAAAATTTAGAATTAAAATAATTATTGATAGAGTATTAATGAAAGTGTTCAATGCGTATTCTGTGAATAACTTGTGAAAGGAATTATATAGTAGTAGTATTATGCTTAAACCTAATCTTATCCTTTCATAATTGAAGGATTTAACTTGCTCTGATTCATTGTGATTTAGTATAACCCTTAACTTAGATTGAATTTTGATTCATTGAGTATTTAAACTTACATAACTGTAAATGTTTTATGTTTTTCCAATAAACGTGCTTTGTACCTTATACCTGAGTTTATGCCTGATTACGAATTCAAACCACCACTTATGAAATAGAACCTTTTGGCAGGAAGGAATTTAGATATAATTGCTTAAGTGAGATTTGGTCTACGGCTGCTAACTGAATCTGCACAGCGCCAGCGTGAGATAAAATAACTGTGTGTATCCCTTTAGAATATAGAAATATTTCCCTGAACAAGAGTCTCTTCTGTTATAGGATATTGGCTGGCGCAGCAAAATATAAATTTCGCCAATATCCGCAGAGGAGATAGATTTGAATTAATATCTTAAGGGCATCACAGTAGATTAGAAGGAGAGTTATTATAGAGGTAGAACAAGATATAATATACAGAAAGCAGCGATATAACAATAAAGTAGCCGGTAGGATTTTGATTGTATAAGGTTTTAAGTAAGCAAAAGGATAGATTCAAGAAACAGTAAATTAATGTATAATAAGATTAAACATTACTATATAACAATAGACATTACTATTTAACAACAGAAAATACCATTTAACAATAGTCATGGCGGCAGAATAACAGTTGCAAAGGATATAGTGGAATTATTAAACATGCACTTTATTAGCATATATTATTATTATTATGTGACACTTCCAGAGAGTCCAAAGACTCATCGAGGGAGAGTGTGCCAACAGCATTGAACGATTGAAAACCCTTCCAATTACTAACCACACTCAAACTTGCTTAACTTTTTGAGTGAGCCATTAGTAGCAGTAGCAGAGGTTCTACCAATCAGCCAACCTTTGCTGGCCTGGCTTTTCAATGAAAGTCTGGCTGCAAGAAAGGTACCCAAGGAATGGAAGGAAGGTAAGATAGTGCCATTGCATAAGGGCGGTAGCAGACTGGAAGTGTCTAATTATAGGACAGTTTGTTATACTGATGTAAATGATGCGGTACAATATATAGAAGAGAAGCAAGTATTAGTCGAATTGGAAGTGAAAGAATCAGAGGTGTATCAAGTGCTGATTGGGTTAGATACTAATAAGGCTGTGGGAATGGATGACATATCACCATATATTCTTAAGGAATGTGCACGACAGTTAAGATATGCTTTAATGAAAGGCTTGCAGTGGATAAGGTTCCTAAGGATTGGAAACCTTCCCCAAACATTGTTTCTAACACAGACATTTCCAATTATAGACCAGTCTATATAACTGCAGTTGTAATCAAGGTGTTGCAGAGATTGGTTAAGAATAGAATACAGGATTGGGTTGATGGATATAGCATTCTTTATGATGATTAGCGTGGATTTGTAAAGGGCAGGTCCTGTCTCAGCAATTTACTTGCATTTTATGATAAGGTAATAAGTGTGGTAGATAAAGGAGAATCATATACAGTGATATTCTTGGACTTTGCAAAAGTGTTTGGTAGATTACCACATGATAAGTTGGTGGACAAGCTGCAGAGGATGGGAATGGATAGTATATTTTTTAGATGGATCAGAGATTGGCTGTCTGAATGATACCAGCAGGTTGTGTATGATGGAGCAGTGTCTCAAAAAAAAAAAAAAAAGAGGAGGGTATCCAGTGGCATGCCCCAGGGTTCTGTTCTTGGGCCCCTGCTGTTTAAGTTTTGTAAACGACATATATCATGTGGACTGATATATGTGAAAGATTTGAAATGAACTTTTGACTTGGACAAAAGAAGTGGAGTTGTAGTTTTAATATTAATAAGTGCAAGGTGTTGCATTTTGGAGTGTAGAAATATAAGGCTGTGTGTTATATCGATTGTACTGTACCTGCAGGAAGTTGATGAGATTCAAAGATTTGGGAGTGATGGTTGATGGTACACTGAAGTTTAGAGGGCATATTGCAAGTGTTGCAAAGTCTGTCCATCATAGCATATTGCTGTTATGATAAGTACTCTAACATGTAGGGATAAGGAAGTGGCTGTACCGCTGTATAAAGCATTGGTCAGATCACACTTGGCCTATTTGGGCTCAAATTTGATCACCTGGTTTTCAGTGTGATTTGGAAACATTGGAAAGGGTCTGGAGATGAGTGACTAAGACGATATCAGGACTTTGGAATGCTGACTGTGGGGAGAGGTTGAAGAAATGTGAATTGTATGGTGGTAGGAGGTAAAAAGGTGATATGATAGAGACATTTGTGTTATGTAAGAATGTGGCGAAGAGAGTTGTGTGAGGAGTAGATTTTTTACATGGAGAATTGTCAGTGAATGAAACACATTACATGAATTTATTTGTTAATACAATTAGTTTAGTATTAAGGATTTTAAGATTCAGTATGATAAATATGTTGTCAATTGAGTGAACCTCCCACAGTGAATTTGTCGACTACATGGAGGGTGCAATAATAATAATTATATATATATATATATAATTTTTTTTAATGCAAATCCCATCCATAAAAGGTTTTAAACTTATATTACATTTGCATCCACTAAAACCTTTGCAAGTAGGATCACTGGGTCTAGGTAGTCTAGAAATGCTGCTCTAGAGACTCAAAAATAGTACTACTTTTTGGGTTTGTAGAGCACTTCACTTATGCATTCACAAGCATCCAAGCCACCATTAAGTTAAAATTCTCAGCCTGGTGTTTAGAGAGTAGGCATGCAAGCAACTCAGTCATCCATAATGGAACTTTATACAGTCATCCCTCGACTTACGTCTGGGTTCCGTTTCATCCGGCAGGACATATGTCAATACATTAAATCAACAGAGTTATAGGAGTTAGAGACTTAACCGTAATAAGTATACTGCCATTTTAATTTTTAAACCTTATTATTAAAACTGTACTTTGTATTACTGCCACTATAAAACAATAGAATAATCACCCAAATCTTCCTCCACAATCACATCTTCATTACCTTCCCTATGTAAAGGACCAAGCTGTGGCTCTTCTGGTGCAACCTTTGTTTTTTGATGAAAATGTCCAATGTGCTTTGCTTATTCTTCTGGTGCAACCTTTGTTTTTTGAAAATGTCCAATGTGCTTTGCTTATTCCTCTTCTTCTTTTCATCATAAATTTGTTCATAGCAAGCAACGGCATCGTGTACTTTTGTTTCTATTATTAAGTAGCGTTCAACATTGGAATCCATGTCTTCAGCTATTTTGAGAACATCACTAGCTGCAAAGAACATTTCTGCAAGACTCTTCACTGTAAATTGTTTAACTACCTCTTCCTGTTTCTCTTTTCCCTCTTCCTTTTCTTGTTTTTCTTCTTCTGCAACAATTGTTCCTGTAGTTCGACCAATTCTTCGTTGGTCAACTCTTCAGGGGAACTTTCTTTTGAATTATGTCGTCATCATTCACTTTGAGATTCTTTGCTAGGCCCACTATTACAAAATCATGCACAAACCTTTTTTCATATGCCATTCATACATTGAGAGGTCCCTTCGTTCCAAGCCACATCAATATTTTTAACAGCATGATAAATATTGAATGTTTTCCAGAATTGCATGAGAGTCTGGTCATTTCCTTTAGTAGCAGAAATGGCTTGTGAAAACGTTCTCCATAGATAATAAGCCTTAAACACTGCAAGAACTCCCTGATCCATCGGTTGGAATCAATGAAGTAGTGTTTGGAGGGAGAAACATGACCTTGAACTTGGTGAAAATCACTGCTATAAGATGGATGACCTGGAGCATTATCTGGAATTAATAAAATTTTAAATTTTACATTTTCTTTCACATAATAGCTTTTTATTTCACTTGCATAACAGTTGATTAAAGCATCCTCAAACAATTTTTGAGTCATCCACGAGTTATTGCTCCAATAATGAACTGTGAGTATACTTCGTAATATTTTTGAAAATTTGTAGGTCCTAACTGTGCCATATCACAAACGGTTTCAGTTTATATCCAGCCATAATACCCATAACAGAATCGTAATACGGGCATTAAGAGCTTTGAAACTAGGTATAGATTTTAGCTTTTTGTGGATGAATGTCCCCTCGGGCATTTTTTTCCGAAACAATGACGTCTCATCCATATTACATATTTGCTGTGGCAAATGATTTTCCTAAATAATAATTTATCCAATTTTTTCACAAACTCCTTGGTAGCCTTCTCAGCGCTTACAGATTCCCATTCATTTTCACATTATGCAGCTCAAAACGCCGCTTGAATCTCGTGAACCAACCAGAAGAAGCATTGAATTCGTAGTCATAATCGGGTTCTGCTTTCTCCTTCAACATGTTGAAGAGACTTAGTGCCTTAGTGGTAATGGTCACAGTGCTAAGGGGTATGCACTTTAGGTTCAGGTCCTCTATCCATGATGCGAGTAGCTTTTCCATATCACCGATAGGACCTTGTCATTGCTTCGTCACTATCATCGATTTAATGGAAGCAGATCCTTTCACAGCCTCTACGATTTTATCCTTATTTTTCACAATGGTCATCACTGTAGAATGAGACCATTCGAGGTCATGTGCGATCGCATTGATGGACTTACCAGCTTCCTGTTGCTTTATAACTTGCAACTTCATTTCAAAATCAATTGCTCGCCACTTTTCTATGATTCTTCACTAGGTTTTTTGATTGTGCGTGTAGGGACCATGTTGCAAAAAACATCGCAAAATATTTAACGATAAATACACAAATAAATCATTTCTCAAACACAAAATCAACAGAGGAACTGTTGAAGATACGTGCCGACTGCCAAGGGAGGTTGCCACTGAAAGCGCTGTTGCCACTGTGCATGCTTTACCTTATGCTCACTTGCTTCTTGTTTGAAAGTATAGCTGAAAATGGTATTTATTACCTTACGGGATCACAGATGTATCTTTGAGAGGACATAAGTCGAGGGAGGACTGTAATGTCAATTACCTTTCAAATAACTTCATTTTATATATGTTCTATCGCTGATGCCATCTCTAACTTTCCTAGATGATTTTGAGGACTCTGTAGTAGAATTACGTAGTTAATAATGGTTAACAACATGTAAAGAATAATAGTATTATGCTTTACATGTATATTTCTTCCTTGTTACAAGGACATCAGTAGGAAGAGAAGATCAATTGATAACATTCAAAACATACATAAGATAGCATATGTTCACTTATGCATGTTTCATCAGTTCATAACAAGAGAAGACACAATTAGAGTTCAAAGGAAACAACAATTAAAAATGAATGATGTGATGTATTTGTTTTTTCAAATTCAAGGTTACAAAAATCATTCTTTTAATTAATATTATTTCATTCATTCATTATACACACACACACACACACACACACACACACACACACACACACACACACACACACACATTGCCATTGGATGTTGAGTGCAAGCAATGTGAATGAAATACACCCCAGCAAGTTCAAGTACAAAAGATTATTCATAGAATTAGCTTCAGCTCTAAAAAAACGTTCCAAACCTCCGCAAATTTTGGAGACTTACATCATGAGAACATCAGCCCAACGGCCAAGACAACCAATTATAGCCTTCTAGGGCACCATTAGGACTTTAGCAACAAAAGTAATTTCTTATCTTCTGCCTCATTTGCTTTTTGTAGTGCCTGCATGCACATGCCATATTTGTATGTTCTCATGAAGATGGCAATGTGACATTGCCGAAATATAGGAAGTATTTATTAAATTTGCTTTCAATTAATATTCCAGTATATGTTGTGAATTCCTTAAATAATTTAATAGCTACATGTAGTATGTGGCTTCCCTCAAAGAGTCCCTGACTCCTTGAAGGTCTCTCTTAATAATATATACACCCATTTACACAATAGATTGGTTGCAGAAAAAAAATGTTTAAATGAAAACCGTGTAAAAAAGAATACAGTGCATATGAAAAAATAGAAGAATGGTTCCAGATGTGAAAACCCGATATGAACATTAAGTTATTTTCAAACAAAGCATATGAAAATCATTGAATAAAACTATATTTAATTTTAATGGAATATTTTTTTTATTTTAAATACTTCTTCTTCTTCATGTAGCTTCCTCAGTGAGAGGATGCAGCACCATGTCCTTCCACTTCTCTCTGTTGGGGCTTTCCTTTTTTGTTTCTGCATAGCCATGTGATCCTGTCCATGATCTTCAAGCCATGTCCTTCGTTTTTTGTCTCTTGATCCTTTTCCCATAATTTTTCCTTCTAAAACTGTTAGTGTCTTCTGTCCTGCTGAACCACTCAGTACATGTCCTGCCAATCTCATTCTTCTCTGGATCATTTCCTGTATTGAAGATCTCTGTGTTCTCATTCTCTGTAGGAAATGGTAACATGGTAACATCATCTGTATGATGATGATAATGGTAATGTGTTAAAATCCACACCTTTCATTGCCCACAATCTTAGGGATCGATTAATGAGTAATGGTTTTAGTATCCGATCTCGTGAAGCATTGCTGCAAAATAATAGTCACACAATCCTTAGCTGCCTTAAAGCCATCAACACTTTTTTGAAATTTCACTATAGAAGTTCTACTTGACATTTTTTTTTCAAAAAAGGCTCATCTGCATTCCAAACTTGATCAGGAGTGTTTTTGGACAGTTTTGAAAGAAATTCCCTAGCTGCTGGCTCATCTTCAGATGCAGCTTCTCCTTTTATTTTTACATTAGGAAACATGTATCTTTTGAGAAATTTTGTAAGCCAACCTGTGCTTGCAGAAAAATCACAATTTCTTTTTGATGTTATTGACTCCTTTTCCTGAATCTATTTGTACAACCGTAATGCTTTCTGTTTGATGACATTTCATTTCCATATAAAGGTATTCCTTTTTGTGAGGAATCTTCTATCCACATCACTAGAGCCTTTTTCATCTTCAGTTTTATACTGTTTCTCATATACGATGACGACTTGGCAAATAATTTTGTTCTATAAAGAACAGATTTTCTAATGGCCTCTTTATTTTTCTTAATCATTTTCACAGTACATAATTTTTCTCAGACAGAGGGTAAAAGGTTTTGCCAAGATTTTGTAAATCATTGTAATGGTTTGTAATGTTCCCTACCTGCTTTTAGAGAAGTTCAGCCATGACTCCATCCTCATCTGCAGCTTTTCCATTTTACATTCCTTGGGTACTCCACTTAACTTATTCTGGTAGAATTTTGGCAATTTCATTTATTTTGTAGTTTTCTTCTTCATTTGCTTTGTTGTTTAAATATAATATTGAATAATTTCCTCTATCCTTTTTGCTATAGCATATATATATATATATATATATATATATATCTGGTTATGTTTCCATCTTGCAGTTTGACTATAAGATGGAAACATAATCAGAAAAATGTCTTTAGTTGTATGTTGTATAAGTTTATGATTGATTTTTGTTATTTCTTCCTTGATATTTTTAAAAATTATTTTGTACAATTCAGTGTATTCATTATTATTTATTAGTTTATCAGCTTATTCTATTTCTATTCCTTTCTTCATAACCTGTTTTGTTTCTGTTTTGTGATACTAGCTATTTCAAGTCAGTATTGCAAAAGGTTTTGGGTAATAACTTTCTGATGGATAAGCATTGTCATCTATATTAAGATTCTGCTTAGTTCATCTTGGAATATTCCTTCTTTTTTTTTTTTCTTTTTTTTTTTAATATTGAGTATGTGAACATCTGTGTTTTGCTTTATTACTTGAAACATTTTTGTTCTTTCATTTTGGCAAATTATTTGAATATTACTACTAACCATATAATGGTCACATCCAATGATGATTTTATACCAGAACAGTTCTGAAAGATGTCTTGCCTGTTGCTGTGAATGAAGTCGATATAGCCCTTTTTGCCACTCAAGTTTCAGTTTGAACATGCAGTTGTTATTTTTTATAACAGCTGTTACTGGGTGACAAAAAAAAAAAAAAAATGCAAGCTAGGAAGTGACGAAGAAGGAGATAAAGTTCTGGAAGGAAGCAAGCTGGGAAGAAAGAAAAACTACTTAGTAAAGTTCTGTGATCTTAGAACAGTTTTTATATGAATTTTTATCTACTCTATAAAAGGAACTGTGAAGTTATTAATTAAAGGACAATGTGTATGTATCAAGAATTTACACTGGTGTCAAAACCTAAGAGCAAACACTATTTCTAAAGATTACAACTACAAATTCAGATGAATCAGCTTGTGGCAATTTATATAACTGATGTTGGAAGTTTTTTGCGCTTGGTTATACTATAAATTAAAGATACCAAGAAATTATATACTTGATTTAATCCTTTATCCAAGCATAAGCAAACAAAGTTTGCGCCTGAAGTATTTTCAGGACTGGGGCAACTCGTGGTAAAGGTGGTATGACTTCACATCACTTGCCTTAGTATCCCATAATGCAAAGCACATCTCCTTGCAGACGTGTATAATGCTATGCATTAAGGGAAGGGCCACTACCCAGACCGGTTTCGACCTTTATTGAAGTCTCTTCAGTGGGAGCCAGACCCAGAGGTAATACTAAAGTTGAAGTAATGCAGAAGTCATATTTTCATATACGAAAAAACTTCCAACAACCTTTCTCTAATCCAGAGTAATTTAATAATAAGGTGTGACACCTTTTGGCAACATTTATATATGGAAATGTGACTTCTGCATTACTTCAAGTGCAAACTGTGTTTGCACTTGGATAAAGGATTAAACCAAATATATAATTTCTTGGTATCTTTAATTTATATATAACTGATGATTTCAAGTAGAAAGTGGGGTCCACATTTGAATTGTGCAAAGTGGTCATGTTTTAGCACTCAACAGGATAAAAGGCAAAAGGCTGCACTAAGCAAATTGTGTTTGACTGAAGCTCTTTTTGTGAAGGAATAAAGTTGCAAACTTGGATATTTTGTAATGTCTCAAAGACATCATCTAGATGATTTCAGGCAAGGAAAATTTTTTGGAAAGCTTAAAGAAGGCTATGGAATTACTGACATTGCCAGAGAGTTTGGAATCTCACACAGCATTGTATCCAGGCTCTGGACGTCTCAAACCAATGGAATGGCTTCCAGACATTTGCTAAGATTGCTCTCGCTCTACCACAGAACAGGAAGACGGATTTTTTGGTTATAACCAATATATATATATATATATATATATATATATATACGAAAAAAATTTCAAGAGAGTAGAGGAAAAACAAAATCATAGGAATTAAAATAAGAAATAAAGAATTAACCAGCCTTTTATATGCTGATGATCAAGTTATTTTTGCTAAAAATGAAGACCAATTACAGAAAAATCTGCATGTATTGAACAAAACAATAGAACAGTATGATGAAAATCTCAATAAATAAAATGAAGTCAATAGCATTTCAAGGTAAAAAAATTAAAAAATGCTAACTCGTTATCCACAACAAACTAATAGAACAAGTGAACAAATTTAAATATCTAGGAAATTACATAAACCCCAGTGGAGAAATCGACATTACTTTTCATAATTTCATAATTATGAAATGTAATTTCATAATTCCACATGTTTGCTGTGAGAGGTTTGCTCTCGCTATATCTACCATGAAGACAGATTTTTGGTTATAACAGCAAAACATAATTGACAAACCACAGAAGGTCAGCTCCATTCAAGTACAGGTTGTCATTGGAACTTTGAACAGACACTTCAATAAACAGATATCTAGAACAACCCAAATAAAACTATAAAATAATAGCCAAAACAATTCTGAAATATGACAGTGAAACATGGATTTGGGAAGAATGAGATAAAAGACAAGTGGAAACTGCAGAAATGAAATTCCTAAGACCGCTCGCAGGATATAAAAGAATAGACAAAATAGGAAATTAAGAAATAAGAAAACAATTATCCATAATTAACATAACAGACCACATCACAAACTATAGAAAGAACTGGAAAACCACGTAGAAGGAATGAATGAGGACAGATGGCCAAATATTGCCTGGAAATATAAACCAAAGGGACACTGATCAAGAGGAAGCCTCAGGATGAGATGAGTAGAAGACTTTTTAAACCCTTTAAAATGTTACAGGCAAGCAATTGCTTAATACGCGAAGCCAAGAAGAAGAACAGCAAAATGTAATCGATGCACCATGGAAGATCAGCTTCTAAGTTGGCTCCTTTCAAGCACAGACATGTGGATATCTTGGCAAACTATGGTAAGACGTCTGCAACAAGTAGACCCATATGCTCAAAGGCCTGTAGTTTGTATCCCTTTATCCACGGCTCATTGTAGAACACATTTTCAGTAGTATATTATCCATAAAAATTGGGCAAGACACTTAATGGGCTAATGTACTCTTTACAAATGAGAGTCATTTCAGTCTTTCCTCTGATTCTAGACAACACTTGATCTAGCATGAAAGTAGTATTGCTTACGATTGCAAGAATGTTATCGATAAGTCCTGCTGGGGTCATGGCAAAAGGATAGATATGATATTGCTGGTACGGGAATGCATTATGCTTAATGAATGCACTGAGCAACAAGTGCTGGAAAAATAACTATGACTAGTGAACAATATTGCATTGAAGTTCTTCAGTGTCATGTTCAGTTGTTCCGTGGTGCTGTAGGTGAAGAATTAATTTTTATGGTTAACAATGCCACACCACATCATGCATGAGGCTCTAGGTAGTTTCGAACCAATGGAATGTGTTCCACACGTTTGCTAAGAGGTTTGCTCTGGCTATATCTACCATGAAGCATGAACAGATTTTTGGTTATAACAGCAAAACATAATCAACAAACCACGGAAGGTCAGCTTGCAGTCAGCTCTATTCAAGCACAGGTATGCAGAAATTTCAGCAAATTGTGACAAGTAGGCTTATACACCCAAAGGCCTGTAGGCTGTGTCCCTTTATCCACAGTTCATTGTAAAGCACGATTTCAGTGATGTTGTATCCATAAAAATTGGATAAGACACCAGTGGGCTAACGTACTCTTTACAGATGAGAGTTATTTTAGTCTTTCCTCTGATTCTAGATGACACTTGATCTGGGTACTACTGCTTACCATCATGAGAATGTTCTTGATAGGGAGTCAAGGTGCAGGGAGGCGTTATGCTTAATGTATTAATAGCACTGAGCTACAAGTGCTAGAAAAAGGGACTATGACTGGTAAACAATAAAATAATGCAATGAAGTTCTTCAATGTCATGTTCAATTATTCCGTGGTGCTGTAGGTGAAGAATTAATTTTTATGGATGACAGTACCATACCACAGTCAGGATACTTCTAGAGACCAAGGATATTAGTCAAATTCAAGTGGCCATCGTGCTCCCCAGATCTCATCCCCCATAGAATATGTTTGAGATGCAATAAGGAGACATGTAGATGCTCAAAATTTCCCTCCAGAACACAAGGCCTTATCCTTGCTCTGAAGTAGGAATGGGCCAGTTTGCCTCAAGAATGAATCACTTGGTGCTAAGCATGGTATGACATTGCAAGAGCTGCATCGTAGTTCAGGATGTGTGTATTCCATACTGAATTGTCTCTTTGCATAATTTTCTGTAAGCATTGTACATTAATTCCTTAACTACATCCTTATGCAGTTTGTAAGATATGCCAAAAATGCATTTCAGTTGAATTCGTACAAAATTTATAACATATTTTTAAAGGGTATATTTGTAATATAATTTATTAGTATGCTGGCAATAAATGTTCACATTTGACTGTAGTCATGAAAATTTTTTCATATACATGTTAAAATGTAGTTCATTCTTGGGTTGGGACACCAGTATTATATCCATATTGCATGACTTCACACTAGTCCAGATTAAACTTCCAGTTATTTATCTTTGCCCATGCTGCCAGTTTGTATGGATCTCTACATCATCTTCATTGACTATTGTGCTTCCTTTCTGAGAAGCAAACAATTTAATATTTCCTCTAAAATCATTTTCTCTATCATTAGTTTACAATTTAAACAGCATACTATTAAGCCCTATAGGAATTTGCCTACAAGACTATGTAGACAAACCTCTCGGCAAGACTGTGTTTCTTGTAGGAACAACTGCTCTTATGTCATCCACTCTCTTCACTAGCTTCATGTCCATCCCCATTTGCTCCAGATTATATAACAGAGTTTCATGTAGTACCAGTTGACTGCTTTTGCAAAGTCCAGCAGTATAACTGTGTAGCCATGTCCTATACACATCTCCTTTGTCACTTTATTATGAAAAAATGAAGGAAATTGCTAAGCATGGGATTTTACTTAGTGTGCCCAAAATCTCATTACTGCCTACCAAATTATGTTTGAGCCATACAAGCTAGAGATGCAAGAGGGAAATAGTGCCAGTAGTTTTGAAGCAGTATGGTATGAGATAGAGGTGAATAGAATGAAATACTTAGTCAGATGTTGTTATAGACTTGGTAATGTGGATGGTAGTGACCATGAAATGTATAATCAAATTAACCAAGCAAATAAGAATAGAGTGATCATTATGGGCAATTTTAATTATGGCAATATAGACCAGGATCATGAGAAAGCAACTGGAAGTAAAGAAAATGAGTTTCTTCGGTTTTTTAGGGACAACTACCTCAGACAGTATATAACAGAGGGCATATGAGGATTTAGGGTCTTGGAATTAGATCATCTCATCAGAGAATATAATTATAAATGAGGTGTCAAATCACCCTCCAGTTGGTGAAAGTGACCATGAAGTAATAATTACCTGGGTAGTTGCCAGCAGTGTGAGGACCTCTCTGAGAAAAGGGTATATGTGGAACTACAAGGCTGGTGATTATGAGGAGCTCAAGATACAGTTTACAGGTGAAGCATGGAATGAGGAGTTAGCAGGAAAGGAGATCAATGCAGATTGGCTGATTCAAGAACTGTATAGTAGAAGCAATTTCTAAATGTATTCCAAGAGTCAGAAGGTAAAATAAGGTAGGTGTGAAATTGATGAATGAAAGATTAAGCATGCGATACAGAGGAAAATGGCATTGTGGAGGCATCATAAGAGGAGTGGTAATAATCAATTCCATGAAGATTACAAAGAAGAGGCAAGGAGGATGACTTGGTTGTAAGAGTAGCAAAAGTGAAGCATGAGCAGGAGTTAGCTAATGAAGCCATAAAGAATCCTAAGGAGTTCTTTCGATTTGTAGCCAGCAAAAAAAAAAAGAACAATTATGGAAGGATGATTGATTGAAGAAATAGTATAAGAACAACTGCTGCAGAAAATATATTGGAGATACTTAACAAGCAATTCATAAAGGTCTTTCATTCTTGTGACATCATGGACAGTTTGAGAGCAGTTGATATGATGAGTAGGATAGACAGACTGTAAGAGAGCAAGAGGTATATGGAGAATTGAGTAAATGTGATATCAATAAGGCTGTGGTACTTGATAATATATCACCAAGTATTTTGATGGAATGTGCCAGGGCTTTGCAAAGGCTTTTGATAGATTACCCCATGATAAGTTAATAGTCAAACTAGAGTGGATGGCGTTGGATATTAGATTAGTTTATTGGATTGGAGACTGGCTAGCTGATAGATATCAGCAAGTGGTCTATGAGGGAGCAATATCCTGGAAGAGGAAAGTCATTAGTAGTGTGCCTCAGGGATCTGTTTTAGGGCCATTGCTATTTAACCTGTATGTTAATGATATTGGCAAAGATTTGGGTGGAGATTTTCATTTGTTTGCAGATAATGCAAAGTTGGGATGAACTATGAAGAGTACAGATGTTGTGACCTTACAAGAAGACTTGAATAGATTGGGTGAATAGGCGTGGAATGGGATGCGAGTTCAATGTTGCAAAATGTAAGGTTTTAAAATTTGTGAAACAAAGATGGGATGTAGAATTTATGCTTGGTGTGGATATATTGTTGGAGGTGGTGGAAATAAGAGATCTGGGGATGATAGTGGATAAGGATCTAAAATTTAGGGACACATTGCCTAAATTGTGAGGAGAACACAGTGAATTCTGTGAATAATGCAGAGGACAGTGATTTGTAGAATTTGTATAAGGCTCTAATTAGGCCACATATGGACTACTGTGCCCAGATTTAGTCACCTGGTTTCATAAGGTTGAAGAGATGTCGGAAAGGGTCCAGAGGCAACTGACTGAGGTGGTTTCTGACCTCTGGAATGTCAAATATGAAGAAAGGTTGAGAAGATGCAATTTGCAGAGTCTAGTGGATAGAAGGAAAGAGGGGGGGGGGTGATATGACATAGACCTATAAGCTAGTAAAGGGTTGTTATAAGATCAGTGTTGAAAAAGTTTTATAGAGAACAGTGGGAGATCAGGGGAGAACCAAAAGGTATCCCTGGACTGTATAAGGAGGGTGTGAGCAGGGGAGTGAGAAGCAAGTTTTTTTCATGCAGAGTTGTGAATGATTGGAATACCTTGCCTGATAGGGTGGTGCCTGCAGAGAATTTGAGTGTGTATGACAAATGGACCTCCTAGATGAATCTTTGACTCCATGGGGTCTTAGGGTAATAATAATAATAATTTCACAACCTTTGCAATGAACAGATAGTTCCACACACTTGTCTACTCATACAATCTTCTCAACTCGTGTATAAGGCCAAATATCTGCATGATTCCTCATCACTCTCCAGTTTTGCATCATATGAAAATAGTTGTATATCTCTAGTTAAACCCATACAAATTTCATTAAACACTGTATTACAGATCAAAGAAGAGTATGTGGGGAGTAATTATGGCTATAAGAATACTAGCAGTACACTGATTTTTCTGTATACAAATGCTAGAGCATTAGGAATAAAAGGAATGTGTTTGTGACATTGACTAACTCAGTTTCTCTGAGGGTTGTTGATATCAGTGAAATTTGGTTAATGGAGGAGGATATTCTAACAGGAATAGAAATTGAAATGTATAGCATATTTGGGCAGGATAGAGAAGGTAGATATGGTGGTGGTGGAGTGTTACTCATGATAAGAGATGATTGTGCATGCTCAGATTGGAGAATCTCAGTGGAAATAACACAAATGGCATTTAGAGATTTAGTGGGATTTTGCTTCAGACCAGGAAATATAGATGGTGATGAGCAGGAAATGTTTAGGCAAATTAGTTTGGCTAGCACAAAGCAGGTGTTCGTTATATGGACTTCAACTATAGTGATGTAAACTGGGCAGAGGAGACAGCATGCAGTAATATGGGAACTCAATTTTTGGATTTCTTGTGGACAACTGTCTTGGTCAGCATGATTTAAAGAGGACACAAAGATTGAGAGTTCTGGATTTGATCATAGCATTAGAGGATCTGATTATGACTGAGATGACATACTTGCCCTCCGTTGGTGAGTGACATGTAGTCCTGCCTTGGAGGATGAATAGACATGTGGAAGTATCAAAACAAAGAATTTATGTGGAATTATAAGGAAAGCAACTATCATAGACTTAGAAACCAGCTTGTAGCAGTACAATGAATGAAAGAATTTAAAGGAAGAGGGATCGTTAGTGCCTCGAAGATACTTAAGAAAAAAATTGTTGACAGCAATGACAGATTGTATACCTCAAAAGAAGAAGATAAAGTTTTTTGGTTTTTCTTTGTCTGTTCTGTCATTTTTTTTTTTTCCAAGACATTTGACATAGTGCAACATAAGTTGATTTCAAAGTTGCATCATTTGAATTTGGATATCAAGTTATTGGATTGGTGATTGGCTCTCTGATAGATATCAGAGAGTTGTATATTGGTATCATAGAGTAGTAGGGTTAGATGTAGAGTTCCACAGGGTTCAGTCATGAGACCATTGCTGTTCAGTCTTTATGTCAATGATATTGTCACAAGGAAGATATTCAGTTGTTTGTAGATGATGTGAAGCTTAAGAGGGTTGTTAGTAATAGGGGCTGATGTTTTGGCTCTTCATGAAGATTTGAATATGCTGTAAAGGTGGCCAAGTAAGTGGAGATATAAGTTTAATCATTAAACTGAAATCCCTATTTATTTGTCTACCTTAATGAAGCAGTGAAAATTATTAACTTTGTGAAAACACAAACGTTAAAAACAAGATTATTCAAAATTGTATGTGAAGATATGGGCAGCCAAGGTACATCTTTGCTGATACATACTAATATTATATGGCTGTCACTTGGAAGAGTTCTTGTCAGATTGTTTGAATTATGAGATGAGTTTGCCATAGTCTTACACAATGACAAATTTCTATTAGCAGATTGTTTTAGAAACGTTTCATGGTTGAGTGAAATTGCTTACCTGGGAGATATATTCACAAATTTTATGATATTTCTCTTTACTTTCAAGAAAAAAGTGTAAATATTTTCAATACAAAAGATAAATTACTATTATTATTACGAAAGTTAAAATACTGGATGAGGGATGTTACAATACTGGATGAATAAAATAATATGGACCTATTTTCAACTTTAAATGATTTTTCTTCAGGAATTGAATTGTGAAATTCATGAAAAAATTTGAAAAGAAATTATTTATCATCTAAAAATCAATAAATGTGGCATTAAATGAATACTTTCCTCTACTAAAAGATGACAATAACTAATGGGCTTTCAATCCTTTCAGTATTAAAGAAAGACCAGAGGAACTGTCTACTTCAGAATATGAAAATCTCATCGATCTGACATCGCACAGCCAAATAAAAATTAAATTTAATGAAATTTCATTAAACGAGTTTTGGTGTGACTTAAAAGAATAATATCCAAATTTATTAAAAAAAGGCAATTCGTTGTTTGTTGCCTTTTAGTACCACATATTTGTCCTCCACTAGTACATGGATGTACTAGTGGAGGACGTCAAGGAGGAGGCGCCAAGGAACATGATGTTTGCCGATGATATTGTTCTCTGCGAATCATCCCGAGAGAAGCTTGAAAAGACTCCTGGAAGAGTGGAGAAAGGTATTGGAGGAGAGAGGCATGAAAATTAACCGGGTAAAGACTGAATATATGTCAATGGGGAGTGACGAGGATATGATCATATGACTCCAGGGTGAAAGGTTAACTTCAGGGAAGAAATTCAAGTACCTTGGATCGGTCATCAAGAGGAACGGTGACCTGGATGAGGAAATACAGCACCGAACAATATGCAGCTGGATGAACTGGAGAAAGATGAGCGGGGTCCTGTGTGACAAGAGAGTGAGTTGCAAGATGAAAGGAAAGCTGTATAAAATGGTGGAGGCTAGCGATGCTCCATGATGCAGAGACGTGGCCTATAACAAAGGCACAGGAGAGGAAGATGGAGGTGGCGGAGATGCTGATGTTGAGATGGATGAGTGGTGTGACAAAGAAGGACAGGATAAGGAATGACTACATCAGAAGGACGATCAAGGTGGGACCGATCAGTAAGAAGGTACAAGAAAGCAGGCTGAGCTGGTTCAGTCATGTAGAGAGGAGGAGTGAAGAGTATGTTGGTAAACGAGTGGAGCACATGAAGGTGGAGGGAAGGAGGAAAAAGAGGTAGGCCCAAACTCAGATGGAGGGATAAGGTGGCAGAGGATCTTAGGGAGAAAGGATGGAGTCGGGAAGATGCCTGGACCGGAGAATCTGGAAGAAGAAGATTAAAGATGTGAATGCCGACCCCGTTTAACATGGGATAAGGCATAGCAAAAGAAGAAGAAGACTCTGACAAAAACAAAATACAGAGGTAAGTTGGATGCCACTGCTGGTATTAGAATTCAGCTGTCCACAATTAAACCAAATTTTGGAAGAATATTGAAAGAAAAAAAATATGTTTAATTCTTCACATTAATCACAAGTTTGAATTAATAATATTTGCATTTCCATTATTAATCTGGTGGTTTTTTTTTTGTTTTTGTTTATGGATTTTCAATAAATTATTTTTGATTCTTTGATTTGTTGTTTTATTTATAATCAGCAAAAATTGTCAAGATACCAAAATGTTTTATCAAAATGAATAGGGTTCTGCTATTAAAATAAGGTGGGAACCACTGGTTTAATGCAATTAAATATAAGGTTTTAAAATATAGAATCCACAGATGGGATGCTTCATGCTCATGCATTGAAGTTATACTGGAAGAAGTGTAGGAAGCAAGGAATCTTTGGGTGATTGTAAATGGAGATTTGGAGTTCCAAGAACATATTTCAGAAGTTGTAAAGGCATCTCAGAGAATTGTGGCAAAGTTAAGGAGAACATTGACCGTGAGAGATTAAAAGTGTGCCAGTTGTATTGTATAAATCTTTGATCAGATGGTATTTGGATTTCTGTGCTCAGATATGGCCATCAGGATTTGAAGGGGGGGGGGATGAAGTAACCTTGGCGAAAGTACAGAGATTGATAACAAAATGATATCGGGGCTGTACAACGTTGATTATGAGGATAGACTGAGGGCATGTGCAGACTCCAGTATTTGGTGAGTAGAAGGCAAAGGGGGGGGGGGGAATATGATCGAGACATTTAAGCTATTGAAGGGTTATTATCTTGTTAACACTGAGGAGATTTTTCATATGGTAAGACAAGGGAAATGAAAAAGGACAAGGGGGGGACATCCCTTGAAGTTACAATAGTGAGTAAAAGGGTAAGAAGTAAGTTTTTTGCATGGAGAATGATTGAAACATGGAATGCATTGCTTTAGAGGGTGGTGAACATGCAGACTGTGGATGAGTTTAAGGAATGGTATGATAGACTTTTATGTTGACTAGTGCTGAACTCCTACAATGAGTCTTGTGACTCCAAGGAAATCAGGAAAAATAATAGATAGCAATAGCTAAAAGAGATATCTCTGCAGCACACTACACTCCAATATACAACTTGCTGATTCCTATCTGAGAGCCAGTCGCCTATCAAATTGACTAATCTAGCATCTAGTCTTATCTACTCCAATTTAGTTACCAAAGTGTGGTGTGACGATCTATCAAAAGTCTTTGCAAAATCTAAATATAGCACTGTATGTGCATCTCCCTTGTCCAAATACGTTCATCGCCTTGTTATAGTACTTAAGTAAGCTAGTAAAACATGACCTTCTTTTAACAAACCAATGCTGACAAGCACAGAGAATACTGCTATTATCCACACACTTCTTTATTCTAGCTCTCACCAACCTCTTCATCACCTTAATTACAACTTCATATATACAGATTGGCCTAAAATTTTTTAGCCTTAGCCTTATTACCATTTGTGAAGTGGAACAATTTTGTCTTCCATCCACTCCTTTGATACTTATGCTATTGCAAGACTTGTTAAACAGGTAGGCCTATGCTTATGCTCATTCCCTGAATATTTCCTTATGACACATGGTGATATGTCATTAATCAGTATGCTTTCTTCTTTTCCTTGACTGTCTCTTTAACTACCTGAGTCCACTGTAGCATTCTGTTTTTCTATACTTACAGACAACTTCACTATATGCTTCCCTAGCTGAATCAATCAATGTTTTCTTCAGAGTTTGCCAGTGAGTCTCATGGGATTTGATTCTTAACTTGTAACTCTCATTTTTTATTGAATAATATTTGTACATTTGAGTCTATAGTTGATCTGTGAAATCATCTCAACTTTGATTCTTTTTAAAATTTCTTATACAATTTTCTTTTCAAATATGATATTCAGATTTTCCTGCTCATAAGTAAATGATGATCACTTCCATCATTCATATCCATCATATATTCATCCTGAACCATTGTGAAGGGCTCTATTAACAATTGAATTTGTGCATTGCGTTTTGCAGGAACCTGGTATTAGTAATGACTGGTCCATGTCTTAAACAGAAATCCAGTAGGTGCCATTGTTATTTATCTTTGCTCTTTTCTCCATATTTTCCCAAAACATTTATGTATGTGTGGCATTCATTTCCTACTCTACTGTTAAAATCCCCAACAAAAACCAAGTTTTCTTTTCTTTTCTTTCTTTTTTTCTTTGTGTCTGCTACCTTCTCTGACTCAAAAATTCCTTCCAATTTTGCCTTAATAGAACTTTCTATGGGACCATACATATAAGACTCATTCTCCAATTCTCCATTTTGATGTTTACCCACATCATTCTGCTAGATATTGCTTGGCATTCAAGAAGCTTATCTTCATGTTTATTGTTGAATAGCATAGCTACTCCTTTCTTTCCCTAGTCACTATTTCCTGATTATAACATCTTGTGATGGTTATTTAGAATCTCACCTGTTTTTGTTTTATTTTATTTTTCAGTGTGTGTGTGTGTGTGTGTGTGTGTGTGTGTGTGTGTGTTTGTCTGTCTGTCTGTCTGTCTGTCTGTGTTTATATGTATATTATTATTTTTATTATTGCATGACATATCCATTACAGTTGTATATCTTCAGAATGCTTCAGGAATTGATATTATTCATCATTCTAGATGTAGGTATGGTTTTTAAATCAGCGAAGTATTTGAATAATTTAAGGAATTAATTACTGGCCTTTATGCCATTGCATTACTCATTGTCATGATCTCTTGCAAGAATGTTTTTCTTTTAACCTTTTTCTACCAAAATGTAATTGAAATATTGTAACTAATACATCAAGCACTATTTTACATATTATCAGTAAACACCAAAATAAAATATCTTCTTTACAGAAGATATTTTATTTTGTTTTGGAGAAATTTTTAAAATAATACTGCACTCAATATTATACCATATTTTGAATTAAAATAGCATAAATTTAAGCATGATAAATGAGATGAATCTAATAATTATAGTGTGCAACTGTTATGTAATTTTGAGTCATCATCATAGTATATTCTAATAAATAGACCATTTAATTGACTGTATTCTATGTTGACTACATATAAAAATGACTACTGTTAACAGTTTATTTATTTATTTATTTTAGAAAGACCAAGTGAGCACTCTCAAGGGTCATTCAGGTTCAGTTCTGGCTGCTTGTGTTACCAAAGATGGTTCACTTATTTCCAGTTCATTGGATGGATCTGTGTGCTTTTGGAACCCTTCTAGAATGACTAATAAGCAGCAATTATATCACACTGGAAAAATTTCAGCTGTGCAAATAGATTCTTCAGGAAAATTATTCTTTTCTGGTGATACTCATGGTCATCTGACAGTATGGGAGATTTCTAGTGAAGGACAAGGAGACCTAAGATATCTTGGTCATACAGAGGTATTTAAGCAAAAAAAATTTATGATAAAGAGCAACTGAGTTAGTTTACTTCTTCTTCTTCTGCAGCTTCTCCCACTTAAGTGGGGTCACTGTTGATGATGATGAGTCTCCTCCACATCCTCCTGTCTAGGGCTGTCACCACATCCAAGTTCTTCATCCTCAAGTCCTCTTCTACCAGCTCCCTCCATCTCTTCTTTGGCTGCCCACGCTTCCTCCTTCCTTGCACATCCATCTGCATGACCCTTCTTCCCACACATTCATCCTCCCTCCTCATCACATGACCAAACCATCTCAACCTTGCCTCCTATATCTTCGCTCCTAAATTAATAACTTTCACTGTTCCCCTCACATAGTCATTTCTCAGACAATCCTTTCTGGTCACACCGCACATCCACCTAAGCATTCTCATCTCTGCTACTTCCATCCCTGATGTTATTTTCCTCAGGGCCACAGTTTCTATAGCATACGTCATAGCTGGCCTCACTACTGTCCTATAGATTTTGCCGTTCAGATTGATCGGCACCCTCTTATCGCATAACACTCCGGCCATCTCCCTCCAGTTCCTCCAACCCGCTTGTATCTTGCATCCCACTTCCTTCTCAGCGCCTCCATCTTCTTCCACTGTTGAACCTAAGTATCTAAAGTCCCTCACCTTCCTGATGGCATTTCCTTCCAGCTCCAGATCTGTCTCCTGGCCGCCGCCCACTGTGCAACACATATATTCTGTCTTACTTCTGCTCAGTCTCATACCTCTCTCTTCCAGTACTTTTCTCCATCTTTCCAGTTTAGTTTTCCCGCTTCTTCTTCTCTTGAATCTGCACACAACAAGATGTCATCTGCATACAACATTGTCCAAGGTGCATCTTCTCTATCACAATATTAAACAGAAATGGACTTAATGCTGACCCTTGATGCAAGCCAACTGTTACTTGAAAACTTTTTGTCTATTCCAGACAGATCCGAACACTTGTCTTCACATTTCTGTACATCTCCTGCACCAACTTGACTTATTTCTCCAGAACCTTCTTCTCCCTCAGACACCTCCAGACTTCTTGCCTTGGCACTCTATCATATGCTTTCTCCAGATCAATAAATGCCAGATGTAGCTCCCGTTGTTTCTCTCGAAACTTTTCCATCATCTGACGTAACCCAAAATATCATCTGTTGTTGATCTACCAGGCATGAAGCCAAATTGTTCCTTTGCAATCTCCACCTCCTTTCTCAATCTTCCATCAAGAACCCTTTCTAAGATTTTCATTGTGTGGGACATCAACGTTATTCCTCTGTAATTTTTACAGTCTTTTGCATCCCCTTTACCCTTGTAGATGGGGACAAGAGTACTCTCCCTCCATTCCTCGGGTATATTTTCCTGTTGGCAAACTTTCATGAACAGGTCCCACAGTCCCACAACAGGTCAATTCCCTCTTCCCTCAGTGCCTTCCATGCCTCCACTGGAATCCTGTCGGGGCACACCGCTTTTCCATTCCTCATCCTCTTCATGGCTTCCGTCACTTCCACTCTACTGATGTTCTGCACTATCCCCTCAGAAGGCTGCCCATCTTCTCTGTGAGTCCTTGCATTTTCCTCATTCAAAAGTCCCTCAAAGTATATTCTCCATCTGTTTCTTATGTCCACATCCCTCCATAATACTCTTCCTTCAGCATCTTTGATCTGCCTCACATGTAAGATGTCCTTTGCTGCTTTATTTCTACATTTTGTTAGTTGGCAAATTTTTCTCTGTCCTTTCTTTGTTTCTAATTGATCATACAGATCTTGATATGCCATGGCCTTTGCCTGTACCACAACTTTCTTGGCTTCTTGCTTTCTCTCTCTATACACCTCTCTGTCCTCTTCCACTCTTGACTCATCCCACTTCTGCTTTGCCTTCCTCTTAGCTGTCACTGCCACTTGTACATTATTATTCCACCACCAACCCTCCTTCTGCTCTCTAATCTTTCCAGATATCTCACCGAGCACCTTGATTGCACAGCTCAGGTTACTTTTGAATTATGTTTCCACCAATCTTGTACACTTTCCAGTCCATCTGAAATCCTTTCTACCACCCTCTCTCTAAAACAATTCCTCACACTCTCTTCTTTTAAGTGAAACCACTTAATTGTCTTCATCCCATGGCTTCCAGAGGTTCTTATCTTCGATCTTATTGTAAAGACTGCACACAGCAGTCGGTGTTGCTGTGCCACTTGAACTGTTGGAATTACTTTACAATTTGTCACAACCTTAAGATGTTTTCTTCTAGTCAAAATGTAGTCAATTTGTGAACTGTTGTTACCACGTTATCAAATGTTCTTCCCTCTTGTAGAAAAATGAGTTCACAATTTTCAGATCAAACGCTACTGCAAAGTTCACAACCCTCTCTCCTTCCTGGTTCATCTTTCCCACTCCAGCATCTGGTACCTCGGGTTTGCCATGCCCATACTCACTGAAGTGAGCCCTTGAGTTTACTGCTATGCTTAAATATGTTTGATGTGATAATGCACTGAAAGTCATCTTTAATAAGTATGACTTGTTGCATAAAGTTTATTATGAGAGCATTAATAAATCCTTGAGAGGTACTATGTGTTCATCACAATCAAATTTCTGTATTTATTTATTATTCACTTTCCTTCAATAATTTCTTCATATTAATGTTATCAGCAGATCTCCAATATTGTCAGATCTTATATTCAGTCTTCTTAGTAAGTCCTAACTGCATCCATTCACCTAGATCTTGGTCTTTCTCAGGGTCTTTTTCTTCCCTCCACCTTGACTTCACACACACACAGCAGTTCTGCTAGATACTCCTCTACCACTCTATTTAAGTGACCACCATGTCAGATTAGCTCTATTCACACAATTCTGAATGCTAATATAATAAATTTCCTTCCTAAATAACTTCATTTCTAATATGCTCTTGTTACTAAATATAGTCTGTCAATTTCTCTAATTTTTCTGTAATTCTCATCAAGTCATTCCGCATATGTTTAATCTCTTGCCTCATCTTTGCCAACTCTGCTTTCATATGTTGAATTAGTTTTTCAGTGCCATTTATGCAAATCACATTTTCACTAGCTTGCATGTCTTATTTATTAAAGATACCAAGAAATTATATACTTGGTTTAATCCATTATCCAAGTGTAAGCAAACAAAGTTTGCACCTGAAGTATTTTTCAGGACACTGGGGCAACTCGTGGCACAGGTGGTATAACTTCTCATCACTTGCCTTAGTATACCATAATGCAAAGCACGTCTCCTTGCAGACATGCATAATACAGGTAGGTATTCAAAAATCAGGCAACCTCTGGACCTGAAGGGTGCCGGATTTCGGATGGTTATATATGCTGTATATTTTTAACAGAAAATGACTACCTGTACAATCCTTTAAAGAAAGAAAATTAAACACTAAATGAAAAACTTATGAAATTTTAATGTTCACCAACTAAATATAATGGTTCTACATAATTTTAGTTCAACTGAATAAAATAGTTCCTCAGAATTTTAATTAATAAAATGTTGATGGTGGTGACAGCACGTTGACTTGAAGTTAATGGCAGTGGATTATCAAGTGTGGACAGCACTGCTGCTTCTTCCTGCTTCCTAGCTATTTTCTTGAATATATCGTGCAGTGTCTGCTGCTTCATATATTTGGGTCTTTCTCTAATAAGTTTATCTTGGAGCAAGTAAACATTCATGATTTCTTGTTCACTTACAAAATTTCGTTGCTCTAGTCCAGCCAGCAGTTCAGTTGTGAACGTAATTAACCTGTCAATAGAGATTCTTTCTCTCACGCCTTCCTCATTTTCGTCACTGCTTTCATCTTCATCACTACCTGTAGAGGCATTTCTCTCCAGACTTTTAACCATATCTACAATTTCAGAATCAGTGTAATGATGAACTGTAGGCACCTTATCGACATTCATCCATTTCATTAAAACATCTTCATTTATCCTTGATGAAAGCTCCTTGGCATCAGGATTAGTTACATCTTTAACATAAGCAAGAAGTTCCTGTATAAGCTGCTTTTCTTTGGGAACCCTAAACCCTGAAATATTATTTTCAGTGTCTTCGTTAGAATGAGAAGTAAACATTAAACTTGGCCACAATTTATGCCATCCATTTTTCAGTGTTGATGTTTTCACAGACTTCCACACAATTGGCAACACAGTACACTGCATCCTTAATGCTGAATTCTTTTATGAACTTCTGTACTGGGGTGCCTGAATTAACTGAACTCACTACGTGCCTCATTAACAGGGATCGATACTTACACTTCATAGAACATATAATACCATTGTCCTGTGGTTGAATTAGTGATGTGCAGTTGGGTGGGAGGTAGACCAAAAAGATTATCTTTCACTAGAAGATCGGCTTTTGGATGTGCCAAACAATTGTCTAAAATAAGAAGTATCTTGCAATTAGGATCTAATCCAACCGAGTTACAGTGAGCCCTAGCCTCAGAAACAAAACAGTTTTGAAACCAATCCAATGTAATATCAGTGGTAACCCATCCTTTCTTGTTGGCATGGTAATGGACAGGAAACCGTGTCATATTCTTGAAGGCCCTTGGATGTAAACTTTTTCCGATAACGAGCAACTTACATCTATGGGTACCCGCAGCATTAGAGCAGCACATTACCGTGACACGATCCTTCGAAGCTTTAAACCCGGATGGCGATTCTGCATCCTCAGTTGTTAGAATTCTTTTTGGCATACATTTCCAAAACAAGACAGTCTCGTCAGCATTGTACACTTGTTCAGGACTTAAATGTTCATCACTAACTAACTTTGCAAATTCATCCACATATGCACTAGCTGCTTCTTTGTCGGATGAACGTTTTTCCCCACACACCGCATGAAACTGTAAGCCATGTCGCGACTTGAAACGATGCAGCCAACCTTCTGAATATTCACACTTGTGTTGCAATCCCAGCTCTTCATGAAACATTTTGGCTTGTTCCTTTAATAAATCACCAGAAATTTCCACACCTTCACTTACACGAAAATTAAACCAGGTTATGAGAACTTGGTCCGGTTCCGAACTTTTTCCCTCCGTCATTGACTTCCTTACAAACATTTGCTTTTTTGATACACTGTCAGAAAAGAACCTTAACAGTTTTTTTCTGTTTTTTAATATCATACCCTGTTGAAGAGTCAATGTCGTATGTTTCACAAATGGTTCACACAGACACGCTGCTATCGAGTTTTTTAGCACTTCCACTCTCTCTGTGATCGACAACACACGATGTTTACGTTTTACACCACCTCTTTTCTTTGCTGAATCCATAATGGGGCTATACAGCAGCAAATAAAAGATAAAATGAGAAGGAATAAGCAGGTTATCGCAATGCTTATCGACTACAGCGCCATCAAAACATAAACAGAAACAGAAAATAGTGGCATGCCAACGTGGTAAATTTTAAAATGCACGCTCCGAAATCCATGCCGGAGATCTGAAGGAACCGGATTATCGATGACTGGATTTTTGAATGCCTACCTGTACTATGCATTGAGGGAAGGGTTGCTGCCCAGACTAGTTTCGACCCTTATTGAGGTATCATCAGTGTGAGCCAGATCCAGAGGTGGTGATACTAAGATGGAAATAATGGAGAAGTCATATTTTCCTATATGAGTTACCAAAAGGTGTCACACCTTATTATTAAAATACTCTGGATTAGAGATAGATAGTGTTGAAAGTTTTTCACTTGAAAAACTTGACTTGAAAACTAAAACTTTCAACTAAAAGTTGAAAAGTTTTTTAAATCAACAGGTTGCATGTCTGTTGTCTTACTGCTCACCACTGCCAGCTCTAGTACCACTTACCACTGACTCTCCATCATCTATGCATGCTGTCTTACCAATCAACATCACTAACTCATCACCACTTTTGCCCACTGTCGTACCATCAATTCCACTTACTCTCATAACTACATCTATGATCTGTTACTCACTACCACTAACGTTCACTGATATCCTATAACCCATAAGTATGCTGCACTTCTTACACACCCAAACTCTCTCTTATTTTTTTAGCTTTTACAGTACTCTTTCCTTCATTTCTTTTTTCAATGGCCTTCAGAGCATTTTGCCGCTTTCCCGATATTTATGTTCTGTATTCTTCCCATAACTATGGAAAGAATGTTCTGTATTCTTCCCATAACTTTTATTTAGCTCTTTTTATATGTTGCTATGCTTTCTTATATTTTTCTCTATATTTTCTAAGGGGAACCTACTGACTTACTTGCTAGGAACTGTCAGCCTGTTTCTTGTTTTTTAATATCTACCTCTTCCTGAGCTGCCATGAAGTTCTCATTTTTCTATCCTTGATACAACTTCACTACATGACTCTCTGGCTAAATCATTTAATTCATTGTCTGCCTGAGAGTCTCCAAGGTTTGATTCTTATTTTCAAACTTTCATCTATAGACTGAGTCTACAATCCAACTCTGAAAACGTATCAATTTGATACTTTTTAAAACTTTCTTATGTTCCAGAAAGTTTACACTCCATCACCACTCATTCACACTCTCTTACACTCCTTTCTTACATTGACTATATTATTAGCAGTAATTTAGTCAGTGAGACTTTTCTTAACTAGTTATGAATATTAGAGATGAAAGACTTTTCTTGTGTCTTCTCCCCAATCGAATCTCTATACATCTTGATGGTCAAACATTGTGTTAGTAATGACTGTTCCATATCCTGAACTCTGTAAATGTGATATTCCTGAAATTTCAACTGTAACTAATATTTATTTTTAAGTAAACTTCACATGTTGATAAATGCTATAAAGACAGAATAGGGGAGGGGAGAGAGAGAATTACTGCTTACATAAAAAAAAAGGGGGGAAAATATCATAAATTATCCACTATGGAAGTTATTATACTTTTATTAACCAGTGGTCAAGTTGAAATGAGAAAACAAATTTTAATAGTGAATCCAAATTCCAAATTTCATTAAATTCCATGCAACCTGGGAGGAATTCTCATTGTCATCCTTCAGTTATTTTCCACTTAAAATAATGAGACAAAGGAGGAGGTATCATTCTTTCATTAACTGGTCTTGAACCTAAGTCTGGCTGAAGGATGAAAATAACTGCTCTGTAACATAATTATATGACCTAATAAATGTAATAACAGGCGCTCTTATATTTGTTTATTTACAGTGCAGCAGTAATTCTCAACCTTATTGGTTTGTGCCCCCCCCTCCTTGCCCATTTGAGAAACATTATTTTCTAATGCCCCATTTTAAAAATTGATTTATGGATATTACAGATTTAATTATTAATAAATCTTAACAACAAAAAATGGAAATTAGCAAAAGTATTAGTTAATATTACGGAGTTGATAATAAATATATAATTTTCTGAAATATTGGTAAAAGAAATTTTGTGCATTTTAAGCATTGATTCATGTAAAAAATAAAAGAAAGAGAGAAGAAAAAATTGTGTGAATTATTCTTAAAACATACTTATTGGGCATAATTCTATTTCTTTAAACAGTCTCTAGTCAATGTAATAAACCAACCTCTATTCACTGAATTTTTTAAACGCCTCTCCTCTCTAAATGCAGTGCTGCCCCATTGAGAACTACAGTTTGAAATTGTTCACAGTTGAATTTTCAGTAGTTGATATTCCAGCTGTTGATAACTGTTGTTGAGAGAACCAATATGAAGTGTTGGACAGATTTGTGTTATTCAAAGAGTGCTTCTGAGTGGTAATTGTTAAAAAGCTGTGTGTGTCAAATGTTTATAGCAACTTTATAAAATGTCTGATCCACTTTTATATACTTCATACATAATTTTTGTTTTGCCTCTGCAACTAAAATCAAAATTGAAACAAAGGGGCAATTTTTAAGAGTGTCGAGTGTTATGTGTGACTGAAATCTCAAATGTTAGTAAATTTTCATCCAGTAATAACTGGGTTATTGTAATATATAATTTCGAACCCCCCCCACACACACCTTTTATACTCCATCAGGTGGTCCAGTTGAAACAAAATGGAGATAGCCTTTCAAATTTTTGTGAAGATTATAAATACCAAGTTGCAGTAAAATTCATCCAGCCAGCATTCTGGAATAACTTACATATGGATGTATGGATAGACAAAATAAATCTAGTAATGAGAAATGGATGACTCATATTACAAACTTAATCTTTAATGGTAGAATTTCCACCTATTTACCAAAGGTATCTTCATTACTATACAAAATAGCACATCATCTTATACAATTAACAGAAGATTCTAAAATCACCACAACACATTTAGTAAAGTAACAAAATTGTCGAAAAAATTTTAATTAAAAAATGAAAATAGGATTGATGCAGGGGAGATGTTTCAGCTGTGTGATAGTGATGGAAGAACAAGAGGTCATTCCTGGAAATTAAAGAAGAGTGTGGTTAAGAAGGGTGGTGAATGAGAGGAATTCATTGCCTGACTTAGTTGCGAGCTCTTCGTCTGTAAATGAATGCAAGAAGAGATATGACAGATATTGTTTTACTAGTTTGGGTCTCCTGTGATTAGGCTACTGACTCCATAGAGATACCTGTAATAATAATAAAATAAATAACATCAACAGATTGTACTATATGACAGTATATACACTGTGTATGTATACTGTGCTGTACTATACTGTATATCAGCGGCGTCACATACCCATTTTGGTTGGGTATGCTGTCATGTGGCTTATGCAATCCATGGTACAAAATTCACATCAATTTGACTCTATGATTGCAAACAACTGAATATCCCCTTGCAATCCACTGACAATATCATTGATATAAAGTTTGAACAATACAGATCCCAAGATTGAGCCCTGTGTGGTTAGCCTAGTGGTTATGTGCTTTGCAACCATATGCCTGGGGAAGGAGTGTCCTAGGTTCGATTCCTGAGTCTGCACGGTTAGCCTAGTGGTTATGTGCTTTGCAACCATATGCCTGGGGAAGGAGTATCCTAGGTTCGATTCCCATCGGTGACGTGAGGAGCTGAAGGATCTTCCTCAGCCATAGCCAAATTAGCCAGTCTTGGGCGTGGACAGCAGGGTTTTTCCCCAGTTTATTCTGGGCTTTTTCATCCCGCAAAGCAGGCAAAGTGGCCTTGAGAACTTAACACTACACGCCATAGGATACACCGGGGCATAGGGCTGACCACCTTATCCTGTTAACGGAGTGAGGTCCGATGATCAATGGACCCTCGACACTGCAAGGTAAAAGTGGGTAAAAGAAGATGACAGATGACAAGATTGAGCCCTGTGGAACCCCACTTGTAACCTTCTGCTTCCTTGATATTGCCCCATACTCAACTCTCCGATACTATCAGATAGCCAATCCTGAATCCAGTTGACTAAACCGACATCTAAACCCATGTGCTGTAACTTAAATATCAGCTTATCATGTGACACCCTGTCCAATGCCTTTTTAAAATCCAAAAAATGGCAGTGTATGCCTTTCCCTCATCAACTGAGTCTACTGACTCCATGGAGATACCCGTAATAATAATAATAAAAAAATAAATAAGATCAACAGATTGTACTATATGACAGTATATATACACACTGTGTATGTATACTGTGCTGTACTATACTGTATATCTGCGGCATCACATACCCATTTTGATTGGATATGCTGTCATGTGGCTTATTCAATCCATGGTACAAAATTCACATCAATTTGACTGTATGATTGCATCTTTATTGATGTGTGAAAGTTTTAAGAGGGCATAGTGCATACTTTGAATATTTTAATTTAGCAATTAATTGTAACGAAATCTGCATAGAGTGGAAGAACAATGTGTTTGTTTTAAGATATATTAGAAAACAATAATGAAGGAGAATGATATATTTGGTTGGTATATTTGAATTACTCAAAGATATAAATATGTGAACACATCATTAATAAGTCAGGTGAGAATGGGAAATGTAAAGGAAAGAATGAGTGCGAGTAGAAATCATTAATGGCAAATGAATTATTAATAATTAACATTTGTGATATGTGGCCTGTAAGTTGCTGAATGGAGCAAATAGCATGTGATCCTATAAAGTCTAGACATGAATATGTGAATTTATGATGGCATAATAAAAAAATAAAAATAATAAAAAAATTACTAAGAGAGGGAAAGCTCTTTGTTTACAATTAACCAATAATAAACAGCCACTATATACATTTAGTAGTTCAGTTCAACACTATAGGGAGAGGCTAATCCAATGAACTAATAATGTTGATCAGGTGATTCATTTAGGCATGGTAGGAATATATGTTGTGGTTTGATAGAGCAGTAAATCATCTCGTAAAAGATGTGCATGTTATGTGTATTTCTCTGGTTTATGTATATTTCACTTAGTTTTTTTAAGAATTTTCTTTTGTTTACTGAGGCTCAGTGTGCATTTTTGGATACATAATATCCAATCATTATCGGAATTATCCACACTTTCGGGAATCCTACATTCATTAGTTTTATTTATTATTTTTTAAAATTTATTTTTATTTTTTAGCGTCAGCAGTCTTATCAATAATAGATATCTCATATATGGTAGTATTTTATTGTAGATCAACACTTCTTATAATACACGGAAGTATTCATTTTTATTCAGGAATGGATAAATTTTTACCTTCATGCCTTTTATAATAAAGTGACAAGAGCAGTGGATGAGGGAAAGGCATACACTGCCATTTTTTTGGATTTTAAAAAGGCATTGGACAGGGTGTCACATGATAAGCTGAGATTTAAGTTACAGCACATGGGTTTAGATGTCGGGTTAGTCAACTGGATTCAGGATTGGCTGTCTGATAGTATCAGAGAGTTGTGTATAGTGGGGCAATATCAAGGAAGCAGAAGGTTACAAGTGAGGTTCCACAAGGCTCAGTCTTGGGACCTGTATTGTTCAACCTTTATATCAATTAGACATTGTCAATGGATTGCAAGGGAATATTCAGTTGTTTGCAGATGATGTGAAGCTGGGAAGGGTTATTTGTAATAGTACAGATGCAGCAGTCCTGCAGGAGGATTTGAATAAACTATACAGATGGGCAAATGAATGGGGGTGATGGGTTAATGTAGCAAAACGTAAAGTCTTGAAGTTTGGGATACATCGATGGGAGGCTGCATACTCAATTGGAGAAGCTGTACTGGAAGAAGGAGGGAAGACAAGAGATCTGGGGGGTGATGATCGATAGAAAACTGAAATTCTTGGGGCATATTGCAAAGGTGGTGAAGGTAACCTAGAAAATTGCTGCAATACTGAGAAGGATGCTGACCTGCAGAGATAGAAGAGATGTCATTCCGTTGTATAAGACCCTGATCAGACCACACTTAGACTATTGTTCTCAAATTTGGACCCAGGACTCGAAGGGGATAAATTAACTGTGGAGAGGGTGCAGAGGTGGATAACAAAAATGGTTTCAGGACTGCACAATGTTAATTATGATGATCAGCTGAAGGAATGTGGACTGCAGAGTTTGGTCGATAGAAGGAGGAGAGGTGATATTATCGAGACTTTTAAATTGTTGAGAGGCAGTTACAGGGTAGACACTGGGGAGTTCTTTCACTTGGTGGAGAAGCCGGAAGGAGCGATGTCAAGGGCCATCCCTGGAAAGTGCGAAAGGAAGCTGTGAGTAAGAGGGTGAGGAGTGGTGTCTTTGCATGGAGGGTCAACCATTCCACTTATTTACCACTCTTTTTACCACATATCTCCCTGTTTTTCACCTAACAACCAACTTTGCTCACCTCTGAATCTTCTCCACTGCTTCCTCATCTCCAAGAAACCCAGGAGAACAGACCTGAGCACAGTAATCCAGATGCAGTTGTATCAAGGCTTTATAGAGAGGAACTCTCTCATCTTTGCTTGTTAGTGTTTTCTTCAATAACCAAGTAATCCTGTAAGATACCCTAGCTACATTAGCAATATGTCCTATAAACTTCAGCTCTCTATTACTACCACCCCAGATCCCTGGTTTCATCAGTTTCCTGGAGTACGATTCCCTTAATGTGGTACACAGCTTAATCTTTGTATTACAAAATGCATAACCATAAAAACATAATCTTATGCTTTTCTACATTAAATTGACATCCATTGTGTTTTGTCCATTCTGTTGATCTATTCAAATCATCCTTCAAGCTTTATATCACCTTGATTAACCTATTACCCAACCCAACTTTGCATCATCAGAAAACAACTGAATATCTTCCTTCAAATTATTTTCTATATCATTTATGTACAAATTAAACAGTTGTGGTCCAAACACAGAACTGTCAGCACAACACTAGTCATCTGCCTTCTCCTGGATTCTGCTCCTCCATATTCTGTTCATTTGTCTATAACCGATATGACCACGTGTTGCCACCAACTGGTGAGAGTGATCATATGGTCTTGACCTGGGAGGTGGTTAAATGTGTGGAATTTTCAGATAAGAGTGGGTATATATGTGTGTGGAATTACAGGGCTGGTGAGTATCACAAGCTTTGGAGATTCCTTGGATCAGAGCCATGGCATATGAAACTGCAGTGACTGAATGTTGATAGTGTATGGGAAGTGGTAAGGGAGTGTTTGAGGGAAGTAATGGCAGACTGCATACCTAAAGTAAGGAGAGTGACTCAAGTGGGAGTTAAATGGATGGATATCACCATTAAGCTGGAGTTGCAAAAATATTGTGGAAGGAATTCTAGGAGAAAGGTGACCAGCAGGCACATGAAGAGTACAAAGCACAGTTTACATGGAGATGTTTATAGGTTTGAGTGGTGGATAAGAGGGTGGTTGATGGAGAGAGTTTATTCAGCAGTAGAGTCCGGAAGAAGATGTATGAAGAGTGGTGTGCTGCAGGATTCTGTTCTTTGGTCATCATCAAATTCCTGATATATACCCTCAACGAGTGTACAGGATATGATAGTATTACATGAAAAATTTACATCATTACTAACTTCCTATCTACAATTTTCCTCCAAATCAGTCTGTTACCTGTCAAGACTCCAACATTATCAGATCTTATATTTCTGTCTTCTAAGGCACTTTTTACTGTATCAATCCACCTATATCTTGGTCTTCCTCTGAGTCTTTTCCTGAAAACCTGGCAGAGAATACTTGTTTTGCTTATCTTTCCTCTCCCATTCTGTTTAAGTGACCATACCACCTGAGATTAGCTCTGCTAACGCATTCCTGGATGCTGACAATGTCAAGTTCTAGTTAAGATAAAAAGCCAAATGGTTAGTTTTCTGGCACCTTAATATAGAAAATAAGGGGATAAACATCCTTTGTTGTTTTATAGCCAGTAAGCGAAACTAAAGATCGATAACTACGATCTATAAGTTTCATGCCGAAAAACTATCGGCAAACAATTCGAAGTAAAGGTGGAGCAAGCTCCCTCACTATTCTTGATATTTTCTGATAATGTAAAACACAGCTCCTAGGAGATGTAATACTGTCATTACATTATGAGGAGAGGTCACTACCCAGACCGGTTTCAACCTTTTTTAAGGTCTCATCAGTGAGTAGGTAGACCTGGAAGATATCAAAGCTTAATGAAAAGAACTTACATACCTTCACTATACGAATGCCATAAAGGTGTAATTATATTTTAGTTAAGATAAAAAGCCAAATGGCTAGTTTTCTGGCACCTTAATATAGAAAATAAGGGGATAAACATCCTTTGTTGTTTTATAGCCAGTAAGCGAAACTAAAGATCGATAACTACGATCTATAAGTTTCATGCCGAAAAACTATCGGCGAAGGCAATTCGAAGTAAAGGTGGAGCAAGCTCCCTCACTATTCTTGATATTTTCTCATAAAACAACAAAGGATGTTTATCCCCTTATTTTCTATATTAAGGTGCCAGAAAACTAGCCATTTGGCTTTTTATCTTAACTAAAATATAATTACACCTTTATGGCATTCGTATAGTGAAGGTATGTAAGTTCTTTTCACTAAGCTTTGATATCTTCCAGGTCTACCTACTCACTGATGAGACCTCAAAAAAGGTTGAAACCAGTCTGGGTAGTGACCTCTCCTCATAATGTAATGACAGTATTACATCTCCTAGGAGCTGTGTTTTACACTATGAGAAAATATCAAGAATAGTGAGGGAGCTTGCTCCACCTTGACTTCGAATTGCCTTCACTGATAGTTTTTCGGCATGAAACTTATAGATCGTAGTTATCGATCTTTAGTTTCGCTTATTGGCTATAAAACAACAAAGGATATTTATCCCCTTATTTTCAATGTCAAGTTCTTTACTAATATCCTTGTTTTTAATATGATACTGCCATTGATGCTATCTGTTCATGCCCATAATCTTTCTCAGGACTCTCATTCTGCTGTCTCTAGTCTTTGGTCAAGTGTTTTACTTCTGACCCAGCTCTCAAATCCATAAATTAAAATTGGTTTGAACACTGTCTTTATATAGCTATTTTAATGTTTTAGCTAATTTCTCTCTTATTCCATATAAATTTTTTCAGTTGACTTCCTACCATACCAGCTTTGTTGATTCTGTTGTCTATTTCCATATTTAATTTACCATCCTCCCTAAAAATCGTGTCTAAGTAGCTAAAATGTTTTACTTCACAATGCAGTTGATATTTTAAATGTTTCTGCCTATTTTCATTGTCTTTGTCTTTTTAATGATAACATTCATACCATATCTATTACAACAGTTATTAAATTTAGTCAGGGAATCTTGCAGACTTGTAGCAGATTTATTTTGAAGTATAACATCGTCCGCATAAAGCAAAGAGCTGACATTAACATCTCCAATTTTGATATCAGGTTTAATACCACTTTCCTTCATAATGTGATCCATATAGATAATGAATAACACAGGGGATAATGCACATCCTTGTCTGACACCAGATTTAACATTAAACCATCTTCCTGTACTTCCTTCAATTCTAACTGCTGACTTACAACTCAAATAAAGACTAAGTATTGCTTGATATAATGCCCCATTGACACCATATAACTGTAGCGTATTGAATAGCTACTTCTCTCTTAGCACCTTGTCATATACCTTTTCCAGATCTACAAAACTTTAATACAGATCTTTATTATATTCCCATGATTTCTCAACTATTTGTTGTAAAGTGAAGATCTGATCCTGACAGCCTCTATTTGGCCTGAATCCAGCTTGTTCTTCACCAAGCTTTTCTTCAACAATTGTTCTCAACCGTTTCTCGAGTATACTTGCATAAATCTTACCAGGAACACTCAGTAGGGATATACCTCTGTAATTATAACATTCAATTTTATTTCCCTTTTTATAAATGGGTACTATGAGAGCTCTACTCCAATCATCAGGAATTCGTCCCTCTCTCCAGGCCTTCTGAACTATGCAGTGCAGCCACTGTAGGACTTTTATACCTCCATACTTCAGCATTTCTGGTCGAATATCATCTATTACTGCGGCCTTTCCACATTTCAAGCCTTTATAGCATTTTCTACTTCGAGTATGAATATGTATTCCTGACTGTATGCCTGTTGAGCGTTTTTTTACCACTTTGCTATCACTGCTTGTTTCATTTAGCAATTTTTCAAAGTAATTACTCCATACTTTAAGGATATCTTTTTCTCCTGTTTTCATGTCACCTGTATCATCTCTAATTCCTTTTACAGCACTATTTCCTTCATTTCTGAGCTTATTCAACAACCTCCAGAATATCTTACCGCCGTCTTGATATTTATTTTCTGTGTTCTTGCCAAAGTCCTCCCATGACTTTTGTTTAGCCAGTTTTACACAGTGTTTAGCTTTGTTATATTTTTCTCTGTATTCTCCAAGAGCACAAGCTGAATTATTTGCCAGGAACTTTTTGGTATGCTTTCTGATTCTGATTGGTTCTGATTTTTCTATCCTTGCAGATAACCTCACCAATAGATAGAGAAAATATCACTATCAACAATAACATAGTCAATGAGACTTTTCTTATTCCTTGCCTCTTCTCTCCATGTGAATTTGTGCACATCTTTATGTTGGAACATTGTGTTAGTAATAACCAGTCCATGTCCTGGGCAGAAATCCCAAAGGTATTTGCCATTATTATTAGCTTTGCTCTTTTCTCCAAATTTTCCCAAACTTTTTTGTGTGTCTGACAATCATTTCCATCAGGGTTTTCTTCAAGGCCACTGAATCTCCAAGGTTTGTTCCTGTTCTCAAACTCTTTCATTTTTTTTTCAATAATCTTTGTGTATTTTAGTCTACAGTTCACATCTGAGAGCTGCTCAACTTTTATTCACTTTAAAACTTGCTTACATGTTTCACTTTTCAAAATGAAATTCATTTTTATACTGCACAAGACTAAATAGTGATCACTTCCAATTTCAATTCCTCTGTACACTCTGGTGTTCTGCACCAGTGAGAAAACATCACTATCAACAATAACATAGTCAATGAGACTTTTCTTATTCCTTGCCTCTTCTCTCCATGTGAATTTGTGCACATTTTTATTTTGGAACATTGTGTTAGTAATAACCAGTCCATGTCCTGAGCGGAAATCCAACACGTATTTGCCATGATTATTAGCTTTGCTCTTTTCTCCAAATTTTCCCAAAATATTTTTGTATGTCTGACAATCATTTCTTACTGTGCTAATTAGATCCTCAACAAGGACCAACTTTTCCTTTTCATTGTGTCGTTTGCTTTCTCTAAAGCCTCAAAACATTCCTTTGCTTCTACCTTAGTGGAACCTTCTGTGGGACCATGGACACAAATAAGTTTCATTGTCCAGTTTCCCATTCTGATATTTGCCCACATCACTCTACTTGAAACTGCCTGTCATTCAAGAGGATTAGCCTCGTATTTAGTGTTGAATAACAAGGCTACTTCTTCTTTTCCTTGATTGTCATTGCCTAAATATAACATTTTATGTTTATTGCTCAGAAAGATCTCACCAGTTTTTGCATTTTTTGTTTCAGTCACCTCACCCCTGTTATGTTGATCTGGTACTTATCCAATTCCTCAGTTAGCTCCATTTCTTTGCCATTCAATCTTCTTATGTTGATAGTACCAATGCTGAGTTGGGGTGGGCTCGATGTTGGATTTGTTCCAGTAGCTGACTTTTCGCTGTTTGCCCTGGTTCCCTGGTGAAAACAGCAGGGTCCTTGTTTAACCACACGACACCCCTGCTGGCATGAAATTCTGTCATGTTGTACCATCATTTGAAATTTTGGTTTATGCCAATAAGAATACAACTTGGTCAGCTAAATCCCAAATTGCTAGCCCATCCTTGTTCCATTCAGTATCCAAGTAGATACCTTACAGGGTGTACCACGAGAAGGAGAGGATTGGACATTAGGTCAGAAGCCCTGGTCATTTCTCCTTCTCCGCATTCCTTTAAAGGCTATGTGGAGATCTTCTCTCAGTTATATAGCTTTGACCCTTAAGCACCCTGTTCTTGGACCATTACTGTTTATTTTGTACATTAATGATATATGAAAGGATCTGAGAAGAACTGTTCAGTTGTTTGCCAATTGATACCGATGATGTTAAAATTTTGCAGAATGATTTGCATAGACTGGTATTCTGGGTAAAGGAAAATGGATGTCAATTTAATGTGGCAAAGTGTAAATAAGGTTATGCATTTTGGGGTGAAAATATTACCAGCTGGAACTGGACTCCAGGAAACTGACAAAGCCAGGGATTTGGGAGTGTCAATGGATAGGAAGTTAATTTAGTGAGCACATAGCAAAACTAATGTAGGAATTACTTTTTTAATTGAGACCTTCTAATTCCTATATTAGTCTAATGTTATCTTTAATTGAATTTATAAATTAAGATTATTATATGAAATTGTGAATTAATACCTATAATTTATTCATCACTCTGATGAAATTTACCTCTCTCTAGTGCTTAGCAATGTAACATCACGTGGCTCGTTCTACTTTTGAATGATCAATTGTTTGTATTCCACCTTGTAAAACTGTTCCTATCAAGCCACTGAGGATAGTCTGTTAATTTCAGGCTGAAATAATTGGCAAATATTAAAATATTCTTATGCTAACATGTTTATATTTCTTGAAGCATGACAGTTGGTAAGGAGATCTTACAATATGGATACAAAGAAGATTTTATAACTTGTATCAGGCATGTGAGGGGAAGAAACTTGTGTTGGAAGGCATATCAGATCCAGGTTCCTCTTATGGTGAGTGAATGGAATAAGATGCCAGTGTGAGTTGAGTGCATTTTCAGTAAATATGTTTAAGAAGAGTTGTGATAATGTGTTTAGGCATGTGTGATGAACAGCCTCTCTTATCAGAGTCCTTGGGCTACCCTGGTGGAGGAAGAGGAGCCTATATAGAGATTGTCATCAAATTCTAGCTGTATGAAGTTAAAGAAGTAATTATTCACTAGAATGTTATGTCCCAGAAAAGGATGGAGTGAAATTTTCCTTTATTGTATGTATAGTAATTATTTTAACTAATCTTCTCAGGGCAGTTAGAAAGTAAATAATGATCATGTGTAGAATTGAAATGAACTTTACCACTTTTTTTTTAATGAAATATAAGATGATGCATAGAAGTATTTAAATTGATTATTTTGGAAGTATTCTAATGTATTTTAAATATTATTCTTTTATTTTATTACTGTACATTCTACATGCTGGTTATTTCATATTATATTTCAGTTTGCATCAGGAAGTATTTCTTCTTTATTATGGATTTCATCACAGAAGAAGTTGTTATGTGCTATAAATGAATACTCCAAAAAAACTACTAATTACATTCAGCTAGTTTCTCCTGTTCCTTTCTGTGCAAGCTCTCATTATGTTTTAGAGTAAGCATACTTTGGACAAAATATTCCAATTTTAAAAATATTATGAATAAATAAAAAAGTTGTTTAAGTATAAAGAGCTAATATAAGCTTCATTTCGGCAATGAAAACATTACTTAAATTAAGGGGATATTAAATCCCACATAGTTTTAAAACCGAATAAGAAACTCAAAGATTGGAATCAGAGAGTTTCTTGCCGAATATAGTAAACTATAAAGTATCGGCGACACTAGTGTTAGCCAATGCAAGTGATCCTAGTATGTAGTACAATACCGGACGACTCGTTGCAAAGGTGGGGGAAGTTCAGATCGCTATTCTTAGGTATTTTCCATAATGTAAAAACACATTTCCTAGGAAATGTATGCTGTTATTACATTATGGTTTCAGCCTTTTTTGAGGCTTCATCAGTGAGTAGCTAGACCTAATACCAAAGTGTATAGCGAAAAGAACTTATATACTCTGCGAACGAGTTTTCCAAACAAGATACTTTATAGTTTACTATATTCGGCAAGAAACTCTCTGATTCCAATCTTTGAGTTTCTTATTCGGTTTTAAAACTATGTGGGATTTAATATCCCCTTAATTTAAGTAATAAAAAGTTGTTTTAATTAGTGATATTCATTTAGATATGTTCTATTTAAATAAATGGTACATGTGATCATCTGAAGAAGCTGCCTTCCTAAAACTCATATGAGGACTTTTATAGCCAATATAATTGTACAGCTTCATGCCACATTATACTTGACAAGAAATTATATCCTTGTTTTCATTTTGATTTTATATGAGTAAGCAATGTTGTTTGCACATGAAATATTTTTTAAAATGTGTTTGCACATTATTATTATTATCATCCACAGACCCCATCGATTCATAGCCTCTCTAGGAGAGGTCCCTTTTGTCATACACACATACTCTCACACACAGAGCTCATCTTACCATATTCCTTAAACACATTCAAATTCTCTGCAGACACCATGCTCTCAGGCAATGCGTTCCAATCATTTACCATTCTCCATGTAATAAAAACACCAGCTTCTCACTCCTTTGGTCACACTCTCCTTATACAGCTTCCAGGAATGACCTCTTGTTCTCTCCTAATCTCCCACTATTTTATAAACAACCCCTTACCAACTTGTATGTCTCAATCACATCACCCCCCCCCCCTTCCTCCTATCCACTAGACTCCGGAAATTGCATCATCTCAACCTTTCTTCATATTCAGTATTCCAGAGATCAGAAACTATTTTAGTTAAATTTTTGTATGCAATCACCTCTAGACCCTCTCCAGCATCTCTTCATCCTTTTGAAAACCAAGTGATCAATTCTCTGCACAGTATTCCATATGGGGTCCTAATCAGAGCCCTACACAATGGAACCAGAATCTTCTTACTTCTACATCATTGCCAGAATTTGTTGTGTTGTCCTCACAATTTTGGCAATATGTCTTCTAAATTTTAGATCCCTGTCCACTGTAACCTCTATATCTCTTATTTCTTCCACTTCCAATAATATATCCCCACCAAGGGTAAATTCTGTATCATCATCATCATCATCAGCTTACCAACCCTTTGAGAGTCCTAGCTTTCCTCAGAACCTTCTGTCACTCTTCTCTATTTTTTGCCTAATCATCCAATTACATTCCCCAATAGTTTTGGCATCTTCTATCACATTATCCTCCCATCTAATTCTTGGTCTTCCTCTAGATCTGTTACTCCATGGGTATTCATTGCTACCATTATCTAAGATTATTTCTTTAGATAAAAGATTTTTAAAATGTCTCTGCCATCTGAGCAATATATTTTCTTTATTGTTTAGTGTTAAATTCTACATTCCATCTTTGATTCCCAAATTTTAAAACCTTACAATTTTGCAACATTGAACTGGTATCCCAACTCCAATGCCCATTCACTCAATCTGTTCAAGTCTTCTTGTAAGGCCACAACATCATCTCTGTTCTTCATAGTTCATCCCAACTTTGCATTATCTGCAAGCATTATCTGCAAATATCTAAATTTCCCCATCCAAATCTTTGCCAATATCATTAACACACAGGTTAAACAGCAGTGGCCCTAAAACAGACCTCTGAGGCACATCACTAGTGACTTTCCTGTTACTGGATATTGCTCTCCCGATACACAACTTGCTAATACCTATCAGATAGCCAGCCTCTGATCAAATGCACTAATCTAATATCCACCCGATACACTCTAGTTTGACTATCAACTTATCATGCAATAATCTATCAAAAGCCTTTGCAAAATCAAAGTATACTATGTGTATCCCTCTCCTCTGTCCAAGTAAGCCATCCTTATTGTAATAAGTAAGTAGATTACTAAAACATGACCTTCCTTTAGCAAATTCGTGCTGTCCATCAAAGATAATACCATTTTGTCAACCCAATTCTGGATCATGGTTCTCAGCAGCCTCTCCAACACCTTATCCACAACATCTGACACACAGATGGGCTTATAACTTGATGCTTCAGTTCCATCACTTGTGAAGCAGCACAATCTTAACCTCCTTCCACCCCTTTGGAACTCAACCCAGTGCAAGACTCATATTAAACAGATATGTCAAGGCAGATGCCAACTCCCTGGCACATTCCTTCAAAAATACATTGATATATTATTAAGTCCCACAGCCTTATTAACATCAAGTTTGCTCAATTCCCCACAATACCTCTTGCTCACTTACAGTCAGTATCTCCTTCCCATCATCAACTGCTCTCTCTCTCTCCATAATGTCACATTCATAATAATGAAAGACCTTAATAAACTGCTCATTAAGAATCTCCACTATATCTTCCACAGCAGTTGTTCTTATACCATTTTCTCCAATCAGTGTCATCCTTCCATAATCATTCATTTTTCTGCTGGCTACATATCGAAAAAACTCCTTAGGATTCTTTTTGACTTCATTAGCTAACTGCTGCTCATACTTCACTTTGTCAACCAAGTCACCCTCCTTGCCTGGCCTTTGTAATCCTCATGGAATTGGTTATTACCACTTCTGTTATGCTGCCTCCATAATGCCTTTTTTTTCTTCTGTATCGCATGCTTAATATCTTCATTCATCCATTTCACACCTACCTTATGTAACTTTCTGACCCTTGGAATACATTTATACATTGCTTCTACTAGAAAGTTCTCGAATATACCTCCAGGTAAGTCCTCATTCCATGCTACACCTGCAAGCTGTCTCCTGAGCTCCTCATAACCACCAGCCTTGTAGTTACACATATGCCCTTTTCTCACAGAGGTCCTCACACTGCTGCCAACCACACAGGTAATTTCTTCATGGTCATCTCACCAGCTGGAGGGTGTTTTGACACCTCCTTTATAATTACATCCTCTGAGATGATCAAATCCAAGACCTTCAGTCCTCTTGTGCCCTCTGTTACATACTATCTGAGGTAGTTGTCCCTCAAAGACTTGGATTCACTAGTACACACCAGAATCCAAACAGCAGTCAAAACAGTGGACATAAGCGGGCTGTTCCACGCAGAAGACAAAGTCGGTTCCATCAGCAGGGAAGGTCATGTTATCGGTGTTTTGAGATATTAAAGGCATTTTGTTTATTAATTATCTTGAAAAAGGGTAAAACAATAACCGGAAAATATTATTCCAATCTTTTAACCAGGCTAGACAAAAAAGTTTGTGAGAAAAGACCTAGTTTGCTGAAGAAAAAGAATCATCTTTCATCAGGACAACACCTGCCCACAAAGGTTTGGCAATGGGAAAATTAAGGGATCTGCACTATGAATTGTTGGAACATCCACCCTATTCCTCAGATTTAGCTTCCTCTGACTTCTATCTCTTCCCAAAACTAAAACTCTTCCTCGCTGGTCAGCATTTTTCTTCGAATCAAGAGGTGATTGCAGCTGTAGAGGAGTATTTTGCAGAACTTACTGAGAGCCACTACAAGGACGGGATAATGGCACCAGAGCAGCGCTGGAATAAATGTATTAATCTTAAGGGTGATTATGTTGAAAAATAAAAATAATTTTGAAATTATAAATTTGTTTTTTTTTTCATTGTTAGGCCGAGAACTTTTCAGACCAGCCACGTACTTCCATACGTTCTGTGTTTGTCAGAAAATTAATATCCATCCTAAAAATGACCAAGTATATGTTTAGCATACTGTTTGCCAATACATATTCTTTCTATTAAATGCTTCATGTTCTTTAAATAAATAAATGAATCTGTGTATGTGCACATGCAGATATATTTATTTATGCCAACATATTTATCTAAATCTAACTAATCTGAAGTAAGTGATGATAATGTATTTGTTTTACTTATTGCCACTCATTTTTAAATGAAATGAAAAAATCTTGACAGTAGCTTTTTTTTTCCATTTAAATATTTAAATATGTTTTAATTAAAATTCATAAAATTGGTTACAGAGGTTTGATACAGGAATTAGGGAATTTGTATTTAATTTTTTTAAATAAAAATTATTATTATTATTTTCAGACCTCCAGATGTGGTTGTGGGACCTCCTGTGACGAGTCTCTTGACTCCATGGAGTCAAGAGACTCGTCACAGGAGGTCCCACAACACTTTCAGGCAATGCATTCCAATCATCTGCCACTCTAAGAAAAATGTCTATTCCTCATCCCCTGTTTTCAGATATTCTGTGAAAAATCTCATCCACATTAATCTGGTAATTACCTCTAAACAACTTATATGGCTCAATTATGTCTCCTCCTCATATTCCAGAGACCAGAAACTGGCTTAGTCAGCCGTCTCTAATAATTCATTATTTTTTGGAATTCCTTTAGTGTTACACAGTCATCAGCATTCATTTTAAAAAATGGATTCTACAACTGTATTAGAAATAATTATTTTAATTTCCTGAAGTTTCGACCTTCATATTAAGGTCATCATCTAGAGTATACACACACACACATATATATATATATATATATATATATATATATATATATATACAAAGAAGAGCTATATTACATTTCACTCAGTATGCTAAAGAGACAATGATTTGATCAACAGTTATTCTACTGACTTGACTTCTCGTGAAAAAATAAAATTAAAATAAACAAATGAAATGAAATGAAATGAAATAAAATAAAATAAAACTACATCAAAGCTATATTCTATTTAAGACAAAATCACAGAAATTTTTTTTTTCTATAGATAGTTTTATTACAGCAAAAAATTATGTCCTAATTTAACATGAAAATTGTTATATTAGATTTAAGATCCTGGATTACCTATAGTCCTATTTATAATTAACTCTTAAGGAGAAAGGTTATGTGGGTAGTATATGTAACCACATAACCTTTCTGCATAGTAAATAGTATATAGTAAATTTAACAAAGCCTGTGAAATTCTTATCAACTACCCTAATGTTAACAATAACAATGGTCTGAAAAGAATTTCACAGGCTTCCTTAAATTTACATTCACACTATGTTTTGGTGTGATGTAAACAACAGGTGCTTTTCCAGTTAATTCTATGTGAAGTATTCAGGCCATGATCAGAAAGACCAGCTTTACTATAGTTATTAAATTTAATGTGTCGTTTATGTTCCTTTTTACTGATAGTAATTGTGCGTCCGGTTTCCCCTATATACAGCAAATTACAGGGCCAACAGAGGGAGTGGATGTGTGGATGAGTTGAGTAAGTTCTTTCATTTTGCAAGAATTTAAATGTGGCTTTAAGGTTGTATTTCTGGAGTATTCTGTTTCTTTTATCTGATATCCCTTTAATGTATGGAATGGTTACAGTTTTATTGTAATTTAGTTTATTTTTGTTTTTAATTGAGGTCTTGTGCAGAATTTTGTTGATAGTATTTTGGCTATAGCCATTTTTTAGGAAGGTATTGCTGATAATTTTTAATTTATCTTTAAGTGCTTATTCTTTGGTCAAATCTTCAAAGCCCTGTTTTTTGGTGTGTTGATGACACGTAGTTTTTGTGTTGTTTGGTGGTAAGAGTTTGTGTATATATATTGGTTAGTATGTGTAGGTTTCTGGTAAACAGTGATGGAAAGACTGCCAGAAGGAAGATTTGTGACAAGTGTATCTAGAAAACAAAGTGTGTTCTGCTTTTCAATCTCAATTGTGAATTGTATGCATTTGTGTTGTTTGTTTAGGTAGCTGAAAAAAGTGTATAATGTCTGGTGGCCATGGAACCAGATAGTGAAAACATCATCAATGTATCTAAGCCAGATTTTGAGTTTTAAAGGAGAGGAATCTAGAGCATGTTGCTCAAAATATTCCATATAAAAGTTAGCAGTTCAAGAAGAATAATGGTGAGCCCATGACTGTGCCTTCTTTTTGTAGAAAGTGTTTTGCCACACAAAATAGCTGGAATGTAGCACCCATTGTTTGCATTGCACCAAAACATAGTATGAACATAAATTTAAGGAAGCCTGTGAAATTCCTATCAACCACCCTAATCTTAACAATAATGATGGTCTGAAAATCCCAAGAATATGGAAGGCACATATTCTACCCACATGACCTTTCTTCCTACGAGTAAATTATAAATAGGACTATAGGTAATCTAGAATCTTAAATCTAATATAACAATTCTCATGTTAAATTAGGACAACATTTTTACTGTAATTAAACTATCTATAGAAAAATTTATTTTCTCTGATGTTGTCTTAAATAGAATATAGCTTTGATTATTTCATTTATTTATTTTAATTTTATTTTATTTTTTCACTAGAGGTCAAGCCAGTAGAATAACCATTGATCAATTCATTGTCTCTGTATATATATATATATGTGTGTATACTCCAGATGATATCCTTAATATGAAGGTTGAAACATCGGGAAATTAAAATAATTATTTCTAACTGACTTTAAATTTTTCAGGAATTGACAATGTATACTAAAATATGAATTAAAAAAACTTTAATCAATACCTTCCTATATTTTGGCAATGTTACATTGCCATCTTCTGGGAACATAAAACTATGATATGTGCATGCAGGCACTAACAGTGAGCAAATGAATCCTCATTTCTAACATGGTTGTAGAGTCCATGATATTCTAAAATGAATTTCATCTTTTCAATTACTTTTTTATTGTCATTTACACCAGTTGCATTTTCACTACCTTACACATCCACTGTCTTTCTGCTCACTGCTTCTAACTTGCCACCATCTACACACTTTTTCTTATCTCATACCATCGCTAACTCACCACCACTTTAGCCCACTATCTTACCGTTATCTTTCAAGTACTCAGCCATACTTTCAACTCCACTTACTCCCTTAGCTACATCCATGATCTTTTGACCACTACATTCAATGACATCTCGTAATACCTAAGCATGTTACACCAAGTCTTTCTCTCATTTCTCCCATTATCCTCCCCACATAAATATTTTTACTTTCTTCCCAAGCATACATATTCCACTCACAGCACCTGATCATTTGTAAAAAATCTATGCCACTTCATCATTTGTTCAATCATTCATAGATTAGTAGAAATTTAATAAATACAAAACTCAACTACACTGAACATCGCCTATCAATTACAGCTCTCGCACAACAATATTTAAATAACAAAATTATTGCTATCAGCACACACTTTTAAAATTGAAACTTATCTTTTCAGAGCTCTCTTCACCACCTAGTGGCCAACTATAAGTTATATATTAAAATTAAACATTATAAATGAAGGATGATTTTCCTAAAGTAGGAGAGTAAATGTGAAGAAACAAAGAGTTGTCAGAAAGTAAAAAAACAGAGGAAAAAATTCAATGTACATAGCTTGCTGAAGCTAAAAATTGATGTAGTGTATTCCGCTCAATAAAAAATGACAATATTGAACTTCTAGCTTTGAATAGAATATATGAAAAGAAAAACAGGTAGATAATGATTAGTCTACATCTAGGTACAGAAGAAAACTATTAAAAAAAAAATCACTCTGCACCTAGATGTAGTCCATATCAAAAGTATTATAAGCAAATTATAGTAGTATTATTATTATTATTACCCAAGACCCCATGGAGTTAAAGACTCATCTGGGAGGTCCTTTTATCATACACAGCTCATTATACTGTACTTTAAACACACTCAAATTCTCTGCTGACACCATGCTATTAGGCAAGGCATTCCAATCATTCACAACTTTGCAAGAAAAAAAACCTGCTATTCATTCCCCTACTCACATCCTCTTTATACAGTTTCCAGGGATGACCTCTGGTTCTCCTCTGACCTCCCAGTATTTTCTGTAGAACCTCTCCAGCATTGATCCTATAACAACCCCTTACTAACTTGTAGGTCTCTGTCATATCCCTCCCCCCCTTCCTCCTGTCCACCAGACTCTGCAAATTGCATCTTTCCTCATACTTGACATTTCAGAGGTTCGAAACTACCTTAGTCAGTTGCCTCTGGGCCCTTTCCAACATCTCTTTGTCCTTTTGAAAACCAGTTGACCAAATCTGGCACAATAGTTCATGTGTGGGCTAATCAAAGCCGTATACAATGGAACAAGAATCTCCCTACTTCTACAAGTCAGTGTCCTCTGCATCATTCCCAGAAGGCTTTGTGTTGTCTTCACAATTTTGGCTGTGTGTCCCCTAAATTTCAGATCCTTATCCACTATCACCCCCAGATCTCTTATTTCCTCCATCTCCGACAATATATCCTCACCAAGCTTAAATTCTGCATCCCATCTTTGTTTTCCAAATTTTAAAACCTTACATTTTACAACATTGAACTCGCATCCCCAATCACTCAATTTATTCAAGTCTTCTTGTGAGGCCACAACATCTTCTCTGCTCTTCATGGTTTGTCCCAACTTTGCATCATCTGCAAGCAACTGAATATCTCCATCCAAATCTTCACCAATATTATTGATATACAAGTTAAACAGTAATGGCCCTAGAACGGACCCTTAGGCACACCACTAGTGATTTTCCTCTTCCTGGATATTGCTCCCTTATACACAACTTGCTGATACCCATCAGATAGCCAGTTTCCAATCCAATGCGCTAATCTTATATCCAACCTGATCCGCTCCAGTTTGACTATCAACTTGTCATGTGATAATCTATCAAAAGCCTTTATGAAATCTAAGTATATTACTATGTCTCCTTCTCCTCTGTCCAAGGAAGCAGTCTCCTTATTGTAATAAGTAAGTAGATTACTAAAACATGACCTTCCTTTAGTAAATCCATGCTGTCAATGAAAGATAATACAATTGTTGTCAACCCAATTCTGAATCCTAGTTCTCACAAGTTTCTCCAACAACTTAACTACAACACCTGACACACACAGATTGGCCTATAGTTTGATGCTTGAGTTCTATCACCTCCTTTATGAAGTGGCACAATCTTGCCTTCCTTCCACTCCTTAGGAACTTGACCCAGTGCAAGACTTATATTAAAAAAATATGTCAAAGCCAGTGTCAACTCCCTGGCACATTCCTTCAGAATACGTGGTGGTATATTATCAAGTCCCACTGCTCTCAATCTCTCCATGAAGTCACATTCACAAGATTGAAAGACCTTTATGAACTGCTCGTTAAGTATCTCCACCACACCTTCCACAACAGCTGTCTTTATACCATTTTCTCCAATCAATGTCATCCTTTCATAATCATTCTTTCTTTTGCTGGCTACATACAGGGTGTTCGGGATAAATTTGACAGTTTCGTAAGGAAAAAGAAAATCTTCTTTGTATCTATTAAATTTAATGAATTGACAAAAAAAATTACAGGCAGAGTTAATTACAATACTATCAACAAGATTTACTCAAAATAACCACCATTAGCATCGATCACAGCTTCAATTCTGCTTCGGAACCTCGAACAAGCTGATGCTACAGTCTCCCTGGGAAGGGCCGCAAAAATTGTTTTAATTTTATCCATTAACTGGGCTTTTGTATTACTGGAAGTGCGATTGGTGTCTTTTTCAACTGTGCCCCATACAAAATAATCCATGGGGTTAAGGTCTGGGGAGTTTGGAGGCCAAACATTTGGACTGGTGAAGTCGTAGAAATTTTCAGACAACCATTTTTGACTTTTCCCAGAGGTGTGGCAAGGGGCCGAATCCTGCTGCCATACATACGGCCTACCATTGGCTACCCTTGTTATCCAGGGCTTGACTACAGTTAGCAACTCCACGAACAAAGCCCGAATTCCAATGCCAGGGTTCTTCAACACCTGTTCCTGCAGATTTGCGAGGAATTCTGCTGTACGAACGCAATCAGATCGTCTGCTAGGGATCTTTCTTCTTGCTACATCCTCGTAGTCACCATTGCAAGTCTCTAGTTCATGCCTGATTGTTTTTACTGTATTCAGGGAGCATTGGGCAGCAGTCGTAATATCCTTATTTTGATGGCGGGCACGAATCATCATGATACAAGTTATTCTCTTCCATGATTCAGGTGGGTTCCAGCTATCCATCCTTTCTGACATCTTGTATGTGAATGAAGAAGGGTCCAAACTTTTAAATGAAGAGAAGTGTGTGTTAATACATGTAACTTACAGAAAAATATAATTAATTATAAATATGTCAAATTTATCCCGAACACCCTGTACATTATAAAGCTCTTAAGATGGGATATGTGAAAATTATTCATTACATAAAATGCAGGGGGGGGGGATCATTTCCTACAAATTGTGATTTAAGTTAGTTAAAGCAAAGGATGCCTCTGATAACAGAAGAAATTTTGAATACAATAAACCGAACTAAGTCACCTGGCTATGATGAACTTCCTACTGAACTGGTGGCATAGCAGCCATCAGTTTTCTTTTCCTTTAGTGTTACATGGTGATCAGCATTCATTTTACACAAATTATGGACTCTACAACAGTGTGTTATAAATAATTATTTTAATTTCTCAACGTTGCGACGTTCATCATCATTATCTGGAGTATACACATATATATAACAGGTGCTTTTCCTGACTGGAAAAGTATCTGTTGTTTACATCACACCAAAACATGGTATGAAGGTAAATTTATGGAGGCCTGTGAGATTCTTATCAATCTCCCTAATCTTAACAATAATGATTGTGTAAAATCCCAAACATATGGAAGGCACATGTTCTACCCACTTAACCTTTCTCCCTAAGAGTTAATTTTAAATAGAACAGTAGGTAATCCAGGATCCTAAATCTAATATAACAGTTGTCATGTTAAATTACAATATCATTTTCACTGTAACAAAACTATCTATATGAAAGAATGTTTCTCTGATGTTGTCTTAAATAGAATATAGCTTTGATGTAGTTAATTTATTTTATTTTATTTCATTTATTTATTTTAATTTTATTTTATTTTCACTAGAGGTCAGGCCAGTAGAATAACCATTGATCAAATCATTGTTTCTTCAGCATACTATGTGGAATGTATTTTAGCTTAATATATATATATATGTATACTCCAGATGATGACCTTAATATGAAGGTCAAAACATCGGGAAATTAAAATGATTATTTATAATATGGTTGTAGAGTCCATAATTTGTGTCAAATGAAAGCCATCAGTTTTCTGCTTAAATTTTTTAACCACATACTATATGCTTGTAAAATTCCAGATGACTAAAAGACGGGCATCATAATACCAATTTTCAAAAAGGGAGCTAAACTATGTTGTGAAAATTACAGACCGATAACATTACTATGTCATACCTACAAAATCTTAATGCACATTATTTAAATAGAATCAAGACTTTGATGAACAAGACAAAAGTACTAAGCATACATATTACCAATATACTTTAGTTTTATTGACTTCAAATAAGCATTTGATTCCATTGACAGGAAAGAAATGATAAAACATCTTAAAATCTATGACGTTAGATTCAGAACTACAAACCTTTATTACAAATTATTATAAAGATTCCAAAGTAACTGTCACATTTAATAAAATTAAAACAGACAAATTTGATGTACAAAAAGGAGTCATGCAGGGTTATTTGCTCTCACCAAATTTATTTATTATCTATGTTGGAAAAATGTGCAAAACCATAGCCAATGAACCAGGTTTACAAATGAATGGCATGAATATAAATCACATTAAATATGCAGATGATATTATTATTCTAGTAGAATCTAAAGAACAATTAGATAAAACAAAAATTTTAATTGAAGCGTGCAAAACTTTTGGAGTGAAAAGCAATCTATGTAAAACGGAAACAATGAAAATAGGAACAGATGAGAAAAATCATATATTTGAACAAGTAAAGTAATTTACAGCCGATGAACTTCAACCAAAGAGAGTAGAAGTTCAACCACATGCCAGTGAAAATATCACATTTGAGGCTGTCTGATGTGAGATACAGGCCAGCAGAACAAAATAATACAGTTCGATGCTGCTATAGACCAGGGGATGAAAAAGTTGATGGAGACAATATGCATTGGCAAATAGACTCAATGATTGAAGAATGGATAATTATTATCTGGAATTTCAACTTCAACTATCAGAACATAGATTGGAAGGAGGAGAAGACACATGAGAGGAAGGAAATAGAATTTATGCAGTTACTAAGGGATAATTACCTGAGACAGCATGTGATGGAATATACTAGTGGTTTGAGAATGCTCGATCTAGTAATTGCATCTGAGAATTTGTCTATAATGAACATGACCATGTTGCCACCATTTGGTGAGAGTGACCATATTGTCTTGACCTGGGAGGTGGCTAAATATGTTGAATTTTCAGTTAATATGGGGTATATATGAAATTACAGGACTGGTAAGTATGACAAGCTTAGGAAATTGCTTGGTTTGGTGGCATGGCATATAAAACTACAATGGATGGAGGTTGATAGTGCATGGAAAGTGGTAAAGGTGTGTTTGAGGGAGGTAATGGCAGACTTCATAATAGAGTCAGGAGAGTAAATCAAATGGGAGTTAAATATCGTCATTAAACTGGAGCTGCAAAAAAATTGTGGAGGGAATTGTTAAAATCTATCTGCAGAGCAAAAACACTATTGACTATATACAATATAAGAAACTACTGGTTGAAGCAGTCTAGATAGCTTTCCAGAAGCATATGCAGATACGATTGGAGTAAATATGTTAAATCATTAGAGCATGATATCACTGGACCACAAAGAACAGGTTTTAAAATTTGCAGACAAATACAAACAACAGAAAATGACTAATTAAGAAATAATTTAATTTCAAAAGAGGATTGGATAAAACATTACAAAATATTATGGAAGGAAAAACAAGAAATAGAAAACAATGACAAAACTGGAGATATCAACATACAAGAAAGTACAGAAGAAATAGTAATGGAAGAAATAGAAAAATAATTTAAAAAATTAAGAAATAGAAAAAGGCCAGGCCTGGATGGAATATGTGTTGAGCTACTTAAATATACAAACAATAGCTAAAAGAAAACCAACTTAAATTCTTCAGTAATATCTGGAAATATCAAAAGAATGGGAAACTGGAGTAGTAGTAAATATTCACAAAAAAGGTCCCAAGGACAAATGTAGAAATTACAGAGGCATTACGCTTTTAATAACAGCATCTCTAAACTATATGCAAATATCTTAAAGAACAGACTAATTAAATACACAGAAAATTGTTTAGAAGAAGAAGAACAATCTAGTTTTAGAAGAGGGAGAAGATGCATTGAAGAAAAAAAACAAATTTAACCTGCCTACTTTCCTTCTATTTATTGATTACAAAAAAGTGTATGATAACTTGAACAGAAATCTACTCTGGAAAATATTACAAGATGATAAAATACCTCTTCAATTAATTAAAGCAATAAAAAGTGTATACAAAGAAACAAAAATTTTCATCAAATTTGCATTGTGGAACATTATCAGAATCTATAACTATAAATAAAGGTGTAAGACAAGGCTGTGGCTTATCCCCAATTCTATTCAACATTTATGTCAACAGAATCCTAAAAGAATGGAAAACAACTGTCAAAGATAGAATTAAACTAACAAATAAAATACAGCACTTTATGCAGATTATCAAGTACTAATTTCAAATTCAGAAGATAAATTCCAAATTGCAGCTAACTATCTAAATGAAATAGCAAAAAGATTTAAAATGAAAATTTCTGAAACAAAAGCTATGGCAATGTGTGGAAACACCATTCAAAGAGTCAAAATTATGGTTAACAATAAAATAATAGAACAAGTTACAGAATTCAAATACTTAGGAAATATAATCTTGCAATATAATAATGATTCACAATTGGAATTTACTACAAATTTACAATAGGATGAATGAATGGCATAATTAAAAGAAATTTTGGAAAACAAATGACTAAAGAAACTCAATTAAGATTACATAACATGACCTCTAAACCATCTCTCAAATTTAGAAGTGAAACTTGATTCTAAAACAAAGAAACAGACAAAGATTGGAAACAGCTCGGATGAAGTTTCTAAGACCTTTCCTGGGATTCACTAGATTAGATAAAAAGAAAAACACAAAAATAAGAGAACGATTAGATACAAAAAACATCATACAAGAAACAGAAGAAGAATGAATAACAAGAGGAAAGGTTGTTAGTGTGTTGCTGAGGTATGATGATGATGAGTTGCAATGCAGAGCCAAAATCATGAAAGGTGTGCTAGCAGAGCTGTGTGAGGATAAGAGAGTGAAGTTTGTGGATGTATGCCATGTGTTTGAGGGAAGAATGAAATTAGAAATTATACAGGCATGATGGGTTGCATTTAAATGGTTCTACTAAAGTGTGAGTGTACTGTAGAAAGTGTTGCTGGATGAAAGTACAGTGTGCAAGAGATCAGAAGGAAGAGATGAAGGGAAAAATCAGGAGAGTGGTACTGAGACAGAAGTAGTAGCATGAGAGATGAAGAGAGAATGAGAATGCAAGAGGAACAGGGAAAGGGGGGGGGGAATCTCTGGTAGACAGGGAGGCATGGCATAGGGAGAGTGGATGTTGAAAGTGGCAGTGAATATGTGTATGAAAATAGAATATATTATGATGTGGGGTGGGGAAGTTGAGACTGAGCAAATATATGTGGTAAGTGGTGATAACGGTGATTGGGCATGTGTGGTGGCGAAATCGCAACCCACACGTGGCTGGCTTGGTGCTGCCTGAGATGCTCACACTCTAGAACCATGCTTCTACTTTTGTCTCTCTTCAGTACCACTCTCCTGATTTTTCCCTTCATCTCTTTCTTCTGATCTCTTGCACACATCACACACTGTACTCTCATCCAGCAAACACTTTCTACAGTACACTCACACTCTAGACTGGCTGTAGACCTAAAAATGAACTGCTCTCTTTGTTTACAAATGCCAGAAGTATCAGAAATAAGGGGGGGGGTGAAATTGAGTTTATTATCATTAGAATAAGTGAAACAATTGAATGAAAATGATATTGTAGTATGGGAATAGAAATGGAAGGATACAGTATTTTTCACGAGTATAGAAAGGGCAAGAAGGGAGGGGGGGAATGCTGCTGATGATGGCAGGTAAATTAAGTCAACATAAGGTAGTCATGAGAGAAGAAAATAGTGGCAATGGTTTTGAGTCAGTGTGGTGCAACATGGAGGTTGAGAGGAAGACATATTTTGTTGGATGTCGTCATAGGCTTGAGAATGTAGAGGGTGGTGATGAAGAAATGTGTAAACAACCTGGATTAGTGAACAGCAGAAGGGTAATTATTAAGGGTGATTTTAATTATGGTGATATATATTAGAATGAAAAGATAGCATTTGGGAGTAGAATTTCTCAAGTTCTCGAGAGAGAACTATCTCAGGCAGCATGTAAAGGAGGGCATGCAAGGATCAAGAGTTCTAGATCTGACCTTTGTTTACAAATCAGAGTATGTAATTGTGAGAGGGATTTCACACTTTCCTCCAGTTGGTGAAAGTGATCATGAAGTAATCATGATCACTTTCACCAACAATTATAAGGCTGGTGATTATGACAAGCTTAGGAAACAGCTTGGAGCTATAACATTGAACAAGAAGTTGAGCGGTAAGGAAATAAATGCTGGAATTGACAAAGAAATACATAACAGCATCAATGTGTGAATGTATTCAGAAGGCCAAAAGGCTGAATAAGATAGGTGTAAAATGGATGAATGTGAAGCTTAAGCATGAAATCTGGAAAAAGAAAGAAAGTACTTTGGAGGAAATACAAGATGAATAAATCATAATAATCAGCCACATGAAGAGTATAACGAATAAGCAGGAGAGTGTTGTTTATTATTTTAACGGTATAATAGAACACAGAAACTAAGTAAATAATTAATTTATTAACTTGATGCTGATATTTCACTGGTATTATAACCAGCATCTTCAGAGCACAAAAACACTGTTTGTCACAATACGCAAGACTAAAACAACATGGTGTACTTAAACAAAATTGTAGCAGCAACACAAAGACTAGAGTCCTGATTTTGGCGCCCTCTATCTGAAAAAAAAAAAAAACGCTATTATATATTACTAGAGTCCTATAAAAGTGCTAGTTTTTTCTTAATATGACTGTCTCCCAGATCTTCGGCAAGTTAATACAGCCATATTTGTTGAGATTTGGAGTGTGTTTTAGGGCTTCTGTCGCCTCTAAGAACAATCTCTCTGATTTATATGGGTTTCTGTGTAGTACTTTTTCACCTCTCACTAACAATTCTCCCTCCTTTATCAAAAATTCAGCACACCTAAAAAGCATCTTACAACACCTCACCCTAAAAAGCTCAGACTTAATAGTAAGCTTTGACATCACTTCACTATTCACAAATGTACCACTAATAGAAACCCTCAATCTACTGAAGTCACACTTCCCCCCTGATATATTTGAACTATTCAAATTCACAATACATGCAGGATATTTCACATGGAAAGGGAAAATATACAAACAAATTGATGGGACAGCCATGGGCTCCCCCCTTTCTCCCCCCCCAGCCAACCTTTACATAGAACACCTGGAAAAACAAGCAATCAATACAGCCACTCTCAAACCAACACTTTGGCTACACTATGTTGATGATGTGCTTGCTATTTGGCCACATGGCCCTGAGACATTGAAAACATTCTTAGCACATTTAAATAGCCAACATCCAAAAATCCACTTTACTATGGAACTGGAAGCCAACAACTGTCTGCCCTTCCTGGATACACTCATCACACGTCTCCCAGATGGTTCCTTATCATTTTCAGTTTTCAGAAAACCCACACATACAGGCAGATACTTACACAAACAATCACACCATCATCCTTCTCAACAATATGGCATATTAAAAACGCTAACCCATAGAGCGAGAGCAATCTGTTCAAATGACAAGGCTCTTACTGCTGAACTGACTCACTTACGCCACACCTTCTTGGCCAACGGCTACAATCCACAAAAAATAAACAAAATACTAAACACTCCTAAGAAACCTCTCCCACCATCCACCACAGAGAACTACAACAAAACAGTCACCATCCCTTACATTAAAGGCACATCCGAAAAGATCTCAAGAATTCTCAATAAACATAAACTACGCACTACATTCAGACCATGTAGCAAATTAGCCACCCTCATCCGCTCACCCAAGGACAGCATTCTTCCTTTATCACATCCAGGAGTCTACCAAGTACCCTGCTCATGCAATCAAGCCTACTACGGTCAAACAGGAAGAACTGTGAATATCCGCATCAGCGAACATAAACGATACGTCCGGAAATATCATTATGGGAAGTCGAGCCTAGCAGACCATGCTTTGGATACCCCTGCACACAGGATCAACTGGAAAAACACAAAAGTACTACACAGAAACCCATATAAATCAGAGAGATTGTTCTTAGAGGCAACAGAAGCCCTAAAACACACTCCAAATCTCAACAAATATGGCTGTATTAACTTGCTGAAGATCTGGGAGACAGTCATATTAAGAAAAAACTAGCACTTTTCTAGGACTCTAGTAATATATAATAGCGTTTTTTTTTTTTTTTTTTCAGATAGAGGGCGCCAAAATCAGGACTCTAGTCTTTGTGTTGCTGCTACAATTTTGTTTAAGTACACCATGTTGTTTTAGTCTCGCGTATTGTGACAAACAGTGTTTTTGTGCTCTGAAGATGCTGGTTATAATACCAGCGAAATATCAGCATCAAGTTAATAAATTAATTATTTACTTAGTTTCTGTGTTCTATTATACCATTAAAATAATAAACAACATGTTCGACGAACACATAAGTCTGTCCACACGTTCAAGCAGGAGAGTGGTTCAGTTAATAAGAAAAACAAAAGTAGAGTATGAGCAGAAATTGACAAATCAGACAAAGAAAAACCCTAGAGAGTTTTTTTTATATTTATATATGTGGCAAGCAGAAGAAAGAGTGATATTATGGTAAGTTGATTTAATGGATGAAAATTGTGGAATGGTAAGTGCTGCAGAAGACTTTGTTCAGGTATTTTGTGATCATTTTATAAGGGTATTTCATCTTGATCAGGGTGAAATTATGAGGAAATTATAAAATGTGTGCATATTACTGAGTGATGACCTATCCTTCACAAACCCATGCTGCATCCCATACAGTATTCATTTCATCTGTCCATTCCTGTATTTTGCTCTTGACCAACTTCACTTCTACAGTACTTTGACAATGACAACTCCTAATATGCTGATGAATTGGTAATTTGTTTGCTACATCAGTCTTGAAGATTCCTTTATGCAATGGAAACTATTTTTTCCTCTTTCCACCCTCTTGGGACTAACCCAGAGCTGAGACTTAGAGATTAAACAGTATGATCGAGGGCACTGACAATTCCATCACAGCTTCACATAAAACTCGAGTTGGTATACCATCCAATACCACAGATGCATTCACAATTAAGTTTTGTGTCAGCTGGTCAACTTAGTTGATAGGATACCACATGGAATACTAATCAGTGAACTGCAGCACATGGGGATGGATATAGAGTTGGTGAGATAAATAGGAGGGTGGTTGATGGAGAGATATCAGAGAATAGTTTATTCAGGAATGGAATCCAAAATAAGGCATGTGACTAGTGGAGTGCTGCAGGATTCTGTTCTTGGACTGCTACTGTTTAATTTGTACATTAATGATATAGGAAAAAAATCTGAGAGGAACTGTTCAGTTATTTGCTGGTGATGCAAAGATGAGTAGAGATAGTTAATACAGATGATATCAAAATTTTGCAGGATGATTTGGATGGATTGGCAGACCTGTCAAAAGAGAACAGATGTCAGTTTAATGTGACAAAGTGTAAGTTATGGTGTGAAAAGATTCTCAGTGGTATACCACGTTGGTGGGTACTGCACTGCAGGTGGAACTGCACTTGGGAGTGTTAGTGAGTAGGGAGAACATAGCAAAAGTGGCTAAAGCAGCTCATCAGATAACTTGGTTACTGAAGAATACTTTTGATGACAGAGACAAGCAGGTTATTGTTCCTCTTTATTGAGTCTTTATAAGACTCCATCTTGACTATTGCGCACAGATCTTGGTGCCAGGATTTCTTAGTGATGAGGAGGAGATGAAGAAGATCCAGAGGCAAGTTACCAAGATGGTAGCAGATCTATGGAATGAACCTTACAAGAACAGGTTGAAGATTTGTGGGTTACAGAAACTGGTTGATAGGCAGATAAGGGGTGATATGATTGAAACACACAAATTACTGAAAGGTTTTTACAAGATTAATTCGGAGGAAATTTCTTAGAACAGGTCTAGTGGTGGGAGAACTAGGGACCATCCATGGAAACTGAGTAAGAGTGTAGTTAGAACTAGGCTTTGTGCTTGTAGAGTAGTGAATGAGTAGAATAGGTTGCCAGAGTCTGTTGTGGATGCCATATCTGTGAATGAGTTAAAGTAAAGTATGATAGATACTTTGCAAATGTTGGATAGTTCTTGACATGATGTTTAGGGCCTCCATCATCGAGTCTAAGGACTCCTTGGAGTAGCCGATAATAATAACTTGACAGTCTCATTACTCACAACCTTGATAACCCAGAAACAGAAAATAGTCTTAACAAAGGATGGTCGAATATGAATAAATTAAATGAAATATGGGAAAATAATAGCCTTTCAAAAAAGCCTCAAATTAAAATTCTATAAAACCATTATTGTACTTACATATGGAGTCGAGTCTGGGACACTCGGTCAGAAAGAAATACAGAAAATCAGGGCAATCAAAATTAAATGCTTAAGAAAAATAAATAAGACTCACTGGTTAGAACATAAAACAAATGATAAAACACGAATTAAACTATACAGATGATATCATAGCTTTAATTCTTAAAGAGCAATTAAGATGGTTTGGACACTTCCAGAGAATGTCCTTTCAAAGTTTATCAAATATAGTCTTGAATGGAATCAAGAGGCAGACCAAAAAGAAGTTGGTTACAGTCTTTGAAGGAAAGGTCACAATTATTGAGCTTCAGAGAGATGACAGAAATGGCTAGAGATGAAACCAAATGGCAAAGATTTGTTCATAGGGGAATCAACCTGTCATCTGAAAGATGAGAAAGAAGAAGAAGAAGAAGGGTTTGACTCAAATGATTTGTCTCACTGACTTCAATTGACTCAGTAGTTCCTCCCACATTCCCACTGTTCTCAAATTCTGCATTACATTAATATCACAAGGAGGAATCATTGAGTCCATGAACTTGAGTCAATGACCCACAAGTAATGCCTAGTAGGATGTTGCTATAGACCTGGTAATGTGGAAGGTTTAGCAAATTGTTCTGACTAATAAGAAAAATGTAATCATTATGGGTGATTTCAATTTTGATAATATAGACTAAATGAAGAGATAGCATCAGGAACCAAATAGAATGAATTTCTTGAGTTTTTAAGGGATAACTACCTTAAGCAGTACATAACAGAGGCCACATGTGGATCAAGGGTCTTTGATTCTATATCATTAGAAGATAATGTTGTAAATGAAGTGTCACATCTTCTTCCAGTTGGTGAAAGTGTCCATGAACTGATCACTTAGGTGGTGGTCAGCCATATCAGGACTTTTGTGAGGAAAGGTTCTATGTGAAACTATAAGGCAGGTGATTATGACAAACTCAGGAGGCATCCTTGCAATATCATGGAATCAGGAATTGGATGAGAAGGAAATCGGTCCTGCTTGGTCTCTACTCAGGAAGTATCTGGCAAAAGGCATGATACTTCCTTGCATCTGGCAGAGGCAAGGAAGTAATCTCCTGGCAGAGGTCAGGAGATTAAATAAGGTGTAGATGTAAAATGGATGACTGAAGAGGTGAAGTGTGCAATCTGGAAGAAAAAGTCATTATGGAGGTGGCACAATATGAGTGCAAATAATCAGTTTCATGAGGACTGCAAAGAGCAAGCAAGGAAGGTGAATCACTTAGTAAGGGAAGCAAAAGTGCAGTATGTGCAGCAGTTAGCAAATGAGGCTAAAAGAAATCCTAAGGAGTATTTTTCAATATGTGGCCATTAAAAGGAGGAATGATTATTGGAGGATATTGGTCAGTGAAAATGGGAAAATGATAAACACTGAGGAGGATATAGTAGAGATGTTAAATGAGCAGTTCATTAAAGTGTTCCATCCTTGTGATATTAACATAATGCAGAATTTGAGAACAGTGTGAATGTGGGAGGAACCACTGATGTTGAGTGAACAGGAGGTGAAATTGAGTAAACTTGTCAACCAGGCTGTGGGACTTGCTAGTATATCACAGTGTGTCTTGAGTGAATGTTCTGGAGAGTTAACAACAGCTTTGACATGCATTTTTAACATGAGTCTTAGTTTAGCCAATGTTCCAAAGGAGTGGAAAGATTGCAAAATTGTTCTGTTTCATAAAAAGTAAAGCTTCGACTTATAGGTCAATCTGCTTGTCTCGAATCGTGGTCAAGATTTAGAAACTAGTGAGAACAAGGATTCAGAACTGGGTGGACAGCAGTAGAATTCTCGCTAATGGACAGCATAGGTTTGCTAAAGGAAGATTATGTTTCAGCAATCTATTTACTTATTATAACAAGTGTGATTAATACATTGGATAAGATAGATGCATATACAGTAGTATATTTAGATTTTGCAAAAGCTTTCAATAGATTGCCACACAAACTAGTAGTTAAATTGGAACAGAAGGGGTAGGATGTAAATGGATGTAAATGTAAGTTTCTATGGTTAAGCAGTTCTGTAGATAGTTTTCGGTATTGAGACCACATATTAATATAAAGAGCTTATTAAAAATAAACAATTAAAAAACCTGACAAGTTTCGTGTGTCATAAGACTTACATCATCAGGGGTAATGTTACATAAAAGTTTTACACAACAAAAGCTTATTGACAATTAATTACACATATTAGATGTTTTTAATAACTTCACAACTGTTAAATAATTGAGAAACCAGAATACAAATGATATATTCATTACTGTATGCATGCTGGAACATTGCTAGTTGTCATTCTGTGGTTCCTGTGTTCTATATCCTATGTCCTTGACAGTTAAATTTTTGATGAAGGCAGATACTTGATGTAAAATCAAGCCTTGATTTTTATTGCACTGTGTAGGGAGCCTAAGCATCTGTGCAACTCTTCTTTAAATTTTCTTGTGAAGCAATTATTATCAATATATGACATGTTTGTCTGTTGCCAGAGAACTTGATGGCCAGTAGTGGTTGTGTGGAATGCTAAACCTGATTTGTGCTCCCCTCTTTTTTTCAATGGCTTTTACATGCTAAGACATGTAGATCCCGTCTGACCTACATAACAAATGCCACAAGCACAATCAATCTCATAGACACCTGTTTTTTTCATGGGGTGATGTGGCGATTTTGGTGGGTGTAGGAATCTTGATATTTTTTGTAAAGATAGAAATGCCACTTTTATGTTGTACTCGCAGAGTATCATAGCCACTTTGTCCATGACATTTTTGACGTATGGCAGTGTGATTGCATTCTTGAAATCTTGTTTAAGTAAGGGATTTGCAGGAGCTGTATTAAGAATTTTTTTGATTATCTTAGGGTCAAAACCATTAATGCAAGGTTCTGTGACAGGTAGTGTAATTCTTCATTTCTTTTAATCAGTGTGCTAGATATATTGTGTGTCCTATCTTGCAAAGTTTTAATTATGCCTATTTTTGCATTTAAAAATCTTCTGTTGTGGTGGGTTTTCTGTATACAGAGAAGAGTAACCTTTTTTCCACTTCGTTTACTTCAACAAGGATATCCAGGAAAGATAATTTTTTGTGCTGTTCTAGTTCAATAGTGAATTTTATATTGGGATGCAAGTTGTTTAGATAATCTTTAAAAGCAACCAGCTCATCTACCATTAACGGCCAAATAACGAAAATATCATCGACATAACGTAGCCAAACTTTTGACCTTTTTTTTTGATAGGTTTTTAATGCATTTGAACTTTATCATCAAAACATCCAATGTCCTAAGAATTTATGGAGCATCAAAAATTTATAAAAAAAAAAAAAAAAAAAAAAAAAAAAGATATTCCGTTACGGCCAATTTTAGATGGGAGAGATTCAATGACCTCAAACTTAGCGAAATATCTGACAAACATGATAACATCACATATAGAAAAAACAGAATCATTTATAAAGAATAATTTGCATTTCATTAAGAAGGTAAAGGGTATAAATATAGAACCTTCAGACATCTTAGCAAGTTTCAATATAGTCAGTCTCTTCACCAGTGTAGCTAGAAATGACATAGTGGATCTACTTGAAAACTTTTTCCTACCGGACACTGTAGGACTTTTCAAGCACTGCTTGGAAAACACTTTTTTCATTTTTCAAGACAAATATTGGGAACAAAAAGAAGGACTTGCCATGGGTTCCCCCCCTCCTTTCTCCTACTCTAGCCAACCTATTTATGGAAATTTTCGAAAACACCTGGATGGCACATAAGGATGAACAGCACTGGATTATGGAATGATGTGAAGAACACTTTTATGTAGAAGTAAGGATGTTTTGATTCCTTTGCACAAGACTTTGATCAGGCAGCATACTGAATCATACTTACACTTTTGTGTAAATATGATTCGGTATGCTGAGGGGCTAGAGTACTCCACCATCCTCCCTTACAAAATGAATAAAGACAAATAAAAATAATCAATATATATAAAAAACTTTTATTACATTTATTAAAAAAAAATTATTCTAAGTAAAGACAACACATATCAAACACACGTTAACTATTACTATTATTATTATGGGAAACTCCAGGGAGTTGACAGACTCATTGAGGGAGGCCCTAACATCATGTCAAGAACAACTATTCTACATTCACACAGTATCTATCATACATCACCTTGAACTCATTCACAGTCATGGCACCCACAACAGACTCTGGCAGCTTATTCCATTCAATCACCACTCTCCAAGTAAAAAATCTAGCTCTAACACCCTTGCTAACCACATTCTTGCCCAGCTTCCATGTATGGCACCTAGTCCTCCCAACATCCGTCCTATTCTCAAAAATATCTTCTGAATTAATCGTATAGAAGCCCTTCAGTAATTTGAATGTCTCAATCATATCACCCCTTTTCTGCCTATCAACCAATTTCTGCAACCCACAAATCTTCACCCTGTTTTCATAAGGTTCATTCCACAGGCCTGCTATCATCTTGGTCACTCGTCTCTAGATCCTCTCCACCTCCTCCCCATCAAGAAGAAACCCTGGCACCCATATCTGGGCACAGTAGTCTAGATGGGGTCTTATCAAGGCTTGATACAGAGGAACAATAACTTGTTAAAGTATTTTTCAGCAGCTAAGTGATTTGATGAGCTGATTTAGCCACTTTTTCAGTGTGCCCCCTGAACTTCAACTCCCTATCCACCAACACTCCCAAATCCCTGGCCTCATCAATCTCCTGGAGTATGATTCCACTAATGTGATATACTGCTGCTAATCTTTTCACTCCAAAATGCATAACCTTACACTTTGCCACATTAAATTGGCATCCATTTTCCTTAGCCCAGTCCTCCAAACTATCCAAATCATCCTGCAAAATTTTGACATCCTGTGCACTCACTATTGCTCTACCCAACTTTGCATCATCATCAACAAACAAGTTAACACTTCCTCTCAGATCCTTTCCTATATCGTTAATGAACAAATTGAAAAGTAGCGGTCCAAGAACAGAACCCTGCCGCACACCACTAGTCACAGGCTGTCCTTTGGACTCTACTCCTAAATAAACCACTTTACTGATTTACTGATTAGAATTCCATGTGGTATCCTGTCAAAGGCCTTAGCAAAGTCCAGTAGAATCACTGTAAACCCATTACCCTTATCCAGTTCAGCTGTCACTCTGTTATAAAACGTGTGCAAGTTACTGAGGCATGATCTACCCTTCACAAAACCATGTTGCCCCCAATACAGTATCTCATTTTCATCCTGATGATGTTAATCGTGACAAAAATTATGAAAGATAAAAATTTTACAATTCTAACTTACAAAAGTTAGAATTGTTAAAGCAGTGGTATTTCCAGTATGGATGTGAAAGCCGAATTATTAAGAAGAAGGACAAATAGCAAATTGATTTTTTGAATTATGTGTGTGGAAGAGACTATTAAGAATCCAAAAATGACTGCAAAAATTACTACAGAATGCTCCTTGGAGGTGATGATCACTAAACAGAAGTTGATGCACTTTGGACATATTATGTGAACTGATGAATCATTGGAAATGGCCATTGTTGAGGAAATGAGAAGACCACAAAAGAGTTGGATTGACAACATAAAAGAACTTACCAACTTGAACTTGCATTTACTGAAAGAAACAGAAAGAGGCCGAGTGGGATGGAGAGCCTTTGTTCATCCGATCACCAAGAGTTGAAAACACCTGGATGACACATAACAACAAACATGCCTACTACATTATAAATATTTTCTTCTTTTATGTATTTCAGAAATTGGATTACTTTATCTTTAAATTTAGATAAATTTTGCGAAAATCTTGATATCCAGTCATCTAGAAAAATGTGGGGATTATTTTCTTGCCCAAACCGAACCCCTTAGTTTTAAGGAGATTTTCAGTACATTCAGTACATGAGGGTAATATAAATTCTAATAGTTATATACACACACGGACAAAGAAATTAGCGCACCTGGAAGAAAACTTGGTAAAATGGCGAAACTAAGCAGATTGCTAGAGTGCAGGGTGATATGCAAATGATCCAAGTTTGGTGCGATTGTGCATGCCCACACACCCTGCGGTGGTGCTGCAAGCACGAACCAGCAGCCTTATAAATCCGACGTGTAGTCAATAGCCTATTAAAGCGAAAAGCACCGGCCGACGCTGAAGAGGTTGAGATGTTGGAGAGGGTTCAGAGAAAATTTACTAAATTTGTGGTTTGATTTCCAGTCTCTGGAATGTGGACAGATTGAGAATGTAAATTACAGATCTTAATGGATAGAAGGGAGACATGATTGAGACGTATAAGTTAGTAAGGGATAATACCAGATTAGTGTGTATGAGATTTTTCATAGAATATCTGGAGACAGGTGGAAAACAAGAGGCCATCCCTGAAAGCTGTATAAGGTGAGTGTGAGCAAGGGGACAAGTAGTAGAATTTTTGCATGGAGAGTGGTAGGTGATTGGAATGCATTTAAGTCAAGGTATGATGAGCTGTGCATGTGAGAATGAGACCTCCGATGATGATCCTCTAGACTCCATGGAGGTATAATAATAATAAGTCACCTTCTTGGTGACTTATTGGAGGTTGATAACTTGAGTTCAACAGCCAATTATTATTAAATATAGTACATAGATTCTCTGTACTTTATTTAAGTATATAATAAAACTTCTTATTTTGCTTCTGTATGTTCCATAGTGTCTGCAAGGGGAAGGGGGGTGATTTTCACAAGGACATTTTCATTCCAGTCTTTGAAAGAATAGATATAATAAATATGTTTTTATTGCTACAAATAAATAAAAATCCTGCTATGTTTTTCAAGAAAAGGGCTGCATCTGATGATCTCCAACAAAATAATGTGAGCACATCCAGATTTGACCAATAAACAATCATTACTGAATAAAAGAAAATTCTTCTTGGAAAACAAAAGAATGAAGTATTAATTAAAAAAAATAAATAAATATGGCAAGTTGTACAGGATTTGCTCACTTAACACTCCATCAATACATATGTAATTCATGACATGTCTATATGAATCATTTCCTCAACATTATTGATTTGCTAATAAATGACTATAGGGAGGATATACCTCCCACTTGTAGCGATTTACTAAGCTGCTAGTGTATCAGTTAGTTATTTGTACTTCCCAAACAAATCTCTTCCTTCTGCTCACAAGTTATTTTTTTGTTTGTTTGTTTATTTATTTTTTGTTTTAATTATGGCCATCATTAATTTAAATTTAATTCTAAAGTTATTTATTTGGTTGGTAATTTAAATATACCAACCAAATATAGGATTTCCTTTAATTATTGGTTTTTAATTATTATATTATTAATTAAGATCTCATTGGAGTCAAAAGATTCATTGTAGGAGGCACTCACTGTTACACACAAAGCACATCAAACCGTTGTTATTGGTGTAAACTCATTAGTGTGCATTCACCACAATGTCAGGCAACACATTACACTCACAGCTGCTCTCCATGTATAGAACCTGCTCCTTATGCCCCTCCTCACACCCTCTTTATACAGCTTCCAAGTATGCCCTCCTTGTTCTATCCCCCATGCTCTTCCATTCTATGAAAAATTTCTTCCACATTAACCCAGTAACAACCCTTTACCAACTGAAATGTCTTAATTATGTCTTCTCTCTTTCTCCTATTCACAAGGCTTTGCACACTGTATTCCCTCAGTCTGTCCTCATATCCCACATCCCAAAGACCAGTTAATGACCTTAGTCAGTCTTCTGTGAACCCTTTTCAATATATCCTCATCACCATGAAAACCCAGGGATCCAAATCTGTGCCCAGTAATCCATATAAGATCTGATCAAGGCATTATACAATGAAATTAAAACTTCTTTATTTCTACTAGTTAAGATCCTCCTCATCAATTCCATAATGTGATGTCTTCACAACTTATGTAATGTGATCTCTCAACTCTAGATCCTTGTCTGCCAACACTCCAAGGTCTCTTATCTCCTTAAGTTCCAGAATTTTCCACCAAGTGTATATTTTGCATCCGAATTGTACTTTGCATTAGATATATTAATATATTCTGAAACAAACACGTTTTTTTCCACTTTTTCTGCACAATTTTTTGGTTTTAATCGAAGTTGGCATACTTGCCTGACATGTAAACAGGAAGTATGAGACAAATATTTTTTGTCCTGTCTTAAGATCAAGTACATCAGAAGACACTTGGTCCCTCTCTGGCATGAACATGTTAAACTATATTGAGTATCCCAGTGTAATTAACCACCTTTGGATGTAATTCCAAACTAGCATTTCCAGTACCTTGATGATCACACATGACAATTGGTCACTAATTCCTGCATCAGTCTTTTCTTCATCCTCATATAATGAAATTATCTTTTTCTTCTTCTGCTCATCAGGAATCTTTCATGTGCTAAGACTCAAACTGAGCAACTCAAAACTTCCTCATATAGCTCAGGGGCAATGTTAACTCTTTTGAATATTGTTTCAGAACCCATGTAGCCCACCTGCTGTATTTGTATCAAGCCCTTGTAATAACTTTAATAATTCTAACTCATCTACTTTTGTGTTCTTGTGTCCAGTTCTTTCCTGGCATCCAGAGATCTAATAAGTCTGCCTGCAATGTGGGATATACCTTAACTGAACATTTTAACAACTTCTTGTGTATCTGACACTTTTTTCCTACCATCTGCATTCACTAAAGTTATTCTTCCATGGTCATTCTTGCTTTTTACATGTACTATTGGATTTTGTTTGGACAGTTCTGCTAATTTCATTTCATAATCTATTTTTTGCCTTCCTCACCATTACCATTACTCTCTTGGTCTGCTCTTTATAATGTTCCAGTCTTCTCATCACTCTTCTCACAAATTTCAGCTCCACAATATCCTCTTTATATATGCAGCTCTTGCTTTAAATTGTTATTCATCTGTCATGCAATTAATTCTCCTTACTCTGTGGATATAGTCTGATATCCTTTAGCCACTCTTTGACTAATTTACACATACTATTGATTCCTCTCTAATGCTGTTTCTCATTCCAAGGTTCAGCCTCATGCTGTCTTCTTGGTTTATTTAAGTGATGACCTATGCCCTCTAAGAGTGGAGGCTTTGGAAAGCTGTGACACTAATGATTTTGAAAGCATATGGTGTGAGGTGGAGGTGGGCAAGCCACAATATTTAGTGGGGTGTTGCTACAGACCAAGGAGCACAGAGGGTGGGGACCACGAGATTCTGAGACAGTTGAGCATGGCACGTGCAAGAAGAATGATTGTTATTGGAGATTTTAACTACAGCAGTATAAATTGGGGAGAGGAAGATGCATGTAGCAATAAGGGAATGGAATTTCTAGAATTCTCAAGGGACAAATGTCTTAGGCAACATGTAACAGAGGGAACAAGAGGTTCAAGAGTTTTGGATTTGGTTATAGCATCAGAAGAGTTGATAATAACTGAGATGACATCTCTGCCACTAGTTGGAGAGAGTCAAAACATCCTGGTTTTGACTTGGAAAATGAATAGACATACAGGAGTATCAAAGAGACGGGAACGTATGTGGAATTATAAAGCAGGTGATTATAATAGTCTTAGACGTCAACTTGGTGAAGTTTCGTGGAGGGAGGAATTGGAAGGCCTGGATATCATTAGTGAGTGGGAAATTGTGAAAGAATATTTGTTAGCAGCAATGGTAAGTTGTATACCACAAGTGAAGAAGAGGACACAATTTGGAGTAAAGTGGATGACAAACAATATTAAACAGGAACTGCATGCAAAAAAGAGTCTATGCAAGAGATGGTGACAGGTGAAGAGAAGATGCATGAAGAATATAAGTGACAGGCAGGAGAGTGACTAGCGTGGTAAGGAAGGCAAACCTGGAATATGAGAAAAGATTGGCTCTTAGATCCAAGGAAAATCCTAGGGAATTTTTTAGCTATGTGGCCAGTAGGAGCAGAAATGACTGTGGAAGAATGACATTGTGGGATAAAAATGGGAATAGAGTGACTGATGCAGAGGACATAGTGGAATTGTTCAATGAACACTTTATTGGAGTATTTCATCCCGGAGGAATCAATTTTAATATTAGAGGGATAGAGCAGGTTCGAGGTTTAGAGGTACAGGAGGAGAGTGTGTTTCAAATACTGAGTACTCTGGATGTCAGTAAAGCTGTGGGGTGGTATTTCACCACGAGTTTTGAGAGAATGTGCTAGGGAACTGACAGACAGTGCCTTTGACTTGGCTTTTCAATGAAAGTCTGGCTGCTGGAAAGGTGCCCTTGCATCAGGGCGGTGGCAGATTTGAAGTGTCTAATTATAGACCAGTTTGTGTGTCATCAGTAGTTAGTAAGATCTTGGAGAAAGTAGTGAGGGACCGTGGGCAGCATTGGGCAGATAAGGATAATGTTATCTGTGAGAGTCAACATGGATTTGTGAAGGAGCACTCTCGTTTTAGCAATATGCTAACCTTTTATGATAAAGTTACAAGAGCATTAGATGAGGGAAGGGCATATACTGCCATTTTCCTAGACTTAGCAAAGGCATTTGACAGGGTGCCACATGATAAGCTGATATTCAAGTTGCAGCACATGGGTCTGGATGTCAGATTGGTCAACTGGATTCAGGATTGGCTGTCCGATAGGTATCAGAGAGTTGTATATGGTGAGGCAGTATCAAAGAGACAGAAGGGTACAAGTGGTGTTCCACAGGGCTCAGTGCTGGGACCTATATTGTTTAACCTTTATATCAATGACATTCTGTCGATTGCAAGGGGATATTCAGTTGTTTGCAGATGATGTGAAGCTGGGAAGGGTTATTATTAATAGTGCAGTTGTGGTAGCCCTGCAAGAGAATTTGAATAAGCTAGACAGATGGGCAAATGAATGGGGGTGTCAATTTAATACAGCAAAAATGTAAGGTCTTGAGGTTTGGGCACATCGATGGGACGCTGCATACTCTATGGGAGGAGTTAAACTGGAGGAAGTAGGGGAGACAAGAGATCTGGGGTTGATGATTGATAGAGAACTGAAATTTAGGGGACATATTGCAAAGGTAGTGAAGGTAACACAGAGGATTGCTGCAATTATGAGAAGGACACTGACCTTCAGAGATAAAATGATTATCATTCCGTTGTATAAGACTCTGATCAGACCACACTTAGACTATTGTTCTCAGATCTGTTCCCCAGAATTTGAAGGGGATATATTAACTGTGGAAAGGGTTACAAAGGCAGATAACAAATATGGTGTCATGACTTTACAATGTTAGTTATGAGGATCGGCTGAGAGAGTGTGGAATGCAGAGTTTGGTGGATAAAAGAAGGAGAGGCGATATGATAGAGACTTTTAAACTGTTGAGAGGTGGTTACAGGGTTGACACTGGAGAGTTCCTTCACTTGGTTGAACAGCATGAAGGAGTCATGACAAGGGGGGCCATCCCTGGAAGTTACAAAAGGAAACTGTGAGAAAGAGGATGAGGAGTGGTTTCTCTTTGCATGGAGGGTGGTTGAACCATGGAATGCATTGCCTGATGGAGTGGTAAGATCGAGAACAGTCAATGCGTTTAAGGAGTGGTATGATAGACTTTGCGTTTCCTAGGAGGGACCTCCCTCGATGAGTCTTGATAGACTTGTGTTTCTTAGAAAGGACCTCCCACGATGAGTCTTTTGACTCCATGGAGGCCTGAATAATAATAATCATATAGTCATCCCTGCTTTTATTGTTCAACTTATGTCCCTTCTTATCCAAAGCTCTTACATATTTTCTCCTCCCAATTCAAATCTGCATGATCACTCTCACCATGTTGTTACTAGTTCCAGTGTTTTTATATCATGAGTTCCTTTCATCATATACTGCTTGAGGTAACTGAGTAATCTTGAGTAATGCTGTAAGTTCATTTTCCCAAGAATCCAGGCTTTCATGAGTCATTCTCTCTCTCTCTCTCTCACATTACACTATTTCAATTTCAAAATATTAATTTAATGCCGGCATCCACAGTTTCTTCAAGTACTTCATACCAAACTACTTAACTACAATCCATTCTACAAGTACAAATCCTTTTAACCATCAAAATCATTCCAACGACCACCACGTTCATGTCGAGGTGGTCGTAGCTCTCTCTCTCCCCATTAACCTAACCATCTGGCACAAAGTGAGCAGAATTACCGTGGCACCTGGCAATTTCATTCCTATGTATCGTCGAATGTGTCATTTTTCATGACAGTTTCTTTGATTGTAACTAATCCCACATAGTGTGTGTGTATGTTGGGGGAAGGTAATAGGGGTAATATATTAAAAACAATAATTAAAGAGAATGATATATTTGAATATTAGTTACTATACTTGATTTACTAAAAGATGTAAAGAATGGCAAATATAAAGAAGAGAAAGAATAGGCATGAATAAAAATACTTTCAGTACTGTAAAATGAATTATGAATAATACAGGTCTGCAAAATTCGAGTCATGAAAAGTTGTCTGGAAACTATTAACTCTTTCTGATTTATTTTTGACCACTGATTTCAAATATCTCTTCCATTTTTCTCCATGATGTAAGGATTTTTTACAAAATAGATCTCAATATTACAGTAAAATAGCTTTAAAATGCATTATATTAAGTAAAATAACAGTATCTAAAATTTTCCATAAACATTTTTGGAATGAAAATATTGAAAAAAATTTTTTAATTAAAGTAATTAAAGATTAATCTTTAGTACATGCTTTATGTTTCGTTGTGGTGTCTTTTTCTTTTTCCTTCAAAGCTTCTTTTTGAACTTTTTCTGTGAAATTCTTTTCCCGGGTCATCTCTGTGCAACATCCAGCAATAGTCCGCGATCATGTTGACATTCCACCTTCCCTGATACCTTCTTTCCATCTCCTTGATGTCTTGGTGGAATCGCTCTACTTGCTCTTTATTGACAGTTTCCAGATTCTCAGGAAAGTATTCTAAATGAGAGTTGAGAAAGTGCACTATTAAGCTAATGAAGTATCCCGAATACTTGAATTTCTGTAGCATATCTTCCACAATAATTTTATAGTTGGGGTCCTTGTGATTTCCTAAAAATTTGGTCACCTCCTCTCTCAAAGCTTTCCATGCTTTTTTTTAACAGTTGCCATTTTTTCTTCAAGCAGTTTTTATCCTTCATAAGTTTCCTTATGTCTGGACTGATAAAAATACCTTCTTTCAATTTTGCTGTAGATCAGGGGTGTCCAACCTTTTAGCTTCCCTGGGCCACATTGGAAGAAGACGAGTTGTTTTGGGCCACACATAAAATACACTAGCGATAGCTGATGAGCAAAAAAATGTAGAATATATAGTTAACATATTTAAGTAATTTAAACTTCATTAATTCATGAATTTTTTATTATAAAAGTAAAAGACAACACAGCAACATGAAATTAGTGAGATGTTCAACATTGTTTTTGAGACACTAATGCTTCAATATTTGGTTCGATGGAAGTAGTTGCAATTCTCAGTGAGTTCTCAAGCTGCTCATCAGATATTTTGGTTCTAGTTTTATTCTTCGTGTGCTTTATCCTTGAAAATAGCTGCTCACAAATGTAAGTGCTTCCAAATAGCGATGACATGAATAAGGCATGATTGTGAAGCGAGGGATATTTTTCTCTGGGAAGATATATATTATAGAAGTCCAGTAAAGAGACGTGATCAAATTTTTCTTTAAGTTGAATGTCAGATTGTAGCTCTATGCATTCCATTTGAAAATTGGCAGGTAATATGTTTATGTCGACTGAAATTGGAGTCGTAAATATACCAAAAGATTGATGATTTTTCCGGAAATCTTGAAACCTCTTCTCAAATTCCTGTATCAAATTGAAAAGCAAGGCTGCATATTTTTCGTTGTTTGGTGGATAAAAGAAGGAGAGGCGATGTGATAGAGACTTTTAAGCTGTTGAGAGGTGGTTACAGGGTTGACACTGGAGAGTTCCGTGGAGAGGACCGTGTTTAGCCAACATGTCGAAATGCATAAAATTGTTTGCCTTAATTTGAGATTGCCATAGTTTCAGTTTCATTTCGAACTCTGTTATAGTTTGAAACATTGTATTGATCAGTTGGTTTTTCACCTTGAAGACGCATGTTTAACTCATTTAAATGAGCGGTCAAGTCTACTAAAAATGCCAAATCTATGAGCCAGTTTTCATCATCAAGTTCTGGCACAAATTTTGTTTTTGATTCCATAAACGACTTGATTTCATTTCGCAAATCATAAAATCTTTTCAACATTTTACCTCAACTTAACCATCTTACTTCCAAAAAGTAAATGATGTCCCCATAGTCAGCATCCATAAATTTAAGGAATTCCTGGAATTGGCGATGATTCAATCTTTTGGCCCTTATGAAATTTGCAGCCTTGATTACAATCTGCATGACGTTATCCATCTTTAAAGCTTTTGCACATAAATTTTCTTGGTGTACTATGCAGTGATATTTCATCATATATAAATTTTGGGAGGCAATTGCATCGTCTTCTATTAATTTTACAAGTCAATCTCTTTTACCTATCATCACTGGGGCACCATCAGTAGCTATACCAGATATGTTCGCAATGGACAAAGAAAATCTCTTTAACGTATTTTTCACTGCTTCGTATAAATCTCTTGATTTAGTTGTGTCTTTTAATGGCACTAAAGAAGCCATTTCTTCAGCGATATTATATTCGTCATCAATACCTCTAATAAAAATTGCCAATTGAGCTGTATTAGTAGCATCAGTACTTTCGTCTATCACCAAAGCATAAAATTTAAAATTAGCAGCTCTACTCTCCAAACCTTTTTCGATAGATTTTCCTATTTCATCAATTTGCCTGGCTATAGTCTGGTGAGGCAAACTAAAATTGCGAAAACTAAATTTCACAGCATGTTTTTGCATGTAATGCCTTTTCAAATTTATTTTGGGAGGCAATCACATCGCATTTTTTTGGTTGGGTTTTCTTTGGAGACACCGTGGAAGCCATGCTGGAATTTAAAAAAAAAATAGATTGAAAATTAGAAAGCAAGGTTTAATAATCACCAAATCGCCAAATTTTTACTACTAAAAAATGATTCGCCAAATCGCAAAAAACACACGTAACGTCTGCACCTTTCTTTGGTGTCAACTCGACTGTTTACAATTGCACATTGAAAGCCATACCAGCATGCCCATGGTGCACATAGAGTGACATCTATTGCATGGTAAAAGATGCCTCTCTATGGGTGCTAGTGCACCATTTATTATGTCGAGAAGTAACTACTCACATGGGTGGCAATTTTGAATAAATACAATTATTTGAGAATTATTTTATGAATCTCTCATTGCTAAAGAACGTGTTAAATTCAAAAATTCATCGCTTATAAATTAATAGTATGTTAAAATTGTATTTGTAGTATTATTAATGGTATTTTTAGTCGCAATCTCATAAAGTTTGTAAGTTTACGATTTTTTGTTGGGCTGCATTCTTAGCCGTCCTGGGCCGCATGCGGGCCGCGGGTTAGACAAGCCAACTGTAGATAATCCCGGAAATTTTGCACAGATGTATTTAAAACACTTCTTCTTTTGACAAAGCCTTGTCAAATTGCTTAATCAATCCCAGCTTTATGTGAGGGGGGGGGGTAAAAGGATTTTTTCCCGAGCAACCAAAGTTTCGTGTAAAACATTTTTACTTCCAGGTTCTGATGTGATTCTTTTTGGCCATTCCTTCTTGATCCAATGTTGCTCTCGATCTTGGCTTTCCCACTCGCATAAAAAGCATGGGATATTTGATGTATCATCTTTGTTGTCCCAAAATCATAGATATGACTTTAAGATTACCACAAACTGTCCATACATCATCATTGTACTTAAATTTGCTGAGAATGAAGGCTAAATTTTCGTATTGTTCTTTCAAATGCCCGGAATGTGTTACTTGTACTGAAGCATACTTATTGTAATGTATGGAGAAGCACAGCTTTGAGGAATTGATAAACAACCTCCAATCGATGACGTCATATTTTACATTGAATTTGCTTATCAGTCCGCAATTCAATGTAAAATATGACGGGAATATCGCTACAGTAAACTAAATCACCTTCCTCTGAAAAGTAAGGAAGAAAATCTCTTTCTTCTTAGAAAATATGCCACCTTTCAGAAATATGATAACCTTAGTAGTCAACGACTAAAGTTCAACTAAAGAATCACACAAGAAAATGTGTCTGTGACAACAGGGAAAGTCATCTGTTATCTCAACAAATCAGATTCATAGTAGCCACCTGCACTTTTATCTGCATTCCTCCCTCCCTCTCCTATCTTAAGAATGATAAGTTTTGTGGAAAATCTTTATTTACCATAAAAGGGCACTTCAAAAAAGCACTTATACAACTAATTAGCTGTAAATAAAGGAGAATGAAAATAAATAAAAATGCACTGAATTTAAATTCAAATACAGTACTACTAATAAAAATGATAAAATTAGAAATAGCGTAAAATTGGTGGGTGATGGAAATTTTTTACTATTTTTTCTGAATTCAGCACCTAAAAATCTATACGAATCAATTATTACTTCTTAGTCAACTTTTCCATTGCAAGCCTGTGTAATTTACATCTGTGATATTATGTGTGCTTGTGTTATAAGTATCTAGGGAAGGGGGGGGGGGATACTTGATCCTATAAATTAGACTTTCGTATTTGCATTTATGACGAGCATAATTTTAAAATAAAATTATTGATAGATGGAAAGGGATTTGTTAGTGAAATATAAATACTAACTAATAAGAAACAGTGACTGTATGCAGTGCAAGCTCAGTAAATAACTATAGGGAGGGGATTATCTTATTATCTAATAATGCTAATTAGGTGATTAATGTGGGTTGAAGAAGCAAATCATCTTGTACAATTTATTGTGCTTGTTATGTATATTTCTTTATATATTTATATATATATACCCACACACACACACACATATATATATTTAATTTATTTCACTTTCAGTTTTTACTGCCTGCATGTATACTGTCCAAAGACTGGAAGCAGCTGTTCCAATATAGTGAAAAATACACAAACAGCCACTCTACTACAGATGTAAGAAAAACAAATAGTTTTATTACATCACTGAATAAGGTACAGAGACATTTGCAGTCTGTGTAATATATTTGTCAACAAATAGTACAATTAGAAACAACTGGGATAAAAAGAGCACTACCTAATGAAACACACCTATCCCCCCCCTCCTGCAGAAACTGAATAGACTCAAGCAAAACCATTTGTTGTACCTCCAAACACATTATCTAACTAAAAATAATTGTCCTAACATTTGTCCAAATTTTCAATTACATGAAATAAGTGTTGGTTTGATTGCATTTGAAAATTTCGATGTCATTAAGACAGATCACAAATGCTAATGCTAACTTCAAATAAAATTCTACTGAAAGAGTTGTAACTAACACATCACAATAAACTTTGTGTCACTTGAGCCCACATGACACAGAAGCATCACGCAAACAGTAATGAGAATTCACATAGGTACAATAAATGTGCAAAACACTTCCTGACATGAACATGTTAATATACTGCTGTGACCATTTCTCTACCTCAGTATGTGCTGATTGAATTGTTCACAGTCATAGCTCAGTGCCTCAGTCACTGTTGTCATACTGTGATAACAGACTTATATCTTGGCTCTTCTGCTCTTTTTTTTTCTCATCTCACAAGGCTTTCATATTTTCTCTCATGCTATACTTATCTTCTTTTGAGTCATTCTGAACAACATAATCATATTATCCACTTGTTCTTAATATATCCTCAGTTGCATCACAAATTTTTGTTTGCATAAAACATACTTTCATTGCTCATTCATCCAGTATTCACCCCATTATGGAATTACTATATATAATCAGCATATCCTTTTTTCATCTGTTTCTGCTTTCTTGAACCTTCCCCAGATAATTTCTTTATATATTGAAAGAACTTAAAATAAATATATGATGTAAATATAAATGTCACACTTTTTTTTTTTCAGGAAAGAGAATCTTCTGATAGTCTCATCAGAAATTTTGTGTATGGATTATGTCGGAGATAAAGATGTTATAGTGCTAGGTTTTAAATCTGGGTTTATCATTTTAGTAGATTCGTCCTTACATGAACTGAAAAGAATTTCAATGTAAGTTTTTGATTTTTTCAATTAGGGTATTTTTTTTGTATTTTCAGTTTTTTTTTATTGGATTGAAATTTTTTTTTTTTTTATATATATTACCTCATAGCGTAGTTTTTATTAATTTTGCTATAAAATATGTGTGATTATTGAAATCCATTCATTAATTTCAATGGATTTTTGAAATTAATGAATGGATTAATTTCAAAATTTATTCTACAATTTTGAAATTAGTCTGGTCAACTAATAATTAAAAAGTAACTTGAATGACTGAATGTTTAAGACAGTTTCATTTTTATAAAGAAGCAATTTTGTGTACTCCCAGTTATTACTTTAATGATGCTTATTAACTACCCACACAGATCAAATATATACACTTCATATCCATATCATTTTTTCTACAATATCCAGCGGTTATATTGATTTCAATGGACACTTTGCATCCATGTAATTATGGACATATATACAGTCCATGCCAGTACAGTGGTTAAAAAGTGGCCTTTTTAAAACAGTTGTGTTAGGGGTAATAATACAAATCTATACCATGTGTGTGTGTGTGTGTGTGTATTTCCAAAGCAGATCCTTCCAAATGAATGAGATGAAAAGTTTAATTATTTCACTAATAAGGAATTGCATACAAGTTGAATTATTTACTATTATTAACACCGGACCTCTGTAGAGTCAAAATACTCATTGCTTGAGGTATTGATTCAAGTATGGATTCATTGAATGAGGTATAAACTCATTCAATGTATCCATGTTCACCACACTGTCAGGCAAGGCATTACAATCACCAACCACTCTTCACACAAAGGACCTGCTCCTTACATCCTTGTTCACACCTTCCTTATACAGTTCCCAAGGATGATACCTTGTTCCATCATCCACTGCTATTCTGTGAAAAATTTCTTTACATTAACTTTGTAACAGCCCTTTACGAACTTAAATATCTGAATCATATCCTCTCTCCTCTTCCTCCTCCTATTTATGAGACTTCAAATTGCATTCCCTTAATCTGTCTTCATATCCCACATTCCAAAGACTAGTTAATACCTTAGTCAATTTTTTCTGCACTCTTTCTGATATATCTTTGTCACCATAAAAACCAGAAAAGTAAATCTGTTCACAGTAATCCATATCAGGCATGATCAAGGCCTCAGAACCTTACACTTTAAAACATTGAACTGATAGTTTCCCACACTTATTTAATCATACAGTCTATTCAAATATTCCTGTAAGACCACATCGGCTTGATTCCTCATCACTTACCATGTTTTGCATCATCTACAAACAGTTGTATATTCTTCAGTTGAACCTATCCTAATATCATTATTATACAAGTTAAATAACAATTTCTCCAAAACAGACTGCTGTGGCACATCAATTACAACTTTCTTTTGGGATACCACATCCCCATACTCAACTTGCTGATACTTATCTGACAGCTATTCACCTATCCAACTCACTAATCTAGCATCCAGTTCCATCTGCTCCAATTTAATTACCAACTTGTGATGTAGTAATATATCAAAATCTATGCAAAATCTAAGTATACCACTGTATATACATCTCTCTTGTCTAATACACTTTCACACCCAAAAGTGTAAAATGAAGATAAAATTATTCCATTTCACCAAGATGGTGAAAAGACTAAGGCTACAACTTATAGGCTGATCTGTATATGTAGAATAACAGTTATGTTGTTGGAGAGGTTGGTAAGAGCCAGGATATTCATTCCCTTGTATATCCTGGCTCTTACCAACCTCTCTAACAACATAACTGTTATTCTACATATACAGATCAGCCTATAAGTTATAGCCTTAGTCTTTTCACCATCTTTGTGAAATGGAATAATTTTACCTTCATTTCACACCTTTGGGACTTGTGCTGTTAAAAGATTCTTGTTAAACAGGTAAGCCAATGCTGATGCTAACTCCCTGGAACATTCCCTTAAGACATATGGTGATATGTCATCAGGTACTGTTGCCTTATTGACATTGAGCTTATTTAACTACTTGTATATCTCTTGCTCGCTCACCAGTAGGCTTCTCCTATTTCTTCTGCACTTCAGCTTCTCCTGATATCACGCTGAGGATGAAATGCCCTAATGAATTGCTCACTGAATACCTCAACTATGCCCTCTTCAGCAATTGCCAATCTACCACTTTCATCCATTAATGTTATCTTGCCATAATCATTCTTCTTTCTACTTGCCACAAATTAAAAAAAAACTCCCTATAATTTTTCTTGGCCTAAATTGCTAATTTCTGTTCATATTGTACTTTTGCTGTCCTTACCAACTGAGTTACTTTTCTGGCCTACACTTTATACTCTTTGTGCAATTGATTATTACTATTATTCATTTTGCACTGCTTACACAGTTCCTTCTTCAAGTTTCGTGATTAATCCCTTTATCTATTTGATACATGCGTTATTCAGCATTTTGGACCTTCAGAATATATTCATACATTGATGCTGTTAAGTATTTCTTTGTCAGTTCCCAAGCAGCATTTATTTTCTTCCTGCTTTACTCCTCATTCTATGCTCTAGCAAGCTGTCTCCTAAGCTTTACATAATCGCCAACCTCCTAATTCCCCATTTATCCTTTCCTCACAGAAGTCTTCATGTGACCAGCTACAACTCAGGTGATCACTTCATTATCGTGACTCTTGCTAACCGGAAAGAAGTGCAGCATCCCACTCACAATCACATCCCTCTGATGAAATGATCAGATCTAAAACTCATGATTCTTGCATGCTCTCCTTGACATACTGCCTAAGATAGTTGTCCTTTAAGAATTCAAGAAATTCATTTCTCTCATTCCCAAATGCCATCTTTTCATTACAACATCCAACTATATATCTCCCTGTCAACTTCCACTACACCATACTGATTCAAAACCATTGCTACAATTTCCCTCTTGCATCTCTACCTTATATGGATATAATTACCCTGCTATCATTAGCAGCACTCTCCTTCCCTTTTTTGTCCTTTCTATCCTCACAATAAACAATGTTCCTTTCAATTTCTGTTCCTATCAGGATATTGTCCTCATCCCACCTTGACTTATGCCAACAATTTTTGGGTGAATAAACTCAATCAGTGAAACAGTTTCATCTCTCTTATATTCTGATATTCCTGGTATTTATAGTAAACACAACAGTTCACTTTTAGGTTTATAACCAGTCCTACCCATGGCACCTGTTAGTGTGATTTTTCCACCACACCTGCCCTTAGCCAGCCACCTTTATCACTACTTACCCTCAGTCACATCTCAATCCATTCTTGTGCTGATCATCCCTGTACACACATTCTCTACTACTTCTAACATCCACTTTCCCTATTCCATATGTCTGCAACACACTGACAGTCTTTTCTACTGCACTGCTATCTTTGGGCCTCCTCATAACATCCTAATATTCATCTTTATATTCTCCTTATGTCCAACCAAATGATTTTTTTTCACAACCACCACTGATTCTCTAGCTCGTTTCCTTCTCATATCCAAAGACCTAATTATCATGCTCATTCTGCCTCCTGGAAAGCAGGCATTGTGGGCTCTCTCATTGACACCTCTGATAATGGAATCCACATACATTGTTATTCTTGAGTCATTCAACCCCTTTTTTTCCTCTACTTTGCTTAATTCTATCCTTTTGAATTCTTTCATTCGTTTCCACCAAATATCACCATGCATATTCCTCATTTCATTTCTCATTCTGAACAACTCTTTTTTTCAAATCTTGCATTCTGGTAATTTCACTTTCTATTGCTCCTGCAATCTTGCACCCTCTCATTCGGCTATTCATTTCCTCAGTTTCTTACTGTCTCATCTCACTTTCATTTGTTCATACTAGTAGTCTGATTCACTTTGATTCTGTTATTTACATAGTCTTTTGCACCAACACTTACCCTAGCTTTCATTCTATCAGTGTGGTTTGCATTTGTTGATAACTCATAATCCAACAAAATATCACACTTTCCACAAAACCCATTCTTTCTCTCATCTCCTGTTCAGTCTTCACAAACACATCTTTCACATTTCACCAGAAGTGCATGTTGTGTTTGTGTGTGTCTCTTCAAACTATTCTTGAAAACTCTAGATCATTAATAGCATGATCTTGGTATCTTCTTTTTGTTTTTGTAGAAAGTATTTTACCTTGGGTATAATAAATGTTAAAGATACTAAGATATTATTACCATGAGTTGCCTTGGTCTTGCACTACTTTGAGGGTCAGCTAGACTCACAATACATGCAGGCGCAAACTTGACTTGTTTGTCTGTTTGCTTACTTGGGAAATGGAGTAAAACCAGGTTTAAAATATCTTGGTATCTTTAACATTCTTTTTGTTTTGTTTAAGGCAAGCTCGAAAATTCAGTAAACAAAAAAAAATAATAAACAAATCCACAAAAGCCCAGCAATCACAAGTTAGACTAAGCTAATAAACAATATTATAATAAAATGCAATGAATATTGGCATTTACTACACATAACAGCACTTACCTTTAACATAGTTCTTTATCAACAACCAGGTACATTGCAGCTACTCAATACTGCATAAAATTCATAAGGCAGCAAATCTATCCAATAGTTTTACTTCTTTTGATCCTGCTATTTTTTTTTTTTAAATATCAATCCAATGTAAGAGGTCACAAAATCTATAGCACATGTCATGTGTTGTCAAGTGACCAAAAAGAAGGAAAGAACTTGTTTATTTTTTTACAACTGAAAGTTGTTGTCTCAACCTGAATTTGACCCTAGCCCACACAGGACATTTATCTACCATATGCACTGTGATTATAGGTTCTCATTTTTGGAGAAAAAATGAGAAATAAATGGGAAGGGAATATAAATAAATATTATTTCAACCCTGTGATTAATAATAATAATATTATTATTATTATATCTGCACAAATACTAGGAGTATCAGAAACAAAGGGGATAGAGTTTGTTGCCTTGGTCAATATGTTGGGACATCAGACTGTAGGCACTAGTGAGACCTGGCATCAGGGGTCTAGAAAAAATTGGTATTGAGTGTAAAGGGTACACTATTTTTAGGAAGGATAGAGAGGATAGGAGAGTAGGGGGGGGGCATGCCGCTAATGATATCATATGACTTGAATCCAATTAGAGTTGAGACCTATGATTGTCGTAGTACTACTAACAGTATTTCATGTGGCAGTGAGTTTGAAGCCATCTGGTGTGAGGTAGAATCTAACAAGATCAATTACATTATGGAGTTCTGTTACAGACCTGGTGGATCGGTTGCTAGTGATGAAAAATTCATCACTGAATAGAAAAGATTAGTATGAAAAGAGTAATCATAATGGGAGGCTTTAATTATCCAAATATTGACTGGGTAGCAGTAAAATCTTATGAGAAGAATGAAACTGAATTTATTGAGCTGTTGCTGGACAACTTCCTCAAGCAGCGTGTGATAGAAGGAACTCGAGGTCAACGAGTGTTAGACTTCATTATAGTGTCAGAGGGCGTTTCAGTTAAAGACGTAACTCTTCTGCCTCCGGTTGGTGAAAGTGATCATGCGGTACTCACTTGGGAAGTGACTAAGTTTATGAATGTTCCATTCAGAAAAGGTTACATGCTGAACTACAAAGCACGAAATTATGACCAACTGAGGAGTATATTGAGTTCAGTGAAATGGGATCGGTTACTGTATGTGAAGCATTTAAACAATACTTAAATGATGCAATATCAGAATGTGTCCCAAGAGTTCGAAGAATAAATAGGTAGACGTCAAATGGACATGTAATCTTATTAAGCAAGAGATTTGTAAGAAAAGGATGATGTGGAAGGAATACCATTTGCATAAGGATGATGTCTCTGTTATGAAAATCATAAGCAGCAGGCTAGAATAGTCACAACTGTTGTACGAAAAGCAAAGTCTGAGTATGAAAAGAAACTGGCTCTGCATGCTAAAGACAACACACAAGAATACTATCAATATGCTCAAGTAAAATAAAGAATGAATATGTAAGAATAACTCTTCTAAATGCAGATGGCATTAAGGGGTAGCAGATGCAGAAGAGGTTATTCAACTAATGAGTGCCCATTTTATTAAAAGCTATCAACCTGGTGTATGTGACATTGAGCTCACTGCTACCTCACCACTGGAAGAAGGAACTCAGGTGTATGAGGATGAGATATTAGAGCTCTTGCACAAATTGAATAAGAATTCAGCAATAGGGACTGATGGGATATCAGCATGTGTACTAAAAAGAGTGTTCAACTGAACTGGCTATTCTTTTGACCAGGATGTTTAATATGAGTCTCAGAACAGGGAAGATTCTGCAGGAATGGAAACAATGTATGGTAATTACATTGCACAAGGGTGATGCAAAGACTGATGTATCCAACTATCGACCAATTAGTATCTCAGAAGTGGTGGTGGTGGTGAAGATTTTGGAAAAATTGGTTAGGGCTTACATTCAGAAATGGGTTGACAGTGAATCTCTGCTTTGCAATGAGCAACATGGGTCTACTAAGGGAAGGTTATTTTTTAGCAACTTGCCCACATTCTATAACAATGTTACATTGAACTAGACAAGGGGAATTGATACACCGTGTTACTTTTGAATTTTTGCTAAGGCTTTTGACAGAATATGGCATGGTAGACCATTGCATAAATTAAAGAATATGGGTTTGGATTATAGAACATTAGCATAGATAAGAGGATGGCTGACTGACAGATATCAAAAAGTGATATACAGGAGATGTGAGTCTGCAAGATTTAAGGTAACGAGTGGTGTACCACGAGGATCGGTGATTGGTCCACTGTTATTGAGTCTGTACATTAATGATATTGGAAAGGATTTGACAAGAGACATACAGCTATTTGCTAATAATGCAAAGATAGGTAGGGTAATCAGGAATGCTGCTGTTATGCAGTATTTGCAGAATGATTTGAACAGGTTGGAATTGTGGGCATGGGAAAATGGATGTCAGTTCAATGTCAGTAAATGTAAAGTCATTCACTTTGGTGTGATTAGATATCCAGTGTCATATTATATTGGTGGGATTATGCTAGAAGAAACTGATGATGCTAGGAATGAGGGACTTTGGGGGTATTAGTAGATAGGAAGTTGACATTCAGGAGTCATGTAGCAAAGATTGCAAATACAATTCAAAAGATAAGATAATCGCAATGCTGAAATGAATGTTCACATGTAAAGATAAGGATGTCATTTTGTCTCTTTACAAGGCCTTGATAAGACCTCACTTGGACTATTGTGCACAGGTCTGGTCTCCTGATTTCCGTTGTGACTCTGATATTGTAGAGAGAAGGTGAGTGTTAAAAATAATATCAGGATTGTGGAATACTGATTATGAAGGCAGATTGAGAATTTGTAGACTGCAGACACTAGCAAACAGGAGAAAGAGAGGTGATATGATTGGGACTTAGAAACTTCTGAAATGATCATACAGGATTTCAGTTGATGGAATTTTTCAATTTATAGAGGGTGGGGAAAGGACAAGAGGGCATCCTTGGAAGCTGAGAATGAATGCCACTATGAAGGGGATGAGGGCTAGATTTTTCTCTCATAAGGTGGTGCATGATTGGAATGGATTACCATTGGATTTTGTGAGTGCATTCAGTGTGAATGAATTCACGAATAAGTATGATAGCTGGTGTGTGTAGTATGTCACCTCCCTTGATGAGTCCCTGACTCCCTGGAGGTCTCTCTTAATAGTAATAATTATTATTATTATCCCTCTTAATAATAATAATAATGATTATTATTATTTTTTTTATTACGTGACACTTCCAAGGAGTCCAAAGCTCATCGAGGTAATGGACCTACAACTCTCCCTCTCTATCTCTATCACTCAATCTACCAACTACATCTACACCAATGCCATCTGCTACCCACCACCACCACCACTAGTATTTTCACAGACAATCACAAACATCCTTGCCCATGGTAGGATTCGAACCCTCAGCCTTTTGGCGGGAGAGCAGATATGCTAACCACTTGGCCAACCACACCAGCACGTTCTTACTTCTTTAAAATAATAATAATAGCTGCAGATTTACAGTGATGAACGTAAGATTCGATGCAAAGAATCTGCATCAAAGTTTCCTTCAACATCAAAAAAACTGCTGCAGAAACCCACCAGATGTTTTGGGAATCATTTAGTGATAATGCTAGGAGCCAAAGCAAAACTTTTTTTTGTGGTACAAATGCTTCAAGGATGGATGAATGTCTGTCAACGATAATGAGCATTTTTGATAACTGTCAACAAGCACAACCCTGGAAAACATTGCAAAAGTGCATGAAGCTATCGTTGCAGATTGTAGGCAAACCATCCATGATGGTTGTGAGATCATAGAAATGTTGTTTGGGACTGACCAACACATTTTGTTGGATATTTTGAACCCTCATAGGATTCTCTATGAGGTTCAGCATGAGCTTGTTAAGTGGCAGTTGTTGTAGCACACTTTTGTATTACAATACTATGAAAGATGTAATGGACAAGTGGAATGGAAGGGGTTGAATAATAGATTAGTGAGTGGGATAGGATTGGCTGTCTAATATATATCGGTGAGTTGTGTATGAAAGAGTAGCACACAGTAGCAAAATCCATGCACAGGGATTTTTTGTTATTGTTGTTATTATTACACCCTCCATGGAGTCGTCAGACTCATTGTGAGAGGTTCGTTTGACTGAAATATATTTATCATGCTGAATCTTAACATCCTTAAATAAAGGTGTTGCATTTTGGAGTGCAGAAATATAAGGCTTGTAATATATTGATGGTGCAGTACTACAAAAATGGATAAGACTTGAGATTTGGGAGTGATGGTTGACAGCAGACTGAAGTTCAGAGGGCATATTGTAGAAGTTGCAAAGGCTGCACATCATAGTGCTAAGAAGTACTCTAACATGCAGGGATAAGGAGGAGGTTGTGTCACTGTATAAAGCATTAGTCAGTCCATGCTTGGACTGTAGTACTGAAAGCTGGTCACCTGGTTTTCCATATGATGTGAAGACACTGGAGAGGGTCCAGAGATTGACTAAGGCAATAACAGACTCTGGAATGCTTGAAGTGGAGTGGTTAAAGATGTTGATTGCAGACTTTGTGGATAGGAGGAAATCAGGTAATAGGATGGAGACATTTAACTTTTTGAGGGGATTTTATCAGATTAATCCAGAGGGGATTATAAAAAAAGTAGAAGGTTAGAGGGGAAGAACTAGACGCAGTCCCCCTGGAGGTTGTGTAAGAATGTGGTGACGAGGGATATGAGGAGTTGATATTTTACCTGGAAAATTGTTGGTGATTGGAATACATTACCAGAATATGTTGTTAATTCAGGGAGTGTTAACGATTTTAAGATTCAGTATGATAAATATGTTGTCAGTTGATTGAAAATCCCACAATGAGTCTGCTGACTCTATGGATGGTGTAAAAATACTAATAGTAAAATGCAAGTAAATTGCTAAAACAAAACCTACCTTTACAAATTCATACTGACCATCATAAAGAATATTATGTCCATTAACTCAGTCTTGTATTCAATTCCTAACCAATCTCTCCAGCACCTTGACTGCACTAGGAGTGTTTGTAGAAAGCTCCCAAAATGATAAGTATTATTTTGAGAATAAATTGACAATATTGATTTAATCTTGTCATGGTATTGTTTGTTTTTGATAGCTTGGTGTGTCTGTGTGATTTTTGGTGTGATTTCTGCTTTAATTAAACTAGTAGTTTAAAGATACGATTGATAGTATAGCACATGGCGCCAATGTGATGAAAAACAATGGCGACCAAGACTTCACCATCTTTGTTCAAAAACTTTAATGTAAGGGAATTCGTCCAGTATGACGTGTGGTATGTATGCATTCCCGAAAGAGGCTGGAGTTTGGATAGATAATGATAGTGGTGGGAGACTGTGCCAAAAGTGTAAGGAAAAAGGAATTGAAGTGTGGGTCAGGTCGTGAGATAGTTGTTGTAGAAGAAAGCCACAATGTGAGAGAAAATAGTGGTTTGACAGTAAATTGTGAAGTTGTACGAGATAGCAATGAGAGCAGTGATGAAAGAGAGAGTGGAAGTAATTATACAGAGAGAGAAAATGGTTTGAATGATGAAAAAAATGAGAAATTAGTAGTAATGAGTGAGATCGCACTGTTACGTGGAGTAATACATAGGGCGAAGCGGAAGTTGGAGAGACTGCAAAATTCTTTCCCGAGTGCCTCAGCAAACAGAAATAAGCAAGTGTACGAAAGGAATAATAAGCATATGATTGGGAGTGTTTCAGAAATAAAGAAAAGAGTGCTGTACGGTTACTCGTTAGTAAGAAGTGTGATAGATGAGAGTTTAACTAAATCATACTTACCGGGTGTGAAATTAAGGATGTAAGTGAGAGTATTAGAGCGCAGAAGCAGAGAAAGAAAGAAATGATAGTCATAGCGGGAACGAATGATTTAAAAGGAAATAAATTTGATATGAGGAATTATTAGAGGTAGCAAAAGAAAAGTGCGACAGAGTTAGGATAGTGAGTCTGTTGCCGCGGTATGACAGAGAACAGTTTAGGAGGAGGGCCATAATCGCAAATGACTTTATGCGCAGGTTTTGCAGACAGTGTGGTGTGGAGTTTGTGGATGTGTGGATTGTGTTTGATGGGTAAAAGGGTTTGTACAAGATGGATGGCTTACATTTGAATGGATTTGGTGTGCGAAGACTGGAAAAAGTGTTGCTGAGTGAAGTGAGTGTGGATGTGCAAAATCAGGGAAACTAGAACTATTAAGGAGGGGGGGAAGTGGATATGCAGACATCAGTGAGGCATTGAAAGTTTATTTTTCACTTGGTAAGACTATAATAAATTTAGTTTAATCCTTTATCCAAGTGAGAGCAAACAAAGTTTGCACCTGAAAATATCTTCAGGACTGAATACCTGGGTCTCGGGTCTGGTTTAGTCCCGAAGGGGTGGAAAGAGGGGAAAATAGTTCCACTGCATAAAATAGGATCCAAGACTACTGTTGCAAATTACCGACGATCAGCATATCAGGAGTCGTTGTCAAGGTCTGCGAGAAAGTAGTCAAGGGAAAAATACAGGAATGGATTGATGAAAATAAGATACTGTATGGGGGACAGCATGGTTTTGTGAAGGGTAGATCATGCCTCAGTAACATGCTCAGGTTATATAACACAGTGATGGTTGAACTGGATAAGATTAATGGGTTTACAGTGATACTTCTGAACTTGGCTACGGCCTTTGACAGGATACCAAATGGAAGTCTAATCCGTAAACTGCAACATATGAATGGGTATGGGGTTGGTGAGAAGGATAAGAGGGTGGTTGATGGAGAGATACCACAGAGTAGTTTACTCAGGAGTAGACTCCAAGAGAATGCCTGTGACTAGTGGTGTGCTGCAGGATTCTGTTCTTGGACCACTGCTGTTTAATTTGTTCATTAGCGATATAGGGAAGGATCTGAGAGGAATGGTTCATTTGTTCGCTGATGATGCTAAGTTGGGTAGGGCAATAGTGAATGCAGAAGATGTCAGAATTTTGCAGGATGATTTGGATAGATTGGAGTTCTGGGCTAAGGAGAATAGATGTCAATTTAATGTGGCAAAATGTAAGGTTATGCATTTTGGGGTGAAAAGATTAGCAGCAGTATATCACATTGGTGGAACTTTACTCGAGGAGATTGATGAGGTCAGGGACTTGGGAGTGATGGTGGATAGGGAGTTGAAGTTTAGTGGGAACATTGAAAAAGTGGCTAAATCAGCTCATAAAATTATTTGAATGCTGAAGAATACTTTGACGAGCAGAGATAAGCAAGTTATTGTTCCTCTGTATCGAGCCTTGATAAGATCCCATCTTGATTACTGTGTCCAGATCTGGTCACCTAGGTTTCTTCTTGATGGGAAGGAGGTTGAGAGGATCCAGAGGCGAGTGACCAAGATGATAGCAGATCTATGGAATGAAGCTTATGAAAACAGGTTGAAGATTTGTAGGTTACACTTTGCCACATTAATTCGACATCCATTTTCCTTAGCCCAGTTCTCCAAACTATCCAAATCATCTTGCAAAATTTTGACATCCTGTGCACTCACTATTGCCCTACCCAACGTTGCATCATCAGCAAACAAGTGAACACTTCCTCTGAGATCCTTTCCTATATTGTTAATGAACAAATTGAAAAGTAGTGGTCCATGATCAGAACCTTGCGGCATACCACTAGTCACAAGCCGTCTTTTGGACTCTACTCCTGAATAAACCACTCTCTGATATCTCTCCGTCAACCACCCTCCTATCCATATGACCAACCCTATATCCATCTCGATATGCTGCAGTTTGCTGATTAGAATTTCATTAGCAAGGTGGTCCAGTAGAATCACTGTAAACCCCATTACCCTTATCCAGTTCAGCCGTTACTGTGTTATAAAACGTGAGTAAGTTGCTGAGGCATGATCTACCCTTCACAAAACCATGTTGTATCCCATACAGTATCCCAATTTAAACTATCCAATCCTGTATTTTTTTCTTGACTAATTTCTCCAAAACCTTGACAACAATTCCTGATATGCTAATCGGTCAGTAATTTACAACAGCAGTCTTGGAACCTCCTTTATGCAGGTTTCTATACGATTAAATCAGAGGATATTTTTGAGAACAGGAATGGTGGTCGGAGGACTAGGGGACATCCATGGAAGCTGGGCAAGAGTGTGGTTAGTAAGGGTGTTAGAGCTGGGTGTTTTACTTTTAGAGTGGTGAATGAGTGGAATAAGCTGCCTGTGTCTGTTGTGGGTGCTATGACAGTTAATGAGTTCAAGGCAAAGTATGATAGATACTGTGTGAATGTCAAATAGTTGTGATGGACATGATGTTTAGGGCCTCCCTCGATGAGTCTAAGGACTCCTTGGAGTGGCCCGTAATCTTCTTCTTCTTCTTCTACAGCTTCTCCCACTTAAGTGGGGTCACTGTTTGTTATGAGTCTCCTCCACACCTTCCTGTCTTGGGCTGTCACCACATCCAAGTTCTTCATCTTCAAGTCCTCTTCTACCAGCTCCCTTCATCTCTTCTTTGGCCGCCCACGCTTCCGCCTTCCTTGCACATCCATCTGCATGACCCTTCTTCCCACATATTTGTCCTCCCTCCTCATCACATGACCAAACCATCTCAACCTTGCCTCCTGTATTTTCGCTCCTAAGTTCGTAACTTTCACTGTTCCCCTGACATAGTCATTTCTCAGATGATCCTTTCTGGTCACACCACACATCTACCTAAACATTCTCATCTCTGCTACTTCCATCCTGCTGATGTTATTTTTCCTCAGGGCCACAGTTTCTATAGCATATGTCATAGCTGGCCTCACTACTGTCCTATAATAATATAGTGGCCCGTAATAATAATAATTATAAATATAAATAACCTAGTTATATGAGGATGGTCTGAAAAGTTCTCAGCATAACAATGAAAAAACGAATTTATAATTTAAAAATAATTTTTATTTTTCAACATAATCTTCCTTAAGATTAATACATTTATTCCAGTGATGCTCCAGCTCCATTATCCCATCCCTATAGTGGTTCTCAGTAAGATCTGCAAAATATCCCTCTACAGCTGCAATCATCTCTTGATTGGAAGAAAAACACTGACCAGCGAGGAACAGTTTTAGTTTTGGGAAGAGATAGAAGTCAGAGGAAGCCAAAACTAGAGAATAGGGTGGATGGTCCAACAATTCATAGTGCAGATCCCTTAATTCTCCCATTGCCAAACCTTTGTAGGCAGGTGCATTGTCCTGATGAAAGATGATTTTTTCCCTTCTGCACACTGGGTCTTTTCTCACAAATTTTTTCGTCTAGTCTGGTTAAAAGATTGGTATAATATTCCCTGGTTATTGTTTTACCCTTTTCAAGATAAGTAATAAACAAAATGCCTTGAATAACCCAAAACACCAATGCCATGACCTTTCCTGGTGATTGAACCAATTTTGTCTTCTTTGGTGCTGAACAACCAGCTTCTGTCCACTGTTTTTGATTGCTGAGACTAGTTTGGATTCTGGTGGGTAATGGTGAATCTAAGTCTCATCCATAGTAATAAATCGACGCACAAAATCAGTTTTATTGTTCTTCAGACGCTGTTCAGAGATTTTCATGCAAATGCGTTTTTGATCTTCTGTGAGTTAGCGCAGCATCTGCCTTATGCAAAGATTTTTCATTTGCAATTCTTTGTGCAAAATATATCCTACACGTTCTTTTGAAATGCCTATAGTCAGCAATTTCACGCACTTATGAGCATCATATTCATCCAATTTATACTAGCTACAAATATATGACTCGTTACATGACTCAATGCACCTTGCCTTTGGGGTGTCCATTGACTTCTTTCCGAGTATTCTGTACACTGGATCACAAGCTAGATTCTTACATACAACAGTGACTGAGATTAACTGCTTGGTCAATCATTACCAAAACTTAATCTCTGTTGGGAAAAAGAAATAATAAAAGAAAAGAAAACATGATTATCTTAGTAAAAGTACATCAGACAGTTATTTGTTTCTTAAATTCTCATTACTTTAAATTTCTCTTTGCTGCTTGAAAGTTATTGTGTTGTTATCCAATTAAATTTAACTTCTTTTGATATTTACTATGTGAGTTATTCTTTTCCAGATGTTATGTAGGTCATAAGTGAGACATCCAAATCCTTGGGATTTTCAGATCACCATTTTTATTGAGGGCTTGTTTGGTTGATGAGCATTTCATAGGCTTGCTTGAATTTACGTTCGTGCTAGTTGGTTCAATATGATGTAAAGACTGAGTGATTTTTCAGTCAGTCTGTTGGCATATTTTCAAGTGCATGGTCAGAAAGATTTGCTTTTCTGTAATCAAGATACTTGATGCGTCATTTATGTTCCTTTTTTCTGTTTTGGGATTGTGCAGCCCATTTCACCTATGTAGGGTAGGTTACAGGTCCAGTAGATTTGGTTTAATTATCTTAGTAAAAGTGCATCAGCCGGGTGGACAAAAGAAGAAAGAAGATCTTTAGAAGACCTTCATATACTTTTTATTTTCACTGGTGGTTTAAATGTGCCCTTGATGTTGTATTTTTTGAGTTGTGTATTGTCTATTCTTTTGGATAATCTTTGTAATATAGGGGATGATTATGGCCTGATAATCTTTTTTTTTTATTTTTAGTTATATTTTTAAGGATTCTATGGATTGTTTTCTTGATGTTTTCATTTATTGTTATTATTATTATTATTATAATCCAATCATTCATAACTCTGCATGCAAAAACCTGCTTCTCACTCCCCTGCTCACACCCTAATTATACAGCTTCCAGGGATGACCTCTGGTTTTCCCCTGATCTCCCACCATTTTTTGTAAAACCTCTTCATCATTGATCCTATTAACAACCCCTTACTAACTTGTAGGTCTCTATCATATCACCCCAGTCTTCCTCCTATCCACCAGACTGTAAATTGCATCCTCTCAACCTTTTATAACTCTTTTTTCTTATTATTACAAATTCATTTTTCAGAACCTGCTCATCAGAACAAATTGTCAAGGCTCTGTTTTTTTAGGGTGCTAATAACACCTAGTTTATGTGTAATGTGGTGGTATGAGTCTCTGTGTATGCATCAGCTTATCTATGTTGGTCTAAATTACAGTAAAGAATATACAGCCCATGGAAAGATATGTAACAAGTGTATCCAGAAAAGGAAATATCATCTGTTCCAGTGGTGAATCGAATGTTTCTGTGTGTTGCTGAGGAAATTGTTTGAAGGTTTGTGGATGGGGCAAGATGGCAAATATGTCGTCAACATATCTTAGAAACTTTGGAGTTTAAGATTGCTAAATCCAGAGTTCTTTGCTCAGAATGTTCCATATAAAAGTTAGCCATAGAAGGGGAAAGTGGGGAGTCCATAGCTGTACATTCTTTTTTGTAGGTAGAAACAGTTTTGTCACATAAATTAACCATACTGAAGGATATCGGCAAAGAGGGCCATGAGAAAATTTGTCTTGTAAGAGAAGAACTATGTTAGTGATTGGGATATTCATGAAAAGGACAGTAATGACAAAACTGACTAATAAGTCTTTATTGCTGACTGTAATGTTTTTAATTTTGTTTATGAAGTGTTATGTGGTTTTTATGTAGAAGGGAAAATAAACTACCAACTTCTTAAGTGCTGCTGCTGCTGCAAGTTTCTTGGTTAGGTGATAATTAGAGTTGTCAGTTCCTTCAACTATTGGCCAAAGCAGTACATTATTTTTATGTATTTTTGGAAGGGCCCAAGCATGCATAGTGTCAACTTTTTAACTGTTTAGTGTTGATATCAGTTGGTTCATATTTTCTAGGTAAGATGTTTGTTTAAGCACGATAATAACATTACCTTTGTCAACTTTAATAATGATAATATCTTTATTCATTTTAAGTGATATTATGGTTGTTATTTCCTGTATTGTTCTTTAAAGATGCATCATTGCTGTATAAAAGCCGAAATAGCTCAGTTGGGAGAGCATTACACTGAAGATCTGAAGGTTCCTGGTTTGATCCTGGGATTCAGCAGGAAATTTTTGGCCGGCCTGGTTGGCTGAGTGGTTAGCTTATCTGCTCTCCAGCCAAAAGGCTGCAGGTTCAAATCCTGCCATAGGCATGGATGTTTGTGATTTTCTGTGAAAATACTAGTGGTGGTAGATGGTGTTGGTGTAGATGATGAAAGTAGTTGTGGTTTGTTGTAGTTGGTGGATTGAGTGGTGGAGACGGAAAGTTGTACGTAGGTGCCCTCCCTCAATGTGTCTTTGGACTCCCTGGAGGTATCATGTAATAATAACAAGGATTCTGGGAGTTTCTAACCGTATTTTTTCTGCTATATTAGTAGGAAAATGGATTTGTAGGCCTCTTTCTATAGAAAGATGCCTACACCACCATTGAAAATAAAAAATATACTGAACTCGTCTAAAGATCCTCTTCCTTCCCTTACCCACCTGGATGGATACCAGATCCATTACACTTATAATCTATCCTACATAGGTAAAATAGGCTGTATAATCCCAAAACAGAAAGAAGAACATAAGCAACACATCGCATACTTTCATCACAGAAAAGCAGATCTTTCTGATCATGACTTTGTTGACCATGTCTTTTTGTTTGGAGAATGATGAAATGCATTGCTTAAAATTTAGTAATCATGGAAACAGTTAATGACTTTAAGGCATTATTTGATAAGTAGCATGCTTGATAGTAGGCTTCACATGATGAGCCTTTTGATTCATTGGAGGCCTGATAGTAATAAAAGCTCTGGCTAGCTCAAAAACTGACCTTTTTAGATATTTTTTTAGCTGAATGATTGGATACAATATTGTTATCTCAATGGATTAAAATAGAAATGAATAAATTTGCATTGTTATTTAATAGCTCATGGTTGGGATGATGATGCAAGAGACATTTTCCAAGCCTTTTCAATTCTTAGTTTCACTTAGCCAGTTTCAAAAGGAGGTGGCAGGCTTTATCTTCCTGTCCTGTCCCCATATAAACTTCATTCCCATATAACCACCAACATAAACTTGAATTTATCTGTGTGTGGAGGAGGGGGGGGGGATAGAGAGTTTCCATGCTAGACCCAAATTATTTTTCCTAGTAATGTTAAGGACAAATACACATATTTCCAAAATTTTTTTTTTTTTAATGGAACATAATGAAAGCATATCAAAAGTTCCTGGCAAATAAGTCAGCTTATGTTCTTAGAGAATACAGAGACAAATGTAAGAAAGCTAAACACTGTGTAAAACTAGCTAAACAAAACTTATGGGAAGACTTTGGTAAGAACATAGTAAATAAATATCAAGAAGGTTGCAAGATATTCTGGAGGTTGTTGAAGAAGCTCGTAAATGGAGGAAAAAGTATTGTAAAAGGAATTAGAGATGATAAAGGTGACATGAAAACTGGAAAAAAAGATAACCTTGAAGTATGGAGTAATTACTTTGAAAAATTACTAAATGAAACAAGAAGTGATAGCAAAGTGGTAAAAAACACTCAACAGGCATGCAGTCATCATATTCATACTTGAAGTAGAAAAAGCCATAAAGGCTTGAAATGTGGAAAGGCAGCAGCAATAGGTGATATTCGACCAGAAATGCTGAAGTATGGAGGTATAAAAGTCCTACAGTGGCTGCACTGTATAGTTCAGAAGGCCTAGACAGAGGGACGAATTCCTGATGATTGGAGTAGAGCTCTCATAGTACCCATTTATAAAAAGGGAAATAAAATTGAATGTTATAATTACAGAGGTATATCCCTACTGAGTGTTCCAGGCAAGATTTATGCCAGTATACTTGAGAAACAGTTGAGAAGAATTGTGGAAGAAAAGCTTGGTTAAGAACAAGCTGGATTCAGGCCAAATAGAGGCTGTCAGGATCAGATCTTCACTTCATGACAAATAGTTGAGAAATCATGGGAATATAATAAAGATCTGTATTAAAGTTTGTAGATCTGGAAAAGGCATATGACAAGGTGCCAAGAGAGAAGTAGCTATTCAATATGCTACAGTTATATGGTGTCAATGGGGCATTATATCAAGCAATACTTAGTCTTTATTTGAGTTGTAAGTCAGCAGTTAGAATTGAAGGAAGTACAGGAGGATGGTTTAATGTAAAATCTGGTGTCAGACAAGGATATGCATTATTCCCTGTGTTATTCATTATCTATATGGATCACATTATGAAGGAAAGTGCTATTAAACCTGATATCAAAATTGGAGATGTTAATGTCAGCTCTTTGCTTTATGCGGACGATGTTATACTTCAAAATAAATCCACTACAAGTCTGCAAGATTCTCGGAGTAAATTGATAACTGTTTTAATAGATATGGTATGAAGGTCAGCAATAAGAAGACAAAGACAATAAAAATAGGCAGAATCATTGAAAATGCCAACTGCATTGTGAATGGAGAACCTATAGAACAAGTAAAACATTTCAGTTACTTAGCACGATTTTTAGTGAAGATGGTAAATTAAATATGGAAATAGACAACAGAATCAACAAAGCTGGTATGGTAGGAAGTCAAGTGAATTAATTCATATGGAATAAGAGAGAAATTAGTAACACTGAAAAACATTAAATTAGCTGAAGTTTTAACCAGTTTTAACTTATGGATCTGAGAGCTGGGTCAGAAGTAAAACACTTGACCAAAGACTAGAGATTGCAGATATGAGAGTCCTGAGAAAGATTAGGGGGAATGAACAGATGGCATCAATGACAATATCATATTAAAAATGAGGATTTTACTAAAGAACTTGACACTGTCAGCATTGAGCAATGCATTGGGTCAGTCATTTTCCTGCCAACCTGGCAGAGAACACCTGTTTTGCTAATCCCAGGTGGCATGGTCATTTAAACAGAATGTGCGAGGAAAGATTAGCAAAACAGGTGTTCTCTGCCAGATTGGCAGGAAAATGACCCAATTAAAGACCAAGATATAGGTGGATTGTTACAGTAACAAGTGTCTTAGACAATAGAAATGTAAGATCTGATAATATTGGAGTCTTGACAAGTAACAGACTGATTTGGAGGAAAATTGTAGATAGGAAGTTAATAATGATGTAAATTTTTCATATAGTACTATCATATCCTGTACACCTCTTGAGGGTACATGGCAGGAATTTGATGATAATGATGGAACCTATTCAAAGATGAATAATGTAGATTGGAAGATTTGTTCTGGATCTAGAGTGGAAAAAGGCATACTGGTAGCCATTACTGATTAAACTGATGTAGGTCTTCAGTAGCCTATTGTTATTGACCCTCTTCATTATTTTAGAATTATTTCACAGAGGAATGAGAGCCTTAATAGTTTAACAGTAGACTCGTCTCCCTCTCTCTCTCTCTCTCTCTCTCTCTCTCTTTGATGACTTACTATAGTTTGTTAATTCAGTTGGCACTTTAGCTAATTCACCTGGCACATTCAGTCATGCCGGGTAAATACAAAAGAGAAACCCAGTTGTAGTTCTGGTTCTCACTATCCTATTCAACACTTTAACTACAACAACTGACACACAGGCCTATAATTCGATGCTTGAGTTCTGTGACTCCCTTATGAAGTGGCACAATCTTGCCTTCCTCCCACTCCTTTGGAACTTCATCCAGAACAAATATGTTAAGACAGATGCTAACTTCCTGGCACGTTCCTTCAAAATATGTGGTGGTATATTATCTAGGTCCATGTGGTTAGCCTAGTGGCTATGCGCTTCGCAACCATATGCCTGGGGAACGAGTGTCCTAGGTTCGATTCCCGTCGATGACAAAGCAGGCAAACCGGCCTTGAGAACTCATCACTACAGGACATAGGATACATTGGGGCGTAGGGCTGACCTCCTTATCCTGTGAATGGTTGAGGTCTGAAGATTAATAAACCCTCGACACTGCAAGGTAAAAGAGGGTAAAAGGAAAATGAGATGAGATCGTTAAGCTTAATGTAATTAAGTTTAACTTAGTTTAGTGTAATTAAGTAGTATCATTAACCTTAAGCTGCAAAAAATGTCATGGAGGGCATATAAGGAGAAAGGTGACAAGCAAGCTCATGAACAGTATAAGAGTCAAGCAAGGCAGGAGAGTTGACAAGCATAGTAAGAAAAGTAAAATCAGATTATGAGAAGAACTTATCAAAGCAGGCAAAAGGAAATCCCATTGAATTCTTTCATTATGTGGCAAGTAGGAGGAGGAAGAATGACTATGAAAGAATGACTTTAATTAATGCAGATGGTAGAGAGGTAACAGAGGCAGACAAAATTATTGAGCTACTGAGTGACCATTTTGCAAAGGTATATCATCCAGGTGAAGGTATTGTTATGGCAGAGGTGATAGGGACTCACGTGAAAACAGAGCTTGATGACATCAAAGTACATAGGATATTATTATTATTATTATTATTAACATTTCACCTCCATGGAGTCAGAGAATCATCATGGGAGTTCACACTATTGCACAGTGCTCATCCAACACACATTAGTGCTCATCTGACCATTACACACAATGCTCACGGTCGAATGAGCATTGTGTGTAATGGTCAGATGAGCATTACACACAATGCTCATCCAACTGTGCCTTAACACGTTCATTGCCAATCACGCGATATCGTGTGATGTGAGTTCGTGTCACTTGGCCGATCACGCTTTATTGCATGGCCGTCGCTATCAAGTTTCTAAGCAGAATAGTATAGCGGCCACAGCGAAACAGCGCGTAATATTTATATTGGCCACTAGGGAAGGGATCGACTTTCGTGGAGTGGAGATGGCCGCCAGCCATTGTCTAATGTTTATGTTAGCCAGTGCACACAGTGGCGGCGTTCGGACAAGGCGACAACGCGACGATTTTGTTTAGTTATTCGTTGATTTAGCATGCTTGAAGTTTGGTTTTTATTTATTTTGAGTATTGTTTTTTTTTTTTTTTAGTAAGTTCCCTATAAATGTTGATTTTTGATAATTATTTTTTTCTATTTGTACGTTATTTTTAAAAATTCTATGTGATTATGTGATTATAAAAGACTGATAATTAAAGTTATAATTATTATATTTAAATGTTTTTTATTTGTAAAATATATAACTTATTTGACCGAATTACATATCACGCGATATCGCGTAATAGATATTTAGAGCACATAAATCCTATGTACATAATAATAAAAGCATATAAATAATATATTAACTTATTTTGAGCACAATAAAAACTAAATAAAAAAATAAAAAAAATTTGGCCACCACACGAAATTCCAATTTTCAGCTTGGCAACGAACGTGTTAAACTGATTCAGTGTGTCTACACCCACAACACACTCACAATGCATTCCAATCACTAACCACCCTCCATGCAAAGAACCTACTCCTCTGTTCACACCCTCCTTATACAGTTTCCAGTGATGGCCCCTTGTTCTACTCCCTTCTCTCATTCTATGAAAAATTTCTTCCACGTCAACCCGATAACCACCCCCGACTAGCTTGTATGTCTCAATCATATCCTCCTATTCACGAGGCTCTGCAACTTACATTTTTTACATCTGATTTGATTACATAAATTTACATTTGACGAGGATATGTTGGACCCTTTCCAACATATCCTCGTCACCATGAAAACCTGGCAACCAAATCTGAGCCCAATAATCCATATGAGACCTGATCAAGGCCTTATACAATGGAATCATAACCTCTCTATTTCTGCATGTCAGGGTCCTCTGCATTATTGCCATTATCCGATGTGATGTCTTCACAACTTGTGCAATGTAGCCCCTGAATTTCAGATCCTTGTCCACCATCACTCCTAGATCTCTCATCTTCTCTACTTCCGTTAAAGTTTCCATCAAGTGTATACTTTGCATCCCATCATTGCTTACCAAATCTCAAAACGTTACACTTTGCAACATTGAACTGATAGTTCCACTTACCTGCCCAATCATGCAATCTATTCAAGTCCTCTTGTAAGGCAAAAATATCTGCTTGACACTGCATTCCTCTCCCCAGTTTAGCATCATCATCTGCAAACAACTGGATATCACTAGTTAAACCCAACCCAATATCATTAACATACAAATTGAACAACAATGACCCCAAAACTGACTCCTGTGGCACACCGCTAGTTACCTTTCTTTTTTTGGATACTGCACCCCCATAAACAGCTTTTTGACACCTATCTGAGAGCCAGTCACTGATCCAATTTCATCTGTTTCAATTTATTTAAGAGCTTATCGTGTGGCAGTCTATCAAAAGCCTTTTCAAAATCTAAGTACACCACTGTATATGCATCACCCTGTTATAGTGCATAAGTAAGTTAGTGAAACATGATCTCCCCTTAACAAACCCCATGCTGATAACCACAGAGAATACTGCTGTTATCAACCCATTTCTGTATCCTACTTCTCACCATCTCTCCAGGACCTTCACCACAACTCCAGATATACAGACCGGCCTATAATTTGAAGCTACAGCCTTATCATCACCTTTATGCAGTGGAACAATTTTACCCTCTTTCCACTACCTTGGAACTTGTGCTGTTGTAAGACTTACTAAACAGGCATGCCAATGCTACTGCCAATTCCCTGGAACATTCCCTTAAGATGAGTGGTGATATGTCATCAAATCCTATTGCCTTATTGACATCAAATTTATTTATTTCCTCAAATACCTCTTGCTCACTCACAGTTAAGCCATCCTCTCCTATGTCCTCTACACTTAAGTTCCTCTACACTTAATCAATTTATAAGGGGGTTTCACTCTGATCAGGATGGAAACCCCCCCCTTATGAATTGATCACTGAATACCTCAACAATGTCTTCTGCAGTAGTTACCATACTACCATGTTCATCCTTTAACTTCATCTTACCACGATCACTTTTCCTTCTGCTTGCCACAATTCTAAAAAACTCTCTAAGGTTTTTCTTTGCCTGATTTGTCAATTTCTGCTCATACTCTTCTTTTGTTTCCCTTACTAACTGAGTCACTCTCCTGGCTTGTTCTTTATACTCTTCGTGTGACTGATTATCACCATTATTCATCTTGTACTTCCAAGTACCTTCTTTTTCCAGATTTCATGTTTAAGCTCCACATTCATCCATTTTACCTACCTTATTCAACCTTTTGGCCCTCTGAATTCATTTCGTGCATTGATGCTGTTATGTATTTCTTTGTCAGTTCCCATGCAGCATATATTTCCTTACCACTCATCTCCTCGTTCCACATTATAGTTCCAAGCTGTCTCTTAATCTTGTCATAATCACCAGCCTTATAATTTCACATATATATCCTCACAAAAGTCTGCATATGACTAGCCACAACACAGGTGATTATTTAATGATCGCTTCCACCAACTGGAGGAAAATGTGAAACTCCCCCTCTAACAATTACATCCTCTGATGAAATGATGAGATCTAGAACTCTTGATCCTTGTGTGGCCTTCTTTACTTGCTGCCTGAGATAGTTATCTCTCAAGAACTCGAGAAATTCGTTTTCCTTATTCCCAGATGCTATCTCTTCATTCCAATCTATACCACTATACCAATATATATAATTAAAATCACCCATAATAATTCCCCTTCCTTTGTTCACTAATCCAAGTTGTTTATACATTTCTTCATCACCACCTTCCACATTCCCAGTCCTATAGCAACATCCAACTAATTACGCCTTCCTCTGAACCTCTATGTTACACCACACTGCTTCGCAACCACTATTTCACCCTTTCATGTCTATCTTATGTGGACTTAATTCCGCTACTATCAGCAGCAGCACTTCCCCTTTCTATCCTCGCGAAAAATACTGTACCCTTCCATTTCTATTTCCGTTATGATATCTCTTCATTCAACCATGTTTCACTTATTCAAATAATTTGGGGGCGAATAAACTCAAACACTGAAACCATTTCAATCCCTTTATTCCTGATACCTCTGGCATTTATATACAGATACAGCAGTTCATTCTTAGGTCTTTAGCCAGTCCTACCCAAGCCATGTTTTGGTTGTTATTTCCCCACTACCTGCCCAATCTCCTTTATCACCGCTTACCACATACATCTGCTCAGTCTCAACTTCTCCACCCACATGGCAATATATTCCATCTTCATATACACATTCACTCTATCTTTGCCATGACTCCCTGTCCACCTGAGCTCCCCCCATTTCCCTGTTCCTCTTGTATTCCCATTCTCTCTACCTCTCTCATGCTACTACTGTTTCCACTGCCAAGCACTCTCCTGATTTTTCTCTTCATCTCTTCCTTCTAATCTCTGGCATGCACCACACACATTGTACTTCCACCCAGCAACACTCACTCACTCCAAAGCCATTTAAATGCAGTCCATCACGCCTGTATAATTTCATTCAACCCTCAGACACATGCCATATATCCACAAACTCCACTCCCTTCTCCTCACACAGTTCTGCTAGCATACCATTCATTATTTTGGCCTCTCTGTCGTAACTCATTATCATCATATCTAGGTAACACACTGACAACCTTTCCTACTACACTGTTATCTTTCACTCTTCTCAATAGTCTCCTGATATTCATCCTCACATCCTTCTTATGTCCACTCAGATCATTTGTCCCTACAATCACAACTAACTCTCTTGCTCGTTTCTTCCTCGTGTCCAATGCTTTAATTATCATACACATTCTCCTGGATAGCTGACTTTATGGACTCTGTCAGTAACTAGCTCTCTAATTATGGAGTCTCCATATACTGCTATCCTGGAATCACTCGTCACATCTTTTACTCTTTTTTCTTTCATTCTGTTCTTTTGCACACCTTCATTAGCTTCCACTAGACGTCTAACATCACTCCACATATCCTTCATTTCATTTTTCATTTCCAATAATTGTTTCATTAAATCTTGCATTCTGACAATTTCACTCTCTATCTCGCCACCTCTCGTTTGGTCGCACTTTATTTCCTTTTCCTCATTCATACTTCCATTTACTCCCTTATCATTAACTTTCATTTGTACATCTTTATCAATTGTAAATTTTTCATTATCAATTGTAAATTTTTCCATAACTTTTGCTTCTACATCCTTGCATTCTTCACTCTCTCTCTCAGTTTGCCCTGCTTTCATTTCATTTCCGTTTTTCGTAATTTTTTCCATTCAAACTTTCACTTCTACATCCTTGCATTCTTTCACTCCATCATTTTCTCTACCTTTTGTTTCATTTCCATTTCTTTCATGTACACCATCTACCTTTGCAGTCAGTTTTGCATTCTTTGTATCGTGGTCCAACAATATGTCGCACTTGCTGAATCTGAATGCAAATTCAGCTGTGGGAGTATCACAGCTGAATTTGTGGAATATCAGCTTACAATTTACAAGAATGTGCAGGTGAACTGATGATGCCTTTGACTAGGCTGTTTAATTTAAGTCTCAGCTCTGGCAAAGTCCCAGGTAGAAGGAGGGCAAAATGATTCTTTAGCATGAAGGAGGATCTAAGTCTGGTATCAAATTATAGAGCAACTAGTATCTCAGGAACAGTGTAAAAGTACAGGAAAAGTTGGTCAAAAAAAGAATTCAAGAATGGGTGGATAAGGATATGATACTCGGTGGGGGGGGGGGGGGGACTTGGCTTGGTGAATGGTCAGTTCCTTAGTAATCTACTAACATTTTATAATGACAACTGAGGTTGGATACAGGAAATGGCTTCACACTGATAGATTTTGTAAAAGCATTTGACAGGATACTACACGGAACTCTGTTACACAAACTCCAACAAATGGGGATAAATATCAAGCTGGTGATGTAGATACAAGGGCGACACATGGACAGATACCAAAAAAGTATATGGAGGACCAAAATCCAGGAGAAGGCAGGTGACTAGTGGTGTGCTGTAGGACTCTGTGCTTGGACCACTGCTGTTTAATATGTTCATAAATGATATAGCAAATAATTTGATGGAAGACATTCCTTTTTTTGCTGATGATTCCATGTTTGGTAGGCTAATAGTTAATCAGCATGATGATGATTTAAATAGGCTGACAGTATGGGTGAAACATAATGGATGTCAGTTTAATGTGGAGAAATGTCAAGTTATGCATTTTGCAATAAATAGATTACAAGCTGTACCACATTGATGAAACCTTACTCCAGGAAATAAATGAAGCTAGGGATTTGGAAGTGGTAGCAGATAGAGGGTTGAAGTTTAGAGGGCATAATACTAAGGTTCTTGAGGTAGTCCTTGGCTATTGAAGAACACTAGCAAGTAGAGGTAAGGAAGTTGTTATTCCTCTTTATAAGGCCCTAATATGTCCACACCTGAATTACTCTGCTCAGTGTTGAAAGTTTGGTTAGACTATAATAAATTTAGTTTAATCCTTTATCTAAGTGTGAGCAAACAAAGTTTGCGCCTGAAAGTATCTTCAGGACTGGGGTAAGGTGGTATAACACCGGGCAACTCGTTGCAAAGGTGGAGCAAGCTGACATCACTCCTATCTCAGTATCTCCCATAATGCAAAACACATCTCCTTGCGGATATGTATAATGTTATGCATTAAGGCCTTCCCTTAAAGGCCCTTCCCTTAATGCATAACATTAGACATATCTGCAAGGAGATGTGTTTTGCATTATGGGAGATACTGAGATAGGAGTGATGTCAGCTTGCTCCACCTTTGCAACGAGTAGCCCGGTGTTGTACCACCTTACCCCAGTCCTGAAGATACTTTCAGGTGCAAACTTTGTTTGCTCACACTTGGATAAAGGATTAAACTAAATTTATTATACTCTGCTCAGTTCTGGTTACTTGGTTTTCTTGGGAATAAGGAAGTGGTAGAGAGCATCCAGAGGCAAGTGACCAAGATAGTGAGTGGTCTTTCTGTGGAATACTCCCCGTGAAGGTAGATTAAAGGTTTGTACGTTGCAATAGTACCAAACATCACTATTCCTTTCAGTGATTGCCAGCATTCACGAGTTGCCCTAGCAGGGTGCACCAACTCTCAGGCGGTGCATAAAGTATTTACTGAAATAAAGAGCCGAGAGTTTTTGCTCTCTTAAGATTTCTGTCAGGTCTCTGAGGAGAACCAACCAGTTCGAAACAACTGTCAGGCCAGTAAAACCTTATCAAAATGGACATAAAAGGTGAATATATGGATGCTTGGGCAAGCGCTCATGTCTTCTATGTGGTCCGCACTAGGACAACTCGTGAATGCCAGCGAGTGTATTCCTGTAAGCTCTCTGGTCACCTTTTTTTATGACACTTTGATAGTTTCTACATTCGGCTTTGAAATAATGCTGGATTTAATATCCACTTGATTTATATAATTTTGCATCACTGAAATGAAGCCTTTTGGCTCTTTATTTTAGTAATCACTATTCCTATTCTCTGTATCTGAGGTATATCTGTAGAGATATCCAAACTACTAATAAAATATAACTTTCACACCACATTCAAACCTCATGTTAAATTAACAACTCTGATCTGCACTCCTAAGGACAAACTCCATCTCCTGGCATATCCTGGAGTATGTGAAGCTCCATGTGACTCTCACTTGGCTTACTATGGAGAGACAGGAAGATTTGTTAATATATCTTCCTGTCTATAACATATGTAGGAAGATATGTTAACATATCTTCCTACCATTATTATGACACGCCTGGACTTGCAACCACACTTTAGATGCCCCTCTTCCTGACAAAAATTATCTTTCTGACCTAATGACTGCTATGAAGTACCTTTATTTTCTTCCATCTAATCTTGTACTTTATAGAAGTTATTACAAGTCAGAAAGATTACTTTTAGTCAGCTATTACAGTATTACAGTAATAGCTGTAATACTTTTTTTTACAACATTAGAGGGCACCAAAATAGGACTGTATACCTTTTGTCCATTACAGTTTGAATTATTTCACTTACTCATTGTCACATGTTATAATTTAGTTGGTTTGTAATACTGTTTAAAATATGTTTTGAATCAGCAAGCTCTTGCTAGGTAATTGTCGTAAGCGATGATTGCACATCTTATAATAATCGTTTCCATATATCTCCCTTGTATCCTTTGATACCTTTTATTATACTAACTTTTTAAAATAAATTACTTTTTAAATACTAAATATTAGCCATATTCTCCAATACATGTAGCAATTATTCTTAATTCTTAATTGCACAATGCATAATTATGCATAATGATGATTATGCATAATCTTCTATTTATCAAATTCCACAACATATATATATAAAAGTTTACACATTTTCTTCACAACTGGGCTACTTGTGTATAGAGGCTAATGGCTTTACATTACTTGCCTTAGTATCCCATAATGCAAAGCTCACATTCCTTTGAGTGTCTAATGCTAAGCATCATAGGAAGGACCACTGCCCAGACTGGTTTCGACCTTTATTGAGTGGGTGTCAGATCCAGAAGAGATACCAAGGTTGAAGTAAGTAATGCAGAGTCATATTTTTCACATTCAAGTAGTGAAAAGGTGTATCACCTTATTATTAATTTACTCTGGATTAGAGATAGGTGCTGAAAGGAAATGTATGATTCTGCATTACTTCAACCTTGGTATCTCTTCTAGGGCTGGCTCCCACTGATGAGACCTCAATAATGGTCGAAACCAGTCTGGGTAGTGGCCCTTCCTATAATGCTTAGCATTATACACACCCAAACGGATGTGTGCTTTGCATTATAAGATACTAAGGCATTAATGTGAAGTCATTAGCCTCTATATACAAGTAGCTTCAGTTGTGAGGAAACTTAATGCATATACTTTGTTTGTTTACGCTTGGATAAAGGATTAAACCAAGAAAATAATTTCTTGGCATCTTTAACTTATAATTTAACTAAGTGAAAAAACTTTAATTAATGAATTTTGTGAAGATCCCATCTTCTCATGTTTCTCAGCCAGAAAATCTTCTTTACATTCAAGATAGCTAAGTTAATCTAAAAGATCCAATAATAATAATAATAATAGTAAATTTAAAAATTTCCCGTAACTCAACCACTTTGAAGGCAGAGCTGTTGAGTTTATGGGAATTAGGACTGTCTTAAAAATATTTTATTCCATAGTTTTCATTGCTCTAATGTACATTTATAGACACTGGTTCAACATGTAGAATACTTTTCTGTGCTTTTAGATTTGACGAATGGGTTCTTTCTGTACAACTAGATGAGTACCTTTCTGTGCTTGCAGCTAGTCCTAATGGAAAGATAAAGAGATGGAGTTCATCAACATCCTCTGTGGTTTGTTCTTTTAATATTTTCATGTGTTCTCTTTTAATAATAATATCAATAGAAAAAAGAATCGGGTCTTTTTTTTTTTTCTTAAAAATTAAGGGGGGAAAAAAGGACCTGTATGTACACTTAAATGCTGATTATCAGTAATGTTTTTGTTGAGAGATAATAAAACGTAGGAATAATAATTAACTAACTTTCAGTTAAATTATATTGTATGAGACAACAAATCCTTATTTTTATCCTTTACTCAAGTGTAAGTAGAGTTTGCACATGAAGTTTGTTTGTGTGGCCTTTTGTAAAGGATCAAAACAAAAATATAATTTCTTGTTTAGTATAATTTACTTTGTAACCAAGAAGCACTAAAACTTTATGATTTTCATTTAGTTATTAAATTATCAATCAGTAATTCACTTTGATCACTAATGTATCTTTGTTAAGCACAAGAGTATTAGATATATGCACAGACACAATAGAAAAGCAAAACAGACTCCATGCAATCCTACCTGATGTACTCTCTAAGCATAGCAAGGATCTTGATCATTCAGCAGATAATCTCATGATCGCAGTCTCCCAGATTTACGTTAGATTGAGATATCCATATTTTTTTCAATTAGGAGAATGTTGTAGAGCTGTAGCAGATTCCAGAAACCATCAATGTTTTAGCACAAGAAGAATTCAAGAAAGTGAACACCTATCATATGAAAAAATCACTAATCTGGTCAGAAAGGTATTAGAGCTACAGTTACCATCAGAACAAACTGGAATTAATTCATCATTATTATTATTATCATAATACAAGTATCTCCATGGAATTAAGACTCATGGAAGACCCAATCTAACCATTATTCACACAATACCTATCATGCCTCTCCTTAAACTCTGGAATACATCTTTGGAATACACACCTACCTTTAGCAATTCATTCCATTCATTTACCACTCTCCAAGCAAAAACCCTTGTCCACACATCCTTGCTAACCACACTCTTACATAACTTCCAGGGGTGACTCCCTTGTTCTCCCCCTACTCGTCACGTATTGCGAAATTTATTTTGTGTCAGTCTTATAGAATTCCCTTAGTAATTTATAAGTTTCTGTCATATCCGCTTGCCTTTGCCTGTCAACTAAACTGTGAAACCCACGTACTTTTAATCTGTCATCATATGCAGCAGTCTACAGAGCTGTCATCAACTTGGTCACTTGTCTCTGAATCCTTTTATGACTACTCTGAAATCTTTTTTTTGACTACTCTTCATTGATTTGCAACCAAATCAGTGAAGAGTAGTCAAATTGTGGCTGCATCATACCCTTATGAAGAGGAATAATAACCTCTCTATCTTTACTAGTTAGTATGTGTTTTTCAACATCCAAGTAATCCTTTGAGCTATTTTACTATTTGCAACACGTCCTCCGAACTTCAACCCTCTGTCCACCATTCTTCCTAAATCCCATTCCTCATCTCCTTCCTGCAATTTAGTACCATCAATATGATCAAAAGTATGTAATATTTTCATTGTAAAGGGTGTAATCTTACATTTTGCATCATTAGCAAACAACTGAATATTCCCTTTTAAATCATTTCCTAAATCACAAATATACAAATTAAATAGTAGTGGCCCTAGTACAGTGCCCTGAGGCACTTTGCTAACCACCCTCATTTGCCTTGATTCCACTCCACCATATACTACACTCTGATGTCTGTCAGCCATTCCTCCTTCCTCCCAAATCCATGCCACCAACTTCATATCCACTCATATTTGCTCCAAATTATGTAAGCGTTTTCCATGTGGTATTCTGTCAAATGCATTTGCAAAGCCAGCAGTATCACGGAGCAACCATTTCCTTTATTCAATTCTGCTATCACTTTATTATAAAATGTGAATAAATTACTGAGGCAGAAACTTCCTTCTACAGTGCCATGCAGCCCACCATAGAGTATCATATTCTTATCCATCTATTCCTGAATTTAACCTTTTAAAAAACTTTTCCATTACTAGGGAATTGGCAGTAGCATTGGCATGTCTGTTTAATAAGAGTCTTACAACAGCACAGATTCCAGGGGAGTCTGTGCTGTTGTAAGGAAGGAGCATAAAATTGTTCCACTGCATAATAAAGGTGATGATAAAACCTGAGTTTCCAGGATAAAAATTTCATTTGCCTATTATAGAGATTGACTAACCCGGGAACCAGTCAAAGAAAGGCTTAAAAAAAGATCCTCTAGTCAGCGAGTAGACTAGAACACAAGTCTTTATTTGGATGGCCTAGCAAAGAAGATGCAAACACTACTTCTACTGAGCAATGGGGCCTTTGTGACACAGACCTTCCCATTATCATTATTATTATACAAAGTATAATGATAATGGGAAGGCCGTTTCAGGTAGAGTGATCCCAATTTTCTCTTTTGATAACAAATATCAAAAGGGAAAATTGGACAGTGACACATTTGTGTACTTTCTAAGGAATTCTCTTTTCTTTGATTTTAGATCATTCTCCATACTTCTTTTTATGCTCCATAAAAGCCATATTCCAGTTGTTTAGAAACCGTCCCAATATTTTTTTTAGTTTAATTTTATTTCATTTCTTATTCTTTTATATTTTTCACATGTGGCTATATTAGTCTTATCTTGTAATTATCTCAGCTTATCAAGTTTATTAGATGCATGTTTTGTGGTTTTTGATACTGATTTTATTTTTTTTCAGTATACCAGGAATACACTCCATCTTGTTTTGCTTTCCCATTGAGAATCTATATCTTCTGTATTACTAATAACGTTATTTTTTTTTATTATTATTTCCTTGTATTTATTTATTTTGTTTTTTCACTCTATTTGTATTTGTTGGAATCTAAATTTTCCTGTCACTAGTCGACTACAATCACTACAAATGTCTGTAGATGTTAGAACTCTAATATCCTATATTTCATCTGGTTTTGCTCTTCTGTTAGTTATTATATAATCTATGGTTGTTTGCCCTCTGTTATTTTTCCACGTTATTTTGTGTTAACTCTTGTGATTAAAGAAAGTATTATTTATTCTAAATTCATTATGTGTATCAACACTGAAGCAGTCTTATTTCTTTTGAGTTTTGAGTTGTTTCATTGAATCTTTGACATGTGCCAGGTATTACACTATTTCTAATCCTTGCATTTAAGTTTCCTGCCAATATTATTAATTTAGTTGATGATTCATCATTTTTATAATATGTATACAATATTTTATAATAATAAAATTCATCTTTTTTTTTTTTGTCAGTTTTCCTTCCTTAGGGGCTGTAACCACTGATTTATCTAGAGTTTTATTTTGCAATTTTATTTTTATTCACAGTATTCTTTCAAATATGTATTCCCATTCTTTTATTTAATTTTGAAACTCCTCATGTATTATTATACCTACACACATTCTTTAGCCCTTTCTTGTTTCTTTACTTTACTAAAAAAATTTGGTAGTTTTTTAATTTATATATTTGTTTACCTTTCTTTTTTTTGTTTGTTTCTGACACGCATACTATTTTTATGTTTTGCTTATCCTCTTCACTTAATTCTTCTTGTTTTCGATTTAAGTGAAAAAATGTTCCAACTTCCAATGCTTAATGTTTTCCATTTCCAGTGCCTTTTCCATTGTTCTTTTCTGGTCATATCCTGGATAGTCTAGCTGCATCTTGTATTTTTCTATGAGAGTTTAATTATTATTATTATTATTTGACACCTCCAGGGAGTCCAAGGACTCATCAAGGGAGGACACCTGCTCTACAACTCCGTCTCCACCATTCAATATCCAACTCACCACAACTACACCAACACCATCTACTACCGACCACCACTGGTATTTGCACAGACAATCACAAACATCCATGCCCATGGCAGGATTTGAACCGGCAGCCTTTTGGCTGGAGAGCAGAACACTAACCACTCGGCCAACCAGGCTGGCAATTTTTGCATTGTACAAGCGAGTTCCTAGCACTACTTGTTGATGCCCCTGCTTTTGCCAGGCATGTATATCATACTGTATTAATAATGCTGTGCAGCACTTAGAAAAAAGACATGATAGAGGGATTAGAGGTGAAATAATCAGAAGTATATCAAGTGTTTAATTGAGCTAGATGTTAATAAAGCTGTGGAAATAAATGACATATCACCACATATTTTTAGGGAATGTGCAATTTCTTGAAATCTGTAACCCCTTACAATATTGTCTGAACTTAACCACTCTGATTACATGCCATTCTCAAAGTTTTGGGACGTAATCACTATTAACTGCTTATAATTGTTTTATTTTTTATAATAATATGTGCCTTGTATTTAAATTGTAAAAGCTACCCATTGTTTCTTTCTCTTTTAACTTGATTAGTGGTAAGTCCTGTTAATTCAGTGCATTCTGTGACTGAGCACAGTATATAAGCCATACTGTGCAATTCATGCCATGCGATCGTTTGGAATGTCGTCCGCTGATTTTCTTCCCCCCCCCCCCATTCATGTCTTTGTAACATAGAATTTATATATTGGAGTTAAATAAATTATATTTTTCTGAACATGTGTCATCTGTTATAAAAATATAATATGATTAATGGATGTTTTACATGCAAAGTTGTGGATGAGTGGAATGCATTGCTGGGTTGTGTTTATGAATTAGGAATGTGTATGAGTTGAAGATTCAGTATGACAGATATGTTGCTCTCTGAATGAGACCTTCCACAATGAGGCTGTTCACTCCATGAAGGTTTGCCATAATAATGCACATGTTTTGTTGTAAGCTGATTGTTATTAGTACTTGGTATATTTTAACTCTATCATATATGTGGGAAAAAAAAAAAGACTAGTTATATTGTATTGTGTTGTACTGTTTCAGGAAACCTCATTAACTCTATTTCCTGAAAAACCAGAAAGCTCACATGCATCTTGGCCTGCAGCACTCTTGGCTTTTGGAAATGGTTCCTTTTGTGTTGGCGATAATGTTGGTCGAATATATATTCATGGAAATAATAAAACTCGTTGCCTAAAGGTAATGATTTTTTCTTTTTTCATAATTTAACTTTTACAGCAATAAATAGTTCCATCAAATATATGTACATTCAATATTAATTCATTTTAATTAGTTAATAATCATTGTACTTGTAAAACTACTCTCCACTCTGCAGCTTATATGACTAGTGTGACGTTAATTGTGAATGTCTTCAAATAATAAATGATTTTCATTCTCAAGCTTGAGATTTACACTGACTGTTTGACACTTCAAGTGTCACTTGAAAAAGTGACATATTTGGTTTCCAGTAATGTTCCCTTTAAGCTGTATATGCATGTGCACATCCATTGAAAAAGGAGCGCATGCATCTAGTAACTGCAAACACAAAAATTTTGCTTTGAGATTTCTAATTTACTGTCAATAATTTTTGAATATAGTATAAAAATGAATCATATGATAAATTATACTTGTCAGTTATTTTATTTAGTAATTTCTCCAAAGTCTCCACTCCGGTATTACTCTAACCCTTTTTAATTTAATGCACTTGAATTACTTACTTTTAGCCTGCACTGATGAACTGATGCTGATGACAGCAAGTTGTAAAGGCATATTTGTTTAGAATGCCTACTGTCTAGGCAGTCAACTGAACAGGTGCAAATAGTGATGGATTTTTTTGTAGTCGTGTATATTTAAGCAAATAATTTTAGTGCTTGCAATTTTGCATGTTAGAGCTAGATGAAAACAGGTCAACATTAATAAGAGAAATATTAGCAATTTAGTGCCCTTTTTTACCCCCCAATCATCTATGTAAATGATAATGATTAGGCAGAATGAACTCATGAACTCTTTCCACTTCTGCTTTATACTTCCACATATATCCATTTTTGGCAGTGACCTTTTCTTGTTTCATTGCTTCCCAAACAAGTACCTCATGATCACTCTTATCACCCAGCAGCAGTGTCAACACTTCATTAACAACTACATCTTGTTTAGTTATCACCAAATTCAAAGCATTAAAGCCTCTAGTTGTTTCAATCACATGCTGCTTAAGACACTTATCTCTCAGAAATTCCACAAACTTGCTCTCCTTGTTCCCATACACTATGTCCTCCATCCATTCTATATTCCTGTAATTAATGTCTCCCCATCAGGATCACCTTCTTTTTTCATGCCCAACTAATTTGCCTAAACATTTCATGATCAGTATTCTCTGCATTCCCTGGCCTAAAACAGCATCCTATCAGATATACTAACCTATTTATTTCAACTTCACACCACACAGATTCAAAATTTGTACATGCACTATCAACTTCCACACTTTGCAGATACAATTCCTCTGCAATCATTAACAGTACTCCCCTTCTCTTTTCGCATTTCTATCTTTCTAGAAAATTATATATCCTTTTTAATACTATTTCTGATATCGCATCCTCCTCAGACAACCAAGTTTCACTTATTCCAGTTATCTTTGGGCATACCATCTAAATCAGTGCAACAAACTCAGCTCTCTTGTTCCAAATACTCCTTTTATTTGTGTATAAACATAACAATCCCTATGTGTTTGAGGCCATTCTACTAGCACCAACATTCTCTATTCTAGCTGCTATACCACACCTCTCTCTTCAGTCTGACCACTCCTGTTTCCCTGATCCTGGCTCTGATTTCCATTCCTACCTGTTTCATCCTCACCTTTATGCATTCCATTATCTTGTGCTGCTGCTGCAACCACACATCCATCTTCCTCCTGCCATACAATCTATATTCATGTGTGCTATCCTGCTTCACAGGTCATTGATCATTTGCTACATTAACTTCTTGACTCTGTGCCTTCTCAGAAAACAAGACTTTCTAAATGCCCAACACCAAACCATTTCAAATGTAATCCATCAGCTTTAAATCATTCCAACTTCCCTTCAAATTCATTCCAGAGATTTACCAGTTGTGAACCCCGTTTGCTCCACATAACTAAGCCATCTTACTATTCATTATCTCTGCTCTCCTTCTCAGTTCACTGTTGTCGTATCTGGGCAACATGCCTACGACTTTCCCAACAACATTATTCTTCTTTACCTGCTGCAACAACTTCCTCAAGTTTCTATCTACATTCCTTTTCTCTCCAACTAAGTCATTTATGCCCAAGACTATCACGAATTTTGATGTCTGGTATTTCCTTTGTTGCAATGCATCAGTTATTTGCTTCATTGTTCCATCAGGAAAGCATGTTTTGTGCACTTTATTAGTAATCACACCTCTAATGATCGAGTCCCCATACACTAATATATGACTATCCTTTGACTCTTTCTTCACAATATTAACGTCCTCCTTCTCGTTATCATCAACCAATCTCTCCTTTATATGTTTAATCTTTTGTAATTTCGCCATTGTACTCAATTACTCTGGGGTAAGTGAAGTTTTCTACCCACTCTAGATTCTTAGAATCAACTTCAATTTTCAGATTGGTGTTTCTTTTTCCTATTAGTATCATTTTTGTTTTGTCTATATTTAAGTTTAATCCAAATTTTTTACATACTTCCTTTATTTTATCAGAAATTCATAGATATTCTTCCGTGCTTGCAAGTAATGCATTATTATTATTATTATTATTCAGGCCTCCATAGAGTCAAGAGACTCATCATGGGAGGTCCTTCTTAGGAAACAGAAAATCTATCATACACTCCTTGAAATCAGTGACTATCCTTGCTCTCACCACTCTATCAGGCAATGCATTCCATGGTTCAACAATCCTGCATGCAAAGAAACCACTCCTTACCCTCTTGCTCACAGCTTCCTTTCGTAACTTCCAGGGATGACCACTTGTCATCGCTCCTTCTCATTGTTCCAACAAGTGAAAGAACTCCTCAGTGTCAGCCCTGTAACTGCCTCTCAATAGTTTAAAAGTCTTGATCATATCACCTCTCCTTCTTCTATACACCAAACTCTGCAGTCCACATTCCCTCAGCCAATCCTCATAACTAACATTGTACAGTCCAAGCCATCTTTGTTATTTGCAGTTAATTTATCACCTTCAAATCCTGGGGACCAAATTTGAGAACAGTAGCCTAAGTGTGGTCTGATCAGGTTCTTATGCAACAGAATGATAACTCTTTTATCTCTACAGGTCAGCATCCTTCTCAGTATTGAAGCAATCCTCTGGGTTACCTTCACCACTTTTGCAATATACTACCTGAATTTCAGTTTTCTCTCAGTCATCACCCCAAAGAACTCTTGTATCTCCTACTTCCTCCAGTACATCTCCTCCAATCGAGTATGCAGCCTACCATCGACGGATACTAAACTTCAAGACTTTACATTTTGCTGCATTAAACTGATACCCCTATTCATATGCCAACCATTCTAGTTTATTCAAATCCTCTTGCAGAGCTGCCACATCTGCACTATTACTGATAACCCTTCCCAGCTTCACATAATGTGCAAACAACTGAATATCCCTTGCAATCCATTGATGATGGCATTGATATAAAGGTTGAACAATACAGGTCCCAGTACTGAGCCCTGTGGAACAACACTTGTAACATTCTGCTTCCTTGATATTGCCCCACCATTACACAACTCTCTGATACCTATCAGGCAGCCAATTCTGAATCCAGTTGATTAAAATGACATTTAAACCCATGTGCTTCAACTTAAATATCAGCTTATCATGTGGCGCCCTGCGAAATGCCTTTGCAAAATCCAAAAAAATGGCAGTATATGCCTTTCTCTCATCAACTTTGCTTGTCACTTTATTATAAAAGGCAGTTATATTACTAAAGCAAGAGTGCCCTAAATAAAAATCCATGTTGATTCTCACAGATAACATTACTCTCATCTGCCCAATGTTGTATATAGTTCCTCACTAATTTCTCCAACACCTTAACAACTACTGATGACACACAAACGGACCTATAATTAGACACTTCCAGTCTGCTACTGCCCTTATGCAATGGCATTATCTTGCCTTCCTTCCATTCCTTGGGTACCTTTCCCCGAGCCAGACTTTTATTGAAGAGCCAGGTCAACTGAGCTGTCAGTTCTTTAGCACATTCTCTCAAAACCCGTGGTGAAATACCATTCAGTACCACAGTTTTACTGACATCCAGAGTACTCAGTATTTGGAACACACTCTCCTCTTGCACCTCTAAACCCTGAACCTGTCTTAAAACCTTCTTCTCCAGGATGAAATATTCCAATAAAGTGTTCATTGAACAACTTCACTATGTCCTCTGTATCAGTTACTCTATTCCCATTTTTATCCCGTAATGTCATTCTTCTGCAATCATTTCTCCCCCTACTGGCCACATAGCTAAAAAATTCCTTAGGTTTTTCTTTGGATCTTAGTGCGAATCTCTTCTCATATTCCAATTTTGACTTCCTTACCATACTAGTAACTCTCCTGGCCTGTGTCTTATATTCTTTGTGCATCTTCTCTCCACCCCTCTCCTTATATCTCTTCCATAATATCTTTTTCACCTTCAGTTCCTGTTTGATATTGTTTGTCATCCAATTTACACCAAATTATGTCCTCTTCTTCACTCGTGGAATACAGCTTACTATTGCTGCTACAAATATTCCTTCACAATTTCTCAAGCACTAGTGTTATCCTGGCCTTCCAATTACGCTCTCCATGGAACTGCCCCAAGTTGATATCTTAGACTATTATAATCACCTGCCTTATAATTCCACATACAATTCCTTTTCTTTGATAATCCTGCATGTTCTACTTTGCTTTGTTATATTCTTTGCAAAGAATATAAGACACAGGCCAGGAGAGTTACTAGTATGGTAAGGAAGGCAAAACTGGAATATGAGAAGAGATTGGCACTAAGATCCAAAGAAAAACCTAGGGAATTTTTTAGCTATGTGGCCAGTAGCTATGTGGCCAGAAATGATTGCAGAAGAATGACATTGCGGGATAAAAATGGGAATAGAGTAACTGATACAGAGGACATAGTGGAGTTGTTCAATGAACATGTAGGGGTATACAGCGTGAGAATGGTGGATGCTCCAAGAGGAGGTGAGAGCATGTGTAGGCAGGAAAGAAATGGGATGACCAGGGATCAAGAGGAAACAGATGGAATTGCAAAGGGTTCTAAAATGAAGAAGCAGAAGGGAAATGGCCCCAGTCCAGCATGGAGAGATCACATCGAGTGAGTGGTATCAGTGGAACTAGGTGTAGATCCAGAAATGAGCTGTTGTGTTTGTATACCAATGCTAGAAGTGTAAGAAACAAAGCGGATGAAATGGTTGCACTAATTGCGTCTGTTCACCCAAAGATTGTCAGAATAAGTGAGACATGGTTAGATGAGGACGGCATCCTGACAGGAATAGAGATGGAAAGGTATAATGTGTTTTGTGAGGATAGAAGGGATAAAAAGGGAGGGGGAGTGCTATTGATGATAGAGAAAGAGTTATATCCATACAAGGTAGAGATGCAAGAGGGAAAGAGGGCCGGTGGTTTTGAGGCAGTATGGTGTGAGATAGGGGTGAATAGAATCAAATACTTGGTGGGATGTTGTTATAGACCTGGTAATGTGGATGGTGGTGATAGTGAAATGTATAGTCAAATAAGCCAAGCAAATAAGAAAAGGGTGATCATTATGGGTGATTTTAATTATGGCAATATAGACTGGAATGAAGAAGTAGCAACTGAAAGTAAAGAAAATGAGTTTCTTGAGTTTTTGAGGGATAACAACTACCTCAGACAGTATGTAACAGAGGGCACATGAGGATTAAGGGTCTTGGATTTGATCATCTCATCAGAGGATATAATTATAAATGAGGTGTCAAATCATCCACCAATTGGTGAAAGTGACCATGAGGTGATTACCTGGGTGGTTGCCAGCAGTGCAAGGACCCCTGTGAAAAAAGGGTATATGTGGAACTACAAGGGGGGGGGGGGGGTATGAAGAGCTCAGGAGACAGCTTGCAGGTGTAGCATGGAATGAGGAGTTAGCTGGAAAAGAGATCAATGCAGCTTGGGAGATTTTCAAAAACTATTTAGTAGATGCAATGTCTAAATATATTCCAAGGGTGAGAAAGTTAAATAAGGTAGGTATGAGATGGATGAATAAAGAGATTGAGCATGCGATACAGAGAAAAAGGGCATTGTGGAGGCAGCATAAGAGAAGTGGAAGTAACCAATTTCATGAGGTCTACAAAGACCAGGCAAGGAGGGTGACTTGGTTGGTAAGAGTAGCTAAAGAGAGGTATGAACAGCAGTTAGCTAATGAAGCCAAAAAGAATCCTAGGGAGTTCTTTCGATATGTAGCCAGCAATAGAAAGAATGATTATGGAAGGATAGCATTGATTGGAGGAAATGGTATAAAGACAGCTGTTGCAGAATGTGTGGTGGAGATACTTAGTGAGCAGTTCATAAAGATCTTTCAATCTTGTGAATGTGACTTGATGGAGAGATTGAGAGCAGTTGATGATGGGGAGGAGAGACTGACTGTAAGTGAGCAAGAGGTGTTTGGGGAGTTGAGTAAACTAGATGTAAATAAGGCTGTGGGACTTGATAATATATCACCGCATATTCTGATGGAATGTGCCAGAGAGTTGACACCTGCCTTGACATATTTTTTTAATATGAGTCTTGCACTTGGTCAAGTTCCTAAAGAGTGGAAGGAGGGCAAGATTGTGCCACTTCATAAAGGAGGTGATTGAACTCAAGCATCAAACTATAGGCCTATCTCTGTGTCAGGTGTTGTGGTTAAGTTGTTGGAGAAGCTTGTGAGAACAAGGATGCAGAATTGGGTTGACAACCATGGTATAATCTTTGAAGGACAGCATGGATTTGCTAATGGGAGGTCATGTTTTAGTAATCTACTTACTTATTACAATAAAGTGACTGCTTCCTTGGACAGAGGAGAAGGATACACAGTAATATACTGGGATTTCGCAAACGCTTTTGATAGAGTACCTCATGATAAGTTGACAGTCAAACTAGAGCAGATGGGGTTGGATATTAGATTAGTGCATTGGATTGGAGACTGCCTATCTGATAGGTATCAACAAGTTGTGTATGGGGGGGGGGCGATATCCACAAAAAGGAAAGTCACTAGTGGAGTGCCTCAGGGGTCTGTTTTAGGGCCATTACTATTTAACTTGTATATTAATGATATTGGTGAAGATTTGGATGGAAATATTCAGTTGTTTCCAGATGATGCAAAGTTGGGACGAACCATAAAGAGTAGTGAAGATGTTGTGGCCTTGCAAGAAGACTCGAATAAATTGAGTGATCGGGCAAGCAAATGGGGATGTGAGTTCAATGTTGCAAAATGTAAGGTTTAAAATTTGGAAAACAAAGATGGGATGCAGAATTTATGCTTGGTGAGAATATATTGTTGGAGGTAGAGAAAATAAGAGATCTGGGGGTGATAGTGGATAAGGATCTAAAATTTAGGGGACACATCGCCAAAATTGTGAAGACAACACAAAGACTTCTGGGAATGATGCAGAGGACACTGATGTGTAGAAGTAGGGAGATTCTTGTTCCATTGTATAAGGCTTTGATTAGGTCACACATGGACTATTGTGCCCAGATTTGGTCACCGGGTTTTCAGATGGATGAAGAGATGTTGGAAAGGGTCCAAAGGCGACTGACTAAGGTAGTTTCTGACTTCTGGAATGTTGAGTATGAGGAAAGATTGAGAAGATGTAATTTGCAGGGTCTGGTCGAGAGAAATAAGAGGTGAGATATGATAGAGACCTACAAGTTGGTAAGGGGTTGTTATAAGATCAATGGTGGAAAAGTTCTACAGAAAATACTGGGAGGTCAGAGGAGAACCAGAGGTCATCCCTGGAAACTGTATAATCTTTGTGAATGATTGGAATGCCTTGCCTGAGAGTGTGGTGTCTGCAAGGAGTTTGAGTGTGTTTAAGACATGGTATGATGAGATGTGTGTGTGATAAAAGGACCTCCCAGATGAGTCCTTGACTCCATGAGGTCTTGTTTAATAATAATAATAATAATGTCTGTTCATCTTCCAAGTCAAAACCACATGGTCACTCTTTACAACTGAAGGGGGGGGGTTGTCATATCTCAGTTATTATCAGCTCTTCTGATGCTTTGACTAAATCCAAAACTCTTGAACTTCTTGTCCCCTTAAATTACATGTTGCCTAAGACATTTGTCCCTCAAGAATTCTTGAAATTAAAAATTCCATTCCCTTATTATTACATGCATTTTCCTCTTCCCAGCTTATACTGCTGTAGTTAAAATCTCCCATAACAATCATTCTTCTTGCACTTGCGAAGCTCAACTGCCTAAACATCTCCTGCTCCCCACCCTTTGTGCTCCTTGGCTTGTAGCAACACCCCACTAAATATCCTGTCTTGGCCACCTCTACCTCATACCATATGCTTTCAAAACCATTAGTGTCACTGCCTCCCAAAGCCTCCACTCTTAGAGGACATAATTCATTATTTATCATAAGCATTACTCTACTACCACGTTTTCCTTTCCTATCCTGCCGAAAAATGCTGTACCCGGCTACTTCAATTCCTATTATTATTATAACATCTTCCATCAACCACGTCTCAGAGTTCTCAATAATCTTTGGCCAGGCTGATGCTATCAGCGACACCAATTCATTTCCTTTATTTTGGATACTCCTGGCATTAGTATAAAGCATAAAAATGCCACTGCTTCTATACCTATCATTATCTCCTCCAGACCCCACTGGATCAAGTAACACTGATGTCGTTCCCCCTTCCCCCAAGCACCATTTCCACAGGAGGCCACCCCTTTATTGAAGAGCCTGCTACCATCCACCCTGGGAATTCTAGTTTCCCTTCATTGACACACCAACTTGTTCAGAAAACAGCAATCTCTCCAAATGTCTTCATCCTTCCTCATTCTAATCCACTCGGTGTCTTGCATACAGTTCCCTTCTGTCCTCAAATCCCTACCAAACATCAACTTATTCCAATTCTCTCTTCTGACACATTCTGGCTGTTATGCCATTCAATATTACTGCTCTTCTGCTCAGCTTGTCACTATCATACCTGGGCAACACACACAATCTTTCCTTTGTGCATTTTCTTTTGTAGAACCTTAAGCAAGAATCTCAAATCTCTCGCCACCCGATTTACATTGCCTCTCAAGTCATCCATGTCCACCATTACAATCATTTCATCCACCCTTTCACCCCTCTTAATTGCCATAGCCAAACTTGCTATCATCCCTCCAGCAAACACTCCTCTAGCATCCTATGTTGCGCACCACGGATCATCAAGTATCCATACATAAATAACACAGACATATTGGTAAGCTTTGATATCTCATTGTTTACTACTATCCCCTTAATTGATACCTTAACACTTCACTTTTAGAAAACGTTTTTCCTTATGACATCTTAGATCTCTTTTCCTTTGCTATCAATTCTGGTTATTTTTCTTGGAAGAAAAAAATTCTACAAGCAGCTAGAGGGAACTAGCATAGGGCCTCCCCCCTCTCACCCCATCTTGTCAATTTTTTTATGGAAGATTTTGAAAAACGAGCCATAGACTCAGCCCCTCTCAAACTTTCTATCTGGCTAAGATATGTTGATGATGTGTTCTCTATTTGGCCTCATGGCCCAGACACATTAGACTCCTTCCTCAGTCACCTCAACAGCCTACATCCAAGAATCCAGTTTACGATGGAAAGAGAAAAGAACAATTGTTTACCCTTCCTAGACACTTTAGTTACACTCCTTCCTAATGGTACACTTTATTTCACTGTATATAGAAAACCCACGCACACAGGCAGATACATTCACAAACTCTCCCACCACCACCCTGCTGAACAATATGGCATTATTAAAACTCTTACCAAGAGAGCCCACAATCTTTGTTCCAGTGGAACCACCCTTACAACTGAGCTTGACTGCATACACAACACTTTCCTCTCCAATGGCTACAGCGATCACAGTATCAAAAAAAAATAATCAGTTCCTCTACCATTCCCCAATCTTCTCATCAGAAAGAGTTTAGAAATGCCATCACTATACCCTATATCTGTGGCACATCTGAAAAAATAGCCAAGATTTTAAACAAGTACAACCTACACACAGCATTTAAGCCCCACTGCAAACTTGCTACCCTTATCTGTTCTACAAAAGATCAGCTCCCTCCTCTCTCAGTGCCTGGCGTTTATAAAGTACCCTATTCCCGTAAGCTGGTGTACTTTGGACAGACAGGCAGATCAGCAACCATCCGCCTGGAGGAACACAAATCATACATCTGCAGCCATGACTATGGTCAGTCAGGCCTTGCTGACCATGTCTTGGATACAACCCATAGGATCTCGTGGAAAAAAACCACCATGCTCCACCACAGCAAATTTAAAAAAGAGAGTCTATTCTTAGAATCAGCAGCAGCAGCAGCTCTCAGAAATCAACCAAATCTTAATAAATACGGTTGCATTAAGCTTCCTAAGATTTTGGAAACACTTATCACCAGAGGTCCCACCCTCCATTCCAGGCCACCTACAACCGCCCTTAGGGCGCTACACCTAGCTAGGACTTTAGGTTCACCCATGTGGTTGGGCTTAGTATTGTTTGTTGTTTATGTTACATTGGTTTTTTTTTTTTTGTAGGGGGGGGGGGTGCTTGAGGGTCAAAGCTGTATAACTGAGAGGAGACATCCACATAGCCTTTAAAGGAATGCAGAGAACCAACCAGGGATTCTGACCTAATGTCTAATCCTCACCTTCTCCTGGTGCACCCTGTTGGGTATCTACCTGGATACTGAACGAACAAGGATGGGCTGGCAATTTGCGATTTAGCTGACCAAATTGTATTCTTATTGACTTAAACCAAAATACAAAATGATGGTACAACACGACAAAATTTCATGCTGGCTGGAGCGTCACCTGGTTAAACATGGCCCCAGTTGTGTTCGCCAGAGAACCAGGGTGAACAGCGAAAAGTCAGCTACTGGAACAAATCTTAAAACACACCGAAACTCAACATCACCAGAGTTAAAGATCAGTACTATCAACATAAGAAGCCTGAATGGCAAAGAAATAGAGCTAGCTGAGGAATTAGATAAGTACCAGATCGACATAATAGGGGTGACTGAAACAAAAAAGGCAAAAACTGGAGAGATCTTTTTGAGCAATAAACACAAAATTTTATATACAGGCAATGACAATTAAGGAAAAGGAGTAGCCATAGTATTCAACACTAAATACGAGGCTAATCTTCTTGAATGGCAGACTGTCTCAAGTAGAGTGATGTGGGCAAATATCAGAATGGGGAACAATGAGACTCATTTGTGCCTATGATCTCACAGAAGGTTCTACTAAGGTAGAAGTGGAGGAATTTTTTGAGTCTTTAGAGAAAGCAACTGACACAATGAAAAAGAAAAAGTTGGTCCTTGTTGAGGATCTAAATAGCACAGTAGGAAATGATTGTCAGACAAACTTTGCTCTTTTCTCCAAATTTTCCCAAAAATATTTTGGGAAAATTTGGAGAAAAGAGCAAAGCTAATAATCATGGCAAATACCTGTTGGATTTCTGCTCAGGACATGGACAGGTTGTTACTAACACAATGTTCCAACATAAAAATGTGCACAAATTCACATGGAGAGAAGAGGCAAGGAAAAAGTAAAGTCTCATTGATTATGTTATTGTTGATAGTGATGTTTTCTCCTTGGAGCAGGACACCAGAGTGTACAGAAGATTTGAAATTAGAAGTGATCACTATTTAGTCTTGAGCAGGAGAAAATTGAATTTCATATTGAAAAGAATGACGTAAGAAAGTTTAAAGCAAATAAAAGGTGAGCATCTCTCAGATGTGAACTGTAGACTGAAATACACAAAGATTATTGAAGAAAAAAAATGAAAGAGTTTGTGAACAGGAACCTAACCTTGGAGATTCAGTGGCAAGCCTTGAAGAAAACCCTGATTGATTCAGCCAGAGAGGCATGTGGTGAAGTTGTCTGCAAGTATAGAAAAATCAGAACTCCATGGTGGACACAGGAAGTTAAAGAGGCAGTGAAGGAAAAAAAGAAAGCATATCAAAAGTTCCTGGCAAATTAATCAGCTTGTGCTCTTAGAGAATACAGAGACAAATGTAAGAAAGCTAAACACTTTGCGAAACTAGCTAAACAAAAGTCATGGGAGGACTTTGGCAAGAACATAAAAAATAAATATCAAGAAGGTGGCAAAATATATTCTGGAGGCTGTTGAAGAAGCTTAGAAATGGAGGAAAGTGTGCTGTAAAAGGAGTTAGAGATGATAAAGGTGACATGAAATCCATAGAAAAGGATATCCTTGAAGTATGGAGTGATTACTTCGAAAAATTGCTAAATGAAACAAGCAGTGATGTCAGCACAGTGGTAAAAAACATTGACCAGGCATGCAGTCAGGAATACATATCCATACTTGAACTAGAAAGAGCCATCAAAGGCTTGAAATGTGGAAAGGCAGCAGGAGTAGATAACATTCGACCAGAAATGCTGAAGTAAGGTGGTATAAAAGTCTTACAGTGGCTGCACTGCATAGTTCAGAAAGCTTGGAACAGAGGGACGAATTCCAGATGATTGGATTAGAGCTCTCATAGCACTCATATATAAAAAAGGAAATAAAACTGAATGAGAATTACAGAGGTATTTCTCTACTGAGTGTTCCTGCTAAGATCTATGCAAGTATACTTGAGAAATGGTTGAGAAGGATTGTGGAAGAGAAGCTTGGTGAAGAACAAGCTGGATTCAGGGCAAATAGAAGCTGCCAGGATCAGATTTTCACTTTACAAAAGATAGTTGAGAAATCATGGGAGTATAGCAAAGATCTGTATTTAAGTTTCGTAGATTTGGAAAAGGCATATGACAAGGTGCCAAGAGTGAAGCTATTCAAAACACTACAGTTGTATGGTGTATGGGGCACTATATCAAGCAATACTTGGTTTTTATTTGAGTTGTAAGTCAGCAGTTTGAATTGAAGGAAGTACAGGTAGGTGGTTTAATGTTAAATCTGGTGTCAGACAAGGATGTGCATTATCCCCTCTGTTATTTATTATCTATATGGATCACATTTTGAAGGAAAGTGGTATTAAACCTAATATCAAAATTGGAGGTGTTAATCTCAGCTCGTTGCTTTATGCAAATGATGTTATACTTCTAAATAAATCCACTACAAGTCTGCAAGATTCCCTAACTAAATTGAATAACTGTTGTAATAGATACTGTATGAAGGTCAGCATTAAAAAGATGAATACAATGAAATTAGGCAGAAACATTGTAAATGTAGAACTTATAGAACAAGTAAAACATTTCAGAAGCTTAGGCACGATTTTTAGAGATGGTAAATTAAATATGGATATAGACAAAGGAATCAACAAAGCTGGTATGGTAGGAAATCAGTTGAATAAATGCATATGGAATAAGAGAGAAATTAGTAGGAACACTAAATTAGCTGTATACAAGACAGTATTCCAGCCAATTTTAACTTATGGATCTGAGAGCTGGGTCAGAAGTAAAACACTTGACCAAAGACTAGAGACCACAGATATGAGAGTACTGAGAAAGATTAGAGGCACGAACAGATGGCATCAATGGCAATATCATATTAAAAAGGAGGATATTAGGAAAGAACTTGATATTGTCAGCATCCAGGAATGCTTTAGCAGAGCTAATCTCAGGTGGCGGGTGATATGGTCACTTAAACAGAATGGGCGAGGAAGGATTAGCAATACAAGTGTTCTCTGCCAGGTTGGCAGGAAAACGACCCATAGGAAGACCAAGATATAGGTGGATTGATATGGTACAATGTGCCTTAGACGATAGAAATATAAGATCTGATAATGTTGGAGTCTTGACAAGTAACAGACTGATTTGGAGGAAAATTGTAGATATGAATTTTGTAATGATATAAATTTTTCATGTGGTGCTATCATATCCTGTACACCCCTTGAGGATGCATGGCGTATTAAATTATGTTTTAATCCTTTATGAATGTTGTAAAAAATCCATTAAGCCTCCAGCATGATGTCCTCCACTCCTATTGCACTTTCAGATTTCTCATATAAATTGTGTATTATTCTTATAGTTTTATTGGGTATTCCAAATTCTTTCATGGTTTCCCATAGTTCTCTTCTATGGATTGAATTAAATGCCTGATGAAAGGCTATGAAATTTATATAGAAACTTTGGTTGTACTCTAGCATCTTTTCTGTTAGTTTTAAGGTGAATAATTGATCAATTGTGCTTCATCCTGGTCTGAAACCCTTCTTCTCCTGATGCTAGTTCTATATATGGCTTAATTTGTTTTTGAAGTGCTTGAGTAAAAACTTTACTTGGAATGATGAGGAGGCTAATGCCTCTGTAATTATTGCATTCTGTTTTGTTTCCTTTTTTTTATATAGGTGTTATAATTGATTTAGTCCAATCAGTAGGTATTGCTTCATTTCTGTAGATCCTTTCAAAGAATGTTTTTAATGCTTCCCAAAGTTGTTCCTTTCTTGCTTTTAAGAATTCTCTGTGTGTTTGATCAATTCCAGGTGCTTTCCTAGTTTTAAGTTTATGTTTGCTGTGTGCCTATTATTTCTTTGGTAAAGATATTTGTTTCCTATTCTATTTCTGTGGCTGGAATAATGATATCCTAAGAACTTGTTTTTATTATACAAATCTCTAAAGTATCTTTCCTTCTGGCCATCCTTTTTGTTTTACTTTTGATTAGTTGACCCCTCTTTGGTTTTGATTATTATCATTTTTGTTGCCTGTGTGTCTTACTAATTTGTTCTATTTGTTTATATAATTCATGGAGGTTATTTTCTTTTGATAGCATCTCTTGCCATTTTGCATTTTTCTTCTAACCAGTTATTTTTGTCTCTTTTAACTAGTTTCTAATTTCTCTGGTTATCTATTATATTCATTTGTTATAGTTCTGTTTTAATTTCATGCTTTTTCTTTGATTGCTTAACCTTTTTACTTCATTTGAGATCCAATCCTTCCTGCTTTCTCGTTCTGCGTAACCTAGTGTATTTTCTGCCAATTTTATTATTTCCTTTAATTTGCCCCAATTTTCGATGTTTATATTCTGTTTTGGTAGTTCCTTCAGGCTTTTATGTAGTTCTAATTGATATTTTCTTAGAATATTATTGTCTTGAAGTTTATTTACATTCAGTCTCCTTTTGACTCTAAAAGTGCTTTCAGATTTTAACTTTATTCTTAGGTTTGCGAATACTAGCTTATGGTCTGATTCACAGTCTGCAGCAAAGGATCTGCAATTTAGGATACTTCCATTTTCTTTGGGGTTTTGGTTGTTTAAAGAGAGTGTCGGTTATTGTTAGTCTATTATTTGAGCAGGAGTTTAGCAGTCTTTTGCTATGTTCGTTACTTTCTCCATACCCAAACGATTACTCTTGACCAAGTATGCCAGTCTTTGCTTACTTTTACATTTAAGTCCCCCTTGAATGATATCTCCTGTACTGCTTTTTGCAGATCTGTATAGAACTCATCAATGTCTTCTTTTTGATGTTGATGAAGTTGGTGAGTATACTTGAATAATAGTCAGTGATCTAATTGATATTTTAAATCTTGCTTTAATTATCTTAGGTGAGATAGGATTGTAAGACAATAGAGAGTTTTGAGCCTTTGGTTTTAATGTAAGTGCTATTCCCTCTTGGTGTTTGTTGTCCTCCCTGCCTGAAGGTAAAATTTTGTACTGTCCATGGTGAAATTCTCCTTTTCGAGTTCATTTTAGATCAAACTATCCATATTTAAGTTTTAAATGTGGAAAAAGCATACAACAAAGTCCAAAGAGAAAATCTTTTCAAAGTGCTGTAATTATATGGGATAAATGATAACTTTATGCAGAGTGGTACATAGTCTGTATTTTCAACTTTAAGTCAGTAGGTAGAATTGAAGAAGGTATAAGAAGATAGTTTGATGTAAAATCAAAAACTATTAGTGCCTTAAACCATCATTCTCAGTGTCAGAATTAATGTGGAAAGAACTGTAAATCTGATTAAATTTGAGTGGCTAGACAAACATGCAAAAAAAAAATGTCAAAGAACATCATTCACAGGCTACTGCACACATTGAGTGTGAGACTGAAAACTTGCACACAAAAAAATTTTTTCAAGTGCACCAGGCCAGCAAAAGTTAGAGGGAATATTGGTCTCCAGGGCACAGTTTCTGGATTATTTTATTCAGATGGATGGATACTTATCCATAGTGCTAAAATGCTACAACATTGAGTGAGCAGGATTCATGTTAAACGAAAAACTTATTTCACATGTAACGTTTTTAAGATTAATATTATAATAATGAAGACCTCAGAAGGTCAAATTCCAGGTGAATGAAGGGAAACTCTCAGAGTGCCCCTCTATAAAAAAGAAAAAAATGGTTCTGTGGCAAGATTTATACAAGCATAAGACATAAGAATATCTTCAACATAAGAAAATTGCGGAAGAAAAACTTGAGGAAGCTAGAGCTTTTGCCTCCCGGGGCAGTTCCTGAGTTTGCCGCTCCTCTCAATATACACCAAAAATACTACAAAAAGTCAAAATGACATATAGGGAAATAAATTAAAACACTATGTTTATGTTTATTTTAGTTGTAAGTATAGTTGTTAAAAACTAATTATTAATTAAGTAATAAAAATTATTAAGTTAACATAAATAAAAGAATCGTCGAAAAATTAAATTGTGTCTCACGTGAAAAGTGCCACCCAGGATGGACTTCCCCCTCCCACCCCACCCCCACCCAGCTGTGCCATTGAGGAAGAACAAGCTAATTTCAGGCTAGATAGCTGTTGAATCAGATTTTTCACTTTAAGATGAATAGTTCAGAAATCATGGGAATTTAACAAGGATCTGTATTTAAGTTTTAAACATGGAAAAAGCATACAACAAGGTTCAAAGCAGTACATAGTCTGTATTTTAAGCTTTAAATCAGTAGGTAGAATTGAAGGAGTTATAAGAAGATGATTTGATCTAAAATCAAATATAATGCATGGATGCACACTATCTCCTCTCTTATTCATTTATGTGGAACACATCTTGATGGGGCATTAAACCTGCTATCAAAATGCAAAATATTAAATTCAAGTCTTTACTTTGTGAAGATGATGTTTATGTTATACTCCTAAATAAATCCACCTCTTCTTTAGAACTCTTTAACTAAAGTGAATAACTGCTCTAACAAATTTGGTGTGAAAATCATTAAGTCTCACATCAGACAGGTCAATTCATCTCCCACCTTAAGGACAATCATTCATGCCCATACAGGATTCAGATCTACAGCCTGTTGGTTAAAGAGCGAATATGATAACCACTCAGCTAACCAATTAGTTATTTGATAAATTAAAGATGCCAAGAAGTTATATTCTTGGTTTCATCCGTTATCTAAGATTTGTATAGTATAGGCAAAGTTTGTGTGTTAAGTCACTTCACGACTGGGCTACTTATATACAGAAGTTAATGACTTCACATCGATTGCCTTAGCCTTAGTGTCTCAATGCACATATCCTTACAGACATATATAATGCTTTGCATTATTAGAAGGGCCACTACCCAGAATGATTTTGATCTTTATTGAGGTTGAACGAGTAAAGGGGTGCTTATCATAGGCTTAGAGAAGTCAGTATAGGGTGCAAAAGAGCCTGGTAGTCTTAGGGGAAAGAAAAGAGAGATAGGTAGTGTGAGAGATGGAGAAAAGGCCTCAGCTCTTTTATATCATCATATAGACAAAGGCTATCAGTTTTCCATTTCCAGTCTCATGCAGATGAACAACCAAAAGACCAGTTGAAACTAAAGCTCAAAGATGAATGATACCCAGGTGCTTAATCTTCTCTTATCTTATCTGAGTTGACCTTCTCTGTCTGGGATTGCTCTTCAGTCATCCCTGCAATTGACCATAATGCCACATTGAACTAAGAGGATAGCACCATTTGAAAAAACCTCTCACAGCAAAAATAGGCAGAATTTTATTTTTCCCTGGTGAATATTACATAATATGGGTGGTCTACACCACCTAGCCAAAGATTTGATATCATCTAGAATTCTTTTTTCTAAATACAAAAATCGTATGACTGAACATTAAAATGTCCACAATACAATATTTTAAAGCATTTGTATGTCATATTGCTGGTTTTCAAATCCCTGTTTCTTTCTAACCTTTCATAAATGGTATTTTAATTCATTAATTATGAATTAAAAATCATGAATATGAAAAAGATGAATTAATAAAAAAAACGGAGGATAAACAAAAAAAAATTTAAAGATGGAGAAGGTAGTGGATTGTCAAATGAATACTCTTCAGGCTCATAAGAGTTTATGGATTATGAAGAACCATCTCATGCTAATAAACAGAAAGCAAGAGATACAATTAAAGAAAAAATTGCATTTGAGGACAGAAAGGAACTGTATGCAAGAGACCACTTGCATTTGAATGAGGAAGGATGTAGGCATCTGAAGATTGCTGTTTTCTGAATGAGTCGGTGTGTCAATTGCAGGGAAAATTAGAATTCCCAGGGTGGATGGTAGCAGGAGTGGCCTCTTGTGGGAATGGGTGCTTGGGGGAAGTGGGGGGGACGACATCAGGTAACACTGAATCCAGTGGGGTCTGGAGGAGATAATGATAGGTATAGAAGCAGTGGCATTTTTATGCTTTATACTAATGCCAGGAGTATCCAAAATAAAGGAGATGAATTGGTGTCGCTGATAGCATCAGCCTGGCCAAAGATTATTGAGATCTCTGAGACATGGTTGATAGAAGATGTTATAATAATAATAGGAATTGAAGTAGCCGGGTACAGCATTTTTCGGCAGGATAGGAAAGGAAAACGTGGTAGTAGAGTAATGCTTATGATAAGTGATGAATTATGTCCTTTAAGAGTGGAGGCTTTATGAGGCAGTGACGCTAATGGTTTTGAAAGCATATGGTGTGAGGTAGAGGTGGCCAAGCAGGATATTTAGTGGGGTGTTGCTATAAGCCAAGGAGCACAAAGGGTGGGGAGCAGGAGATGTTTAGGCAGTTGAGCTTGGCAAGTGCAAGAAGAATGATTGTTATGGGAGATTTTAACTACAGCAGTATAAGCTGGGAAGAGGAAAATGCATGTAGTAATAAGGGAATGGAATTTCTAGAATTCTTGAGGGACAGATGTCTTAGACAACATGTAATAAAGGGAACAAGAAGTTCAAGAGTTTTGGATTTAGTCATAGCATCAGAAGAGCTGATAATAACTGAGATGACATCTCTTCCCCCAGTTGTAGAGAGTGACCATGTAGTTTTGACTTGGAAGATGAATAGACATGCAAGAGTATCAAAGAAAAGGGATTGCATGTGGAATTATAAGGCAGGTGATTATAATAGTCTTAGATATCAACTTGGAGCAGTTCCATGGAGGGCAGAATTGGAAGGCCAGGATGACACTAGTGCTTGGGAAATTGTGAAGGAATATTTGTAGCAGCAATAGTAAGCTGTATTTCACGAGTGAAGAAGCGGACACAATTTGGTGTAAAATGGATGACAAACAATATCAAACAGGAGCTGAAGGTGAAAAAGATATTATGGATGAGATATAAGGAGAGGGATGGAGAGCAGATGCACAAAGAATATAAGACACAGGCCAGGAGAGTTACTAGTATGGTAATGAAGGCAAAACTGGAATATGAGAAGAGACTGGCACTAAGATCCAAAGAAAAACCTATGGAATTTTTTAGCTATGTGGCCAAAAGTAGGAGAAATGATTGCAGAAGAATGACATTGCAGGATAAAAATGGGAATAGAGTAACTGATACAGAGGATATAGTGGATTTGTTCAATGAGCACTTTATTGGAGTATTTCATCCTGGAGAAGAAGGTTTTAATACTAGAGGAATAAGTTAGGTTTAGAAGTGCAAGAGGAGAGTGTGTTCCAAATACTGAGTACTCTGGATGTCAGTAAAGCTGTGGGACTGGATTGTATTTCACCATAGGTTTTGAGAGAATGTGCTAAAGAACTGACAGCTCCATTGACCTGGCTCTTCAGTAAAAGTCTGGTTGGGGGGAAAGGTACCCAAGGAATGGAAGGAAGGTAAGATAGTGCCATTGCATAAGATCAGTAGCAGACTGGAAGTGTCTAATTAAAGGCCAGGTTGTGTGTCATCAGTAGTTGTTAAGGTCTTGGAGAAATTAGTGAGGGACTATATACAGTGTTTGGCAGATGAGGGTAATGTTATCTGTGAGAATCGACATGGATTTTTATTAAGGGGTGCTCTTGCTTTAGTAATATGATTGCCTTTTATAATAAAGTGACAAGAGCAGTTGATGAGGGAAAGGCATAAACTGCCATGTTTTTGGATTTTGCAAAGATATTTGACAGGGTGCCACATAATAAGCTGATACTTAAGTTGCAGCACATGGGTTTAGGTGTCGGGTTACTCATCTGGATTCAGGATTGGCTGTCTGATAGGTATCAGAGAGTTGTGTATGGTGGGCCAATATCAAGGTGACAGAAGGTTACGAGTGGGGATCCACAGGGCCCAATCTTTGGACCTATATTGTTCAACCTTTATATCAATGACATCGTCAATGGATTGCAAGGGGATATTCAGAAGTTTGTGGATTATGTGAAGCTGGGAAGGGTTATCAGTAATAGTGCAGATGTGTCAGCTCTGCAAGAGGATTTGAATAAACTGGACAGATGGGCAAAGGAATCGGGGTGTCAGTTTAATGCGGCAAAATGTAAAGTCTTGAAGTTTGGGATCCATTGATGGGAGGATGCATGCTCAATTTGAGGAGCTGTACTGGAGGAAGTAGGAGATACAAGAGATCTGGGGGGTGATGATTGAGAGAAAACTGAAATTCAGGGGAGCATATTGCAAAGGTGGTGAAGGTAATCCAGAGGACTGCTGTAATACTGAGAAGAATGCTAACCTGCAGAGATAAAAGAGTTATCATTCCATTGTATAAGACTCTGATCAGACCACACTTAGACTATTGTTCTCAAATTTGGTCACCAGAATTTGAAGGTGATAAATTAACTGTGGAAAGGGTACAGAGTCGAATAACAATGATTGTTTCAGGACACTGTACAATGTTAGTTATGAGGATTGGCTGAGGGAATGTTCACTGCACAGTTTGGTGGATAGAAGAAGGAGAGGTGATATGATTGAGACTTTTAAACTATTGGGAGGCAGTTACAGGGCTGACACTGAGGAGTTCTTTCACTTGGTGGAACAGCAGGAAGGAGCGATGACAAGTGACCATCCCTGGAAGTTATGAAAGGAAACTGTGAGCAAGAGGGTGAGGAGTGGTTTCTTTGCATGCAGAGTTGTTGAACCTGGAATGCATTGCCTGATAGAGTGGTGAGAGCAAGAATAGTCAGTTTGTTCAAGGAGTGTATTATAGACTTTGTCTTTCCTAGGAAAGTCCTCCCACGATGAGTCTCTTGACTGCATGGAGACCTGAATAATAATAAAGTTTACTGATTCAAAGTTTTCTCAGTTTGATTATCATCTATATGAATAGAAAATAACTAGCTTCCAAATCAAGAATGAAATTGAAATAATGGAAAGCAACTGTATAAAACTTAAAAACAGTTTACAAGAAGCAAACTATACAATTGCTCCTTCACAGATTGAAGACTTCATCCAAAATCTAGAAGTTAAAGACTTACCAGTGACACTTCACTAATCCCATATAGTTTCTTAAACAAGAAACTATATGGAAACATATGCAATACCATAATATCAAGGTTTTTTTCCTCCAAGAAACCTACTTCTGTAAATATAAAGATATAAAAACTTCAACATAAAGATAACCATTTCTTTCTTATTGGAGCTTGGAAGATTTAAAATTGCTGGAGTAGGAGTTCTTATTCTTGCCTCCCTCCTTGGGTCATCCTGTAATATCCAAAGGGATGGAGAAGGGAGAATCTTGACAATAGACTGGAAATACTGTCGATAATGTTTATGCTCCATCCAATGGAACAGTTAGATGAAAATTTTTCCATTATTTGATGCCATATTTATAAAGTGTCCACTATCATAGCATCTGGAGACTGGAATTATATTGAAAACCCCACATTAGACAAAATAGGAGTACACCCCCAGGAGTGGAAAAGTGGGATATACACAGTTAAAAACATGTCTCAACAATACTCAATTCCAAAGTCCTGATATTTTCTTAGTCACTCGCCTCTGGACCCTCTCCAATGTCTCTACATCACATTGAAAACCAGGTGACCATATCACAGTAGTCCAAGTGTGGTCTTACCAGTGCCTTATACAATGGCATAACCACTTCTTTATCCTTACATGTTAGAGTACTTCTTATCATAGCAGCACTACTATTGTGCAGCCTTTTCAACACTGGCAATATGTCCTCTAAACTTCAGCCTACTGTCAACTATCACTACTGTCAAATACAAATCTCCCAAATCTCTAATCTCATCATCCACTTCCTGTAGTACAGCACCATTGATATAGTACACAGTCTTATATTTCTGCACTCCAAAATGCAACACCTTGCACTTGATATTAAAACTACACCCCACTCTTTTGTCCAAGTAAAAAGTCTATTGAAATCTTCTGAAAGGAATTAACATCAGCAGTCCTACTTATAATTCTTCCCAAATTTGCATCATCAGAAAATAACTGAAGATCCTCAGTCAGTCCACATGATATATTGTTTACAAACAAGTTAAATAGCAGGGGCCAAAAACAGAACCCTGGGGCACATGAATAACTTTAACGTTTAATGATTTCCCCAATTACTTGATTGTTAGGGTCCCTTATTTTGTGATTTTTATTTTATTTATTTGTGCTGTGGATGCTCGCGTTTGAAATCCAGTAAATTATCAACAGCTTATAAATTATATTTAATTTGCTTGTGTTGTGAGTCATTACCATTAAATACTTGTCTTCATAAACCTAAACTATAATTTTATAAATGGTATTTCTTGTGAACATAAATTGATTATAAAAATGTTTTAATATGAGTGCATAAAAATTTTGTTCCTTTTGAATAGATCCATTCAGATTCAATTATTAGTCTGTGTCATGGTGATGGCTTTTTATTTTCTTGCTCCAAAGATAACACATTAAAAGTATGGGATTTGAACACTTTCAAACAGGTAAAGTATTTTATTATTACATCCTAGTTTAACAATGCTAAATTGAAAGACAAAATTGAAAATGGTAACTAAAATTTTTATCATTGAAATGAACTGAATTTTATTATCAGCCTTGCTACTTTGAACATTAATTAACATCTCAGCTCTACTGGAAATTAGGATATGAAGGCTTCTTTGTTATAAAGTAAAGTAACTTATATTATCTTTTTCTTGTAACCATTTATATGAAATGAAGATCATTCCCAAAGATTTTACATAATGCTCTATCATACCCATTCCTAAAGTAAATAATGCAAACAAGTGTGAAAATCATCGAACAATAAGCTTAATATCACATGCTTCAAAAATACTACTGAAAAACAAAGAAGGCTGAAGAGTATATTGGCAATGACCAGTTTAGATTCAAGAAACAGCAGGGAACAAGAGAAGCCATCCTAGCTCTAACAGTTATCTAAAGAAGATTTGAGAAAAATCAAAATACTCTGATAGTCTTTCTTGACTTGGTAGTATTGACTAGAACCAAATGTTTCACCTCTTAAAAACAATAAAGGTAGATTGGAGAGATAGAAGGCTCATATGTAATCTTGACAAGCACCAAGAAGCCCTAATAGAAACAGCCAGCAATAAAACAAAAACTGCAATAGGAAGAATATGTAGAGGTGTAAGACAGGGGTGCTCTCTTTTCACCCATACTGTTTAATCTCTACATTGAAGATGCAGTAAATAAATTGAAAGAACTAATAGAAACAGGAATTAAGATAAATGGAATTGATATTATCTAACTATGGTTTGCAGATGATATAGCAGTCATAAGCTGATAACAAAGACAAACTGAAATCCACCCTGACAAAGATGGAAGAAATTTTCACACAGTACAGCCTAAAAATTAATTATATGAAAACAAAACTATTAATTACAAGTAAAGCAAATCCAATGAAAATAAACCTGAAATAAATAATAACCTACTACAACAGTTATCCTCTTTTAAATATCTTGGAAGTCTTATCACAGAAGATGGAAGAAACTAATCAGATATTAAAGCACAAATAATTTTGGCCAAAAAAGCATTCTACAACAGAAGAAACAACTCTTTCTTTTAAGGTTACATGATGATCAGCATTCATATTTACAAATTTAGGGACACAAAACATACATGTTGAAATGATTATTTTACTTGTTATTAATAAAATAACAAATATTTTTTTAAATTATTTTACTTGTTATTAATAAAATAACACTTGACGTTTAATATTATTTTATTATTATATAATATTTTGACCCCTATATTGAGGTCATCATCAGAAAGATACATGTGAATAGGAAACCGAGCTATATGCTCTTGCACTCTATAAAGGTAAATTAAATCTATGCTGTTAACTGGTCTTTTCCTTAGCCTGACCTCTAGTGATTAAAAGAAAAAATAAATAAAAAATAATAAAAATAAATTGATAAATAAAATAAATAAAAAACTACAATAAACTCTGCTAAAGTCCTCCTATACTAAGATTCTTCTGGATTTGTACAGTTCAGATTGTTATACTACGATTTTCTTCTGGACTTGTACAGTTCAAGTCACTATTGAATTAAGGGAAAAAAAAAACACTTCACCAAGTCTTCTTGTATTGGGATTTTTCTTTGGCTTGTTCTGGTTGCTATAAAGGTTGCAAATGGGTCCTCCACATTCTTGGAATGGTTAGACCATCGTTTTTGTTCAGATTTGGATTATGTTTGAGCATTTCATATGCTTCTTTAAATTTCCTTTTGAACCAGGTTTTGGTGCAGTGTAGGGACTTGGTACCTTTCTAATCAATTCTGTGTTATGTTCAGAGTACATGGTCAGAAAGGCTGGTTTTTCCAAAATGGAAGTATTTAATGTGTCGTTTGTGTTTGTCCTTCCTAATTGGGATGGTTCGCTTTGTTTCCCCTATGTATGGTAGGTTACATGTGCATTGTATTTTGTAAACCCCTGAAAATGCTATTGCCATACCTTATGTTAGAGGCATTTCTGAAAAAATAGACAGAACACTACACAAATACAACATCAAAACCACCTTTAAACTCCCGACAAAGTTAAGACACTTACTCAGTTCTTCCAAAGATCCTCTTCCAAACCTAGCCCACCCACAGGTTTACAAAATACAATGCACATGTACCTACCATACACAGGGGAAACAGGGCGAACCATCCCAATTAGGAAGGACGAACACAAACGACACATTAAATACCTCCATTTTGGAAAAACTGGCCTTTCTGACCACGTACTCCAAACATACCACAGAATTGATTGGAAAGGTACCAAGTCCCTACAAAACCTGATTCAAAAGGAAATTTAAAGAAGCATATGAAATGCTCAAACATAATCCAAATCTGAACAAAAATGATGGTCTAACCAGTCCAAGAATGTGGAGGACCCATTTGCAATCTTTATAGCAACCAGAACAAGCCAAAGAAAAATCTCAATACAAGAAGACTTGATGAAGTGTTTTTTTTCCCCTTAACATTCAATAGCAACTTGAACTGTACAAGTCCAGAATAAAATCGTAGTATAACAATCTGAACTGTACAAATCCAGAAGAATCTTAATACAGGAGGACTTTAGAAGAGCTTATTGTAGTTTTTAATTTATTTATTTTTATTACTTTTTATTTATTTATTTTTAATCACTAGAGGGCAGGCTAAGAAAAAGATCAATTAGCAGCTAGATTTAATTTACCTTTATAGAGTGCAAGAGTATGTAACTTGGTTTCCTATACACATGTATCTTTCTGATGATGACCTCAATACAGGGGTCGAAACATCAAGTGTTATTTTATTAATAATAAGTAAAATAATCATTTCATCACATGTATTTTGTGTCCCTAAATTCGTAAATATGAACAGAAGAAACATTTTTACCAGTAAAGGACTTAGCACCCAGCTCAAAAAAAAGCTAGTGATAACATACATATGGATATGGAGCATTGCATTACATGGTTGAGAAGCCTGGATGCTAACAAAACAGGACATCAAAAAGTTGGAGGCATTTGAACTTTGGTGCTGGAGAAAGATGATGAAAATTAGTTGGACAGAAAGAAAAAGTAATGAAGAAGTTCTAAATATAGTTCATGAAGAGCGATCACTAATGAACCACATTAATAAGAGAAGAAAAAGCCTAATTGGACACCATATGAGGCATGGAGAACTAATTACAGAAATAATGGAGAGAACTGTAGAAGGAAAGAGGCCATGAGGCAGACCAAGAATTTCATATACAGTGGAACCTCGGTTGTCAAACGCCTCTGTTCTCGAACAATTCAGTTCCCAAACATATTTTCCGAACAAAAAATGCCCTGGTTTCCAAACAGGCAAACGGTAACCACGTGCTCTGTGTGCTGAGCTGTAAGGCGGGAAAATGTCAGTTATGCAGCAGCCTTCGTTCAGTGCAGACACCTGCTCGAATTTGCAGCGATTTTTCTTGATTTTCTTTGTTGTTTTTTTTTTCTCATAAATTATTATTAATTAAGTCACCATGGGGCTGCAGAAGAATAGTGATAGCAGCAAAGCGAAAAGAAAAGTTGTTAGAACCACGATACAGATGAAAAAAGAAATCATATCCAAACATGAAAATGGCGTTTGTGTCTTGGATCTTGCTATGCAGTTTGGTATGGCGAAATCAATGATCTGTGCAATACTGAAAAATAAAGAGGTGATCAATTTTCATCTATATTTTATCTATTTATCGTGTTTATTCTTTTTATGTAAGATTTTATGCATTTTCATTATTTTTGTATACAATCTTATGCATGAAGTACTGTTGTAAAGGTTTAAATAAATAATCATATGGGATTCGGGAATGGATTAATCCATTTTACATTAATTCTTATGGGAAAATGGTTTCAGTTTTTGAACAATTCGGTTTCCGAACAGCCTTCGGGAACGAATTAAGTTTGCCAACTGAGGTTCCACTGTATAAATAACATAATGATGCTAACCAGCGCTAAGAATTATGAAAAAATAAAAAGGAGGTCACAGGACAGGATGTTATGATATGCTGCTATAGCTAACCAATCTTTGGATTGATGCACCAAAGAAGAAGAAGTAACCATTTGATATTAGAAATTAAAGTTTTTATATTTTATACAGGAATTTAAATTGTATACCTTGGGTAAGGAGGGTTAATCGGGTAGGAGTTAGATGGATGGGTAATATCATTAAGCACGAGCTGCAGAAGAAGAAAGTTTGCTTGACACCATTTTTCTGTAGAGGGTATATAAAGAAAATGGTGTCCAGCAAACTCGTCAAGAGTACAAGGCTCAGGCAAGAAAGATGACCAGCATGGCAAGGAAGGCAAAATCAGATTATAGGAAGGCTCTAGCCAAGCAGGCTAAAGGAAATCCCAAAGAGTTCTTTTGTTATGTGCGAAGTAAGAGGAAGAATGACTATGGAAGATTAACCTTAATGAGTGATGATGGTCACGAGAAGACAGAAGCAGATAAAATAGTCCAGTTACTGAGTGACCATGTTTTGCAAGGGGTATATCATCCTAGTTGAGGTTACTACTTTAACATATGTGACAGACATTAATGTTGGAACAGAGGTGGATGAATTGGAAGTTTTTAGGATATCGAAGAATCTCAATCTAAATACAGCTGGATTAGATGGATTAGTTGGGATATCAGCTAGAGTTTTGCGAGAATATGCAAGGGAACTGGCAATGCCTCGGACTAGGCTCTTTAATTTAATTTAATCCTCAGCTCTGGTAGAGTTCCAAGGGAGTGGAAAGAGGGCAAAATAATTCCCTTGAATAAAGGAGATTCTAAGACTGCAGTAGCAAATTTTAGACCAATCAGTATCTCAGGTGTGGGGTTAAAAGTATTAGAAAAATTGGTAAAAAAAGAGAATTCAAGAATGGGTAGATAAAAAATATTATACTATATGAGGATCAACATGTCTTTGGGAAGGGTTGGTCATGCGTTAGTAATTGACTAACTTTTTATTATAAAGTAATAGCTGAGTTGGATAAAAGAAATGGCTACATGATGATTTTACTGGATTTTGCAAAGGCATTTGATAGAATACCACATGGAACTCTGTTACGCAAATTAGAACAAATGGGGAATGAATATGATTACCATCTTATCCACTGGTTAAGTGAATAAGAGGGTGGCTACTGGACAGATATCAAAAAGTGGTTGGAGGGGCAGAATTGAGGCAAAAACAGGTGATTAGTGGTGTGCTGCAAGGTTCAGTGCTAGGACCATTGCTGCTTAATTTTTACATAAATGATATAGGAAATAACCTGAAAGGAAATTTTCAGCTGTTTGCCGATGATGCGAAATTTGGTAGAGTAATAGTTAATAAAGGCAGTGTGGAGAGCTTGCAGAATGATTTAAAGAGGCTGTCAGTTACTGTTGCAGAGGACATAGTTGAAGTGTTCAGTTGGCAGTTCACTAAGGTGTTTCATCCTCAGTATGAAATCAAAAGCTCAAGTGTAAAGAATGCAATGAGAGAAGATTTAGTGGTTATTGAACAAGGGATATATGAAAAGTAACGTAAGCTGGGTGTCACTAAGGCAGTAGGACTTGATAATATATCAGCACATGTCTTCAGAGACTAATCTAGTGAGTTAGCATCCGCCTTGGCCTACCTGCTTGACAAGAGTCTTTTACCAGCACAAGTCTCAAAGGAGTGAAAGGAAGGCAAAACTGTTCCACTTCACAAAAATCAAAAGGTGAATAAGGTAGGTGTAAAGTTAATGGATGAGAACTTAAGCATGAAATCTGAAGAATAAGACACTTTGGAGTCAGTACAAGATGAATAATAGTGATAATCAGTTACATGAAGAGTATAATGAACAATCGAGGAAAGTCAGTCAGTATGGACAACAAGTGCAGTATGAGCAGAAATTAACAAATCAAGCAATGAAAAACCCTAGACAGTTTTTTAGATATGTGGCAAGTAGAAGAAAGAATGATTATGGTAAGATGATGTTAATGGATAAAAATGGTAGAATGGTAACTGCTGCAGAAGACATTGTTGAGGTATTCAGTGATCAATTTATAAGGGAGTTTCACTCTGATCAGGATGATCATGAGGAACTTAAGTGTAGAGGACATAGGAGAGGATGGCTTAATTGTGGATGAGCAGGAGGTATTTGAGGAAAAAATAACCTTGATGTCAATAAGGCAATAGATAGGATTTGATGACCTCTTGCTACGTGTCTTAAGGGAATCAACAAGCATTCACATGCCTGTTTAATAAGAGTCTTACAACAGCACAGGTTTCAAGGGAGTAGAGGAAGGTAAAATTGTTCCACTGCATAAAGGTGGTGATAAGGCTATAGCTACAAATTAGGCCAATCTATATATCTGGAGTTGTGGTGAAGGAAATAGAGAGATTTGTGAGAACTAGGATACAGAAATATGTTGATAACAGCAGTATTCTTTGTGATTCTCAGCACAGGGTTCTTGAAGGGAGATGATGTTTACTATCTTACTTGTGTACTATAATAAAGTGGCAAATGTCTTGGACAAAGGAGATGCATATACAGTGGTATGGTTAGATTTTGCAAATGCTTTTGATGGACTGCCACATGACAAGATGTTAAATAAATTGAAATAAATGGGATTGGATAACAAACTTCTGAGGTGGATCATTGACTAACTCTCAGACAGATATCAAAAAGTTGTATATGGGAGTGCAGTATCTCAAAAGAGGAAAGTCACTATTGATGTGCACAGGGATCAGTTTTGGGGGCCATTGCTGTTCAATTTGTATATTAATGATATTGGGATGGGTTTGACAGATGATTTGCAGCTGTTTGCATATGATCCAAAATTGGGGAGAGCTGGCCATAACATATACTTGATGTTATGGCCTTACATCAGCACTTGAATATATTGCATGAATGGGCAGGTAAGTGGAACTGTCAGTTCATTGTTGCAAATTTAAAGTTTTGAAATTTGGTGAGCAACGATGGAATGCAAAGTATACACTTAGTGGTGAAACATTAAAGGAGATAGAGGAGATGAGAGATCTGGGAGTAGTGGTGGGTAAGGACCTAAAATTCAAGGACCACATTGCACAAGTTTTGAAGCATCACATTGGATAATGACAATGATGGAGAGGACCTTGGCATGCAGAAATAAAGGTTATGATTTCATTGTATAAGGCCTTGATCAGGCCTCATCTGGGTGTTAGAAAAGGTACAGAGAAGTTTCACAATAGTGGTCAGTAGTTTTTGGAATGTGGAGTATGTGGACAGACTGATAGAATGTAAATTGCAAAGCCTCGTGAACATGAGGGGGGGGGGATATGATTGAGACATGAGCTAGTCAGAAGTTATCAGGTTTACAGGGAAGAGAGTTTTCATACAGTGGGGAGGGGGGTGGATAGAACAAAAGGCCATCCCTGGAAACTGTATAAGGAGGGTGTGAGTAGAGGAATGAGGAGAAGGTTCTTTACATGGAGAGTGGTTGGTGAGTGGAATGCATTGCCTGAGTATGTTGTGAATGTAGATAGATTGAATTAGTCATGGTTGAATGATCTTTGTGTGTGATAATGTGTGCCTTCCATGATGAGTCTCTGATTCCATGGTCAGATGTCAACAATAATAATAATTCTTCCAAATATCAGTGACATTAAGTTTCTTTTGTAGAAACATGAACTATCTGTATCTGTCTGCAGGAGGCATATTTAAAACCTAGTGAAGACTCTACCTTATGACATTTTGCTATTATTCATAAGGACAGAACTGGAGATGGGTCTGCTCATTGAAAAGTCTCTATCCTTGTATGCATCTGCTTCAATGTGTCCAATCATAACAGTGCTCTGAAATTGGTAGATCTGCTGTTCAGTGGTTTGTTTTTTTAAATTCATGTTCCATTTATTTACCACATTTATTCTCGAGTTCATATCAACTTTGATAATCATATATTGTAACTTCTCAACATCACACCTGGCCTGAAATCCTCTTACATCGACAAGGTAGCAGTTAAGAAAATCTGAAAAGTGACATGACCATAAATGGGCAATCGATTGTTGAGTGTGTACTTGACAATAATTCTCTCTCCCTCTCTTTTAATAATGGATGCAATACCTTCTTTCATATGCATACCTATCTACTTATATTCTGCTGTAGATCTTAACCACCTTACCGGCCATTATGGATCAAATACACATCCTCATACGCTTCGTATCCATCATATATATTTCAATGTAATATCAATGGTATTACAATTTTAATATGCACTTCGCATCCATGATAACTTTGACGTCTATAGACGTCTTGGCCAGTAGTGTGGTTAAAACCGTGGGCAGGGAAGCTTACTGCAACACTGTTGATCCTTACAGACGAACCCTACCTGAATGATCCTGTCTGGGCCATACCAGGACTGCCCATCTTACTGAAGCAGAGGCCAGAGCAGTGCAAGACTATCAGGATTCCCCCTTTCTTATCTCCATGGGTCAAGCTGCACGTTGAACACAGTAGCAAGGTATTGGATCCTAGTGATGGTAGTCTGAAAGCAGGATAATAAAAAAAAAGACTCAGGAGAAATAGAATGAAGAATATGGGAAGAAAAGTATAGTTAAAGAAAGAACAAAAAGGGCCAATCACTGGGAAGTTCCCTTAACCACAAACAGTTGCTTCATTGGAGGTGACAAATTTAAAAATTTCAGCAAAGCTATATCTATATATGAATTACTGTTATGATCAAATGCATTTATGTAAATTAATTCTTTGTAAAAAATCTTAAAAATTTCATTGCAATTTGTCCAAGTCTCATGAGATCCTCCTGATGGAGGAGCCAATATGTCCCCCCCCCCACCTCTCTTCTTTATGTATTGTGAATGATACTCTTCAAGAGCATACAACGTACTTAGAAATCTAGAACCTGAACCTCCTCTATTTTGAGAGCATGTCAGTTTGAGAGTAAGTCAGGAGGCATCCTGGTCATCTGACACATAATCCTGCTGCCACGTAATTTGCCAGATCATGCCTGGAGAAGGGGAATCTTGAGTAGTGGCATGTGGGAGGTACTGCTGGGCAATGTTATAGCGGGAAGACTAGTTGGTCTCTATATGAGCAATTCAAGAGTATCTCCTCTCTGCATGTCCGACACATAATCCTGCTGCCACATACTTGCTGCCACCATTTCACCCAACAATAAACCCAGAATGAAATAGACAAACAATGACACTGACACCATAACCAAAATAAATCCCCTCAAAAACTTGAACATAATATTCCAAACACACCAGAATCCCTATCCCCCAAAAATATCACTTATCCATCCACTCAACATGATGCAAACATCCATAGCATAAATTCCAACGTTAATGACATTCATCACCGCTTACAGATATCCAGATTGCAATTACTTCAACCATAGTCCATCTTCAATGCCCAAATTGCACCCTTCATGATTCATTTTGCCACAAGTGTGGTGCTTGTTTTCCTTTACGCAGTCTGACATTTCCCTACCAGAGAATGCCAAACTTAGAAGCTTCTGCTTTTAAACTCCTGTGGTTCAATGTTTCCTTGCTCCATTTAGTATTACTCATCTCCAAACTCTGAAAAACCATTCTGACCTCTTCACCTGCATCTCCATGAAGCATAACCATCTACAATCCGCACATAATAAAATCATCTTCATTGGTGATCTTAATGTCCAGAACTCCAGCTGGCTCCCATTTTCTAACACCACAGATCAAGCTGGACATGATGCAAAAGTTTTTGCTATAAGCAGTGAACTAATGCAAACATACATATACCTATCTGAATTTTTAATAACCCTCTAGATGTTCCCAATACCCTTGATTTCTTTTTAACTAGTTCTCCTTCCATTGGGTCCAGAAGATTTCTTCTTCTGGACCCAATGGCATCTCTCCAGTTGTGCTCAAATGTGCTCCAGAGCTAACACCAATATTCCCACTTATTTTTGGCAGGTCATGTGCTCATGAAAAACATTTTGTGTGCAAGTTTCCAGTCTCAGGCAAAATGTGTGATCAAATTGTTGATGGTCTTTTCACTTGGTTTATCCTTTATCTGAGTGTGCAAGCAAACAAAGTTTGCACATGAAGTACCGTCACTACTTGTATAATGGAAATATAGGACTTCTGCATTACTTCAACTTTGGTATCACTTCTGAGTCTGGCTCCCACTGATGAGACCTCAATAAAGGTTGAAACCAATCTGGTAATGTCCCTACCCATAATGCTTAGCATTATACACACCCGAAAGAATGTTTTCTTTGCATTATGGGATAACAAGCACTTAATGTGAAACATTAGCCTCTATGTACAACTAGCTTAATCATGAAGAGACCTGGTAATAGCATCTGAGAATTTGAAATGAATATGACCATGTTGCCACCTATTGGTGAGAGTGATCATAAGGTCTTGACCTGGGAGGTGGCTAAAGGTGTGGAATTTTTGATTAAGACAGGGTATATGTGGAATTACCATGCTGGCAAGCATGACAAGCTTAGGAGATTGCTTGGATCAGTGCCATGGCATGTACAACTGCAAGGGATGGATGTCGATAGAGCACGGGAAGTGGTCAAGGAGCATTTACAGGAGGTTATGCTGATTGTATACCTAGGGTCCGAATAGTAAAACAAGTAGGGGTTACATGGATGAATAACACCATTAAGCTTGAGCTGCAAAAAAAGAAACAACTGTGGAGGGAATTTAAAGAAAGAGGTGACCTGCAGGCACAAGAACGGTATAAAGTACAGGCTAGAAGGGTAACGAGTGTGGTAAAAAAAGCAAAAGCGGATTATGAAAGGAAACTAGCTATGCAAGCTAAAGAGAATCCCAAACAGTTCTTTCAATATGCTGCAAGAAATAAAAAAATTGTACACGGCAAAATGATTTTAAGGAATGACGATGGTAAGGAGGTCACTGAATCAGTCGATATAGTGGAGTTACTGAGCAAGCACTTTGCAAAAGTATATCATCCAGGTGGTGACATTGAAAAAAATGAAAGAACCATTAGTTTTAGTTTATACGGGAATTGTGATGAATGAAGTGGAGGTGAATAGTCTATTACAGAACCTTAATGTGAATACATCTGTGGGATTGGATGGTATACCGGCACGGGTCTTACGTGAAGCGGCTAAAGAATTATCAGTGCCCTTGACCATGTTTGATCTGAGTCTCTGGTCTGGTTTAGTCCTGAAGGTGTGGAAAGAGGGGAAAATAGTACCACTACATAAAGGAGATTCCAAGACTACGGTTGCAAATTACACCGATCAGCATATCAGGAGTCATTGTTAAGGTCTTGGAGAAAGTAGTCAAGGGAAAAATACAGGAATGGATTGATGAAAATAAGATCCTGTATGGGGGGACAGCATTGCTTTGTGAATGGTAGATCATGCCTCAGTAACTTGCTCAAATTTTATAACACGGTGATGGCTGAACTGGATACGGGTAATGGTTTACAGTGATACTGCTGGACCTGGCTAAGACAGGATACCACATGGAATTCTAATCCGTAAACTAGAACATATAGGAATGGATATAGGGTTGGTGAGATGGATAGGTGGGTGGTTGATGGAGAGATATCAAAGAGTAGTTTATTCAGGAGTAGATTCCAAAAGACAGCCTGTGTGCCGCAGGGTTCTGTTCTTGGACCACTGCTGTTTATTTTATTCATTAACGATATAGGGAGGATCTAAGTGGAACAGTTCATTTGTTCGCTGATGATGCAAAGTTGGGTAGGACAATAGTGAACGCAGAAGATGTCAAAATCTTGCAGGACGACTTGGATAGATTGGAGTTCTGGACTAAGGAGAATAGATGTCAATTTAATGTGATAAAATGTAAGGTTATGCATTTTGGGGTGAAAAGATTAGCAGCAGTACCACATTGGTGGAACTGTACTCCAGGAGATTGATGAGGCCAGAGACATGGGAGTGTTGGTGGATAGTGAGTTGAAGTTTAGCGGGCACATTGCAAAAGTAGCTAAATCAGCTCGTCAACTCACTTGGTTGTTGAAAAATACCTTGACAAGCAGAGACAAGCAAGTTATTGTACCTATGTACCGAGCCTTGATAAGCCCCCTCATCTTGACTACTGTGCCCAGATTTGGTCACCTAGATTCCTTCTTGATGGGGAGGAGGTGGAGAGGATCCAGAGGGCGAGTGACTAAGATAATAGCAGGTCTATGGAATGAACCATATGAGAACAGGTTGAAGATTTGTGGGTTGCAGAAATTAGTTGATATGCAGAAAAGAGGAGATATGATTGAGACATTCAAATTGCTAAAGGGTTTCTATAGGATTAATTCAGAGGATATTTTTGAGATCAGAACTGGTGGTGGGAGAACTAGGGCACATCCATGGAAGCTGGGCAAGAGTATGGTTTGTAAGGGTGTTCGAGCTGGGTTCTTTACTTTTAGAGTGGTAAATGAGTGGAATAAGCTGCCAGAGTCTGTTATGGGTGCTATGACAGTGAGTGAGTTCAAGGCAAGGTATGATAGATATGAGAATGTCGTATAGTTGTGTGGACATGATGTTTAGCCCCCCCCTCGATGAGTCTTAGGACTTCCCGGAGTCGCCCATAATAATAGCAATAATAAAGGATAAGCCAAAAATATAATTTTCTTTGCTTGTTCAAGGTTTGCTGTCATGCCAGTATAGCTTCCCATGTAGCCCTGGCATTCCACTCCCAAGAGCAGTTTTGCCTGCCAGAGAGTGGGCAGCCATGTGTGGCTCCATGGCAGGATGGAGAGCTCTAGCTCTGATTCAGTGCTATCAGACTCCTGAAAATATATAATTTTTCATTCTCTTATTTATCGGGGGGAGGGCTACCACAAGCCACAACAAATGCGCTGCTCTTTTAATCCTGTATTCAACAGGGGAATCCACTTGGAAAAATGTCAACCTTTATCCAGAAGGGTTTGGGAAGAGTTGGAAATACACCCTCTGCCCCAAAAGAAACCGAACTTTTTGAAAATAGAAGAAACAAGTGGCGCAGCCTGTTGTATCTTTTTGTTGTCGAATGCAGCAACCTTCATTAGTGTTGTGTCAACCGTTTATGATATTTGTTTCGTTAGAAGCCGAGTTATAGTGCCAAGACTGACAGTGTGTTTTGAAAAATGGTCGGTCGTCATGATATTCATGCTGTACGCGACGAATTCTCACTATCAATCACTTCAAAACTTCGAGATAAAACTCACCATTGACCGTTTTGCCAGGCAAAAACGAATTCTTTGTGGATAATGCCCTTGGAATCATAGAAACAAATCAGCATTGTCTTTACTTTTGACTTCTCCAAGTGACTTTTTTTTTTCAGATATCCCTCTTCTGGTGGTCTCCACTCAGCACTTTATCACTTTGTTTCGGGCTTAAACTCAAAACAACAAGTTTCGTCACCAGTAACAATCGTTTCAAGGAAGCTTGAGTGCTTATGAGCAATTTTAATGAGGTCCTTGCAGTGTTCAATTCGATACATTTTTGGTCATCGGTCAACTTGTTGGGAACAAATCGCGAATTCAATTTACGAAGGCCCAAACTCTCGGTCAAAATGTTGTGCACAGTTGATTTTGGAATCCCCAATTCATCTTCAATCAATCTCGCGGACGATTTCAGATTTTCTTTGATGAAATCATGCACTTTTAGGATGTTAACTTCGCTCAGTCCAGTTTTTGGACGGCCCGGCTTTTCATTGTCCTTAAGTGTCTCACGACCACTTTGAAATCGCTTAAACCACTCATAAACTTGAGTATGGGATAAGCATTCATCACCGTATGCTTTTTGAAGCATTTGATGTGTTTCGATAAAACTTTTACCAAGTTTAACACAAAAGTCAATCGCAGCTCTCTGTTTGAAACTCATTTTCCGACTGTTCGTCAAAGCACTGTCACTCTTGGCACTATAACTCAGCTTCTAAAATGAAACAAATGTCATAAGCAGTTGACACAACACTAATGAAGGTTGCTGCTTTCGACAACAAAAAGATACAACAGGTGGCACCACTAGTTTCTTCAATTTTCGAAAAGTTCAGTTTCTTTTTGTTCAGAGGGTGTATCTGTAAAGAAACTGCTTTGTTCTACATTTCCAGGTTAATGTTATTAGCCTGGGAATGTAGATAGAAATATGCACAGCCACTCACTAAATATCCTTAAAGCACATGTACTGGATTTTCTTTTTACCTCTTCCACAGGAAAGCACAATTCCTCTGCTATCCATTAAATAACTCCACTCCTCTAATTTTTTTTTTTCTCATTCCTGTTCTCCACAGAAGTTTCTGTATTCCATCATTTTTTATCTGTATATCATCCAGTTAACCATATATTGCATACACCAGTAATCCTTGAGCACTTGATCTATGCCATAAATTAGAAGTAGAGACTGGCTGGCCACCTAGCTTCAAAACGTCAGGGCACTTTTCTGCTACTTCCCATTGGGGAATATATACATGCATACATCATGTGTATCAAGGATTTAGGCCTAGCATGGCCTGTTCCGGCCTTAGAAGTCGTTGAATCGTTTAAGAGGATGTCCTGGTTTTCTTTTTCCTGATGGCTTGTACTTTAAGGCTTGTTTTGGTAATCTTTCTGTTTGTTAGTATATTTCTGTTTGTATAACACAAATGTTATACATACATACATATATACAGGGTGGTTCAAAATTCCATGTACAAATTTTGAGGGGAGGTAAAGAACATCAAAATCAACCATATTCACATAGGAAAGCATGACCGGAAATGCCACCCAAAAGTGATAGGCGGCGCTGTTTGCCAGCACTCCAGATGAGCAATTGGGGATTTCCTCATTCAAGCTTTCGACTTCATATGAGGAACATGCATCGTTTTACGAATATATTGGGGAATATATATCATCATCATCAGTTGCATTAGTCTTGGGACTGGTAGCTCAGCAGCCATTTCCTCCATTCTGCTCTGTCATTGACTTTCTTCTTAACCTCCTGATAACTCCTCAAACCCATGCTGTCTTTGACTTGGTCAAGAAAGCTTTTCCTTGGTCTGCCTCTTCTTCTTTTCCCCTCTATTTTGCCTTCAGTTATTCTTTTTACTAGTCCATCATATCGAAGTATATGTCCAAACCACCTATCCCTTCTAATTTTGATCGATTTAATTAGAGTTCTTGTTTCGTTTATCTCTCTCAGGACTTGTTGGTTTGATTTTTTTTCTGTCCATTTTATTTTGTTCATGCGGCGCCAGCACTACATTTCAAAAGCCTCCAATCTTCTTACATCTTCTCTGCCTAGAATCCAGGTTTCACATTCATACAGTGCAATGCTCCATATCAATGTCTTTACTAATTTTTTTTTTTTCAATTGTAGGTTGAGGTATCCTGTTGAAATGCTTTTCATCTTAGAGAATTGGGCTTTTGCATTGCTTATTCTTGATCTTATGTCTTCTCTTGTTCTGTCATCTTCTGTTATTAGGCTTCCTAAATATTTAAAGCTTTTCACTTGTTTTATTTGTTCCCCTGCTGATGTCTATATGCTCTGTATTGATAGGGATTTTGCCTGTAACAATGATTTTAGTCTTATCTGTGTTGATTTTCATTTTATATTTTTCAAGGTTATTATTTAGTAATTCTAGCATTGTTTTTAACGTTCTTCTGTTTTCTGCTACAAGGGCTATGTCATCAGCAAATCTTATACACATGACTTGCTCACCATTTATCTTTATGTCACTATTTATTTTATCTTTAGTTTCCTGAATGGCCTTTTCAATATATAAATTAAATAAAAGTGGTGAAAGTATACATCCTTGTCTTACTCCACTCCTTATATTTATTATTTTCTCCTTATCATTGATTTTAATCCGTTCATTTTGATTTTTGTAAATTTGATAAATTATTTTCCTATCCCTCAAACCTATGTCGATATTAGTTAGACAATTTATTAGTATTTTCTGGTTTACTTTATCAAACACTTTCTCTAAATCAAGGAAGCAAATGTAAGTATTCTGACTAAGGTCTAATCTTCTCTCTATTATTGTTCTTAAACAGACTATTGCCTCTCTTGTTCCTTTATTCTTTCTGAATCCAAATTGGTCTTCATCCAATAGACAATCTATTTTTGAATAAATTCTATTTTGAATAATTTTTAGCAGAATTTTGCTAATATGTGGGATTAAAGCTATTGTTCTAAGTAAATTTAGTTTAATCCTTTATCCAAGTGTGAGAAAACAAAGTTTGCACCTGGAAGTATCTTCAGGACTGGGGTAAGATGGTACAACACCGGGCAACTCGTTGCAAAGGTGGAGCGAGCAAGCTAACATCACTCCTATCTCATTATCTCCCATAATGCAAAACACATCTCCTTGTGGATATGTATAATGTTATACATTAAGGGAAGGGCCACTACCCAGACTAGTTTCGATCTTTATTGAGGGCTCTTCAGTGGGAGCCAGGCCCAAGTGGAGATACCAGGCAGAAGCATTAGCAAGGTCATCTCTACCTATAGGAGTTACCAAACAGTGTGCCACCTTTTTTATTAAATTACTCTGGATTTAGAGAAAGATGTTGAAAGTTTATTTTTCACTTGGTTAGACTACAGTAAATTTAGTTTAATCCTTTATCCAAGTGTGAGCAAACAAAGTTTGTGCCTGAAAGTATCTTCAGGACTGGGGTAAGGTGGTACAACACCAGGCAACTCGTTGCAAAGGTGGAGCAAGCTTGATGCATAACATTATACATATCTGCAAGGAGATGTGTTTTGCATTATGGGAGATACTGAGATATGAGTGATGTTAGCTTCCTCTGCCTTTGCAACGAGTTTCCCAGTGTTGTACCACCTTACCCCAGTCCTGAAGATACTTTCAGGCGCAAACTTTGTTTGCTCACACTGGGATAAAGGATTAAACTAAATGTACTATAGTCTAAACAAGTGAAAAATAAACTTTCAACAGCTATTGTTCTAAATTGGCTGCATTTGTTTGCATTATTCTTTTTTGGTTTTGGTATTATGGTTGATATCATAAACTCTTTTGGTATTTCTCCTCTATCATAGATTTCGGCTATTAATTGACAGAGTAAGGTTTTTGTCTCATCACCTAGATTTTGTAGCAGTTCTATAGGAATATTGTCTACACATGGACTTTTTCCCTTACTCATTTTGGACAGTGCTTTATCAAATTCTTCTCACATTATTGGGTGGTCCTAGATTATCTTCATTTTGATTTTCTATGCTGATATCAACATCAAGTTCATCGCCATTATAGAGATTTTCAAGATAATTCTTCCATTCCATTAATATATATCCTCAGATTCTATTAGTAATTTTCCATTTTCATCTTTGATGGCATTGTTTTTGCTGTTCTTATTAAATTTGAAAGTCAGTTTGTTAATTTCTTTATAGGCTTTCTCTATGTTTTCTTTTTTAAATAATTCATCTATGTTATTACACTGTTCTTCCAGGTATTCTTTTTTGGCTTGTCTACATTTTCTTGTAATTTGATTTTTAAGATATTTGTATTTGGCCACATCTTCTTCTTTAACAGCAATTTTATATTTTCTTCTTTCATCTGTTATCCAATGTTTTCTTTTTTCTTTTTCTGCATTTTTCAATAATTGATTTGATGAATTTGTAATTAACTCTTTAATCATATTCCATTGGTTTTCAATATTATTCTGACTATTTATGTTTTCTGGAATGTTATGATCAGTTGCCTCTTGGTATCCTCTCCTTACTTCTTTACTCTTTAATTTTTCAAGGTTCCATCTTATTGGTTTGTATCTTTGTACCTTATTGGGGAATATATATATATATATATATATTCCCCAATGGGAAGTAGCAGAAAAGTGCCCTGACTTTTAGAAGCCAGGTGGCTAGCCAGTCTCTACTTTAATAGTAAGCCCAAGCTATCAGCGAATCAAAGCTTTTCAGGAGAGAAGATTGGAGGGGGGGGGGGAGAAAGATTGACCATAGAACGCAACTATTGCAGACAATAATACTGGTATTAGAGCTTAGGGCCACAAGATAGCAGCCCCTAAACTCTAATATCAGTATTATTGTCGGTAATAGTTGAGTTCTGTGTTCAATTTTTGGAGACATACACTTTAAAACATGAGTTTCAAGGAAGACAAATCCAATTTGCAATCTGAAGAATGGTTTGGTAAAAAGTCATATAATTGACAACTAAAATCAAACACCTTAATAGTCTTTCTACAAATATCCTAGTACTATGACCTCAAACATCTTTTTTCACAGAGTAACACAGACACCATATTTATTATTATTATTAATTTAGATTTATCAGCATGTCCTTCAAACACTGTAAATGGAGAATCTTTCACAAAAATTATAATATAAAACATTACAATAGTAATTATGAAGAGCTTTTTTTTTTCCGTCTAATGTTCTCCATACCACCACCACCATTCTTATTCCATGTAAGGAGGATATTGACATACAGAAGGAAAGAGGTTATGGCCTTGATTAGACCATATGGATTATTGTGCCAGATCTGCACAATTTTCAATTTTGCAGTTTTCAATTACTCATCTTTCTGCTTATGGATATTATCAGCCTGCATTTCTTACCACAGAGATAGTAAATTGCATGATAACACGTGTAATTTGGCTGATGTTACATCTTTCCAAAACCTGGTTACCCACAAAAATAATAAAATATCCAAATACTTTGTGATCAAGAATTCTAGAAATCCTTCTAAATAACCTATTATATGGAAATGATCACTATGGATTTTCACACTTTTAGACTTCTCTCCTCTCCTGTGGTCATTTCCAGTCAGAAATAAATTGTTGTGATGGTGTATTTTTCCCCTTGAGGCAATTCATTAGTTTCATTCATTTTCAGACAATGAGATGATGAGATGGAGCACTCTAGCACCTCGGGCCCTGCCTGCATCAGGAAAAGTGTAAGTACAGCCCTGAACCAATTGGGATAACATTTACAAATCACCACTAACTACAAGGTTTCTATGATAATGAAGTGGAGAATGGCCAAAACTGCAGGCTGATAATATCCATAAGCAGAAAGATGAGCAATTGAAAACTGCAAATGAGTTAGAGAGCACCAGCACTGAAAATGAAGCAGAATGAGCCAAATCATTACAGAATTGGGCTAGAATAACAAAGTATATCACATTGGACATCCTGTCATTTGTCTAGTAAAATGAAACAAAATTGAAGTCTGTTACCAATTGCTTCAACATTACCAAAGGGAGGTCATTGCATTTCTTCACAAAATCTGAATGCTAATAATGGGAAGTTCTTTCTAATATCCTCATTTTTAATGTGATACCACCATCCACTAATATTTCTTAGAACTCTCATATCAGAGGTCTCCAGTCTTTGATGAAGTGTTTTATTTCTAACCCAACTCTCAGATTCATGAGTTAAAATTGGTTTGAACATTGCATTGTATACAGATAAGTTAGTGTTTTGACTAATTTTGTTCTTATTCCATATAAATTTATTCAGTTGACTTCCTACCATACCAGCTTTACTAAATCTGTTGTCTATTTCCATATTTAATTTACCATCTTCACTAAAAATTGTGACTGAAATGTTTTAATTGTTCTATAAGTTCACCAATCAGGATACAGTTGACGTTTTCAATGTTTCTGCCTATTTTCATTGTCTTTGTCTTTTTATTGCTGATTTTCATACCAAATTTATTACAACAGTTATTCAATTTAGTCAGGGAATCTTGCAGATTCATACTGAATTTATTCAGAAGTATGGCATCATCTGCATAAAGTAAAGAGCTAAGATTAACATAACCAATTTTGGATATCAGATTTAATACCATATTCCTTCATAATGTGATCCATGTAGATAATGAATAACAGTGGAGATAATGTACACCCTTGTTGCACACCTGATTTTATCTCAAATCATCTTCCTGTACCTCCTTTCAAATCTAACTGCTGACTTACAGGTTAAATAGAGATTATGTATTGCTTGGTATAATGTCCCATTTACACCATATAACTAGCATTGTTTCAAGAATGAATCCAGAAAGACTACCAAACATATTATTAAATGGCAGAATTGAAGAACAGCCCAGCAGAGGAAGACCAAGAAAGAAATGGATTGACAACATTAAAGAAAGCACCCACTTAAACTCCATAATAGAACTTTATAAAAAGACAGCAGACAGAAAGAAATGGCAAAAATTTGTCTTGGACAAACTCAACCTGCCATCAGCGGAAGAGAAGAAAAGAAGAACTAGCATTTTGAAGAGATTTCCTCTTGGTACCTTGCATATGCCTTTTACAGATCAACAAAACTTAAATACAAATCCTTGTTATATTCCCAAGATTTCTCAGCTGTTTGTCTTAACCTCCCTACCGGCTGAGGTGGATGAAATAGTGAGACCAAATTGCACTCTTATCCATGTTATTCAATAAGTGTTACAGAATCGTATCCAGATTTAGCTGAACCTATAGGCATCATGGCCAGTTGGGGGGTTAAAGTGAAAATCTGATCCTGACAACCTCTATTTGGCCTGAATCCAGCTTGTTTTTCACCATGCTTCCCTTCTACAATTTTTCTTAGCCGCTTCTCAAGTATACTTGCATAAATCTTACCTTATCTCTCAATAGGGGAAATACCTGTGTAATTCTCTTCAGTTTTATTTTCCTTTTTATAGATGGGTACTATCAGAGCTCTGCTCCCTGGAATTCGACTCTCTGACCAGGCCTTCTGCATTATGCAGTGCAGCCACTATAAAACTTTTATAGCTCCATATTTGAGCATTGCTTGCCGAATTTCATCTACTCCAGCTGCCTTTCCACATTTTAGGTTTTTGATGAATTTTTCTACTTCAAGTATGGATATGTATTGGAATAACGGGATATAAGAAATAAGAGATCTTGGGGTGATGATGGATAAGGTTCTAAAATTTAGAGGCCACATTGCCAAAATTGTGAGGACAACACAATGAATTCTGGGAATGATGCAGAGGACACTAACTTATAGAAATAAGGAGATTCTCATTACATTTTATAAGGCTGTGATTAGTCCATGGACTACTGTGCACAGATTTGGTCACCTGGTTTTCAAAATGATGAAGAGATATTGGAACGGGTCCAGAGGTGACTGACTGAGGTAGTTTCTGATCTCTGGAATGTTATATATGAGGAAAGGTTGAGAAAATGCAATTTACAGAGTCTAGTGGATAGGAGGAAGAGGGGGGGGTGCTATGATAGAGATGTACGAGTTAGTAAGGGGTTGTTATAGGATCAATGTTGAAGCGGTTTTTCATAATATGGTTGGAGATAATCTCTGGAAGCTGTATAAGGAGGGTGTAAACAAGGGAGTGAGAAGCAGGTTTTTTATTATATTATTATTATTATTATTACGTGACACCTCCAAGGAGTCTAAAGACTCATCGAGGGAGGGCACTCACTCTACAACTCTCCATCTCTACCACTCATTCCACCAACTACAGTGAACCACAACCACCATTATCATCTACACCAACGCCATCTACTGCCCACCACCAGTATTTTAACAGAGAATCACAAACATCCATGCCCATGGCAGGATTTGAACCACAGCCTTTTGGCTGGAGAGCAGATACGCTAACCACTCAGCCAACCAGGCTGGCATCAATGTTGAAGAGGTTTTTCATAAAATGGTTGGAGATCAGGGGAGAACAAGAGGTCATCCCTGGAATTTTTGCATGCCTAATTGTGAATGATTGGAATGCCTTGCCTGAGAGTGTAGTGTCTGCAGAGAATTTGATTGTTTTTAAGGTGAAATATGGTGAGCTGTGTGTATGCCAAAGGGACCTCCTAGATGAGTCTTTGATTTCATGGGGTCTGAGGATAATAATAATAATCATAATGTATTCTTGACTGCATTCCTGTTGGGAGTTTTCTACCATCAGGCTGACACTGCTTGTTTCATTTAGCAGACTTTCAAAGTAATTACTTCAGATACCTAAAATATCTTTTTCTTCAATTTTCATGTCACCTTTATCATCTCTAATTCCTTTTACAGTACTCTTTCCTCTCTTTCTAAGCTTTTTCAATAGCCTCTAGAATATTTTGCCACCTTACTGATATTTATTTTCAGGTTCTTACCAATGTCTTACCATGAGTTTTGTGTAGCTAGTTTTACACAGTTCTTGCTTTCTTACATTTTTCTCTGTATTCTCTAAGAGCACAAGTTGACTTAATTGTCACATTCAGCTCTATTTCCCCTTTTAAAGCTTAAAAAGGAAAATTCAATCCAAAAAGTTGATTTCAAATCATCCAGAATTTGACTCTCTGACTAGGCCTTCTGAATTATTCTATGCAGACACTGTAAGACATTTATACCTCCATATTTAGCATTTCAGGCCAAATTTCATCTACTCCAGCAGACTTTATACATTTCAGATTTTTGATGACTGTTTCTTTTAAGTATGGATATGTGTTTCTGACTGCATTCCTGTTGGGAGTTTTGTACCATCGTTCTGACACTGCTTGTTTCATTTAGCAGTCTTTCAAAGTAATTACTGCAGACATCTAGAATATTGTTATCTTCAGTCTTCTCTTTCCTCCATTTCTGAGTTTTTTCAATAGCTTCCAGAATATTTTACCACCTTCCTGATATTTATTTTCTATGTTCTTACCAAACTCTTCCCATGACTTTTATTTAGCTAGTTTTACACAGTGCTTTGCTTTCTTACATTTTTCTCTGTATTCTCTAAGAGCGCAAGCTGACTTACTTTCCAGGAACTTTCAAAGAAAGAAAGATCCAACCAGTTTTTGTCTTCTTTGTTTCGGTCACACCCACTATGTCGATCTGGTACTTATCCAATTCTTCTGCTAGTTCCATTTCTTTTCCATTGATGCTTCTTACATTGATAGTACCAATCTTGCCTGCTCAGTTGATGTTGAGTTGGGATTTGTTCCAGTAGCTGACTTTTTCACTGTTCACCCTGGTTTCCTGATAAAAACAATGGGGAACTTTGTTAACCAATTGTACCATCATTTTACATTATGGTTTATGCCAATAAGAATACAATTTGGTCAGCTAAATCTCAGATTGTCAGCTCATCTTTGTTCATTCATTATCCAGGTAGATCCCTAACAAGGTGCACCACAAGAAGGTGAGGATTGGACACTAGGCCTGTTTGGTTCTCCACATTTCCTGAAAGGCTACATGGAAGTCTCTTCCCAGTTATACAACTTTGACCCTTAACACTAACACTCTCCAAGGCCAAAAAATTCAAAACTCAACCATCCACTAGAAAGTGCATGTTCACTTGTCTTTTGGAACAGCAAAGGTATCATTCACCAGGACAATGCTTCGTGAATTTATTGTTCTCCATTTCACCATAATGTGAAGACCTTGAAAAAGTTGAAACAACAATTATAATAATTTCATGTCAAAGAAGGAACAGTTATTGCTTTAGCAACATGACAACATTAGGTTGCACACGAGTGCATTCACTTCGGTGAATATCAGAGATAACTTTTGAAGTGTAGAGCATCCTCTCTTCAGCCCAGACTTGGTTTAATTACACTCTGGTTATTTTCTAAATTGAAGCCACATCTCAAGGATATCTAGTTTGAAAAGGAACAGGTTCAAAACATGGGAGAAAAATGTTTATGAAATCTAGAGTTTTATATGATTGAAAAACTTATTATGCAGTGGAGAAAATATATTGAAAGGAAAGAAGGAGAAATAATGCTAATAAACCATTTATGGAACAGTTTTCTATATTATAAAAAATGGTGATTAAAATATAAAAAACAGAAGAAAAACACATCAAACATGTATACAATAACCTATGTTGTATTGTATGTGTTGTGTTATAGTTGATTTGTTGATTCTATTTATAGAGAACTGTGAGGAATGCTTTCTGTAGTACATTGTTTGCTAAAGTGAACTTACTTTAGAAAAAACATGATTTCTATAAGCATTGATCAAGAATTTTCATTAGTATGTTATTAATAGTGTTTGCTCTATTTAGAGGTGACTGCAAAGTACATTAAACCAGTTGCATGTTTATTAAATATGAAATTATTGTAAACAAAAAGTTTTAAAAGTTGAAATGAAAAATTTATTGATTGAAGACGTGAGTGTTTGGGGTTTCATTTGTAGCTTCATTCCTCTTCCCACAAAGCTGTGTCATTACTTCAGAAGTAGTACATATGTTCAGATTACTTGCCTCCCTTTGTTGCTTTCCATAAACAAGCACCTGCATAAATCCTCAAGTCTTTAATTAATGAAAGCATAAGAGATGCCTGCAGCAAATGCATATTAGTATATTGCTCATACCACTATTACTTGAAATTCATGCTCATTCTTTGTGGGTTGCTGAGTTAAAATTGACTATTCTTAAATTATTCATGTCAGTTATGCTTTCCCATTGATTGCCACTATTCCTCCTCTTCCCTCTAATCATGTATGAACATAGGTAGCTACTTGAAGTTGAAAGTTTATTTTTCACTTGGTCAGACTGTAATAAATTTAGTTTAATCCTTTATCCAAGTGTGTGCAAACAAAGTTTGCGCCCGAAAGTATCTTCAGGACTGGGGTAAGGTGGTACAACACCGGGCGACTCCTTGCAAAGGTGGAGTAAGCTACCATCACTCCTATCTCAGTATCTCCCATAATGCAAAACACATCTCCTTGCAGATATGTATAATGTTATGCATTAAAGGAAGGGCCACTACCCAGACTAGTTTCGACCTTTATTGAGGTCTCTTCAGTGGGAGCCAGGCCCAAGTGGAGATACCAAAGCAGAAGCATTAGCAAGGTCATCTCCTCCTATAGGAGCTGCCAAACAGTGTGCCACCTTTTTATTAAATTACTCTGGATTTAGAGAAAGATGTTGAAAGTTTATTTATTATAGTCTGACCAAGTGAAATTGAAATTTAATGAAATATAATAAATTTAACTAAATTTATTATAGGCTGACCAAGTGAACAATAAACTTTCAACATCTTTCTCTAAATCCAGAGTAGTTTAATAAAAAGGTGACACACCGTTTGGCAACTCCTATAGGAGGAGATGACCTTGCTAATGCTTCTGCCTTGGTATCTCCACTTGGGCCTGGCTCCCACTGAAGAGACCTCAATAAAGGTCGAAACTAGTCTGGGTAGTGGCCCTTCCCTTAATGCATAACATTATACATATCTGCAAGGAGATGTGTTTTGCATTATGGGAGATACTGAGATAGGAGTGATGGTATCTTACTCCACCTTTGCAAGGAGTCGCCCTGATGTTGTGCCACCTTACCTCTGTCCTGAAGATACTTTCAGGCATAAACTTTGTTTGCACACACTTGGATAAAGGATTAAACTAAATTTATTATAGGTAGCTACTGATCACCATCCATACATCGAGCTCCAGACTCACCAACTTTTCATCCTCTGCTCTTGTTTCATACCACTATCCTTGGGACCAGTATATACAAAGAAAAATAAAGCTTTATATCTTACTACAAAATATCTGAATTTTTTTCTTTTTAATTCAATCCCATGGAACAGAATCCCATTCTTGCTTCTTGTTAAACAATGAAATTCTCAGAAGTTATAGGTCTCAAGACCTCACGTGTGGGGTTAACATTGTTAAAGAGGACAGATGCAGAGCTAGATGCCAATTAAATTATGGTTAGTTACTCATGCCTAGTATACCAAAAGTTTTGTCAAGTTTAATGAAATTATTTACATTTTTTTTTTTTGAAAAGTGACTGAAGTTGTCTGCTGTATTGATAGAAAGAAACATTGTAGAAATATGATAGAAACATTTTAGTTGGCGAGGGGAATAGGGAATTTTAAAAGATCAATATGGAAGAGATATGTACAGAGTGGAGGATGTGAGAATAAGAGTTCATCTCTCAACCAATCCTTTTAGGGACAACACTAGATGGTTGTGCATAGACCTGAAGATCTTGAATGCAGATTCTAAAGCCAGCATTTTTTAGTTAATGTTTTGCTGCATGAACAAATTTCAAAAATCCAATAAGCCCAAGTAATTCAGTACATATCTTCCAACAACTTGGCTGTGGTTTTGGTCCTCCAATGCCCCTCCCTAAATACTGTGTATACATAATTATATTTCTTAATCTGCTTATTCTGTGTCTGCTATTTTTACATCTAATAAAACAGTTTTGGAATATTTAGTTCATCTGACATCAAGACAAGTCAATCATGAATTTACTCAGGTTGCTGATATTTTTCTGGATTCAATCAACTTCCTTCAAGCACAGAAACTAAAGTTATTACATTCGCGTATTAGAATTTATCATCATCATCTGCATAACACTAATTACGGACAATATAGACCATTTTGGTGTTTCAGTCTCATTATCCATCTAATATTCCTTTTTTGAGGTCTTTTCCAGTTGGTTTATATTTTCGTAATTGTTTAGGATATCTCAGGAGTGGTAGTGAAGATTTTGGAAAAGTTGGTTAGGGCTCACATTCAGAAATGGATTGACAGAGAATCTCTACTATGCAATGAACCACATGAGTTTACTAAGGGAAGGTCATGTTTTAGCAACTTGCTCACATTCTATAATAATTTTACGATGGAATTAGACAAGGAATGGGTCTACCATGATACTTTTGGATTTTGACAGAATACTAATGGATGATTGTTGCATAAATTGGACAATATGAGATTGGATTCTAAACTGTTGGCATGGATAAGAGGATGGCCGACTGATCAAAAAGTCATATATGGGGAGTATGAATCTGCAAGATTCAAGATAACCAGTGGTGTGCCTCAAGGATCAGTCCTTGGTTCATTGTTATTCAGGCTGTACATTATTGACATTGGGGAAAGATTTAACATGCGACACAGCTGTTTGCTGATGATGCACCCTAAAGATAGAGTAATCAGGATATGCAGTACTTGCAGAATGATTTGAATAGGCTGGAATTGTGGTTATGTGAAAATGGCTATCATGTTAATGTTAATAAATGTAAGGTTGTGCACTTTGGCGTGATTAGATATCGAATGTCATATTATATTGGTGGGATTATGCTAAAAGAGACTAATCGGTTTTGGGATTTTGGAGTTTTAGTAGACAGGAAGTTGAAATTCAAGGGTCATATAGCAAAAATTGTAAACACAACTCAGAGAATAATGGCAATGCTGAAATGAACCTTGACAAACGATAAGGAAGTCATTTTGCCTCTTTACAATGCCTTGATAAGACCTCACTTGGACTGTTGTGTGCAGGTCTGGTCTCCGTCTCCTGATTTCCATGGTGAATCTGATGCAGGTGAGAGAATGCAAAGAGGAGTGTTAAAAATGATATCTATAATACTGATTATGAAGACAGATTGAGAATTTGTAGACTGCAGACACTTGCAAAATTCTGAAAGAGTTATACAGAATTTTTAGTAGATAGAATTTTTCATTTTATGGAGGGCAGGGAAAGGATGGACTGTTGTGTGCAAGTCTGGTCTCCATCTTCTGATTTCCATGGTGAATCTGATGCAGTTGAGAGAATGCAAAGAGGAGTGTTAAAAATGATATCTATAATACTGATTATGAAGACAGATTGAGAATTTGTAGACTGCAGACACTTGCAAAATTCTGAAAGAGTTATACAGAATTTTTAGTAGATAGAATTTTTCATTTTATGGAGGGCAGGGAAAGGATGGACTGTTGTGTGCAAGTCTGGTCTCCATCTTCTGATTTCCATGGTGAATCTGATGCAGTTGAGAGAATGCAAAGAGGAGTGTTAAAAATGATATCTATAATACTGATTATGAAGACAGATTGAGAATTTGTATACTGCAGACACTTGCAAAATTCTGAAAGAGTTATACAGAATTTTTAGTAGATGGAATTTTTCATTTTATGGAGGGCAGGGAAAGGATGCAAGGGCATCCATGGAAGTTGAGAATGAATGCTGTCAAGAAGGGGATGAGTGCTAGATTTTTCTCTCATAGAGTAGTATGTGTTATTGGAATGGATTGCCATATCTAATATCCATTGGATATTTTGATATTGTGTGTCCAAGTAGCATAAATGAATTTAAACAAGTATGGTAGCTGGTTTGAATAGTATGGCCTTCCTCGATGAGTTCCTGATGCCCTGGAAGGCTCTTTTGATAATAATATCAGGTATTGGCCACTCAGTTTACATGTTCTATCCAAGTTTGTTTGTAATTGTTTATTTTTAGTTCTTTTAAAATATTTGTTCCTTTTTTTTTTTGTAATGTGTATTTTGCAGTTACACTTGTTTTTATTCTTTATTTTGCTTGTTTATTGTCCAAATTTCACTGCCATATAATAATGTATGCAATGGTGAAATATTGTATATTTTCAAGCATGTTTCTTTTAGTACAATATTTGGATTGAGTGTTCTATTTATCAGGCCTATAATCTGTAAAACTTTTGAAGTTTTTAATTTTGTCATTTTCTCCTTCAGGATAATTTAAGTTATCCTGAAGGAGAAATAGATAATTTATCTGCTCTGTTAGTTTATTATTAATAACTATTTTACTTCTAACTGGAGTTTGTCCACAAAATGCTATTGTTTTAGTTTTATCTATGGATATTTTCATTTCAAAATGTTTAAATTATATATTACTCTTTGTAAATTGACTTTCTTATCTTATATTATTACCTGATCATCTGCAAATAATGACACATTTTATTATTTCAGGGGAATTTTCTATACTTGGATTATTTAAGGTGTTCCACTGTATTAATATAAATATTAATTAATAAAAAGTGTTCAAAACAAAGGGCATCTGCAGCTTACTCCTTGGTTTATAGATTATTTTGCAGACATTTTTTCATTTATTTATTTTTACTTCATTATCTTTTGTATATATTCAGTATTCAATATTGCATGTAGTAAAATAGATATATTTATTCTTTGTAATATATCAAACAGTATAAATCTTTTTACTTTTTTTCAAATGCTTTTTCATAATCTTTTCACTATAAGTAGTTTAAAACAAAAAGCAGCATCCATTGTAGAGTATCCTTTTCTAAATCCATTTTGACATTCTAATAATATTTTTTTCACTGTATATTTTCAATTGTTCATTAAGTATTCTATTATATTTTTTAGCATGTAGTTAGTAAACTAATACCTCTGTATTTAGCAGGTTTTGTTTTATCCCCCTCTTTAAATATAAGTATTAGTATACTTGTATTTCATTCTATTGGTATTTGCCCATTTGTATATATTTTATTTAAAAATTTTAATCTCTTATGAAATTTTTTTCCAGCAAATTTATACAGTTCAGAGTTTATCCCATCTTCTCTTGCAGATTTACCATTTTTTATTTTACTTAAGTGTCCTTTAATTCTTTCATTGTTATTATATCATTTAAAGCATTTTGTAAGTTTTTGGTGTAATTGTTTTTAATGTTAGTATCATCTGTTTAAAGATATATAAAGTTTAGGATTAATTAATGTACCCATACTTGAGATAAGAGTAATGAAGCATTACTGATGACTTCAGAAAGAGTCCCTCTGATGTGTGATGTCTTCTGCACAGTAATTGTCTTCTCTCTGATCCTGTGTGAAAGGGAATCCACATCATGATTGGATCTGATTTACCATAAAACTATTTTTGGGTGAACAGCAGCAATGAAGCATTCTCCTAATTTCAACAAACATGACAGCATTAATTTATCCAAAATTTGGGAAACTTCTAAGATGATTCTGAGAACTTATATCCTATCTATAATCCCAGATGATTTAAGACTTCAGTTTTCACTTTTTTCATAGCAATTTTGAATGTTGTTCACAGTGCACTTGCTGTTTTTTTATTTTCTCGACTTCTATGGAACCACAAGACTTGTCGTGAGAGGTCAACACAAAGTCTATTATACCACTACTTAATAAACTCATCCACTGTTTGCATTTTCACCACCCTTTCAGGCAATGCATTTCATGCTTCTACTACTCTCTATGCAAAAAACTTAGTTTTACAATTTCCAGGGATCATCCCTTGGTCCTTCCTCTTATTCTACACTAGGAAAAATCTCCCCAGTGTTAATCCAATAATAACCCTTCATTGTCCCTCTTTGTCTTCTATCTACCAAACTCTGCAGTCTACATGCCTTCAGTCTAACCTCATAACTGACATTGTAGTCTTAATATCATTTGTTATCTGTCTTTGTACCCCCACTCCACAGTGACCAGATCTGAACACTGGTTTAGTTACATTAAGCTGACATCCCATGTTTTTAACAAATGAATGCAAATATTTTGCTCCAGCAAAATACCAGCAGACATGACCAGGCCCTGAGTCTTCTTACATAATCATGGTCTGCCAATCCTGGTAAACCATGCTTCTGAACACCCCTTCACACAGGATTAGATGGAAAAAATCAGTGTGATATACAGAAGTTAAGGTCAGAAAGACTATTTTTTAGAGTCAGCAATGGCTATGAAACATTCTCCTAACCTTAACAAGTATAGCTGCATTAATCTACCAAAAATTTGGGAGACTGTCATCTTAAGAGCAACTCTTACACAACTCTAATTTTTTATGAAATTAGAAGGCACCAAATTAGGGATTCAGATCTATTGTCTGCTACAATTTGAATTGTTTCACTTTCTCATTATTGCATGTAAACTTTAGCATGTTGTTTAGCCCTGAGGATGCTAGTGTGAAAATATAAGCTACTTAATTAATATCCTTTTATAATTTAGTTTTGTTTGGTGTTGTAATACCATTAAAATAAGTTATAAATTATATCCAACATGCTAAGCCTGTCAAGTAGATTCATCTTTATTTCGGTATTACAATATTAGACATTATTGCAACAACCAAAAAAATAAAGAAATGATTACTGTAGTCTTAGGTTTTCTTTATTCCAGAAATAGCATAAAATAATTTCTTTGTGGAAATAGTGTACAGTTAAATGAATAGTTTGTTCTAATACATATTTTGCAAACAAAATATTACCACAAAAGTATATATTATTTTATTTTATCAGGTGGGATTATTTCATTTCATCATTCCTGTATCAACTATGGCAGTTCAGAAAATTGATAGAGAACAACTGGAAACTGCTATATTTGTGGGTACTGAACTTGGTGAAGTCCATCTTCTGATGTGGAAGAAATCTTTGAAAACCTAAATTGGAAAAATTATAAATCTTATTTTACTATAGTTTGTCTTATATTTTAACTGTTGATAAATCTAAAGAAACTGAACAAACAAATTGCCAACTATTTTATTAACATAATTTATATTCAGAAATATATAAATTTCTTAAATGACAACTTGTGGGTACGACTTCTTAAAAATAAATCCAGTGTAATTAATGATGTATTTTTTATAAAGCTTTTTTTAAATTATTTAATTTTTTGGTCCATTATAATTAAAAAAATAATTTTGTTTAGGTATATACAAAATCCACGCATTTAGGTATATACAAATGCATATTTTGCACTTTTTCTATTTATTTCATAAGCAGGCTACATAACTCATCTAAGTATTTTCTATACTGTAGACCCATCAAACTACTGTAATAATCATATATGCAAACTCAGTATGTTTCTTGTTATATTTTTTCTGTTTGAATAAAACTATGAAGTGTTACAGAAATGGGCATTTTTCCTTATATTTTAGTCTTAAACTGGATACAGTGATGTGGTGCCTTTTTTTTTTTTTTTCCCCTGAGGAGACAAGTGTAGATCTCAATAAAAACCAGAAATATGCAGAACTAGTGTTGTATAAAGAATTATCATGAGAATGGGAAAAAGGATGTAAAGAGTACAGGAGCAAGGAGCAGTATCTCCCATAATACAAAGCACATCTCCTTGTGGACATGTGTAATGCTATGCATTAAGGGAAGGGCCACTACCATTTGCATTATGGGAGATACTAAGACAAATAGTAATGAGAGCTTGGTCCACCTTTACCACGAGTTGCCTCAGTCCTGAAGTATCTTCAGGACTGAAGATACTTCAGGTGCAAACTTTGTTTGCTTACACTAGGATAAAGGATTAAACTAAATTTATTATAATCTAACCAAGTGGAGAAAAAACTTGCAGCACATTATGTAGTTTCAGGGAATATAATGTATGGATTTAGTAGTTTCAGAGAGGATAGAGTAGACAGGACAGGGTATAGAATACTGCTGATGATAGCAGATGAATTGCAGCCGACAAGAGGAGAAGTCATTAGGACAAAATATAAAATTGGTTGCTGCTATAGGCTACAGGGATGATGTGGAAGACATGCATCAGTAGATTAATACAACGAGTGAGAGTCAAGTAATTATTATGGGAGTGAGTGAGGGACTCCCATAATAATTACTCAACTCACACTCATTGTACTAATCTACTGATGTATGTCTTCCACATCATCCCTGTAGCCTATAGTAGCAACCAATTTTATATTTTATCCTAATCACTTCTCCTCTTGTCGGCTGCAATTCATCTGCTATCATCAGCAGTATCCTACACCCTGTGGGAACTTCAACTTCAGAGACATAGATTAGAAGGAAGAAAGATGACATCTCAGGAAGGAAATGAAATTTATACACTTACTGAGAGATAAGTACTTGAAGCAGAATGTGATAGAGGGCACTCGGGGTGGGAGAGTGTTGGATCAGAACCTGGAGGGAGCAGTATCACACCGTATACCTGAGGTCATGCGGGTAAATTGGGTAGGAGTTAAATGGATGAGTAGCATTGTTAAGCATCAGCTTAACAAACAAAGAAAATGCTGTAGAGGGTATATAAGAAGAAAGGTGACCAGCTAACTCATGAACAGTACAAAGATCAGGCAAGAAATGTAACAAGCCTGGTAAGGAAGGCAAAATCAGATTATGAGAAGAAATTAGCCAAGCAGGCAAAAGGAAATCCCAAAGAATTTTTTCATCATATGGCAAGTAGGAGGAAGAATTACTATGGAGGATAACTTTAATGAGTGCAGTTGGTGGAGAGGTAATGAAGGCAGATAAAATTGTTGAGCTACTGAGTGATCATTTTGCAAGGGTGTATCATCCAAGTGAAGATATTGTTATGACAGAAGTGACAGGGATTTGCATGTGAACATAGGGTTGAAGAATTAGAGGCACTTAGTATATTGTAGAATCTGAATACAAATATAGCTGTGGGATTGGATGGGATATTGGCTTGCATTTTATGAGAATGTGCAGAGGAAGTGCCAATGCTTTTTTACTAGGCTGTTTAAATCTCAGCTCTGGCAAAGTCCGAAGAGAGTGGAAGGAGGACAAAATAATTCTTTTGCATAAAGGAGGATTAAGTCTGTGGTAGCAAATTATAGACCAATTACTATCTCAGGAGTAGTGGTAAAAGTACTAGAAAAGTTGGTCAAAAAGAGAGTTCAGGAATGGTTGGATAAGAATATGATACTCTTTGAGGAGAAGCATGTCTTTGTGAAGGGTTGGTCATGCCTTAGTAATCTACAAACTTTTTATGATATAATAGAGTGACAGAGTTGGATGAAAGGAATGGCTACAAGAAAATACTGGATTTTGCAAAGGCGTTTGACAGGATACTGCATGAAACTCTGTTACACAAACTGCAGCAAATGGGGATGGATAGGAAACTGGTGATATGGATAAAATTGTGGCTGATGAACAGATACCAGAATTTAGTATATGGAGGAGCAGAATCCAGGAGAAGGCAGATGACTAATGGTGTGCCTCAAGACTAAGCTTAACAACTGCTGTTTAATTTGTACATAAATGATATAAGAAATAATTTGAAGGGAGATATTCAGTTGTTTGCTGATGATGCAAAGTTGGATAGGGTAATAGTTAAGGTGATGTAAAGAGCTTGCTTGATGATTTAAATAGGCTGACAGCATGGGCAGAACATAATGTAAATTTAATGTGGAAAAGTAAAATTATGCATTTTGAGATACAAAGATTACAAGCTGATAACTACTACTACAGCTGAGAGTAGTAGTTGGAGAGCTGAAGTTTAGAGGGCATGTTGCTAATGTAGCTGGGGCAGCTTACAGGATTACTTGGTTACCAATGAACATGCTAACAAGCAGAGATAAGTGAGTTATCATTCCTCTTTATAAAGCATTGATATGAACACATCTGAATTACCATTCTCAGGTCTGGTGACTTAGGTTTTTTGGAGATGAGGAAGTGATAGAGAGCATCTGGAGGCGAGTGGCCAAGATGGAGAGTGGTCTATGAAATGCTCTCTATGAGAATAGATTGAGAGTTTAGGTGAAAAAAAAAAAAAAGGGAGGGGTGGATATGATAGAAATGTTTAAGTTATTTAAGGCTTTTATAGGGAAAATGTTTCAGCACTTGACTAGATGAGGCAGAACAAGAGGTAATCCCTGCAAGGATATGAGGACCAATTTTTGTTGTTGTTGTTGTTTTGGGAGTGGTGTATGAATGGAATGAGTTACCTAAGTCAGATATGAGTGTTTTTTTTTTCTGTTAATGGTTTCAAAGAGAGGTATGATAGATATTGTGTTGATAGTTTTGGTCTCCAACGATGAGTCTTAGGACTCCATGGAGGTGCCCATGTAATAAACATTTTCTTTTTGTGCATAACTTGCTCTTGCTTTAAAGTTTTATTCATTCATTTAATTCTCATGTAATTTATTTCAGACACTCTTTAACTATTTCCATGCACTGCTAGTTCCTCTGCCATGCAGCTTATTAAGGTATCACCTCAACATACTGCATGCCATTTCTTCTACATATTCTGCACATCGAATTGTTTTCAGTCAGTTCTCTTTCTCAGAATTTTCATATGTTGACAACCAAGCTGTAAATCTTACTCGTTTGCTCTCTTCTTTTTTCACCTCATTCAAACAACTCAATCATACTTATCTCCTTGTAAGTTATCTGTTCCAACCTATACAGTCATATATTCCCACAATCATGCTTTCCCTTCCCCGAGGTACTGACTACTGTAGAATTTGTTACTTCTGTCTTAAAGAATCATTTTTCTCATTTTGCCTCTTTTCATTCTCTTAAGGCCTTACCAAAGTAAAGACCTAAACATCCTGGTCAGAGGCATTGTGAATTCTGATGCACATTCTTGTAATATATGGACCAGTATCCCAATCTGATTCTATGGCTGTATTTGCATTAAGATTCTGCAATGTCCTATGCATATTCTATTCATTTATCTCAGTTCTCATACTGGTTCCTCTCACATCTGGCATTGCAATATTTTCACTTGGATGATACACCTTTGCAAACAGATCACTCAATAACTCAACTGTTTTCTCTGCTTCTCTCACTGATGGTAACATCAGCATCATTAAACTTCTCCTTCCATAGTCATTCTTTCTTTGTATCCACCATCTTTAACTCAGAACTCTCAGATTTCCATTGGCCTGCTTGTCTAATTCTCTCTCATAATCTGATTTTAAATTAAAATTGCCAAGAAATTATATTGTTTAATCCTTTACCCAAGTGTAAGGATTTGCATCAACCCACAATGCAAAGCACACATCCTTTCAGACAACTGGTTTCAATATTGAGGAGGTCTCATCAGTGGAAGCCAGACTCAGAAGAGATATATACCAAGGTTGAATTAATGCAGAAGTCATATATTTCTCATATACAAGTAGTAAAAAAAAGGTGTATCACCTTATTATGAAGATACTCTGGATCAGAAATAGTTGTAGCATTTTTTTTTCACTTGGTTACAAATTAAATTAATGTTGCCAAAAAAATTATATTCTTCTTTAATCCTTTATCCAAGTGTAAACAAACAAAGTTTGCACATGAAGTGAATCAAGTCAGGACTGGTGAGTTTAGTTGTGATCATTTTGGAATACTGAGTGAAATTTAGATGGATCTTGTAGCTCACTGAGCATTTTTGGATAGGTGCTCCCCCCACACACATTTTAAACAGTACTTTAATAAAGGTCAAAACCTATCTGGGTAGTGGATTTTCCATAATTCATGCACATCCAAAAGGATGCATCCTTTGCATCATGTGATACTAAGGCAACTGATATGAAGTCATCAGCCTCTATATATAAAAGTAGCCTAGCCTAGTTGTGAAGATAATTCATGTGCAAACTTTATTTACTCTTGAATAAAGGATTAAACAAGAATATAATTTCTTAGCTAGTTTAATTTAATTTGTAATGAAAAAACTTTCTATAATCTGATTTTGCCTTCCTTACCATGTTAGTCGCTCTTCTGACCTATGCTTTGTTACTGTAAGCTTGCCATGTCCTATATCCTATCCTTCTCATCCGTCTAAGACAGGTTGAGTCCCTTCCTAATGAGGAGTTACTGGCGTATTAATGCAGCCGGTTCGCCACTCCTCTGCTGCATCCCCTAAGGGCAATATTCATGACTGTATCCGTGTGTGTGTTCACGGGGCCAGTGTGCTTGCTTGTGGGATGAAAAACCCCAGATAATGTCACTGCTGTAAATTTGTTTTTAGAGGCACTTGTGTTATATTAACAGACACGTGTCATTTTCTTGTATTTCTGTGTAAAATATATTTATTGCTGTAAACTGCCTCCAAAGTTCATCATAATTACCTGCTCTCTTCTACATATATATTTTCCATGAAGACTGCATGATCACTATCTGGTTTATAGCAATGCAGCTGCCTTGGTTATTGAGAAATTCTCTGGTGCTATTACCAGATATAGCACTCTCTCTCTCTCTCTCATCCAATTATATGCTGTTGCAGGTAATTATCTCTTAGTAGCTGTAGAAATTTCTTTTACCTTTCCAAACTATGTTCCCATTTTAAGTCCTCCATAATAATTCTTAAAGTACATATACTCATCTTTTGATGCATGGCATCTTCATATCCTTCCTTTCATCCTTGCCTGTCTCATACCACATAACTTTAAATACTGTATTCTGTATATTTGCCCTCTTTCTGAACTTTGACTCTTGTGAGGAATTTTTTCTGTTATCAAAACTATTTCCATCCCCCCCCCCCCCCACACACACACACATCCTGTTCTCTCTATTTTCCCCTCCAAGTACATATACCCCTTAGTCTATCCCAGTGTCATCCTTTATCAACCTGGTCTCACTAATACCTGTAATCTTTGGCCAATTTTGAACTGACTCAGTGGCACACCCAAAGAAGGGGGGCAATGGCACCCCCCCCCAAAAAAAAGGGAAAAAAACCACTAGAAAATTTTCCAAAAATCTTTTCCTAATTAAAATTAGCTCTCGGGAATCACGGCCACTGTGAACACAAGGCGAATGAAGTACTGCTTTGGCAGATTGAGCGCTACTTTGTTTTCCTGATATGGGGCAGAAGAGATCACGGATACCATGTATTGGTGATCATTGCAGATGCTCAGTCATAGGTCATATGCGATGCATAGTGTGTATTCTCAAATAGTCTACTCAACTCAGTCCCTCCCCAAAATTAAATCCTGAGTGCATCCCTGAACTGACTAATACCAACCACTCCTCCTCCTCCTTGCATTAGTGTATATAAATTGCAGCATCCTGTTGGATCTCACATCATCACCTTTACATCTTATATTGACTATCCCACATACAAAAATATTTTGAGAAAATTTGTAAAATAGAACAAAGCTAATAATAATGGCAAATACCTGTTGGATTTCTGCTCAGGACATGGACAGGTTGTTACTAACACAATATTCCAACTAAAAATGTGCACAAATTCACATGGAGAGAAGAGGCAAGGAAAAAGTAAAGTCTCATTGATTATGTTATTGTTGATAGTGATGTTTTCCCACTGGTGCAGGACACCAGAGTGTACAGAGGATTTGAAATTGGAAGTGATCACCATTTAGTCTTGAGCAGGATAAAATTGAATTTCATATTGAAAAGAAGAACATGTAAGAAAGTTTTAAAGAGAATAAAAGTTGAGCAGCTCTCAGGTGTGAACTGCATACTAAAATACACAAATATTATTCAAGAAAAAATAAAAGAGTTTGAGAGCAGGAACCAAACCTTGGAGATTCAGTAGCAAGCCCTGAAGAAAACACTGATTGATTCAGCCAGAAAGGCATGTGGTGAGGTTGTGTGCAAGGATAGAAAAATCAGAACTCCATGGTGGACACAGGAAGTTAAAGAGACAGTAAAGGAAAAGAAGAAAGCGTAACAAAAGTTCCTGGCAAATAAGTTAGTTTGTGCTCTTAGAGAATATAGAGACATATGTAAGAAGGCTAAACAAAAGTCATGGGAGGACTTTGGCAAGAACATAGAAAATAAATATCAAGAAGGTGGCAAGATATTCTGGAGGTTGTTGAAGAAGCTCAGAAATTGAGGAAATAGTGCTGTAAAAGGAATTAGAGATGATAAAGGTAACATGAAAACAGGAGAAAAATATATCCTTGAAGTGTGGAGGTATATCCTCCACATATACTTGTTTCATTTAGCAATAAATGAAACAAGCAGTGATGACAGCTCAGTGGTAAAAAACATTGACCAGGCATGCAGTCAGGAATACATATCCATACTTGAAGTAGAAAAAACCATCAAAAGCTTGAAATGTGGAAAGTTAGCAGCAGTAGATGATATTCAACCAGAAATGCTCAGGTATGGAGGTATAAAAGTCGTACAGTGGCTGCACTGCATAGTTCAGAAGGCCTGGACAGAGGGACGAATTCCAGATGATTGGAGTAGAGTTCTCATAGTACCCATATATATAAAAAGGAAAATAAAACTGAATGTGAGAATTACAGAGCCATTTCATTACTGAGTGTTCCTGGTAAGATATATGCAAGTATACTTGAGAAATGGTTGAGAATGATTGTGGAAGAGAAGCTCGGTGAAGAACAAGCTGTATTCAGGCCAAATAGAGGCTGTTAGGATCAGATTTTCACTTTACAACAGATAGTTGTGAGAGAGAAGCTATTCCAAATGCTACAGTTGTATGGTGTTAATGGGGCATTATATCAAGCAATACTTAATCTTTATTTGAGTTGTAAGTCAGCAGTTAGAATTGAAGGAAGTACAGGAAGATGGTTTAATATTAAATCTGGTGTGAGACAAGGATGTACATTATCCCCTCTCTTATTCATTATCTATATGGATCACATTATGAAGGAAAGTGGTATTAAACCTGATATCAAAATTGGAGATGTTCATCTCAGTTCTTTGCTTTATGCGGATAATGTTATACTTCTAAATAAATATGCTGCAAGATTCCCTGACTAAATTGAATAACTGTTGTAATAGATTATGGTATGAATGTCAGCATTAAAAAGACAAAGACAATGAAAATAAGCAGAAACATTGAAAATATTAACTGCATTGTGAATGGAGAACTTTATAGAACAAGTAAAACATTTCAGCTACTTAGTGAAGATGGTAAGTTAAATATGGAAATAGACAACAGAATCAACAAAGCTGGTATGGTAGGAAGTCAACTGAATAAATTTATATGGAATAAGAGAGAAATTAGCCAAAACACTAAATTAGCTGTATACAAGACAGTGCTTAAATCAATTTTAACTTATGGATCTGAGAGCTGGGTTAGAAGTAAAACTCTTGACCAAAGACTAGAGACCACAGATATGAGAGTCCTGAGAAAGATTAGGGGCATGAACAGATGGCATCAATGGCAATATCATATTAAAAACGAGTATATTAGGAAAGAACTTGATATTGTTAGCATTCAGGAATGCATTAGCAGAGCTAATCTCAGGTCAATCACTTAAGCATAATGGGAGAGGAAAGATTAGCAAAACAAGTGTTCTCTGCCAGGTTGGGAGTAAAAAAGACTCAGAGGAAGACCAATATATAGGTGGATTGATACAGTGAAAATCGCCTTAGAAGACAGAAATATAAGATCTGATAATATCAGAGTCTTGACATTTAACAGACTGGTTTGGAGGAAAATTATAGATAGGAAGTTAGTAATGATGTAAATTTTTCATGTAGTACTACCATATCCTGTACACCCCCTTGAGGGTATATATCAGGAATTTGATGGTGATGAAAAACTATATTCAGAATTTTTCGATCATTCATCAACGCAAGGAGTGTGCCTGCACATGCTCTAATTTTCCTAACTATGCATTTCAAAATTCTCACTGAACAACACTATCCAGACAGGTAACTCTAAATTCATTTAAGCACAATCCATTATTCATATGAAAGGCTCTCTCTCTGTCCATGAAATTTTTTTTATTCTTCCAGTAACTCTTTCATATCATTTCCCTTCTCTGTTAGCGCATCCATGCTACTGAAAACAATTATTTATTTCACTTTTCTTTTCTACATCCTAAAAGCATTACTAACATCTTTAATTTCTGCATCATGTTCTCATCAAGCACTTCTCTTATCATACAATCAATACAAAACTCTACTTGCCCCTCTCTTTTAGTCTTTCATTATCTGCTTTCTGTTCTGTTCCACCCTCTTCTTTCTCTCCTCTGCTATAGCACTCACGTTCTTTCAATCGTGTGCACACGCATGCACGCACACACACACACACACACACATTCATTACTATCCCATCATTCTCTTCATCTTTCATTGCTTCTTTTATGCTATCTCTCATATGAAAAAGTAACCTTCACAACCAACACACTCATCTTGCTTTTCTTCTATAAATCTTTGACCCCTTGTAAAGCACACAGAATGTGACACACACACACAGAATGAACAAAATTCAAATTCATCATGTTAAATTCACCTAAGAATGGTATCTTGGCGCCATTGTCCTGCTATGCATTACTACCATATCGAATAAATATAATTTGATATACAGTAGATAACTTTCTATATAACTCAATTACACACTCAAAAAATAAAATAAAATAAATAAAATAAAATACAACAAATAAAATAAAAACTACAAATGAACCTAATATTATTAATTATTCATACTTACATTACTTGCACACATCACTACTTTCCATGGTTAGCTCATTTGAATTCACACTCACATTGCATACCTCATGTTCCTTCATCTGCTTAATTAGTAAATATGTCTGGCTAATGCTAGCACCATTATCTCCTTTCTTCCAAAAACTATCCACATTCATCAACAAATATATTTTCACACACGCCACATTACACAAATTGCTTGTGTCAAAACTGACAAAAGACGAACTGAATCCATTGTCATATGCACTGAATTTATCAAAAGATTAGTTAAGTATATAATTAAAATGCACCCAGACTATTCTAATTAAAAACACTCAGTGCTAAATATTAGTAATAGGACTTCTTTTTAAGACCACTTCCATTACACATCCTACTATTTACATGAGTACAGTCATGTTAATTATATTGTTGAATTGTTACATTAATTACATTAATTAGCCATATTAATATTTAAACACTCAGACACTGAATGGAACATAGTAACAATAATTATCATACTTCTATCAATCATAGAATCAAGTACATTTGATCAGAGAGTCAAATAATAGGTGACCTGCATTTTTATCTTTCTGAGAACAATTTACTAACTTTAGTTCCTTGAAAATAAATTGATTGGTCCTTCAAAGATGAAATGCTATAGTGCAAAGATGTGGCTTAAATGCTTTTGCTTGTAAATATTTTTTTAGGAATATTAAGAAATTTCCCATCTGTAAGGAAACATAACTGATGTTAAAGAATGCATTCCCCTGTAAATGCCAATGATCTGTATTTGTCATTACAGACAGTTTTGTACCTAATCACTCTGATCATGATTTATGGATATCACCATGGAGTATTCTGTAGAATGTCTTTTTAAACTGCTGATTTGCCATTGCATAACAGAATGGATTAATGGGACTGTTAGCATAACAAAGAAAGTAACTAAAATAAAATAGATTATAATTAATACAACCTGCAAATTCTGAACAAAAGCTTTGTATCACAGCAAATATATGATAAGGGGTCCAGCAGATAACAAAAGCCCCTAGGATAAATGATATTGTGCGAAGTGCCTTTCTGGCTCTGTTTTCAGATTGCAACTGTTGTTTTTCACGTTTTTGTTTGCTTCTTCTAATCCTCTTTGAAAGAGAACTTACAAAATCTCTTCTTGATCTTGAAGGAGAAAGCATAGATGTAAATGCTGATGTCTGATCGTTATCAATGATAGGTTCCAGTTCAGACACTTGCACTCGAGTGATAGCTTGAGAGTCAGATGTACTGTCCACTTTTGTATTTTTAACTGTTTGAGATTGATTTACAGAAAGTAAATTGAATTTAAACACATCTGTAAATATTGACTGGTTTGGTGTGATGGCTGAACAGTGAAATGAACTTCCATTTGCAGTTTGATTGACTACTGGAGTTGGGACTGGTGTAGAGCTCTCATCATCTATGAATTTGAATTCATCTGTATCCAGCAGAATGGCCAAGTCATGCACAACTGGAGTAACCTTTAAAGTAACAGGATGTTTTGATTTATCACATGTGGAACTGGCCTCTTTGGCTGATTGTGAAGGGAAGACATTTTCAGTAACTGAGTTTAATAATGTTTCTTTTTCACCAGATACTGCTGCATGCCAGTGAGGTGGAGAGTAATGGAGTTCTGTAAGGCAGATATCTGTTGTTGTGGGATATCTTGAGAAACAACTTTGAAGTACAGCATTTGATTTCCTGCCAGCTTTAGATAAAAGCTGTAATTCAGATTTTTGTTGTCTCTGACAAAAAGAGTTTACCCTTTCTGTTTCTTCTTCCTCAGATTCATTAGCAGAGCTGCTTGATTTATTGTCTTGGTATTGCTGATTTGTGTCAAACAGATACATCCTCTCAGTTCTTTCAGATTTATTTGATGTTATTACTGCATTGGTATTTGGGGTGTGAAAATTTTCTGGCCAAGTAGTTAGTGATGGCTTGGTCTTATCCTGACTCAAAAATGAGCTACGAGTATTAGAAATTTTGATTTCTGTTTTCCTTGCCATGTTCATATCATTCATGGTTGCTTGCTTTTGAATTTTTTTCCTTTGCATATCTCTTGCTATCCTGTAGATTCCTCCATACAAAACAAACAGGACTATAAGTGTTGCATAAAAATAAAAGAAAATTAAGGATGTGTTAAAAATTGGATCTTTCAAGAACTGTACAGCACATTCGCCAGGTGCTAGATCTCGGTAGCCAATGAAATGCTCCCATCCTAAGATACTAACAAAGAACATCAAAAATGGAATAAACCATGTAATAGCAACCATCCATATTACTTTTCTTTTGGTTCTCCAATTTCGATATTTAGTTGGTATTTTGACTGAACAATAACGATCAATAGTAATAAGAAGTACGGTATATATGGAAACAAGGCAGACTGTATGATCAGTGGCAAGCCATAGGTCACATATGATAGGTCCTAAATACCATCTTCCCATTAGAATATAAGCAGCATAAAATGGTATTGATATGATACCAATGGCTAGGTCTGAAATAGCAAGAGAACAAATAAAATAGTTACTTGGTTGTCGAATAGTACGCTCCACTACAAATGCTGTGAGCACTAAAATGTTGCCAGCAACAGTAATGATGATACATAATGCAATCAGAATTGATATAACAATCATCTGCCATAAATTAAATGGAAAACTCCAATCAGTGGTGGTGACAGATGCCAATGTGGAATTTTCCATATCACATAAAAGACACATATTGTAACTTGACAGAGAATTTAAAGAGGTATAAGTAATTTCATAGATCGATGCATTTACATCTCTGTCATTCCCTTCACTTTCATTTGATACTTCTTGTGAAGTATTTAATTCTGATAATTGATGCAGGTTGCTTGAAAGTATATATAACTTCTTTGAAATGGTGGATAGTTTAAGAGCTTGTCCATAGTTTTGAAATTGAAACATGCACATTGCACAGGTGTCCAAATAATACTGCACCACTCCAGTATTCCTGACCTTTACAGTAATGCTGCTGAACTATATGTAATGATCTACAAAGAAACAAACAAGATAAATATTTTACCTGTTCCATATAAATAATAAAAGTATAATAAGCATCTGACATTAAAGTTTTAAAATAATCTAAAATTAGTAAATATATAATCCAGGTGTGACAATTTAATTTCCAGAACGGTCATGTAGTGTCCCCATGTGGTGATTTGGTTGGAGTCGCATGAGTAATAGTCTTTGTACATGTTTTAACTAATGCATGTGTAAACCTCAAGCCAATAGACCCATTTGCTAGTTGGCTATTGCGTGTAAACTCTGGCAAAAATGTGTGATCAAAATTTGGAGTATCATGTTAACATCAATGATGGATGCAAATGTGAACAGAGTGCAAGATTTGGTACAGTCTGACAGATGATTAAGTGTGTGATTAATGACTGATGAATTGCAAATGAATCAAGAAACAGTCAGGGTAATTTTAACTGAAGAATTGGGTAATGCAAAGTTTGTGCCTCGGATCTTGACGGATGAACAGAAGCAGCAGCAGCTTCAAGTTATGCCTGATCTTTCTGCAAATAAGCATGTTTCTGAGAGTAATTACATGTGATAAAACCTGATGCTTCCAGTAGGATCCCGAAAAAAATGCCAGACATGCAGTGGAAAATCCTGAGTTTACCACATCCGAAAAAAGCACGCATGTTACGTTCACAGTTCAAGACCATGCTGGTGTGTTTCTTTGATCACAAGGGGATAGTCCACTATGAATTCATTGAACAGGGACAAACGGTCAACCAACAATGCTATTTAGAGGTCCTGAAAAGATTACGAGATTCCATTTGGAGAAAAAGACGAATTGTTGGATGATATACACTCGTCAGGCCATAAATTAAATGCCAACGACAGTACGTCAAGCCATAGTGCACTCATTGTTAGAGAGTTTCTTGCCAAAAAATCGATTATTGAATTAGGTCATCCTGCTTATTCACCCAACTTAGCTCCCTGTGATTTCTGGCCATTTCCAAAATTAAAGACTGCACTTTAAAGGATGAAGATTTTCTGACATTGCTGATATTAGCATAATGTGATAAAGGAACTCAAGAGTATTCCAGAAAGAGAGTTCCAGGCCTGTTTCCAAAAATGGGAACACCGTCTAAACCAGTGTATAAATGCACAAGGGGCTACTTTGAAGGCGACAGTAGCCACTAATGTATAGTTCCGAAAATAGGTTTTTACAAGTACATTCCAGGAATGAAATTATCACATCTTGTGTGTGTGTGTGTGTATTATTATTACTTGATTAAAAGTTTTTTTAATCATCAGGTATTTAAAATCACATTTTTTATAGTGATTATCCATCCACAGTACTGTGGGTGGGTGCAAGAGAGAGAGAAAAAAACATTAATATTAGGGTTTAAATCCTGTTTGCATGTTTGAGAAACTATGACAAATGGAGGTTTTGTTTAGATAAACCTTGAATTTTGAGACTGAAATGCAGTGCTTTAGAGATATCAACAGCAAACATTTCTGTTTCTCCAAATTTTACCTGCAGCATTTGCCCAAAGACTGACAGAACAAGATTCCCTGGTGGTAATTTATTAGCTAAGAAGTGTCCAGATAATTCATGACTTAACTGTAAAATGTCTTAATTATTTTAGAAGGAATCTAAGTGAGAGCAATGAAATGATCATTTTGTGGTTAATAAATTGTCTTTCTTTGAAAAGGTTGAATGTGAACTAATTTCATGTTTGACCTACTATGGATAAATAACAGTGGAACAAGAGAATGGAAAAAACTATACTAGACAAGAAAATATATTCTTCTATTTAAATTAAGGGGATATTAAATCCCACATTGTTTTAAAACCGAATAAGAAACTCAAAGATCGGAATCAAAGAGTTTCATGCCGAATATAGTAACCATAAAAGTATCGCCGACTACTAGCGTAAGCTAAAACGTAGTCCAAAGTTTGTACTACGACTACTTGCATTATCTCACGCTAGTAATCGCCGATACTTTTATAGTTTACTATATTCGGCATGAAACTCTCTGATTCCAATCTTCGAGTTTCTGATTCGGTTTTAAAACGATGTGGGATTTAATATCCCCTTAATTTAAATAATGTTTACATCGCCGAAATGAAGCCTATTGGCTCTTTATTTTAAATAAATTATGGGTGCACCTTTTTGACAACTCGTATAGCAGAGTATATAAGTTATTTTTGCTATACCCTTAGTATTATTTTGGTCTAGCTACTCACTGATGAGACCCCAATGAGGGTTGAAACCGGGGGGGGGGGGCTCTGAGAGGTTCAGCTTGGGGATAGGTTTTTTGCCCGTCTCTGAGTGGGGCTACCGCTGAGATTATGGCTCTGCTTGGTGGTGGGGGTGAGCCTGCGACTGGGTAGAGCCAATGCTGAGAAGTTCTTCTCGGTGGCAGGGTGAGCCTGTCATTGAGTGGAACAATGTGGAGTTGGGCGATCTTTCGGGATCATCTTATTTTTAGAGCCTGTTTCACTTATACAAAGATCGAAACCAGTTTTAGATAACTGGGTAGTGACCTCCCACCATAATGTATAACACCATACATCTCCCAGGAGATGGGTTAGTTATGGGAAATACTAAGAATAGCGATCATAACCTTCTCCACCTTTGCTACGAGTTGCCTTAGTTTGAAACTATGTGTTTTAGCTTACGCTAGCAGTCACTGATACTTTTATACTATATTTGGCATGAAACTCTGATTCCGATCTTTGAGTTTCTTATTCGGTTTTAAAACAATGTGGGATATAATATCCCCTTAATTTAAATAATGTTTACATCGCCGAAATGAAGCCTATTGGCTCTTTATTTTAAATATATTCTTCTTTAATCTATAAGCAAACAAACTTTGCATGTGGAGTATCTTCATGACTTAGGCTACTGGTATATGGAGGCTGTTGACGTCAAATCATTTGCCTCAATATCCCATAATACTATTATGGGAAGGATCACTAATAATGATGAAAACTGGTCTTGGTGAAGTCTTATCAGTGGGAACTACACCCAGGAAAATAGAGAAGTTAAAATCAACATAGAAGTCAAACATATTCCATGTAAATAGTAAAATTATTTATTGTCATGTTATTAAAATATCTGAATCAGAGAGAAAGTTTTTTCGACTAGTTTACAGAGTAAATTATACTAAACAAGAAATTACATTCATGTTTTAATCCTTTAACCAAGCCTAAAGAAACAAGATTCATGCATGAAATATTTTCATGGCTATCACTAGGTTACTTATATCAAAACTGTTAATTTCATATCAGTTGCCTCAGTATCCCATAATTCACAGCACTCTTTCTGGCATAACTTCACTATCTTCCTTAGTCTAGTTCCCATTGGCGAGACTTCACTAAAGATAAATTTGTTCTGCTCATAGATTAAAACAAGGATATTTCTTGTCTAGTATAATTTCCTTTATAACTAAGGGCTCCATAGCTCAGTCAGTTTTGGCAGTGTCCTTTTTGGTCGGAAAGATCTGAGTTTGAATCCCATCTAGGATGTGAAGAACCTTTATCAAGGGCTTTTCATCTGAAGGTATGTTAGCCCAATCTCATATGGAGGTGGCAGGGTTTTTCCTCCTAGAAACTTTATTTTCATCCCACAAAACATGCCATACATAGGAGACTCTGAATAAGGATGATTATTATTATTATTCAGGCCTCCATGGAGTCAAAAGACTCATCATGGGAGGTCCTTCCTAAGAACATAAAGTCTGTCAAGACTCATCGAGGGGAGGTCCCCCCCCCTAAGAAACACAAAGTCTATCATACCACTCCTTAAACTCATTGACCATTCTTGCTCTCACCACTCCAAGCAATGCATTCCACAGTTCAACCATTCCTCACCCTCTTGCTCACAGTTTCCTTTTGTAACTTCCAGGGATGGCCTCTTGTCATCACTCCTTCCCGCTGTTCAACCAAGCGAAAGAGCTCCCCAGTGTCAACCCTGTAACCTCCTCTCAACAGTTTAAAAGTCTCAATCATATCACCTCTCCTTCTTCTATCCACCAAACTCTGCAGTCCACATTCCCCTCAGCCAATCCTCATAACTATCCTTGTACAGTCCTGAAACCATCTTTGTCATCCGTCTTTGTATCCTTTCCACAGTTAATTTATCCCCTTCAAATCCTGGGGACCAAATCTGAGAACAATAGTCCAAGTGTGGTCTGATCAGAGACTTATACAACAGAATGATAACCCTCTTATCTCTGCAGGTCAGTGTCCTTCTCATAATTGCAGCAATCCTCTGTTACCTTCACCACCTTTGCAATATGTCCCCTAAACTTCAGGTTTCTATCAATCATCAACCCCAGCTCTCTTGTCTCCCCTACTTCCTCTAGTATAACTCCTCCCATAGAGTATACAGTATCCCATCGATGTTTCCCAAACCTCAAGACGTTTTGCTGCATTAAACTGAAACCCCGATTCATTTGCCCATCTATCTAGCTTATTCAAATCCTCTTGCAGGGCTACCGCATCTGCACTATTACTAATGATTAACCAACCTATTCTATGAGTTCTAATTTTGAAAGCCTGCATGGTACAATGTGGGTCTATGCATATGCACAGAACAGGAAGGAATCAAGGAGGGGGGGGGGGGGTTTCTACAGAATGAAAAAAAAAGGTGGCAAAACTGGTATCATCTCTGGAATAGAAACTTTCATAATAATTGAAGTAGTATGTTCAGAACCAAGACGTGGGTTCCAGATGTTCTTCCGATCTTTTTATAGCAAAAAAATCAGAGAAGCCATAAAAATGTATTTGATTTTATAATGGCATTTGAGACATATGTGACCAACATCAGTAGAGAAGGTTTTTTTTTTGTAGGTAATGTCACAAATAAACTTGAACAAAAATTATAACTGGTAGCTTTTGCAAGAGATCAAAGAACACATCTGCAATTTGAGCATGATGCTTCCGACAATTTCAAATACAGTTATTTGATGTTATAGAACAGTCATGAGGACAACATTATATAACCAAAATTATCCTTTCGGTTAGAAAGACCTGGTGTAAATCTCTTCTAGAATGTGAGAAATCTTAATAGGTAATTTTCATCCAAAATTATATTTTTCACTCCTGCAAAGTATACTCATCAGGGTACATGCAGTTAATAGATATAACATATTGACCTTGGGGTACAAGGCCAATATGTTAGTAACCTCACCAGAATTGTAGTCTCAATATTGATATGCTTATCTTTCTAGCATTTTCCCAGAAAAGGATATTAGATATTTTGATGAAAGCTGACTAGAATGTTATTATTAGCTGAGACCTCCAGGGAGTCAAGGGACTCATCAGAGGAGGCTGTATATCATTAAAATCAGTCATATGTTATCTTAAATGCATTCACACTAGATGCACCACTTCAACAGGCAAACCATTCCACTCACTCCATGCTCTGTTAGAGGAAAAATCTCTTACCCCTTTCTTAACTATGAACAAATTTAACTTCCTTTAATGTCCCCATGTTCTCTCCCTACCTTCTATATAAGGAAAAATTTCAGACAATATCCTATAACACCCATTCAGAAGTTTGTAGACCTCATATCACTTCCCCCACACACACACACACCACCACCCTTTCTTCTTTTAGAGTTAGTAGTCCAGATACTTGCAATCTGTCCTCATTATCTAAATTCCATAATCCCAATATAATCTTTATAACTCTTCTTTGGACCCTTTTTCTCCTTGGAATCCAGGAGACCAAATATGTGCATAGTAGTCCAGGTGTGGTCTTATTTGAGGCATTGTAAAGAGTCAAAATGACTTTCTTATCCTTACATGTCAAGATGTACTTCAACATAGGAATTATCCTCTGAGTTGTATTTTGCAATTTTTGCTATGTGACCCTTGAATTCCTGTCCACCATTATGCCAAAATCCCTAGCTTCATCATACCCAAGTGAATAACTTTACAAATACTAACATTAAACTAGCATCCCTGAGTGCCCTGCCTATCTTTGCATCATCAGCAAACAATTGAACATCTCCTGTTAGACTCTTCCTAATGCCAATAATGTATAGATTGAACAACAATGGTCCAAGGACTGAACTGTGGGGTACACCACTGATCACATTAAATCTGACTGATTTATACTAAGACAGCTAAGGTTATGATGCAAATATATTGTCAGTCAAGTTCTAAATGTCTGTCGGTTTAGTTTCTGAGCAAAGTTTCTAGCAGAAAAAGTACTCATTTATATTTAAAAAACAAAAAAACAGGATGGATGCTCATGGCGAGTTAATATGAATTGACTGGCTACTTAAACGATCCTCTTGTATTTGTTTCATAGCAGCTAGCCTTAACTGTTTCCCTTTAATAAAATTAACATTAATTGTCATCTTAGTCTCACATTATCATTGTCAAATTACACCAATCTTTATTGAGCAGATGGATCAGGATATACATTACTAATATCTTTGTTTTATATATATATATATATATATATATATATATATATATTTAGATGAATGAATTTGTTCCTTTATGAAACTGCAGATGTCCATACAAGAATTATGTTTATTATTATTATTATTACCCAAGACCCCATGGAGTCAAAGACTCATCTAGGAGGTCCTTTTATCAAACACACAGCTCATCATACTGTGCTTTAAACACACTTAACTCTGCAGACACCACAATCTCAGGTAAGGCATTCCATTCATTCACAACTCTGCATGAAAAAAACCTGCTTCTCACTCCCCTACTCCCACCCTCTTTATACAGTTTCCAGGGATGACCTCTGGTTCTGCCTTCCCTGATCTCCCACTATTAAAGTGTATTTCAGGTCATGAGTGTGATATTTTTGTCAAATTTCAGAATGTAGAAAATAGTGATATGATAAGAAATTGTGAGGTTGTACCAGAGAACTGTGAGGGCGTGAATGTAGAAAGTGTGAATACTGAGCAAATTAATTGTTTAACAGATAATAAAAAAGATGAGATAGATGCAATGAATGAGATCACTTTGTTGAGCGGAGCGGTACATAGAACAAAGCGGCAGCTGGAGCATATGCACAAATGTCTACTGAGTGTACCAGCCAATAATAAAAAGTATGATAGAAAAAAATAAGAGTATGATTGTGAACGTAAACAAAATGAAGGAGCGAGTGCTGTATGAAGATTCGTTAGTACGAAGTGTGATAGTAGAGAATTTGACAAAATCGTACCAACCTGGTGCGACCATTAAGGATGTAAGTGAGTCTATTAGAGAGAAAAGCAAAGGGTGAAAGAAATGATAGTGTTGGCAGGTATGAATGATTTGAAAGGAGATAAAATGGAAATGATAGAGAACTGAATGAATTGTTTGAGGTAGCAAAAGAAAAGAGTGAGAGTTAGGATGATTAGTCTTTTGCTGCGGTATGACAGTGAAGAGTTTAGGAGAAGGGCCATAATTGCAAATTACTTTATGTGTGGGTTATGCAGGATGAGTGGAGTGAGTTCGTTGGGTGAAAGGATCTATATAAGATGGAGGGGTTGCATTTGAACGGATTCGGTGTAAGGAGACTTGAAAAAGCGTTGTTGAATGAAGTGGATGTGCAGAATCGGGGGGGGGGGGTAGATGTGCAGATCTTAGGGAGGCAGTTGAGTGTATGAATGAGTATAATATGCCCGAGCGAATAAGGACAACAAATCAGAATGGGACAGTTAGCATAACGCATCAAGGTAGGGATAGGGCTAACGGGGGGTCTGCAAAGCTAGGAGTATTAGGAACAAGAAGGAAGAATTTTTGGCCTTGGTTGGCACTTCCAGATCACAGGTTATTGGCATTAGTGAAACATGGCTCACTGCAGATGATATAGCTAGTGGGATTGAATGTGATGGGTATAATGTGTTCAGGAATGACAGGGAGAATAAAATGGGGGGAGGAGTATTGTTGATGATGATATAGCATGTAGCTGATGAGCTGCAGCCAAGGAAAATAGAAATTGAATTGCAGGATAGAGAAAACAGCACATTTGAGGCCATTTGGTGTGAGACTGAGGCTAGCAGAACAAAATATACAATTGGGTGCTGCTATAGACCAGGTGATGGAAAAGATGGTGGAGATAGTATGCACAAGCAAATAGAAGAAATGAGTGGAAGGAGGGTAATTATTATGGGAGATTTCAACTATGGTAGCATTGATTGGAGGGAGGAGAGGACACACGGGAGGAAGGAATTGGGTTTTATGTGGTTATTAAGGGATAACTATCTGCAACAGCATGTAATGGAAAATACTAGGAGTCAAAGAGTGCTTGACCTAGTAATTATATCTGAGGATTTGGCTGTAACGAATATGACTACATTACCACCAATTGATGAGAGTGATCATAGGGTCTTGACTTAGGAGGTGGCTAAAGGTGTGGAATTTACAATTAAGAAAGGGTACATGTGAAATTATCAGGCTGGTAAGTATGACAAGATTAGGAGTTTGATTGGTTCAGTGCCATGGCATGTAAAATTGCAAGGGCTGGATGTTGATAGGGCATGGGAAGTGGTCAAGGAGCATTTGCAGGAGGTTATGACAGACTGTATACCTAGAGTCTGAATAATAAATCAAGTAAGGATTAAATGGATGAATAACACCATTAAGCTTGAGCTGAAAAAAAAAGAAACAACTGTGGAGAGAATTTAAGGAGAAAGGTGACCTGCAGGCACATGAATGGTATAAAGCCCAGCCCAGAAGGGTAACAAGTGTGGTAAGAAAAGCAAAAGCGGATTATGAAAGAACATTAGCCATGCAGGCTAAAGAGAATCCCAAACAGTTTTTTTGATATGTTGCAAGTTAAAGAAAAAATGTATATGGCAGATTGATTTTAAAGAATGCCAATGGTAGGGAGGTAACCGAATCAGTCGATATAGTAGAATTACTGAGTGAGCACTTTGCAAGAGTATTTCGTCCATGTGGTGACATTGATGAAATACTCTTGCAAATGGAAGAACAAACAGCTTATATGGGAATTGTGGTGAATGAAGTGGAGGTGAATAGTCTATTACAAAACCTCAATGTCAATTCATCTGCGAGTTTGGATGGTATACCAGCTCGTGTCGTACGAGAAGCGGCTAAAGAATTGTCAGTGCCTTTGACCATTTTGTTTAATTTGTGTCTCGGGTGTGGGTTAGTCCCAAGGGGGTGGAAAGAGGGGAAATAGTTCCACTGCATGAAGGAGGTTCCAAGACTGCCATTGAAAATTACTGGCTGATCAGCATATCAGGAATTGTTGTCAAGGTCTTGGAGAAAATAGTCAAGATGAAAATAGGATACTCTATGGGCAGACAGCATGGTTTTGTGAAGGGTAGATCATGCCTCAGTAACTTGCTCACGTTCTATAACACAGTGACGGCTGAACTGGATAAGGGTAATGGGTTTACAGTGATTCTACTGGACCTTGCTAAAGCCTTTGATAGGATACCATATGGAATTCTAATAAGTAAACTGCAGCATATGAGAATGGATAGGAGGGTGGTTGATGGAGAGATATCAGATAGTGGTTTATTCAGGAGTAGAGTCCAAAAGACAGCCTGTGACTAGCGGTGTGCCGCAGGGTTCTGTTCTTGGATTGCTACTGTTTAATTTTTTCATTAACGATATAGGAAAGGATCTAAGAGGAACTGTGCATCTGTTTGCAGATGATACAAAGTTAGGTAGAGCAATAGTGAATGCTCATGATGTCAAAATTTTGCAGGATGATTTGGATAGTTTGGAGGACTGGGCTAAGGAGAATGGATGTCAGTTTAATGTGGAAAAATGTAAGCTTTAGCATTTTGGGATGAAACGATTAGCAGCAGTATATCACATTGCTGGAACTGTACTCCAGGGATTTGGGAGTGTTGGTGGATAGGGACTTGAAGTTTAGGGGGAACACATTGTAAAAGTGGCAAAATCAGCTCATCAAATTACTTGATTGCTGAAAAACACTTCAACGAGCAGAGACAAACAGGTTATTGTTCCTCTGTATCGAGCCTTGATAAGACCCATCTAGACTACTCTGCTCAGATATGGGTGCCAAGGTTTCTTCTCGATGGAGAGGAGGGTGAGAGGATCCAGAGTCGAGTGACCAAGATAATAGCAGGTCTATGGAATGAACCTTATGAGATCAGGTTGAAGATTTGTGGGCTGCAGAAATTGGTTGATAGGCAGCAAAGGGGTGATATGATTGAGACATTCTTACTGAAGAGTTTCTATAAGATTAATTCAGAAGATATATTTAAGAATAGGACTGGTAGTAGAAGTGTTGGATCCTACTTCGTCTCAATCTATACTTTGGATCCAACATTTAGTTATTATGATGTTCTTAACCTAAAAAATAGTTGCTAGTTGATTTCTAATACAAATATAGAGAAAATTTATATTTATAGACTGCGCCACTCTATATCTGAATTAGTTCAAGAATTGAAGATAAATCAATTCTCAACTATTTCTCCTTAATATATATACTGGCCGAGTATATTTAACTAACTTAATTCACCCGCTTTGGTTCGAATATTTTATGAATGGTGCAGTAAAAGAGATTCAGGCAAAATACAACTTTTGATTTTGCCTGAAACAAAAACAAACATTTAATTTTAAAATCACAAATTTTACACTTTAATTCAAATCAGTAATTAAGATATCATAAACACTTCAGCCTTTCTGATAATACTGTCTTACAAACTCAAACAATGGTAAATTTGTTATCTGTAATACAGTCTTCTTACAGTTCCTTTTAGCTATTTAATAAAGTTCCTTAATGATCATTCACATCAATATCTCATAGTTCTTTAAGTTTTCATTACAATAAAAATTACAGTAATACCTCTTCACAAGCAAACACTTATAAATTTACACTTTAGCTAATTTCCACAATAGTTACTGTTAGTATAAGGAAATTCTAGGATGAAATTCTCACACTTCTCTGTATAGGAATATTAACAGTTGGAATAATCTTACCGATAATCTTTTTTTCTTCACCTACTTATACGTAAACACTTTTTATAACTGTAAACACTTAAACAGTATACGGCACTCATTAAAATAATTCTTCTAAGCAATAACTGAATTAATCGTCGGTCACTATACACATCAACAAACGTTCTTGTATGAAATACTACTGATCACTCATGAAATAAGGCAAAACACAATAATTCCTTAACTTGAGGTTTTATATGCACAACTGTTCATTCTTCCTGCATTCATTTAATTCTTTAGGCAATATATTTCTAAGCACAGCTAACGGTAAATTTCAACTTTACAGCCTCTACTATTCTATAGAACTTCGTGTTTTGCTTCAAGGTTCTGTATGTTCTTGAACGGTCGGCCCTGAAATTGAATCTCAACTCAAATATCGCTAGTCTGTTTAGTAGTCACTCAACTGTCTTCCGTAGCTATAATTGTTATTCTACAATTTATTAGCTAACCGCCTCTCGACTAGTAGACTTTATTAGCTGCTTGAGTGACTTGCCGACTCGCTATTATCGCACTGTGATTCCTGAATGCCGAATGCTCCGATTCCAACCTAATGCCAATCCTCTCCTTTTTCTCTCTCTCTCAATAAATTTAATCTCTCTCTCTCTCTCCATATTTTCAGCATTCTTCCCCTTTTATATCCATTCTTCCTGCCTAAATTTTTCTTGTGATCTCTTTTTACTAAAACTCCTTTCAATAAACCTTCTCCTCACATGGTGTTCCAAAAACGTGCTCGCTCACTTACATATGTCTCCATGACAATCAAACAAAATATAATAAAATTGAGGTATTGCATAATGCTAAACTTCTACAAACAGGAATAAATAGAGAATATTTACATTTCAATTAATGCGCAGTTAAATTATCAAATACAAGTTCTTATAATATTAATATAGTAATAAATAAAATAGCTTAATAATATTTAATACAGTCTTTTCATTATTAATACATATATCTTGATTAAATAATTAAATATTAGACAAAATTATGGTAGTTATATGAATATTAAATTATAAAATAAGTTATTTACATTAAATAATTACAAGTTTAGCTTATGTGATGGAAGATCATGTTGGATTCTGAAGCAAATATTAATTACTCAAATTACTACATATTCCGAATCCAACAGGAGGACTAGGGACCATCCACGGAAGCTTGGTAAGAGTGTGGTTAGCAAGGGTGTTAGAACTAGGTTTTTTTTACTTGGAGAGTGGTAAATGATTGGAATAAGCTGCCAGAGTCTGTTGTGGGTGCCATGACTGTAAATTAGTTCAAGGAGAAGTATGATAGATACTGTGTGAATGTTGAATAGTTGTTCTTGACATGATGTTGAGCCTCCCTCGATCAGTCTAAGGACTCCTTGGAGCTGCCCGTAATAATAATAATAATTTTCTGTAGAACCTCTCCAGCATTGATATTATAACAACCCCTTAATAACTTGTAGGTCTCTATCATGTCTCCCCTCTTCCTTCTGTCCACCAGACTCTGCAAGTTGCATCTTCTCAATCTTTCCTCATACTCGACATTCCAGAGGTTAGAAACTACCTTAGTCAGTCACCTCTGGACCTTTTCCAACATCTCTTCATCCTTCTGAAAACCAGGTGACCAAATCTGGGCGCAGAATAGTCCATGTGTGGCCTAATTAAGGCCTTATACCTTATATTGTTGTCTTCACAATTTTGGCTATGTGTCCTGTAAATTTCAGATCCTTATCCACTATCACCCCCAGATCTCTTATTTCCTCCACCTCCGATGATATATCCTCACCATATGTTTTTTTTTTATATGTTTTAATTAGTTTTTAATTTTAAAAGATGATTTTGTAACTAATATTGCCTGTACGGTTTTATAGGACAACTGGTTCCTTTTAATCAGTCAAAGATGCAATAAAAGCACTGGTATTCCTAACACAAAACTCACAATGTGTATTATGTTCAGACGCTCATGGATTTTAGTGATATCTATTGGAAATATGGTAAACCTCTTTACTACTTTGCAAACTACATAATCAGATAGGAATTTACAAAAAAGAAGATAAATAAGAAAATGGGATGCTTTTCTTAAAAAAAAAAAAAAAAAAAATATATATATATATATATATATATATATATATATATATGATGTTCTGTTTGCATTTTCTCAGAACAGTTATGAGCTAAGCTCTCTCTCTCTCTCTCTCTCTCTAAGCTTTGATTCATTAATAGTTTAAAGAACAGAGATTAGCTGCTTGATGTTAGTATTTTAAAAATGTTAGAGCTGAAAGAGTGCTCTTGCCTGCTCCTTTAGGAGAATGATAGTCAGGAAACCGGTAGAACAGCTTTACATGGAAAAAGAGAAAAATTAGCCACAACACTAAACTAGCAGTGCATAAGACATATTCAAAACCAGTTTTAACTGATGAAGCTGAGAGTTAAGTCAGGAAAAAAAATCATTTGTTCAAAGATAGGAGATATATTAATGTTAATGGCAGATTAACAAAAATCTCCGAATTTTTGTTAATCTCCCATTATATGGGAGACTGATAAACAGTAAATGACAGTCATCCTGACATGAAGCCAATAATAAATAAATTTGCACAAGATTAAGCCTGGAATAAAGTGGTGACGGTCGAATCTACATAGCAGCAGAAAAGAAGTTGGGCTTTACATAGGTTGCAGTCATCTTACATATTCTGTTGATGGCTGATGACTCACCAACGGGCAAACAATGTAACACTCATGTTACTCTTTGCAAAATTCTAGTGGAGTGTTGGACTTCACTCTAGAGAGGGGAATACATTTTTTAATCTGACTAAGCCATGTATACATGGTTTAGTCAAATTAGGGATGTAGGTGAGAGTATTAGTGCGCAAAAGCTGAGGGTGAAAGAAATGATAGTCGTAGCGGGAACGAATGATTTAAAAGGAGATAAATTTGATATGAGACAGAACGTGAAGGAATTATTAGAGGTAGCGAAAGAAAAGAGTGACAGAGTTAGGATAGTGAGTCTGTTGCCATGGTATGACAGAGAACAGTTTAGAAGGAGGGCCATTATCGCAAATGACTTTATGTGCAGGTTATGCAGACGATGTGGTGTGGAGTTTGTGGATGTGTGGATTCTGTTTGATGGGTGGATGGATGGTGTGCAAAGACTGGAAAAAAGTGTTGCTGAGTGAAGTGAGTGTGGATGTGCAAAATCAGGAAACTAGAACTATTAAGGAGGGGAGGAAGTGGATATGCAGACATCAGTGAGGCAGTTGATTATATGAATGTTTATAATGTGCCCGAGCCAGTATGAAGGACAACAAATCAGAATGGGATAGTTAGTATAACACACCAAGATAGGGGTGGGACAAATGGACCTCTGCATTTCATGTATACTAATGCCAGAGTACTAGGAACAAGAAGGAAGAATTTTTGGCCTTGGTTGGCTCTTCCTGGCCACAGGTTATTGGCATTAGTGAAACATGGCTGACGGAAGATGATATAGTTAGTGGGATAGAATGTGTAGGTTATAGTGTGTTTAGGAGGGACAGAGAGAGAGAATAAAATGGGGGGGAGGGGTGTTATTGATGATAGCTGATGAACTGCAACCAAGGAGAATAGAAGTTGTATTGCAGGATAGTGAAAGGAGCTCATTTGAAGCTATTTGGTGTGAGATTGAGACTAACAGAACAAAATGTACAGTTGGGTGCTGCTATAGACCAGGTGATGGAATAGATGGTGGAGATAGTATGCATAGGCAAATTGATGAAATGAGTGGAAGGAGGGTAATTATTATCGGGGATTTCAACTATAGTAACATTGATTGGAAGGAGGAGAGGACATGTGAGGAAGGAACTGGATTTTATTCAGTTACTGAGGGATAACTACCTGAGACAGCATGTAATGGAAAATACTAGGGGTTCGAGGGTGCTTGGCCTAGTAATAGCATCTGAGAATTTGACTGTAACGAATATGACCATGTTGCCACCTATTGGTGAGAGTGATCATAGGATCTTGACCTGGGAGGTGGCTAAATGTGTGAAATTTTCGAGTAAAACAGGGTACATGTGGAATTACTGTGCTGGCAAGTATGACAAGCTTAGGTGATTGCTTGGTTCAGTGCCATGCCATGTAAAACTGCAAGGGCTGGATGTTGATAGGGCATGGGAAGTGGTCAAGGAGCATTTGCAGGAAGTTATGATGGACTGTATACCTAGAGTCCGAATAGTAAATCAAGTAGGGATTAAATGGATGAATAACACCATTAAACTTGAGTTGCAAAAAAAGAAACAACTGTGGAAGGAATTTAAGGAGAAAGGTGACCTGCAGGCACATGAACGGTATAAAGCGCAGGCCAGAAGGGTAACGAGTGTGGTGAGAAAGGCAAAAACGGATTATGAAAGGAAATTAGCCATGCAAGTTGATGAGAATCCCAAACAGTTCTTTCAGTATGCTGTTAATAAAAGAAAACCTGTACACGGCAGAATGATTTTAAGGAATGCCGATGGTAGGCAGGTCACTGAATCAGTCAATATAGTGGAATTACTGAGTGAGCACTTTGAAAGAGTATATTATCCAGGTGGTGATGTTGAAGGAATAAAGAAACCATTAGTTTATATGGGAATTGTGGTGAATGAAGTGGAGGTGAATAGTCTATTACAGAACCTTATTCATATTAATGAATACATCTGTAGGATTGGATGGTATATCAGCATGGGTATTACATGAAGGGGCTAAAGAATTGTCAGTGCCCTTGACCGTATCAGTTAATCTGAATCTCGGGTCTGGTTTAGTCCCGAGGGGGTGGAAAGAGGGGAAAATAGTTCCACTGCATAAAATAGGATCCAAGACTACTGTTGCAAATTACCAACCAATCAGCATATCAGGAGTCGTTGTCAAGGTCTTGGAAAAGGTAGTCAAGGGTAAAATACAGGAATGGGTTGATGAAAATGAGATACTGTATGGGAGACAGCATGGTTTTTGTGAACGGTAGATCATGCCCCAGTAACTTGCTCAGGTTTTATAACACAGTGACGGCTGAACTGAATAAGGGTAATGGGTTTACAGTGATACTGCTGGATCTGGCTAAGGCCTTTGACAGGATACTACGTGGAAGTCTAATCCATAAACTGCAACATATGGGAATGAATATAGGGTTGGTGAGATGGATAGGAGGATGGTTGATGGAGAGATACCAGAGAGTAGTTTACTCAGAGTCCAAAAGATGGCCTGTGACTAGTGGTGTGCTGCAGGGTTCTGTTCTTGGACCACTGCTGTTTAATTTGTTCATTAACAATATAGGGAAGGATCTGAGAGGAATGGTTCATTTGTTTGCTGATGATGCTAAGTTGGGTAAGGCAATAGTGAATGCAGAAGATGTCAAAATTTTGCAGGATGATTTGGATAGATTGGAGGTATGTGCTAAGGAGAATGGATGTCAATTCAATGTGGCAAAATGTAAGGTTATGCATTTGGGGGTGAAAAGATTAGCAGCAGTATATCACATTGGTGGAACTGTACTTCAGGAGATTGATGAGGCCAGGGACTTAGGAGTGTTGGTGGATAGGGAGTTGAAGTTTAGGGAGCACATCGCAAAAGTGGCTAAATCAGCTCATCGAATCACTTGGATGCTGAAGAATACTTTGACGAGCAGAGATAAGCAAGTTATTGTTCCTCTGTATCATAATCTTCTTGGGCAGAGGAATTCAGTGATAAAACTTATTTGCTCCTATAGCCCTACTAAGGAAGCAATGGAGGAATTTTTTAAGTGTGATTGAAAAATTCTCATTTCCATGGCAGCTGAGAAAAGAAAAATTGGTCTTTCTTAAAACTCTACACAGCAAAGTAAGAAACATCCCAGGGAGGATGATAGCAGGGGTGGCCTCTTGTGGGAATGGATACTTGGGAGAAGGGAGACGACATCAGGTAACACTGATCCCAGTGGAGTCTAGAAGGGATAATGCTGGGTATAGAAACAATGGCATTTATATGCTTTATATAAAATGCCAGGAGTATCCGGAATAAGGGAGAGGAATTGGTGGTGCAGATAGCATCAGCCTGGCCAAAAGTTATTGGGATCACTGAGACGTGGTTGACAGAAGGGGATATAATAACAGGAATAGAAGTCGCTGGGTACAGCATTTTTCATCAGGATAGGAAGGAAAAGTGTGGTGGTGGGGTACTGCTTATGATAAGTGATGACCTATGTCCTCTAAAAGTGGATGCTTTGGAAGGAAGTGAGACAAATGATTTTGAGAGCATATGGTGTGAGGTAGAGGTAGGCAAGACAGGATATATAGTGGGGTGTTGCTACAGACCCAGGAGCACAGAGGATGGGGACCAGGAGATGTTTAGACAGTTGAGCGTGGCACGTGCAAGAAGAATGATTGTTATTGGAGATTTTAACTACAGCAGTATAAATTGGGGAGAGGAAGATGCATGTAGCAATAAGGGAATGGAATTTCTAGAATTCTCGACGGACAAATGTCTTAGGCAACATGTAACAGAGGGAACAAGAGGTTCAAGAGTTTTGGATTTGGTTATAGCATCAGAAGAGTTGATAATAACTGAGGTGATATCTCTGCCACTAGTTGGAGAGAGTCAAAACATCCTGGTTTTCACTTAGAAAATGAATAGACATACAGGAGTATCAAAGAGACGGGAACGTATGTGGAATTATAGAGCAAGTGATTATAATAGTCTTAGACATCAACTTGGTGAAGTTTCTTGGAGGGAGGAATTGGAAGGCCGGGATATCATTAGTGAGTGGGAAATTGTGAAAGAATATTTGTTAGCAGCAATGGTAAGTTGTATACCACGAGTAAAGAAGAAAACAGAATTTGGAGTAAAGTGGATGACAAATAATATTAAACAGAAATTGCATGTGAAAAAGAGTATAGAAGAGAGATAAGGAGACAGGTGAAGAGAAGATGCATGAAGAATATAAGACACAGGCCAGAAGAGTGACTAGTGTGGTAAGGAAAGCGAAACTGGAATATTAGCGGAGATTGGCTCTAAGATCCAAAGAAAATCCTAGGGAATATTACTTAAATTAAGGGGATATTAAATCCCACATAGTTTTAAAACCGAATAAGAAACTCAAAGATTGGAATCAGAGAGTTTCTTGCCGAATATAGTAAACTATAAAGTATCGGCGACACTAACGTTAGCCAATGCAAGTGATCCTAGTTCGTAGTACAATACCGGGCAACTCGTTGCAAAGGTGGGGAAGTTCAGATCGCTATTCTTAGGTATTTTCCATAATGTAAAAACACATTTCCTAGGAAATGTATGCTGTTATTACATTATGGAGGGAGGTCACTACCCAGACCGGTTTCAGCCTTTTTTGAGGCTTCATCAGTGAGTAGCTCTATACACTTTGGTATTAGGTCTAGCTACTCACTGATGAAGACTCAAAAAAGGCTGAAACCGGTCTGGGTAGTGACCTCCCTCCATAATGTAATAACAGCATACATTTCCTAGGAAATGTGTTTTTACATTATGGAAAATACCTAAGAATAGCGATCTGAACTTCCCCACCTTTGCAACGAGTTGCCCGGTATTGTACTACGAACTAGGATCACTTGCATTGGCTAACGTTAGTGTCGCCGATACTTTATAGTTTACTATATTCGGCAAGAAACTCTCTGATTCCAATCTTTGAGTTTCTTATTCGGTTTTAAAACCCCCTTAATTTAAGTAATGTTTTCATTGCCGAAATGAAGCTTATTAGCTCTTTATACTTAAGTAATTTAATAGTTGCACCTGTTTGGAAAACTCGTTCGCAGAGTACATAAGTTCTTTTCGCTATACACTTTGGTATTAGGTCTAGCTACTCACTGATGAAGCCTCAAAAAAGGCTGAAACCGGTCTGGGTAGTGACCTCTCTCCATAATGTAATAACAGCATACATTTCCTAGGAAATGTGTTTTTACATTATGGAAAATACCTAAGAATAGCGATCTGAACTTCCCCACCTTTGCAACGAGTTGCCCGGTATTGTACTACGTACTAGGATCACTTGCATTGGCTAACGCTAGTGTCGCCGATACTTTATAGTGTACTATATTCAGCAAGAAACTCTCTGATTGCAATCTTTGAGTTTCTTATTCGGTTTTAAAACTATGTGAGATTTAATATCCCCTTAATTTAAGTAATGTTTTCATTGCCGAAATGAAGCTTATTAGCTCTTTATACTTAAGTATCCTAGGGAATATTTTTGCTATGTGGCCAGTAGGAGGAGAAATGACTGTGGAAGAATGATATTGTGGGATAAAAATGAGAATAGAGTGACTGATGCAGAGGACATAGTGGAATTGTTCAATGAACACTTTATTGGAGTATTTGATCCTGCAGGAGTCAGTTTTAATGCTAGAGGGATAGGGCTGGATCGAGGTTTAGAGGTACAGGAGGAGAGTGTGTTTCAGATACTGAGTACTCTGGATGTCAGTAAAGCTTTGGGACCGGATGGTATTTCACCACGAGTTTTGAGAGAATGTGCTAAAGAACTGACAGCTCAGTTGACCTGGCTTTTCAATAAAAGTCTGGCTTGGGGAAAGGTACCCAGGGAATGGAAGGAAGGTAAGATAGTGCCATTGCATAAGGGTAGTAACAGACTGGAAGTGTCTAATTATAGGCCAGTCTGTGTGTTATCAGTAGTTGTTAAGATCTTGGAGAAAGTAGTGATGGGGCAGATGAGGGTAATGTTATCTGTGAGAGTCAACATGGATTTGTGAAAGGGCGCTCTTGTTTTAGCAATATGCTAGCCTTTTATAATAAAGTTACAAGAACATTAGATGAGTGAAAGGCATATACTGCAATTTTCTTAGACTTAGTGAAGGCATTTGACAGGGTACCACATGATGATAAGCTGATATTTAAGTTGCAGCACATGGGTCTGGATGTCAGATTGGTCAACTGGATTCAGGATTGGCTGTCTGATAGGTATCAGAGAGTTGTGTATGGTGGAGTGGTTTCAAGGAGGCAGAAGGTTAAAAGTGGGGTCCACACGGCTCCGTACTAGGACCTATATTGTTTAACCTTTATATCAATGACAGTGGATTGCAAGGGGATATTCAGTTGTTTGCAGATGATGCGAAGCTGGGAAGGATTATTAGTAATAGTGCAGATGTGGTAGCCCCGCAAGAGGATTTGAATAAGCTAGATAGATGGGCAAATGAATGGGGGATGTCAGTTTAATGCAGCAAAACGTAAGGTCTTGAGGTTTGGGACACATCGATGGGACGCTGCATACTCTATGGGAGGAGTTAAACTAGAGGAAGTAGGAGAGACAAGAGATCTGGGTTTGATGATCGATAGAAACCTGAAGTTTAGGGGACATATTGCAAAGGTGGTGAAGGTAACAGAGGATTGCTGCAATTATGAGAAGGACACTGACCTGCAGAGATAAGAGGGTTATCATTCCGTTGTATAAGTCTCTGATCAGATCACACTTAGACTATTGTTCTCAGATTTGGTCATCAGGATTTGATGGGGATAAATTAACTGTGGAAAGGATTCAAAGACGGATGACAAAGATGGTTTCAGGACTGTACAATTTTGGTTATGAGGATCGGCTGAGGGAATGTACTGCAGAGTTTGCTGGATAGAAGAAGGAGAGGTGATATGATTGAGACTTTTAAACTGTTGAGAGGTGGTTACAGGGTTGACACTGGGGAGTTCTTTCGCTTGGTTGAACAGCGGGAAGGAGTGATGACAAGAGGCCATCCCTGGAAGTTACAAAAGGAAACTGTGAGCAAGAGGGTGAGGAGTTGTTTCTTTGCGTGGAGGGTGGTTGAACCATAGAATGTATTGCCTGATGGAGTGGTGAGAGCGAGAACGGTCAATGAGTTTAAGGAGTAGTATGATAGACTTTGTGTTTCTTAAGGAGGACTTCCCCTCGATGATTCTTGACAGACTTTATGTTCTTAGGAAGGACCTCCCACGATGAGTCTTTTGACTCCATGGAGGCCTGAATAATAATAATAATAATTGAGATATATATTTTGATAAAATTTGGAGAAAAGAAGGAAGGTAGTATTAGCATTCCACTTTTATCAAGATTTTAGTAAACAACTGCTGAATTTCTTTCATGATGGAATGATAATTACTAAATGCAACATCAAGATGTTGCACAAAGTCACATAGAGAGAAAAAAATCAAGAAGTAATAAAAACTTTGTTAACATAGTTAATAACTTAATAGCTTATTAACTTCGTGCAAGACCTAAGAGTGTACAGAGGATTTGAAACAAGAAGTGATCACCATATATCTATGATAAAAATGACCTTCATATTAAAAGCAAATTATGTACAAACTTTTAAAAACAATAACTTGAGCAGCTTTCAAAAGTGACTTGCATATTCAAATATTCTTCAATTAAAAGTGAAGCAATTTGAAACCTTGGAGATCAGTGGACCAAGACAGACAGGATAATCAGGAACGTATCTGATATGCAATATTTGTATAATAACTTGAATAATCTGGACATGTGAAAATGGCACCCAGTTCAATGTTAGTAAATGTAAAATGCACTGTAGTAAAGTAAGATATCCAATGTCATATTATATTGGTCAGATTATGCTAGAAAAAAAAAATCTGATCAGGCTAAGGATCTTGAGTTTTAGTAAATAAGTTGAAATACAAGGGACGTATATAGCAAAGATTGCAAATACAGCTCAGAGGATAATTGCAGTGCTGAAACTAACATTGGCAGTCATTTTGCCTCTTTACAAGGCTTCGGTATGACCTCATCTTGACTATTGTGCACAGATTGGGTTTCTATAGTGATACTGATACAATGGAGAGAGAGTGTTGTCAATGATATTGAGACTGTGCAATGCAGATTGAGAATTTGTGGACTTAAGACATTAGCAAACAGGAGAAAGAGGGATGATATGATTGAGACTTACAAACTTCTGAAAGGGTCATACAGAATACCAGCAGATGGAATTTTTCATTTCATGGATGATTCAGAGAGAGAATTCATAGAATTTGAGAATGAATGCATTGAAGAAAGGGGTACAAGCTTTATTTTTCTCTGTGTGGTGTGTGATTAGAATAGCTTGCTTTTTTGGAGATGGTTAGCAAAAGTTATTATTCAGTTGGTGCAGGTGATATGTGGCCCTCCATGATGAATCTGACTCCCTGGAGGTCTCTAATAATAATAATATAGAGAGTAAATATATCAGGACAACATCAAAATGTTCCAGAAGCCATTATTATTAACATCTGACTTCCATGGTGTTAAATGATTTCTTGCAGGAGGTCCATACTCTCTCATGCAAAAAGATCATTGAGCCATGCCTTAATCCATTCAGTTTCCACACTTACTATGCTGCCAGGCAATGCATTCCACTCTCCATGCAAATAACCTGCTTCTCACACCCTCCTTACACAGCTTCCAGGTCTTTTGTTCTACCCTTATCTCCCTCTATTCTATGAAAAATCTCATCCACATTAATCTGGTAACAACCTCTTATTAACTTGAGATGTCTCAGGCATATCCTCCTCTCCTTTTCACAAGTCTCTGCAACTTACATTGCTGCAATCTCTCCTCATATCTGGCATTCCATAGACCTGACACTGACAAACTTAAACCTTCTCTGGACTTTCTCCAATACATCCTCATCCCCTTGAAAACCAGGCAACTAAATCTACATACAGTAGTCCATGTGTGGCCTCAAATTTTATACAAGGGAACCATAACCTTTTTGCTTCTGCATGTCAAGGTTCTCCTCATTATTGCATTATTCATTGTGATGTTCTTACAATTTTAGCAATGTGATCCCCAAATGTCAAGTTGTTGTCCCATTACTCATATCTTATCTCCTCCACCTCCCCTTTAAATTTTCCCCATTAATTGTATGCTTTGCATCCCAACCTTGAGTACCAAATTTGTCAAGCTCAATATAGAACACAATGAAATTGTAAATCCTGCAAACCACAAATGTAGGTTCCCTGAAAATATACTTTGTATATATAAAAAAACTCTTCAAATAAACAGTTACTGGAAGCAGACTTGACTGAAATTCTAAACATAAATGAAGCAATGCCAGTAGCAAAAGACCAGAATGCTAAGCGCGCACACACACACACAGCCTGGAACAGTAGAACTACAAATCAAAATGGTAGAACCCTCAAAGACATTGCTGCCACCAGGAACACAATTATAGGACCTCCAGAATCCACATACTGTGTGCCAGGACTTCCTGATGTTCTTGATACAGCAATACTACAAAATATCACACATCGATACCAAATAAGTGTGATGGATAATCTCACATAACTGTGCTCACAACATTAAAATATCCAAGATTGGGTCCCAACCATCAACTGACAAAATTAATGACAACTCTACACAAATCTGTTGACCGAACACCAACCATCAACTCAAACGGGAAAAAAATCTATTACTCAATTTCAAGCTTTAACAACAGCAACCACGTGTCCCATGCACAAACTCCAGCTGAATTCCCGATGAGATTAAAAATCTGATCTGTGAAAAGAACAGAGCCAGGTGCCAGTATCACAGAATAATGGCTCGGAAACACTGACAAGGGTTTAATAGGGCTGCAAAGGAAGTTTGATATATTCTTTAAACTATCAAAATCAACAGTAATAGACAAATTTTCAGTCCTTAAACACAGGCTATGAAAGATTATTCCTGGAATCAGCCTCAGCTCTAAAAACTTTCCAAACCTCAACAAATTTGGGAAGCTTGTACCCTAAGGACATCAGCCCAACAGCCAAGACAACCCAATTTAGCCCACTAAAGGGGGGGGGGTAACCTTTGGGACTCTAGCACCAACGCCAGCTGTCTTCTTTAGCCTCATTTGCACATTGTTAGTGCCTGCGTGCACATATCATAGTTTTATGTTCCCAGAAAATGGCAATGTAACATTGCCGAACTATTGAAAGGTATTGATTAAAGTTTTTTAATATATGTTGTCATTTCCTGAAAAATTTAGTCATATTTACTATAGCTTCAGTGGTTTTTTTTTAAATCAAAAAATGCCCATATGGTCTGCAGACTAGAAACAAGTTCCTTTTTGTTGCTTAATTCTTGGTATAAGTGAGACATGGTTAGATGAGGATGACATCCTGACAGGAATAGAGATGGAAGGGTATGATGTGTTTCATGAGAATAGAAGGGGTAAAAAGGGAGGAGGAGGAGTGCTATTGATGATAGAAACAGAGGTATGTCCATACAAAGTAGAGATGCAAGAGGGAAATAGTGCCAGTGGTTTTGAGGCAGTATGGCATGAGATAGAGGTGAAGGGAATGAAATACTTGGTTCGGCATTGTTATAGATCAGGTAATGTGGATGAGTGATAATGGAATGTATGATCAAATTAGCAAAGCAAATAAGAAAAGAGTGATCATTATGGGTGATTTTAATTATGGCAATATAGACTGAGATGGTGAGATAGCAACTGGAAGTAAAGAAAATGAGTTTCTTGAGTTTTTGAGGGATAACTACCTCAGACAGTATGTAACAGAGAGCACATGAGGATTGAGGGTCTTGGATTTGGTCATCTCATCAGAGGATGTAATTTATAAATGAGGTGTCAAATCACCCACCAATTGGTGAAAGTGACCATGAGGTGATTGCCTGGGTGTTTGACAGTAGTGTGAGGACTTCTGTGAGAAAAGGGTGTATGTGGAACTACAAGGGGGGGGGGGGGTGATTATGAAGAGCTCAGGAGACAGCTTGCAGGTGTAGCATGGAATGAGGAGTTAGCTGGAAAAGAGATTAATGCAGCTTGGGGGATTTTCAAAAACTATCTAGTAGATGCAGTGTCTAAATGTGTTCCAAGGGTCAGATGGTTAGATGGTTCAATAAGGTAGGTGTGAAGACAGCACAAAGGCTTCTGGGAATGATGCGAAGGACACTGACTTGTAGAAGTAGGGAGATTCTTGTTCCATTGTATAAGGCTTTGATTAGGCCGCACATAGACTATTGTGTGGCCTAATCAAAGATTTGGTCACCTGGTTTTCAGAAGGATGAAGAGATGTTGGAAAGGGTCCAGAAGCAACTGACAGAAAATAGTGAGAGATCAGGGGAAAACCAGAGGTCATCCCTGGAAATTATATAAAGATGGTGTTAGTAAGGGACTGAGAAGCAGGTTTTTTTCATGCAGTGTTGTGAATGCCTTGCCTGAGAGTGTGGTGTCTGCAGAGAATTTGAGTATGTTTAAAGCACGGTATACAAGCTGTGTGTATGATAAAAGGATCTCCCAGATGAGAGTTTGACTCCATGAGGGGGGGGGGGGGATCTTGGGAAATAATAATAATAACTTCTTGAAGCTGTTTCTTCATAATTCCCCACAAATTCTCAATGGGTTTAAATCTGGTAAATTTGGCAACCAAGGAATTACATTGATTTTTCTTTCTTTGAGCCATCTATAAGCTGTCTTCAAAGTGTGACAAGAAGCTGAATCGTGCTGAAAAAGGAAATCACCATCACATAAATCTTCCGATGCTAGTAACATAATGTACCCAAAAATTTTTTGGTACACTTTCGACTTTTTTGTACACAATACACAGCCTACCTGGACTCTCTGCGGTCATACAAGCCCATACCATGACAGGGGTTACAAATTTCACCAAACATTTCATGCATTCTTTATCAAATGCTTCTTGCTTAAGATGCCAAACGTGTATCCCTTGATGACCATGGGACACACTCAACATCTTTCATCGCTAAAATGTACCTTTTTCCACTCCTCCTGACCCCCACAACAGTCTTAGCTTACACCACTGCACTCTAGCTTGGAAGTCATAAATGGCTTCATCTTAAAGTCAAGTGATTTAAAACCCAATTTGTGAAGTCGTCTCAACGTCGTTGATTTAGACATATTCACACCTAGTTCTTTCTGTCTCCTGTGAAAATATATTACTAAGGAAGCAGTTTTTCTTCATGATATTCTTCAATCTCCTCTCATCTTTTGATATAGTTATTACATTTCGACTGCTATTGCAGCGATTATTTTGAAAACTCCAGTTGTTAGAATACCATCTCAATACTCTACTCACACATGCTCGAGAACATTTCAGTTCCTTAGCCAGACTTCTTAGCTTCCGATATGTTACTCGTTCGACCCATGGTTAGCAAATGATTAACACGAATCAGTCTCACAGCTACTGAAATATATGCTATTTTTACGCTCTCCTCAAAATCAATCAGAAAAATGTGGAATATTCTAATATTTTGAACCATGTTAAAAATTATTTTAGTTTGATTCAGAGGTGTATATAGCATGTTCACTACTACGAAGGAATATCTGTATATTTTTATTATTACGTGACACCTCCAAGGACTCATCGAGGGAGGGCATCCAATCCACCACTCAGTCCACCAACTACCATCATCATCTACATCAATGCAGTCTACTGCCCACCACCACCACCACTATTTTCACAACCATCCGTGCCCACAGCAGGATTCGAACCCACAGCCTTTTGGCTGGAGAGCGGAAACTAATGCAACAATATAGTCTGTGAGAAAACTGGCATCAACTGTATGTTTGTAGGGACAGCTGGTAATAAAAAGTTTCAGATTGATGGGAAAATGGTAAAGATTATGAGTAATTCTGATGGATTGGTGAACAATTTGTGTTAGTTCATTAATAATAGCAAAAAGTTCACCTTTTTTTCCAGGTTGCTGTGAAGTCAGTCTGAATTGTGGACACTTAAATCACCTACCAAGATTATTTCACTGTTCGGTATGTGATCAACTTTCAGATATAAATGGTCAAATAAGTTAAGTCATCAGGGATATCTTGAGCCAAAGCAGATCATATAAAGAAATTCTCAGTCCAGTAACCTCAGTGTCCCTTTTGCAAAGGCATCATGGAGGATGTAATGAAGAAAGTTGTGAGATGTTGCAGACGATGCCAGTTGTGTGCACTGATGAATAACATTCGGTTTGGATGTTTGTAGTGGTAAACGTCATTGATATTATAGCTTATGATCTCTGACATTAGTAAAGTCGATTTAAAAGTTTTTTGTTTTTTTTTAATGGCATGAAATTGTGATATTTTTATTTCTTTGTAATTTATAGAGCATCTCGATGTTTTCAGAGATTTTTGGTGGCTTTTGTAGATATTTTAACTGCAGTGTCTATTTTTTTACTCAGTTTGTATGGTTGCAAGTAAAATAATGGGATATTTAAATTGCATTAAGTCCATGTGGACTCATGAGTCACCATTCCCACACTTTAATACAATCGTGGCCTCAGACAGTGCACCCTGCAAGCTACTACTTTCCAGACACAATCTGGCAGGCAGCCTGTAGAAACCGCTTTCCTGTTGTACTCTCAAAATGGATGAGGCTCTGGTTCCCAGTTAAATATTTACAGTGTAGAGGGAATGAATCTTCATTGTATTGAATGTAGGGAGAAAATAGGACAGAAACTGGAAACCCTACTGCAGCAATCCCTCGATTAGTGCGCCTAAATTTACAACAGGCGCATTAATCGAAAACGCACTAATCGAATATAATAACCTATGGGGTGAAAAGTATAATTCGTTCCTCAAATTTCTTTTTTTTTAACCTTATTTTTTTTTTTTATAAAAGAATTAAGGTATGTCTCAGGGCCTAGTTAAAGGAAAAACCATGAAGCTGAAAGACAATAAAACATTCAGTGACCTTTGAACCCTGTGAGTCAGGGTTCAAAGGTGCATTATGAAAGTATTGGAAAGAATTGAGCTAACGTAGTTTGGCGGGCATTTTGTTTCTTTTTTTCATACAACCGACAGTATGGCCCTATTGCCTCTTCAGCAAATTTTACTGCTTCTCTCTTCATCAGGATCAGCCTCTGAGCATTGCTGCTTAAAAACTTCGATTGTACGAAAAATATTTTCAAATTGTTTCTGTGAGCCAGCGAAGGTTGGTCGATTGGTAGAGCCTCTGCTACTAATGGCTCACGCAAAAAGTTAAGCAAGGTTAGCAGTTGGAAGGGGATCAATCGTTCAATGCTGTTACCACACTCTCCTTCGATGGGTCTATGGACTCCCTAGAGGTGTCACATAATAATAAATCTCTTTTAGTTGACTTATCAGTGGTTAAATTTTCTTCATATTTTTCGGGAATGAGATTTAATTAATTCTTGGACTCTTAATTATCATTGAAGGGGAGAAAGAAATGAAGGACGTACGAATTGGTCAGACGCGAAATCCCGTGTTTTATAGATAAAATTTCTCAACTGTTATACAAGCAAAATAGTTACCACTTCAAAAATTACAATGATCATAAAAGAGAAGTTGATTTTGCGACGTGTAATAATAAACAACTCATCCCAGAAGACGGATTGATTCTCCTTTTTGTGGCATGCGCAGAAGTGTCGAAGGGTCTCGAATCTGTGGGCGTACTATAGCAGACGACATAAATTTTGGCAATAAAAATTTGGAACATAGTGTACATGGAAGTAGTGTAGTATGCCATTAAAAATAACTTTGTAAAATGTTTTAAATCGGTAACTAAATTATTTCATTCTGGTGAATGATTTTTTAAAATAGCCATAAGAATGCATAGATAGAAAATTTTGAAAATCTGTAACATTTATTTTTAAGATGTATATAGGCGCACTAATCGAATTTGGGTAGCGAAAAAAAAAATGACGCATTAATCGAGGGATTACTGTATAGTGACAAAACATAGCAATGCCACTTTACGCCTCCAATTAGGAAAGGCGTGCATTTGACATATCAATACTCACCTCTCCAGAGTCCCGTTTGTCAAAAAGGGCCATGGCACGAGAAGCTCGGAAAGATTATATATTTGAATCCTGCTATGGCCATGATGCTTGTCAATATCACTGGATGGGAGATGGAGTCCACCCTGTGTGAAAGCTTCTACATCTAATCCCGTGAACATAATCTGGTTCCCTAAGGTTTACAGATTTGTGTAAAAATAAGAGAATCAATAAATATACAAAATAATAACTTGCTGCGTATCTTGTGGAAAATGGTGTTTGATTCCATACTATGTGAAGCCAGAAATATATACATACACACACACACAAACAATATGTTTAGTTGTAGTGGTTGACTAGAGAACTTTGTCGAAGCCTATCTTCAGCTGATTCCAGAGTTAGTTCTTTCGAAGATCTTTGGAAGAGGCAAGTAGAGTTCCCTTCCCTTCCAGAGCATGCTAGTTTTTAACATTTCGTTATCTAATAAAAAAAAAAAAAAAAAAAACTGCAGAACTCGATATTGGAGATAGTATTAAGCCTTAGTTTAGGACTACGAGATGGCAGCAACTATCTCGTACTCTCTCTTCCAAAATACTAGGTTCAGTGAAGGTTGAATGGCAGAAACTCACTGACATAAAAATTCAGGCTTCAAAAACTTTGCACGATGTTCCACAGACTCCTGTTTGGAAATAAAATGCAGACCAGCAGATTTCTGTGTAAAAAATAAAAGTAAAAAAGTCTTGCCTACCAATGATACTAACATAGGTTTACAACCTTTTTTGTGGACGTGAGTCACAAAAAATTAATACCAACCGACAAGCAATTTTAGTTCAAACAATTCCAGTTCTTGGTTTACCCCAACATTTGCTATGTTAATACCAGATATAAAAGTTCTTGATACCGATTTAAAAAAAAGCCTGACTTTTTTTAAAGTCTATGACTGAGCATCAGCAATGATCTCAAATACATGATACCCGTGATCTCCTCTGGTCCGGCTCGGGCAGCCTGACCAGAGGAGATCACGGCAAACGAAGTAGCGCTCGGTCCGCCCGGGGTACTATTTCATTCGCCTTGTGTTCACAGCGGCCGTGATTACCGAGAGCTATGTGACCACTAATTCACAAGTAGTATAGATATAGAAGACACGACACAACATTAATAAAAAAATTAATTTTAATTAGGAAAAGATTTTTGGAAATTTTTCTGGTGGTTTTTCTTTTCTTTTTCTTTGGGGGGGCACCATGGCCCCTTAACTCCCCCTGTGGTGAGCACTGACTGTACCTATCACATTCAATTCCAATAACAACATCTGCTGTCAGCCAAGTTTCACTGATGCCTATAACTTTTGACGAGATTTCATTGAGACCCTTCCCTCTTATTTTGAATACCTCTTGCATTAGTATACAAAAACTGTAGATACCCTTTAGTTGTTATACTACTTTTACAACATATATATATTCTACTAGTTTCAGAATTCACAACATCCCCATATCGATTTTTATTTGCTGTATTCTCCAAATTATTTCACGATAAAAGATCACGAAACACACATTCCCTACATAAGCTTCTCCCTCCTACTCTCAACCTTATCATTTCTAGTTTGCCAGCCCAAATACTTCAATTTGCTCAGAAAACAGCAACTTCTTCAACAGTGGCGTAACTAGAGCTTTTGCCGCCCCGTCTATATACAAATCAAAAATACTACAAAAAGTCAAAACTACGCATAGGGAAGTAAATTAAAACACTGTTTATTTTTGGAGTAAAACTTTAATTCTAACATTCAAAATGTTATTTTTCTTGCTTTTTTGTTAGTAAAATCGTCGATGACATTGTCGAAATCTATTTCATCACTCAGTTGCTGTTCTATAGACAGTATGGCACACTCAAGATTTAATCTTGGAGGGGGCTGGTACTGAAGATTTAATCTTGGGGGGGGGGGGTGAGTTGAGTGGACGATTTGAGAATACTCACTACGCATTGCATATGACCCATGACTGAGCATCTGCAGTGATCGCCAATACATGATACCCGTAATCTCTGGCCCGGTTTGGGCAAGCAAAGTATCACCCGAGCACTACTTCGTTCGCCTTGCGTTCACAATGGCCGTGATTCCCGAGAGCATTCCCATCTTATGTGACTGCTAATTAATAAGTAGTATAGAAATAGAAGACACGACACAACATATATATAAAAAAAAAGAATTTTAATTAGGAAAAGATTTTTGAAAAATTTTCTAGTCTTTTTTTCCTTGTTTGGGGGGTGGGAGCCTTGTCCTTCCCTCCCTGGGTGCGCCAATGGTATGCCAAGATTTCTTAAACGCAAAGTGCAGCCCGCGGAGGACCTTCCCTCCCCCCTCCCCCCCCAGCTACGCCACTGCTCTTCAAATTCTTTTGGCCTTCCATGTTCAGATGGAACTCATCTCTTGCATACAGAGCTCACTTTTGCCTTCAGACACGCTCCAAACATCAAGCAGACAACACTATCTTGTGAGCCTTTAGGCTAAAGCCCTCAACACAATAATGTTACATTCACTAGAGTTTCACTAAAAAATAATTGTGCGGAAAGTACTAACATATTCGCTGATGACCAGTCCATTTCAGACAAATTTGCTGGGATTCCATATTTTTAGTTTAAATTCAGTTAAGTGTTTCTTCCAAAGTAATCTTGTCTCAAATCACCATAATCAACATTGGTTGTATTAGGCCTAGCAAAAGCGAATTAATTCGAAAAGTATAAACAAGTACGAAAGTTACTCGACTTATTTTAAATTATTCATAACTCATGATGTCTGTGAAATTTTTTAATAAATTAGTACTGATAAAATCATTATTATGATCACTAAGAGTGATGGACCATGTAGACTGAAACAAAACCCAGAGTTCACTGAGTAATTCATCTATTAGTTTCTATATTTATGTATAATGTATTTGTTTTTGATAAAGCACTGCATGCACATGTACTGCATATGAAAATAAGCATTTTCATATGCAGTATGATTAACTGATCTGCAAATCTAGCTTTTCACAGATGCTGTGAAAAATATATAAAACTTTCCAATAACATAAAAAAAGGGATCCCAGTAGTGCTGAAACTATTATTACATTTTGTAATATGAGCCTGTGTAGCTCAGTGGAACTAGTGTTTGCGCTAGTCCACCCGAAGAAAGAAAGACCTAGGGTTGATTGTACTCACTAATTAGAGGAACTTTTCTAAGCCTTTTCCTCGACTGCTTTCCCCGGTGGTCGATCGCTGGGTAGTCCTGGAAACTCGGGATTTTCGTCCAGTAAACTCAGGAAAATCGACCGTAGCCCCTCCCCACACCATTTCAGACAAATATAGTGTTATTAGGGACCACGAGATGACTGCACTTGTAAGCCATCTCTTAACTTGATACCGTTTATAATAATTAGTGATAGTCTTGTACCAGCTATCTCTGACTACCGGTGGACACTGAACTTCCCCCCTCAGTCTCCAAAAGTAAGATAACGCTAAAGGGTCTCTCGCCTACTCCCCATAGGAGAATAAAAGGCGTTAGCAGATTTCCTACCTATATTTTGTAGTATTAGCTTAGAGTCTCCGTAGCTCAGCCAGTATAGACAAAGCCCTTTGGTCGGAAAGATCTGTGTTCGATTCGCATCAGTGACGTGAGGAGCCTCTATCTGGTCTCTTTCGACTAAAAGTGGAGTTAGTCGTTCTCATATGGAGTTAGAGGGTTTTCACCTGGAAACTGGAATTTTTCGTCCATCAGAATGGGCAAACCGGCCTGTAAACACACACACACGGATCTACAGTCATAAAAATAAAATAAGAAATACATAATCCTTCACTAGGAGGGCTCAACCAGCCCAAAGGGACGGTCGATGAACGGGGGAACCCCACACGAATAAATAAAGTATTAGCTTGCAAGAAAGTACTGCAAACAACTTTTGATATACATGTCCTAGTTATGAAGATACTTCACCTGCAAACTTTCTTTTACAAGTTTACAGGAAAGTGGCGCCGTATCCTCACACAATGCAATGAAAACCAAGGTTAATCTTGCGTACATTTATTTATTGAGGTAACACTAACAAATTCCTGTTTTCTATGTATCGCTTTTAGTCGTAAAACTGTTTCATTAAGATGTGAAACAGGTTTATTAAAAAAAAGACTAGTTTCGTACGTCGTCAGACTTACATAATCGGGGATACAAAACTTGTATAAATGGAGTAGAAAAATGAATTACACAGAAGAATATATGAGAACTTGAAAACTAGTATGTGAACAAAAAGCCAGTCTATTAACAAATACATACGCATTGGAACAGTGGCGCACTCAGGATTTAATCTTCGAGGGGGACGAGCACTCAAGATTTAATCTTTGTTGGGGGGGGGGGGGAGTTGAGTAGACGATTTGAGAATACACACTACGCATCGCATACGACCTATGACTGAGCATCTACAATGATCGCTAATTCATAAGTAGTATAGAAATAGAAGACACGACGCAACATAAATAAAAAATAAAAAAAATGAATTTTAATTAGGAAAAGATTTTTGGAAAATTTTCTAGTGTTTTTTCCTTTTTCTTTTGGAGGGGGCCAGGGCCCCATGTCCCCCTCCCTGGGTGCGCCACTGCATTGGAACGATGTTGGCTGGTGCTGTCACGTTTTGTGGCATGACATGTCTCATATCACAAATCCGCGGTTGTCAGAGATTCTGATTAGAGTAGCCCAAACTTGGTGTAGAATTAATTTTTTGGAGAGCATTTCTGAGGCTACTGTAAACTTTGTGGTAAAACAATTATGGTCAATATATAGCATTTCTGTTTCTTGCCAAATAGCTTGGGGTCTCTGTTTGTTGTGTGGAAAGCTAATTCTGATCGCTGCTGCCTTTTTTTTCCTCGGCGTCTTTTACGTGTTCAGACATAGGTATCTCTCCAGACCATCCCCGTCTGGCCTACTTAGCAAATGCCACAAGCGCAATGAATTTGTAAACTCCGGGTTTTTTTTCATGAAAGAATGTTGAAGTTTTGGTGGATGAAAAAATGCACTTTAACATTGTAATCACGAAGCAACGTTATAACTATGGCTACAGTATTTTTGATATAAGGTAAGGTAATTGCATTTTTGTAATTGTATATCAAGAGCTGTGGGAGGTATATCAAGAATTTTGTTAATCGTCTCCGGTTCGTATCCATTAAGGACGAGAGTAAGCCTCAAGGAGCACAGTAATTCACTCCTTTTTCTTGTGGGATTTGCTGTGGCGGAGAGATATGCACGACTGAAGACGTTAAAAGACATTGAGAAAAAAAGACAGCAGAGATCAAGATGAGTTTTCCACACAACAAACAGGCCACGAATTAACTTGCCAAAAAACAGAAATGCCATATATATATATATATATATATATATATATAGATCATAGTTGGTTTACAAGAAAGTTTAAAGAAGCCACAGAAATGTTCCGTATCTACAGCAAGTTTGGTTTGCTTTAAAAAAATCTAAACAACCGCAGACTTGGGATATGAGAAGCGCCAAACCACAGAATGGGGCAACTACCATCGTTCCAATGCGTAAACATTTGTTAATACAAGTATATTTCTGGTCACTTTGTTTACATATACAGTACTAGTTTTGAAGTTCTGCTATGTGTAATTAATTTTTTTCTAGTCTTTTTGTACCTCTGATGATGTAAGTCCAACGATATACGAAACTTGTCGGGTTATATTGTTTATTTTAATAAACTGGTTTTATGTTTAGAAACTGGTAATCTCAATATTGGAAATTAAATGAAGATTTGCTAACCTACAGAAATATTCTCCCGTGTTAAATTTAATTTAAATATGTTTGACAGTCATTTTGAATTAAGTAAATGACAATTTTAATCATAGCAAGCTAAGAGGAAAACTGGCATGTTCAATATCCCTCGTATCCATGGCAATATTATCCTATCATTTGAAATATTTTTAAATATTTTAAATAAATATACTTTTATTGTTTTAAAGCTTTTTTTCTATTCGAATGCTAACGGATATCTAACACCAATTCTCAAGAAAGTCTTGCATTTAGGAATTAATCCATGCCAGAACGCTTTGTGACCAAAGGTCATATTCCGTTTAATTTTTGCTTGTTCTTTCTCACATTCAAAAAAAATTATTATTCATGAAAGCTTGTGCATGGAACAGCGCAGTCAATGCAAAAATGGTACTTAATTCATACCATAAAAAAAAAAAAAAAAAACCGCATCTCTACAATATCACCTCTAAGCGTTCTGCAAGCATCTTTCCATACTCAAAATACCAAGCAGGCTAGAAAAGCATCAAAACTTGAAAATATAAACAATGGCCTTATTCAAATAGAGATTAACGAGACTTATCCTACTTTTGGCGGTTATAATTGCGTCAATGATCCGTGAAAGGCTTTGTAATAATTCCTGATAGAAAGTTTAGCTATTTTAGCTTGTCCTAGTTCTGAATCTTCTTTTCCAGCTTATTTTAGAGATCTTTTGATGGGATGGAGGTGCAGGATGGAGCTCTCTACTGACTACCGAAAACGTTCATATGTTGTTTTCAGTAACGTTGTCTTCCTTAAATTGTGTGTTTGCAACTGTTGTTTTGTGGCGTGGAAAGTTATCGTGTTATAAGCTGTACTAGCTGGAGTCATAAAATTGTCTGCGAAATAAAATTTAGGACCCAGAAGTCATGATTCTATGCCGTCCAAATCATTAAAAAATATATAAAATTTACAATGTCGGCACTAAACTTAATTGTTTGGACAGCCCATGAAATTGTTCTTGAAGCACCTCCTTCTGTATCCAAAATACCAACCAAATTGCCAATCGTTTTATAAGACCATGTGTCTCTCAGTGATCAGCAGAACTGATTTTCATTATTCTACAATACTGGTTCTTGTATACTGTAAAAGCAACGATGTTTATTCGTTGTTAGCAACAAAGATATGGGCAACAGCAATTTACATATCACAAATGAAATTGCTTATGTCTGCCCGCATTTTCAAACACAAATTTTCGAGTTTACATAATTCAGTTTGGGAGCGACTAATTTCATTAGAAATATCCAAGTTCGAATCCCGTCTCTAAGACACAAAAGAATCTTTATAAAAGACTCCAAATGAATGTGAGTTAGCCAGTCTTATACGGAGGAAGAATTTCCGTCCGTAGAAATTACAATGCTATACTTCCTAACTAATCAACCCGACACAAAACAGATTCTTTAACCATTGATGGCGAATGATGTAAGTAGCCTGCTCGAAGAATATTGGCTCCTCCCAGTCGGTATTTCAATAGCCCAAGATATAATCTCGGAACAGTGTCCTCTGCGAACCATCATTTCTACAACATGTCAATAGGATTAATAGTGTGTGCTGTTTTTTCTAAATGAAATCATACTCAAAAGAATTCTATAATTCTTTATGTACTCATATGAAAACAGGATGTGACCTATACGTCACGATCGTAGAGTGCGTGCGTGTGCAGAAAGAAAAAAAAAAGAAAGATGGAGCGTAACAGAAAAAACTCTTCTCTTTTATCTATTCCAAAATGACAATGGTCGATTATCAAACCCTGATATTCAAACTTCATTGAATGGGAAGATTTATCAAATCTTTCCATTCACACAATATCAGGTACGTCAGCAAACTTAGCATTCTACAGAAATCAGACGAGGACATATGTATTACATCGTTTTACGCCGGTATGATAAATATGGTCTTGCTGACCACACTTTAATGACTATCAAAATAAAACAGATCATATGCAACCGCACCACTCTAGATGCTAATTTGAACCCTTTGAAGAAAACTATCGTGGTTCATTAGCTGAATTTAAAATTATAATTTTTGTTGTCTGGATGCGGGACGTTTCATACAAAATGGCGATATTATTGTTTCATCTAGTTCACGAACTGTTGCCAGCATAACTGAACTCATTGACAGTTTAACTGATAAACATTGTTGAATGCAAAATTTTCAACCATGGCTCATAGGGAAAAGGTAGCTGTGTAGCATTTTGGAAATGGCGTTGCATCTATAGCGCTAAGCCTTCCAAAGAAAGACCACTATATTCGATTCGATTAGAGGTACCTTTTCTAAGCACTTCTTTGACTAGTTCAAGAAACAGTCAGTCAGTCTCTGGTACAGACAAGTAGTTTTTTTTTTTTTTTTTTTAAACTTTCCGAAAAAATCGGGATTTTAATCCAACATTAATAAACCATAGAACACGGATTACGGATATGAGTGTTATGGTTTAGAGGGCCACAAAATAGCAGCAGTTATCTGCTGTCCTTATCCTGAAGAGCCTTGATTTATTAAGTGTTTGGGCATGCTGTCAGTGAAGGCTTGAAAGATGAAGGCTGACTGCCCATCTGTCTTCAAAAACGTTAGGACTAAAAGAGCTCACCTAATCTCTTTGGGGAATAAAAATGTTAGAGGATTTCTTTTTTTTTTTCGTCTTCTTCTTTAAGTCATAATTATCTTCAATGCAGACAAACTATAAATGGTTACAAGGTCAAAAAGGGGTCTCCTCGTGCTTTCATTTACTCCCTGCTAAACAAGCCTCTGCTTCAATTCCAAAATTACCACCAAATCAACGCGCGTTGATTTGGTGGTAATTTTCTTATTCTGCTCTACTTGATTGTAACTTTTAGGTACACATTTAAAATGATCATAAAACATGGTTAACATTTTAGGATATTTTACAATATTGCGCATCGCTCTCTTAAATGGAATGTTTTCCACACATCTTCGAAACCGTAAAAAAATCTTTAGTACGCATTGCAATTAAAATGCATTTGTATTCATATACGGTATATAATTTTCTATATATATTTAAAATATCCTTTTAACACCTTTTAATTCCAATGGTGTAACAGAACTTTTAGCCTTAATTAACTTTCTGAAGACGGGAAGAGGCCAGCCAGATCATCTTTCAGCCTTTACTGATAGCTGAACTCAAGGCTTTCAGGAGAAGAGTACGGAAGACATATGGCGCGGTTCGTAAATTCTAGCAGGATTATGTCTGAAAGAGAAGTTTTGTGGTAAATTGAGTTACTAGATTAAAAATCAGAATTATTAATTCTTTAACTTAAATTCTACTTGCTTTTTTTTTTGGAAATGAACTATAGGCCAGGGGGGAAGAAAAAAGTCATTTTTTTGTCAAGCCACCTAGCGCTATCGAAGTAAACACCATTTCCATAGGGTTAATAGGCACCAAGTATGCATACTATTTAGAAATAAAATGGAAAATAGTGCCCTGCATAGTCTTGTGGAAATGGCGTTTGCTTCGAGCAAGGTCACCTGAAGGAAAAACCGTTACAGGTTCGATTTTAGTTGCCTCACCCTTTCTAGACCTTTTTTCAGTAACTTGCCGAGACAGTAGATCTTTGGCACAAGCAAATAGAATGATGATGATTTCTGGTTTTAATGATGTAAGGACAGCAAAGGTCATACTGCGTCATATCAAAAGGTTATAGCAAAAAAGGTCTTTCTTCTTCTAGAAACTCGATTTAAAAAAAAAAAAAAAAAAAAAAAAACCGCAATATTACGAACAGTAACGCAGGTGTTAGGGCAATGAGACGGAGGCATTTGTCTGCCGTACTGTCACCAAAAGAGCTTTGTTAACTGATAGCTTGAGTTCTGTCAGTAAAGGACATGGCCTGCCAATTTGTCTTCAGAATGTCAGAGAAAAAAATATCTATGCTACTTCCTTTGGGAAATAAAAAAGCATTACAGGACTTTATTTTTTAACCCCCTCCCCCCGACACACAAATTGACTAATATTCTATATACTACTCATACATGCAATTGAATGAGAAATGTATTTACTTCGCAGAAATCATGGTTTCGATATGGGCATTCGACTACAGATCCTCTTTAATTCCCTGTCCAGAGTTCAGTGATATGGGTGAGGAACAGTCTTCATTAAATGCTTCAGTCAATGGCTGCATAGAAAAAGCTGCTTGGCTATACAGGCCTTTTCAGTCGACGGCGATTTCGTTCCTGACAGGCAAATTACCACCACAGTTGTGCCTCTTAGACAATGAATTATTTTTCTACTGACTTAACACCAGGGATATTTCACCTTTTGAGAAACCAGTCAGCTCTGCTGTTTTAAAAATCGTGGACCCAAACGGGCACCCACAATAAGCCCATTATCGAACTATAAAATAGCCTCTGTTTTTTCCATTGTTATCGACATTACTGACGATTACTAATGTTAGGAGAAACTGAACGCTTTTTAATAAGCTGAAGTCCAATTTACATGTCAGTCTAGTTTGTAATTACAGCTCTGAATATTGTTTATCGCCATTGTTTCTCCCTTGGTTACTCTGTTTTCCGTTACTTAAAGATTTACCACAGGTGCCAAATTAAAATATATCTGTTAACAAGATTTAAATTTAAATAAAAATATACTGCTACTTACAAAAACTTAAGATAACTTCTAGCATATACAAAGAACACCGTTGCGTGCTGTTTGTACTAGCGCTCCAATAAACCTTTGATGTGAAAGCTTCAGAATTTTTATCAAGTTCCTCAAACATTTTACAAAGTAGTCTTTACTTCTGGCATTGCAGATTTTATAATTTAGTTATGCCTGTGGGCATTCTTAACATTAGCCAATATGCAAGACAAGATTTTGATTTAACTGATTTTGTTCTTTAGCTAGCAGTCTATTGCACTTGGTTAAAAAAAAAGATTCAGTTGTGTAAAGTTTAATAAGATTCCAGTAAAGAAGGAATAAAGGATATACAAATAAAAATTTTATCTGTAGAAACCACCTTGTACGTTTTTTTTCCCAAAAAGGAGAGTAAGGACCATATTCAGTCTTACGATGTTTTGGAAATCAGTGGGGACCTTGCAACCTTTAGCTATTAACCAAGTCAATAGCTATCAGCGATAGTGAAAATATTAGTGTGAGAATACAGCAAATATGTATTCTCGCATGTATTTTTTGGATCATGTTCCTTAGGATCAACAGATCCTAAAGGACATCGTTTTCTGAATTAGTACTAGTTATAGTCGATTTTCCTTATTGCAGAATTAAAATCCCCAGGATGGGCGTATTTGCCTGCGTCAAAGATTGACTGAGATCCAACTGAAAAGGCCTGGACAAAGTTCCACTTCTCAGGACTGGAAATTAACCTAAAATGGTCTTTCTTTTGGTTGTTAGTATTATGCAAACCAAACAGCATTACAAGAAGACTACAGTACTACACAGATATATATTAAGTATTGTTACACTGCAACTGTTTTAATATTACGTACACATAGCATATATTTTAGATACATAGGCCACATATAAGTCATGTGAAGTATATTCCTGGCATAAGGCAAAAAACTAAAGATGGACTGTATATTAAACAAGTGGAGAACAGCCCATAAATTTAAAAAGATGCTCCATTTGATAAATCTACAATTTATCTTATTAAATATATATATATATATATATATATATATATTCATTTTAATATAAACTGACTAAAAATCCCAGAATTATAACAAATTGAGATTTATTTGAAAACGTAGCATGTTTCGTCGGGATTGACTTCATCAGACGTTAAGAACATAGAAAGCTATTAAAAGACACTCTAAAGCTATACAATTATAAAACTATAATATTCTACTGTAAATTACAGTTATTATGAACTTGAGCTATAGTCCGTGTTAAAGTTCTATTGTTGTACACTTCAGCGTGTGTGGAACCACGCGATCTCCAGTATCTGATAGTAGAACTGAAAGAGTCAGACAAATTATAGCTGAGATTATTGTTCATATGAAGAGGTTCCAAGGTGATTTCTTTTGACTCGACAATACGGCGTTCTACCTCATCGTGGGAAATGTGTAGGTCTGAAGTTGTTGTCCAATTCACTTCATGTTGGAGGCTTTCGTTGTTCGTGTTCATTGAAAAGAGGACATGGCCTGATAGGGCAGTAGCTCTGGTTCTCTTGTAAGCAATGTCTCTCTAGTGTTCCTCGAGACGTAAGAGGAGAGATTTCTCCGTTTGCCCATAGTAAGGCTTTCCGTACTCACATGTGACCTTGTATACACCTGGAAATTGTAGAAGGTTGTAAGATTGTTTGTAGTTGCTGAAACTTGATCTTATTTTTGGAAGAGTCGAGAAGCATGTTTGTATGTTAAATTTCTTTAAGATTCTACTCAGTTTTTTGGACAGTGTACTGATATATGGCAAGGAGATACAACCTTTGGAGTAGTCCTGTGTCTCTACGTTGCTACGTTGACGGTGGGATAATTATTTGTTGATACTTTTTAAAGAGTAGCCATTGCTTTTAAAGGTCCATTTAAGATGTTGTAGTTCTTTTTTTTTTTTTTTTTTTTTTAGTTATTCTTCATCTGACAGTACAGATCTTGCACGATTCGCAAGAGTTGATATAATACCCAACTTTTGCGCTGGATAGTGATGTGAGGACGCATGTAAATATCTGTCCGTGTGTGTTGGCTTTCTAAATATAGAGACTTTTATTGATTCAAGCGTCTTGGTGAGCTTAACATCTAGGAAACAGAGGGAACTATTTTCTTCAATCTCCATGGTCAATTTGATATCCTGATGGAGGTTGTTTAAGTGGTTGAGAAACCTGTGAAGATTCTCAATACTATGCTCCCATATGAGGAATATATCGTTCACATATCTAAGCCAAATTCTTGGTTTTAAACTAAAAGAGGAGATTACCTTTTGCTCAAAATCCTCGAAAAAAATGTTGGCTAATATAGGCGAGAGGGGATTTCCCATAGCTAATCCTTTGACCTGTTTATAAAGTTTATCTTCGAATTCAAAATAGCCAGAGTTTACACAGTGAGATAGCAGAGAGAACATTTTATTTGAAATCTTGTTCTTTAAAATATGGAGAACTTCCTGTGTCGGAATGTTGGTAAAGAGTGCTACCACGTCAAAGCTCACCATGATGTCAGAAGATTTGAGTTTTAAGTCCTTGATTTTAGATACAAAATCTGTTGAGTTTTTAATATAAGAAGAATATTTTCCCGCATAAGCTTTTAACAATGACGCCAAATATTTGGATAACCTGTATGTGGGTGAGTCAATGCTGTCTACTATAGGTCTCAGTGGATAGTTTTCTTTGTGTACCTTAGGAAGACCATATAACCTTGGAATGAGTGGGTGTAAAGAACAGATGGAAAGCCGTGTATTTCGTGGAATTTCTGTGGTCTTTTGTAGGAGATTATTGGTTCTATTGTGTATTTCTCTTGTTGGATCCCTCTCAATTTCCGAATAACTATCTGACCTCTAACAATGTTAAGATTTTTTTCTCTATTTTATCTAGAACTACAGTTGCATTCCCCTTATCAGCTTTTAAGATGATGATGTCCTTGTTAATTCTTACATTCTTAATTGCAAGGCTCTCACCAGGGGATATATTATCAGAAGGAGGTTTTGCATTGTTGATCGCAAAAATTGCTTCTATGCGAAGTAAACTCGCGTCTGCGGTAGGAAGTAGCGAAGCTGCTTTCTCCATCTTAGTTAAAAGTAGTTCTTTAGGAATGCATTTTGGTGCCAATACAAAATTTAGACCTTTTTCGAGAATTTTTTCTTCATCGGGACTTAAGCGTATGACGATTTGTTAATCACCAAATTTTTAAGTCTGTTATGACAATTATTTAGAGTAGACCTTTCTTGTCTTGACTTGAGTAAGTTGAACTTTCTGGTTAGCTTGTGTTTGTTTGTTTTGAGATCGTAATGCGCGCTGTGTACTTAATTCTTTAATATAATTCAAAGAATCAAGGTCTAAACAGGCTGCTAATTGGTTTTCTAATGATGTTTTTTCTGTGAAAAGCAAAGATAAATTGCGTTTTGTGTCGCAAATCCTCTCGTTAAGAGATCTAGTTTAGCATATTTGGTGCGCTCTTTCTGTAGTAATGATTTCTTTAAATTGTAGGAACTTCGGAATAATTGAGGAAAACTTACATATTTTCAAGATAAGTCTGTTGAATTGGACAACAACTTCAAACCTACACATTTCCCACGATGAGTTAGAACGCCGCATTGTCGAGTCAAAAGAAATCACCTTGGACCACCTTCATATGAACAATAATCTCAGCTATAATTTGCCTGACTCTTTCAGCTCTACTATCAGATACTGGAGATCGCGTGGTTCCACACACACGCACAAGTGTACGACAATAGAACTTTAACACGGACTATAGCTCAAGTTCATAATAACTGTAATTTACAGTAGAATATTATAGTTTTATAATTGTATAGCTTTAGAGTGTCTTTATCCAATGTTTTTTCCAGTGTCGTTTAATAGCTTTCTATGTTCTTAACGCCTGATGAAGTCAATCCCGACGAAACATGTTGCGTTATATCAAATAAATCTCAATTTGTTATAATTCTCAGATTTTTAGTCAGTTTATATTAAAATGAACATATCCAACCTCCGAGTTAATAGTAATAGTCATATATATATATATATATATATACATATATATATACACATACACAGTTCAACAGATAGGACGCCATATCTATACCTGCTTGGAAAGAAGTCAACGGATACCCCCCCCTCCCAATGGGTAAGGTGCATTGCGCCATATAACTAGTCACATATTTCTGGCCGGTATAAATTGGAGGACTATAATGTTCCCAAGTCAGTGCAACTATGTTCGGGTGAAATACGGCTGAGAAGGGAACTGACAAAGTTTGAAAGAAGCGTTGTGATAAGTATCCATGTTCCATGCCTATCCATTAGGCAAATTGAACCATCCTAGGTCAACAATCAGTGATATCATAGTGACATGGAAGCACTACCCGCAGTAGACGACCCACCACACTCACCAAACGTCACCGTGTGGTGGGTCGCTCCATAGCACCGCTTTTCAAGTTTCCACACCCCACTGTACACGCATGCCACAAAGTGGGAAGCATTGCATTGTCCAGAATGCTCAGATACCTCTCGGAGTTCAGTGTTGTGACACCAGAAACAAAGGTCCGAGGCCAAACCAAGAAAAGCAGGACTATACGATCACACCTCACCACCTTCGAACTTCATAGTTGGGTTACGCACTCTGGTAAGAGACGTTTAACGGGCATCCGCCACAGCCAAGGCGCACCTGCGCGGTAGAGGGTGTAGCGTGATTCATCGCTCCATAGCACAGCTTTTCCAGCTTCTACACCCCACTGTACACGCTCTTTGCACCAAAGACGACGACGCTGTATGTTGGTTCGGATAATGTGGAGCTTGCATATTGCGGTCTTACGATGTAAACCCATGTTGTGGGTTTACATCGTATACATATTGCGGTCTTACGATGTAAACCCATGTTGTGAGCCTCGGTTCTGACTGGAACACGAATCTGTACAAAAACATTCAGAACCGAGGCTCACAACATGGGTTTACATCGTAAGACCGCAATATGCAAGCTCCACATTATCCGAACCAACATACAGCGTCGTCTTCTTTGGTGCAAAGAGCGTGTACAGTGGGGTGTAGAAGCTGGAAAAGCTGTGCTATGGAGCGTTGAATCACGCTACACCCTCTACCGCGCAGGTGCGCCTTGGCTGTGGCGGATGCCCGTTAAACGTCTCTTACCAGAGTGCATAACCCAACTATGAAGTTCGAAGGTGGTGAGGTGTGATCGTATAGTCCTGCTTTTTTGGTTTGGCCTCGGACCTTTGTTTCTGGTGTCACAACACTGAACTCCGAGAGGTATCTGAGCATTCTGGACAATGCAATGCTTCCCACTTTGTGGCATTTCTACAGGACTTAACATTGTCTCTTTCAGTAAGACAACGCACCGTGTCACAAGGCTGCTGCTGCTGTAACTGCGTGGTTTGTGTACATGGACGTCAACACACTTGACTGGGCTCCACAGAACCCTGATTATTGAACATCTGTGGAATGAATTGGAGCGTCGAGTAAGGTCAAGGGACGTTCGCCGCAAAATTCTAGAACCTCATTAAATGTTTACAGGAAGAACGGTCTAAAATTCCCATTGATCTATCGTAAGCCTGTGGAAAGTATGCATTGTAGGATTGCTGCAGTCATCGCAGCGGAAGGAGGTCCTCCATCTTATTAAGGTGAGTGTCATGGCTGTTTGTTTCTCACATATGATGTCCGTTGACTTCTTTCCAAGCAGTGTACATTGGAAGGAGGAAAGGTCATATGAGCAGAAGGAAATGGATTTTTTCCAGGTTCTAGGGAATAATTATCTAAGGCAGCGTGTAATGGAAGGTACCAGGAGATCGAGAGTGCTAGACGTTGTGATTTCATCTGAGAATACGTGTATAACTAAGATGGATATATTACCGCCAATCCGCGAGAACGATTATTCAGTTTTGACCTAGGAAGTCGCTAAGCATGTTGAAATTTCAACAAAGGATTTGATGTGGAATTATAAGGCTGGAAACTACGAGAAACGTAAAATATTGGTTGAACTGGATCCATTGGAGGATATATTTCAGGGAAAAGATATTGGAAGTGAGTGCATGGGAAGTGGTAAAAGACTTCGATTGAACAAGTCTAACTGCATACCAAGAGTTGAGAGAATTAATAACCTGGGAATTAAGTGGATGAGTTACAGCAGAAGTTAAAAAGAAGCATGCGGAAGAGATTCATAGATACAAGTGACCAGCAAGCCCCCTGAGCATTATATAAAGCACAGGCCAAAAGAGTGACTGGTATGGTAAGGAAGGCAAAATCAGAGCATGGAAAGAGATTACCAGAACGAGTTAAGAGGTAATCCGAAAGAATTCCTTTAGCATGTGGCAAGCAATAGAAACAATGAGTACAGTAGAATGATTTCGAAGACTGCATAGAGTACGGAAGTAACTGAAGTAGGCGAAGTAGTTGAATTATTGAATAATCATTTTGCAAGGGTGTTTTCTTTATTAGGATGCTATTCCTTGACATCCTAATAAAAAAAAACAAACTAATAATAGTATCAACCTATCTGTTTATAGAAAACCGACAAATACTGGACGTTACCTCCATTTCAACTCGTCTCATCATATAGCTCAGAAACTTAGCATTATCCATATGCTCAAGAAAAGAGCTATAAAGTACACAACAGATAAGAATTATTATTACTATTACTATTATTACGGGCAACTCCAGGGAGTCATTAGACTCATCGAGGGAGGCCCCAAATCATATTCATCACAACTATCTGACATTCATACAGTATCTATCATACCTCGCCTTAAACTCATTCACTGTCACAGCATCCACTACAGACTCAGGGAGCGCATTCCACTCATTCACCACTCTAAAAGTAAAGAACCCAGCTCTAACACCTTTACTAACCACACTTTTGCCCAGTTTCCATGGATGTCCCCTAGTCCTCCCACAACCAGCCCTGTTCACAAAAATATCTTCTGAATTAATTTTATAGAAACCCTTCAGTAATTTGAATGTCTCAATCATATCTCCCCTCCTCCGCCTATCAACCAATTTTTGCAACCCACAAATCCTGAACCTGTTCTCATACGGTTCATTCCACAGACCTGCTATCATCTTGGTCACTCGCCTCTGGATCCTCTCCACCTCCTCCCCATCAAGAAGAAACCTAGGTGACCAGATCTGAGCACAGTAGTCTAGATGGGGTCTTATATAGGCTCGATAGAGAGGAACAATAACCTGCTTGTCTCTGCTTGTCCACGTATTCTTCAGCAACCAAGTGATTTAATGAGCTGTTTTGGTCACTTTTGCAATGTGTCCCCTAAATTTCAATTCCTTATCCACCAACACTCCTAAATCTCGTGCCTCATCAATTTCCTGGAGCAGGGTTCCACCAATGCAGTAAACTGCCGCCAATCTTTTCACCCCAAAATGCATAACCTTACATTTTGCCACATTAAACTGACATCCATTCTCCTTAGCCCAGACCTCCAATCTATCCAAATCATCCTGCAAAATTTTGACGTCATCTGCATTCACTATTGCCCTACCCAACTTCGCATCATCCGCAAACAAATGAACTGTTCCTCTCAGATCATTTCCTATATCATTTATGAACAAATTAAACAGCAGTGGTCCAAGAACAGATCCTTGTGGCACACCACTAGTCACAGGCCGTCTTGTGGACTCTACTCCCGAGTAAACCACTCTCTGATATCTCTCCGTCAACCACCCTCCTATCCATCTCACCAACCCTATGTCCATTCCCATATGCTGCAATTTACTGATTAGAATTCCATGTGGAATCCTGTCAAAGGCTTTGGCAAGGTCCAGTAGAATCACCGTAAACCCATTACCCTTATCCAGTTCAGCCGTCACTGTGTTATAATACGTGAGCAAGTTACTGAGGCATGACCTACCCTTCACAAAACCATGCTGTCCCCGATACAGTATCCCATTTTCTTCAATCCAATCTTGTATTTTCCTTTTGACTATTTTCTCTAAGACCTTGACAATGATTCCTGATATGCTAATCGGTCGGTAATTTACAACAGCAGTCTTGGAACCACCTTTATGCAGTGGAACTATTTTCCCCTCTTTCCACCCGCTCGGGACTAACCCAGACCCGAGACTCAAATTAAACAAAATGGTCAAGGGTACTGATAATTCTTTAGCTGCTTCTCGTACAACACGAGCTGGTATACCATCCAATCCCACAGATGTATTGACATTGAGGTTATGCAATAGACTACTCACCTCCACTTCATTAACCACAATTCCCGTATAATCTACTGGTTTATTCGTTTCTGCAATGTCACCACCTGGATGATATACTTTTGCAAAGTGCTCACTCAGTAACTCAACTATCTCAACTGATTCAGTTACCTCCCTACCATCGGCATTCTTTAAAATCAATCTGCCATGTACATTTTTCCTTTTACTTGCTACATATCTAAAAAACTGTTTAGGATTCTCTTTAGCCTGCTTGGCCAATGTTCTTTCGTAATCCTTTTTTGCTTTTCTTACCACACTCGTCACCCTTCTGGCCTGCGCTTTATACCGTTCATGTGCCTGCCGGTCACCCTTCTCCTTAAATTCCCTCCATAATTGTTTCTTATTTTGCAACTCAAGCTTAATGGTGTTATTCATCCATTTAACCCCTACTTGATTTATTATTCGGACTCTAGGTATACAGTCAGCCATTGCTTCATGCAAGCACTTCTTAACTACCTCCCATGCACTATCAACTTCTGGTCCTTGCAGTTGTACATGCCATGGCACTGAACCAATCAAACTCCTAAGCTTGTCATACTTTCCCGCCCGATAATTCCACATGTACCCTGTCTTAATTGAAAATTCTACCTCCCAAGTTAAGACCCTATGATCACTCTCACCGATTGGTGGCAATGTGGTCATATTTGTTACAGCCAAATCCTCAGATGTAATTACTAGGTCAAGCACTCTCTGACCCCTAGTATTTTCCATTACATGCTGTCGCAGATAGTTATCCCTTAATATCCGCATAAAATCCAGTTCCTTCCTCCCATGTGTCCTCTCCTCACTCCAATCAATGTGACCATAGTTGAAATCTCCCATAATAATCACCCTCCTTCCACCCATTTCTTCTATTTGCTTGTGCATACTGTCACCACCATCTTTTCCATCACCTGGTCTATAGCAGCACCCAATTGTATATTTAGTTCTGCTGGCCACAATCTCACACCAAATGGCCTCAAATGTGCTCTTTTCTCTATCCTGCAATTCAACTTCTATTCTCCTTGGCTGGAGCTCATCAGCTATCATCAACAATACTCCTCCCCCCATTTTATTCTCTCTGTCATTCCTGAACACGCTATACCCATCACATTCAATCCCACTAGTTATATCATCTACAGTCAGCCATGTTTCACTAATACCTATAACCTGTGGTCTGGAAGTGCCAACCATGGCCAAAAACTCTTCCTTCTTGTTCCTAATACACCTAGTATTAGTGTACATGAATTTAAGACCCCCATTAGCCCCAACCCTACCTTGATGCCTTATATTAACTATCCCACTCTGATTTGTTGTCCTTATTTGCTCTGGCATATTATATTTATTCTTACATTCAACTGCCTCCATAAGGACTGTATCTCTACCCACCCACCCCCTAACAAATCTCGTTTCCCTGAATTTGCACATCCACTACATTCAGCAACACTTTCTCAAGTCTTCTTACACCGTAACCATTCAAATGCAAGCCATCCATCTTATATAGATCCTTTCGCCCATCAAACTCACTCCACACATCCACAAATTCCACACCACTCGTCATACATAACCCACGCATAAAGTCATTTGCAATTATAGCCCTCCTTTAAAACATTTCACTGTCATACCGTGGCAAAAGACTAATCATTCTAACTCTCTCACTCTTTTCTTTTGCTACCTCAAACAATTCATTCAGGTCTTCTATCATTTCCATTTTATCCCCTTTCAAATCATTCGTACCTGCCACCACAATTATTTCTTTCACCCTTTCCTTTTGCTCTCTAATAGACGCAGTTACGTCCTTTATGGTCGCACCAGGTTGGTACGATTTTGTCAAATCCTCTACTAACACACCTCGTACTAACGAGTCTCCATACAGCACTCTATCCTTCATTTTGTTCATGTTCACATTCATACGTCTATTTTTCCTGTCATACCTTTTATTATTGGTTGGTTCATTCAGTCTACTTTTGTTCATGCACTCTAGCTGCTGTTTTGCTCTTTCTATCGCACTATTCAACAACGCGATCTCACTCAATGCATCTATCTCATCTTTTTTGTTCTCTGAGAAACCATTTATACTATCATTCACACTTTCTACATTCACACTCTCACAATTTTCATGTACAACTTAGCCGTTTCTTGTCATATTCCTATTTCCTTCATTTTGAAGGTTGACAAAAATATCACACTCACGATCCGAAATACACTTCAATTCCGCATTCTCCCTACATTTTCTACACACATTCAATCCTTTATCATCATCTAACCACACTCCGACCGCACTCCGCAAAGCGTACATTTCACAGCTAGTACACTGACTCATTTCTTTTATGATACCGTTCTTTGATAACGATGGCGAACCTTCATTACTGGCCGCCATTTTCCTACGCACAGGTGCCATATTTATATGTAACGTGTTTTGTCAAATTAAACGTTATAACAAACCAAAAATAGACGCACTAAAATACGCAAGCAAATAAAACAAAACTACACAATATTAAGTCATTTGTATCGATAACTGAAAATGATACTTATCTTATCTGGAGCTTGCACGAACACTACTCATTACGAATTCATCTAGCGGCGACTTCCGACATAGATTATGTTATAAAACACTTTAGTACACTAACCACGTTAATAAAGCTCTAATAATATACCAAAATTAAACACTTAAGTCCATTAAATTGAATCCAAAACACCAATAAATCAACAAAAAACACAAATCTCTCAGGAGCTCTCCGGAGTTCTACAACAAGATTCTCTTGACTGATATACCACATAGACAACGTGATGACGTCCAATACATCAGTACTATTACTATTCCATTTGTCAGCAGCATTTCCAAAAAATTAGCTAACCTTCTAAAACCACATAATATCAGAGTAGCATTCAAGCCAATCAACACTATTCGGAAATTTTTAAGATCCCCGAAAGATCCTCATCCATTCTACAAGTACTCTGGAGTATATAATATACCTTGCTCATGTGGTATTAGTTATGTAGGTCAGACCTCTAGAAGTTTTGAAACGAGAAAGAAAGAACACATAGGATATGTCAGAAACAACAGACAAGACATTTCAGGCCTTTCTTGCCACTTTGCCTCTACTAAGCATCACATTGAATGGGATAAGAGCCTTACGCCCTATATAGAAGATAACTACCATTCAAGAACCTTCAAGGAAGCAGCTATCGCCCGTAAAACTGAAAACCTAAACAAGAATCAAGGTCTAACCTTACCAGAAATTTGGAAAGCTTTAATCAGATCATTAAACATCAAAGAAATGAACTTTCATAACAATTACATCATGAGCCATAACGAATAAATCACATTCCATTGAGACACGCGCATTGCCTCGTTCAATACTCATTTTTTGTATGAATTAGAACCATCAGTTATAACCTAGGTCTGTTACCTTCATATAGCTTACTAGTTTGTATTCCCTGAAGATGCCGATAGAAAAATATTGGCGAAACATGTAGGATAATAAAATAAAGCTACTTGACGAACATTATATAAAAAAAAAGTGTAATAGTCTTATAAATAGTAGTCAAGAAAAAAATTCAACACAAAGAAAAATATCTTTTCTCCATTGAACATTCATATTGATGCATTTTCACACTCTACTTCACTCAGAGAGCTGTGCGATACTTTCCCATAGTTTACATAAAGAAAGCAGCTTGATGTCTTAAAACAACCACAGGTATATACCCATGTTCAAGGAATGATATGATTTAACCTTTCTAAACACCTAAACAATGGACACAAACTAGAGTAGCATTCCTGTCAGAAAAAACACATAATACGTAAGCGATTCGTAGGTGCATCAACAAACTACTAAAACATGGAATAAAATCGTAACGATTTGACACAATATCATGATTATAATAGAAAATATTGTTACAATTATATTCACGGCCGTCACCAGATTAGATCTCCCCCTGTGGCAAACTATTAAATATTTTCCCTAATGGATTATTACAGCGCTTGATCGCATGAAGAAAGGATTTAGTGGTTCGAATCTAGTCACCGACTAGAGGAAATTTTTCTAAGCCTTTTTTCGGCCGGTTCCCGAGTTAGTCGATCTCTGGCACGGGCTAGCGGGTTTTTTCTCCCGGAAACTCTCGGGTTTTTCGTGCCGTAAATTCAAGAAAATCGACTGTAGAACCCACACTATTTTCAGACATTAAAAATATTGTGTTAGGGTTAGAGACCACGAGATGGTGACACTAGCTTGCCGCCTTCTTCACTGTGTACCGATGAATCAGTGATAGCCTTGGGCCAGCTATCTCTCTGATTGGCTACCAGTGGAGATTGAACTGCCCACTCAGTCTCCAAAGTTAGATAGGGTAAACGGCCCCGCCTACTCCCTATACGGGAACAACATAGGCGTTAGCCGATTTTTTTTGATGGATTATAAGACAAACATATAAGAAAATCTCCAATTGCTATTTTGTTTTTATTGCAAGAGAAACATTAATTCAAAACGATTACGTAATAATATTAATTAAATGTTTGCTCTACAGGATATTGTACAAGAAAAGTGTTTATAAGCTTGGGTCATTGCTGTTTACAAATAATTTTTAATCAGTTTAAACTTGGAAAAGCTTCTTTTCGCACTTTTTATGCTAACAGGAGTTGGTAACGTAGCGACAGCGCCTACCGCAACATGGCTGAATGAGCGCCCTTATTAAGCATCCCCAGGAGGCAGGCTTCCTCTATGCTACACCTTATCGATGGTGCTGATTATATCTTATATATCAAAATATTTCATTTCTTATATCAAGTTTATTAAAGATATTCACTTATCCAATTAATTCTGCGAATAAAATGAGCGAGTTTTGAAAATATAGAACTGTAGACTATCACTGTAGCCACTCAGTTGAATCTGAGGATTTTCATCCGATGAGATGCTAGACAGGATAGTTTCGAGCAGTCTGAAACTCAAAATTCGCTAATATGAAACAAAGTTCCCTACAGGAAGAGTCCTTCACATATAACTGACGCGAAAATTAACTTAGTGCGAATCCTTAGTTAAGAACTTTTTTCGATTCTGCTACTCGATAAATAAATTCTCTTTCTTAGATATGCCAGGGTGGTGCAAAATTTGAAGATCATATTCCGTTGTCGAGGAAATTTCAAAGAGTCAAGTGTCCACTATCATATCAGGAATTTCTTTACTTGGATGAGCAATGCCCAGCTTCAGCGTCTGAGCATTGAAAATATGTGGATGCCCATTAGCGAATGCCGTGACTATCCAGACAGCAGCCTTTATAGCAGTTTACTTCAGATGCTCAAGAATCAGAAATTTCTAAAAGTTGTCGAGTTCCGGCGAGCTGGCTTTACCCAACAAGAGGGATTCAACATGCTCTCAGTACTTGCGATCGGAAATGCTCGTACCGTCAGCGAACTGCACCTGAAGGAATATTTTTCCTTTGACGAAGAAGTGTATAGGTAAGTTGGAACCATCCTTTCTCCAAATACGTTTTCTTACTTCATCTGCTTATTTGACTTCCTTAGATGGCGATATGAATTGGTTTTTGCTTGGAAGCAATTTCTAACGATGATATTATTCCTTAAAAGTTATAAAATATAGAGTTCATGTAAATCTTTGCTCAACGTATGAATTTTGAAATATCTTTGCAGGTCTGGGGAATTTCATAATATTCTTAGCAAATTTGAAGCGCTTGAAACAGCCTCTTTAAACTACGTCTACTTATCCGAGGACTTGCTGATAAAATTAGGACAATCATGCAAGAAACTGAAGCGAATCGAAATAAAATGTATACAGTATGAAGACCACCGTCACGTAATTCGGGAGTGTATCTGGGTGCAAAGGTGAAATAGCTTGCCATCACTCGAGATAGATATCAGTATTAGTGAGTATAAACAACTTTTACTGTCGAGATAGCTTTCAAAGTTTTTACCTCTCAGACTTGTTCCTTCATTTTAAACACTCAAGAGGAAAACCGTCACCGCAATGATGGTTTCCACTGTGGTTAGCGGTGGATATGCTTCTTATGGTATCTCATTCTTAATTTAAAAATAAATAAATAAATAAGATTTATCGGTCTTTATTCGCCTATCGGAACTTTCAGAACTTACACCATGTTCTGTTTTTGTTCCTTTCCCTTTCAGACGATGTTGTGGACGCCCAGACTTTACGCAATATTCTTTGCCAAGGCATGCCTCTTCGTGCCCTGAAGTACTGGTCAGTGTTCGAGCACCCCAGAACAGCTGCAAATGTGAATGCTTTCCTTTCCCATCTGCAATTCACGTTTCTCAACAGCTTGGGTAAGTACTGATCACAATTTTTTCTATCGTTTGCACTCTTCATTTGTTTTTATTGTGTTGTCTAAAATGGATTAAAGCAATTAAACATCTCATGCTTTCATTAAAATTGTCTCGCAATTTATTTATTTTTTCTTGAAAATAGAGCAGTTTCTTGGGCTAAACATATATATGAATGTGCTGTTAATTCAGTATTTATTTCTTGTTATTATTATTTATTTTTTTTTAATTAATTAATTTTGTTTTTTCGTATAGCGGAACTTCGGCTGATGTATGAAGGCAACTTGCCTCTGCCCAATGCCACAATTACTGGACTTGGTAGAAAGTTGCAAGAATTTACAGATCCTAAAATTGGGAAGTATCATGACTGAGGAGCTTGTAATTGGTTTGTGTGAGAGACGTCTACTGAACCACTCGAGTGAGTTAATAGCTAAAATATTCTTAATTTTGTCATTAACTTGTTTATCCCCCTCAAGTTTATGTAATACGTAAGTTTCATATGCACTTTTTTTATTATTATTTTATGACACTCACACCCACGAATGACTATTAGTCATTCGTGGGTGTGGTACATTTTTTTCCATGGGTGAGCTTCGGATATTTTTTCCCTATTTTGATCAATTTTTTTTTATATTTATACATTTTTCTCTTGAGACCAAACCTTGAACATTTTCAAGCCACTTCAGACCGGCGATAAACGTAGAGGTGAACTCACCGGCCAATGAAACTCACTCCTGCACTTATGCAAATGTTCTTTTAATTACGAATTTTTTACCTTAATAATATTTATTCGGAAATATTTACCAGAATATGAATCGATCTGATTTTTTTTTATTAGTTAGTTGAATATTTCGCCAAAGTTTAAAACTACGTCTCATAATCGCTGTTTATCAGACGTGATATTTTATTCTATTTTATTATTTTCCCACCTTCATTTTTATAAGCTGTAGTCTGAAGCAACTTCGCATTTATCAAAGTGGATGTTTGTCTTCCATTTGTGGATGCAAAGCTGCCTAAAATTGTAGTTTCTGACAAGCCTGTAATAGCTTATATTGCAGAAAAAGAAATAGTCTTCCCTTCTGCGGTAATCAAAAATGAAAAAGCACTTCAGCTAGTTACTATAAAATAGATTCTCTGCATTTATGGAAACACATTACTCTGATAAAAGGAATACAGCTTCTTCTTTACACTAACGATATAAAACAATTTCATTACTGAAAGGAAACCAGTCATGCCACATTTCGGGCGAATGAGGCCACGGACTCTGTAACAGCATCAATCTCAAGGATTATTCTCGATTCTCACTTATTATTGAACCACACGAAAGAGCAAAATTTCCATCTGTGTCTGTGTGTGCCGGGAAGTTGTGCATAAACTCAGAAGGAATTTCAGCTCTGGAAACTGATTCGAAATCTTAATTTCTCAAGTGCGGTGTTCTTATGATCTCTTTATAGACACTATTCATGAGTCATTTCGTATTTACGTTGCTATTAATGAATATCTTGTTTTCTTCCAGCATATCAAAATATTCATATGTTCATCCGTGTCCACGACGTTTCAGCGATTCTGCAAATGAAAGCTCTGTCAGCTTCACTCAAAAGTGATCTACGAAATATTGGAGTAGAATCAATTTTTGTCGTAATTCGTCATAAATATTAGTAATAATTCTGTAGAAACTTACCATTATTTATATTTTTATTATTCGCACTACAAAATTACTGTAAAAAGAAGAAAAAGGCAAATGTTTGGCTTTTAATAAAAATATGCGTGCGTTTATAGAAGAATGAAAATTAAAATTCGTTATTTCTAGTGGTTATTTATTTGTGTCTTATTAATATTCTTCAGCCTAGCGGAGTAGATATGGAACTGCACTGTCCCCAATGTTCACCAACTCGCAAAGATAATAATAAATTAAGTAGAAATTACAGACTAAAATTTATTTTTAGCCTCAGTTATTCTAAAAGGTATACCTAAATAAACATGGGTGGATAGATGATTGTTGTTTCCCAGAAACTTCAGAGCTGTCACGAAATAATAATAAATGTGCTTTCGTGATTATTTAAGGTGTGGAATTTATGACTGGTCTTATTACTATTACGAGAATAGTAATAAGACTGAAAAAAATAAAGGGAGAAAAAAAGCAGTTCAGTGAAGAACCGACATATGAACAACTGTACAGTATGAATTTCATATGTTTAATAGGTGAAATAGGAAGAATATAATTCAATAAAATAAAATTTTGAATTAAATGGGAATATAAAAATATATAAAAAGACAAATGAACAAAATATTAGTATACATAGGGAAAAAAAAAAAAAGGGTACATATTTCGCTTTTAAATTACAAAACATTATACTCATATTATAATGATTTAAGGGGAAAAAACATCAAATTATCAAACCAAAGATATCATATGTATAACCCAAGAACATAAGCTCATCTGGGTTACAAAATATATAGCAATTAGACAAATCATCAATGTTGTACACCATTGAAAGCGTTTAACAAAATGAGCACTCATTAGTTGAACAATCTCTTCAGCATCTGTAACCCTCACGGCATCTGGATTTAGAAGAGTTATCCTTTCATATTCATTCTTTTACTTGCAGCTTATCGACAGAATTCTTGTGGGTTGTCTTTAGAACGCAGACCCAGTTTCTTGTCGTACTCAGACTCTGCTTTCCGTACAACACTTGTGACTATTCTAGCCTGCTGCTTATAACTTTCGTAACTGACGTCATCCTCATGCACATGGTATTCCTTCCACATCGTCCTTATCTTACGAATCTCTTGTTTTATAAGATGACACATCCATTTGACTCCTACCTTATTTATTTTTCCATCTCTCCAGACACATTCTAATATCGCATCATTTAAGTATTATTTAAATACTCCCCATGCACTGTTGATATCCTTTCCATCCAGCAACCCTTCTCATTCCACTGAACTCAGTATACTCCTCAGTGGGTCATAATTTCCTGCTCTGTACTTCAGCATGTAACCTATTCTGAATGGAGCATTCATAAACCTAGTCATTTTTCACCAACCGGAGGCAGAAGAGTTACGTCTTTAACTGAAACGCCCTCTGACACTATAATGAAGTCTAACACTCGTTGACCTCGAGTTCCTTCTATCACACGCTGCTTGAAGAAGTTGTCCAGCAACAATAAATGCATTTTCATTCTTCTCATGAGATTCTACTGCTACCCAATCAGTATTTGGATAATTAAAGTCCCATTATGATTACTCTTTTCGCACTCACCTTTTCTATTTGGTGATGCATTTCTTCATCACTGAGCCTGTGTGGTTCAGTGGATGTGGTGTTTGCACACCACGGCGCACGACCGCACGAAGGAAGACTTTGGTTTCGAATCTAGTCAGCGACTAGAAGGAATTTTTCTATCTTTTTTCGACCGGTTTCCGAGTTAGTCGATCTCTAGCACGGGCAATCGGGTTTTTCTCCCGGAAACTGAAGAAAATGGACCGTAGAACTCACATTATTTCCGACAAGACATTAAATACAAGTGTTAGGTTAGGGACCACGAGATTGCGGCACGTTGAACCGTCTCTCTTCATTGCGTGCCGCTTAATTAGTAATAGCCTTGGGCGAGCTATCTCTGATTAGGTACCAGTGGAGATTGAACTGCCCACTCGGTCTCCCAAAGTTAGATAGGGCTTAAATGGCCTCGCCTTCTCCCTATATATACGGGAATAAAAAGGCGTTAGCTGATTTTCTTTTCTTTCTTCATCACTAGCAACTGAACCACCAGGTCTGTTAACAAAACCCAATATGTAATTGATATTTTTAGATTCCACCTCACATCAGATGGCCTCAAACTCACTACCATATGAAATATTGTAGAACTAAAATCGTAGGTCTCAACTCAAACTGGATTCAAGTCATCAGATATAATTAGCAACACCCCCCCCCTCCTCTCCTATCCTCTTTATCCTTCCAAAAAAATACTGTACCATTGACAGTCGATATCAATTAGTATGTCTCTGTTAGCCAGGTCTCACTAATGCCTATAATCTGAAGTCGCAACATATTGACTAAGGCAACAAACTCTACCCGTTTGTTTCCGATACTCCTAGTGTTGGTGTACAGACATAATAATCTACCTGTTTGTTCTTTTGTTTGGTCTTGTCTGCAGTCTGCCAAACATAATTGGACAACTTGCAGATCTCTATTTTTCTCTGATGCCTTATACATGTAGACATCTTTGCACACTTTGATGGATCCGAACCAGACGAACACAAAGCCGAAATCGTCTCCATGGCAAAGCCCATTCCCGTCAATTAGAAATGATTACAACTTAATACACATTCTCAAACACTCGCACAATGGCACTGTATACACTAGATGATTCGTAGCAATCCGGAAACGATACATACTTGTTAGATCAGTCGAAACCAAGTCTCATTAAGCATTATTTCGATGTTGTTATATTCACAGCCTGAAATGTTGGTTCAAACTGAAGAATTTCAGTTCTGAAGGCTAATTCAAACAAGTTTCTCACATATAAGAAGCAGGCTCTTTTATTAATTGTAACATTATTAGTTACCTGGTAAATAATAGTAATAATGGCAATCATGACGACGTTCTAATAATCTTTATCCCCCCCCCCCTCCCCAGTACGAAATGATCACGCATTTGGGAGTAACTGAGATATTGCTTATCACCAGTGGCGGCTCGTGGCTTGAAATCGTGGGGGGCGGTGCAACTTTCGAAATATACATGCACACTGTTAGTACAGTATATGCGTGATTGGAAAAAATATCAAAATTATAGTAAAAAATTAAAAAAAAATGAAAAAATATTGTTTATTATCGATAAAGTTATACTTAGTATAATTCAAAATTACTTAAAAATAAAATCCATTCCATTAATTGTAATTGAAGGAATGGATTTACAATTTTTGGCCATTACAATTAAATCCTTTAATTGTCCAAATATTTAAAGAGACGGAGTAAACACGATAAGTACTACGGACACTACACTACTAGCGCAAACTGCATATAAACAACAGTGGAACTGCGCGACGGTAATAGCTCGCATATCAATAAGACGTGTATATGCTTGCTAGCGTAGCAATATGACACACTGTGGTAAACACAGTGCTGCTAGCGTCCTTCGCCCTACAAGATGAATTTTTATCATTTTTATACAAAATAAGAGAATTGTATAGGATTGTTGATGATAAAATTAAATATTACAAGCAAATATAAATAAATTAATAAACATATTTATATATCGAGAAAAATTGAGGGTGCTGAAGTTCAGTATTGCCTATGCACGAGCCGCCCCTGATCCATGGTCACTAAACCAAAACGTACTGTCTTTCGAAGAAGGGAGAGTTCTTGCCGCAGTTACATGAATGCTTGACCCTTATTGCAATACAGCTACAATCTGATACGTGATTTTTTTTTTTATTTATCAGTACACATAAATTTTAGTATGTAAATGAATGCAATAGTTATTGTTTTATACGTGTATATACTGAAAAAAAACTTCAATTCAATTTCCAATAACTACCTATAACAGCAATGAATGTCATTTTTACTTCCCAGAGCTATCTACAGATAAAGGCGTGAAACCGTAGAAACAAGCGGAATAAAAGGTTGTTTCACTTATGAGCTACATGAAATGTAATTTCCGTTTCTGAGACGAACGCATAAGGCAAAGAGGTAGCGGAAACGGGAAACAATTTTCATGCTGCTAAGTATTTTCTGCTACACTGATTGTTTGTGATCATGCTGAACACAGCTTTCGTTAGCAGGGCCTTCGATGGCATATAAATCTTATTTCTTAAATATTGTTTTTCCGTGAAAAAAGAAATAAAATAAGGCCAGTACATTTTACACAATTCAAATGAAACAAGAAACAAAATAAATAGCGTTAAGTAAGCGGAGTTATTACATCGTGAAGAGGACTAAAATGACGACATTCTACATTTTATTAAATTAACCAGCCGAACATTAAAATGTCTGCTATTTTTACACACCTTGAAAGTTTACTTTTCAGTGTGGAAACCATAAGTCAAAATCGTTAAAAATATAATAAAAGAACACCGTTAAACACGCCAGAACTAATTGCATAGAAATGACTGTAAAAGGGCAAATTACTAGTCCTTTCGATACAATATTTATGATATCAGTAGCTATGTGAATATTAGTCTTTTTTTTTTTTTTGTTAAATTTATTGATATCCTTATATAAGCACATTAACATAAATACGTGAATGGGGAAATCCTTCTAAAGCTTCCACTAGTTCACCCCCTACCGTAAAAATTCTCTTAAATGTAGATGGTAGGAGAATTTAGTAGGGTAGAGGTGAGATGTGTGTAGCAGAGGACCCTCCCACGTCCTTGGACGTGTCACATAATAAAAAAAATGTATTCTTAACACTGCTAAATCGTACTGTACAGAAAGTAACCATAATTGCATATTATATTTGGATGTTAAGAAGAGAGACGACATCCATCTGTGCCAGAGAAATGCAGTACACTATAAAACCCATACCGATAATAAAAATTAACACAAAATCGTTTATATCAATCGGAATTGTTATTCAGTGCAACTTTTTTTTCAGGGGAATGGGGGGGGGTGTTATTTCGAATCAACCGCTTGTAAAAATAAATAAATATATAAAATAAAAACGGAAACTTAAACCTCGTGAAGTGGTAAATTTATTAGCTGTAAAATGTTCGACTAAGTATCAAAACGGCATCATCAGTACAATAGCAATGGAACACAAAATAAAATAAAGTAATCAATTTTAAAAAGCGTCACTACAGCGTAAGACAGACGGCCAGTAAATTCCTAATTTAAATTATTATTATCATCTAAGACCTCTAGAGAGTCAAGGACTCATCGAGGGAGGCTGTAAATTACCCAACACAGCTATCATACCTACCCTTGAATTCATTCACACTAGATGCACTCACTACCAGTAAGGACTGGTAGTGAGTGCATCTAGTGTGAATTATTCCACTCACTCACTGCTCTCTGGGAGAAAAACCTAGCTCTTAACCCTTTCTTGACTGAGAACAACCTTAACTTCCATGGATGCCCCCGTGTTCTCTCCCCGCCTTCCATATAACGAAAAATTTCATCATTTGAAATGCTATAACACTCATTCAAAAGTTAATAGACCTCTATCATATCACCCCTCTTTCTCCTGTTAACCAGAGTCTGTAATCCACATACTCGCAATCTATCCTCATAATCCGGATATAATCTTTGTAACTCTTCTTTTCACCCTTTCCACAGCTTCTTTATCCCCTTGGAACCCGGGAAACCAAATCTGTGCACAGTAATCCAAGTGTGGTCTTATCAAAGCCTTATAAAGAGGCAAAATTACGTCCTTATCCTTACATGTCAAGGTTCGCTTCAAGATACCAATTATCTTCTGAGTTCTATTTGCAACTTTTGCTATGTGATCTTTGAACTTTAAATTCTTATCCACCAATAATACACCAAGATCACTTGCATCTTCAGTTTCTTGTAGCATAACACCGCTAATATAATATACCACTGGATCTCTAATCACGCCAAAGTGCATAACTTTACACTTACTAACATTAAATTGAGAGCCATTTTCGTTAGCCCAGATTTCCAGTCTATTCAAATCATTTTGTAATTTCTGAATATCAGTAGCATCCCTGATTGCCCTGCCTATCTTCACATCATGTTATATCAACTAGTTTCACCAACTAAGGCTGTTGGCATCTTCAGGGTACATAACTGATGTAAGGCACTAAAAAGTAAAAAACTGTTACAAACTATAATCAACCGATTCCAATTATATTAAACGATTGCAAATCTGATGATAGACCCTGCTTGATGTCATTAATGTATAGATTGAACAATAATGGCCCAAGGACTGAACCCTGAGGTACACCACTGGTTACCTTAAATCTGGCAGATTCACACCCACTGTATACCACTTTTTGATATATGTCTGTCAACCATCCCCTGATCCAAATCAATAGATTATGTTCCAGTCCCATATTCTCCAGTTTACACAACAGCCTATCGTGTGGTATCCTATCAAATTCCTTAGATAAAATCCAACATTATCATAGTGTATCCTTTCCCTTTATCCAACTCAGCAGTAACATTGTTATAAAATGTGAGCAAATTGCTAAAACATGACCTTCCTTTAGTTCTTGTTCTTTTATTCAGAATTTAGATGTTGCTAAGTATTCCCTGAGCCTCCGTAGCTCAGTCAGTATAGACGACGTCCTTTGGTCGGAAAGCCCTGGGTTCGATTCCCGTATGTAAAGTGAGGAACCTTTATCTGGTCTCTTTCAACTAAAGATGAGTTAGCCGGTCTCATACGGAGATATGAGGGGATTTGTTCTAACAGAAACTCGGGTTCTTCGTTCCCCCAGAACAGGCAAACCTTCCTCGTAAACACACACGAATTACAGTCAGAAATACTCCCCTTAGGGGGATGCAGCAAGGAGTTGCGACCCGGCTGCATTAATTAGCTGTAGGCCACCTCGTTAGGAGGGGGGAGGGGAAACTCAAGGTTCGCTTCAAGATACCAATTATTATTATTGTTGTTGTTGTTCCGGGCAACTCCAAGGAGTCGACAGACTCATCGAGGTAGGCCCTAACATCATGTCAAGAACAACTATTCGACATTCACACAGTATCTATCATACCTTGCCTTGAACTCATTCACAGTCGTAGCACCCACAACTGACTCTGGAAGCTTATTCCACTCATTCACTTCTCTCCAAGTAAAAAACCTAGCTCTAACACCCTTGTCAACCACGCTCTTGCCCAGCTTCCATTCATGGCCCCTAGTCCTCCCACCACCAGTCATATTTTCAAAAATATCTTCTGGATCAATCTTATACAAACCCTTCAGTAATTTGAATGTCTCAATCATATCACCCCTCCTTCGCCTATCGACCAATTTCTGCAACCCACAAATTTTCAACATATTCTCATAAGGTTCATTCCACAGACCTGCTATCATCTTGGTCACTCGTCTCTGGATTCTCTCCACTTCCTCCCCATCAGGAAGAAACCCTGGGGCCCATAACTGGGCACAGTAGTCCAGATGGGGTCTTATCAAGGCTCGATACAGAGGAACAACAACTTGTTTGTCTCTGCATGTTAAAGTATTTTTCAGAAGCCAAGTGATTTGGTGAGCTGTTTTAGTCACTTTTGCAATGTGCCCCCCCCCAACACTCCCAAATCACTGGCCTCATTAATCTCCTGGAGTACGGTTCCACCAATGCGATATACTGCTGCTATTCTTTTCACCCCAAAGTGCATAACCTTACACTTTGCCACATTAAATTGACATCCATTTTTCCTAGCCCAGTCCTCCAAACTATCCAAATCATTCTGTAAAATTTTGACATCCTGTGCACTTATAATTGCTCTACCCAACTTTGCATCATCAGCAAACAAGTGAACACTTCCTCTCAAATCCTTTCCTATATCACTGATGAACAAATTGAAAAGCAGTGGTCCAAGAACAGAGCCCTGTGGCACACCACTAGTCACAAGCCGTCTTTTAGACTCCACTCCTGAATAAACCACTCTCTGGTATCTCTCCTTCAACCACCCTACTATCCATCTCACCAACCCTATATCTATCCCCATCTGCTCCAGTTTACTGATTAGGGTTCTATGTGGTATCCTATCAAAAGCCTTGGCAAGATCCAGTAGTATTACTGTAAACCCATTACCCCTATCCAGTTCAGCCGTCACTGTGTTATAAAACGTGAGCAAGTTACTGAGGCATGATCTACCCTTCACAAAACCATGTTGTCCCCCATACAATATCCCATTTTCATCTATCCAGTCCTGTATTCTTTTCTTGACTCATTTCTCTAAGACCACCTTGACAATGATTCCTGATATGCTAATCGGTAGGTAATTTTCAACAGCAGTCTTGGAACCTCCTTTATGCAGTGGAACTATTTTCCCCTCTTTCCACCCCCTTTGGGACTAACCCAGACCCGAGACTCAAATCAAACAAAATGTCAAAGGCACTGACAATTCTTTAGCCGCTTCTCATACGACACGAGCTGGTATACTATCCAATCCCACAGATGAATTGACATTGAAGTTTTGTAATAGACTATTCACCTCCACTTCATTCACCACAATTCCCGTATAAGCTGTTGGTTCTTCCATTTCTGTAATGTCACCACCTGGATGATATACTCTTGCAACGTGCTCATTCAGTAATTCTACTATATCAACGGGCTCGGTTACCTCCCTACCATCGGCATTCTATAAAATCAATCTACCATGTACATTTTTCCTTTTACTTGCTACATATCTAAAAAAACTGTTGGTCAATGTTCTTTCGTAATCCTCTTTTGCTTTTCTTACCACACTCGTTACCCTTCTGGCCTGCGCTTTATACCGTTCGTGTGCTGCCGATCACCTTTCTCCTTAAATTCCCTCCATAGTTGTTTCTTTTTTTGCAGTTCAAGAGCTTAATGGTGTTATTCATCCATTTAACCCCTACTTGATTTATTATTCGGACTCTAGGTATACAGTCAGCCATTGCTTCATGCAAACACTTCTTAACTACCTCCCATGCACTATCGACTTCTAGTCCTTGCAGTTGTACATGCCATGGCACTGAACCAATCAAACTCCTAAGCTTGTCATACTTTCCAGCCCGATAATTCCACATGTACCCTGTCTTAATTGAAAATTCTACACCTTTAGCCACCTCCCAAGTCAAGACCCTATGATCACTCTCACCGATTGGTGGCAATGTGGTCATATTTGTTACAGCCAAATCCTCAGATGTAATTACTAGGTCAAGTACGCTCTGACCCGTATTATTTTCCATTACATGCTGTCGCAGATAGTTATCCCTTAATAACAGAATAAAATCCAATTCCTTCCTCCCGTGTGTCCTCTCCTCACTCGAATCAATGCGACCATAGTTGAAATCTCCCATAATAATCACCCTCCTTCCACTCATTTCCTCTATTTGCTTATGCATACTGTCACCACCATCTTTTCCATCACCTGGTCTATAGCAACACCCAATTGTATATTTAGTTCTGCTAGTCACAATCTCACACCAAATGGCCTCAAATGTGCTCTTTTCTCTATCCTGCAATTCAACTTCTATTCTCCTTGGCTGCAGCTCATCAGCTATCATCAACAATACTCCCCCCCCCCCATTTTATTCTCCCTGTCATTCCTGAACACACTATACCCATCATATTCAATCCCACTAGCTATATCATCTACAGTCAGCCATGTTTCACTAATACCAACAACCTGTGGTCTGGAATTATCTTCTGAGTTCTATTTGCAATTTTGCTATGTGATCTTTGAACTTTAAATTCTTATCCACCAGGAAGCTCGTGACATATTGAGCGAAATGTATAGGAGTAATGAATTATATTTTGTTCTCTTTTACATGTGTGAAGTCATTATTTAAAAATTATGTCTAACACGCATGTCTCTATTAAACGTTTGATAACATTGTAATAATGTAAACTCAATCATGCTGTACTGTCATAGTTGCCTGTACACCCCTAGAGGGTACATATCATGAAATTAATCATGATATTAAAATAAATATATACAATTAATCTTTTTTTTTTCTTAAAGTAATTTGACAGAGAACCTGGTGCGAATTGTTTCTACAATAGTGGAAACAATTCGTTAGTTTAATTCGTTGATCATGTTGGCATCGTATATCAACATTGCAATACTTGCGACTTCAATTAGTAACGCTGCCTACGATCGTTGTTGTTTGGAATTTTTTTTTTTTTTTTTTGCATTAATTTAAAGTTTAAAACATATTCTCTTTCCACAATACAGATAAACAAAACAAAATGTTGGGATAACTTTTAATGGGATTATATTGATCAAGTGCATATAATAAACAACTATGTTATACCAACTAGTTTCACCAACTAAGTCTGTTGGCATCTTCAGGGTACATAACAGATGTAAGGCACTAAAAAGTAAAAAACTGTTACAAACTATAATCAACCGATTCCAATTATATTAAACAAAGAACAGAGCGCGTACGATACATGCATAGAGCGTGCATGATATCACTTGTTATTTAGGAACGTTCTATAGTTGGTATTGTAATTCAGTTCTGGTGATTTGAGAGATCTAATAAGGGGTCTTCCAGATCACGGGCAAGATGAGTCCTTGGTTCCTGTTAAGGTTTTTGTATGCAGCGGGCAACTGCTGTGGCCTCTTTAAAAATTCGAGAGCGAAGTCCTCCTCCATGTAAGGAATTGTGCTTCTATCCCACTTTATGGTATGGTTCGTTCTTGAGAAATGAAAAGCTAACCCCGATTTTTCTTCTGTGACGTCACCTATGTGTTCTTTTTGCCAAATTTCAAGGCTCCTTGAAGCTTGGCCGATGTAATTCAAGCCGCTCGAGCAAGGTATGTTGTAAACACAATCATATTTGGAGAAAGGATGGCTATCTTTTGGAGATCTTAGAATTGCCTAATCGTTTCTATCGGTTTAAAGGCCACTCTTATTTTATGTGGTCTAAGGAGTCTTGCAATATTATTGGAAACTGTCCCTAAGTAAGGAATGACGATGGTAGAAATATAACGTATATCATCTCGTTGTCTTTGTAGGGGTTCAGAGAAAAGTATCTTGTGGACGAATCTTCGAGGAAATCCATTCATGGTAAGGTTGGTGGTAGATATGGAGGTCTTGTTAATCTGTTGTGAGGAGAGAAGCACGGTTCTTCAGCATGCGTATAATACTAAGTTTCTCATAAATGTGGTGGGAGGAAGTGAAATTTAATAACGTCCTGTTGATCAGTTTGCGGTAAACTGAGAGGTTGATAACACCATTCGTAAGCTTCTTAATTAAAGTGAACAGAAATGATAATTGGTTATCTTTTTCAAGTTCTAGAGTGAATGTGAATTTGATTGTGTGGTACAGAGAGTTGATTTTGTTAAGAAAATCAAACAGGTCCTTTTTTGTGTGGTTTCAAACAATAAAGATATCGTTCAGGTATCTCCACCATACTGTGGGTTTAGGGTCTGTTTGAGATAAGATTTTACTTTCAAAATCCTCCATAAAGAGATCAGCACAAGATGGAGAGAGAGGAGGCTACCCATTGCAAGGCCAGTCAATTGCTGATATATGGTTTTATTTCATAAGAAAAAGTTTGATGTTAAACAATGACAGAACTTAGAAGTAATGTCTTGTGGGAGCAAACTTCCCAAAATGTTGATGACTTCCTCCACAGGGATGTTAGTGAATAGAGATGTAACATCCAGGCTCGTGAGGTGGATCCGTATTGGATATTGAGATGTTGTTCAGTTTCTCTACGAAATGTTGCGAATTTCGTATATAAGTATCCAATTATGGTTGTGTGGTTTGAGGAGGCCTGCCAGGTGTTTAGATAACAGATAAGTGGGCGAATTGATCCCATCTACAATCGGGCGTAATGGTATTCCATTTTTATGTATCTTAAGAGCACCATATAGTCTTGGTGTTAGTGGATGCATGGATTTTCTCTGAACTCCGACAAAGACAACGAGATGATATACGTTATATTTCTACCATCGTCATTCCTTACTTAGGGACAGTTTCCAATAAGATTGCAAGACTCCTTACACCACCTAAAATAAGAGTGGCCTTTAAACCGACAGAAACGATTAGGCAATTCTTAAGATCTCCAAATGATAGCCATCCTTTCTCCAAATATGCTAGTGTTTACAACATACCTTGCTCGAGCGGCTTGAATTACATCGGCCAAACTTCAAGGAACATATAGGTGACGTCACAGAAGAAAAATCGGGGTTAGCTTTTCATTTCTCAAGAACGAACCATACTATAGAGTGGGATAGAAGCACAATTCCTTACATGGAGGAGGACTTCCGCTCTCGAATTTTTAAAGAGGCCACAGCAGTTGTCCGCTGTATACAAAACCTTAACAGGAACCAAGGACTAATCTTGCCCGTAATCTGGAAGACCCCTTATTAAATCTCTGAAATCACCAGAACTGAATTACAGTGCCAACTATAGAACGTTCCTAAATAACAAGTGATATCATGCACGCTCTATGCATATATTTTACGTGCTCTGTTCTTTGTTTAATATAATTGGAATCGGTTGATCATAGTTTGTAACAGTTTTTTACTTTTTAGTGCCTTACCCTGAAGATGCCAACAGCCTTAGTTGGTGAAACTAGTTGGTATAACATAGTTCTTTATTATATGCACTTGATCAATATAATCCCATTAAAAGTTATTCCAGAGTTTTATAGTCAAGAAAATTAAATGTTTTTAACATTAAAACAAAATGTTATTTATTGCGCTTTCAATATGAGGAACGAATTTTTATTTAACAGCTAAAGTTTTTCATCCTGCAAACAGACAAATCGGCCCTTCAGAACACACGCAATTTACAGACAAAAAATACTAGTTGTGGTGGTGATAGGCAGTAGATGGTATTGATGTAGATGATTGGTAGTAAAGGTTTGTAGTGGTGGAGACGGAGAGTTGTACAGTATGTGTCCTCCCGCGATGAGTTTTCGGACTCCTTGGAGGTGTCACTGTAATGTAAATGGTGTTGCCGCCCGTTCATATTTGATATGTACTGTCTATTTTGTTAGGCATATCCATATTATTCAATCTTAATATGGCTGTATGGTGTCCATATTTCGGTAAAATTTAAAGTAGATGTATTTATAAGAAGCATATTATCCACGATTATTAAGTTTCGTTAGTCGTGTGTTCAGAATTCTTGTAACGCACCTAGGAAAAAATATTTTCCGCAATGAAAAATCTTAAATGATGAAAGAAATAGAATGAGTGAACTAATAAAAGTAGAATTAAATATAAGCACTATGAACGAAGGGTTTCTGATCTCTTGGAAGCTGCAAGGGAATAAAACAAACGAACGAACGAAGATACTCCTGTAAGTTATCTTGATGTGAAATAAAATTGATTATAAATTTATAATATAAACTAATTAGTAAAAACAATTGGCGTGATAATCAAAAATTAATGTGCAAAATAATAAGTGTACACCTAGTTAAGCCATAAATACTGTTACAACTTTATCAGCGAATACACTTTTAATCTATCAGTAAATCATTTACAGCTTTCAGCACATACAAACCACATGTATAATGTGCATATAGCAGCACTCAATATTCGAAATATCCTCCTTTTGCCTTCACGCACGTCTGAAATCTATGACACCATATATAGATGGCGGCATACACTCACGACATCCAACGAAAACGCTGCCACTGCTCGCTCCAAATCTACCTTCAGGCTGGCAATGCTGGGGTTCGTTTCTTGCGGGCTAGGCGCTCAAGCTCAGACCACAATTTGAAGTCCAAGGGATTCAGATCGGGACTTCCAGACGGCCAATCAGATTGTGATATATGGTCGGGCACATTCGACTCCAACCATTGTTGTGTGGTCCTCGCCTAGTGTGCAGGGTCCGACTCCTGTTGGAAGGTCCGCTGCCTAGCGTGAAACAAGGCGTTCAGGGGCTGTACCACAAGTTCAAGAACGGTGTCTTGATACACTTTAGAGGAAGTTTTGATCCCTTTCTTGCAGAAGTGCAACTTGGATATCCCCCTGATAAGTCACCCCACCAAACCATTACTAACGTGGGATGATGACCCCTTCTGAATCCTGGATGATATGGCATGTGCTGTGCGACCATCCAGGGCATATATCTGATCGTTTTGACGATAAATGACTCTGCAATGGTGAAAATCTTCATCTGCGAAGAGGATACCTTTGACTGTTGTTCGTGTAGTTCGTAAATTGTGATGTTAGGAAATGTCCAGTAGAACGATAGGCCCTCAATCCCAGGTCATCAGTTAGTACAGGTGAAATCGTTCATCTCTCGCGACATCACTTTCTGCGTTCTCACAGGATTACGGCGGAGGCGTGCCTTCACAACCCTCAAGTTGTTGCGTCCTAACGCAGCGTGGTCGACCTGTTCTTTGGCGATCAGATGCGTCTTATGTTATGTTATGTTATAACGGTCCCATACACAAACATCCTACTGATCCTGAGTGTTTCAGAGCGCTGAAAATAACAGGTGGCTGCATTCAACTTTGTGAAGTGCTACATGAGTCTCAATCTTTCCACTGCATGTTAACTTGAACATGCTAGACACTCACTCACTCTAATAAACCCGTGAATGTTGGCTGCGCACAGCGCCACTAAGAACCGGGCTCGCCCAATTATGTGGGCAGCGCGATGGTGTGCAGAAGTTGTAACAATATTTATGGCAAACTGTGTATTTATGTACAAACCATTACGAAAAAGGAAACCAGGACGTCCTCCAAAGAGATTCGATGACTTCTAAGACCGGAACAGGCCACTCTAGGCCAAAATCCTTAAAAGTATGACGATGATAACTGTGCATAATTAGTTTTCCCCTCAATTCCTGCTTGCTTGCTATTAGAGACTCGATATTTATTTTGTTGAAAAACAAACATCATTTGAAAAGTTAAAAAAAGAAAAAGAAAATTGTGTTCATGAAAATATAGAATGCGAATGAGTCTCCAGGAGAGTTGATGTAATAATAATAATAATAATGTTCACAATACTACAAAATGGGGAAGGAGAGAAATGCCCGTACTACTAAAATTTCAAAAAGGCGCTAACCCTACGCGTAAGCGCATCTGATTTCTCGACTACAACAGTAAATCTCTTTATGAATTAAAATACACTATACCCCCCCCCCACACACACACACACATCAGTTGCCACATTTTTATAATTTTTATTCCGTTGTTTCAAACAAGTATTTTCCGTGTGTTTTTAGTAATCAAATAAAAGCCCCTCTTTTTCCGCTAGTCTGTAAGTCTTGTACTGAACTGAGTTTTTTCGGACCGGAAACTCGTGATTTTTCATCCCGCAAAAACAGGCAAACCGGCAAGCAGAACACACACACACACACACAATTTGATTTTTTAGACTTAGTTGCTTCGGCCGCAGTTCCAAAACGACCAACCTCTCTTCCCTTTCGACCCAATGGATTCCTCTATATTTGCGTAATTTGCATGAAATAACTTTAATGGAGTAAAATGGATAAAAACAAGGATTAATAACTAACTCAGTATTTGTTTAACCTCAAGTTGTTTATTACTCCGCATTGTTATCTGTTTTACATCATTAAAATAATATTAAGCTAACACGTAAGCTTATATAGAACTGCATAAGATTAGTCTGGTTTACTGAAAGAATTTATTGGATTATAAAAAAAAAATTACGGCACTGAAAACAGTTGAGACAGTAAATATGAGAAACAACTTGGCTACTTCAATTTTATTTATTTTTCAGGAATTGGATGCTGCGAGATAGGCAAAGGAATGCTGCTTCTGCTACTAATTTTGGTAATTTAAGAAGAGTTGAATAATTTCGAGTACTCATCACTGTCACAATGCAGTCCTATAGCTATATATATTTTAGCAACACACACACGTGTGTGTGTGTATATATATAGCTAAGAAAGTTCATAAGCCAACATCTTTTAAAATCTGCAGTCTCAGACAAGTAGACAAACTGATTTGAAAAAAAAAAAAAAAAAACGGTGTTGCTTTGAGATGGAAACTATTATTGACAAATCAACATAAAACGCAAATCACTTTTACATAATATGTACTGGCTTTTCCCTCGATTTAGAGACCTGTAGGTTTGGTGCATAAATAAGACAATGACCATTTTCCAAATACTAATACTGAAGCGATCGAATCTAACTGTTGGACCAAAGTCTGGGGGGGGGGATATATCCGATATGCATGGCCTAAGCTGTAGCTATATCGGCATTCGATCATCCATTAACGACTAACCACTTTCACATGCATGTTAGTTTTCTGAAATACTAAATTCAATCCTAATCATTCCGAGAAAGAAAACAAGACAAAAACTATCACCGAAAAGGTATTAGCTTTACGAATTTAAATTAAATTCCACCTTTCCCAAACAGTCGCTATTGCATAACATTTCGTTATTTGTTTATGTAACTCACACGAAAGAGTCAATGGATTTTTCACCTATTGTTTAATATATGTATATATATATATATATATATATATACATACATATTCGTATTTTCATTGAATTTTATATAATCCGAAACACTCCTCCAGAGACCAAACATGGCATATTTTTCAAGCTAATTATTATGTGACACCTCCAGGGAGTCCAAAGACTCATCCAGGGAGAGTGTGCCAACAGCATCGAACGATAATAATAATAATATTATTATTATATTATGAATATCTAGTAATATTCTTCAACTATTGAAAAACACTGCTTGTCAATTCAGTTATACGCTAATAAAAATCTTCAAATTCGTCCACCTGTTTTACAGAAGATTATATTATAGTTATTTAAATTAAGAGATATTACATCCCATATTGTTTCACAGCCGAAAAAGAAACTCAAAGAGTTTATATTATAGTATTAAATTATAGTATTAAGTATCGATAATATTATAGTATTAAATTGTGTAAAGATTACTTAATATCCTGATTCTATTCGCCGTTCCCCCCCCCCCCTATTTTGAATAAAATAAAATATTCCAAGTTATATTTTTTGGATACTCTCATGATCTTTAACAATGTAGTGTCGCTCGCTGACAGTAAATACTTTAAAAAAAAATTAATCAAAGCGAATAATGTGGTTTCAACATAACTTTAATAAGTTTAAGAAACACAGACACTTACCTTACGAAAACTTTGAATATTCACTGAAGTGTCACGCGTAATCTAAAGTATATATTTTACATATTGAATTTAAGAAATACAGACAATTAAAAAACAACACTCGGCACGTTTTCTAGATAGCAAGAAAGAACTGCCGACAAACGAGTGACCACAAGATAGGTATGCCTTCCCTACGCTACAGTTTGCTCCCTTATGCAAATGTCTTGACGCACTTTGACGTCATTCTTTCAATACGCGCAGACGCATATGCACCATATGACAAGTATTTAACATATTATTATTAATATAAGAAAGGAATACGTAATCAAGTATTTAGGAGAGGTTTGGAACTTTACATGAAATAAAAAAAACAAGTGATGTTACAAGGAAAAAATAACACCGGAAGAAAAATTCTGTATTTTTTTAATAAATAAATAAATATTACGTCTGTCTACGTATTCTCAATTGACATTTCTTAATCTTTGAGATGTACTGAGAAACAGGACTTAATCACACGTAACTGATCCATCCAATATTTTGATACCACTTAGTTTTTTGAGAAGGCTATCACGCGCTGGGAACGTTGGTATAAAGGTTACGATCAGCATTTTGATCTGGTTTCTCTGGAAAATGTTTAGATCCTTCAAGCATCTAAAAGAGTTAAATATTTCTTATTTTTTGTTATGCATAGGCTTACTATATACTTTCCCTTTAGCTATGATGTTCATGGTGTCGTGGTCTAATCAAGGCACACTATCTTATCAAAAAATATCCGAATACCCCTTCATAGTGGTGGATACATCACAAATATAGCTCATGTAAGTAGACTATGAAAGGAAGCACCCAGTCTTGCTATCTTCATAGACAAACATTAAAAGTAAAATGGACAGTGATGAATAAGAGACCGTCTTAGCACTATCATAGGATGCCACCTTTGCAACAACTTGGCTCAGAAGCTTTCCACTCTACTTTAGTTGCCCAGGACGCAGGACATATATGGCGCAGAGGGTGAAGCTTGACGCTTTTTATATTCCCTGTTGTCTGTTTCGGGAGCAGTGATGGAAGAGATTTGTGAGCTATTTTAGCTCGCCCGAGTGGGCAGAAGTGGTTATACGTCGTTGAGTGTTAGGATGGCTTTCGGTCTTTTATGTTTCCAGTGGCCATTACTGTCAGAGTTTAAGTTCCTAGCGACGATGATGGATTCATTTATGCCCAGTACAGCATCCAAGTCAGAAAATAGCAGGATCTTAGTTGGGGAGTTGTAGGCAGCATAGATTTTAAGTCTTCCAGTTGAGTTTGTGTGGACTTCGACACTGGTGAGTTCTAGGTTGGAGGTTGGGGGAGTGAGTATTCCATTGTGCCTAATGCAGTTCCTGATAAATATGGCTGAACCACCGCCTCTGTAGTTCAGTCGGTCATTTCTATACAGTGTGTAGCCTCTCAGTTTTGGATTGTCTGTAGGTTTTAGATGAGTTTCATTAATTAGGATGATGTCAGGGTTGTATCTGTGAGAGAATTCTTGAAGCTCCAGTGTCTTGTTTTTTAGGCCATTGGCGTTCCAAGCGGCGATCTGTAGTGAGTCTGGGAGTAATCTAGTTTTGTTCATTAACAAGCATTGATAAGATGGTTTGAGTTTCTTTTAGAAATCTTTTTGTAGAGTTTGGTGAAGAGTTGTCATGTTTGGAAGAATTTGGTCCTGCTGGATATCTTTGGGTGGGTGGGCTACTTCGGCATATGGCCTGCTTCGACGGTGGCTTTCCAGACTGTTGGTATTTTCCATGTGTGAGAACTGGTATTTTGTTGTCTTTTGTTGGGTGTCAGGCAACTGGGAAGCCATCGGCTCTCATGCCTGTGGGTTGGGTTGAGAGATCTCTTTCCTTTGGTTGTTTGTTTTATTCTTAGGGTAGTGACTGCAGCCTCTGTAGTTTGCCGGGGTTGGGGCCCCGCAGTTCGCTGGTGAGGTCCTGGTTTTGAGCAGGTTGCTGTGGGGTGGTTTTGCCCACATTTGAGGCATTTGTAGTCTGCTCTGCAGAGTTTCTGTACATGTCCATACTTCTGACATCTGTGGCACTGGCCCAACGAGGCTCTTTTCCTTAGTGGTTCAGTTGTGATTTTCAGACCACAGATCGTTGTTATTTTGTATATGTTCTTGTGTGTATGTTGAGTATCTCTGAGTACTAGGGGCATTGGACGATTGTCGGCCCATAACATTCTGCTGACCTTGACAGGTGGGAGATCATGGAGGTGGAGGTCTTCAGTTATTTCATCTGTACAGATGTTTTCTGTTACTCCCCTGAGTACAACTTTTAGGTTTTTCTCTGACTTCAGTGAGTAAGTATGATATTTAATATCTAACTCATCCATGGTTTTTGTGAGGTGTCTGTAGTCGCCTATTGTGGCAGGCTAGATTTTAACTCCATCGTCTACGTTTTTTGCCCATGAATTGGCAATTTGGTGGTTTTGCATAATAGGTCTGAGGGCCGTCCATCGTTCTTTTTCCCTTAGTACAATTGGAGGAACTTTTTCATTGTTGGGTGTGGGGAGGTGTGTTGGGGCCATCTTCTTCCATCCCCTCGTTTACCTGATTCTCCGCTGTTTTACGCTTTTTTCGAGCATGGGTTTCTGTATCGTCTTTTGGAGTGGGAGCAGAGATTATCAGGTTCATCTTCCCTTCTTCCCCTGGTGTTGAGTTGTCCCCTTCTGTGGAGTCATCTGTCGCTGAATATAGGTTTAGAAACCCTGATTACTCTACCTCAAATTTTTTCAACAGTTTTTTGAGGAGGTCGAGCGCCAGCTTCTTATCCAGAGATAGGACAAAGTCGTCGGGGCTTAAACTGTTCATGTTTAAAAGTATTCAAATATGCTTACCTGAGAAATATTTATAATGCGGAGAGAACGGGCAAGGGCCGGAAAATTGTATCAAAAGTCAAAGTCTTACCTTGTATTCCGCTATCGAAGAAGATTCACAAAATCTAAAACTCACTAATCACCACTGAAATCAAAAACATTCTTCGCAACAACAACCGTCATGCCAGTATTCATCTTCCTCCATCTTGAATCAAAACTCTAATCATCATTTGCTTTAGTTGCCAGTAAACTCTAAGTGATGTTATTATGCAGTGGAAATCCTTAGGCAGGGGGAAATTCTCCATGCTTGCTGCGCAAGCTCATTAATTGAGAAAGAAGTAATATTTATTTGTTAATAAATGCATGCATTTATAAGCATACCATTTAGACTTTTATTTTTGTAGACAGAAGACGTCTTAAGCTTGCGAGGCAATAATTGAGCTTTGCGTTGTGTATCGAAGGCCGATGCTTGCTTGTCTAGTCAAATCTACCTTGACTTCCTCAGTTGTAGGCGCTTCCATGTCCTCACGGCAGCACTGTGATTTCATGCGCGCACATAGCCATTTCACGTAGTCTCTCTCTGTTGCTTAAACACAGGCCATACGCAGTCAACGTAGCTCTAGCCAGTGAGCTTCAGCCAGCCTTTACAAGTGTGCGTGTTGCTTAGGAAAATGAAGTTACAACCAACTTTTTATGACGTTGTTATTGATCACTTCATAAAGAAGAACTGTAGGGTATAATTTGTATTCAAGTAGCTAAATTGAAAAAGATAGAATATCATTTGTAAAATAAATGTTGTATTTGTATGATTAAATGTACATAAATTTCTAAATATATAGTTTTAAATGGTCGGTAATTCATTATTCTGCTAATCAGACTTCAATTACACCTCTCACTCCCTGAATGATAACAAGAGCAAGCATGAATTTCAAGACCAGCATTCGTCCCTGTCCTTAGGAGCAACAACATCGCAATCGCTATCTACTAGACCGCATAAAATCATAGAGCGGGACCGCAGAGTGCTGAAGCACGTAGCGGAAACAAAATGTATGTCCTCGGTTGAAAGTCATTACTGGGTTTCAAAATGCCTCTGCAAACAATGTCAGCGCAACTGCTATCTGCAGCTGAAGAATATGGCTTTTCATGATCGCACAGCCTCTCAAGCAAGGCCACCAAAAAAAAAATCGGGTGGAGTGGAGTAAAGGCCGCCTCCACCTTTGAACACTGGAGCAGAGGAAACTCATTTTCTGGAGAGCTGAATCATTCTTCACCATCTGGCAGTACAACAGATGAATCTGGTATTTGCAGATATCAGGGGAACGCTACCTGTATGAATGTGTTGGAACAACGGCAAAGGTAGCATCTTGGTCTGGGGTTGTTTTTTCATGGTTCTGGTTGCCCACCTCTTGGCCTAGTAAGGAGAATCTTAACACTGAAGCCTATGATGACATTCTAGATAATTCTCTGCTTCCAACTTTATGACGAAAGTTCGGTGAAGGTCCTATCCTAGTCCTGTATGAAATGCCGCTGTCCACAAAGCAAGATCTTTACATGGTTTGATGACATCGGTGGACTTCATCTCAATCCCATGAAACACGTGAAATGAACTGGAACGCCGATTGTGAGCCAGTCCCAATCGCCTCATCTCACTAATGCTCTTCTGGAAGAATGGAAGGGAATTGCAGCAGCAGCAACGCATACCAGATTTTAGTGGAAAGCCTTCCCAGAAGATCGAAGGGTATTATGCCAGCAAAGGGTGAACCAACTCAGTATATATTAACCTCTTTCATATTAGACATCCAGATAAATTTGATCAGATAATTTACATATTATATATATCTAAAAAGCCTTTTTATTCCCATGAAGGGAGTAGACGAGGCATTTTAGCCCTATCTAACTTTTGGAAACTGTGTGGGCAGTTCAACCTCCACTGGTAGCCAATCAGAGATAGCTGGCACAAGGCTATCACTAATCTTTTCACTTTCATATGAGACTGATTGTTGGTGTCGCAGTTCAGAGACTGCGACACCAACAATCAACTAAGAGTAAAGTAAGACTGAGATTTGGAAATGTTCCAAGGCTCTAGACTGGATGGCCCTATCCCCATCAGGTTGACAAAAGAAACTTAGAAGAAATTGGACGCTCTTCTGGAGACTAATGAGAAGAATGCACGTTAAAAGTGGAGGAGGAAAAAAGGATATAATACGTGATACAAGAAACATATGTCTAAGAAGTCCGTGGATCTCAGAATCAGCATGGGATCTGATGAAGAGGAGGATAGCGAAACGAAGAGGCAAAGACTAAGGATTATAAGTGATTATACATAATCACTTATTAAGTCAGAAAAAAATCATCAGGTAGGACGAAAACAAATTTGGCCAAGAACATTTGAAGAACATAGTTATATTTAAGAAAGTACAATTACAAAAGGATGTTTGAGTTAGTTCAGAAGAGATGGAAGGAGTACTAAAACGAATGTAGAGCAGAAAGGATGAGAAAATTTGTAAGTGGCCCTCCCCTTACCAAGAAAAATTTGAGTGGGAACCACCTCCACATAGGCATGAAGTTGAGCATTTTTGGAGCTTAATAACAGTGACTCCAGATGCAAATTATCCAAAGGAGTTAAGGCCCCAGGAGATGGAAAAAAGTATTTCATAGATTGATTATAAGGATATGCCAGACACATGGATGGCCTAGAGGCCAAAAGAAGTCAGCATTATTTGTGGCAGACAAGACGGGAGAAAGGAAGGACTGCACAAATTATAGGCCTATTTGTTTAGAAGGTAGGAATGCATGGGTTCCAGAGATCAGATCCTTTGCTTTAGGCAGTTCATTAAAAAAAAAAGAGTTGTGTTTATTAAACTTTCTGTGGAATCCTAGACTTATTTCCAGAAAAGAACTTACACAAAACAATTCATAATCATATTTCCTTTCCACTAAATTTTTAATGAAATATTCTATAGAGACGACAAAAAAAATGAACATTTTTATGTAAAGTTCATCACTTCAAAAGTTTGAGAAACACTTTTATAGAAAATTTATACTTCCTTTGGTAATGTGCTCCAGAGGCCACACATACTGTATTCGTGTGAAATTTTTGGAGATAATGAAAGTAACAGATTTTCCACAAATTCAAGAAAACGACCACAGAACTCACATTATTTCAGACAATATATATATTGTGTTAGAGACTCTAACATAACTTAGTAATGGTGGTACTTTTCTTCCTCTCTTTACTGCATGCCGTTTATAGTCCTGGGTGACCTATGATATTTCCAATTGGCTTTCATTTTAGATTTAAGGACCCAATCTCCAAAGGTTCGACAGGGTCACAAACGCCTTGCCAACCCCCTGTTAAAATAAAATTTGTTAGCAAATTTATTTATTATGTACTTATGTTTTAAAATTCCCTCATGTGTATCCCAGTGGAAGTGGTGCTTGCATCCTCTGTGCTAAGCTGCCCAAAGATACTTATAGTTCAAGTCTATTCGCCGACTGGAAGAACATTTTTCTAAGCCTTTCTTCGACTGGTTCCCGAGTTAGTCGATCTCTGGCATGACAAGCGAGTTTTTTTTTCTCCTGGAAAATCGGGTTTTTCGCCCAAAAACTCAAAAAATCGACCTAGAACCCACATTATTTCAGACAGTAACATATCCTATTAGGGTTTAGGTACAAAGAGGTGGCGCCACTTGTTTGTTGGTCTCTTCATCGATTGCCGCCTATAATTAGTCATAGTCATGGGCAAGCTATCTCTGATTGGCTGCCAGTGGAGATTGAACTGCCTACTCAGTCTCCAAAAGCTAGACAGCATTAAAAGGCCTTGCCTACTCCTTATAAGGGAATAAAAGCAATTAACTTATTATTTATTTATTACATTATCAAGTTGGTAGTTAATCTGTACAGGAAACAAGAAGCCATAGTAAAAACAGATCTTGGATTAACTTGAACTTCAGGTAGGCGAGTATGCCTACCCTCTCTCAGGTTTCACATATAAGCTTAGGGGTATCATGCATGTTGCACTGGATAAGCTGAAGACAAAAAATAGGATAACTGGCAGATGGATCAGCAGTGAGATATGTTGATATGAAGTAGCTTATGCACAGAGCCATTCAGTGGGGTTGCGCCACCTGGGTGTAAACTTTAGGTGCCTCCCTTCCAGTGGCAGCCGGTGAAAATTTTATGTGGGGATGCTACATATACAAAATAAAAAAAAATCTTTTTTTTCCTAATCAGTAACCAATTTATTAATAAATAAATTAACATATTAAGAAATTGCTTTATTAAAAATATTTCACTCACCATGAACAAACACCAATAATAAAAGTTTCGTGTCTCACAGAAATAATGTGCACATGCATACAATTTATCTGTAAGCGACACTGCCCAACAAGCAGTGTCGGAATCACTTGTAACATCGCAAACTAATATCGGCAAGTCTAGCTGCAATTGGTCGAATGCGATAATTCTGACACTGCATTAGATCGCAGTGCATTTGTTTCGTGCAATGATAATTGAAAAAAATATAACTCTTTTCATATTTTCAACAGTGACACTTGTCATAATTCAGCCGTGTATCTATAATATAATAAATAAATGTTATTTTAACAAAATAAAATATACAAAAAATAGTTCACCTTCACCACGAACACACACCAATAATAAAAGTTTCATATCTCACCAAAATAAGGTGCAGAAGCATACGATTTATCTGTAAGTGACACTGCCCAAACAAGTAGTGTCTGAATCACTCATAACATGCAATCACAAGCGCAAACGAATATCGGCGAGTCTAGCTGCAATTGGCTGAATGTGATAATTCCGACACTGCGTTAGATCGCAGTGCATTTGTTTCATAATCTAAAGCGTTAATTCAACAATTCCAACTATTAACTATTCAATCAATGTCAAAACATAAGCTGTAACCTTTAACATGTTGTATTGCATTTATATAATGTTGTAAGCATTATTATTTATAACACAAACAAAATTTAATTTTTTCATTTTTTCCTTGGGAGTGCTGCAGTGTCGCAGTGCTTATGTACAAGCCGCTACTGCTCCTTTCCATAAAAAATTAAAAGATCCCGAAGTACAATAACATGTTATGTTATGCCTCTAAATTATGTCCCCTGGGTTCATTGCACCCTTTTCACCCTGATATGGAAAGTGCCTGCCAATGCACTCCACAGCAATTGGTCTTCAAAAGAATACATTAAGTTCCATTCTACTCGCTGCCTAGCAGTTTTTCTAAGCCTTTCTTCAACTAGTGTCCAAGTTAGTCGATCTGTGGCACATCAAGCAGGATTTTTCATCCTGAAACTCGAATTTTTCATACAGTAGACTCAAGAAAATCGACCATTATCTGCATCCCTTCACTGGATGCCATTTAAATTGGTGATAGTCTTGAGCCAGATATCTCTAATCGGCTTCATTGGAGGCACATAAATATATATAATTCTTCAACACCTTTATAAATATTTCAAGATATATTGAGTTAGCTTTTCATTAGAAACACCCCCTGATTTTCGTATTTGGCACAATAACAAAGACATGTGCAGCAATTATAAATGGGCAAACCTATCTTCTGTATGTAATCAGTAAACGTTTACCAGTAATGGGGAAATGTGGAGACAAGCCTATTTGACTGCTGGCAGATAGTTGGGGCCAGGAGGGCAGGTGCCAATATTTTGGAAACCGCTGCGTGCGTTGGTTGCTTCATACTACTGTATCAAGAGTGTACCAGGATGTGATTAACAATGAATAGACATCCAACAGAAGAGCTCACATCAGCTGCATGTAGTTGATCCTTGAGGTGAGCATCATCTGGCAGTTCATCAACAATGTGCAAGTCACACAGCTCACCCACCAGTTCAAAATGGGGGGGGGGGGAAGAGTTTGACTCACTTTTCACTTTCACATGCACCACATCTTGTTTCATCTTGGGCTCCATAGTGAGACCAACAAGGGTGTTCCTGTTGATGGCCATGTATTGCAAAGAATACCTCACATGGGCCAAAGAACATCGGTAATGGACCCTCAACAGATAGGTTGTCTGAAGTGATGTGTCACATTTCCTGCTGCAACACGCTGATGGCCAGATTCACATTTGGTGTAAACAGCATGAAGGCTTACCCCCTGGTTGCACAGATGGGGTTTCATAGGCCAGTGGCAGTGGTGACATGCCTTAGATTCGTTGGTTAACATCCCACAAATACTGAATGGTGAATGCTACAGGGACCTGTTAGCAGATGATTTCCATCCATATCTGTAGGTCTACTGCAATCACAGTGGCATCTTTCAACAGGATAATACAGCTTGTCATCAGGCTCCTACAACTAGAGTGGTTAAAGTAACACAACAATGAATCACCACATTGCCTTGGTCCCCAAAGTCCGCTGATTGTAATCCAATTGAACGTGTGGGATATGCTAGAACCAGGTGTGAGAACTGCTGATTCTCCTCCATGGAACAGCTAGAGGTGATGCAGCAAGGGGTCGAGTTATGCATGGAGGATCAGTAGCACACTCAGGATTTAATCTTGGGGAGGAGGGGTATAGGGTAGAGTTGAGTAGACAATTTGAGAATACACGCTACGCATCGCATACGACCTATGACTGAGCTTCTGCAATGAGTGCTAATTAATAAGTAGTATAGAAATAGAAAATAGGACACAACATAAATAAAAAAAATGGATTTTTCCAAAATATTTTTGGAAAATTTTCGTTTTTTTTTTTTCCTTTTTCTTTGGGGGGAAGGGGCCCCCTGGCTGCACCACTGTGGAGGATATTCAACACCTTGTGGAATATGTTCCTAGGCATCCAAGCCGTGATTGCAGAGAGGTGGACTAACGTGTTATTAGGTGGCTGTTCCTAATGCAAAGCTAATTCAGTGTAGGTGATTGTCTGAAATAGTGGTTTCTACAGCTGATTTTCTTAAGTTTATGGGACGAAAAACCTGAGTTTCCAAGAAAAAAAACCACCTGTCCATGGCAGAGACTAACAAACTGATGAAGCAGTCGAATAAAGGCTTAGAATAAATTCCTCCAGTCAATGAAAAGACTTGAACTTAAGTCTATCTTCAGCTGGTCTGGCACAGAGGATGCAAGTGGCACTTCCTCTGAGTTAGACAGGCCTTCTAGAAACAATTCAACTGAAATAACTAACCAACTACTTTCCATGTATTAAAAATGAACTGGCAAACACACAAACTTCAGCATAAAGTAGCATGCTAATTTTGATAATGCCATTTCACTTTTGTTGACTTAATTTACAAATAAATGAAGAAAAAATTAAATTGAAAAACACTTAATGATATTGTGCTGACACCAAAGATATAGACTATTCTTGCACGTAATGGACTCAGAACCTGTTATTGCCATGTAAATTTAGTACATCTATTATTCATTACACCTGTTTAATGACTAACACCTTATAAGAACAAAATACATTAAATAAATCATGCTATGCATAAAATATAATATATATATATTTTTTTTCTAAATACAGTGGTACCTTGGTTTACGAGCATAATTTGTTCCGGAAACGTGCTAGTAATCCAAAGCACTCGTATATCAAAGCGAATTTCTGCATAAGAAATAATAGAAACTCAGATGGAAAAAAAAAAAAATCAGCTAACGCCTATTTGTTCCCATATAGGGAGTAGGTGGGAACAAATTTTTGTTCCCACCTACTATCATCTAGGAATCATCTAGGGTAAACAAATGTTTACCCTAGATGATTCGTTCCAAAACTAAAAAATATTCATATAAAAATGATTAATACAAAATACATAAAGTAATCGAATTTATTAATTACATTACAATTGCATATTACAGTAATTGTATTGGGTAGGTCAACTTTCATTTTCACTAATGGAATCACTGCTATCTGTTAACTCTTTTTCTTTTTCTGCAACTTTAATAAGGAACCTATCCAATGACACTTGCTTTTGCCTCCTTTTGAGGATTTCACGGAAATATGACATTGCATTGTCGTTAAACAGATTCATCGCTCGCACTGCCACAGCATTACTCAGGTGGTGCTTTGCTACAAAATTTTGCACTGTTTCCACACATTTTACACACCTCCCTAGACATCTTAGACGTAGACTTCTTATAAAATCTTGGGATGGCGGCCACTTGCATACCTTGTTCGTGCTTCCCTATGATTTCCTTCTTAACTTCCACCGTAATCATCTTCTTCTTCTTCTTACCGCCTTCCTTTCCAACCCTTTTCTTCATAGGGGGCCATTGTAGTAGTACAGTTAATAAAGAACAGTCACTACATTTGGACACAAAATAAAAAAATGCTTTATGCACGCACGCACACACACACACACACACACATGGTCACAACGCTAGCACGAATGTTGACTATACGAATGAGGTATGCCGACTGAGACTGCACATGCGAGATGATTACCCACAATCCCGAGTGGCTTGTGATCACGTGACGCTCGGCAGACAAAGCGTTTAGGTAATACAGTACTTGTATTGCAAGATGTCACTTGTTTATCAAGTTAAAATTTATTAAAAATTTTTGCTCATCTTGCGAAACACTCGCAATCCAAGGTACCACTGTATATAAAATAAACATACAATAAATAATAATTATTACAGTGATGTCCAAAATCTAAGGACAAACACTATTTCTAAAGATTACAAGCAGAAATTCTGACAAAACAGGCTTGTGGAAATTTGTACAACTGATGATTTTGAGTAGAAAGTGGATACACATTCATATTTTTGAATTGCTTGTAAAGGGATCACATGGTAGCACTCAACAGGATAAAACACAAAGGTTGTGCTAAGCAAACTGTGTTTCAAGGAAGCTCTTTTTGTGGTGAAATAAAGTGTTTCAAACTTGGATGTTTTGTCTCAAAGACATCGTGTAGATGATTTCACACGGATAATTTGTATTTTTCAAATTAATTTGAATAATTAGCGTATCCACTCTTCAGCCAAAAGGCTGTGGGTTCAAATCCCACCACAGGCATGGATGTTTGTGATGGTCTGTGAAAATACTAGTGCTAGGCAGTAGATGCGTTGGTGTAGTTGCAGTTCTTTGTAGTTGGTGAATGGAGTGGTGGAGACAGTTGTAGAGCAGGTGCCATCCCCTCGATGAGTCTTTGTACTCCCCGGAGGAGTCACGTAATAATAATTATTATTATTTTTATTATTAGAAAGCCTGAAGAGGGCCGCAGAATTACTGAAACTGCCAGTGAGTTTGAAATCTCATATAGATTGAACTCTCTGGCAGTATCAGTAATTTTGAATTTCAAACCAATGGAATGTGTTCCACATTTGCTAAGAGGTCACCCCTGCTCTATCACAGAGCATGAAAATAGATTTTTGGTTATAACAGCAAAATGTAATCTACGCACCATGGCAGGTCAGCCTGCAAGTTAGTTCCATTCAAGCACAGGTATGCAGATATCTCAACAAACTGTGGCAAGACATCTGCAACAAGTAGGCCTATACATCCGAAGACCTGTAGTCTGCATCCCTTTATTCGCAGCTCATCGTTGAATCCATAACAAATAAACAAGACACCAATGGACTAATGCACTCTTTACAGACGGCAGTCATTTTAGTCTTTTCTCTGATTCTAGATGAGACTTGATCTGGTGTGAAAGCAACACTGTTTACCATTGAAAAAAAGTTCTTGAAAGGGATAGATATGGCAGTGCTGGGGTCATGGTGTGGGGAGGCATTATGCTTACTGGATGCACCGAACTACAAGTGCTGGAAAAAGGGACTATGACTAGTGAAAAAAATTGCGACAAAGTACTTCAACATCATGTTTGATTGTTCTGTGGTGCTGTAGGTGAAGAATTCATTTTTATGGATGACAATACCATATCACATTGTACACGAGCATTAGTGATACTTCTAGAGACTGAGGATATTAATTGGATCGAGTGGCCAGCATGCTCCCTAGATCTCAACCCATAGAACACATTTGGGATGCAATAGGGAGATGCATTGCTATTTGAAATTCCCATTTGAAAACAAACAAGGCCTATTCCTTGCTGTGAAGAAAAAGTCGACCAGTTTGTCTCGAGAACACAGCATGGTATGATGCGAGAGCTGCATCGCAGTTTTGGGTGGCCATATTCCATGCTGAAATGTCTCTCCGCACTGTTTACTGTAAACACTCTACATTAATTTTTTAACTATGTGCTTGGGAAATTGGTAACTTTTACCAAAAACATATTGCCATTTAATTTGTACAAAATGTATAACACATTTTTTGTGTAATATAATTTACACACTCTATCCCATATACCACTCTATTTAGTATGCTGGAAATAAATTTATGTCCACATTTGGCTGCAGTCTTGAAAATTTTTTCATATACTGTACAGTTAAAAATGTAATTCGTCCTTAACTTTTGAACACCAGTATATTATTATGCTAAGAATTCATGGAGTCACAGACTCATCTAGGAGGTTCCCTTGGTCATAAATACACATCATACCATGCCTTAAACATATTCAAATTCTCTGCAGACATCGCACTCTCAGGCAATGCATTCCAATCATTCACAACTGTCAACACAAAAAACCTGCTTCTTCCCTTACTCACACCCTTCTTATACAGCTTCCAGGGATGACCTCAATTTTCTCACTCATCTTCCATCATTTTATGAAAAACCTATTCAATTAATCCTACAGCAACACCTTACTAACTTGTACATTTATAATATCATCCACTTCTTCCTATCCACTAGGACAGCAAATTGCATCATCTCAACCATTTTTCTTATTCAACATTCCAGAAATCAAATTATTTTGGTCTATTGCCTCTGGACCCTCTCCAACATCTCTTCATCCTTTTGAAAACCAGGTGACCAAGTCTGTGTACAGTAGTCCATATGTGGCTTAATCAGAACCTCACACACTGGAACCATAATCTCCTTACTTCTAAAAGTCACTGTCCTCTGCATCATTTTCAGAAATTGTTGTGTTGTTCTCACAATTTTGCCAATATGTACTCTAAATTTTAGATCCTTATCCCCATCCTCAGCAAGAATAAATTCTACATATCTTTCTTTTCCAAATTTTAAAACATTACATTTCACAATATTAAACTGGCATCCCCACTCCTGTGAACATTCACATAGTCTATTCAAGCCTTCTTGTAAGGCCACAACATCTGCTCCACTCCTCATAGTTCATCCCAATTTTGTATCATCTGCAAACAACTGAATATTCTCATTCAAATCTTTCCCAATATCATTAACATACAGGTTAAACAGCAATGGCCCTAAAACAGATCCCTGAGGCACAGAGGTGTAGCTGGGGGGGGGGGGAGGTCCGCTCAGGGCGACACTTTGAACATTTTTGAACTTTTGTAGCTAATTCTAAAATACAGTCTCGAGAACTCAGTTCCAACTATTGTAATACTACAGCGAAATTTCCTCATAATTGCTGTAAGTGTTGCTAGTTGTGAGAGGAGTTTTTCTAAATAAAATTGATTAAGAATTACCTACATTACTATGAAATAGACTTTGACAATGTCATCGACAAGTTTGCTAACAGAAAAGCAAGAAAAATAACATTTTAGAATGTTGAAATTAAAGCTTTACTTCAAAAATAAACATAGTGTTTTAATTTATTTCCCTACACGTCATTTTGACTTTTTGTAGTATTTTTGGTGTGTATTGAGAGGGTAGCAAAAGCTCTAGCTACATCACTAGTGACTTTCCTTTTCTGGAATATGGCTTACTCCCATACACAACTTGTTGATACCTATCAGACAGCCATTCTCCAATCCAATGCACTAGTCTAATATTCAACCCATCTGCTCTAGCTTGGCTATCAACTTATCATGCGGTAATATATTAAAAGCAATTGCAAAGTCTAAGTATAGTATTGTGTATCCATCTTCCACCTTATTGTAATAAGTAAGTAGATTATTAAAACATGACCTCCCTTTAGCAAATTCATGCTGTCAATCAAACATTATGCCATTGTTGTCAACCAAATTCTGGATTTTCACCAGCCTTTCCAACACTTTAACCACAACACCTGACACACAGATTTACCTATAATCCGATGCTTGAATTCTGTCACCTCCTTTATGAAGTGTACAATCTTGCCTTCCTTTCCCTTTGGACTCCTTTTTCACTCCTTAATAAAAACTTGTCAAATAATAATAAGCACTTCTCTGATATCCCTCTCCTTAAAGCCTGAATTTATTGACAGCTTACGGTTCATTATCAGTAGTAGCTTAGGGTTGGAGACTAGCTTTCCTCCAAACTTCAAATGTTTAGGACTAAAGCAGGCCTGCCTACTCTCTTTGGGAATAAAAGGCGCTACTTTTTTTCTTTTTTTTAAAACCAAATTGTTTGCAGTTGCAAACAAAAAACAGTTGTTCATCTTTTTGAGAACTTCATACACCTATATTCCATTCTAATAATTATATTCAGAATTATGACAATTGAACAAAATGCTCAAAAAGCTATTTGCTGAAATGTTGTATGTCATGCAAAATCAAGTCATATGTTCAATGAAAATTTAACTCATCATACCAATCTGCCTATCACTCTCACCAGGATCAGTGTTCTTACAGTTGAGATAACTTATCCTCCTAGGAAACTGCTTAAGCTGCTTAGTGAGTTATGATGGCCCTGACTCTCACTATAACAAACACCATTCAAACTCACTCACTGCCACAAAAACCAAAATATTCTACCTAAAGCCCAAACAATTGCATCAGCAAACTATGAACTATAACAAACTAGTTTTGTGATGCCCATAATGTTGTTACAGTAAGTCCACTGTGGTAAATATATCAAGCAGCTGGATAATGAGCTTAAAAACTGACAATATTGAAAAATAAGTCTGTCATGATGCTCAAGAACTTCAGATATCCATTTCCTCGAGAGGTAGTTGTGTAGTAAATTACATTTTCAAGCCACCTCATAGCTCCAACATAAGCTCTCTTTTTTTTTTCTTAATTAGTATGTGTAAGGAGGAGAGAGAGAGAGAGAGGCATAAATTTAGTATGCTGAGCAGCACATGGAGGGATTACACTGAACTTGTTCACTGCCATAAATAACTAAAAATTATACATTCCAAACTGTCATTTCAAATACTAGCATAATTTTTTGGAACCATATAAGTGACAAATGAATTCCTGTTGGAGGTTTAATGGAATAATTATCAGCACTGAGAAAGGATTAAAAATAATTTTAATACTTCCAATATTTCGTCTCTGTCACAGAGACATCTTCAGGGATTACCAAAAACTTTTTGTAACAACACACACACAAAAGCAATACAGTAGTGAGTGAAACCGTATTTGCTTAAATTAGGTTGATTCCTGAGTGCAGATGCAGATTCAAAAAACAGTCTTTCTCTTTTGAATTTACTATGGTGGAGCATGGTCGTTTTTTTTCCAGGAGACCCTGTGGATAGTATCCAAAGCATGGTCTGCAAGGTCAGATTGATCATAATTGATTGCAGATGTAAGATCTGTGTTCTTCTAACCAGGATGGATGCTGACCTGCCTGTCTGTCCAAAGTAAGCCAGTTTACAGGCACAAGGTACTCTATACACTCCAGGCACTGAGAAAGGAGGGAGCTGGTCTTTGGTGGAATGGATAAGGGTAGCAAGTTTAAGGTAGTGCTTAAAAGCTGTATGGAGGTTGTACTTTTTTAATGATCTGGCTATTTTTTCTGATGTACCATGGATGTAAGGTATGGTGATGGATTTTCTGTAGTCCTGAACAGGTGGAAGGGGAATTCGGAAGGATTTGATTATTTTTTTAATCCTGTAGTCATTATAGCCATTGGAAAGGAAGGTGTTGTGTATGTGTGTGAGTTCAGTTGAAAGAGCAGTTTCACTGGAACAAAGATTGTGGGCTCTATTGGTTAGAGTTTTAATAATGCCTCTCTCACTACCACCACCCCTTCTGAGAGGGGGTGGTGGTAGTGAGAGAGTTTGTGAATGTATCTGCCTGTATGAGTAGGTTTTCTATATACCAAGAAAGAAAGGTTTACCATTAGGAAGACATGTTACTAAGGTGTCCAGGAAGGGCAAACTATTGTTATTTTCCTTTTCCATCATAAACTGGATTCTTGGATGTAGACTATTGAGGTGACTGAGGAAGGAATCTAATGTGTCTGGGCATGAGGCCAAACAGAGAACACATCATCTACATATCTTAGCCAGATATAAGTTTTTAGAGAGGAAGAGTCAATGGCTCGTTTTTTTAAATTTTCCATGTAAAAATTGGCAAGAGGGGGTGAGAGAGGGGAACCCATAGCAGTTCCATCCATCTGTTTGTAGATTTTGTTCTTTCAAGAAAAATAACCAGAGTTGATGGCAAAGGAAAAGAGATCTAAGATATCACAAGGAAAAACGTTTTTTAAGAGTGTTAAGGTGTCAGTTATGGGAATATTGGTAAACAATGAGATGATGTCAAAGCTGACCAATATGTCTGTACTATTTAAAGTATGATTTTCAATTAAGTTTTTAAAGTGGGTAGAGTTTTTTACATAAGATGTGGTAACACCAGTGAGGGAGGTCAAAGAGTTAGCTAGTTGCTATGACAATTAGCAATGTACATTGGTGGCATCTACTATAGGTCTTAGGGGAGAATTAGGTTTATGGATTTTAGGTAAACCGTATATACGGGGGATGGGGGGGGGACGAGAACCGAATGGTTTGAGTTTTTTTGTAATGTCAAGAGGCCAGGAGGACACTGTTTAAGAAGTTTTTTTTTAAATTTTTTAAAAGGGCACTAACAGCATCTTCGCCGAGTCGTTTTGACAATAGGTTGACTACAGTATGGAGCGGTTGAACTTAAGGTGGCGGTTTAGATTTACAGAGGTTATTAAACTTTTTGATGTGCTTATTTTTTATTATTTGGAATTCTTTCTGAGAAGAAGCTTCTGATATGCCAAAGAGAATGGACCAAAGTTCAGGATTGAGTATAGCGGAGAGCTCTGATTGTAACGAGCCAACGGCGCCATTTGTCGTAGTGAGGCTGGCATGAGTTGCGGTAATCTGTTCTCATAATAGTGCCAGACTAACACGTTTGTATATCGGGAGGGCTTCATTTGATGTAAATTTGATTTAAAGTCTAACACAGTTAGGAATAACTCTTGAGTCCCGACATCTTTTTAAAAAGGCCAGCCAACAATAACAATAGTTTACCCTTCCTGGAAACCTTACTAACACACCTTCCTAATGGTAACCTTTCTTTCTCAGTATATAGAAAACCCACTCATACAGGCAGATACATTCACAAACTTTCCGACCACCACTCCTCTCAGCATTATGGCATTATTAAAACTCTAACCAATAGAGCCCACAATCTTTGTTCCAGTGAAACTTCCCTTTCAACTGAACTCACACACAACACCTTCCTTTCCAATGGCTATAATGATTACAGGATTAAAAAAATAATCAAATCCTTCTGAATTCCCCGACCACCTGTTCAGGACTACAGAAATGCCATCACCATACCTTACATCCGTGGTACATCAGAAAAAATAGCCAGATCACTAAAAAAGTACAACTCCATACAGCTTTTAAGTCCTACCATAAACTTGCAGCCCTTATCCATTACACTAAAGACCAGCTCCTCTCTCAGTGCCTGGAGTATATGGTGTACCTTGTGCCTGTAAACTGGCTTACTTCGGACAGGTCAGCATCCATCCGGTTAGAAGAACACAGATTTTACATCTGCAATCACGATTATGGTCAATCTGGCCTTGCAGATCATGTTTTGGATACTACCCACAGGATCTCCTGGAAAAAAAAAACGACCATGCTCCACCATAGTAAATTCAAAAGAGAAAGACTGTTTTTTTGAATTTGCATCTGCACTCAAGAATCAACTTAATTTAGACAAATACGGCTGCATTAAACTTCCCAAAATTTGGGAATCATTAATTATTAGAGATCCCTCTTTACGTCTTAGGCCAGCTGCAAATGCCCATAGAGGGCACACCACCTAGATGGGACTTTAGTTTCACTCACTACTGTATTGCTTTTGTGTGTGTGTGTATTGTTACAAAAAGTTGTTTGTAATCCCTGAAGATGTCTCTGTGAAAGAGACAAAATATTGGAAGTATTAAAATTATTTTTAATCCTTTCTCAGTGCTGATAATTATTCCATTAAACCTCCAACATGAATTCTGCACAGCACTTAAGCCTCAACACACGGACAAATGAATTCCAAAACATTAAAAGCAAAATCTCATATAATACAAACTTCAAAGTACAATACACGAGGTGTGGCTATTAAATAACAAGACTAGTTGCAAAAATGTGGTTTATTATTACAATTGTACAACTTAATTGTTATCCCCTTCAACATACTCTCCTCCTCTGTCTATACACCGTTGCATAGAAATTTTCCATTGTTGGAAGCAGTGCTTCAAGTCATCAGGTGTTATCTGCTTCAGTAGCCCTGCCATTTTCTCCTTTACGAGCAATGCCGATTGTTTTTTTGATCTCAATGGCTTAGTAATGGTTGAATGGGTACCACAGGTCAGACATTTAACCAACATTATTATCTTGAGGTTCTGGCCAAGCTGAGAGAACAAATGAGGAAAAAGAGACCCAATCTGTGGAAGAACAACACTTGGATTCTCCATCAAGACAACGCTCCAGCCCACAGTGCACTGTCTGTAAAGCAGTATCTGGCTGATAAGAAGATCCCAGTATTGGACCATCCACCTTACTTGCCAAACTTAGCTCCACGTGACTTTTACCTTTTTTCGAAAGTTGAAATCCGCATTGAAGGGCACCCAAATTTCAGTCAGTGGATGAAGTAAAGGAGAAAACTAAAGCATTACTGAAGCAGATAACACCCGATGACTTGCAGCACTGCTTCCAACAATGGAAGATTCGTATGCAACGGTGTATAGATAGAGAAGGGGGAGTATGTTGAAAGGGGGATAACAATTAAGTTGTAGAATTGTAATAATAAACCACATTTTTGGTGTAATAATAAACCAGTCTCATTATTTAATATCCACACCTCGTATAAACAATTGTGTAGTGTAATTCTTGAGCTACTAACTCAAGAATTACACTACACAATGTCATGCAGTACCATGATTTGACAGATAACACAATTTCAAAGTACAGTATCACTAACAGACTTGCTTTATAATTATTTTAATTATACTTACTTTTAATAATATTTAATTGATGAAATTGACTTTCATCGTTGATCTGAAAAAAGTTTGGTCAACGAAAGGGAGGAGGAGGAGGGCATGTGGTGATAGCAACAGAGGAAACACTCCAGATGCTTCTTGCTTGGAAAGCAATTTTAGATTCTAGCAAAACACTTGAAGGTGACTATCCCATATACCACTCTATTTATTAATAAATGAATCCAAGGATTTATTTAAAATGATAAAAACAAACATTTTTCAGGGAATTTAAGCATTTATATTTCCAAAGTTATTACAAAAGCTAAATTTTATGAAAGCAGTTGAATATTTTGTCATAATTAGATACACTATAATCTGAGTAAACACTGAATATTCTACAATATCATGACAACTGCTTAATTATCATCATTTATAATTATACTAAAAAAAATAAATATTTGAGATCAATATAATGTGTATGGTTCCAATCGTTATTGAATTTGATTAGCTTGGTTGCTCCACTGCTTCTATTCACTATTTGCCCTGAAAGCAATCAAGATAGGCAATTAGACTATAAATAAATAAATAACAAAGAAAGTGAAAGAAATTACATAAAATTATACATATCTAACAATTTCAAAGAAATCTTATATCGATATATAAGATTTCTTTGAATTTTTTTTTTTTTTTTTGGATTTTGCAAAGGCATTTTAACAGGATGCCACATGATAAGCTTATATTTAAGTTGCAGCACATGGGTTTAGTATGTCGGGTTAGTCAACTGGATTCAGGATTGGCTGTCTGATAGGTAACAGAGAGTTGCATATGGTGGGACAATATCAAGGAAGCAGAAGGTTACAAGTGGGATTCTACAGGGTTCAGTACTGGGACATGTATTGTTTAACCTTTATATCAATGACATTATCAATGGATTGCAAGGTTGTTTGTAGATGATGTGAAGCTGCGAAGGGTTATTAGTAATAGTGCAGATGTGGCAGCCATGCAAGAGGATTTGAATAAACTAGACAGATGGGAAAATGAATGGGGGTGTCGTTTAATGCAGCAAAATGAAGTCTTGAAGTTTGGGGAATACAATGGAATGATAACTATTTTATTTCTGCAGCGTCCTTCTCATTATTGCAGCAATCCTCAATGTTATCTTCACCACCTTTGCAATATGCCCCCTGAATTTCAGGTTTCTATCAATCATCAACCCCAGATCTCTTATCTCCCCTACTTCCTCTAATATAGCTCCTCCAATAGAGTATGCATCGTCCCATTGATGTGTCCGAAACCTCAAGACCTTACATTTTGCTGCATTAAACTGCACCCCCAGTCATTTTCCCATCTGTCTAGCTTATTCAAATCCTCTTGCAGGGCTACCGCATCTGCACTATTACTAATAACCCTTCCCAGCTTCACATCATCCACAAACAACTGAATATCCCCTGCAATCCACTGATAATGTTATTGATATAAAGGTTAAACAGTATAGGTCCCAGTACTGAACCCTGTGGGACCCCACTTGTAACCCTCTGCCTCCTTGAAATTGCCCCACCATACACAACTCTCTGATACCTATCAGACAGCCAATCCTGAATCCTTAAGTTGCAGCCATGTGCTGCAACTTAAATATCAGTTTATCATCCAGCACCCTGTCAAATGCCTTCACTAAGTCCAAGAAAATGGCAGTATATGCTTTTCCCTCATCTACTGCTCTTGTAACTTTATTATGAAAGGCTAGCATATTACTAAAACAAGAGTGCCCCTTAGCAAATCCATGTTGACTCTCACAGATAACATTACCCTCATCTGCCCAATGCTGTATATGGTCACTCACTAATTTCTCCAAGATCTTAATAACTACTGATGAGACAAAAACTGGCCTATAATTAGACACTTCCAGTCTGCTACCACCCTTATACAATGGCACTATCTTACCTTCCTTCCATTTCCTGGGCACCTTTCCTGTAGCCAGACTTTCATTGAAAAGCCAGGTCAAAGAAGCTGTCAGTTCTTTAGCACATTCTCTCAAATCTCACACTCTACTTCTTCTGCACCTCTAAACCTTGAACCTGCCCTATCTCTCTAGTATTTAAATTTACTCTGCCAGGATGAAATACTCCGATAAAATGTTCATCGAACAATTTCACTATGTCCTCTAGACCAGGCACACTATTACCATTTTTATCCCACAATGTCATTCTTCCACAATATATAATTTATGACTTATCCGCCCTTCAAAAAACAATGACCCTTCAGTTAGGATCTATGCACATCAATGAACTCTGTTGAACACCACGCAATAGTACCTCGATCGTCCGAACTCGCTGTTGTGATAACTGAAGGGTCAGATAAATGGCAGAATATATATATATATATATAATATATATATTCTGATAACTGAAAGGTTGCATAAAAGGCAGATTACTGTATTTATACATTCATGACACATACACATGTGTGTGTGTGTACATACATACACAGGGTGTCTGGGCTAGAGGTATCCAAAAATAAAGTACTCTCTCTCACGTATCCACGGAGGATAGGTTTAATGACACCCCGCAGACACCTGAAACCATGGATAGTACCAAACCCTATATATATATATACTATGTTTTTTCCTATACATATATACCTATGATAAAGTTTAATTTATAAATTAGGCACAGTAAGAGATTAACAACAATAACTAATAATAAAATGGAACAGTTATAACAACATACTGTAATAAAAGTTATTTGAATGTGAATGCAATCTTAGCAAATGTTTATTATTATTATTTATTTATTATTTTATGAAGTCAAGAACTTTCATCTTTTTCACTTAAAAGGAAGGACTTTATGGCATATCCGAATTGCCAGCATCACTACTCTAATGCTTTAGGGCCATTATTAAATAAAATAAGGATTACTTCAACACAAGCATTGTGATACCAAGACAGTAACCGAGAACTACTCAGAACGCTGAACAATTTTATGTGGGCAATGCAAAATTACATAGGCAAAGTGGATATTAGATCCAACATTATTTCAAAGCCGAATATTTGTAGAAACAACTATGGAAGTTTTGTAAGTTGACCTGAGAGCTTACGAGAATACAATCCTTGGCATCCCTGAGTTGCTGTAGCTACCTAAGTCAAGTAGTGCAAGAAGGCAACTCAAGGATGCCAAGGATTGTGTTCTTGTAAGCTCTCAGGTCAACTTACAAAACTTCCATAGTTGTTTCTACAAATATTCAGCTTTGAAATAATGTTGGATCTAATATCCACTTTGCTGATGTACTTATAAATTATTTATTTCTGGAATTTGCCATTTAATATTTTTGGACTGGGGTTGACCATGGATAACTGAAACTGCAGATAAGGGGGGGCACTTATGGTATACACATATATCTCAGCATCTATCAGGTTTATTAAAACAAACTTTTAACAATGTAAAATAACAAATATGTATAATTACAAAAATTAAAATTTTTCTTATTATTATACAGAGTAACTCACCAAGTTTTTATAAAGGTTAAAAAAAGTTTCAATGTGGACACCTTATGTAGCTCAACAGATGTCAAAAGGATACTCAAGCTCCTGTCAAATGTTTTCCAGAATCTGAGGAGTTATTAGAGTAACTGCTGCAATGATATGCTGTTTCAAATGTCCAAATCTTGGATACACTCTTTAATAAAGCCCCATGCAAAAAAAAATCCAGTGAAGTCATATCTGGAGATCTTAGGCAGCCAGGCCTCCTCTTCCAATCCAACATTCAGGAAATTCTCATTCAAAAATGTAGTAACATCTTAATGCTGTAGAACAGCAATGATCTGCAGCATGTCAAGGTAAGTGTGTCCTGTCACTGTGGGCTCTATGAAAAAAAAATGGACTGATGATCATTTTTGTGCACTCTTAACAATTGACTTTTGGTGTGTCGCTTTCATTTTTGATCACTTGTGAGGAACTATCATTTGGGACTATGTCAAATGCAGCAGTTGTGTCTGTTAACTTTCCCACAAATGTGAAAGATTGATTCATCACTGAATAACAACAGATCAAGATAACTGGGATTGTCATTGATATTACTGATAATCTCAGCAATGAAATCAGTTCTCAAGCAGTGATCATCTGGCTGAAGGTATTGAAGAAGTCAAAATTTGTATGTAAACAAATGATGTTTGTGAACAATGTCGTGAACTGTTGAATGAAGAATCTGCACTTAATTACTAGCCTGATTAATTAACTTATGTTGGCTCCTAGAGAATGATGCATGCACCTGATCCATAGTCACAAGCATTTTTGGGTGTTTCCTAGCTCATGAAACCAAACTTCCTGTCTCTTTTAGAGTCTCATCAATCCCACTGAAGAATGGATTTTGATATGGGAGGATTCACATTTCATTCGCATTGTGCACACTGCTGAACATGTGTAACTGATTTAAATTCAACTAATCAAAGCACACACTGCACCTTCCACTGTGGCATCCACAACTACACATGCGCACTAGCAACGTTGAAAGTGTGACAAAACAAATCTTGAAAAGATTTCCTATCAACTGAGCTTTAGCTTGAGAAAATATATTATTATTATTAGGGGCAATTCCAAAAAAGTCCTTAGACTCATAGAGGGAGAATTATCCAACATTTGTGCAGTATCTATCATACTTTGCTTTGAACACATTCAGTCATGGCACCCACAACAGTCTCTGGCAACCTATTCCACTCATTCTCTACTCTCTCCAAGTAAAAATTGTAGTGCTAACTATGCTCTTACTCAGTTTCCATGGATGGCACCTAGTTCTCTCACTAACACACCTGTTTTGAAAACTTTCCTCTGAATTAATCCCAAATACCCTCAGTAATTTGTGTGTGTCTCAATCATATCGCCCCTTTCTGCCTATCAACTAGTTTCTGTAACCCAAAAATCAACTTGTTCTTGTAAGGTTTATTCCATAGACCTGTCTCAATCTTGGTCAGTCACTCACCTCGGGATACTCTCCACCTACTCATCACCAAGAAACCTTAGCACCCAGATCTGTGTACAGTAGTCAAGATGGGGGTCTTATGAAGGCTCAATAAAGAACAACAACAGCTTACTTGTCTCTGCTCATCAAAGTATTCTTCGATAACCAAGTGATTGAATGAGCCAGTTTAGCCACTTTTGCTATGTGTCCCCTAAACTTTAACTCCCTAACCACTAACACTCCCAAGTGTCTGGCTTCATCAATTTCCTGGAATACAGTTCCACCAATGTGGCATACAGTTAGTAATCTGTTCACCCCACAATGCATAACCTTCACTTTGCCACATTAAGCTGACATCCATTCTCCTTTTCCAAGTCTGCTAATCAATCCAAATCATCCTGCAAAATTTTGACATCATCTATATTAACTATTGCTCTACCCAACTTTCCATCATTGGCAAATAACTGAACAGTTCCTCTCAGATCCTTTCCTATATCATTAATGAGCAATTAATGATATAGGAAAATTAAACAGTAGTGGTCCAAGAACAGAACCATGTGGCACAAGTCACTTGTCACAGACATTCTTTTGGACTCTACTCCTGAATAAACTACTCTCTGATATCTTTCCATCAACCACCTTCATATCCATCTCTCACAAACTCTATATCTACACCCATGTTCTGCAGTTTACTGATTAGAATTCCATGTGGCATCCTGTCAAAGGTCTTTGCAAAGTCCAGCAGTATCACTGTAAACCCATTACCTTTATCCAACTCAGCTGTCATCGTATCAGTGGCAGCCAGTGAAGTTTTAAGTGGGGGTGCTGCTTATATAATATAATTAAAAAAAATTCTTTTTTTTCCTAATAAGTAACCAATTTATTAACAAATAAATCTACAGATTTATTTATTAATAAATTCAATACTAATTAGGAAAAAAATAATGTTTTATAGAAAGGGGGATGGTAAATCGCTTTATGTTTTAATAGCCGGGTACGAAACTCGGATTGAAATCCATAGTTTCATGCCGAAAAAACTATTGGCAGGCCCAAGTGTAAATGATCACTTGGGTAGTACAACACCAGGGCAACTCCATGCAAAGGTGGAGCAAGCTCCCTCACTAACTTTAATATTCTCTCATAATGTAAAAGCCAGCTCCTAAGAGAGATATATATATATATTGTTTTACATTATGAGAAGAGGTCATTACCCAGACCAGTTTCAACCTTTTTTGAGGTCTCATCAGTGAGTAGGCAGACCTGGAATATCAAGGTTTTAAGTGAACATGAACTTACATACCTCTACTATCGAATTGCCGAAGTGGTGTACTCCTATATTTAATGTTAATTACTAATTTAATAAGCCGAAAGGCTATTTTACTGGCGAATGTTAATAGAAAGGAGATGGTAAATCCCTTTATGTTTTAATAGCCAGGTACGAAACTCAGATTGAAATCCATAGAGTTTCATGCCGAAAAAACTATCGGCAGGTCCAAGTGTAAATGATCACTTGGGTAGTACAACACCAGGGCAACTCCATGCAAGGTTGGAGCAAGCTCCCTCACTAACTTTAATATTAAAATATTAAAACATAAAGGGATTTACCATCCCCCTTTCTATTAACATATTCACCGGTAAAATAGCCTTTTAGGCTTATTAAAAAAGAATGGTTTTTTTTTTTAAATTTTGTATAGGCAGCACCCCCCACTTAAAACATCACGGGCCGCCACTGCATCGTATTATAAAATGTGAGCAAGTGACTAAGGCATGACCTACCCTTCACAAAACCATGCTTCCTCCCCCCCCCCAACAGTATCCTATTTCCATCTATTCATTCCTGTATTTTGTTCTTGACCAACTTTTTCAATACTTGTGACAACTTCTGATATGCTCATTGGTCGGTAATTTGCTACATCGGTCTTGGAGCCTCCTTTATGCAATGGAACTATTTCCTCCCTCTCCCCTCCCCCTCAGGACTAACCCAGTTTAATCTGTTCAGAGCTGAGACAGATTAAACAATACAGTCAAGGGCACTGACAATTCCCTTGCCGCTTCATGTAAAACTCAAGCTGGTATACATCCAATCGCACAGCTGTATTCACATTAAGGTTCTGTAATATGCTATGCTGTTCCATTTCATTTATCCCAGTTCCAGTATAAGCCTTTGGATCACTCATTCCTGCAATATCACCACCTGGATGATATACTCTTGAATATAGTGGTTCTCGCATTATAAGCCATATTTTTGGATACCTCTAGCCCGATACCCTGTCTACATATATATATATATACATATATCCATAATAATAACACAATATTTAAACCCAGGCTGGAGAGCAGCAATCTCATCGACTCTGCCATCAGGCAACATGTTGCAGCATAATGCAGTCATGATTGAATGCTTATTACAAGTTGAGAAAGGAAACCACATTCACAATAGATGAAAAACAAGAATAAGTGTTCAATGAAAACTGAGAAACTGGCATTATCACACACACACAGAAAATAGGTAATGTGAAAGCACATCACCTGTTATGAAAATTTTTCTTAGTTACTAATTATAGCTTCTACTACTCTAGATTATCCACAGATATCTTAGTCCCATCATCTATCAGAGGACCTGTGCTGTGGAAAGATTTGGTGAAACTGTTGCTTTTGACATTTCTAGGACATATGATCAAGTCTGGCATAAGATGCCTCAACAAAATTGGCACAATTCTGTAACTAATTTCTCTCAGGTCATTCAGTGTATCTCATTGTGGACCATTTCCTCTCTCAGATTTCTCCAATTACGAAGAGTATTATTCTAGGGCGCTGGCTCTGTTTTTCTCTCAGTTTCTCATCTTACAGACTTCAAAACCGTGTTCATAGTTTGTTGATGAAAGTGCATGTCTTCATCTTACTTTATTTGATAAACCTTTCAGTATCCATGCAAATACCTTAAACGCTTTTCTTCATACCATGCTTTAACCTAGATGACAGCTTAGGAGCCTTTAGTTCTACCAAAACATACTTAAGCGTTTTTTATTCCATAAAAAAAAGTCTTGATTTACCTTTACCTTCTCCTTACCTTTGATAACATCCACTTTGCCAGTCAAAACAAGATCAGATCTCCTTTGTTTTTTTTTTTTTTGGCTGATATCTTCTTCTAGAACAAACATTCATGTCCTAAGTACAATCATATAGTTTCCTAGGACATGAATGTTTGTTCTAGAAGAAGAAGATATCAGCCAAAAGATATTATCCAAGCAAACTAGTTTTCTACACTCAATCAGGCAATTTTCACCTTACAACTCTGTAAATTCAAAAGCTGTCTTTTAAATTAAAGATGTGCCAAGAAATTATATTCTTGTTTAATCCTTTATCCAAGTGTAAGCAAAGAAAGTTTGCATGTGAAGTATCTTCACGACTAGGCTACTTATATATATATAAAGGCTAACAAGTAGTTCATTTTAATTGCCTTAGTATCCTGTAATGAAAAGCACACATCCCTTCAGGTGTGTATAATGCTATGTATTATACAAACAAAATCTTCAAAATTTTCAAGCAAATCTGTCTATGCTGTCTCTCACACTTAAGTTGAGGTACCAAAACCTTCTAAAAATTCTTGGAACAGCCCAGAAGAAGTCAGTTCACTCATTGACTCACGATTCCATCTCTACTTGCATTGTTTCAAACAGCATTCTTGTGAAAGTAACAGTATCCCCTTATCCATTTACACTGCCATAATGTGCTATAGTTTCTGAAACCTCTTGAAACACTCTCTTTTGTAATTTGATGCTAATAATAAGCTTTGTGATGCTTGATCAACAACAACAAAAAAAAAAATTGTGTATTTCTAAGACTTTTGTGGTTAGGATACAATTCAGCTGGTATCCAGTACAAAGACCACATTTAAAGTTGTGACCATTAAAACTGCTTTATTATCTTTCATGTACAGGAATAACAATAAACTGATCAGGATGAAAAAGAGAGATAAAATAAAAGGTATTAGATAATTTAAAAAAAAGAAAAAAAGAAAGAGAAATTTATTAGATACTCAGTTATTGGAAAAGGAATCTGTGGTTAAATAGCACAACACTGAATGCATGAATATTATTCAAGCCCATGTACTCAGTGTTGTGTTCAAAATAACAATACTTCATAAGTACTTCATATATAATGTGCCTCATATCTGAGATTTGCACACTCAATATTTTTGATGAACAAGGACCAGACTTCGAGCGAGATAATACCTTGATCTCTGTTACATTGTGTTGAGTTACAGAACATTTCAGAAGCTTCTTTGAATTTCCTAACAATTTTTTTTTTTAAATCTTCGATGTATTCTGGCATATGGATTTTTCTCTGGAACAGTTGTTTGTCCTATATATGCCACATAAACAGATTTTGCAGATCCCTCTTTCTTTTAAGAGAAGGATGGAGAGGTTTTAGAGTATGTAAAAATCATGAAACCTCACACAGAGGAGTGAAGGCTATTTTTATTTCTTGTCTGCATATCTTTTATATTTTGTTAGTTACATATTGGATACAGGAAAGGTTATTATTATTATTACAAAGAAAAGTAACGACGCACATCAAGGTAAGCCGCTTCCGGATCCTAAAATTATAGATAACTTTGATTCATTTAAACTCATGTGAAAGACTTATTAAATGCACACATGGAACAAATTAACAAAAAATTCGAGGAGTATGAACATTACATGCAGTTCAATAACGAGACCTCTGAAGAAATGTTAGGAACCGTGCGAGAAATAAAGACGAAATTAACGGTAGCGATAGAAACACTCCAACGCGAAAATCAAGAATTGCGGAAAGAAGTAAACACACTCAAGTGTCAAATGGAACACATGCTACAAAAAGAAAGGAAAAAAGAACTTCAAATTGAGGGAATAACGAAAGAAAATACAGAAGACTTAAGCAACATAATGCAACTGATCGGCAGCAAAATTGGAATTCAAATCGCAACCACAGATATCACCTATATCAACCGAGGCCCACAAAAAAATAAAGAGAGACCGCCACCAATCATTGCTCGATTTACCAAGAGAAATCTGAGAGACTCCATTCTTACAGCAAGCAAGAAAACAAGGCCGACAACAACGATCCTAACTGATACTCCCAACACCAATCTATATAACGGAACACTGGACTCCATACTACAAAAATCTTCTATACCAAGCAAGGAAGACAAAAACAGAGAAAAACTACAAGTTCCCGTGGACAAAGAATTCCCAGATATTTTTGAGAAAGAATGAAAACCACTCGAGTATACATAATTACAAGTGAATCCGACTTACACAGCCTACCAATATAAAAAACTAACTCTTTACATCCTTAAGAATAAGATTAGAACTCATTTAAAAACTATATAATGGATAATGGAGATCTCAAACATAGGCGAACATATCCAGTCAGATAACATTAACTTCAAGGTCTTTGACTCTTTGAAGAAATGGTCAGACAACATTTCCACCAACTTCACAATTATACACACAAACATAAGAAGTATAAAAAAAACACTGGCTTACACTGATAACACAGCTCAATTATACCATGATAAACATAGATGCGCTAATACTGACCGAAGTTGCAATAAACGACACAGAAATTTACGCATACAACATAAATAATTATCAAACCTACAACTTATGCAGACCAAGAAAAAGAGGAGGTGGTATTGTGGCATTTATCAAAGAAAAATACAATGTGACAGAAAAACAAACTCACTTTGAACATGCGGAAACACTAATTTTGGAACTCACAAATAGCCACAATAGTATCAAATACACAATAAACACAATATACAGACCCCCGGATAATAATCCACTCAGTTTTCTTCACGAGCTAGAAACATGGTTAAGCGGCATCGAACTGCGTACAACACACAGGCTCATCCTAATAGGAGACATTAACATAAATACTCTTGACCACGCTTCTTCAACCACTAACACATATCTTGATATACTAAGTCAGTACAACATAAACCCTACCATTAACTCCCCAACAAGAGAAGAAATACTCAATAACTCACTAACACAATCATGCATTGATCATATCAATATACGGGCTCCCATCCATATATATACATCATCAGTAATTAACGTAAAAATTGCCGATCACTACTTTGTCTCAACTTCGTTTTATTACGTTTCCTACTCCCCCCCCTCCCACCACCACTACAGAAGTCGACAAAACTCGATCATACTAAAGAGCATTGTCGAAAGTAAAAAATGCAGACTGGAACTCCCTACTTAAAATAAATGATCCTGTAACATTATACGAGAATTTTCAACTAAAGTTCACAGAAATATACAAAAAAGCAACAAAACCTACACAAACGAGGCGACAAACAGACAACAATCCATGGATAAATGACGACATACTATTACTAAAAAAGAAAATCTATGGAAAAAACTTAAAAAGTCACCCAGTAACACACATTTACAAACCTTATACAAAAACACAAGAAATAAACTAACAACAAAAATTTGTAGGGCAAAAAGACGCTACTACTTCCAAAAATTCATGGAATATCACGATAACATTAAGCAAACATGGGCTACACTCAACGAATTAGTAACCCGAAAAAAGGAAACTTCAGCACAAGATTTTATTGCAAAAAAAAAGCTTCGGTCAGGACACAAACCAAGAGGAACTAGCAGACTCATTCAACCATGCTTTCACAAACAACATCACACAACTCAAAAAAGACAAACTACCAACACAAAGTCAACAACAAACGATGTATTTCCCCCCCCCCCATAACAAAACAGGAACTAAAAGAAGCACTCCTAACACTAAAACCAAAGACCACTCCAGGAATAGACAAAATAAGACTCACAGACCTTATAACACACCTTGAACAAATAAATCCAATACTTTTGAAACTCGTGAACATAATATTCAACACAGGCATTATTCCACAACAACTAAAAACTGCAGTAATTACGCCAATATACAAACACGGCAAAAGAAACGATACTCAGAACTACAGACCAATAGCTACACTACCAGTCATCTCAAAAATTCTAGGAAAAATAACACACACCAGACTACAGAACTATTTACAGAAGTACAACATCATCTCACAAAACCAATATGGCTTTCAGAAAACAAAAAGCACCATTACTTTATTAGAAGACATTGCCGACACAATAAACAAAGCTCTCGACAAAAACAAGTACGCCGTCCTTATACTGCTGGACCTAACCAAAGCATTTGACACACTTGAACATGACATACTACTCACCAAACTATACTCAATAGGTATAAGAGGAACACTGCATACATGGTTCAAGAACTACCTCTCAAACAAACAGAACACAAGTAACAAAAATAGGTACATGTCACAGTCGGAGTATACAAGTAAAACACGGTGTACCTCAAGGTGCCATATTATCACCCACTCTATTCAACATATACATTAACGATGTTCATAACATATCCATAAGAAGTCAAATATTTCAATACGCAGATGACACTGCACTACTAGCAATCCACATAGACATTAACACAGCTCTCTGCAAAGTACAACAAGACCTAAACGAAATCACAACATACTTCCACCAAAACGCAATTCTAATCAACGGGCACCAAAACACAGATGTTGATAATACACAACCCAAGAATCACATGCCCCGCATCACTATCGATACATTGTCACACATACCGCTGCATTAACAACAAAAATACCTGCCAATGTTCCGAAATCAAACCTGTAACACACGCAAAATACCTCGGTCTCTGTATAGATTCCCACCTTAAATGGACAAAACATATAGAATACCTACACACCAAACTCCGGATCATCGCAGCAAAACTCTTCCAAGTTAAAGACATTATTCCACCCAACATAAAAAAACTCCTATATCACGGTATCTGCGAATCCCTACTCAGATACGGAATAACAGTCTATAAAAATACATCAAACAGCCACCTAACAAAATTAGAAACACTACACAGGAAAATCGTGTCAACAGTGATCTGGACACCTTACACGCTACAACCAATATCCGACAAGCACATGGCGATACACAGAATTCTGAGCATTAAAAACCTGAAACACTACATGACATTAACAAGGAATTACTTCAACATCACTTATCGAAACAACAGAGACACATATCATATAACACGACCTACAACAACCCTCTACATCCCCACACCCTTCAACAACTCATACGGTTCTTTTGTAAGATCACATCAGATACCGAAGCAACTCAACAACCTACCAAGAAAGTTAAAACACGTAGATAACTACAGAACATTAAAAAATGAACTCTGGAAAATATACCAACAAAGTTAAGAAACTATTAACACTAATATACACGTCACAAATCACTAGCATCCAATGCCTACATCCCATACATAAACAGTAGCAACAACACAAATAGTGAAGGCTAAATCCCACTCTCTTCATAAAAGCTAATCGAAGCTTCGGAGTAGGTGGGATTAACTTGCCTCACTCATCTACAAGCTAGCCTTATAAGCAAATGCAGAAATTTGTATGTATAATCCTTCTTTCTCAAACTTAAAAAAAAATAAAATAAAATAAAAATAAAATAAAAAAATAAAAAATTATACTAAAAATTCTGTATAATCTTCATTGTTAAAGAAGAACATGTGTTGTAAATACATAATATAAAGGCAAAAAAGTATTATTAAAAATTTTAATTGAAATCCAATGTAGGAATTGCAGCACTTAGTGGTGAACTCTAAAATTATAAGGTGCAATGTCACACAAGATGTTTATTGTATGTATAAATATTTTAGTAATCAATAAATATATTATATTATTAAAAAAAAAAAAATTATTCAGGCCTCCATGGAGTCAAAAGAATCATCGTGGGAGGTCCTTCCTAAGAACATAAAGTCTGTCAAGACTCATCGAGGGGAAGTTCCCCCTAAGAAACACAAAGTCTATCATACCACTCCTTAAACTCATTGACCGTTCTCGCCCTCACCACTCTATCAGGCAATGCATTCCACGGCTCAACCACCTTCCATGCAAAAAAACCACTCCTCACCCTCTTGCTCACAGTTTCCTTTCGTAACTTCCAGGGATGGCCTCTTGTCATCACTCCTTCCCGCTGTTCAACCAAGTGAAAGAACTCCCCAGTGTCAACCCAATAACCACCTCTCAACAGTTTAAAAGTCTCAATCATATCACCTCTCTTTCTTCTATCCGCCAAACTCTGCAGTCCACATTCCCTCAGCCGATTCTCATAACTATCCTTGTACAGTCCTGAGACCATCTTTGTCATCCGTCTTTGTAGATATCTTTTCAACAGTTAATTTATCCCCTTCAAATCCTGGGGACCAAATCTGAGAACAATAATCTAAGTGTGGTCTGATCAGAGACTTATACAACGGAATGATAACCCTTTTATCTCTGCAGGTCAGTGTCCTTCTCATAATTGCAGCAATCCTCTGTGTTACCTTCACCACCTTTGCAATATGTCCCCTAAACTTCAGGTTTCTATCAATCATCAAACCCAGATCTCTTGTCTCTCCTACTTCCTCCAGTTTAACTCCTCCCATAGAATATGCAGCGTCTCATCGATGTGTCCCAAACCTCAAGACCTTACATTTTGCTGCATTAAACTGACAACCCCATTCATTTGCCCATCTATATAGCTTATTCAAATCCTCTTGCGGGGCTACCACATCTGCACTATTACTAATAATCCTTCCCAGCTTTGCATCATCTGCAAACAACTGAATATCCCCTTGCAATCCACTGGCAATGTCATTGATATATAAAGGTTAACAATATAGGTCCTAGTACTGAGCCTTGTGGGACCCCGTATTGCTCCTGTATAATCCAGTTCTCCACTCACTGGAGTTTCCTTGGTTATCTTATCCCAAAATGGATATACACAGGATATATAGATAGAACATTCTATAATGGCCAGGGCAATTGGGACACCCACAAACACCCTCCCCCCACTCAATGCATGATCTTAAGATTTTTGTGTCTTCCCAAACCTCTTCTTCTTCCTTTCCTTAAAAATCTGATGTCAACAAAATCCATTGTTTGTGTAGCATATTCTACTATAGGACATACAGGCCAACCTATATGTCAGAACACATTCAAAGATAATGAGAACATGTGATGATTTCATTCCTTGCAAAGAAGAGATTAAGATAATCACGTATGAGGGTGGTCTGAAAAGTTCTTGGCCTCGACCATACATGGCAACACTATCGGCAAGATTTTTTTTTTCTAAAGTTGGTACATCTGTCATAAGCATCCATGTGAAATTGCAAGTCATTCTATCAAGTAGTTCTTTTTTTTATACAGCTGTCTGAAGCAAAAGCATTATCTGTATCCCCTATAAAATCCTTTGCAAAAGAATGTTTAACACCAAAAGAAATTCATTTCAAGTTCATAAAAGTTTATGGGCACACCTCTCCTTCGTTTTCGACAATTAAGAAATGGGCTGCCAAGTTTAAATGTGGCCATATCAGCCTTGAAGATAATCCACGTGAAGGCCGTCCAAAAAGTGTAACAACACTAGAAATCATTGATTAAGTGCACGATACGGCACTGGATGACCAGCGAGTCAAAGTGCGTGAAATTGCTGAGACTACAGACATTTCAAAAGAATGTGTAAGATATATTTTACATGAAGAAATGCATATGAAACAGCTTTGCACAAGATGGGTGCTGTGCTTGCTCACAGCAGATCAAAAACGTACTCGCATGAAAATCTGTGAACAGAGCTTGGAGCATTTTAACAAGAATAAAACTGATTTTGTGCATCAATTTATTACCATGGATGAGACTTGGATTCACCCGAATCCAAACAGCAGTCAAAACAGTGGATAGAAGCTGGTTGTTCAGCACCAAAGAAGACAAATTCGGTTCCATCAACAGGAAAGGTCATGACATTGGTATTTTGGGATGCTAAAGGTATTTTGTTTATTAATTATCTTGAAAAGGGTAAAACAATAATGGGGAATATTATTCTGATCTTTTAACCAGACTAGACGAAAAAATTCACGAGAAAAGACCTGGTTTGCAGGATGTGCTATGAAAGAAAAAAATCATCTTTCATCAGGACAATACACCTGCCCACAAAGGTGTTTGGGCAATAAGAAAATTAAAGGATCTGCACTATGAATTGTTCGAACATCCACCCTATTCCCCAGATTTGACTCCCTCTGACTTCTATCTCTTCCCAAAGCTAAAACTCTTCCTCGCTGGTTAGCGTTTTTCTTCAAATCAAGAGGTGATTGCAGCTTTAGAGGGGTATTTTGCAGATCTTACTGAGAACCACTACAGGAATGGAATAATGGTGCTGCAGCATCGCTGGAATAAATGTCTTAATAGTCTTAAGGGAGATTATGTTGAAAAATAAAAATAATTTTGAAATTCTAAATTCAATTTTTCGTTGTTAGGCCGAGAACTTTCTCAGACCACCCATACTTTTGAAACCAAACAGAAATGTCCTATAACAATGACAACTATTCATCAAAAATCTCAAACACATGCATCTTGGATAGGATTCACATTACACAAAACATATCCTAAGTATGATTTCATTACATGCTCAATTGTGCTATTTAACTGTAGATTCTTTTACTGTTAACTTGTATACTGTAAATTTTTCATCTTAATCAACTATTGTAATACTCACGAAGAAGGTACCACAAAGTACTTATTAGCTAATTGAAATTTTTCAGATAAGGCAATGTTCACAGTTGAACATCTAAATGTGGTCTTCATATTGGAAACCAAATGAAAAAAAATATTTTGACACAGTTTTTAAATTTTTGTAAAATGGTGTCTTATATAATTAAATTTTTATAAATTAGTACTTTCTTAATTTGACAGTGATGGGCAAGTGGACATATTTCTTACTGTTAGTGTTATATATATATACATACATGATGGCCTATAAGTAATGAAGGGATTTAAACATTTAATAACTTTTATTATTTTACTGGTATAATGAAATATACAGGGTGTTCGGGATAAATTTGACAGTTTCGTAAGGAAAAAGAAAATCTTCTTTGTATCTATTAAATTTAATGAATTGACAAAAAAACATTACAGGCAGAGTTAATTACAATACTATCAACAAGATTTACTCAAAATAACCACCATTAGCATCGATCACAGCTTCAATTCTGCTTCGGAACCTCGAACAAGCTGATGCTACAGTCTCCCTGGGAAGGGCCGCAAAAACTGTTTTAATTTTATCCATTAACTGGGCTTTTGTATTACTGGAAGTGCGATTGGTGTCTTTTTCAACTGCGCCCCATACAAAATAATCCATGGGGTTAAGGTCTGGGGAGTTTGGAGGCCAAACATTTGGACTGGTGAAGTCGTAGAAATTTTCAGACAACCATTTTTGACTTTTCCCAGAGGTGTGGCAAGGGGCCGAATCCTGCTGCCATACATACGGCCTACCATTGGCTACCCTTGTTATCCAGGGCTTGACTACAGTTAGCAACTCCACGAACAAAGCCCGAATTCCAATGCCAGGGTTCTTCAACACCTGTTCCTGCAGATTTGCGAGGAATTCTGCTGTACGAACGCAATCAGATCGTCTGCTAGGGATCTTTCTTCTTGCTACATCCTCGTAGTCACCATTGCAAGTCTCTAGTTCATGCCTGATTGTTTTTACTGTATTCAGGGAGCATTGGGCAGCAGTCGTAATATCCTTATTTTGATGGCGGGCACGAATCATCATGATACAAGTTATTCTCTTCCATGATTCAGGTGGGTTCCAGCTATCCATCCTTTCTGACATCTTGTATATGAATGAAGAAGGGTCCAAACTTTTAAGTGAAGAGAAGTGTGTGTTAATACATGTAACTTACGGAAAAATATAATTAATTATAAATATGTCAAATTTATCCCGAACACCCTGTAGAACCTGAAGATTTGATTTGAAGAATCTGTTAATGTTTTTGGCTGTAGCACCTTAATTTCTGCATTAATGTTCTCCTTCAGCTGTTGGAGTGTTTGGGACTTGTTCACATACACCTTTTCCTTCAGGTAATCCCACTGGATGAAGTTGGAGCTACCTGCTCTGATCTCATGGCCAATTAATAATAATCGAATACTGATTTTCAAAATAAAACTGCACGATTTTGGTTCAGTGTTGGGTTGTGAACTTTTCCTTGATTAATTTCCCAAATGTTTCTTAGAATAACTGATATTTAATATTATTAATAATCAAAAAAGTTATTCACATTTTAAACCCCTTTGTGACTCATGGGCCACCCTGTATATATATGAAAGGTTCTTTCAGAGGAGAGGGATGATAAAAGAAGAATTATACTTGATAAGAAAAACTATTTTCTGTTTTATCTTTTAACCAAGTGTGAGCAAATAAGTTTGCATATGCAGTATTTTCATAACCTAGCTGCTTGTTATAAGAGAGGCTGTTAACTTTCCAACAAATTGCCTAAGTATCTCAACAATGCACAGCAAAACTCATTTCAGATGTTTACGTGCATCATGCATTATGGAAAGGGTCACTACCCAACTAATTTCAATTTTACTGAGGTCTCATCAGTATCAGTGGAAGCTAGAATCCAATAGTATAGCTTCCACTAATGACACCTTAATAAAGGTTGAAGTCAGCATGGGTGACAACACTTCCCATAAAACACAGTAATGTACACACTTGAAAGATGCATTGTGCATTATAGGATACTGAATGTAAAAAGAATTTCTGATGACACAAAAGAAAATTGTTTCCAAAAAAAAATTATTTGTGTGCATGCATGTGTGGCAGTTGAACAGCAAATAAGTGATCATCATCCAAATAGATTCATAAGCAATCCAGGTAATTTTCTGGTAGCAATTATTATAAACAGTAACCCTGGAAATTTCTGGAAAATGCTGCAGAAACTGAAAACATCTGCAGGAAGGATAGGGAAACAAATTGGGAGGTAATATAATCATCATGAAAACTATGGAATGAATTTGTAGTCAATTAAAGATGAAAACAAGTGAATTAGGAAAATACTGGTATGTCAGTATTATTTAAGAATGAAGTAAAAATATTTGTCTATTATTGCACAGTGTGCTACCAGAAAGAAAACTGACAAATCTGTTGCAAAGAATTTTAAGGTCCTTTGAGCAAAATCAGTTCAAATGATAGAACCATCAAAAGCAAACCACTTGAGTTCTTTGAAACTTTTTTTAAAGATATTTGCCAAAATATTAGTGAAATAAACAAGAAGAATCTTTTGTGATCAACAAGTTCAACATTAGTTCAATCTGAGATGTTTTGAGGTGGTATAAAATTTGAGTGTTCATGGATTTCTCCGATATTTTAAAAGGATCAATCTGGCAGCAACAGGAAAGTGATTTGATACTAAACATTCGTTTTCCTTCTTAGAAGCAGAGTGAACACAGACCGATTTCCAAGATGCAGGATAAATACCAGTGCAGCAGGCAAAAAGGTAATGAAGAGGAGCCAACTCTGCAGCAAATATCTTCAACACTTTAAGAATAACAAATTATTTTCAGTAGCGCACTCAGGATTTAATATTGGGGGGTGCTTTTTTCCTTTTTCTTTGGGGGACCAGGGTCCCTTGCCCCCCCCCCCCTCTGGATGCACTACTGATTGTTTTCATTTATAGTTTATTCCATCATAAGTGAACAATAAAAATTTGTCTAAAAGAAATTTACTTCTTCATGCATTAGATGCGATATATGTTGCAACCAAGACTTCATCTTCTTTAATGGTATCTTTTAGTCTTTTCTAGGTCTTCCTGTTCTCTTATTTTTTGGTTTCGAACTATAGACTTCTTTTATTATTCTATCTTCACTTCTTCTCTCCACATGTTCAATCCATTTTATTCTTCGGGTTGATACCCAATTGTTTATTGCTTGTATTTCGCATTGTTTTCTTATATTTGTATTTTTTATTTTATCTAGTCTTGTTTTATTTACTATTTTTCTTAATATATTCATTTCATCTGTGTTTAACATTTGTCTCGTTTTTCTAGTGTCTGATCTTGTTTCTGCATTATATGTCATAATAGGTCTGATTACTGCTTTATAAATTCTGGTTTTTGTCTCTACTCTAAGATGTTTATTTTTCCATATTGTTTCGTTCAAGCATCCTGATATTCTTGCAGTTTTTGCAACTTGTTCTCTGACTTCTAGATGTGGCCTTCCTTCCCAGCTCAGTTGTATACCTAAACAGTTGTAATTTGTTCAATAATATTATCTTCCAATTCTAATTTGCAGCTTTGTGGTTCTTGTGATATTGACATACATTTTGTTTTAGTTTTTGATACCTTCATATTATATAATTTTGCTGCTTTATTAAATGTATGTAGTATATTTGTAGTTGAGTTTCATTTTCTGCAATTAATAGTACAACATCTGCATAACATATAGCTCCTATTATTCTATTATTTATTTTCACTCCTATTTATTTCACTATTTTGTATTTTATTAACTTTTTGTATTATTTCATCCATTATTATATCGAATATTATTGGGCTTAAAGAGTCTCCTTGTCAAATGCCATTACTAATTTGTATCTCTTTACTTATTTGTATGTTACATTTTGAATTAATATTCTGTCAAATGCTTTTTCCAGATCTATAAAGAATATAAAGTTTCTTATTGTATTCTATTGTTTTCTCTATCAATTGTCTGATAATTTGCTGGCCGAGTGGTTAGCATATCCGCTCTCAAGCCAAAAGGCTGCAGGTTTGAATCCTGTTGTAGGCATGGATGTTTGTGATTATCTGTGAAAGTACTAGTGGTGGTAGATGGCGTTGGTGTTAGATAATGAAGGTTGGTGAAGCAATGAGACAAAGAGTTGTAGAGTAGATGTCCTCCCTCGAAGAGTCTTTGGACTCTCTGGAGGTATGATGTAATAATAATAATAATAATGAATATTGCATCTGTACATGATCTATCTTCTCTGAAACCTTGTTTTTCATCTAACAGATATTTCCTTTGTTATTTTATTATTTAGGATTCTTGTTTGTGTGTGTGTGTGGTGGGTCATTCGCTGCAGGAAGCACTTGCAGTTGACTCCCTGTGCTTTCATCTCAGTATACTATCACCGACCCTTCAAGCAGCCATTTCACATAGACACAGTTACACTGACTTGGGAGCATCATATTCCTCCTATTTATACCAGCTACAAACACGTGACTTGTTACATGGCAGGATGCACCTTGTCTATGGGTATGTCCATTGACTTCATTCCAATCAGTGCATATCTGTACTGCTTTTAAACTCCTTAACAAGCTGGGTGCACTCATCTATTCTGTAAAAAAAGAAAAGACCAACTTGCTTTTCTCTTATCAGATCTACCAATGTCTCTCTGGAAGAACATAAGAAATATATTTGTAACTAAAGTTTTGGACAGTCAGGACTAGCAGACCATGTAATGCACTCCATAAAAGTGCAGTATGAGTAGAATCAGCAAATCAAGCAAAGAAAAAACTCTAGAGAGATTTTTTTAGATGTGTGGCAAGTAGAAGGAAGAATAATTATGAACATATCATGTTAGTGGATGTCTTCTACTGCTGCAGAAGACAGTTCAACAGTATCTTCTGTAGCAGTAGATGGTAACTGCTGCAAAAGACACTGTTGAGGTATTCCGTGATCAATTTATAAGGGTGTTTCACCCTGATCAGGATGGAATCATGAGGAACTAGAGTGTCGAGGACATAGGAGGGTGGCTTAATTGTGAGCGAGCAGGAGGTATTTGAGGAAATAAATAACTTGATGTCAATAATGACATAGGATTTGATGACATATCACCATGCATTTTAAGGGAATGTTCCAGGGAAATGGCAGTAGCATTGGCATGCCTATTTAATAAGAGTTATACAACAGCAGATTCCAAGGGAGTGGAAAGAAGGTAAAATTGTTCATAATGGTGATATGGCTGTGGTTACAAATTACAGGTCAATCTGTATATCTGGAGTTGTGATGAAGGTAGTAGAGACATTGGTGAGAAATAGGATACTGAAATGGGTTAATAACAGAAGTATTCTCTATGGTTATCAGCATGGGTTAGTTAAAGGGAATCATGTTTTACTAACTTACTTATGTATTATAACAAGGTGACAAATGTCTTCACCAAGAGACTTGCATTTTGCAAAAGCTTTTGATAGACCGCCATACACCAAGTTGTTAAATAAATTGAAGCAGATGGGATTGGACAACAGTAACTGGCTATCAGATAGGTATAAGAAAGTTGTATGTGGGAGTGCAGTATTCTTAAAGAGGAAGGTCACTAGCGGTGTGTTGCAGGAGTCAGTTTTGGGTCCATTGTTGTTCAATTTGTATATTAATGATATTGAGATGGGTTTAACTGGTGATATGCAGCTGTTAGAAGATAATACAAAATTGAGGAGAACAATGTGGAGTCAAGCAGATGTTATGGCCTTACAGGACTTTATATAATAGTTTGCATGAATGGGCAAGTAAGGGGAACTGTCAGTTCAATGTTGCAAGAGTGTAAGGTTTTGGAATTTGGTAAGCAATGATGGGATGCAACGTATAATTTTTGGTGGGGAAACTTTAAAAGGAGGTAGAGGAGATGAGAGATCTGGGAGTGGTGGTGGACAAGGACCTGAAATTCAGGGACCACATTGCACAAGTTGTAAATACATCACATTGGATGATGGCAGTGATGCAGAGGACTCTGACATGCAGAAATAAAGAGGTTATGATGCAACTGTATAAGGCCTTGATTGACAAGGATATGTTAGAGGGGTCCAGATAAGATTCACAAAAGTGGTCAGTGGTCTTTGGAATGTGGAATATGGGGACAGATTGAGAGAATGTAAATTGCAAAGCCGTGAACAGGAGGGGAGGGTATGATTGAGGCATATATGCTCATACAATGAGATGGGGGGGGATAGAACAAGAGGCCATCCCTGGAACCCATAAAAGGTGGGTGTGAGGTTAGAGTGGAATGCAATGCCTAAGTGTGTTGTGAATGTAGGCGCATGTATGACAGTATGCACCTCCCATGATGATTCTACTTTGTGGGGTCAGATTATTATTATTATATTATTATATCACAACTAGGCCACAAGTAGCCTAGTTGTGAAATACTTCATGTGCAAACTTTTTTTTACTTATACTTGGATGAAGGAATTTGGTATAATTTACAATATAATTTCAAACCATCTTTAATTTATAATAAAGTGAAAAAAATTGTCAACAATCCTATCTTACTTCACACAAGAAAAATCATAATGATATCTCTATGTGAAATAATATATCTCTCTTCTTGAATTGATACCTCTAACCTTTAAAAAAAGATAAGGTGTATATTTTCAGCTCAACTTTACTTTTCACATGTACAATTCTTAACAGTGTATAAATATCAAATCTATCATACCTTTGAATATCATTCTCATATTTGGAATGATGCATTAAAAAATCTCTAAAAAAGGATGATGATATTCACAAGGTGAATATCATCATCCTTTTTTTTTTTTTCAACTAGTGCTGTGCTGATGAAATGACTACCACTATTCCTCTACTTTCTCTCAAGCCTGTAACACAAACAACTACTAGTCAATGTCAAAATTCACAGCTTCAAATTTACTAAACCAACAGCATCCTCCTCTTTTTATTCTTTCTACCTCTATGCTTTGGAACAGTCTTCTTCACACAGTTTTCAGTAAGGACTCAAAGCATCAGTTGTTCCCAAAAATATATCAACAGCTTCTTTCTTTCTTCTCATCCACCCACCTCCACACAGCTTTAAGTTTTGCAATGTCATCTGTGATCAGAGGAGCTAATCTGAAGTTGATTAGTAAAAGAAAAAAATAAACAGAATGGGAGAGGTTGTTGGAAGTTTTTCTGCTTAGTTACAATGTATATTATATACTTTACAAGAAATTACATTCTTGTTTTAATCCTATACACAAGTGTAAGAATATGCAAGAAGTAATTTCACAAATAGTCTACTTGTATACATTGAAGCTGTTGACTTTTCATCATAAGCCTTAGTATTCTATAATAACAAAAACACCATGGGAATGTACAAGAATATAATTTCTCATCAAGTATAACTGGTAATTAGCTTAAGGAATTAACAATGCATATAACGGATATTAATTAAAGCAAACTTTAATGAATCCCTTCAATATTTCGGCAACGTCACGTTGCCATCTTCAGGAACATACAAATATGGTATGTGCACGCAGGCACTAACAAAAGCAAATGAGGAAGAAGAAACTAATATCGTTCCTAACGGTGCTCCCTAGCGGGCTAATTGGGTTGTCTTGGCCGTTGGGCTGAAGTTCTCGTAATGTAGGCTACCCAAATTTGGGATAGTTTCATGCACCCAAATTTGTTGAGGTTTGGAACATTTTTTAGAGCTGCTGATGATTCAACAAATAATCTTTTGTACTTGAACGATCATCCACGGAGATTCCATCGCACGAAAGGCCCGTCAATACGGCAAAATGAGGTTGAAGATATCAAAACAACTAAATCGTCGGAGCTTCCTAAAACACTGCCGGGATAACAAGGTAATCCCAAATTGTGTTAAATTGAAGCAACGTTTTACTTCACAAAAAGCTCTCTGTATTTATAACCGCACTAGTTTCGCCTTATTAAGAAAACAAATCACCGTGATGCACGTTCTCCTTGCAGACGAAAACAAAAACCTTACAGGCGCTACAGGAAAAGTTTCAGATACTCTCGGCCATGATTTTTGGACGATTCTTTATGACGTCTCATGTGCTTCGGCAACAAAAGAATTCGAAAAAATATGAGAACTTGATAAAGAATTCTACTTCCTTACCATTCAACACGGTTGTCAACCTTTCTTCCGCAGTTTTAAAGCCTGAAGCACTCACCGCACTTTCACGCGGCCACAATTTCACCCTAGCTCCTAAAAGAATACCTGCCAAGGAAATCATGATCCAAACAGAACGTGGGATTCGCAACCTTCTTAACCATATCGCCAACAACATCAGACTGGATGTAGCTGGTGTTCTCACCAAAGCAAAACCTCCAAAAACCAACTTATTCAAAGACGAATATGCAGCTCTACTAGAAATGAAGAAAAACAAAAAAATAGTAATCACCAAAGCGAATAAGGGAAACGTCACTGTGGTTCTCAACCAAAAGGACTACACAGGTAAGCTTAATGCTTTAGTATTAGACGGTACCATCTACCTCCCTATGGAATATAATCCTACCAGCTCTCAGATTAGAACTCTCCACAGACTCCTTAAGAAGGTCACGTCTTGGCCTATGGAAGTCACTAACAAACTAAAACTTTATAACTCTAGATCCCCCCCCCCCCCCGATTATATGGACTTCCAAATATACATAAACAAAATGTGCCGTTATGTCCCATAGTGGATGGCATTGATTCCCCCACATACAAATTAGCCAAAGCGCTCGCGAACTATATTGGCAACACACCATCACACACAAAAAACTCAGCCCACTTCAAAGCCAGTATAGAAAAACCTCTCACTCCAACACACTGACATAATGGTCAGTTTTGACATCTCCTCCCTATTCACTAATGTCCCACTCAAGGAAACCCTAGACCTCATACAAGCCAAGTTTCCTCCCGATATCTCAGTCAGCCCAATTTCCGTTCACAATGAACTCAGGCTATTTCGTTTGGCAAGGAAAATTCTACAAACAGATAGAGGGGACATCCATGGGTTCACCACTTTCCCCACCCTTGGCCAACTTCTTTATGGAGAGCAAAGAGAAAGCTTTAAACTCTGCCCCACAAAACCCACTATTTGGCTTCGGTACGCAGATGATGTGTTCGCTATTTGGCCACATGGCTCAGATACACTCCACTCCTTCCTAACACACTTAAACAACCAACACCCATGAGTCCAGTTCAACTTAGAAAAAGAGGAAAACAACACCCTCCCCTTCCTAGACACTTTAATCACTCGCCAGGCTGATGGATTTTTGGTTTTCTCTGTTTATAGAAAACCCACCCATACAGGCAGATACATTCACCAGCAATTCCCCCCCCCCTCACAATATGGGATTATAAAAATACGATTTAACAGGGCAAAATTAATCTGCTCAGATCACAATGCCCTAACCACTGAACTAAACCACATCCTCAACACTTTCTTAGTCAATGGCTACAACTCCCAAAAAATCAAAAAAAAATACTAAAACCAGTAAACCACAACCCCTCTCCCCAATAAAGATTACACTAAATCTATCACATCCCCTACATCCAGAGAACCTCTGAGAAAATAACCAATATCTCAAAAAATATGACCTGACTTCTTGTTATAGACCAGATAAAAAGTCGGCATCCCTTATCTGCTCTACCAAAGACCAACCTCTCCCCCCTAGACCTACCTGGTGTATACCAGGTCCCTTGCAGCTGTAAATTGTCCTACTTTGGCCAAACAGGCAGGACAGTGAATATCAGGATTTCAGACAACAAAGACTACATCTGGTTCCACCAATACAGCCACTCTGTATTGGTGGAACACTCTGGCAGACCATGCCTTAGATACCTGCCACAGAATTCGTTGGAAGAAAACTAAAATAGTACACTGCAGCAAGTTCAAGTACGAAAGATTATTCATGGAATCATCAGCAGCTCTAAACAACGTTCCAAATCTCAACAAATTTCGGAAGCCTACATTATGAGAACTTCAGCCCAACGGCCAACACAATCCAATTAGCCTGCTAGGGGACACCATTAGGACTTTAGGAACAATATTAGTTTCTTGCCTTCTTCCTCATTTGCTTTTGTTAGTGCCTGCATGCACATACCATATTTGTATGTTCCTGAAGATGACAACGCGATGTTGCCGAAATATTGAAGGTATTCATTAAAGTTTGCTTTAATTAATATCTGTTATATGCATTGTTAATTCCTTAAGCTAATTACCAGTTATATATGACCAACGTATAAGCCTTGCTACAAGAATCATCAAGTATAATATACATTCTAATCAAGCAGGAAAAACTTTCCAGAAGTGTATATCAGGGGCATATATATTATCCCCTTAATAATAAGGCATACACCTTTTTTTCCTATGTATATTTGAAAAATATGTTACTTCTGCATTGATTTAACCCTGGTATCTTTTTTGGGTCTGGCTTCCCCTGACAAAGCTCTAATAAAGGTAGACACCAGTCCGAGTAGAGATCCTTCTGATGCTTTTGCATTATGTAACCACTATGACAATTGATGTAAATGTCAATAGCTCTATACAAGTAGACCAATTGTGAAGTTACTTCAGTATTATGCTTATGCTTGGGTATAGAATTAAAATAAGAATATAATTTCATCTCAAGTGTAATATAGAACAGGAGAGGAATGTTATTATTATCCTCAGACCTCATGTGAAAGTACCACACTCACTTAAGAGTGTGGTACTTTCGCATTCTCTGAAAGTACCACACTCTCAAGAAATCCACTCCAATCATTCCCCACTCTCCATGCAAAAGAAACTTCTTCTCACTCCTTTGCTCACCTTCCTAATACAGCTTCCAGGAATGATGTCCCCCCCACGACATTCTACATTAAACACCTGCTCAACTTTAATTTGATAAGACCCCCTTACCAACTAGTACATCTCCATCATATCACCCCTCCTCCTCCTATCCACTAGACTGTAAATTATATTTTCTCAACTTTTCTTCATGCTCCACATTGCAGAGACCAGAAACCACCTATCAATTGCCTCTGAACTCTTTCCAACACCCCTTCATTCTTTGAAAAACTAAGTGAATCTGTGCACAGTAGTCGGTGTGTGGTCTAATAAAGGCTTCACACTATGGAACTAATGTCTCCTTACTTCTACAAGTCAATGTCTTCTGAATCATTGCTAGAATTTGTTGTGCTGTCCTCACAATTTTAGCACCGTGCCTGCTAAATTTTAAATCCCCACTTCTTCCACCCCCTCCAATATATCACCACCAAGCATATACTCTGCATCCATCTTTGTTATCCAAATTATAAAACCTTAGACTTTGCAACACTGAACTGGTAACTCCACTCCCATGACCATTCACTCATCTATTCAAGATATCTTGTAAAGCCACAACATCTGCTCTACTCCTCACAGTTATTCTTTGCATCATATGCAAACAATTGAATATCTCCATTCAAATCTTCCCCAATATCATTAACACACAGGTTAAACAGCAATGTCCCTAAAACAGACCCTTGAGACATGCCACTAGTGATTTTCCCTCTTCTGGGATATTGCTACCCATACACAACTTGCTGATACCTATATATAAATAGCCAACCTCCAATGTACTAATCTAATATCCAACCCCCACCATTGTTGTTAGTTAACCTATGTAGCTGTCTAGCAAATGACTTTGTTAAAATTTATGTATACTATATACTATTGTGCATCCATCAACCTTGACCAATGTATCTGTCACCTACTTGTAATAAGTAAGCAGATTATTATTAAAACATGAACTTTCTTTAGCAAATCTCTACTGTCCATCAAAGAGAACACTGTTGTTACTCAGTACTACAGCCTGGTTTTCACTAACCTCTCCAATACTTTAACCACAATTCCTAACACACAAATTGGTCTATAATTTGAAGGTTGAGTTCTGTCACTGCCCTTATAAGTACAATCCTGCTTTCCTTACACACTACTCACATTACACATGTATATCAAGGCAGATGTCAACTCCACAGCACATTCAAAACACATGATGATATATAATCAAGCCCAACAGCCTTATTAACATGAAATTTACTCAATATTCTATATATCTCTGGTTCACTCATAGTCAGTCTCTGCTCCTTCCCCTCCCTTTCATTGCTCTCAAACTCCACATGATGTTGCATTCACAAGGATGAAATTCATAAAGAAATTTATGAATTGCTCATTTAATATCTGAATTATATTCTCTGCAGTTATCCTTTTACAATTTTCTTTAATCAATAGCATCCTTTCATAATCATTCTTTTTTCTGTTGGCTACAGATCGGAAGAACTCCATAATTTTTTTTTGCTTCATTAACTAAATGCTGCACGTAGTGCACCACTGCTACCTTTATCAACTGAGTCACCTTCCTTGCTGCTCTTTGTGCTCATGGAACTGATTACCACTCATCCCATGTTTGGCTCCATAATGTCTTCCTCTGTACTGCATGCTTAATCTTTGCATTGACACATAGTAGTTCCGCATATAGCCTTTTTATCCTGAGCTTTTCATAATCACCACCCATGTAGTTCCACATATATTCTTTCCTCACATGCATAATTATTTCATGATCACTCTCACCAACTGGAGGGAAATTTAATATAACATATATAAGAGCATCCTCTGATGAAATGATCAAATTCAAGAATCTCAATCCTTGAGTGCCCTCTGTTACATACTGACTGAGGTAGTTTTTGCTCAAAAACTTGAGAAATTCATTTTCTTTACTTCTGGATGCTATTTTGTCACCCCTATATATATATATATATATATATTAAAATTATTTGATAACTTAAAACCAAGGTTTTGAGTTAAACTTTATTAATACACACAACTAGTTTCGTCTGAGAACAGACTTCGTCAGGTGCCAGAATTATTTCTTCCATTTAAATGTTAACTGCTGTTGTTTTTATACATTCTTCAATGTAGAAATCCAGTAGTTGTACGGTTCTCTCTGATATTTTTTATGTCCTTTTCGCTTGCACCTGATGAAGTCTGTTCTCAGACGAAACTAGTTGTGTATATTAATAAAGTTTAACTCAAAACCTTGGTTTTCAGTCATTAAATAATTTTAATATGTTATCAAACCGAGTAAACCTTCAATTTAATAATATATATATTTATATTACTGTCATGATTAGAATTATCCTCCTATATGCTTGGCAAATTTGTTTAGACCTAGCAGGATCATTGCCCTCCACATTACCAGGTCTACAGCAACATCTTACCAAGTATTTCATTCTACTCACTTCTATCTCATAACATACTGCCTCAAAATACTTGCCACTATTTCCTCCTTGCACAGGCATAACTCCTATCATCAGCAGCACTCCACTTCCCTTTTAACTTTTTCCATCTTTACAAAAAATATCATACACTTCCATCTCCATTCCTGTCAGAATGTCATCCTCATCCAACTATGTCTCACTTATTCCAACAATTTTTAGGTGAATAAACTCAATCAATGCAAAAGTTTCATTCCCTTTTTTTTCTGATACTTCTTGTATTCATATACAAACATAATAGTTAAATTCTGGATCTATAGCAAGTTTCACTGATACCATTTATTAGATATGACTTCTTCAAGCCAGTCCTCTCTCTCATTACACATACTGGAACCCCCTTCAAACTCAACTGTTTTCCCCTGCATCCCATTCCATTCTAATCTATAACTCATTCGCTTCCTCTTTGTGCAATGGCCTTTCTCATGGTGTGTTCCCCTATCCACCCTGAATCCCTCCCCACCAGTTTCCATGGCATACGTGCTCTCTCTTTCTCTACACTCATGCTACCCACTTCTCCATTCATACGCCCCAATATTTCAATCCTTCTTTTCCTAAATCTTCTGCTTCCACATCACCTTCTAATTGCTCAGATCCATTTTCTGCACTCATTACTCCCCCTTCCAGCAGCAGCCTTTCCAGATGACTTAGACCAAAACCATTCAAATATAGTCCATCACTCTTATGAAGTTCCATTTGTTCTTGAACTTCATCACACACATTCACAAACTGCACTCCTTTCTTTCCACACATTTTTCCTAACATATCATTCATAACTCATGCTCTCTGCTTCAACTCATCATTGTCATACCTGGGCAAATACACTAAGTACCTTTCCCATTACAGACTATTATCCTTTATTCTTCTCAACAACTTACAACCCCGTGTGGTGACCAGGGTTAAAGAATGGTCCCAATGTAGCCCATGCATGTCGTAAAAGGCGATTAAAATGGGTACCCAGTCCCCGGGGGTATAACCAGGTTCCTTCTTGTTAGGTTGGGTGCAGGGCTAACAACCCTGCCCTGTAAAAACTGAGCTTGTTAAGAAAGCCAAAAGGAAAATTAACCAGACAGACTTCATGAAATGACCTGGACAACGGAAAAAGGATTATGAATATTGGTTTGGAAGCTGGAATATCTTGAGTCTGAACAGACTAGGAGCATTGAAGAGAGTGTGTGTGTGAGGAACTACAGAGATATAGAGTGCAGATAACAGCATTGGGGGAAGTGAGATGGAAAGGAACTGGCATATTTGATACCAGAACACATACTATTTTTTTTTTACAGTGGAGGAGATCAAAAAAGCCTTTGGTACGGCATTCTTGGTTGATAAAAAATGGAAACACTTGGTTCTTGATTTTAGACCAGTTAATGAATGACTTTGTGTACTGAGAATAAAGTTTAAGATGTTCAATATTTCACTTATATGTGCACATGCACCAACCAAGGACTCTTATGAAGAAGATAAGGTGAATTTCTATGAATTATTGGAGAAGATATATGATCAGGCATGAAACATGATGTTAAAATGGTTCTAGGAGACATGAATGCCAAAATAGGAAAGGAAGAGACCTTCCAACTAGCAAATGGAAGAGATAATGCACATGAAGAAAGTAATGAAAATGGCATGAGACTAATGGAGTTTGCAAGTGGAAAAAATATGATCATATGTACAACCTGTTTTCGACATAAAAAAGTATATAAAGTTAGCTGGAGATTAGCAGATGGAATAACGGAAAATCAGGTAGATCATGTGATGATTGATAGACGACATGTGACAGATATCACTGATGTAAGAAGTTTTAGAAGAGCGGATTGCAATACGGATCATTACTTGTTAAGAGTTAAACATAAACAAAGGATAAAAATTAATAAGATAGGTAGAGGAAGGAGAACACCAAGATATGACATCCAAAAATTAAAAGATGGAAAAATCAGACAAAAATATGTTGAAAGATTGAGAGAAGAAATAAATGAAGAAAAAGAAGCCGAATATACAAATGATATGACTATAAATAAAAAATGGGAAAGTATCAAGAATAAAATTACTAAAGCGGCTGAAGAAGTCCTGGGATTCAGAAACAATGATAAAAGAAATGAATGGTATGATTTGGAATGTAGAAAATGTGTTGAAGACAGATATACAGCTTGTCTACAGATGCTTGAATGGAAAACTCGAGCAAATGAGAATGAATATAGAGAAAAATGAAAAAAAGCCAAAAACTATGTGTAGAAGAAAGAAGCGTGAATGGGAAAAGGCAAGGCTAAATAAATGAAATTGAGAATTTGAAGAATACAGGACAAATTAAGAAAATGTTAATAAAATAAAGGAAATTAAAGGCAGATTTCAACTCAGAACAACTTTCTGCAGAGACCATGAGGGCGACTTGCTCGATGGAAAGGATGACATTTTGAGAAGGTGGAAAGAATATTTTGAAGATCTCCTTTAGGATAAAACAAGCTTGGAAAATAAGGTTCCAGAAGAAGATGAGTTTAACAAACCCCTGGGAAGTATGGGAAAAGCTGAGACAGAGGAAGCACCAGAATTACACAAGGTGGAATTAGCCCTAAAGAGAATGAAAAATAATAAAGCACCTGGTGAAGATAGAATACCAGTTGAGCTATTAAAATACGGTGAGCAATCATTATTAATCAAAATACATGAGTGCTTGTCAGAGGTATGGGAAACTGAGTCTATGTCTACTGAATGGGACACTGCTATTATCGTTCCTATCCATAAGAAAAATGACAAGTCTCTGTGCCAAAATTATATAGGAATATCACTGTTAGTAATAATTTATAAAATATTTGCAAGGGTACTGGCAATGAGATTGCAACCTTTCAAAGAAAAAATGCTGGGTGACTACTAGTGTGGCTTTAGGTACAGTAGATCAACAACAGACCAAATATTTACAGTACAAACTATAATGGAGAAATGCTACGAGTTCAATATCAATCTGCACCATTTGTTTGTGGACTTTAAACAAGCCTATGATAACATCAATAGAGATAAGCTATTCAAAGTTATGAAGGAATTCCAAATTCCACCTAAATTGATAAGATTAGTTAAAATGACACTCAGAAATACCACATGTGTAGAGTGCAAATACAGGGTGAACTCACACCAGAGTTCAGGATTACCAAAGGAGATCAACTATCAACAATGCTTTTCAACTTATGCCTTGAAAGGGTAATAGAAATGTAATCATAAACAGAGGTGGAACTATTATGAATAGAAGTCTACAGCTTTTGGCTTTTGCAGATGATGTGGACTGTGTTGGAAGGATTGAGAGAAGCCTCAGAGAAGGTTATAGACAAATGAGGGAGGAGGCAAAGAAAATGGGACTGCAAACAAACGAAACTAAAACAAAATACTTATTGTTGCCAGAGATAAACAAAAATTTGGATTGTATATTAACTGATTCCATTTTTAATTCTATACTCCAAAACACATAGAATCAATATGTGATTTGTTCAACCAGAGCATTCCATGCTTTGCATTATTTGTGTTTATTTTATTTATTTATTGTTTTATTTTATTATTATTATTTTTTTTTTTTTTTTGCAAGTAAATTTTAACAATTATTTAATTTGATAAATTATACTTGCAGCTCTGTAAGAAAGGAACTTTTTATATATATATTTTTTATTTTAATTTCTATCTTGAACTGCTGGAATAAAACTTTCAAGGGCATTTCTTTATTAAATGGAACAAAGAGATTTAAGATGATAGGACATTTTAATCACAGTTAATTATATTTAATATTAAAATCAAGTCTAAATTAACAATAGAAGAAAATGCATTGATTTTGATAATTTTTTTCATGCACTTGAAATTAATATGTCTGCATTGAATTACAGTGTCCCCATGGTTAGTGGATACACCCACAAATTCAGATAAAATACAAGTATCAGAATGTCATCTTTCCTCCTTCATATTTATCAACCAGTGCAGACACATATACATTTCTACACATGGAAATCATTACTCACAGTGAAAATAATCATCAGTTGTTTATTTTTGTAAAACATGCAGTTTTTGTTAACAGGAACATTGCCTCATATACATATAACTCATGCGACTAGAAAACCAAAAGATAATAAAAATAGAAAAAAAATAATTATTACTTAAAAAAAGCACTATTAGTTTTGTATTGGTAGAAGACTTCATTGGGTGCATAACATAGAAGTGAAAAAAAATCACAGATATGTAAAAATATTACTTGCGTATAGCTTCCATAATATTAAATTAAAAACGAATGCTAACATTTGAAAGAATTTTTGAATTAACAGCATTGCTGTGCACATGAACAAGGTCATGGTGTCATATACACCACAGCTAAATAGCAAAGGAGTAACAATCAGAAAGGTTTAAGTACAATCTGTTGATTCCAAAACTTTCCTTTCAAATTCATCATAGCATCTACCAATAATTTTAAATCTATCCCAGTTCACTGGGTGGATAGCAGATTGGTCATTGTTGGGATCAGAAGAATTGATAGCTGGATAGAGCCAAGACCCTGGTTCTACTATAAGTGATATCTTTAACATGCTGTCCCATTTGTCCCATGGATGACAAACAATATTAAACAGGAATTGCATGTGAAAAAGAGGCTATGGAAGAGATATAAGGAGACAGATGAAGAGAGGATGCGTGAAGAATATAAGACACAGGCCAGAAGAGTGACTAGTGTGGTAAGGAAAGCGAAACTGGATTATGAGAAGAGATTGGCCCTAAGATCCAAAGAAAATCCTAGGGAATTTTTTAGCTATGTGGCCAGTAGGAGGAGAAATGACTGTGGAAGAATGATATTGTGGGATAAAAATGGGAATAGAGTGACTGATGCAGAGGACATAGTGGAATTGTTCAATGACCACTTTATTGGAGTATTTCATCCTGGAGAAGTCAGTTTTAATGCTAGAGGGATAGGGCAGGTTCAAGGTTTAGAGGTACAGGAGGAGAGTGCGTTTCAGATACTGAGAACCCTGGATGTCAATAAAGCTCTTGGACAGGATGGTATTTCACCACGAGATTTGAGAGAATGTGCTAGGGAACTGACAGTGCCTTTAACCTGGCTTTTCAATGAAAGTCTGGCTTCGGCAAAGGTGCCCAGGGAATGGAAGGAAGGTAAGATAGTGCCATTGCATAAGGGTGGTAACAGACTGGAAGTGTCTAATTATAGGCCAGTCTGTGTGTCATCGGTAGTTGTTAAGATCTTGGAGAAAGTAGTGAGGGACCGTATACAGCACTGGGCAGATGAGGGTAATGTTATCTGTGAGAGTCAACATGGATTTGTGAAAGGGCGCTCTTGTTTTAGCAATATGCTAGCCTTTTATAATAAAGTTACAAGAACATTAGATGAGGGAAAGGCATATACTGCAATTTTCTTAGACTTAGCAAAGGCATTTGACAGGGTGCCACATGATAAGCTGATATTTAAGTTGCAACACATGGGTCTGAATGTCAGATTGGTCAACTGGATTCAGGATTGGCTGTCTGATAGGTATCAGAGAGTTGTGTATGGTGGAGCAGTTTCAAGGAGACAGAAGGTTACAAGTGGGGTCCCACAGGGCTCAGTACTAGGACCTATATTGTTTAACCTTTATATCAATGACATTGCCAGTGGATTGCAAGGGGATATTCAGTTGTTTGCAGATGATGCGAAGCTGGGAAGGATTATTAGTAATAGTGCAGATGGGGTAGCCCTGCAAGAGGATTTGAATAAGCTAGATAGATGGGCAAATGAATGGGGGTAATGGGTTAATACAGCAAAATGTAAGGTCTTGAGGTTTGGAAAACATTGATGGGATGCTGCATACTCTATGGGAGGAGTTATACTGGAGGAAATTGGGGAGACAAGAGACCTGGGGTTGATGATTGATAGAAACCTGAAGTTTAGGGGACATATTGCAAAGGTGGGGAAGGTAACACAGAGGATTGCTGCAATTATGAGAAGGACACTGACCTGCAGAGATAAGAGGGTTATCATTCCGTTGTATAAGTCTCTGATCAGACCACACTTGGATTATTGTTCTCAGATTTGGTCCCCAGGATTTGAAGGGGATAAATTAACTGTGGAAAAGATATCTACAAAGATGGTCTCAGGACTGTACAAGGATAGTTATGAGAATCGGCAGAGGGAATGTGGACTGCAGAGTTTGGCAGATAGAAGAAGGAGAGGTGATATGATTGAGACTTTTAAACTGTTGAGAGGTGGTTACAGGGTTGACACTGTGGAGTTCTTTCACTTGGTTGAACAGCGGGAAGGAGTGATGACAAGAGGCCATCCCTGGAAGTTACGAAAGGAAACTGTGAGCAAGAGGGTGAGAAGTGGTTTCTTTGCATGGAGGGTGGTTGAGCAGTGGGATGCATTGCCTGATAGAGTGGTGAGGGCGAGAACAGTCAATGAGTTTAAGGAGTAGTATGATAGACTTTGTGTTTCTTAGGGGGAACCTCCCCTCGATGAGTCTTGACAGACTTTATGTTCTTAGGAAGGACCTCCCACGATGAGTCTTTTGACTCCATGGAGGCCTGAATAATAATAATAATAATAATAATAATATGAGCTTAATTGGCTTTTCTGTTTGCCCATAACATGGCAATTGCAGCCAAAACAAAGACTGAACATACTTGGATACTTTAAAGTTGCTATGTTTTGGTTCTATTGGGTGAAACCAAGATCAAAGGTGATATAAGAGAGTGAATTAACTTCTGTAATTTTTGCAGTCCAATTTGCTTCCTTTTATTTTTCTTTTTTTTCTGTGGATAGGTATTAGGATTGATCTTGTCTATTCTTTTGGTGTTTTGCCTTCCTCCCATGTGCAATCACTGGAGAGATGTTGAAACATCTCTCCTGTGATCTCATTATTCCTGGGGTTTTAATAGTTTTTCAGATGTTTTACTGCCTTTGCATCGTCATTCCTCAGTATAACTGTTTCTCCATCTGTGCTTTGTGGTCATGTTTTCCTCAATTAACCTCTTCTGGACCTCAACATATCCCTGTGTCTTATATAACTCTGAGCAGTATCTTGTCCATCTCTCTCCCATTTCTTCTATGTTCATCAAGATTTGACTACTTTCATTACTTATGGCTCTGTGCTTTGGACTCCATTTCTTGTAGATATTTCCGATCATCTTTTTCCTATACTGACAAATATATACTTGAAAGCCTTCAAATAAAAGAACAAATAAACAAGGAATGAATACCTTTCCATCAAAACCAAAAATGTAGAAAAGTTACATCAATGATGCTTTTCTTGATTTGGAGTCATGGTTCAAATTTACTTCAAGAGTTCTTTAACCATTTCAACAACTAATAACTTAGAATAAAATTTACTAAATGCCTTGACAAATGCTTAAATCCCATGGAGTGGAAACTTTACAGTGATCCTTTTATATAAAAAAGGGGACAAAGAAGACCTGAAAAACTACAGACCTATTATCCTCTTATTTGTAATTATGAGGTGTTCATAGGATTACTGTCGCACTGCCTGCCTGTCACATTGGAGCCTTGGACCCTTATCCAGAGACAACCAAAGGAAGGAGACCACTAAGAGAAGCATGGAGATATGCATGATGGTTCCAGGAGAGATGAGAAATGAAATATGTGTATAAGAAGAATGACCAAAGTGGAAGATGACACCATCTGTGTGAAAACCCTAAAATGGCAATGGGCAGACCACACTGCTAGAGGAACTGACCAGCATTTGACTATAACACAATGAACTAGACTCCAAGAAACTGTAAAAAGATCTAGTGGACAATCATTAAGATAGTGAAAGATGAAATCAGTTATCACATTAACCGTGTGGAAAGGCTTATGTGTTCATCACATATGTTGATTGGATTTTAACAGTATAAATGTATTTAAACCTTATGTGAAACTGGCAACTCTCATCCATTCACCTAAGGACAGATTCTCTCCTTTATCGCATCCAGGAGTCTATGAAGTGCCTGTTCATGTCATCGAGTCTACTATGGACAGACAGGAAGAACTGTGGACATCAGCCTCCGTGAATACAAAAAATATCCGGCACTTTTGCTATGGCAAGTCGAGTCTGGCAGTCCATGCTTTGGATACCCCTGTACACAGGATCAATTGGAAAAAAACAAAAGTACTGCACAGAAGCTTTTACAAGTCAGAGAGGTTGTTCCTGGAATCAACAGAAGCCTTGAAACATACTCCAAACCTCAACATGTATGGCTGTATAAATCTACCAAAGATTTGGGAGACAGTCATCCTAAGACCAAATTAATATCTTTTTTTTAAAAAAAAACTTAGATGCCACCTAATTAGCACTTTGGTCTTTGTGTTGCATGCTACAATCACTCATACTAGTCCCACTGTTACACAGGATTGCGGTTGTCTCGCCACTGTAACAAACTTTGTTTGTATGCTCTGAAGATGCTGGATATAATACCAGCGAAATATTAGCATTAAAGTTAATAAATAGTTATTTTCTTATCAATCTGTGTTTGCATCTATACTGTTAAAATCCAATCAACAGTTATCACATTGGAATTGCCTGGCAACAAGCAGCCCAGAACAAGAAATTTTGAAAAGACCTTCATACATCAGTGGATTGAGAACAGTTGATGATGATACTCAAATAATTACACAATTACTTATAAAATAAATAAAATTTTTTTTTTTTAAATTTAACAATCAGCATGTAACTCACTATAATATAAATAAAAATCATGATATTTAATATGAAAGACCAAAAAACCATTTTTTTAAATAAAAGAGAGCCTCAGCTCATCTAATTTTGTCAATATTGCCCGATTTTATTTTTGACAACATGGCTTGAGATTAAACATACATTTATTGACAATATATAATCAATATTCAGGCGGAGGTTGATAGGAAGAGATATTTAGTCTGATGCTGCTATAGGACAGGAATGTGGAGGGTGGTGATAAAGAAATGAATATGGCAACTTTGGTTAGTAAACAAAGGAAAAGTGATTATTATGGGTGATTTTAATTATGGCAGTATAGACTGGAATGAACTTATAGTATTTGAGAATAAGGAAAATTAATTTCTTGAGAGACAACTTTCTTAGACAGTATATAAAGGAGGGTACAGAGGAATCAAGTTTTAGATTTGATCATTCATTAGATGCAATTGTGAGTGGGGATTTTGCACTTCCCTAAAGTTCATTTGAGTAAACATGAAGTGCTCATCTGGGTTGTGGCTAGCCATATGAAGACTTCTACGAGGAAAGGATTATATGTAGAATTACAAGTCTGGTGATTATGAAAACCTTAGGAGACAGATTAGAGCTATAGCATGGAATGAGGTGTTAAGCAGGAGGGAGATAAATGCTGGATGGAAAATGAACAAACATATTTATCATTGATATTCATCCTTTATTCATCCATTCATAAAAAATGGATGAATAAAGGGATTAAGCATCAAATTTGGAAGAAAAGTATACTGTGGAGGCAGCAGACGATGAATAGTGGTAGCAATCAATTGCATGAATAGTATAAAGAATGAGCCAGAAAGGTGACTCAGTTGGTAAGAACAGCAAAACTACAGTATGAGCAGAAATTTACAAATCAGGCCAAGAAAAATCCTAGTTTTTTTCAGATATCTGACAAGTAGAAGGAAGAATGATTAAGAACATAGGATTTTATGACATATCACATGTCTTCAGGCAATGTTTTAGGGAATTGGCAGTAACATTAGTATGCCTGTTTAATAAGCCAGCCTGGTTGGCCAAATAGTGTATCTGCTCTCCAGCCAAGATGCTGTCAGTTCGATTCCCACAAAGGGCAGATGTTAGTGATCCTACTAACTGTTTACCATATGCACTGCCATATGGTAAACAGTTATATGTTTACCATATGTAAACCTGTGTCCTGGCACAGTATGACCTCTGATGTCTTTGCACCATAAAAAAAAAAATCAACTTCCCCCACTCCCTGTTTAATGTCTTACAACAGCAGAGGTTCCAAGAGAGTGGAAAGAAGGTAAAATTGTTCCACTGCAAAAAAAAAAAAAAAAATGGTGATAAGACTGTGGCTACAAATTATAGGCCAAACTGAATATCTAGAGTTGTGGTTAAGGTACCAGAGAGATTGATAAGAACTAGGATACAGAAATGGGTTGATAACAGCAGCGTTCTTTGTAATTGTCAGCATGGGTTTGTTAAAGGGAGATCATGGATCATGTTTTACCAACTTACTTATATACTATAAAAAGGTGATAAATGTTTTGGACAAGGGAGATGCATATACTAAGATTTTGCAAATGCTTTTGATAGACTGCCACATGACAAGCTGTTAAATAAATTGAAATAGATGGGCTTGGATAACAGACTTTTGAGTTGGATTGGTAACTGGCTGTCAGATAGGTATCAGAAAGTTGTACGTGGAGATCCACTATCCCAAAAGAGGAAGTTCACTAGTGGTGTGCTGCAGGGGTATTGGGGCTCATTGTTGTTGTTCAATTTGTATATTAATGATATTGGGATAGGTTTAACTGGTGATATGCAACTATTTGGAGATTATGCAAAATTGGGAAGAACAATGTGGAGTCAAGCAGATTTTGTGGCCTTAAGATGACTTGAATAGATTGTATGAGTAGGCGAGAGTATGGAACTGTCAGTTCAATGTCACAAAGTGAACGTTTTGAAATTTGGTAAGCAACAATGGGATGCAAAGTACATACTTGATGGGAAAACTTTAGAGGAGATGTGGGAGTGGTAGTGGACAAAGACCTAAAATTCAGAAGCCACATTGCACAAGTGTGAAGTCCTCACATGGGATAATGGTAATTGAGGACCTTGACATACAGAAATAAAGATGTTATAATTCCATTATATAAGGCCTTGATCAGGTCTCATATGGATTATTGTCCACAGATTTGGTCAGTGGGTTTCATCGTGACAAGCAAGGATATGTTAGACCAGAGAAGATTCACAAATGTGGTCAGTGGTGTTTGTAATATTGAGCTTGAAGACAAATTGAAAGAATGTAAATTTGCAAAAGTAATGAATAGGAGGAGAGGGGTTGAGACATAAATTAGTCAGTTGTTATCAGGTTAACATAGAAGAAATTTTTATAGAATGAGAGAGGGCTAGAACAAGAAGCCATCCCTGGAAACTGCATAAAGAGGGTGCAAGCAGAGGAGCGAGAAGAAGGTTCTTTGCATGAAGAATAGTTGGTAAGTGGAATGCATTGCCTGAGTGTGTTGTGAATGTAGACATACTGAATCAGTTTAAAGAATGGTTTGAAGTCTTATGATAGTGTGTACCTCCCACAATGAGTCTCTGACTTCATGGAGGTCAGATGTTAATAATACTTTTAAGCATCTGTGTGATACCTAGCTGTAGAATTATCACAGGACAAATGAATTCTAGCCCTCTTCCTCTCAAAACACTCTTCTTGAATTGTAGAAATAAGAATATAACTTAAAACAAAATATTATTTTACAATATTTTAATACAAAAGGATCAAATAAATGCAAATGCCAAAAAAGTAACAGTTTTTATATATTTTGTCTGATTTAATGTAATTTCTTTAATTTCAAACACAGTACTTTCATCAACCATATGATGCTAACAATTTCATGGATGAAAATACTGCATATAGATATTTTTAACATCAAGAAAGTAATCATACCTCTTAAGTCTATCTATCTATTCCAAGGATTAGTTAATTCAGCCAATTAACTATGCAATAACTATATTTAATTAGTGAATTCTAAGCTTATTAGATAATTGAACTATCATTAAATATCAAAGTATTTAATTCTGTACTCCTAGTACAGAAAATATTACAGTTATTTTTTGTACTAGGAGTTCTGCCAACTTTGTAGGAGCATTCTTGAAACCAAATATCACAAATTTTGCCAACATATATTGTTTACAATGCCTCTGGACTTGTAGTAAGTTAAAATGCTTCCAAATGTTTTGTATTTGGAAAGAATTGCTTTTTAATACAAAAACTAAAGCAAAGTTAGAATGTGATATCCATTAACTGACTACTCTATGAAATGGAATAAACAAAAGACTGTTTCGAAAAACTTATTTTGAGGAAAGACCTAAATTATCATTAATTAAATATGACAAGAGAAACAGCTCTGTCTTTGAAGACGAGACTGTAAGCAGTAATTTGTCAGTAATTTCATACATTAACAGCAATTCCCATGTAGGTTCGTGAACTGTCTTGGGAGTATACACATGGGAGTACACACTAATAGACAAAATGAATGGTTCCCAATTGTTGAGCTACAAAGTCATAGACTGGACCTTTTCAGCTGACTTGGCAGGATACAAGGTGACATACGATGGAAACTACTGGTTTAATTAGAACTTGGTCAATTTATAATCAAAATTTATTATTTTTGGGTAATCATACCAGATATGAAAAAAGATAATCAAGAAGTTTATTTTAGCTGTTATATGTTCAAAATTTAAAACCACATGTAGATATCAACAATAAATTACCTAAATGCCATAAAACCTTGCAATGAAAGGATTTTCCTCCTGAATGCTTACAAGAGGAAAAGTTCCAAATCATCAGTTCTTATCATCAAATGCCACTGAATATATTTGTTCCTGAAACTAATTGCAGTGAATTTACACCTTCCTTCCTAAAAAAATCACCATAGTAAATTTTGTCTATAACAATACAAACTTTGGTTTCTATGGGTTCATTGCAGTCAGGGTCTACAAGTTTCATTTAATGGCATTTTCATAGCCACTAGCTTAGGACTTCTTGAACAGAATTCCTGCTAATATTTGAATAAGATAATTTATAAATTAAAATGTGTATTTTTTTATAAATTATCTTATCATGCAAATATTAGCAGGAATTCTCTTCAAGAGAATTCCTGCTAATTCTCTTCTTTTCAACTTTGATTTCCGCCAGATTCAGCCTCCCAACTTATGTAAGAGTTATGTTCCGTAAACTTTATCACAGATTTAAACTACAGTAACACAGATTTAACTAAACTCCATCCATTAATTGCCCCATTGCTAGTATTATGATATACAGCACATGTACATCATAGTATAATAACATGTTTTGTAGGTTATTTCTGTTAGTTTCATTCACAAGATGCATACACAAAATTAGAATTCAATATCCAATTATATTAATGCAAAGTAATATAATACAGTATAAACAGAATGAGAAAATAGAAAAATTAAAAATAATTTCATTTCAACCTTATGAAATTATCAAGAGATGGTGCTTCTTTCTTCTCTTCATAAATCTCTTAAAAACAGGCTAAAGTATTATCTATTTCTTTTTTGCTTTAAGAGCCATAATACATTAGGATCCATTTCTCTAATCACTATTCCTGCTGCAATCTCACAGAACATAACTGTTATCTCTTTTGGCACATTTTGAGATAGCACCAGAATATATATATATATATATATATATATTTGTTATTATTGTTGACTGTAAAGAGGTAGATCCTTTAATATTTTCTTTCATGATTGCATTCACTGTTAATGATGCAAGATTAAGATCACTTCCTGTGGTCATTAATCTTTGTCCACCTTCATATTTCTTTATAAATTTCATTTTCATCTGCAGATCAATTTTGGTGCATTTGGTATATGAAAACATACAGTGCATGAAAACACTAAAATTACCAAAGTGTGTGAATACAGATAGTAGACAAAGCGAGACTGACGGAGACACACACACACACACACACACACACACACACACACACACACACACACACACACACACACACACACACATTGTCGGCTTGCACCTAACAGTGGTCTTCTGCAAGACCACTGTTAGGTGGCATGTGAGTAAGGTGCCTTACGTGAAATTTTTAAAACCATTTTTAAAATTTTTTCTATAGCCATTTCACAATATTTTGTGTTAGTCTCAATTTATGTAGGTTAGGGTCTGCCTGTACTTGCAATCTCATCTAGAGATTGCAGGTAGGCTCGTGGAAACTATTCCCAATAAAACTTAGTTCTTAAATAAATTATGCTTTTGTTAAAAAAAATAATGATTAATAACACTGAATATAACTATGTTCAGTGATTCTTCATGTTGTAGAAAACATTCCAAATAATAACCTTACAGTTTAAACAAAATGTATAGTTAATAAGTAGAATTTCAAATATATTCTGTAAAAATTCAACATTCCTTCTATACCCTTAAAGAGACATACCTTCGCAATATTATGCATTTTCTGTTGTACAAATAACCTTCTATTATCATTTACATGTATGTGGAGGAGAGTGATTTCATAACTTAATATCTAATTTACTACCAGACACTTCAATAAATGTTACTTTTAAAGATGAATATTGAAAGCACATTTATTAATTACTTCTCAAAAATAAACACTCTGGGAATAAAATTTCATTACAACCATGTGAAATTTTATTCTACTACATGCTTATTTAAAAATGCTCATTCATATTTAAGAATGAGCATTTTTAAATGTTTACTGTTTTTAAAATAAACAAACATATCCTACTGTTCAATTTTTTTTTTAATTACATAACGTTTATTTAAAATGCACATTATGCTTTATGTAAAAACACTTCATAATATATGGTAAATATAAAATTTTGCATTATTAAATTGCATAAAATATATATTATAATCATATATTTACATATAATAAACATCTCTCATGTATATAAAATATACAATACTAATTTTTAATCACATCATGAGTCATAAATATACACTGAAGTCTTTCAATATGTTATTTTTACAGAACTTCTAAGAAAAAAATATAACACACACAACACAATAATAGTATTTCCAATGAATAAAAGTTTGATACCACATTAAATACAAAATCAAAAAATAATATGATTATCAAACAGCAACAAATAATGGGGACACCCTTTCAGCTAACAACAAACAAAACAACAGGTCCAAGAACTTTCTAAGATTTAAATAGAAGACTAGACTGGTTTGTATTAACCAAGAAAAGCTGGAGATTTCATTCAACCATGAAATGGCAAAAACAGCAATATATAAGGATGAATATGAAAACAAAGTCCAGTTTTCGATAGCAAGATACATTTATGTTATTATACAAATATCACCCAAAAATGTGATGATAGCTAATGTCAGCAATATTTTCACTTCTAGTAATCATTCCACATTGTATTTTAAATTTATCTTTAAGGAATATTTTTCCATTTTTTCCCCTTTCCCAAAAAGATAATTCGCTATCTTACTTAAATAAGCTAAACTCTTCTTTATATGATTTTAAATCAGCAAACAGCTGAAGACCTGTCCTTCTGGATGCAATTCTACAACTAAAAGATTAATTTCATCAAAAATTTCAGTCTATTATAAATTTTCTATGTCTGTTGATATAAGATTTATTTTTAAAATGTGATATGCATTTGATAATTCCGTTACATTAATATTATGCTAATTATAAATTTATTATATTTGTTTACATAACAAAGCATAGGAATTTTAGTAATATGAAGATTAAATAAATAAATAAATAAATTTTATTCCTATTTTCAAAAGCATAAAATGTGTGACTAGTATACTGAATTTACCCTACTCCTGAAAAGAATTTTACTGTGCCTTTTCTATTCTACTTGATACCAAATTAATTTAGTTTCAGTGTGTGCAAGTGACAACATTTTTGAATTCTCCACTTTGCCCTGTGCAAATAGACAAGTCATTTTAGGAAACATCCTCCAAAAATATACAAAGAAATTTGTTATAACTAGTTCTATTTCAGTGTTTCTAGAACTGTCTTCTGAAAGGAAATCCAAACAGGGTTCTATCAACAGTAAATTTTGAAGCGCTCAAAAATAAGAACACTTTTTTTTATCAAAATTTTTCCATTTTTAAATTATCATTGTATATAAACATTATGCAAGTTATACACTAATCGAGCTACTATCAAAACAACATATTGAATTTGCAGATATGTAGTCTAAAATCCTCAGCAAAAAACAGGTTATAACAGATAATTAGGGATTCCATCTATTTCCCAATATTTATAATTATTAAAACATACATGAAGAATTCAACAGTTATGGGTGTTATTACATATTCAACAAATATTAAATATTAATTATATATATATATATATATATATATATGAAAGGGGAAAAAAATACAGTCAATCAACTAAAATTACAAAAAAAATTATTTCTATGAAATTCAAATGCTTTTTTTGTAATTTAATTATAGGAAAATGCAAGCTTTGCAGTGATAACAAACTATTAAAGTAGTTATCTAACAAAAAATCACACTATATCACAAAAATTTATTTAAAATTGTGCTGAATATATCACATAATAGGTTTACTATTAGTAGAAAAGGAAGTAAGTACTGCTGTATGAAAATTATCATCAACAGTGGGGCTAATAGGTATTTAAGCGCTGACAACCTTCCCAGTATACTTGATTTCATAACCATAAATTTAGAATAAGATAGTTAGCCCTATGCCTATAAGTATAGGCAATGTAAATTGTGTGTTCTCTTGGACAGTTTGTCTGACTTTGGGATGAAAAACCCTTCCAAGTTTGTATGATACTAGCTAACTCACCTTCAGTTGTAAAGCCCTGATAAACGTTCTTCACATTCCAGATGGAATTTAATCCCAGGTCTTCCTAAATGAAGGGTTTTGTCCATACTGACTGAGCTACAGATTCTCTTTTATAGCATTTTTCATTTTTATCCTCCCATTTGATGCAGAGTCTGCTATGATTATGCGACTGTGAGAACCCCAACCGGCTTGTCCCAGAGTCTTGCATTGGGGGGGGGGGGGCAATTTTTATGTCTGTAGATGTGTGTGTGTCATGGGACCAGTTTGCCTGTTCTGGGGGACAAAAAACCCCTACCTCTGTATGAGACCGGCTAACTCACCTTTAGTAAAGAGATCAGATAAAGGTTCTTTACCTCTTGGATGGGAATTGAGCCCAGGTCTTTCTGACCACAGGGCTTCTATTCTGACTGAGCTACAGAGGCTCTGTATGAAAATAGTCCTCTAATGCCTTTTATTCTCTAAAGGAAGCAGGTGGAGCTGATCATCAGCCTTCAGCGATTATCAGTGAATCAAGACTTTCAGGGGAGAGTAGGGCAGATGCCTGCTGCTATCTGGTTCTAATCCCTGACAGGTAAATATTAATATCTTAAAATAGAGTAAGTGCTACAATTGATTTTCAATGCAAATACAATTTCCACAGGATTACAGGCACCTGTATGAAAATACCCAAAATCACTAATGAAGTTAAATACATGAAACTTGTTTAGTATATTCTTCCTGGAAACCTATATGACTAGGCTAGTGTAAATTCTTTTCAGATGCATTACTTTAGTTAATATGTTAAGCATAAGACAACAGCAACATATATTTCCTGTTTGTGAATCTCATAAGAGAATTATATTCACTACCACTGATTTTATATTCATTCTCCTTCATACAGTATGAGAGATATTTGGAATATTTTCTTTAAAATTCATTATTGCACAATGAATGCTCATATACATCTAAGCAAACAGTCAGTCCTGTTGTTATCAAAATGCTAAAAGCAAAATATAATTATTAAAGTTTACATTCATTAAAAAAATTCTGATATGAATTTCTTAAGAAGGTATCCAAACAGTCTGAACATTTTACTAATGTAGTCAAAGACATGCAAAAAAAAAAAAAAAGAATAAATAAATAATAACAAATAAATAATAATTGAAGTGCAGATTCTGAACTATCTACATGCATCTTCATAAACAACAGAAAAGGCAGCAATAACAAGAAAGGGGGAAAAGTTTAAACAAAAATGAAAGTTTCATATAATATAAAACATACAAAAAAATAATAATAAAATTAAAAATATTTTCAATTCTATTAAGTGACTATTTACATCATGCAGTTTAATAACATCATTTTATAGCATCAGCTCAGATGGACTGAACAACAATTTCATATACTGGATGGAGTATGCTTAACCAGCATCTATGAAGGCTACAAACATCAGTTTTCATCTTGGAGTAAACGTGGCAATTCCAATTCCACATCTATTTTGATGCGGATGTTGCCCTATGGATGCAAAAATCATAATATGAATCATAATTTTTTTTTAATTAAAGAAACAAAAATTAAATTATATAAAAATAAGCAAGAAAAAGCAAAAATTACGAGCTTTTCATATTTATGAAAAGATTCCTGCATTTTTGTTCTATTACAAAAAATGATTGTAATAAAAATAAAAGCAAAATATATTTAACAGACTAAACAATATTTGAAGCTAAACAATTTATTACACAGATACTATGAGAATCTATAATGTTTCTCCAAGTGTGTTAGATTCTATATATTTGATGTTTTAATTTAACTAAAACTTTATGCATATGTTTTGTAGTTTTCCAATTAACAATAATTATTCAATATTCAAGGAATATGAATTTGTGTATGACATCTGGGAAAAGGCATTAAGGATAAGAGAAAAATAGCAAAAGCTTGGAACAAAACTGGTAGCTATAAACGCATCATTCTGACAAGAGATGATCTATGTTTGAGTTTCCCCTATGTTTGATGGAAAATTTTTGAGACATTTTATAATCCATATGGCAACTTAAGAGTATAAGTAGTCTGAACTCTTACAAATATGTAAATGACCTTTCTGCAGATAATTGTACTAAAAAGGTATTTTTTTATGGAAGCAGAAACCCACCTTAGAAGGATAGGGAGTGTGATAATGATATGATAACCTGCGGATAATGACAAAAAAAGGAATCAGACTATAAAAATTCATTTAAGTTAACATTATTTCTATTTTAATCCATATGTCTGAATTATTTTCAACAGCACATTATTTAAATGAATGATATATGAAGGATTCTGTAGCTGTTCTGTAGCATGTTAATAATTAACATGAAACAATTTAATTTACTTCCTAGTTTATAACATATTATGGTGTGCTGCTTCAGAATAACAAATAGTAGTAACATAAAGCCAATTAAACAAAAATTACAGCATAACTACATCTTCTAAGATAAAAAAAGTTTAACAGAAATGAACATTAAATCATAACAATTGATGACATATCCTATACAACATGCCTGCTTTGTTGAGTTGATTTTCATATTGTGTGAGTGGTTAGTGAATTTTAAATATTTTATAAAATATGACCATAGACCTTGGTTTTATTATACTGCATTGAGCACTTGATCATCTCTTTTTAAATTTATGGATGTAAGTGCTAAACAACTCTATGCATGGCATTTTTGTTTGTTACCAGACTATTTTATGTCTATCATTTATTGCAAAAAAAAAAAAAAAAAAAAGAAAAGCCAAACTTGATTTATTAGCTGTTCTCTTCTAAACCACTTTAAAATGCTCTTTTAAATAGATTTCTCCCAAGCTGCCTGCCTGTCCTACATATCATCATCAAATTCCTGCCATGTACCCTCAAGGGGTGTACAGGATATGACAGTACTACATGAAAAAATTACATCATTACTAATTTCCTATCTACAATTTTCCTCCAAATCAGTCTGTTACTTGTCAAGACTCCAACATTATCAGATCTTATATTTCTATCGTCTAAGACACTTTGTACCGTATCAATCCACCTATATCTTGGGCTTCCTCTGGGTCGTTTTCCTGCCAACCTGGCAGAGAACACTTGTTTCGCTAATCTTTCCTGTCCCATTCTATTTAAGTGACCATACCACCTGAGATTAGCTCTGCTAACGCATTCCTGGATGCTGACAATGTCAAGTTCTTTCCTAATATCCTCCTTTTTAATATGATATTGCCATTGATGCCATCTGTTCACGCCTCTAATCTTTCTCAGGACTCTCATATCTGCGGTCTCTAGTCTTTGGTCAAGTGTTTTACTTCTGACCCAGCTCTCAGATCCATAAGTTAAAACTGGTTTGAACACTGTCTTGTATATAGCTAATTTAGTGTTCCGACTAATTTCTCTCTTATTCCATATGAATTTATTCAATTGACTTCCCACCATACCAGCTTTGCTGATTCTGTTGTCTATTTCTATAATTAATTTACCATCTTCATTAAAAATCGTGCCTAAGTAGCTGAAATATTTTACTTGTTCCACAGGTTCTCCATTCACAACACAGTTGACATTTTCAATGATTCTGCCTATTTTCATTGTCTTTGTCTTTTTATTGCTGACCTTCACACCATATCTATTACAACAGTTATTCAATTTAGTCAGAGAATCTTGCAGACTTGTAGCGGATTTATTTAGAAGTATAACATCATCCGCATAAAGCAAAGAGCTGACAATAACATCTCCAATTTTGATATCAGGTTTAATACCACTTTCCTTCATAATGTGATCCATATAGAAAATGAATAACAGAGGGGATAATGTACATCCTTGTCTCACACCAGATTTAACATTAAACCATCTTCCTGTACTTCCTTCAATTCTAACTGCTGACTTACAACTCAAATAAAGACTACGTATTGCTTGATATAATGCCCCATTGACACCATATAACTGTAGCATATTGAATAGCTTCTCTCTCTCTTGGCACCTTGTAATATATGCCTTTTCCAAATCGACAAAACTTAAATACAGATCTTTGTTATATTCCCATGCTTTCTCGACTATTTGTCGTAAAGTGAAGATCTGATCCTGACAGCCTCTATTCGGCCTGAATCCAGCTTGTTCTTCACCAAGCTTTTCTTCCACAATTCTTCTCAACTGTTTCTAAAGTATACTTGCATAGATCTTGCCAGGAACACTCAGTGGGGAAATACCTCTGTAATTCTCACATTCAGTTTTATTTCCCTTTTTATATATGGGTACTATGAGAGCTCTACTCCAATCATCGGGAATTCATCCCTCTGTCCAGGCTTTCTGTACTATGCAGTGCAGCCACTGTAAGACTTTCATACCACGATACTTCAGCATTTCTGGTCGAATATCATCTACTCCTGCTGCCTTTCCAAATTTCAAGCCTTTGATGGCTTTTTCTACTTCAAGTATGGATATGTATTCCTGACTGCATGCCTGGTCAGTGTTTTTTATCACTGTGCTGTCACCACTGCTTGTTTCATTTTGCAGTTTTTCAAAGTATTTACTCCATACTTCAAGGATATCTTTTTCTACTGTTTTTGTCACCTTTATCATCTCTAACTCCTTTTACAGCACTCTTTCCTCCATTCCTAAGCTTCTTCAACAACTTCCAGAATATTTTGCCACCTTCTTGATATTTATTTTCTATATTCTTGCCAAAGTCCTCCCATGACTTTTGTTTAGTGTCCTACATATTATTATTATTATTATGTGATGACTCCAGGGAGTCCAAAGACTCATCGAGGAAGGGTACCTACTCTACACCAATGCCATCTATCACCCATCACCACCACTAGCATTTCCACAGACAATTTCAAACATCCATGCCCACGGCAGGATTCGAACCTGCAGCATTTTGGCTGGCGAGCAGATAGGCTAACCACTTGGCCAATCAGGTGGGTTAACATGCCACTAACATTTGTTAAGACATACAAATTTTGTCTACAACTGGTTTTCTGAAAGGTGAATGTCATTGTTTTGGGAGATTTTAATACTATTACTGTATTAATTGAATATTAATTTCTGCTGTTACCTATGTTGCAGTAGTTCTGTGATGGTTTTGAAATAATCCTTCTCAATGTCCAATGATTTCTTTGTTATTTTTGATTTTCATCCTCTATATGGGCACCTCCATGGATTCTGAAGATGATACAGACAATATTTTCTTCTCTAGAGCTGTGAATACCACTTTCAGGCTGTGTTGTTTAAAAACTGAGGATATTATTTTAATATAGAGGAATGACAGCAGGAATGACTTGAGCACTGGGAATTCCTCTAGTGTCTTTTGCAGGAGTTCAGAATTTCTCATTACATAATATGGTGCAACTTCTGTCTCTTCAGTATTTGATGATACATCATTTTTGTGCCAAGTGATAGTGTGAAGTGGCATATAATATGAGGAAAATATTATCCTAAAATTCTTATCCTGATTAAACAATTAATTGACTTCACTGCCTATCTAAACAGCTTAAGCCCTGAAATAAAATTTACACTGAGATAATAAAAAAAAAAGGGAGGAAAAAAAAAAAGATCCCTTCCCCTTCTTTAGAAGTGCCAATCTCTGTCTTCATCCAGAACAGATTAGCATTTGGTTTAAAAAAAAAAAAAATTATATTTACATTAAATTCTTTCATGTAGTAATAACATGAATCTAATCAATTATAAACTGCATGTTACACAAAAGGAGACAGAAAGAATGGTAAACCAGCTAACAGCATTAATTGAGTCTGTTCACCCAAGATTTGTTAGAATAATTGAGAGATGGTTGGATGAGGACGACATCCTGACAGGAATAGAGATGGAAGGGTATGATGTGTATTCTGAACACAGAGAAAGGATAAAAAGGGGGAGGAGAGTGCTATGATGATAGAGAATGAGTTACATCCATACAAGGTAGAGATGCAAGAGGGAAATGGTGACAGGGGTTTAGAGGCAGTATGGTGTAAGATAGAGGTGAATAGAACAAAATACTTAATTGGATGTTGTTTATAGACCAGATAATGTGGATGGTAGTGACCATGAAATGTATAATCAAATTAGCCAAGAAAATAAGAAAAGGGTGATCATTATGGGCGATTTCAATTATGGCAATATAGAGTGGGATGATGAGATAGCAACTGGAGGTAAAGAAAATGAGTTTCTTGAGTTTTTGAGGGATGACTACCTCAGACAATATGAAACAAAGGGCTCATGAAGATTTAGGATCTGATCATCTCATCAGAGGATGTTATAAATGAGGTATCAAATCAGCCTCCGGTTGATGAGAGTGAACATGAAGTAATTATCTGGGTGCTTGCCAGCAGTGTGAGGACTTCTGTGTGGAACTACAAGGCTTGTAATTATGAGAAGCTCAGGAGACAGCTTGCAGGTGTATCATGGAATGAGGAGATGACTAGAAAGGAGATCAGTGATGCTAAGGTGATATTCAAGAACCGTCTAGTAGAAGCAGTGTCTAAATGTATTCCAAGAGTCAGAAGGTTAAATAAGGTAGAAGTGAAATGGATGAGTGAAGAGATTAAGCACACAATACAGAGGAAAAAGACATTATGGAGGCAACCTAAGAGGAATGTAAATAATCAATTCCACAAGATTATAAACAACAGGCAAGGATGGTGACTTGGGTGGGATGGGTAGCAAAAGTTCAGTATGAGCAGCAGCAGCAATTACCTAATGAAACCAAAAAGAAACCTAGAGTTATTTTGATATGTAGCCAGCAAAAAAGAAAAAAAAAAGATTATGCTTTTAATAGATTACCACATAAGTTGATAGTCAAACTAGAGTGGATGGAGTTGGATATTAGACTAGTGCATTGATTTGAAGAATGGCTATCTGATAGGTATACCAACAAGTTGTGTATGGGGGGGGGGAGCAATATTATGGAAGAGGGCATTCACTAGTGATGTGCCTCAGGTGTTTGCTTTAGGATCATTGCTGTTTAACCTGTATGTTAATGATACCGGAGAATATTTGGATGAAGACATTTAGTTGTTTGCAGATGATGCAAAGTTGGGGCAAACTATGAGGAGTATGGCAGATGTTGTGGCCTTACAAGAAGACTTGAATAGATTGAGTGAATGGACATGAGAGTGGGGATACCAGTTCAATGTTGCAAAATGTAAGGTTTTAAAATTTGGGAAACAAAGATGGGATGTAGAATTTATGCTTGGTGTGTTGGAGGAAGAGGAAATAAGACATCTTGGAGTGAGAGTGGATAAGGATCTGAAATTTAGGGGTTCTTGTCTCATACAATGGAACAAGAGATTCTTATTCCATTGTATGAGGCACTGATTAGGCCGCACATGGACTACTTGCACAGATTTGGTCACCTGGTTTCAAAAGGACGAAGAGATGTTAGAAAGGGTCCAGAGGTGACTGTCTATCATAGTTTCTGATCTCTGGAATAGGACACTGTAAATTGCAGCATCTAGTGGATAGGAAGAAGAGGGATGATATGATAGAGACGTACAAGTTGGGAAGGAGTTGTTATAGGATCAATATTGAAGAGGTTTTTCATAAAATGGTAGAGATCAGGGGGAGAACAAGACATCATCCCTGGAAGCTGTATGAGGAGGGTATAAACAAGGGAGTGAGAAGCAGGTTTTTTTTGCATGCAGAGTTGTGAATAATTGGAATGCCTTGCCTGAGAGTATGGTGTCTGCAGAAAATTTCAATATGTTTTAAGATGTGGTATGATGATCTGTGTGTATGAAAAAGGGACCTCCTAGATGAAGCTGACTCCATGGGGATCTTAGGGTAATTATAATAACTAGTTTTCAGTTGGTAAACAGTATAATCATTCCTTCTATCCTATGTGGTTCAAACTCTGGTCTTTCCAACTCAAGGAAATCACTGCTACTGACATGAGGATGCTTTATAAAAATAATATCAATATAAAATATGCCATATTTACAGTGAAAACTGTGGATAAATTATATGCAATCATCAAATTGTCTATATGCATAACAGTTCTTTTTCATAAACACATTTCAATGCATTCTATTTGAATCATTGTTATATATTAAAAAAAAAAAGAAAAGAAAAAAAAAGGATCTTTAATGCCTTTTCATTCCTATAAGGGAATAGATAGTATTCTTTTAGCCCTAACTTTTTGGAATTGTAACTAATTTAAAGGTGGCTGCTCTTCACCTCTCACCATTGTTCAGATTATGCTACTGAGAGCTGGATTAGAGTTAATGTTTTCTAACATTAATATGTGTGTGTTCTAAAGTACATTTTGGTAGACTGAAGACTTAAAATCCAGAGTTTCTTTTGGAAGAAAAACTGTTACTTACCAAATCCAAAGATCAACTAGCTCTGCAACTCTTCAAAAAATGCCTACAACTCCTTTAGTCAGTTACTAGAATCGAAACTATAAACCTTTCTTATACAGATCCAGTATCAGAGAAAGTACAATTAAACTATGAATTCTTTTCCCAATATAGATTGCATAACAAGATTAGATATATACCACATCCCTACTTTATATCAGAGCCATAATAGATAAATCAAGCTTTACCTTACCAATCATATCTATTGGGGAATGTTGGCGATTACAGATGTCTGTTTTGTCAATTATCACTCATTTTGTCATAATGGAATACAACCAATGACAGGAGAGGATATGCATGCATCTAAAGAGTGCTAACTTGTACTGAGAGGTAACCAATTAAGAATAACACAATATCTTAAACAGATACACAGTAGATGGTGGTAATTAGCTTATTTTTTTTACCCAGTAATGGAATATGCAAAATTTGACCATTAATAATAAATATGAAAACTTGTAGTCATTTTTTAAAAATATTTTTTTATATAAGCTAAATGCTTTTCCGATTGTTTCGTGAGTTGCCACTGTGTCATATAACATCACTGGCCCTGTCCATTCGGCAATGTTTCAGAGTCGATCAGAATTCAGAAATGCACTATGTGCAGACCTATGGCTTTTTTTTTGATATTGAATGTTTCCAATAATTATTTATAATGGCAGAGAAGAAATTGATTTTTTTCATAAAAGTGATTCAAAACATAAGTGATAGAAGCAAAAACAGCAAAAAAAGTGCTATTAAATAAATAAATGGTCTTGTATTACTTCTGAAATGCATGAATTTTTTCTTCAAAGTGACTGATAAACACACTAAATGGTTAACATTATTAAAGAACATGTAAATGCATAGTAATAACTTTAATTAATAAATAAGGTACAGATATTTCGTACTAAAACTAATAGTACAACTTCAGTGTTACAAATAGATAGGAATGGAACACAAGTAGAATATTCGTGAGTTGTTGCCACTGTGTCATATGACATCACTGGCCCTATCCATCCGGCAATGTTTCAGAGTCGATCAGAATTCATAAATGCACTAATGTGGTTATATGTGCAGATCTATGGCTTTTTTTTTTTTTTTTTTTGATTATTGTATCACTTGTATTCCATTCCTATCTGTTTGTAACACTGAAGATGTACTATTAGTTTTAGTATGAAATATCTGTACCTTATTTATTAATTAAAGTTATTACTGTGGACTTACGTGTTCTTTAACAATTATACTATGCCACAGGTTCCTCTAAAAATAAATGGTTAACATATTTGATGAAATCTCATCATGTTGTACCATCCTATATATTTGTGGTAACAGGGTACACCACATGAAGGTGAGGACTGGACATTAGGTCAGAAGTCCCAGTTGGTTCTCTGGATTCCTTAAAAGGTGATGTGGAGGTCCACGAAATTATTTGGCTTTGGCCCTTAAGCGAGCCTTTATGCAAACATACTTGAAAAGAGGTTGAGAAAAATTGTGGAAGAGAAACTTGAAAAAGTACACGCTTGATCAAGGCCAAATGAAGTTGTCATGATCAGAGTTTCACTTTATGACCAATAGTTGAGAAATCATGAGAATATAACAAGGATCTGTACTTAAGTACTACCCACATACTAATGTACTATAGGTTTATCAACCAACCTCTTGTGTATGGGTTCAACATAAAAAGTTGTATAAATCTGAAAAAGGCATGCGAGAAGATGCCCAGAGAAAAGCTTTACAAAAACACTACAATTATATGGGGCAAATGGAAAATTATACAGAGCAATATAGGGTCTATATTTAAGTTGTCACTCAGCAGTTAGAATTGAAGGAAATGCAGTTAGATGTAAAATCAGGGATGCACATTATCTCCACTCTTATTCAGCATCTCTATGGATTACATAATGAAAGAAAGTATTATTAAACTTGATATTAAAATCAGAAATATTAAACTTAGCTCTTTGCTTTATGCAGATGATGCTGTACTCCTAAACACATCCTATGCAAGTCTGCAACATTCTCTAACTAAATTGAATAACAGCTATAACAAATTTGGCATGAAAATCAGCAATAAAAAGACTAAAACTATGAAAATATGCAGGAAAACTTCTGCTGTGAAAATTTTCCATTGAGAATTAATCCACTTATGTGGAGAACCTATAGAGCAATTAAAATATTTCAGCTATTTAAGCATGGTTTTTAGTGAAGATGGCAAATTAAATTTGGAAATAGATAACAGAATAAGAAAGGCTGGTATAGCAGGGAGTCAGCCGAATAAATTTATATGGAATAAGAGAGAAATTAGCCAAAATATATACTTAACACTGTCTTGTATATATACTGCTAGTATATATACAAGACAGTGTTAAGTTATCAGTTTTTAAGTTATGGCTCTGAGAGTTGGGTTAGAAATAAAGCATTTGATCAGACTAGAGACCACAGATATGAGAGTTCTAAGAAAAATTAGGGAAGTGAACAGATGGAATCAATAGCAGAATCATATTAAAAATGGAGATATTAGACCGGAACTGGACATTGTTAGCATTTGAGAATGTGTGAGCAGAGCTAATCTAAGGTGGTGTTGTGGCCACTTAAACAGAATGGTGAAGAAAGGTCAGCAAAATGGGTGTTTGATGCCAAGATGGTAGGAAAGAGACCCGGAGGAAGACTAAGGTTTAGGTGGATTGATTCTGTCAGAAGTGCCTTAGAAGAATGAAATGTTAGATATGACAATACTGGAGAACTAACAAGTAATAGAGTAATATGGAGAAAAATTGTTGAAAGGAGATCCCCAACTTTACGTGAGGATATATATCAGGAAATTAATGATAATAATGACTGATGACATATTTGATCATATCAGACCATATCAGGATGGTGACTATGATATATTAAGCAGCTATGGTAGTGTACAACCAGATGACATCTGACTAGTAAAATGTTTGCCTGCTGAGTCGGCAGAAAATTTGCAAGCCTTGTACATCTCACCACATGATCTCCTGTACAGTCCTTAAAACAACGGGATTCTGTGGAGGCATTTTTATGGCAATCCACTAAAAATATTATAAGACTATAGCACCCAAGCCCACACATTGCACACTATAGCATCTTGTAGTGAGCTGCTCTTAGACAACAAACACTGTACTTTTTCAAACTTTCAATAAACTGACAATGAAATATCTATCACCTAAAGACATTCACAAAAATAAGCCATGCTGCAGTGGCATGTGCATGTGTGCACGCATGCACACCCACCCCTATAGGTTAGAAAGTGGAGATATTTTCAATTAAGTCGAATAATATGGCAATAACAATAATAATCCATGAGCCTGTTGATATTACAGATCTGAAAGATCAGCAGCAAAAACTGAAGGATATTCTGTATGCTTAATGAAGTTACTTTTGCAAAATTATAAATGAAGTGGCTAGTAATAAAAAAATATTTAGAATGAATACAATCATAAGTGTATTTTACTCATAATTGAAAGGAGGAAAAGCAACCAGAAATATTGAAAAGAAACTGAAATATGCAATGTACATCAATGCAGCTGTAAACAGAACTAAAAAAGATAGTCATGATTATATGATCATAAAAAGGACTGTTTACTGATCATGTTAATGATCAGTAAGCAGTCATTTTTTTTTATACCTACTAATATCTGAATAAATCAATATTGAAACAGAAAGTGCAGTTCATTTTTTTTATACCTACTAATAATATCTGAATAAATCAAATACTAATATCTGAATAAATCAATATTGACACAGAAAGTGTCTGACACCAAGCAAAAGGATAAAAATTAGCATCCCTTGAAATGAAAAATGTATCCTAAAAGTTTGAAAATAAAAATTCCAATATGCAAAACACACCCTCTGTCCAAAAAGAAACAGACTTTTCGAAAATAGAAGAAACTTGTGGAGCCATCTGTTGTATCTATTTGTTGTCAAAAGCAGCAAACTTTATTAGTGTTGTGTCAACTGTTTATAACATCTGTTTCATTAGAAGCCGAGTTATAGTGCCAAGAGTTACAGTGTGTTTTGATGAATGGTTGGAAAATGAGTTTCAAACAGAGAGCTGCGATTGACTTTTGTGTTAACTTGGTAAAAGTTTTACCGAAATGCATCAAATGCTTCAAAAAGCATACAGTGATGAATGCTTATCCCGTACTCAAGTTTATGAGTGGTTTAAGCAATTTAAAAGTGGTCGTGAGATGCTTGAGTGATTTCATCAAAGAAAACCTAAAATTGTCCATGAGAGTGATTGAAGATGAATTGGGATTCCAAAATCAATTGTGCACAACATTTTGAGTTTGGGCCTTCATAAATTGAATTCGCGATTTGTTCCCCACAAGTTGACCGACGACCAAAATGTATCGAATTGAACACTGCAAGGACCTCATTAATACCGCTCATAAGGACTCAAGCTTCCTTGAAACGATCGTAACTGGTGACAAAATGTGGTGGTTTGAGTATGAGCCCGAAACAAAGCACCATAGTGCTGAGTGGAGACCACCAGAAGAGGGGTACCCAAAAAAAAGTTGCTTGGAGAAGTCAAAAGTAAAGACAATGCTGATTTGTTTCTATGATTCCAAGGGTATCCAGAAAGAATTCTGCCTGGCCAAGCGGTCAATGGCGAGTTTTATCTTGAAGTTTTGAAGCGATGGATAGCGAGAATTTGTTGTGTACGGCATGAATATCGTGACAACCGACCCTTCACCAAAACACACTGTCACTCTTGGCACTATAACTCAGCTTCTAATGAAACAAATGTCATAAACAGTAGACACAACACTAATGAAGGTTGCCGCTTTTGTCAACAAAAAGATAAAACAGGTGGCACCACTAGTTTCTTCTATTTTCAAAAAGCTCGGTTTCTTTTTGGACAGAAAGTGTATTACTGTAAGATATGCAGACACAGAAAGTTAAAGCAGCAGTCTATGAAAAATAAAATTAATTAATTTAAAAAAAAAAGGATTTTAGTGAAGATGGCAAAATTAATTATTTACTTTTTCTCAACTGAATATGAAAATTTATTCTAAAAGAATTTCTTATGCTTTGCTTATAGTATTCTAAACAAGATTTACACATACGAGGGTGGTCTGAAAAGTTCTCAGCCTAATAATAAAAAAACGAATTTATAATTTCAAAATTATTTTTATTTTTCAACATAATTTCCATTAACACTAATACATTTATTCCAGTGATGCTCCAGCACCATTATCCCATCCATGTAGTGGTTCTCAGTAAGATCTGCAAAATACCCCTCTAAAGCTGCAATCACTCTTGATTCGAAGAAAATCATTAACCAGCGAGGAAGAGTTTCGGTTTTGGGAAGAGATAGAAGTCAGAGGGAGCCAAATCTGAAAAATAGGGTGTTCCAACAATTCATAGTGCAGATCCCTTAATTTTCCCATCCAAAACACTTTTGTGGGCAGGTGCATTGTCCTGATGAAAGATGATTTTTTTCTCCAGCAAATCGGATCTTTTCTCACAAATGTTTTTGTCTAATCTGGTTAAAAGATCAGAATAATATTTCCCAGTTATTATTTTACCCTTTTCAAGATAATTAATAAACAAAATGCCTTTAGTATCCCAAAATACCGATGCCATGGTCTTTCCTACTGATGGAACTGAATTTGTCTTTTTTGGTGCTGAACAACCGGTGTGTAGTGGTGTGTAATGGTGAATCCAAGTCTCATCCATAGTAATAAATTGATGCACAAAATCAGTTTTATTCTTACGCTCCAAGCACTGTTCAGAAATTTTCATGCGAATGTGATTTTGATCTGCTTTGAGCAAGTGCAGCATCCATCTTGCACAAAGCTTTTTCATTTGCAATTCTTCATGCAAAATATATCCTACACGTTCTTTTGAATTGCCTATAGTCTCAGCAATTTCACACGTTTCGACTCGCCGATCATCCAATACCATATCGTGCACTTGATCAATGATTTCTGGTGTTGTTACACTTTCTGGACGTCCTTCACATGGATCATCTTCAAGGTTGATACGGCAACGTTTAAACTCCGCAGTCCATTTCTTAATTGTCGAAAAAGAAGGATAAGAGTGCCAATAAACTTTTAGGAACTTCAAATGAATTTCTTCTGGCATTAACCTTCTTTTACAAAGAATTTTATAACTGCACGATACTCAATTTTATCCGCTTCAAGGGATACAGACTTTTGCTTCAGATAGCTGTATAAAACAAACTACTTGATAGAATGACTTGCAATTTCACATGGATGCTCATGACAGATGTACCAACTTAGGAAAAAAAAAAAATCTTGCCGATAGGGTTGCCATCCATGGTCGAAGCCGAGAACTTTTCAGACCACACTCGTACTTGAGAAAAAGATTAAGAATAATAGTTGAAGGGGATGAAAAAGAACAAACCTGGATATAGGATAAACGGGAGATCTCTAAGCTTTGTTCATCTCAAAAAAGTATATGGTAAAGTACAAAGGGAAAAACTGTGATGTAAAGCAAACCTAATATAAAAATACTTAAGTGGAAGATTGCCAGTTAAATTCACAAATATATAGAAAGAAGGTTTATTGTTAAATTTGGATATACGTATTATTATTATTATCCTAAGACCCAATGGAGTCGGGCTCATCTAGGAGGTCCCTTTGTCATACATGGACTCATTACACCACACCTTAAACACATTCAAATTCTCTGCAGACACCACACTCACAGGCAAGGCATTCCAATCATTCACAACTCTGCATGCAAAAAAAAACCTGTTTCTCACCTCTCATGCCCTTGTTCATACCCTCCTTATATAGCTTCCAGGGATGACCTCTTCTTCTCTCGTGATCTCCCGCCATTTAATGAAAAACCTCTTCAACATTAATCCTATAACAATCCCTTGCCAACTTGTACATCACTATCACAACCCTTTTTCCTCTTATCCATTAGACTCTGTAAATTGTATCTTCTCAACCTTTCTTCATATTCAACATTCTAGAGATCAGAAACTATCTTAATCAAATGCCTCTGGATCCTTTCCAACAGCTCTTCATCCTTTTGAAAACCAGGTGACCAAATCTGTGCAGAGTAGTCCATATGTGGGCTCAATCAAGGCCTTATACAATGGAACCAGACATCTATAAGTCAGTGTCTTCTGCATTATTGCAGAAGTCATTGTGCTATCCTTTTGGCAACGTGTCCTCTAAATCTCTCATTTCCTCCATCTCCAACAATATATCCACACCAAAAGTAAATTCTACTCTTGATGTGGATATTTTAAAACTTTACATTTCACAACATTTAACTGGTATCCCCACTCCTCAGTGTGTGTGTGACCATTTCACTCAGCTCATTCAAGTTTCTTGTAAGGCCACAACAATTTTTTTTAAATGTTGTGCCCATACACGAGAGGTTGGTCAATCAACCTATAGTATATGGGTAGTGGGTTGGGAAAGGGGAAACGTGTTTACATTTGATTTAAAAATCTGTATATTGTATTACTTTGGAAATACATCGGGAGGAGGGGGGGGGAGGAAGACTGTTCGACAGCACAGCAGTACATTCAATGAAGGAGGAGGAAAAGAAACTTGTTCTGTGGGTTTCAAATTGTACTGTGAAAGGATGTTGGGAAGCAGCTGTATGTGTTCCAATGGGCTTAGTACTGAGTGGGGGAATTATTGATGCTATTTCAGATGAACATTTCTTATGGAAAAAATAATCAACCTAATTGCTCTCCTCTGTATTTAGTCAAGCATTTTGAGGGAGCTCTTAGGGGGACCCACCCCAAATGTGAGAGCAGTATTCAATAGCTGGGTGGGTTTATGATTTGTATAAGGTTAACAGCTGTTCAGAGGTGAAGTCTTGAGTGAAAAAGAAATCCTAGTTTTTTTTTAAAAGCTGAGGATGCAACAGTTATGATGTGTTTATACCAGGAGAGGCTTGATATCAGGATAACTCCAAGAAGAGAAATCTCATCTTGTCTGGAAATTTGACTGTTGTCTAAAATAATACCGGGAGAAAATGGTTCTTTTTATTTTTTCGGTGAGAAATAAGACAGAACTGGGTTTTGCTAGCATTAAAATTAATGAGGTTATCTGAACCCCATTGGAGGATGGCTTGGAGGTCAGAATTGAAGTCGGTGGTGGTTGATGTTCTGCAGGTTGAAGTGAGAGTTGTGTAGAGTAAGGTTTGTCAAACGAAAGGGAGGAATGCGATGTGCTGCAAAACTGTGTATTGAGTTGGAGGTCAACTGAAGTAGGTCACTGATATACAGAGGGAAGAGGGTTGGTGAGAGGTCAGAACCTTGCGGAACCCAAGTATTAATTGGATGGTGAGAGGATAGGGAATAGAGATGCTGAAACATTTGCGATGGCAAATGTTTCAGCATCTCTGCCTGCAAGATTCGTACAACAGGCAGAGGAAGCCAATTGGTGTTATGGACATTGAAATCTCCCAGGATGATTTTGCTGTTAGAAGAATGGGACTGGAGAAAATCAATTTTTAAAGAGAGGAAATTAAAGAGCTCAGAGTGGTTGGTAGCATTAGGAGAGTGATAGACACAGCAGATGAATTTGGCTGAGTGAGGAAGGGATATTTTCAACTAAAGTTGGACGATTCTAGGTAAATTGCTCTCTGGCAGGGTATGTCAGAGTGGATATATGCACAGATGCCGTCCTGGGTCGAAAGCAACTAAACAGTATGTAGTTTAGAGGGTTGAGATGGATAGTGCTGGGGGGGGGGGGTGAGATTCGAGTTTCTGCTCAAAAGAGAAGTGGGGGTTTGGTGGACTGCAGATGGTAGTGGACACTGTTAAAGTCGGAGTTAAGGCCACGGATGTTGGTGAAGTGGATATGCAAGGTTCTGTCAGGCATGTATTTGACTGCAAGGATCTTGCACATTTCCTATGCAGTGCGGCATACTGGTCTACTTGGTGGCTACTAGTGGTGTCATTTAATTTTTGCACTAATTTGACTTGTTTGTAGTCTATGATCCAACTTTTCTCCATTTTTGGCATTTTTTCTTCAAGTTGTCTTCAAAGTTTGGGCAAATGATAAGTCAGGTCGAGAACCTATGCAATTCTACTCTACCCTTCATAGTCCATCCCAACTTTTGCATCATCTGCACACAACTGAATATCCCCATTCAAATAAATCTTCCACAAAATCATTAACATACAGGTTAAACAGCAATGGCCCTAAAACAGATCCCTGAGGCACACCTAGAAAAGGAAAGTCAACACCAGTGACTTTCCCCATCCAGGATATTGCTCCTCCATACACAACTTGCTGACAACTATCAGATAGCCGATCTCCAATCCAATGACGAGTCTAATATCCAACCTCAACCGATCTAGCTTGACTATCACCTTATCTGTTGGTAATTTATTAAAAGCCTTTGCAAAATCTAAGTATACTACTGCGTATCCATCTCCCTCATCCAATGCAGCTGTCACCTTATTGTAATAAGTAAATAGATTACTAAAACATGACCTTCCTTCTGTGCTGCCTATCGAAGATAATACCACTGTTATCAACTCAATTCTGGATCCTGTTCACACCAGCCTCTCCAACACTTTAACCACTATACCTGACACACAGATTTGTCTATAATTTGAAACTACATCCTCTACAGCTGCTATTCTTTTACCATTTGCTTCAACCAATGTCATCTTTCCAAAATCATTTTATTTTTCTGCCAGCTACATATTGGAAGAACTCCGTAGTTTTTTTGTTTTTTTTTTGGCTCTTCATTAACTAACAACCTCATACTCAACTGGATGTTTGTGATTGTCTGTGAAAATACTAGTGTTGGTGGTAGATTGCGTTGCTATAGTTGCAGTTCGTTGTAGTTGGTGAATTGAGTGGTGGAGACAGAGAGTTGAAGAGTAGGTGCCCTCCCTCGATGAGTCTTTGGACTCTCTGGAGGTGCCATGTAATAATAATAATACTGCACTTTTGTTACCCTTAACAACTGAGTTATCCTCCTTGCTTGCTCTTCGTACTTTTCATGGAATTTGCAGGCAATATAAGATTTCATCTTATGTTGCCTGCATAATGCCTTCTTCTTCTTCTTCTGTACTGCATGCATAATCTTATAAGTTAACTTTATTTATCCTTATGACCTTCAGAATATATTTAGACATTGCTTGTACTACACAATTCTTGAATATCACCCAAGCAGCCTTGATCTCCTTTCCACATAATTTCTCATTCTAGTAGACATGATCTCAGGAGACAGCTTGCAGCTATCTCCTGAGCTCTTCATAATCACCAGCCTTGTAGTTCCACATACTCTTTCCTCACAAAAGTCCTCATATGGTTGGCAACCACCCAGGTTAATGTTTACCTTATTTACCTTGATAACTAATCATTCAAGGATTTTTTTATTAGTTCTTAATTTGAAATTTATACCAACTAGTTTTACACACACACACACACACACACAATTGGTGACATCTTCAGGTTTTTAATTAGCACAAAAAAAAAAGATATAAAATCATTACAAAAGAAAATAAACAAATTTACCCTAAACAAGAATGCAGAGTCTCATGGCATGCAGTACCTGTCATCAGGAAAAATAATGGAGATGATTATTGGTAAACTTAAAATCTGAGATTTTAAAAGATTTAATGAGAAATTCCCAGATGTGATTTAATATAAGCTCTTGGTTTCTGCTGAGAGATCTGTGTGAATGGATAAATGTATTGGATGTACTTTTAGGAGTCTGGAGTAAAGTTTTTTTCTAAATATGAAAACAAGACAGAAATATCCCAGTCTATGGTTAGTAGTCAAAGTATGATGAGCCAGAAAAATCTTTCTTTTCTCTCATTAAATCTTTTAACATTTCAGATTTTAATTTTGCCATAAATCATCTCCAGTCTACCTGATGACACTTAATGCATGCCACAAAACTTCGCAGTCTTGTTCAGGGTGAATTTATTTTCTTTTATAACAATTTTTTCAGTGTTTTTTGACAACTCTGTTATCCATTTTTATATTTTTGCTTGTGTGTGTGCTTGCACACACATGTGAAACTGGTTGGTATAAGTTTCAAATCAATAACCAATATAAAATCCTTGTTAATGCTCAGCATTTTTTTTCAGTTGTGAAAAAATCTTCAAAAATGAACAGTTAACTTATTATCCTTAGGCAGTTACAAAGGTAGGTGCGTGTGTTATTTCTACGTCACATATTACGTAACATAATCCCTGTACTTGCAGCAGTAGCTGTTTTCACTTCAGTTTTTCTTTGAAATCAATGACAGGCATGTTGCAATAGTTATGAGTCTTGGAACAGATGTCACCTAGAAATAGGAATGCTAGAAAGAAAGAGCTGAGAGAGAGAGAGAGAGACAGAGGCTGAAAATAATAAAAAAATAAACCACTGAGTTGCATTCTGTGATACCAGAAAAATTTATATTGGATCCTTATGTATTCTCCAACTGTGGAATTAATACTGAAGCCTTCTTATAGAAGTGAGAGAGAGTGCTATATGCTCATATAATTGGAAGCAAAAAGGGTATAATTCTATAAAGTGAGACAAAATCTACAGTGAAATTCTCTTTTTTTTGGAAACTCATTTTAGAAGTTAATGAATTGAATGTACTTCTATTGTAAAGAACAACTATTTTCATGACTCACTTAAGGAAATTAAAGAAAGATGTTCTTCATTAACTTGCTTGCTAAAAGGATGACAGTCAAGTGAAATCTTAAATTTCTTTTATTGTGATCCAAGAAATCTGAGAGGCAAGAAAGACTTATAACTGTTAAAAAAATAAGTTCCTCACATTGTGAAATGAAACTACAGAACTTTCAGCTAAATGTTATGTTCTCCTTTTTTTTTTTTCTTTTTCAGAAATTGATTGATAATGTTCTTCTCAGAAACAAATTTAATTGTGAAAAGACATATTAATGTAGAAAGTATTTTACCTTGGGTATAATAAATGTTAAAAATACCAAGCTATTTTAAACCTGGTTTTACTCCTTTTCCCAAGTAAGCAAAACAGACAAACAAGTCAAGTTTGCGCCTGCACGTATTGGAAGTCTAGCTGACCCTTAAAGTAGTGCAAGACCAAGACAACTCTTGGTAAAAGTAGAATAAGCTCTGATCACTAATCTTAATATTTACCCTTAATGCAAAGCACATCTCCTGGAGGAGATGTATGATGTTTTGTATTAAAAGCAAGGGGCCACTACCCAGACCGGTTTCGACCTTTATTGAGGTCTCATCAGTGGGAGCCAGGCTAGAAATACCAAGATTTAGTAATACAGAGCTTATAAGTATTTTACCAGAACAAGTTACTACAAGGTTAACTTATAAGTTACCACAAGTTACTTATAAGCTCTGTATTACTAAATCTTGGTATTTCTAGCCTGGCTCCCACTGATGAGACCTCAATAAAGGTCGAAACCAGTTTGGGTAGAAAACATCATACATCTCCTCCAGGAGATGTGCTTTGCATTAAGGGTAAATATTAAGTTTAGTGATCAGAGCTTATTCTACTTTTACCAAGAGTTACCTTGGTCTTGCACTACCTTGAGAGTCAGCTAGACTTCCAATACGTGCAGACGCAAACTTGCCTTGTTTGTCTGTTTGCTTACTTGGGAAATGGAGTAAAACCAGGTTTAAAATAGCTTGGTATTTTTAACAAGACATATTAATGTCGGAGCGAGAGAAATATTTTTTTCATTTTTTAAATTCTTAGAATGGCAATATAGTTATCTTTGTATTCAATAAAAATTTAAAGGTCAAATATATAGAATAATAGAAATTATAATTTACTAACTGTAACTCTGCTGAGGATTTTTTTCCTTTCCTTGATGCTTACATGGTGATCAGAATACATTATGAAAAATTATGGAGACAACTACTGTGCTAGAGTAAACATTTAGTTTAATATAAACCAAAATGTTTCGACCTTCATATCAAGGTCATCATCTGGAGCATACGCACATATACAAAGAAACAAGCTGCACTACAATCTACATGGTTTGCTAAAGTTACTGACCAACTGTTACAACGATTATTAGCCTGACCTCTGGTGGGGAAAAAAAAACCTTTAGTACATCAAAGCTAGAACCCTATTATTATCTATTAGGTTACAAAATTAAATTGGATTGGAGAGCAACATGTTTATATATATATATATATATATTATGAGAATTCATTTTTACTCGGTTGGAATATTATAGAAAAAAGCTTTAATGACTGTTACTGAGAGATAAAAAGATGACAAGATATATTTAAAAAGATACTACTAGTTTACTAGTTTCGTTGAATAGATCAACATCCTCAGGTATCACAATCAAAGAAGTATATAAAAAATTACAGAGACTTAAAATTGTAATAACAGAACAAGTATAAAAAGACCAACAAGTATAAAAGGTCTTTTTATACTTGTTCTGTTATTACAATTTTAAGTCTCTGTAATTTTTTATATACTTCTTTGATTGTGATACCTGAGGATGTTGATCTATTCAACGAAACTAGTAAACTAGTAGTATCTTTTTAAATATATCTTGTCATCTTTTTATCTCTCTCGGTAACAGTCATTAAAGCTTTTTCTATATATATATATATATATATATATATATATATATATATATATATAAAACTATGTAAGTATACATGTAAATTCCAACCAACTGGTATGGAATAGTTTCCAATAAAAGTGAAAATTGCTGGAAGTCCTAAAGTCAGGGAATGCTGAAAAATAAGTAGGCTGAATATGTGCATCCAAATTTTTGGAATTTTTATGCCACCGTTATTGTTGAGATTAGGGTGGTTAATCAGAACTTCATAGGCTTCTTTAAATTTTCGTTCATAACTGGTTTTCGTATGATGTAAAGAGCAGGTACTTTTCCAATCAATTTGGTGTAGGGTGTTCAGGGTCGGCTCTAGAATTTTTGCCGCCCCGTGCAATCCATTACTTGCCTCCCCAGCACCAACCTCAAATTAACTTTTGGAATTTTGAAAACCATTATGTTCAACATTAGTTTCATGATCATTAATTTTAAATATAATACCATTAATAATAATGCACCAATAAAGTGATTAAAATACTGCATATTCATAAAATAAACCATTGACTTCATCAATTGACAATTAAATGAAATGTAGTTATAATTTATTACTTACATATATGGAATGATCTTCACTTGTATGACGGTGAACTGTTAACTTAACTATAGAATGTACACATTATAGTTTTAGAACTATTTTCACATAATTTTAATTAGAATTTATATTGTTTTTAGTATCTACTGATTAAAAATACACTTTTCTTGCTTTCATATTTGCAAAATCAGAAATTAGGTCTGCATAGTCTAATTTCTGACTGATTTCATGTTCAATAGAAATCATGGCAAGTTGTTCCAATCTAGTTTCGGCCATTGTTGAGTGTAAGTAAGTTTTAATAAGATTCAGTTTTGAGAAACTACGCTCACCACTTGCAGCTGTCACAGGCAATGTCAGTAATATTCTTAGGGTGACAGTGACATTCGGAGCAAAGTTATTTTCAACAATAAAATGAAGAACTTCAATTGGCGGCGTATTTTCTGATACTAATTAGGACACTACTTTCAGTTCATCACATAGCTCAATTGCATCGATGTCTCTATTTTCTTCATGTGTTAAAGCAGCTTCTAAGTTTTCACAATTGTCTAAGAGCTCATTTGTTGTCTCAGATTTTAATTCAGAGATGTTATATAAAAATGAAAAATGTGAACTGTGATGTTCCAATTGCTCGAACCTTTCTTCAACAGAATTAGTTGCAACATCAATAATAAAAAAGAAAAACTCAACTTTGAATTTTGTTTTGGGATCTAAAATAGGTTCATCTCTTGCTTCATAATCATGTTGCATTTTCTGTTGACACAGTCTGGTACTTTCGAATGTTGGTTTCAAATCAGCATCAGCTTCGACTTTCTCAGGCTAATGTTGTAGCATAGACAAGAAAATTTTGAAATGATTTATCATTTCTGAGATTCTTAAGACTTTTGAGAACATTACCCAATGTTGTTATGGCATTAGACAATTCCATCTTTATGCTTTGCAACAGTTTACTTGCAACATTGATTTCATTATAACATAAAAATTTAAAGTCTCTAAGTTTTAGGGCAAGGGTTTCAGCTTCGTGTCTCGCCATTTTGTCTATTGACTCATCATCATCAATTTCTATCAGTGCATAATAAAACTCCTCAGTATAGTATCTTAAAGGACGAATAGCGTCAATTCTAGATTCCCAGCGAGTTGTACTTAATGGCTTGGCCGTTAGGGTTGTAATATGTGTCTTAAGGATTCCTCAATGCAGTATTGACGCTGAGAAAAACACATACAATTTCTGAACTGTTTCAAAAAATGAAATCCTTTCTCTGGATGACATTGCAGCATCATTGACCACCAAGTTGAGAGAATGAGAACAGCAAGGGATATAAAAAGCTCTTGTGTTCAAGTCCTTAATGCGTTGTTGAACTCCTAAATGCTTTCCTTTCATGTTCTATCCATTGTCATAACCCAGGCCACGCATGTTTGCGATTGGAATATTCATGTCTGATAATTTTCTTACGATACATTCGGTTAACACTGAGCCTGTAGTGGCTTCTACAGGAATGAAACCAAGAAAATGCTCATGAATGTTGATATCAGTTGGATCTGTATTAAAAAATAAAGCCCAAGAACTGGACAACAGCAATTAGGCATTCTATTATGCTCCTCCAGTGCCGAATTTCTGAATTGAATAACTTTTGTTGCATTGAATCAATTGTCTGTTCTAATTTAAGCCTGGATGATAATTCAATCCACTTTTTATGGGACTCCAAATGGTTTTTAGATTTCTCTTGTTCATTAAGATACACATATAAATGACCCCAATCATTATACTCATCAGTAGTGAATGACATTATATTATTATTATTATTACTATTATTACGGGCAACTCCAGGGAGTCATTAGACTCATCAAGGGAGGCCCCAAATCATATTCATCACAACTATTCAACATTCATACAGTATCTATCATACCTTGCCTTAAACTCATTCACTGTCACAGCATCCATCACAGACTCAGGGAGCGCATTCCACTCATTCACTACTCTAAAAGTAAAGAACCCAGCTCTAACACCTTTACTAACCACACTTTTGCCCAGTTTCCATGGATGTCCCCTGGTCCTCCCACAACCAGCCCTGTTCTCAAAAATATCTTCTGAATTAATTTTATAGAAACCCTTCAGTAATTTAAATGTCTCAATCATATCTCCCCTCCTTTACCTATTAACAAATTTTTGCAACCCACAAATCCTCAACCTGTTCTCATAAGGTTCATTCCACAGACCTGCTATCATCTTGGTCACTCGCCTCTGGATCCTCTATACCTCCTCCGCATCAAGAAGAAACCTAGGTGACCAAATCTGGGCACAGTAGTCGAGATGTGGTCTTATCAAGGCTCGATACAGAGGAACAATAACCTGCTTGTCAACGTATTCTTCAGCAACTAAGTGATTTGATGAGCTGATTGGGCCACTTTTGCAATGGGTTCCCTAAATTTCAATTCCTTATCCACCAACACTCCTAAATCTCGTGCCTCATCAATTTCCTGGAGCACAGTTCCACCAATGCAGTAAACTGCCGCCAATCTTTTCACCCCAAAATGCAAAACCTTACATTTTGCCACATTAAATTGACATCCATTCTCCTTAGCCCAGACCTCCAATCTATCCAAATCATCCTGCAAAATTTTGACGTCATCTGCATTCACTATTGCCCTACCCAACTTCGCATCATCCGCAAACAAATGAACTGTTCCTCACAGATCTTTTCCTATATCATTAATGAACAAATTAAACAGCAGTGGTCCAAGAACAGATCCTTGTGGCACACCACTAGTCACAGGCCGTCTTGTGGACTCTACTCCTGAGTAAACCACCCTCTGATATTTCTCCGTCAACCACCCTCCTATCCATCCCCATATGCTACAATTTACTGATTAGAATTCCATGTGGTATCCTGTCAAAGGCCATAGCAAGGTCCAGTAGAATCACTGTAAACCCATTACCCTTATCCAGTTCAGCGTCACTGTGTTATAATACGTGAGCAAGTTACTGAGGCATGACCTACCCTTCACAAAACCATGCTGTCCCCGATACAGTATCCCATTTTCTTCTATCCAATCTTGTATTTTCCTCTTGACTATTTTCTCTAAGACCTTGATAATGATTCCTGTTATGCTGATTGGCCGGTAATTTTCAACAGCAGCATTGGAACCACCTTTGTGCAGCGGAACTATTTTCCCCTCTTTCCACTCCCTTGGGACTGACCCAGACCCGAGGCTCAAATTAAACAAAATGGTCAAGGGCACTGACAATTCTTTAGCCACTTCATGTACGACACGAGCTGGTATACCATCCAATCCCACAGATGTATTGACATTGAGGTTATGTAATAGACTAGTTACCTCTACTTCATTCATCACAATTCCAGTATAAGCTGTTGGTTCTTCCATTCCTGCAAAGTCACCACCTGGATGATATACTCTTGCAAAGTGCTCGCTCAGTAATTCCACAATATCGACTGATCCGGTTACCTCCCAACCATCAGCATTTTTTAAGATCATTCTACCATGAGCATTTTTCCTTTTACTTGCAACATATTGAAAAAATTGTTTGGGATTCTCTTTAGCCTGCATGGCCAATTTTCTTTCGTAATCTGCTTTTGCTTTTCTTACCACCCTTGTTACCATCCTGGACTGAGCTTTATACTGTTCCTGCGCCTGATGGTCACCTTTCTCCTTAAATTCCCTCCACAATTGTTTCTTTTTTTGCAGCTCAAGCTTAATAGTGTTATTCATCCATTTAACCCCTACTTGATTTATTATTTGGACTCTTGGTATACAGTCAACCATTGCCTTCTGCAAACAGTTCTTAACCACCTCCCATGCACTATCAACATCCAGCCCTTGCAGTTTTACATGCCATGGCACTGAGCCAAGCGTACACCTAAGGTTGTCATACTTACCCGCCCGGTAATTCCACATGTACCCTGTCTTAATTGTAAATTCCACTACTTTAGCCACCTCCCAAGTCATGACCTTATAGTCACTCTCACCAATTGGTGGCAACATGGTCATGTTTGTTACAGCCACATTCTCAGTTGCAATTACAAGGTCCAGCACTCTCTGCCCCCTGGTATTTTCCACTACATGTTGCCGTAGATAGTTGTCCCTTAATAACTGCATAAAATCCAATTCCTTCCTCCCATGTGTGCCCTCTCCTCTTTCCAGTCAATGTTACCATAATTGAAATCACCCATAATAATTACCCTCCTTCCACTCATTTCTTCTATTTGCCTATCCCCACCATCTATTCCATCACCTGGTCTATAGCAGCACCCAATTGTATATTTTGTTCTGCTAGATTCTATCTCACACCAAACAGCCTCAAATGTGCTCTTTTCTCTATCCTGCAGTTCAACTTCTATACTCCTTGGCTGCAGCTCATCAGCTATCATCAATAACACTCCTCCCCCCCCCATTTTTATTCACCCTGTCACTCCTGAACACGCTACACCCTTCACATTCAATCCCACTAGCTATATCATCTTCTGTCAGCCATGTTTCACTAATACCAGCAACCTGTGGCCTGGAAGTGCCAACCATGGCCAAAAACTCTTCCTTCTTGTTCCTAATACTCCTGGCATTAGTGTACATGAATTGCAGAAGCCCATTTGTCCTATCCCTACTTTGATGCCTTATACTAACTATCCCATTCTGATTTGTTGTCCTTCGTACTCGCTCGGGCATAATATACTCATTCATACACTCAACTGCCTCCCTAAAGTCTGCATATCTACTCCCCCCCCCCTCTTAATAAATCTAGTTTCTCTGAGTCTGTATACATCCACTTCCACATCATTCATCAACACTTTTTCAAGTCTCCATACACCAACTCCATTCAAATGTAACCCATCCATCTTATATAAGTCCTTTTGCCCATCGAACTCATTCCACATATCCACAAATTCCACACCACTCTCCATGCATAAAGTCATTAGCAATTATGGCCCTCCTTCTAAACACTTCACTGTCATACTGCGGTAAAATACTCACCATCCTAACTCTTTCACTCTTCTCTTTTGCTACCTCAAATAATTCCCTCACATCCTCTATCATTTCCATTTTGTCCTCTTTCAAATCATTTGTTCCTGCCACGATTATCATTTCTTTCACCCTCTGTTTTTGCAGTCGAATAGATTCGCTGACGTCCTTTATGTTCGCACCTGGCTGGTACGACTTCGTTAAACTCTCGACTATTACACCTCTTCATAGCGAATCCCCATACAGCACTCGCTCCTTCATTTTATTGACGTTTACGAACATTCTATTATTTGCCGTCACAGACTTTCGCCGGTTATTTGTCGGTATGTTCAGCACACATTTTTCCATACGCTCCAGTTGCCTTTTAGCTCTGTGTATCGCACCATTCAAATGGGCAATTTCACTACTTGCATTTATCTCACCATTTTCATTATCAATCAAATCATCCATTCGTTCTGTATTTCTACCTTCATTTACACTTTCAACGACGCTCTCACACCTATCTGGCACTACCACGCAATTCTCTAGCACACCGCCATTTTCTACATTCTGACTATCGTTAATGATATCACTCTCGCCACATGAAACACGCTTGAAATCCTCATTCTCTTTACACTTTCTGCACATATTACAAAAAAATAACTTACAGCAGAAACAAAATACAGAATCTTTTTCTTTTGAATACACTAACCATGATCGATTAATATGTTCTGCATTGCATAGTTCCCTGATGTAAAAATTTAATGAAAATTTCCTACCATTAGAGCTGGCAGAAAAATGAAATCACTGTTTGGTTTCTCTAGTGGGTCCTTTTTTTACGATTTCCAGTCTTTCGGCATCGCTTAAAAAAAGATTCATCTAGCAGGAATAGTATACCTATCAAGTTCATCACTTAATAAATCTCTAGATTTGGAAATTGTCGTATCAGTCTCATTTTCGAGATTCCTTGCAATGTCTATGTTACTGGGATCCGAGTTAGAAGTACTTGCCATGAGCTCAGAATCATTGGTTTCAGTACATTTACTTATTCCCTCCTGCCCTACATCAGCTGATTCAGTTTTTAGATATTTAAGTAAGGTCCTGCTATGTTTTTGAATATCACGTTCTTTTTCCAGTTTCCGTTTGCGATATTCTGCACCAGATAGGTTTTTTCTTTTATCGGACATTGTAATCTATTTGAATATTAAAACTGTTTTAAACCCTACAATAAAATATTATTATTAGTATGGTATTATTTAGTAATTAATGGAGACTGAAACACTGTACTAACTACTAATTTACGTAAAATTCAAAAAAAAAACTTATCACTGTTACAGTCACTAACACTGAGCCAAATCAACTTTACTTAATACACACTCAAAAACACTGAAACGTTCTGTAGATTGCAATATCGACGGCCGTTAATCAAAGAGAAGGTTTCTAGTGGAAATTTCAATTACTTCATATATGACTCGTTTTCTAGTACACGTGTCTTGCCTTAGCCAGTAATTCACATAATCGGATTAAGTTCCAAGTTCCTGTGTTTAGTTCACATGGTATGCATACACAATACTAAGAATTAGCATGATTAATACAACTAACAACTACAAGTTTTTACAAATATATTACAATATATTATATAAAATAGTGGCACACAACAGTAGGTAATATTTTAACATTTATTCTGATGAACAAAAATTGGCTTTGGGAATGGCAGATTATGTTAAACCCTGAATGAGATACTATTATATTATAATTCTTCTCATTCAGAATTTAATACCAGCTAACAGTGGGAAATTCAATTCATAGTAAGTTAACAAGCACAAGATGGAAATATAATGTCGCATAATGAACTTTTAAATGCAGTTTTATTGCAGCCTCCATTGTTGCATATGCAAGGAATAAAGAGGAGAGGCGAGAGGGAAAGAGAGTAAGCGAAGAATGACTCACATAGCTTCGATTACCAAAGAGCATTACGCGAGTATCATTGGTTGACGGATTGTCGGAAATAGAAACAGAATCGTGGACATAATAAGTCACTAGTCAACTTATTATAAAAACTGTGATCTTACACAGTATTATTAATATTATTATTTATTCCACATCTTCAATTTATTCATTTTCAATTTGGCTGTCCCCCCCCCCCAAAAAAAAATTGCCGTCCCATGCAAATGCACGCGTTGCACCATCAGTAGAGTCGGCCCTGAGGGTGTTTAGAGCATGATCTGAGAGGCCTGCTTCACCAAAATTGTTAAAAGACATTAAATATAACAATTTTGGTGAAGCAGGCCTCTCAGATCATGTTCTCAACACCCTACACAAAATTGATTGGAAAAGTGCCTGCTCTTTACATCATACAAAAACCTGTTATGAACGAAAATTTAAAGAAGCCTGTGAAATTCTGATTAACCATCCTAATCTCAACAATGGTGGCATAAAAATTCCAAGAATTTGAATAGCACATATTCAGCCTACTCAGTTTCCAGCATACCTGACTTTAAGCAATTTTCAGCTTTTACTGGAACCTATTCCATACCAGTTTGGTTGGAATTTACATGTATACTTACATAGTTATATATATATATATATATATATATATATATATATATATATATATATATATATATATATATATATATATATACACACACACACATGTTGCTCTCCAATCCAATTTAATTTTGTAACCTAATAGATAATAATAGGGCTCTAGCATTGATGTACTAAAGGTTTTTTTTTTCGCCCCACCAGAGGTCAGGCCAATAATTGTTGTAACAGTTGGTCAGTAACTTTAGCAAACCATGTAGATTGTAGTGCAGCTTGTTTCTTTGTATATATGTGTATGCTCCAGATGATGACCTTGATATGAAGATCGAAACATCGAGTATTCATTTTGGTTTATATTAAACTAAAGTTCTGCTCTAACACGGAAGTTGTCTCCATAATTTTTCTTAATGTGCTGTTGAGGATTTCTTTAGAAGGATAAAAATAATAATTTAATATACAGAAATGTATTAATTGTACATATTTATTTGTTTACAATAGTTTTTTTTAGCTTGAACCTCATTCGTTGCAATTTACATGTCGGTTTTGAAGTTATTTTGAATTTATGCACTATAAATGTGTATAAATGTGTACTATCCTAACAAAAAAAAAAAAGTTAACTTATTCACTGCAACTGGCTATTAACATAACAGATTAAGAGAGAGAGAGAGAAGGGATGTAAACGTGTCACTGACAGGCTGTACCAAAACTTAACATAACCACATCATTAGAACATTCTGGATTAGAGATAGTAGAAGCAAGTTCTTCTTCCACAGGAGGGAAAGTAATTATCCTTAACAAAAAATTATTTTTTTTGTTTTCATCATTATTTTAACCGAGTATGAACAAACAGTGTATTGTAATAATATGATGATATACCATATTTCTACTTATATACAAATATGACTTTTGCCACTTCATCATTCATGTGTCTAGTTCCTACTGATTTTATCTCAATAAAGGTTAACCAGAGGATGCTTGCTTCTACAATCTAATGGCTTGAGCCCAGCTTTAACCTAGTGGGCTTCTATTTGCTGAGGATAAGCCTGGTGGTAGGCTTGCTTGTGGTTGTGAAGATGATATAGTTTTTTTTAGAGTTATGAAGATTACTTTTTACAAAGGGGCCATCCCTGGAAGTTACAGAAGGAAACTGTGAGCAAGAGGATGAGGAGTGGTTTCTTTGCATGGAGGATGGTTGAACCATGGAATGCATTGCCTGATAGAGTGGTGCGAGCGAGAATAGTCAATGAGTTTAAGGGGTGGTATGATAGACTTCGTGTTTCCTAGGAAGGACCTCCCACGATGAGTCTTTTGACTCCATGGAGACCTGAATAATAATAATCACTCATAGTTTACACACACAGTTTTTGGAATCCATATTCTTGAGGGTTAAAACAAAAACTAAGAGTGATCTTTTGAGATCACTGCTAGTTTTTGGGAATCCTTTGTATATTTACACTCAGTAAATGTTGAACCCTGTCTGAATAGTGAACCCTCCCATAATGCATGGCATTACACATGCCTAAATAGAGTATGCTATAAATTATAGCACACTAGAGATGGATGAAAAGTATAGTTTTGAAGATATTTCACATGCTTGTAAAAAAGATGAAAATAAAAATATAATTTACTAACACTGTAGCACAATGCAACTGATATATGTAATTCACGATTATTTTCCCCCACTGCATAATAGATTGGTTTGTCATATTATAGTTTCAAGGAAGAAACCAACATCTTGGGATAATAATTAACTTTTATTTAACTAGTAAATTAATAATTGATATCTTATGGTCACAAGGATTATGAGTTCAAAAATGGTAAAACCCTGAATAAATGGGATACCCTCTATGGATGTGGTGAAGAATTCTTGATCTCTGTTGATTTAGTTTAACATTCTCCTAATAATATGGCTGATGAGGCAACCGTATTATTTAGATTAGGAGAATTCTGGTAGAAAGGCTTATATATTGACAATTCATAACTATTATTTTTCAGGAAATTATGTGTACTCATTATTAATTATAATAGCTTTAATTAAAGTTATTATAATTAATATTGAGTATACATTATAATTTCCTTAAATAGTTAAGATAAGGAGAATGTTACCACATTATGGCAGATGCCAAAAGCACTCTCAGATTTAATCTACACTTGTCTAACATATGATTCCCCCCCCCACTCCTTGAATCCAATGATTTCAGTCAATAACATGGTTTATAATCCCAGTAATGTAGATATAAAGTGTTTTCTATGATCAACCCAGATAAATATTTGTTGTTTTTCTAGTCTGACAAAAATATATTAATTTGCAGATGAAGTTACTTTTGCCAATTTTGACTGATGGAGACTAACAAAAAGAGACATAGGCAACGAAAATGAAATTTTTAAGCACAATGCTGGCAAAAACAAGGAAAGATAAAATTTTAAAAAAATGTAGACATTAGGAATGGTTTGGGATCAGAAAGTGTTGAAGAAATGCCATGTGAACTCTCACTTGAAGCAGTCTGGACATATAATGAGACTGAATTTAGAAAGAATAATACCAAGAAATATAATTTCTGGAAATTATATTTAAGTAGATGAAATGAAATTTGAGGAGAGGAGACCAAGAAGAAGAACACTGAAAAAGTGAAGAGACCAGATAACAGAAGATCTAGAAAAAAGAAACCTGAACTGGATCAGTGCTCATGAAGAAAGAATATGGGAGGATAGAAAGAAAATGAGAGTTTGATATGCCTGACCTGACAGTTTCTGTCAGAACAGCTGCAGATAAAGAAGAAGAATGTATTAAATATATACATCTTCTGTCCAAAAAGAAACCGAACTTTTGATAGAAAATAAAACACAGGCCAATTATAATTATTCAAATCATTTATTTCAATCAATATACACTCCCTCAGCTTCGATACAGCGTTTTGCATGGTCAATTAATTTGTAAATGAGATTTTTATATGGGTTTTTTGGATACTGTTGAGGGTCGTGGTTACTGCCTCTTGTACATTTTCAATAGTGTCGTATCGCTTTCCTTTCATCGGCAAATGAAGGCAGGGGAAGAAAAAGAAGTCACAGGGTGCTAAATCAGGTGAATACGACAATTGATCCAACACACAAACTTGGTTTTTTGCTCAAAAACTGTCTCACAATATTCAAACGATGAGATGGTGCATTATCGTGCAAAAGTGACCAGCTGTCTGCATCACAATATTCATGCCTTACACGATGAATTCTCGCTATCAATCACTTCAAAACTTCGAGATAAAACTCACCATTGACCATTTGCCAGGTGGAATGAATTCTTGGTGGATAATGCCCTTGGAATCATAGAAACAAATCAGCATTGTCATTACTTTTGACTTCTCCAAGCGACTTTTTTTCGGATGCCCCTCTTCTGGTGGTCTCCACTCAGCGCTTTGTTTTGGGCTCATACTCAAAACACCACATTTCGTCACCAGTATCGATCGTTTCAAGAAAGTTTAAGTCCTTACAAGAGGTTTAATGCGGTCCTTGCAGCGTTCAATTCGATACTTTTTTTTGGTCGTCGGTCAACTTGTGGGGAACAAATTGCAAATTCAATTTATGAAGGCCCAAACTCTTGGTGAAAATGTTGTGCACAATTGATTTTGGAATCCTCAATTCATCTTTAATCAATCTCCTGGACAATTTTGGGTTTTCTTTGATGAAATCACACACTTTTTGGATGTTAACTTCGCTCAGTCCAGTTTTTGGACAGCCCAGCTTTTTGTCGTCCTCAAGCATCCCACAACCACTTTTAAATCGCTTAAACCACTCATAAACTTGAGTACGGGATAAGCATTCATCACCATATGCTTTTTGAAGCATTTGATGCATTTCGGTAAAACCTTTACCAAGTTTAACACAAAAGTCAATCGCAACTCATTTTCCGACTGTTTGTCAAAACACACTGTCACTCTTGCCATTATAACTCAGCTTCTAATGAAACAAATGTCATAAACAGTTAACACAACACTAATGAAGGTTGCTGCTTTCAACAACAAAAAGATACAACAGGTGGCACCATTAGTTTCTTCTATTTTAGAAAAGTTCAGTTTCTTTTTGGACAGATGGCGTCTGTGTGTGTATATATATATATTTTGTGTATGTGTTCTTTGTTCCTTATGCTTCAGAGTTGACTCCTATTTTGTGATACTTATTCATACACTCTTATTACACTGCCACTTATATAACTTGGGAATTAGCAACCCACATCCAACCTATTATAAAAGCAAGAAATCTTTACCATCAAATTATCATTTAATCATTTGTTCAATGCTGTCCAAAAGTAATGGAGAAACCCATTACAATTAACTTGTAGACTAACTGGGAACTTTTCAGCTAAACCATTCACAAATGTGGCTTCCATCAATGTCACATATGTCCACTAACAGAAAATCTTTTCGCATCATCATCAAATTCCTGCCATGTATCCTCAAGGGGTGTACAGGATATGATAGTACTACATGAAAAAAATTACATCATTACTAACTTCTTATCTACAATTTTCCTCCCAATCAGTCTGTTACTTGTCAAGACTCCAACATTATCAGATCTTATATTTCTATCGTCTAAGGCACTTTGTACCGTATCAATCCAACTATATATTGGTCTTCCTCTGGGTCATTTTACTGCCAACCTGGCCGAGAACATTTGTTTTGCTAATTTTCTTTGCCCATTCTGTTTAAGTGACCATACCACCTGAGATTAGCTCTGCTAATGCATTCCTGGATACCGACAATGTCAAGTTCTTTCCTAATACCCTCAAGGGGTGTACAGGATATGATAGTACTACATGAAAAAAATTACATCATTACTAACTTCCTATCTACAATTTTCCTCCCAATCAGTCTGTTACTTGTCAAGACTCCAACATTATCAGATCTTATATTTCTATCGTCTAAGGCACTTTGTACCGTATCAATCCACCTATATCTTGGTCTTCCTCTGGGTCATTTTACTGCCAACCTGGCCGAGAACACTTGTTTTGCTAATTTTCTTTGCCCATTCTGTTTAAGTGACCATACCACCTGAGATTAGCTCTGCTAGTGCATTCCTGGATGCCGACAATGTCAAGTTCTTTCCTAATATCCTCGTTTTTAATATGATATTGCCATTGATGCCATCTGTTCATGCCTATAATCTTTCTCAGGACTCTCATATCTGCAGTCTCTAGTCTTTGGTCAAGTGTTTTACTTGTGACCGAGCTCTCAGATCCATAAGTTAAAACTGGTTTGAACACTGTCTTGTATACAGCTAATTTAGTGTTCTGACTAATTTCTCTCTTATTCCATATGAATTTATTCAATTGACTTCCCACCATACCAGCTTTGCTGATAGTGTACATCCTTGTCTCACACCAGATTTAGCATTAAACCATCTTCCTGTACGTCCTTCAATTCTAACTGCTGACTTACAACTCAAATAAAGACTAAATATTCTGCAGTGTATTGAATAGCTTCTCTCTTGGCACCTTGTCGTATGCCTTTTCCAGATCAACAAAACTTAAATACAGATCTTTGTTATATTCCCATGCTTTCTTGACTATTTTGTCATAAAGTGAAGATCTGATCCTGACAACCTCTATTTGGCCTGAATCCAGCATGTTCTTCACCAACCTTTTCTTCCACAATTCTTCTTGACCATTTCTCAGGTATACTTGCATAGATCTTGCCAGGAACACTCAGTAGGGAAATACTCTATAATTCTCGCATTCAGTTTTATTTCCCTTTTTATATATGGGTACTATGAGAGCTCTACTCCAATTATCGGGAATTCGTCCCTCTGTCCAGGCTTTCTGAACTATGCAGTGCAGCCACTGTAAGACTCTTATACCACCATACTTCAGCATTTCTGGTAGAATATCATCTACTCCTGCTGCCTTTCCACATTTCAAACCTTTGATGGCTTTTTCTACTTCAAATATGGATATGTATTCCTGACTGCATGCCTGGTCAGTATTTTTTACCACTGTGCTGTCATCACTGCTTGTTTCATTTAGACGTTTTTCAAAGTAATTACTCCATACTTCAAGGATATCTTTTTCTCCCGTTTTCATGTCACATTTATCATCTAACTCCTTTTACAGCACTCTTTCCTCCATTCCTAGGCTTCTTCAACAACCTCCGGAATATTTTGCCACCTTCTTGATATTTATTTTCTATATTCTTGCCAAAGTCCTCCCATGACTTTTGTTTAGCTAGTTTTACACAGCGTTTAGCATTCTTGCATTTGTCTCTGTATTCTCTAAGAGCACAAGCTGACTTATTTGCCAGGAACTTTTGATATGCTGTCTTCTTTTCCTTCACTGCCTCTTTAACTTCCTGTGTCCACCATGGAGTTTTAATTTTTCTATCCCTGCTGACAACTTCACCACATGCCTCTCTAGCTGAATCAGGGCTTTCTTCAAGGCCTGCCACTGAATCTCCAAGATTTGATTTCTGTTCTCAAACTCTTTCATTTTTTCTTCAATAATCTTTGTGTATTTTAGTCTACAGTTCACATCTGAGAGCTGCTCAACTTTTATTCGCTTTAACACTTTCTTACATGTTATTCTTTTCAATATGAAATTCAATTTTATCTTGCTCAAGACTAAATAGTGATCACTTCCAATTTCAAATCCTCTGTACACTCTGGTGTCCTGCACAAGGGAGAAAACATAACTATCAACAATAACATAGTCAATGAAACTTTTCTTATTCCTTGCCTCTTCTCACCGTGTGAATTTGTGCACATTTTTATGTTGGAACATGGTGTTAGTAATAACCAGTCCATATCCTGAACAGAAATCCAACATATATTTGCCATTATTATTAGCTTTGCTCTTTTCTCCAAATTTTCCCAAAATATTTTTGTATGTCTCACAATCATTTCCTACTCTGCTATTTAGATCCCCAACAAAGACCAACTTTCCCTTTTTCATTGTATCAGTTGCTTTTTCTAAAGCCTCAAAAAATTCCTCCACTTCTAGCTTAGTAGAACCTTCTGTGGGACCATAGGCACAAATAAGTCTCATTGTTCAGTTCCCCATTCTCATATTTGCACACATTACTCTACTTGAGCCTGCCTGCTATTCAAGAAGATTAGCCTTGTATTTTGTGTTGAATACCATGGCTACTCCTTCTTTTCCTTGATTGTCATTGCCTGAATATAACATTTTGTATTTATTGCTCAGAAAGATCTCACCAGTTTTTGTCTTTTTTGTTTCAGTAACCCCTATTATGTCGATCTGGTACTTATCTAATTCCTCAGCTAGCTCTATTTCTTTGCTATTCAGGCTTCTTATGTTGATAGTACCAATCTTCAACTCTGGTGATGTTGAGTTGGGGTGTGTTTTCAGATTTGTTCCAGTAGCTGACTTTTCGTTGTTCGCCCTGGTTCCCTGGTGAAAACAACGGGGGCCTTGTTTAACCGGGCGACGTCCCAGCCGGCATGAAATTTTGTCATGTTGTACCATCATTTTTTATTTTGGTTTAACCAATAAGAATACAATTTGGTTGGCTAAATCCCAAATTGCCAGCCCATCCTCGTTCATTCAGTATCCAGGCAGATACCCAACAGGATGCACCACGAGAAGGTGAGGATTGAACATTAGGTCAGAAGCCCTGGTCAGTTCTCTGCATTCCTTTAAAGGCTATGTGGAGGTCTCCTCTCAGTTATACAGCTTTGACCCTTAAGCACCCCAAATCTTATGTCATTTATCTGTGGACAACTGAATGGAAAAGTTTGGTTAACTCCAGCGGTTGCTCGATATCTCTGAGGTATTTGACTGATTTGGTACAGAGGCATTTTAACTTATTAAAGCTTCCTGGTTATGATCTGACTTCAGTCTTTTGCAACTGGGTGGCTATATTTCTCTGTTTGCACTCTGGTTTGGTTCTTATTTTTAAATTTTTTTACTTTTCCCTAATAATATTTGTATGTTTAATATAGTTGACATATGAACTTTGATCGTTTTCAAAACTTTCATACAAATTTTATTTTTAGTGTAATACTAATTTTTCTTCTTTCTTCGTCAACAATATCTCATGATGACTAATGATCATATGGACACAAATAAGTTGCAAGGCTTAAATTTACAACCTTGTTTGCTGGACCGACCATGAAAATATCACTATCAATAATGATAGGGTTATTTTCAATGATAAGAATTTCTTTTTGTGTATGTATTCCCCATGTATAAGTTTTTAATGACATGTGGTATTTATTAGTTAATGCCCATCCATGTCATGAGTAAAATTTAAACAGATACAATTATTGTTAGCTCTGTCCTCCTTTCTCTAACTTTCCCCAAGAGTTACTAGGTCTACAACTCATTCTCTACTATGCTGGGTAAATTTCCAAGAAGACCTACTGTTTCCTTTGTCAACTGTCTTTTCTAATGATCACACAGACACAAATAAGATGCAAGTCCATTTAGAAATTGGTCGATATCATTCTGAAACTGCTTCCCATTTAAGAAGTTTGTTCTAATGTTGAATGTTAAATATATAACTACTGTATTTACTCAAATATAACTCACCCTTACATATATCTTGCACCCCTCATTTTACTTTATGAGAAAAGAAATTAAAACATTTCACATATATCTCGCTCACGAAAAAAGTTTAAAACCTTTAAGAAATAGATAGTGAATGTTCTTATGACAGTTTCAAATATTTTGAAATTCAGTTAAAAATAATCAGCATTTCAGCTCAGCAATTGTCAGCTGGCTTTCGTCGTTGAGTTGCACAATCAATCCTTTGTTAATATCATATCAATCATATGCACATCTTCATAGCTGTGTTATCTCTACTGGCTTGCCATTGCTGTCCATTTCGTGGTCTGCTTTCACTTCTCATTAGTCATTCATAAAGGATTGTTCATAACATATCTCAAGTCTTGTAAATTACTGGTAATTTTTATTTGAAATATGGAAAAACATTCAAGTTACAGTGCTGGTTTTAAACTCAAAGATCATATGATTCCAAAATTATAAAAGGACAAGCAACAATGAAACTATTTGTTTTAATTTAATTACAGAAGCATCGTTGTTTAAGATTCAAATATATCGTGCGATGAATGTGAGCGGCTGATCGCTTAAATAATGTTGATAATTAAAATTCAAATACATTCATTTTATAAATAATGTGAGCAATTATAAATTATAATGAATACTGAGAATTTAATTATAAAAGTCAATTTAGTTTTATCCCAAAAAACTTTATTTTCCCAAAATCCCCGCATATATCTCACCACAATTTTTTAACTTTTGTTTTGGGGAAAAAAAGTGCGAGTTATATTCGAGTAAATACAGTAATACCTTTCTTCCCTATCCCTACTGCTTGAATAAATTCAAAATTCATCTACACATACTATTTAGAAAGATCACAATCTACTGCAAGTTATTATTTATTATATCTTTATTCCTATATAATAATTAGATCAAAATGCCTGGTGATCCACTGTTAAATTTGAAAATGTGACAAATTTCCATGTTTTTACTTGAACTGTATAAGAAATTAATAGTTCCAGAGTAAATAAATGACTTTAAATTATAAAAATACCTTGGTGAAATGCATTATAAATCATCATGCCTTATATTTAATAACTGCAATATTACCTTTTCAACGTATATCTTGAAGTCTTCATATCATTTTCATCCAGCGATGATTCCTGCATGAAAGTACCATACATATTTACAGCCACAAACAGAAAGCAAAGGAGCATTGGACCAAAGAGGGCGCCTTCAAAACCTAAACAGAAAACTCCACCAGCAATGGCTAAGCCAGTGAGATATGGATGTCCTCCACTGAAAGTAAATGTAAAAAAGATAAATGAAGTTTTGATTTTAAGGGAACATGTGTCATAAACATTACGAAATACAGCCGACTCTCACTATAACAAATGTTGCTATAACAAACTCATTCACAATAATAAAATACTGAAAAGTGTCTACTCAAGCTCTACTAATGATATGTTATGCTATGATAAAATATCACTACAACAAACTATCTACTATAACATATTGGATATAACATATTTCTTGGCATCTATTCATACAGTCTCTACACGTTTGCTATACTGAGGGTTGACTATAAATAATGGTTAGCATGTAACAAAAACATAGAATTTATCAGATGAGTCATTCTGCTAAAATCAGAATCCAAGAACGTCATGTGAAATTCTTGGAATCTTATTAGACTGTCCTTAAATACCAAAGTTCACAGGAATTGTATCAAGATTCTTCACTCAAATAGATTTAAATTTGATCATCTGTAGTTCCTTGAAACATATTAAACTCTGCCCAACCTGAACTAGTCTAACTGCATACCTACTATAAAGTTTTAGGAAGTAATCCTAATTAATTGTCCACAGATATTTATTTATTATTATTTTTTTTTAAAGGAAGGATTTATGTAACACTCTACTGAATTTTCAAAGGCTAATCATTTCTTTTTAACTCTAATAGTATATTCTTCTGATTATTCAGCTGTGACTGAGAGACAAGCAGTAAACAAATGTTACATGATGTCATTCTGGAATGTTGTTAAATGATCTCTTTTATTCACTCCCTTACAATTTTCTTGTAACAAAATAGAAATATTTATAGAACGTTTCTTCACTTGATTATAAATGAAACTGAAAGCCAAGAAATTATATTCTTGTTCAATCCTTTATCCAAGTGTAAGCAAACAGATTGTGCATCAACTAGGCTACTTATAGAAGCTAATAACTTCACATTAATTGCTTAGTATCCCATAATGCAAAGAACACATCCTTTTGGGTGTGTATAATGCTGTACATTATGGGAAGGGCCATTATCCATACCAGTTTGGACCTTCATTGAACTCTCACTAGTGGGAGCCAGATCCAGAAGAGATACCAAGATTGAAGATATGCAGAAGTCATATATGTCCAATATACAAGTAGTGGAAAGGTGTAACACCTTATTATTAAATTGAGGTTTTACACTTTTTTTTTTTACTCCCACTAGTTGTGAAGATAGTTTATGAACAAACTTTGTTTGCTTACGCTTGGATAAAGGAATGAACTAATATATAATTTCTTGGCAACTTTAATTTATAACCAAATGAAAAAATCTTTCTATAACTAGATCTAATCCGGAGTATTTTAAAAATAAAGCATTACATCTTTTCACTACTTTTAAATGGGACATATAAGTTCTGCATTACTTCAACCTTGTGGCTCCCATTGATGAGACCTCAATAATGGTCAAAAACAGTCCTGTTAGTGGCCTTTCCCATAATGCATAACATTATACATATCTGAACAGATATATACTTTGTATTATGAGATACTAAAGTAATTAATGTGAGTCATTAGCCTCTATATATAAGTAGCCTAGTTATGAAGATACTTCATGCACAAGCTTTGTTTGCTTACACTTGGATAAAGGATTGGACAAGAATATAATTTGTTGGCAACTTTAATTTAAGGAAAAAATATATAGGTGCTAATAAATTATATATTTATATTACATGTGCTAACCTTTATTTCATAACAATAAATGAAGTCTAATTAAGCTACCATCAGCTTTGAGTATAACAAAAACTTTAGGGACCAAGGAATAGTTTGTTATGGTGAAATGATTTGCTATGGTGAATTTCTTTCAGCATAGCAAAGCATTGTACTTTTAGGATTTTGATTAAAACTTTTCAGCAGTTTGTAAATTTGTTATAACAGTGTTTGCTACAAAGTTGATTACACCTCATTATAAATGTTCTGAAATTACAGTTGACTCACTATAGTAAACACCTTTATAACAGACTTGTTCACCGTAACAAGCTCCATAATCAATGCTGTGCTAAAGGAAATTCACTATAACAAACCATCACTACAGTAAACTATTCCTATGGCTCCTGTGTGAATTTGCTGTAGTAAGAATAATGGTATACCATGCCAAGAAATGAAATTATTGATATGTAACTGAGTGTGAAACCAAAACTGTACTTGGAAACGCTTGCAGTTTTTTAATGTAGCCTACGTATAATTTCAAACATAAAAGGTTGTTAAACATATGTATAAATTAAAGATGTCAAGAAATTATATTCTTGGTTTCATCCTTTATCCAAGTGTAAGCAAACAAAGTTTGCACATGAAGTAACTTGATGACAGGACAACTCCTATATATAGAGGCTAATGACTTCACATTAACTGCCTTAGTATCCCACAATGCACATATCCTTACAGACATGTAAAGATATGTGCATTATGGGAAGGGCTACTATCCAGACTGGTTTTAACCTTTATTGAGGTGAAAAAGTAAAGGAGTGATCATAGGCCTAGAGTAGTTAGTATAGGGGTGCAAGAGAGCCTGATAGTATCAGGAGAAAGAAAGACAGATAAACAGTATGAGAGAGAGAGAGAGAAAAGGCCTCAGCTCTTTTATATCATCATATAGCCAAAGGCTATCAGTTTCCTTTTTCACCAATCTCATATACATGAACTACCAAAACACCAGTTGAAACTAAAGTGCAAAGATGACTGATATCCAGGTGGGTGGCCTTATTTGAGTTAACCGCCCTTGAGTTGGCCTTCTCTTGCTGGGATTGCTCTCTCTAGTCATACCTGCAACTGACTATAAGACCACAATGAATTAAGAGAACAGAACTATTTAAAAAACTTCTCATAGCAAGAAGAGAAAGAATTTTATCTCCCTCTGGTGAATACTGCATAATGCAAGTGGTCTACACCATCGAGTCAAAAATTTGATATCTCCTTAGAATGCTTCTTTCTAAATACAAAAATTGCCTGACTGAACAATAAAATTTCCATAATATGATATTATAAAGCATTTGGATGTCATATTGCTGGTTTTCAAATGCATATTTCTTTCTAACCTTCCATAAATGGTATTTTAATTCATAATTATAAAATAAAAATTCTCTTCCCATTGCTGAGAGGAGGTGGTGGGTACTGCAAAAAATAACCTGTTCTGTTGTAAGTAATGGAATGCTCAATACATTACATAATCTGTTCCAATTATGCAGGGCAAGAGAGCAGCTATAGAATGCAAGCTCTATGTTTCCAATCAGTAACAGACTGGATCTCTGATGTTAAAGTACCTTCATTTGATGGTATTGACTGGAAGGCCACCATATGCAATTCTCCAAGCAAGATCCCTCCTGTTAGGGTATCCTTGGAACTTCAATAAATTATGAAACAAAGTATTGTCATCAGTACCCAACTGTGGAAATTTGCAGCAAAAGGGATCAGAGATTTCTTTATACCAAATTTTACTTTCTTTAATGGAAAGAATGTCAATGCCAGGGTGTTGTAGCAGTCTTAGAGTTAACCACAGAGTGTTGTACTATTCAGGAACAATCTCAGCTTTTGGACCTTTATAATCATTTACTCCAAATAGGGGAAGATGAAAACCCAGGTAGTACAGGAGATGGTCTGCAATATTTTATGGATTTTTTGAATCTGTACTGCTTAAATAGCAGAATTTTAAGACTGGAAGCCCAAATCCTCCATACTTCTTTGATAGTTAAAGAAATTCCTTTTTAACGTCTTGGTATCGGCTGGACCAAAAAAATTGCACAGGCTTACTATATAATTGCTTTTCTTCAGCTTCTGTGATATTTATTAGTATGATCTTTATTGAGCCCTCATCAGTGGGAGACAGACCCAAATGTGATACCAAGGTTGAAGTAATGCAGAAGTCATATTTCCATATACAAGTAGATAAAAGGTGTTAAACTTTATTATTAAAACACTCTGGATTAGAGATAGATGTCAAAAGTTTTTCCACTTGGTCATATTATAAATTAAAGATGCCAAGAAATTATATTCTTGGTTTCATCCTTTATCCAAATGTTCACTGATGAGACCTCACTCAATAAAGGTCAAAACTGGTCTGGGTAGTGGCCTTTCATCAATGCATAGCAATATTCATGTCTGTAAGGATATGTGCATTGCATTATGGGATACTAAGACAATCGATGTGAAGTCATTAGCCCCTATATACAAGTGACCCTGTCATGATGTTAATTCATGAGCGAAGAATGCCAATTCAGAGAAACAGTGTTCATTAATATACCAATAGAAAAGACATTAGCCAGATGTTGTTTAACACATTCGCTGCTATGCTCCTCAGGCATAGTTTGTTACCACATGCCAAGCACTTTCACCTCTACAAGGTCAGTATACGAGTTATCTCGTAGCTGGCTTATCAGACTGAACTTTGTTTCATACGCCAACTACGAGTAATCTCGTATCACCTTCACCTATGTCTTACATGCGCTGACAACTGTGTAACTTGAGTTCAGAGTCATTGATGTTCAGCATTCAGTGCAGTAAGGTTTATTGCGTCTAGTCTTGCAATTATTTAAAATTGTATAAATAAAAATTTTTAATTACGCCATGGCCAATAAAAGAAAGCTTACCAGTGAAGAATTAGAAGCTTACACTAATATGGGCGATGATGAATGGAATGAATTATTTGGTTCCCGATTCCAAAGATGATTATAATCCTACAGACGACTCTAGTGACGACTCAGATGATGACATATCGTATATAAATATATGTATATGTTGAAAAAACTTCAAAAATTTGTTTTATTTGCATTAATAAATACACAGTTTATTCAACAATACCTCTTATAATATACTATACTTTTGCTGAAATTATTTTCCTTCTACCAAGCCCCAGACGTGCTCTTTTGCTTTATTCGCAAGCCAAGAGTCCAAATTAATGTGCTTATACTATGGGTTAATTCCTGCTTGGCATAGGAGGTCAGTAATCGACATACGAGTATACTCGTAGTTGGCAGTGAATGTGTTAATTTTGACGGTATATATCAGAACACAGAATTATAAGTAAACAATTATTTATTGACTTATTGCTGATATTTCACTTGTGTTATAACCTGCATCTTCAGAGCACAAAAACACAGTTTGTCACAGTACACGAGACTACAACATGGTGTAACAAAGGGACTAATTTAACAAAATTGTAGCAAACAACACAAAGACTAAACTCCTAAAAAAACAGCGAGAAATCAGGTACTAGTTATGTCTTAAGATGACTGTCTTTCAAATCTTAGGTAAATTTATACAGTCATATTTGTTGAGATTCGGAGTATGTTTCAAGGCTTCTGTGCAGTACTTTTGTTTTCTTCCAGTTGATCCTGTGTGCAGGGGTATCCAAAAGCATGGTCTGCTAGGCCCGACTTGCCATAGTGATAGTGCCAGATGTATCTTTTATGTTCACTGATGCGGATGTTTACAGTTCTTCCTGTTTGACCGTAGTAAGCTAGATCACATGAGCAGGGTTCTTCATAGACTCCTGGATGCTGTCCTTGGGTGAACAGATGAGAGCTGTCCGGATGAGACGAGTCTATGAAGTACCCTGCTCGTGTGATCTAGCTTACTACGGTCAAACAGGAAGAACTGTAAACATCTGCATCAGTGAACATAAAAGATACATCCAGCACTTTCACTATGGCAAGTCGGGCACAGACCACGCTTTGGATATCCCTGCACACAGGATTTTTTTATTATTATTACAGGCAATTCCAAGGAGTCCTTAGACTCATCGAGGGAGGGCCTAAACATCATGTCAAGAACACCTATTCAGCTTCCACACAGTATGAACTCATTTACAGTCATGACACCCACAACAGACTCTGGCAATTTATTCCACTCACTTACCACTCTCCAAGTAAAAAAACCTAGTTCTAACACCTTTGCTAACCACACTCTTTCCCAGTTTCCATGGATGGCCCCTAGACCTCCCACCACCAGACCTGTTCTCAAAAATATCCTCTGAATTAATCTTATAGAAACACTTCAGTAATTTGAATGTCTCATTCATATCACCCCTTTTCCGCCTATCAACCAATTTTTGTAACCCACAAATCTTCAACCTGTTCTCGTTAGGTTCATTCCATAGACCTGCTATCATCTTGGTCACTCGCCTCTGAATCCTCTCTACCTCCTTCCCCATCAAGAAACCCTGGCACCCAGATCTGGGCACAGTAGTCAAGATAGGGTCTTATCAAGGCTCGATACAGAGAAACAATAACTTGCTTGTCTCTGGTCGTCAAGATATTCTTCAGTAACCAAGTGATTTGATGAGCTGATTTAGCCAATTTTGCAATGTGCCCCCCTGGAGTACAGTTCCACCAATGTGGTATACTGCTGCTAATCTTTTCACCCTAAAATGCATAACCTTACACTTTGCCACATTAAATTGATATCCATTCTCCTTAGCCCAGTCCTCCAATCTATCCAAATCATCCTGCAAAATTTTTGACATAATGTGCATTCACTACTGCTCTACCCAACTTTGCATCATCAACAAACGAATGAATAGTTCCTCTCAGATCCTTTCCGATATCGTTAATGAACAAATTAAATAATAGTGGTCCAAGAAAAGAACCCTGCTGATCAACTGGAAGAAAACAAAAATACTGCACAAAAGCTTTTACAAGTCAGAGAGGTTGTTCTTGGAAGCAACAAAGGCCTTGAAACATATTCCGAATCTCAACAAATATGACTGTATAAATTTGCCTAAGATTTGGAAGACAGTCATCTTAAGATATAACTAGTACCTGATTTCTCTCTGTTTTTTTAGGAGTTTAGTCTTTGTGTTGTTGCTACAATTTTGTTAAATTAATCCCTTTGTTACACCATGTTGTAGTCTCATGTACTGTGACAAACTGTGTTTTTGTGCTCTGAAGATGCTGGTTATAACACCAGTGAAATATCAGCAATAAGTCAATAAATAATTATTTACTTATAATTCTGTGTTCTGATATATACCGTTAATTATTAAACAACATATACAACGAACACATAAGCCTTTCTACATGTTTGACATTAGCCAGAAACAAAACGCATCTTTGAGAAAATTACCAGAATGAGCTTGTTTAAGAGAGAAAGAGTAGTCATCAGTTGGCCAGACTACTTTCCTCTGGATAGCATGAAGACATTTTTGGGGAGGTTTTTTTTGTGCGGTACTGAAATGTGAGAACAATATTCTAAGGCTGGACAGATTTGGGACTTGTATAAGGTTAGCAGCTGTATAGTGAAATATCTTGATATCCTTTCCTCCCTTGAGAGGAAAAAAAAAGGACACCATGACTTCTGGAAACCGAGGAGCTATGGGCATGATATAACTGTCCCAAAAAAAAAAAAGACTAGGAATAAGTTGGCCTGAAAAAGAGTAACTGATATTTTCTGGAGAACTGGAATATATCAAAGTAAAGGGAGGTGAAGTGATATTTTTTTTTTGTTATAAAGAAGAGGTAGGAATATGTTTTGTTGATAGTCATCAACATCATCAAAATATGGTAAGGGAATCAGTGTCAACAAAAACTGAAAACTGAACAGAGAACAGCATTCATTATTAGATTTATGGATTCAACTACCATTTGATATGGGGAAAAAAACAAACTTTAATAACATTAAAAAATTCTGTGTTACAACCTTAACATTGCAAAGGTTAAACCTACCCACATAACCTTTCTCCCTGAGAGTTAATTATCAATAGGACTATAGGTAATCCAGGATCTTAAATCTAATATAACACTTTTTGTGTTAAATGAGGACATCACTTTTGCTATAATAAAACTATCTATGTGAAAAAATTTTTCTCTGATGTTTTCATAAACTGAATATAGCTTTGATGTAGTCATTTTATTTTATTTCATTTATTTATTTTATTTTTTTCACTCGAGTTCAGGCCAGTAAAATAACCGTTGATCAAATAATTGTCTCTTCAGCACACTATGTGAAATATAATATAGCTTGTCTCTGTATATATGTGTATACTCCAGATGATGACCTTAATATGAAAGTCAAAATGTCGGGAAATTAAAATAATTATTTCTAACACAGTTGTAGTCTCCATAATTTGTCTGAAATAAATGCTGATCACCATGTAACACTAAAGGAAAGGATTAATTATTGCTTGACCTACAGTTATTGTATTTAGTCTAGAATCCTAAAAAAAGCTAGGTTCTCCTGCTGAATTTTTCTTTAATGAAGTTATTTCTATTTTCAAGTTATTTCTAACCATTAGCTGATTTGATTTTTATTGTTTAGTTTGTACACACAGATTAATTTTAACTGTAGTTTGTACCTCAGGCAATCTGAAGAGGAGCATTGTTGTCAGAACTGTATATATCTTGACCAAAACTTGGAGATTTTGAAACCATCATTTTTGTTTAAATTTGGTTGTTTTATGAAAGTCATACTGATCTCTTTAAATAAATGTTTTCACACCAGTGCCTTTCCAATCAATCCTATAGAAAGTCTGCAGAACATAAGTGGGAAGGCCTGTCTTACCATGGTGAATTAGCAAATATCGTTTTTCTTTTGTTTTTTGATGATATCTGTTGTGTCCAGATTCACTGATGTATGGAAGTTTACACACACATTTAATCTGGTATACACTTGGATGTGAGGGACTGAATATATGAAAATCAGAAACAATGAAAACTGAAATAGCTAATATCTACCTGAAAGTGAAAGTAATTTCAACATTCAATAGAGAAAAGTCAGCAGAAGAAACTTTTTTTTTGTCTCTAGCTAAACCTTCCTACCGGCCAAGGTGGATGAAATAGCAAGACTACCCCAGACTTTTTCATGGATCAAAACTTCATCGGCATTCTATCTTTTATCAAGTATTTACCTTCCACCGCTGTTAATCCCTTAATAGTGATTTGAGAGCCATTAGCGGATTAATTGTGGTTGAGCAACTTTTGTGTCACTTGTCTTTATATGTACTCTGTTACTTCAAATTTTCTTCACTGTACTAGGATATTTGATCGTTTTTTTTTTTTTTTTTTTTTTTTTTTTTTTTTTTTTTTTTTTTTTTGCTGAACAATTTATTTCTTGTGTCTCTTTCCAAAAATAGAAGTTTCACATCTGCCAAAATAAATAATCAATCCTGAAATGACCATAGATCAGCCTTTGCAATGAATATACTTTAGTAATAGTATATTACATCCACTTTACTGACAATATAGATTCTATTTCGCGAATTTTCAAATGTTTGTTTATGTTTAAAATATTTTGTCAAATATTTATATTTTTAAATAACATTTAGTGAAATAAATATGACACTTTGCTTTCTTTCTTTGCAAACTACCTTTATATGGATTGTCACATTTCAGTTTCAGGAACGATTGTTTTTTTTTTTTTTTTTTTTTTTATGAACAACAAATGATTATAAACTGCATTACTTGGTTTCCGATATTGTATCTTTTTTAATATCAAAAATTTATACCTAATGGTATTTTATCAGAGACTCTTCGCCTTCTTCTTTTGCTGAAAATTGCAACAGAGGTTTTTTTTTTATTTTGTAGGATGCACATTACTATAATATCCAGTGTTTGACCACTGTTGATATGTTGAAAATATAATAGGAAGAATATCTTGTATGGAATGATTAAAATTTTATGCTCATTTTAAGGATTGTTTACTGCAATCCCCCCCCCTCTCCTGTCCTGGAACTGAGTTGCATAACTACTTTAAATTTCTATAGCTTTAAAAGCTTTCAGATGGTATTCAAAATCTCTTATTTCAGTTTACCGTTTTGACAAAAGAAATAAAGCAATAATATTGTTGTATATTCGAAGCTTCTAATTCTGTACTCTTTCTTTGAATCTGAAATCAGCGGTCTGCTGAAATTATTCTAAGATTTAGAAATACTATGCTGTATTTTCAACATGTAAAACTGTATACCACACAAAGAAATTTCAATTGTGTTATTTCTGTTTCTTTTTTTTTAAAAAAAAAAAATCTAAATATTACTACTTCTATTTCTGCTGATTGATATTTCTGAAATACGTCTTAGAAATGCTTTACCTAGAGGAAAAGCTAAAAGTCTTAGATTACTCTTTTGAGAAACAAGACAGACAGTTTCCTAGAAGTCGCACTAAACTGCCTCAAGCAAGAATGTCTTGTTTCGTTTTCTGTTGTTCAGATATCCTAACATGGTAAAACTGACATTTCTTTTACAGGCTGATGAAGTATTTATGCCAAAAATGATTTCTTTATTTATAGTGATCAGTTTCACTTTTATTATCAAAAAATTTTAAATTATTTGATAATTATCTTGAAAAAAATTACTGCTATTGCTGCTCTTGCTTGCCATCTCACAAATGAATTGTATATTGGGTATACATTCTAATATTCCTTTCTACCCAGTAACAAGTTGTAGACTAACGGAGATTACCAACTCTCCACCCCCCCCCCCCACACCACTGGGAACTAGATCAAAAGAACATGCCCAGAAGGCAGCACACTAAAGTACCTCGTGCAATAACTGAATATTTTACGGGCAGAAATTCCTTGTTCTGTTTTTCCATCTTTCTGATTGATTAGCAGACATTCGAAGCATATTTTGATATTGCATTTGTAGGATGACAGTGTTTTTAAATATTAATTTCCCCTATTAGCTAACGTCACATAACTTCCTGATTTATAATAATAGGGAAATAATATGTATATTTTCTTATTTATAATTTGCAAATTTATAATAATCAAAACTTAGTTTCTGTGTCGAAAAAATTAAACGTTACGTGGAACAATTATTATGGAAAAATCATGAATGAAATAAAAACTGTACCTATGTTTCATAACAGCTTTCGGGTGTCTGGTAATGTTGCAACAGGAGGGGGGGGTGATGCTATCAAAGTCGAAAGAAAGTTCATTTGTATTGTGAAAGGAAATGAAATTTCACATTTGATATACATATTTTGAATGATAAAAATAAGCAAATGTATCGCTTACTTTAAAAATTGGAGAATAAAATATCTGAATTATGCAGTAAATATCTATAACTGTTAATTTCATTTTGTAATGACCAATTATACAGGGAAACCAAGAAAGTGAAAGTACAAAGAACAGTAGAGTACTATATAATATAAAGAAAAAATTTAGTGAGATGATTAAAGAATTTCATGTTGTTCTCTATAAAGCAAAGTTGCTCCAGCGTGTCCTAAAGGAAATCTGTGAAGTATTATTCGATTTCGATGGTTTTGTACAAAAATAAAAATAATATAATCTGGAACGTCAGCAGCCAGTTTTCTTTTCTTTAAAAGAATATTTCAAATAATTATCGTGAATTAATTTCTTCGAGAACAAAGAATAATGTTTTGTCTGGAAAGCGATTAGAAAAAAATTAGCGCAAAAAAATTAAAAATTAAATTGGTTCTCCAAGGTAAGGTAATATTTAAGTGAAGAAATTATGCAAGAGCTTTATTTTGTCCAGAAATTAAAATTGTATTGTACAATAAAAAGAGAAAACAAAAATATAAGTAATTTCTCTATTTTTAGTCTATCCTATATAACTAAAATCCAGTTAACCTGCATAGAACAAGAAAGTGAGTTTCTTGTTATAGGCAACTGAGAGGTAGCTACGAGTGTGAGATAATCCGATTAACCGTTCTCTTCAGCATGAGGGTTTATCACAACTTTTAATGGACAGGACGGTCAAACTGCACTTCTTATCCTGGTTCTTTAAACAGGTGGGCTGAATCATATGCAGATTTAGTTCGACGTCTATAGACATCCTGGCCGTTTGGAAGGTTAAATACAATAACTACAGGTCAACCAATCACTGCATATTGCATCCAATATACAACCAATTATGTTAATATAAAGTATCAAATTTAAATATAAGGTTTAATGACTGGATGACTAAGTTTGCATTATTACTAATTTCCTACAAACAATCTTCCTCCTAACGCATCACTTTTCAGCACTCCAATACTATCATATCTAACATTTCGGCCTTCTAGGGCACTTCTGCCTGAATCAATCCATCTAGATCTTGGTCTTCCTCTGTTTTTTTTTTTCCTGCCATCTTGGTATCAAATATCAGTTTTTGCCAACCTTTCCTCTCTTATTCTATTAAAGTGATACGACCTCAGATTAGCTCTGCTTATACATTTCTGGATGCTAACATTGACAAATTCCTTCCAAATATCTTCATTTTTAATATGATTCTGCCATTGATGCCATCAGTTCATTCCCCAAATTTTTTTGGAACTCTCATATCTGTGGTCTCTAGTCTTTGATCAAATGCTTAATTTCTAACTTACAGATGACAAATAAGAGTGGAGATAGTGTGCATGCACCCTTGTCCTGATTTTACATCAACTCATATTCCTGCATTTCCTTCCATTCTAACTGCTGACCTCAACTTAAATATAACCTATGTATCACTCTGCATAAGCTGGCCTGGTTGGCCGAGTGGTTAGCGTATCCGCTCTCCAGCCAAAAGGTTGCGGGTTTGAATTCGGCCGTGGGCATGGATGTTTGTTTGTGAAAATACTTGTGATGGTGGTGGTGGTCGGCACTGGTGTAGATGAAGGTAGTTGCAGCTGGTGGAGTGGTGGAGACATACCCTCCCTCGATGAGTCTTTGAACTCCCTGGAGGTGTTATGTAATAATAATAATGTTCTGTTTACCCCATATTATTGTTGCATTTTGACAAGTTCTTTCCCTGGAACCTTGTCATATGCTTTTTCCAGATCTACAAAACTTTTCACATAAATTCACATAAATTTTATTCAAATTTATGCATGTGGATCCCATTCACAAAATGTATAGTACATTAGCAGCAGGATGAAGGTAAGAATGGCTGGTCTGGTTAGCAATGTGGTTAGAGTCTGCTGTCCAAATAACAGAATGTGCATTCAAATCCCAATGAGGCATACATATTTGTAAGCATCTGTAGGTGAGAAATAATTTATCACCAAGTGCAAGGACACCCACCCACCAATCTGCTTCATGGAAGCCTGAAGTGCTTGAAAATATGCCATGTGTCTCTAGAATAGAGTTCTTGGGGAGGATGGGGTTTATTACTAACTCTTTGTTCATCCACAATACTAAATGTGCAATAAACTGACAACCTTCCAGGGGTAAGATTCACATTTAAAGGAAGAGAGAGAAAGGGAAAGAAAAAGTTAATCAAACAACTCTGCTTCTAAAGCTTTCTCATCTCATGAAAGATGGTAATGAGTAGTCAACAAGCGCCCATAACTAGTAGTTTTTTTTTTATAGAAATTTCGAGCGCCATCCTAACCAAACATGAGACTTGAAAAGTTTCATGTTTGGTCTTTAGGTGAATTTCAAATCATTCTCCATACTAATTTAGGAGGATCCCTCAAAATTTCTATAACAAATACAAGTTATGGGTGCTGGGTGACTATTCATTACCATACTTCATGAGAAAGCTGCCTACCAATATTTCCTCTAATTTTTGCCCACTCACGTATGCAAGTTTCCAGTCTCAGACTCAACGTGTGTGTGTGCTACAATACTGAAAGTCACAAGCCACAAATTCTGAAATTGATATGCCTAAAATTGGTAAAGAATTTGAATTTAAATGAATTTGCAGTTCTCTGCTGGTTTAATTTTGTCAGTGATATTGTTTTGAGGGCTTTTCAAGCACTAAAACTGCTAATGTAATATATCTAATATTAATGTTTCCCCTTTTATCGACTAGCTGTAACTTGTAAAATTGCGAGCACCAAATTAATTAGCTTAAATCTGTATAGCCACAAAAATTCATCCCAGTTTGCACACATTCAAGTGACTGTACTGTCTAGATAGCAAATACTAACAAATATGCCTGTGCAACTTGCTGATGCCAGCATCAGTTTGCCCACACTGCACAGACTAAAAGTAACTAACTGGAGTGTATTAAGTGGGAAAAGGGTAGAGTAATGTTGGATTGGAGACACTAGAGAAATTATTAAATAAAATAAGTGACAAGTATTATTCATCACATAATTTTTTTATAGTATGTTCAAAAATTATTGACTCAATTATTGATTCTAATCTTTGTAAATTAGAAATTCTGAAAGCAAATGTGCAGTTATTACCAGGCAAGCACTCCCTTTTTTGACTGGTGTGTGCACAGCATAGAGAGAATAAATACTATTGCCTATTATGCTGAAGACTTGGCAAGGCTACTTCAGAAAGAACAGAACCTTGTACCAAAATTTACTTCTGCAACTGCACCCTTTACAGATGAATAGTGTCAGCAAAATTATATAGACTTACTAAACTTTGGACTCTCATGGGCTGATTTCAAGAAGATACACTCTCTTTGCATGCCTTGCAGGACATACTGGCAGAATGGAGGACTTACCAGAGAATGACTTCTTGAATCCCCAGGGCTGGAGTTTGATAGCACAGGATTTTGTCGGAGCATAGGTCTCTTCTAGTCCTACATGTGGGACCACAGTATGTAGCACTAACATTATTTTTAATAACAGTGGTTTCATGCATGCAAAATAAACTAGAATTTATTACATACTCCAGTACATTTTGCTCAATGTAACATGAGCATCATTCAGGGAGAAAGAAGAATAATTGGCTACAATATTTAAAATAGTAACACAACATTGAGTCATATAGCATGTGCATGCTTCCACATATCTCAGCTTCAGCTGTTTTACTAAGAGGAAACACTCATATTAAATTCCAGGGAAACAAGTATGGTTATGTAATTTTAAAAAATTATAAACAATTAATTGAACCTAATCTTCCCAAAACTTAGAACTAGGCATACAGTCTGTTTGAAGATGGGGTGGGTGGTAGGGCTTCACACAATTTAAGAATAGACAATCAAATTGAAACCTAGTGTAGTAAATCTTTGTTTGATTCCAGTGAACACTATGTCTAGCATCAATGGCATGAGAAGCAAGGCCAGAACCTACCGATTCCAAAAATCTTATATCAGAATCTATCACCTATTAAAGATAAATTATCACCTTGCCTGGTGTTTATCAAATACTCTGTTCCCATTAACTTTGCTACTTTGGACAGACTGGCCATTTTGCTGAGATCAGAAGGTTCTTGCCTTGTTTCTCATGCGTTCAACACTAGACATAGAGTTCAGTGGAATCAAACAAAGATGTACTACAATAAGCTTAAAGTTGATTGTCTGTTTCTTGAATCAAGTGAAACCCTATGCCACCACCATAATCTTAATTGAACAGAATGTATACCTATCTCTAAGTTTTGGGAAGTAATAGCAATTAACTGTTTATAATTTATTTTTAAAAAAAAATGACATAACTATACCGACTTCACCTGAAACTTTAATAGCATTTCCTCCTACCTGCACAGCTGTGACCGAGACACGGTCGCTGCTATGCAAGTAGGAAGAATGTATGTGCTATGACATACATTCTTCCTACTTGCGTTCTTGTGTTCATGTTTTAAATGTTGTTGCCAATTCTTTTCCTTTTCCCCTAAATGATACTCATGTCAGTTGTTTAAGGTTACATGTTACCTTAAACAACTGCTAAGTATGTAGCACTTTTCAGTGCAAAGTTAGAAAAATAAAATCGCCAATAAGCAGAATGGTTATTGGAGGTTTTCACTATGGTTGTCTCATACTGGGTAATGACTTTACTAGTCACATATGTCTATTTTGCAATGGAAGGGAGCGCTAGTTTCTGGAAGGAAAAGCCTGTGTCACTTAACAAGACCAGTTGAAAATAATCCTTATGAATGCTCCTGAGTCCTATATGGAATCTGCAAATACGACCCAATCAATAGGTGGTGCATGCTGTTCCTAGTGTGTAATGAAATATTTATTAATAATCATAAATCAAGAAACAATTTAATTTTTATTATTTATATATTTTCTAAAGACATTAAAATTCAAACGGGTTTTGGCCCATACTTTCAAGTTTCTGACCATTATTAACAACAATACTGTTTACTGATGAGAGGAAATGCACAAATAAATAGAAGAACATGGTGATTTGTTCGGAGACTTCAGTGGATGGAGAGTATGTTGAAAGTTTATGTCCAATGGAGATTATTTGTCAATTTAAGGTTTAACCTCTAACAGTTTCATGTGCATTAGAGTATAATTCTTCAGGAGAGTGGAAAAAAAACTAATATTATATTAACTGGGATTTGCAACCAGCAAGCTAACATATAGTAATACAGAATATTTAAAGACATTATAACAATGTCATATACAGAAAGTCTGGTAGCTGTGTGCACCAAGCCAGGTTTTCAGTGAAGAAAACCTGGCATGGTGCATACACATCAGGTTTTGTTTGCTGTGTTATGGAGCGACAAATCACACTACACCCTCTACTGAGCAGATGGATGGGTGTAGGTGTGGCAGATGCCCAGTGAATGTCTCTTACCAGAGTGCATAATCCCAACTATGAAATTTAAAAGTGTAATGGTATGGTCCTGTTTTTGCTGGTTTGGTCTCAGACTTCTGTTTGTGGTGTCATGAACAGTGAACTCTGAACATTCGGGACAATACAATGCTTCATACTTTGTGGCATCTCTATGGAGCTGATACTGTCTCTTTCAGCATTCACAACGTCATAAGATGGCTGCTGTAACTGTGTGGTTTTTTTGACATGAATGTCACCACACTTGACTGGCCTCCACAGAGCCTTAATCTCATCCTTACTGAACATCTGTGGGATGAACTGGAGTGTCAGGTAAGGTCAAGGGGATGTTCACCTCACAACAGTCCCGGACCTCATTACATACCTACAGGAAGAATGATCCAAAATTCCCATTGAGTGCTACTATTGTATGCTCATGGAAGGAATGTCCCATGGGATTGCTGCAGTTATCGCAGTGAAAGGCAGTCCTAAATCTTATTGCCAAAAGGTGATGATACTAAGATGGAAGTAATGGAGAAGTCATATTTACCTATAGGAGTTGCCAAAAGGTATCTCAGCTTATTATTAAATTACTTCTAACCAAGTCTAACCAAGTGGAAAAAACTTCCATCATCTTCCTCTAATCCAGAGTAATTTAATAATAAAGTGAGACACCTTTCGGCAACTCTTATAGGTAAATATGACTTTTCCATTACTTCCACCTTAGTATTACCACCTCTGGGTCTGGCTCCCACTGACGAGACCTCAATAAAGGTTGAAACCGGTACCCAAACCGGTCTGGGTACCGGTTTCGCATCATCTTCAAACAACTGAATATCCCCTTGCAATCAACTGTCATTGATATAAAGTCATTGACATTTATATCAATGACATTTGCAATCAAATGTCATTGATATAAAGGTTAAACAATATAGGTCCTAGTACTAAGCCCTGTGGGACCCCACTTGTAACCCTCTGCCTCCTTGAAAGTGCTCCACCATACACAACCCTCTGATACCTATCAGACAGCCAATCCTGAATCCAGTTGACCAATCTGACATCCAGACCCATGTGCTGCAACTTAAATATCAGCTTATCATGTGGCACCCTGTCAAATGCCTTCGCTAAGTCTAAGAAAATTGCAGTATATGCCTTTCCTTCATCTAATGTTCTTGTAACTTTATTATAAAAGACTAGCATATTGCTAAAACAAGAGCGCCCTTTCACAAATGCATATTGACTCTCACAGATAACATTACCCTCATCTGCCCAATGCTGTATACGGTCCCTCACTACTTTCTCCAAGATCTTAACGACTACTGATGAGACACAGACTGGCCTATAATTAGACACTTTCAGTCTGTTACCACCCTTATGCAATAGCACTATCTTACCTTCCTTCCATTCCCTGGGCACCTTTGCCGAAGCCAGACTTTCATTGAAAAGCCAGGTTAAAGGCACTGTCAGTTCCCTAATACATTCTCTCAAAACTCGTGGTGAAATACCATCCAGTCCCACAGCTTTACTGACATACAGGTACTCGGTATCTGAAACAAACTCTGCTCCTGTACCTCTAAACCTCGAACCAGCCCTATCCCTCTAGCATTAAAACTGACTCCTCTAGGATGAAATACTCCAATAAAGTGTTCATTGAACAATTCCTCTATTTCCTCTGCATCAGTCATTCTATTCCCATTTTTATCCCACAATATCATTCTTCCACAGTCATTTCTCCTCCTACTGGCCACATAGCTAAAAAATTCCCTAGGATTTTCTTTGAATCTTAGGGCCAATCTCCTCTCATATTCCAGTTTCGCTTTCCTTACCACATTAGTCACTCTTCATATATGATGAAAGATGATCATATTTGATCATCTTTCATCAATATTCTAAAATTACAGAATATTTCAAATATTCTGTGCTATGATAATGTTAGCTTATTTGCTGCAGAACCCAGTGAAATTAGACATTTTCTTGGACTCTCCTGACAAAGTGTACTATAAATGCACATGAAACTAGTAGAGATTAAAAATTGAAATTGTTCACAAACAGTCCCAACGTGGCATACATACTGGACATCAACTTTAACAGGACTTGGTAACACTAAAGGCAGGTTTTTATCAGGTATCCATTTGGTGGATATGATTTAGGATATAGGAAATTTTCTGTAATGCAGTAATTTGAAAAACCAAAGTTCAAAAAATTATAAAAAAATATTAAAATACAAACTTAATATGTACCCTTTTATCTCACTATACATGGCACTGTCCACAAAAGAAGTTGGTATCAACTGGCATGCTAACATCAAGCCTGCTTTCAGTATCTGGCCATTTACTAACCATAATTCTAAAACAGCTGGAAGACAAGCCCAGTAAGCACCCAAAACAGGTACCGTACCAAACAGTGCAGCTAGAACTATTAAAAACAAACAAAATTAATACATGGCATTTGATTTTGCAAGTTATTAATGTACATAACTGAGAAAGATTTAACATTAATGTACTAAGGTTTAACAACTTAAAAAAAAAAAAGGCCTGAAAGCTTGAAAAATTTTCACATTTGGTTTCTAGAGCTGAGTTTTTGGACTATGTAAAAAAAAAAAAAAAAAAAAATTATAAAATTAATAAAAAAAAAAAAAAATCCATAGTCCACTCAGAATACTAATGCATTATAGGCTTAAAACCTTTTGTGAGTGAGAGACATAAAATATTTTAAAAAAATCTTGAGGCATTCATGTTTTTAGAGCAATTAACTGCTTGAATCGTCAAGCAACATGTATAACCACTAAAATGTATAATAAGACTATATTTCTCATCATCATGCCTACCAAAGATTTAGGCCTTGAGTAGCCTGAGGCTATATTATACAACCTTAGGAGTCATCATTAAATCTTTTAAGAGGATGTCCTAATTTTCTTTATCATAATGGCTTGTACTTTAAGGCTTGTTTTGGTAATCTTTCTATTTTCATTCTTTGAACATGTTCAATCTATTTATTTTTATATTTTCAAATTTTTTCTATGACTGATTCCTGGTTTAATTCTTTCATAATTTCTTCATTTCTTTTGTGATCAAATAGAGTATACTTTAGAGTTTTTCTCATAAACTTCATTTCAGCTGTTATTAATCTTAGTTGGTCTTTTTGTTTTATTGTCCAGATTTCACTTCCATGCAATAGGACTGATAGGGCTAATGTATGGTGTCTGGTTTGTTTTTGAACTAGGTTTGGTTTAAATATAGAGTTAATTACACCTGTTATTTTTAAATATTTTGCAATTTTTAGGTTTATATCTTTTTCATTTTCATATGTAATCATACAACCTAGGTAGTTAAATGAATTGACCTGTTCTAAAATCTTATTATCTATTACTATTTTAGTTCTTACTGGATCTTGTCCTTTAAAGGCCATAGCTTTGGATTTTTCTGTTGATATTATCATTCCATAATCTTTGGCTATCTCATTTAGATTTAAAATAGCTTTCTGTAAATTATCTTCAGAATTTGTAATTATTATTTGGTCATCGGCAAAAAGGAGAGTGTTTAAGTTCAGAGTAGGAGAAAGTTTAATCCCTTGATGGAAATTTTTATTTCATTTAGGTAAATATTAAAAAGAGTTGCTGAGAGGGGACATCCCTGTTGGACTCCTTGGTTTATCTCTCTCTCGTATATGACAGTTCATAATCTTATTTGTATTTGATTATTTTCATATATACTTGTGATAGCTTTTAGGATATTATTTGGTATTTGTCTTTCTTTTAATATGTTAAATAAAATGCTTCTTGTAACTCTGTTGAATGCTTTTTCATAGTCAATAAATGTAATATGTGTTTCTAAATTGTATTCTCTTCTTTTCTCTATTATTAATTTTAGGCAAAAGGCCTGGTCTATACATGATTGTCCTTTCTTAATTCCATTCTGTATTTCTAAAATAAAGTTTTCAGAATATTTGATTAGTCTGTTATTTAAAATTCTGCTATATATTTTGTAACAGGAATTTAGTATACTTATACCTCTATAGTTTTTAGGGGCATCTCTACTACCTTTTTTAAAGATAGGAATCACAATTGCTTTTTTTTTCCATTCTATTGCAGGAGTTACCAGTTGAATAGATTTTATTTAAAAATAATAAGTCTTTCTTTAAACCTTGTTTCCTGCATATTTATATAGTTCTGAACGTAGTTTATCTTCTCCAGGTGATTTTTTGTTTCTTGTTTCTTTCAGGCTGATTTCTAATTCTTCTCATTTAGTTATTATTATTATTACATGACAAATGCTTGCCAGTTATCTTTTTTAAAATATTTATCTGTCCACAATTCTATATAGAAATTTAGAAATTCTTCTAATTTCAATTCGGTGTTTAATTTTATGATTTTTTTTAGTATCTATATTTAAGTGTTTCAAAATCTAAGGATGTACATTATCCCCTCTGTTATTCATTATCTATATGGATCACATTATGAAGGAGAGTGGTATTAAACATGATATCAAAATTGGAGATGTTAATGTCAGCTCTTTGCTTTATGCGGATGATGTTATACTTCTAAATAAATCCGCTGCAAGTCTGCAAGATTCTCTGACTAAATTGAATAGCTGTTGTAATAGATATGGTATGAAGGTCAGCAATAAAAAGACAAAGACAATGAAAATAGGCAGAATCATTGAAAATGTCAACTGTGTATTGTGAATGGAGAACCTGTGGAACAAGTAAAACATTTCAGCTATTTAGGCACGATTTTTACTGAAGATGGTAAATTAAATATAGAAATAGACAACAGAATCAGCAAAGCTGGTATGGTGGGAAGTCAATTGAATAAATTCATACGGAATAAGAGAGAAATTAGTCGGAACACTAAATTAGCTATATACAAGACAGTGTTCAAACCAGTTTTAACTTATGGATCTGGGTCAGAAGTAAAACACTCGACCAAAGATTAGAGACTGCAAATATGAGAGTCCTGAGAAAGATTATAGGCGTGAACAGATGGCATCAATGGCAATATCATATTAAAAATGAAGATATTAGGAAAGAACTTGACATTGTCTGCATCCAGGAATGCGTTAGCAGAGCTAATCTCAGGTGGTATGGTCACCTAAACAGAATGGGCGAGGAAAGATTAGCAAAACAAGTGTTCTCTGCCAGGTTGGCAGGAAAACGACCCAGAGGAAGCCCAAGATATAGGTGGATTGATACGGTACAAAGTGTCTTAGACGATAGAAATATAAGATCTGATAATGTTGGAGTCTTGACAAGTAACAGACTGATTTGGAGGAAAATTGTAGATAGGAAGTTAGTAACGATATAATTTTTTCATGTAGTACTATCATATCCTGTACACCCCTTGTGGGTACATGGCAGGAATTTGATGATGATGATGATGATGATGTTCTAAATTAGAAACAAATTTGTTCCATGATTCTCTGTCTTTTTCTGACTTCTCTTTTAGCTACGGCTCTTATTCTTTTATATTCTATTTGATCTTCTAATCTTTTACTACTTAACCATTTATGATAGGCTTCTTTTTTCATTTTGATTATTTCTTTGATTGTATCATCCTATATCTTCAGTTTTTTTTTTTCCTTTTATTGAATTTTTTTGTTTTTCCAAAGCTTTCATTTACTGCTGCGTTTAGTATCATTTTTATATTATCTAAATATTGGTTAATTCTTTGTTCGTATAGACATTGTATATTTGTGTCATTTAATAATCTAGTTTTATAAACCAATGTTTTACATTTTCTTTCTGTTCTTTTTATTTGTAGCCATTTAGATGGTAATCTTAATTTTATTTTAATGAGGAAGTGGTCACTACTTATTTCATATCTTCGAGGAAGTGGTCACTATTTATTTCATATCTTCTGTGAATTCTAACATCTAAAGAGAACTTTGATGTCTTTTCATTTCCGATAAAATAATCTAATACTGATTTCCATCCTCTTGCTGCCCAAGTATATTTATGTATGTCTTTATGTTTATAGAAAGAATTCATTATTTTTAGGTTATTATCAACTACAAAGTCGATCGATTTTTTACCATTCCTGTTAGAGTATATTCTCCATATATTACTATATTATTATTAATTTTCGTGTTTCCAATTCTTGCATTTAAGTCTCCTACTAATATTACATAACCATTTTTATTTATTTTATTATATATATATATATATATATATATATATTCTGTAACTGATTATAAAATTCAATATTATCTTCTCTCTTTCTTCTTCTGGGACAGATAAACCAATTATTGTTAAATAACCACTATCTATTTTTATTCTAGCTTCTATTATTCTTTCATTCCATAATTTAAAATGTTTTAAGTGTTTTGAAAGGGAATTGTAAATCCAAATCATACTTCCAGTATTACCTCTGGGTCTGGCTCCCACTGATGAGGCCTCAATAAAGGTCAAAATTGGTCTGGGTACTGACCCTTCCCATAATGCATAGCATTATACATGTCTGCAAGTGATGAGTTTCAGCTCCTTTATACAAGTTACTCCAGTCCTGAAAATAGTGCAAACTTGTTTGCTTACACTTGGATCAAGGATTAAACTAAGTATATAATTTCTTGGTACCTTTAATTTATGGGATTTAGGTTATAAGGACAGATAGAGAGTATGTGGATTACAGACTCTGGCTAACAGGAGAAAGAGGGATGAACATCTGATGAAATTTTTCATTATATGGAAAGTGGGGAGAGAACACATGGTGTATCATGGAAGTTAAGTTTGTTTGCAATCAAGAAAGGAGAAAGGGCTAAGTTTTTCTCTCACAGAGCAGGGAATGGATGGAAAGTTTGCCTTCAGGGATAGTGAGTGCATCTAGTGCAAATGAATTTATGGGAAGGTATGGCAGCTAGTTTAGGTGATCTATAGCCTCTCTTGCTGAGTCCTTGACTCCCTAGAGGTCTCAGATAATAATGAAAAAGAAAGTTGGACTGGAGAGAGAGAGAGAAATCACATTTAAAGAAAGAATAAAAAAAACTGGAATGACTAATAGTATATTAATAGAGTAAAGAAATAACAAATCAATCTGATGAAATAAGATAAAGAGATTTATAAGTTCTAAAGGAGGTAATTTTAGTTTGGAAACTCTCTAACATGTAATATCAGATCTTTAAGCAGATGAAACAAAGATAAGCATCCAATAATGGTATGCTATTTATTTATTTAGTAGGAAATTCCATTACCTATTAAGGAAGACCATCTGACTCTTAAGCAATACAATCCCATTCCACAGGATTCACAATGTGGATGTTCTTACTGTCTACCACATGTATTCAAGGAATGCTACAATCTGAAAGAGAAGAAACCTCAATATCTCTCAGCTCAGATAAGATTTGAAGCAAGGTCTTTCTCTGAAGGAAATGAAACAAAAAAAAAGTACCTAAATTGGATGTATATTATTATTATTATTATTATTTATAGCCTCCATGGTGTTAACAGACTCATCGTGGGAGGACCACTCAACCAGCAGCATATCTTTCAATATTTCAATGTCAACTGCATTTATGACAGTGAACAAAGGCAAGCAGGTTTAGGCAAGTTAAGCCACAGACTGCTACTACATCAGTCTGCTGGTCAGTCAATAAAGATAACTATGTTTATCTTCATGGTGATTTTTGAATGTACACAGCAGCAAGTTAACATTACTTTAAAAAAAAAAAAATGCAAATGAGTTAAATTAATCTGTACCTTCAAAAACCATGAATGTTGAGAAATTATGAAAGAGAAAAAGTGCATAATTTAATTTGAAATTGTCAACAATTAACTGTTTGTATATGACAAAAAAGGCTGGAATTTATGAAGCTTTGTGCTATTCAGTTTAAAAAAGGGATCTGAATAGATCCATAGGAATTAGCTAGAAATTCATGCCAAAAATGCTATTAGAGAAGGAATAAGAAAACTTTTCATTAGCGAGCATTATTTGGTCAAAACCAGATCATAAAAAAAGTAAAGGAGTCTAAATATTTTCTGTCGATTTGGCTCTGTACCTTTTTTTTTTTATTTTTAGTTACCTCCAAAACATGAATTCAAGGCCATTAAATCAAACATCCCAAGATACTTTAAGGAATTTCAAAAATAGATTTAAATAAATGTTTGCAGTCACATTTAAATAATGATAGTGGTAGAAACAATAGGAAAGTGTTGCTTCAGAATGGGCTTATTTTGAAGACTTATTTATTTATTTATTCTTATGGCAAAAGGAATACAGAACAGCTACAGGTCAATGTCCAGTCTGGAAAGCCGATCCAAGGCCTCATCTGTCACCTTGTGGATGTCCTGTAGACCACCACCATGAAACTGGTGCCTTGGGCAGTCGTTCACAATATGAGTAATCGTCTGAGCCACGGGAGAACAATCACAATAAGGGCAGTCTAACAGCCCCCATTATTGTAGTAGGTAGCCACATCTGCACTGGTTAGTTCTGATCTTGTTGATTGATGACCAAATCTTCCTTAGAAAGAGCAAAACCAGGCTGCAGAGGCACAGGGATCTTCTACCAGGAAGCCGTTTGTTGGACCAGTATCCACTCCACATGTCAGGTGTTGATGGCAGGGCAGCTGAAGAGAGTTTGTCCATGGACCAGAAAGGCTTTCTAGACACTTTAGATTTTGAAGACTAAATTTCAAATTCTGTAAGTCTGTTTGTTCTTTGTGCAAATCACATCGATTTGGATACTTTTTGAAGAGACCTTATAATGGCAAAAATACCTACCACTAATTTCATTAATTATTAGTTACATATAATTAAATATTAAAGTTAACATACGAGGGTGGTCTGAAAAGCTCTCAGCCTCGACCATAGATACAACACTATTTGCAAGATTTTTTTTTTGCTAAGTTGGTACATCTGTCATAACCATCCATGTGACATTGCAAGTCATTCTATCAAGTAGTTTGTTTTATACAGCTGACTGAAGCAAAAGTGTTATCTGTATCCCTTGAAATGGATAAAATTGAGTATTGTGCAATTATAAAATACTTTGTAAAAAAAGGGTTAACGGCAAAAGAAATTCATTCGAAGTTCATAAAAGTTTATGGGCACTCTTCTCCTTCATTTTCGACAATTATGAAATGGGCTGCCGAGTTTAAACATGGCCGTACCAGCCTTGAAGATAATCCACGTGAAGGACATCCAAAAAGTTTAACAACACCAGAAATCATTGATGAAGTGTATGATATGGTATTGGATGACTGGTGAGTCAAAGTGTGTGAAATTGCTGAGACTAATAGGCATTTCAAAAGAACGTGTACGTTACATTTTGCATGAAGAATTGCAAATGAAAAAGCTTTGCGCAAGATGGGTGCCGTACTTGCACAGAGCAGATCAAAATCACACTTGCATGAAAATCTCTAACAATGCTTGGAGCATTTTAACAAGAATAAAACCGATTTTGTGTGCTAACTGATTACTAAGGATGAGACTTGGATTTACCATTACACACCAGAATCTAAACAGCAGTCAAAACAGTGGATAGAAGCCAGTTGTTCAGTGCCAAAGAAGACAAAGTCAGTTCCATCAGCAGGAAAGGTCATGGCATTAGTGTTTTGGAATGCTAGAGACATTTTGTTTATTAATTATCTTGAAAAGGGTAAAACAATAACCAGGGAATATTATTCCAATCTTTTAACCAGACTAGATGAATGAGAAAAGACCCGGTTTGCAGAAGAAAAAAATCATCCTTCATTAGGACAATGCACCTGTCCACAAAGGCTTCCTCTGACTTGTATCTCTTCCCAAAACTAAAGCTCTTCCTCACTGGTCAGTGTTTTTCTTCGAATCAAGAGGTGATTGCAGCTGTAGAGTGGGGTATTTTGCAGATCTTACTGAGAACCACTACAGGGACAAGATAATGACACTGAAGCATTGTTGGAATAAATGTAGTAGTCTTAAGGGAGATTATGTTGAAAAATAAAAATAATTTTGAAATTATAAATTTGTTTTTTCATTGTTAGGCTGAGAACTTTTCAGACCACCCTCGTACAATACATTATTCAAGAACTTTTCTCCCACATACACTCACACACCTATGTATATAAATTTTACCTGAAGGAATATAAACAATCTTAACATCAAACAATGTATGAATAAGCCACGTGTAAAGACCATAGAATGCTGCCATTTTGAAGGATGCAGCAAATACTCCATTCACAGCTTCTTCAACTGCTGTGCCTAATTTCGTAACACCCCCACCAGAAGGCAATAAGTTGGTAAACATTTCTACAGGCTTGTACTGTTCTCCACTGGCACACAAGATGTAAAATAAGGAGGTGGAAAAAACAATCTGGAAAAAAAAAAAAAAAAAAGATAATTGCAGTATAAAATAAATTTGTCAGTGTAAGCAGAATGCATTTATTTTGAATATTTTATAAGCAAGAGAAAAGAAGAGAAGAGAAATTCTCAAGGGCTCACTTTAGTGAGTACGGGCATGGCAAACCCGAGGTACCTGATGCTGGACCATGCCTTACTTCAAGTAATATATATCTGTAGACTGGTCTCTCCCTTTTTTCTTTTCTCTCCTTCTTTCTTTTCTTCTTTCCCCCAATTATCGAGGGCTAGGGGTGAATCTTTCCTATTTTGCTATTTCATCTCTTCTCATGTGGAAAGGGCCTCTGCATCCCTACCACTTTCTTCTCAAGTGACTTTACTCCAAAGCATGAAATGCCTTATAATGCATTTCATGCTGCATCGGTTGTCATGCAGAATAATCAGAGCCGCATTCAGGGCTTAGGAATGGAGGTCACTTCAAAAGACAGGATGGTAAGCTAGTTATTTACTCAGGTGGTGACTCAAAACATCATGGGGTAGCTATGATACTGAAGACAACTCAGGCAAGAAGCCTTCTTGGTTATAACCCCATTAATGATAGGATACTTTCTATTAGACTTAAGGTTCAGCCTACCAATGTATCAATCGTGGTAGTTTATGCACTCCACACAGATAGAAGAAGAGAGAGTGAGGAATTCTATGGAAACTTACAAACTGTTTTGGACTGCATACCAAGGAGAGAGAGATGCTTTATATCTTAGGGGACTTAAATGCAAAAGTGGGAAAGAGTATGAGAGTTAGGCTGGAGTGTGGCATGTTTGGTCTAGGTGAACGCAACACTGTTGGAATTTGTCCATGCTAACAGATTAGTTATTACCAATACCTGCTTCCAGAAACACCCAAGATGGATCCATACTTGGATATCTAACATTGATGGGTCAAGGCACCAGATTGATTACATCCTAGCTCTCCAGCAGTGGAAGATGAGCATCTCTGATGTGCACACTTGTCCTGGAGCAGATTGTGGTACAGACCATCAGCTAGTAAGAGCCAAAGTAAGACTAAGACTCCGAAAACTTTCAAGTCAGACACATTCCACTAGATTGGATGTTAGAGTAATTCCTAGTGGATTCACAGAAGAAACATCAACTCGGTTGGATGATTTTCGGGAGACAAATGAGGAGAACTCACCAGAAATACTTTGGGAAGGAATCAAGGTGATAATACAGAATAAGCAAAGAAGTATCTCGGCCCAATAAGAAGACCAAGAGACCTATAGATATCAGATTCAACATGGGAACTAATCAAAAGAAGGCAGTGTGGAAAAACAGAGACACAGGGACTGAAGAATATAAGAGATTACATAGAGAAGTCAGAAGAGCCATCAAGCAGGACAAGGAAAAATTCTATACTAATAAATGTGAAGAGATTGAGTTCCAGATGAGAAGGCTCAATTATAAAAAGATGTTTTATTTAGTTCGTGACTTAAAGCAAAATTCATCATCATCATCATCATCATCATCAAATTCCTGCCATGTACCCTCAAGGGGTGTACAGGATACGACAGTACTACATGAAAAAATTACATCATTACTAACTTCCTATCTACAATTTTCCTCCAAATCAGTCTGTTACTTGTCAAGACTCCAACATTATCAGATCTTATATTTCTATCGTCTAAGGCACTTTGTACCATATCAATCCACCTATATCTTGGTCTTCCTCTGGGTCGTTTTCCTACCAACCTGGCAGAGAACACTTGTTTTGCTAATCTTTCCTCTCCCATTCTATTTAAGTGACCATACCATCTGAGATTAGCTCTGCTAACGCATTCCTGGATGCTGACAATGTCAAGTTCTTTCCTAATATCCTCATTTTTAATATGATATTGCCATTGATGCCATCTGTTCACGCCTCTAATCTTTCTTAGGACTCTCATATCTGCGGTCTCTAGTCTTTGGTCAAGTGTTTTACTTCTGACCCAGCTCTCAGATCCATAAGTTAAAATTGGTTTGAACACAGTCTTGTATACAGCTAATTTAGTATTCCGACTAATTTCTTTCTTATTCCATATGAATTTATTCAATTGACTTCCCACGATACCAGCTTTGCTGATTCTGTTGTCTATTTCTATATTTAGTTTACCATCTTCAGTAAAAATTGTGCCTAAGTAGCTGAAATGTTTTACTTGTTCCACAGGTTCTCCATTCACAACACAGTTGACATTTTCAATGATTCTGCCTATTTTCATTGTCTTTGTCTTTTTATTGCTGACCTTCATACCATATCTATTACAACATCTATTCAATTTAGTCAGAGAATCTTGCAGACTTGTAGCGGATTTATTTAGAAGTATAACATCATCCGCATAAAGCAAAGAGCTGACATTAACATCTCCAATTTTGATATCAGGTTTAATACCACTTTCCTTCATAATGTGATCCATATAGATAATGAATAACAGAGGGGATAATGTACATCCTTGTCTCACACCAGATTTAACATTAAACCATCTTCCTGTACTTCCTTCAATTCTAACTGCTGACTCACAACTCAAATAAAGACTAAGTATTGCTTGATATAATGCCCCATTGACACCATATAACTGCAGCGTATTGAATAGCTTCTCTCTTGGCACCTTGTCATATGCCTTTTCCAAATCGACAAAACTTAAATACAGATCTTTGTTATATTCCCATGCTTTCTCGACTATTTGTCGTAAAGTGAAGATCTGATCCTGACAGCCTCTATTTGGCCTGAATCCAGCTTGTTCTTCACCAAGCTTTTCTTCCACAATTCTTCTCAACCGTTTCTCAAGTATACTTGCATAGATCTTGCCAGGAACACTCAGTAGGGAAATACCTCTGTAATTCTCACATTCGGTTTTATTTCCCTTTTTATATATGGGTACTATGAGAGCTCTACTCCAATCATCGGGAATTCGTCCCTCTGTCCAGGCTTTCTGAACTATGCAGTGCAGCCACTGTAAGACTCTTATACCACCATGCTTCAGCATTTCTGGTCGAATATCATCTACTCCTGCTGCCTTTCCACATTACAAGCCTTTGATGGCTTTTTCTACTTCAAGTATGGATATGTATTCCTGACTGCATGCCTGGTCAGTGTTTTTTATCACTGTGCTGTCATTACTGCTTGTTTCATTTAGCAGTTTTTCAAAGTAATTACTCCATACTTCAAGGATATCTTTTTCTCCTGTTTTCATTTCACCTTTATCATCTCTAATTCCTTTTACAGCACTCTTTCCTCCATTCCTAAGCTTCTTCAACAACCTCCAGAATATTTTGCCACCTTCTTGATATTTATTTTCTATATTCTTGCCAAAGTCCTCCCATGCCTTTTGTTTAGCTAGTTTTACACACTGTTTAGCTTTCTTACATTTGTCTCTGTATTCTGTAAGAGTAAAAGCTGACTTATTTGCCAAGAACTTTTGATATGCTTTCTTCTTTTCCTTCACTGCCTCTTTAACTTCCTGTGTCCACCAGGGAGTTCTGATTTTTTTATCTTTGCACACAACCTCACCACATGCCTCTCTGGCAGAATCAATCAATGTTTCCTTCAGAGTTTGCCACTGAATCTCCAAGGTTTGATTCCTGTTATCAAACTCTTTCATTTTCTTTTCAATAATATTTCTGTATTTTAGTCTACAGTTCACATCTGAGAGCTGCTCAACTTTTATTCGCTTTAAAACTTTCTTACATGTTATTCTTTTCAATATGAAATTCAATTTTATCCTGCTCAAGACTAAATAGTGATCACTTCCAATTTCAAATCCTCTGTACACTCTGGTGTCCTGCACCAGGGAGAAAACATCACTATCAACAATAACATAGTCAATGAGACTTTTCTTATTCCTAGCCTCTTCTCTCCATGTGAATTTGTGCACATTTTTATGTTGGAACATGGTGTTAGTAATAACCAGTCCATGTCCTGAGCAGAAATCCAACAGATATTTGCCATTATTATTAGCTTTGCTCTTTTCTCCAAATTTTCCCAAAATATTTTTGTATGTCTCACAATCATTTCCTACTCTACTATTTAGATCCCCAACAAGGACCAACTTTTCCTTTTTCATTGTGTCAGTTGCTTTTTCTAAAGCCTCAAAAAAATTCCTCCACTTCTACCTTAGTAGAACCTTCTGTGGGACCATAGGCACAAATAAGTCTCATTGTCCAGTTTCCCATTCTCATATTTGCCCACATTACTCTACTTGAGACTGACTGCCATTCAAGAAGATTAGCCTCGTATTTTGTGTTGAATACTATGGCTACTCCTTCTTTTCCTTGATTGTCATTGCCTGAATATAACATTTTGTATTTATTGCTCAGAAAGATCTCACCAGTTTTGGTCTTTTTTGTTTCAGTCACCCCTATTATGTCGATCTGGTACTTATCTAATTCCTCAGCTAGCTCCATTTCTTTGCCATTCAGGCTTCTTACGTTGATAGTACCAATCTTTAACTCTGGTGATGTTGAGTTGGGGTTTGTTTTCAGATTTGTTCCAGTAGCTGACTTTTCGTTGTTCGCCCTGGTTCCCTGGCGAAAACAACGGGGGCCTTGTTTAACCGGGCGACGCCCCAGCCGGCATGAAATTTTGTCATGTTGTACCATCATTTTTTATTTTGGTTTAACCAATAAGAATACAATTTGGTCGGCTAAATCCCAAATTGCCAGCCCATCCTCGTTCGTTCAGTATCAAAGTAGATACCCAACAGGGTGCACCATGAGAAGGTGAGGATTGGACATTAGGTCAGAAGCCCTGGTCGGTTCTCCGCATTCCTTTAAAGGCTATGTGGAGGTCTCCTCTCAGTTATACAGCTTTGACCCTTAAGCAACCCTTATCAAAAAACAGATGGAAAGAATACTGTGAGGAATTGTACAGTAGAGTGGATAAAGAAAATGTGGAGGAGCCCTCTCACCAGGAAAATTTTGATTTGGAACCTCCTCCACTTAGGCATGAAGTTGAAAGAGCAGTTCAGCAGCTTAACAGCAATAAGGCCCCAAGTGCAGATGAAATCCCAGCAGAGTTAATTAAGGCCACAGGGGGATAGAGGTATAAGAGTGTTTCATAGATTGATTAAGGATAGGAGACAGGATTATGGCCTAGAGACTGGAAGAAGTCTGTTTTCATACCACTACATAAGAAAGCAGATATGAAAGTGTGCAACAACTATATAACTATTAGTTTAGTATCTCATACAAGCAAAATTTTATTGAAGATCATGCTAAATAGGATTGAGGCCAATGTTGGGCAGAGATGCCCAAGGAACAAGCAAGTTTTAGGAAAGGTAAGGGCACCAGAGATCAGATCCTTTGCCTTAGACAAATCATAGAAAAGTATAAAGAATTTAGACTTCCTCTGGTAATGTGTTTCTTAGACTACTCTAAAGCTTTTGATTGTGTTCAGCATGTGAAACTGTGGAAAGTAATGAAAATAATCGGTTTTTTTCAACACACTATCAGGTTGATAGCCAACTTGTACAGGGAGCAAGAAGCCGTAGTAAGAACAGGTGTTGGATTGACTGATTGGCTTCAGGTTGGAAAAGGAGTAAGGCAAAGATGTTTACTTTCTTCTCACTTGTTTACTATATATATGGAGGACATCATGCGTGAAGCATTGGATAGCTCAAGACAGGAATTAGGATAGGAGGTAGATTGATCAGTAATCTGAGGTATGCTGATGATACAGTACTCCTTTGTAATGACATGGAAGAACTAGGTCAAATTCTTGACATAATTAACAAGATCAGTAATAACAGAGGACTACAACTAAATCCTAGCAAGACAAAGATTATGGTTCTCAAAGGAAATGTAAACAGAGAAGCTCTTGAGAAACAAGTTTACCTTAATGGAAAAAGAATTGAGGAAGTCAGCAAGTATGAGTACCTGAGATCCATTATTAATGTGAAGAATTGCTGTTCAGAAGACATCAGAAGAAGGTTAGGAATGGCTAAAATAACAGTCAGAGACTTGTCTAAAAAAAAGCTGGAAGGATGGATCTATCTCCATGGGAACAAAGTTGAGGATTTTGGATGCAGTTGTTTTTCCAACAGCGACTTATGGATGTGAGACTTGAAACCTAAAGAAGTCAGATAAGAAAAGGATATCTGCTTTTGAGATGTGGTGCTACAGAAGGCCGTTGAGAATATCATATACTGAAAGGCGTACAATTGAATGGGTGTTAGAAAAGATCAGTAGAACTTTAAAGGCTCTTAAGGATATTGACAAAAGAAAGTTAAATATTTTGGACACATTGAAAGGATGGAAGGAGGACTTCTCAGAACAGTAATAGAAGGTAAAGTTTCTGGAAAAAGAGGAAGCGATAGACCATCAATGAGATGGATGGATGGTGTGTGTGTGTGTGTGTGTGGAGCAACTAATCTTCAGAGAGTTGAAGTCTCCAGAAAAGCAAACAACAGGACTACATGGCAAGGCCTGATGTGGCACATCACTGAGCATCGTAGTGACCATACGGCATCTGAGGATGTCCAGTGAACATATAGATAGAAGAGAAAAGAAATGGAAGGGGAATCTTAAGCCATTTAAATAATGAGCAAATCAAATACATACATACATACATACATCTTCAAGGCCCACTCTTCCTAATTGGGTTGTGAGGGCAAAAGCTGCAAGAGGAACTTCCAATGGTCACAATCCTCTGCCACCAAGCTCAGGTATTCTGGTGGGATTCCCAAACGTGTCCACCCAAGGTTTTGGATATAATCTATCCAGCGAGTCCTTGGCCTTCCACGTGGCCTCCCACTCTCTTGTGGCATTCTGACCAGGTGCTCGAACCTGTGATCTCTCAACAAGGAGAAGCAGCAGTTGAGTATTGAGGGTTTCCCGAATTGCAGAGCTTCTGACCCTGTCGAGTTTTGCCAGCCCCGCAACCCCTCGAAGGCACCTCATTTCAGCCGCTTGGATTCGTGTCCGCATTCTTTCGGTCATTACCCAACTCTCATGACCATAGGTGAGGATGGGGACACAGACTGTATTGAAGACAGCCAGCTTTGCCTTCTAGCTTAACTCCCGCTTCAATACTACCGAACGGCCAAGCTCCCACAATATTGAGCTTGCTAAGCCAATTCAAGTATCTAGCTCTACGTCCCATTTTCCATCATTCGTGAATATGGACCCAAGGAGAAGTTTACTTCTCCACCTGTCTCATTGGGACTCCACTTACATTTAGAGTGCACTGGGATGGTTGTCTTGAGATCACAAATGTTTCAGTTTTGGCCACACTGATCTTCATTCCGGCATCTGAACAAACTGCTACAAACCTATCCAGGGTCCGCTGGAGGTCATCTGTAGAAGAGCTAAGCAGAACTAGGTCATCTGCAAAAAGCAGACGTCCAATGCTATATTTTCCAATTCTGACACTCACTGCCTCGGCTGTGCCTATCAATCCAGTCCATAAATATTATGAAAAGGAGGGGTGACAAAACACACTCTTGGCGGAGGCCAATGGAGACTGTGAAAGGTTCAGACTTTGTGCTATTTACCCTAACACAAAACTCTGGGCATTCATACAGGGACTTGATGGCAGCTAATAGTTGACCATCCACTCCATACTCCTGTACTACTTGCCAAAGCTTATCCCGAGGAACCCGGTCATATGCCTTCTCCAAGTCCACAAAACATGTGTAGACATTCTTGGCATATTCCTAAGATTTCTCAAAGACTTGCCTTAAAGTGAAGATTTGGTCAGTTGTGCTTCTACCAGGACGAAAGCCACATTGTTCTTCCTGGAACTTTGACTCAACTATGCTCCTGCACCGTCTTTCCAAGCACTTAGCATACACTTTCCCAGGCAGGCTGAGCAGAGAGATGCCACGATAGTTACTGCAATCCTTCTGGTCTCCCTTCTTAACGACTGGTATTATTATGCCTGTCTGCCATTGCTTTGGTGCTTGCCCAGATATCCAAGCAGCCTGACACACTCGAGTCAGCCAGAGAACACCGTCTTGATTTAAAGCTTTTAGCATTTCGGGCCGAATTTCAACATCACCAGCAGCCTTGCCTGATTTTAGCGATTTTATTGCTAAATGGACCTCTTCTGCTGTGAGACTAGTCATTGCCCCGATCGGCACCTCTTGGATGTCCATAACTGCTGGGCTACCCGGGTTAAGAAGGCTCTCAAAGTATTCCCTCCATCTGTGGAGGATATCCTTCTCGGTTGTTAAAAGTGCACCATCAGAGGCTTTAATTAACCTTGCTGTGCATGATTTCCTCCCTCGAAGGCGGCGGATGGTCTGCTAGAATACTTTGTTTGCATTTGCATAGGATGAATCTAATCTTTCTCCAAAGGATTCCCAAGCCTTCTGCTTGGCTGTCTTTACTGCCTTAGCAGCAGCTTTTCGTGCCTCAGCATACCGCAAACACATCTCACAGGTGACCTGACTCTAAGCCATGTTAGGTAGGACTCCTTTTTTGCCCGGACAGTTTTTTGGACTTCTTGGTTCCACCAAGGTGTCCTTTTCTCACTGCCCGTTGCCATGCCGAGCCGCTTTCTGCCACACCATGAGAGTGCAGAGGCAGTGACAGCTGTTCTGAACAACTTCCATTCCTCCTCAACATCTGCAGTATACTTGGGAATCTCTTTGAACCCGGAGGAAATGTCATCTGCAAAATTCTTCCTCACAGCCTCATTTTCCAATGCCTCCCATTTCACGCGGTATAGCTGCTTAGGCCTACCAGCGTTGATGGTAGCATCTGGTTTCTGAAGCCGTAGAGTGCACACAAGGTGGTGGTCGGTTGACAGCTCTACCCCTCTTCTCACACAAACATCTAACACTGAGGAAAATAGGTCTGCTGAGAAGTCAATCAGAGACCTTTGTTCTAGTGTATCCCTGTACCAGGTATACTTATGGACTTCTCGGTGCTGGAAGAAGGTATTCATTATGGACAAGCTGTTAGTACAGCAGAAGTCCAATAATTTCAACCCATTCGCGTTAAGGTCGGGGCACCGTTCCTCCCAACCACACCCCTCCATGTCTGGTCATCTGTTCCAACATGTGCATTGAAGTCGCCCATTAGCAGGACTGATTCCATGTCTGCCACCCTGTCAAAAGCAGCATCCACTTCCTCTAGGAAGGCAGAGTATTCTGACTCCAGATTAGGTGCATAGGCTTGCACCACAGCCAAATCATGGTTTTTCATCTGAAGCCTTAACACACATACCTGTCCCCCCAATGGGATCCACTCAGCAACACAGTCTGACAGCTGGGGGCTTGTGAGCATCCCCACACCCGCCTGAGCAGACATTGTTGGGCTCACACCAGAGTAGTAGAGCTTCCACCCCTTATCCAGGTCGACAGTTCTAGAGCCTCTCCTCTTGGTTGAAGAAAGCCCGACTAAGTCTAGCCAGTAGCGCTTGGCTTCCTCAACCAGTTCCAACTCCTTCCCTGTCAGAGAGAAGATGTTCCAGTTGCCTAAAGCCATAGTTTGATGTTGTTGTCGTTGCCATTTCCGTCCTTTTGCAGAACCATTTCTGAGTGGCAAATCAAATATTTGGTGCATAATATGGTCAACACCAATAGGTTCGATTTTTAAAGTACATACATTAGGCATCTTGAATCAGCATAATATTTAATAGTTTAAATTCTGCATACTTTATTTTTATATCATTATACATCATTATATATACTGTATTTTACATGGTTCCATGAAAGAACAGAATATGAAGAAACAGAACAATGAAAGAGCAGAACTGTGACAGAACAGAACAGCAAAGAAACAGAACTGTGACAGAACAGAACTATGATAAATAGAACCATGACAAATCAGAACAGGGGAAAATAAAACATTTATTATTATTTGTTATTATTTATTATTGTCATATCTCTATTTATTATTTTATTATTATTTATTGTTGTCATATCTCTATATGTTGTATAGATTTTTAATCACTGCAGGTTGTCCATTCGGCGTAAAAACATCAATGTATAGTTCTACAACATTTAAATTAGCAAGTCCTTCACAGACCCCCCCCCCCCTATGGCTCCTTATCGGTTTTGTCAAAACTTATCTGGATGTACGGAATAATGAGATGAAACATTTTCATTCTAGCAAAAGTACAAATAAACTGTGTGCCTACATTTCCAAGAATACTAAGTAATTACAGGGGTACTTAAGAACTGAGTGGCTTACCAAATTATAGGATTGCCAGGAATAAGTACCCTTTCACTCAATGCCCCTAATGCAGTTTCTAGTTTGCAATATAACACTTTTACTTAGTGTCCTATCATCAGTTTGCCAGAATAAAAGGGTGATCCATCTTCCACATATTCACTGCAGACATACAATTTATTCGCAAAGTAAGCATTCATACGCATTTATGATCATATCAGTGGTTACTTATCTGCCCATGTAATTTACTAGTTAGTTTAGTACTATGACAAAGCTTGAATATAAAATTAATAATAAATTTATTTTTTAACAGATCTATTATCATTGAAGTTTCACTGAGACAGAAAGGAAATCAAGTTCTACTGTACCAAGGATATGAATATACCAAGTATAGGAAAAACAAGAGTGGAGTGATTACCTGGAGAATGCAGAGTCTACTCTGCCACCAAATGCAGGGCATTCTCGAGGACACAGGAAGAAAATATCATTGGAGAGGTCCTACAACACTGCCATGATTCTAATCCTCAAAGAGCACAGGCAAACATTTTAATAGGACAAAACAAGACATGAAGGCAGTTGGTGCAACTCCGAGGAATGTTATGGGAAATATTTTATTAGAAGTGAATAGGGATCTTTTGGAACACTTAGCAAAGCAATCCTCACTCACACAAAGTCTTTTTAAACATAAAGAAACTACTTACATTCCAAATCCAGCTACAACTGATTTTCCTATCCCAGAGAAGTATGATGACCTCATTTTGTATGATACTGGAGCTGATGACCCAGAAAGAATATTGGCAATTGGGAATGATGATCTGCTCTAAGAATTAGACAAGGATGACATTTATGGAGACGGAACATTTGATAAAGCACCTAGCATGTTTTTTCTGCTGTATACATGGCATGCTAAGATTGGCAATTCATATCCTCCATGTATTTATTTTCTTTTGCAAAAAAGAATATGGATACATACAACAGAATGTTTACCATTCTGCAATAATTGGTGCCCAATATAACACACCAAAAGATTCTGCTGGACTTTAAAAGCATGTATATGTCTTCTGCTACTCAAGTTGCTTTTTCCACAAGCAGAAGTAAAAGGGTGCTACTTTCACCTTTGCTAGGGTGTTATTAGGAAGATCAACAGTGTTGGCTTAAAGGAAGTGTACGAGTCTGATATTGACATGAAGTTGAAACTGAAGTCCCAACCTGCTCTCTCCTTTGTGCCAATAACAGATGTAAGAACTGTCTTTGACCAACTAGCTGTCACATTTCCAGATGAGGATAACTACAATGAAGTTCTCACATATTTCTTTTCAACCTACATCGAAGGAGTTGCAGGAAGATCACCTCTCTTTCCAATTAGGATATGGAATCATTTTGAGGCTGCTGATGAGAGATGTCCTAAGACTACATATTGTTGTGAAGGTTTTCACAATGCCTTGCCTTAAACTCATTGTTTCATTGTAGTCACCTAAGCATTTGGAACCTATTAGATGTATTAAGACGAGATTTAGCTTGCCAGCGATTATTATTAGCCAATGCCCATACAGGTCGCCCAGAAGTCAGAAAAAAGAGGTATGGGATCCTTAGTAATCAAGTGGCAATAGTTGTGTAGGAATATCAAAATTAAGAAGATAAATTGAGGTTTTTATGCCGAATGGCCAACCTGCAGTGATTAAATTTTTTTTATATATATATTTCTTTTATATATTGTTTTATATAGATATTTCATTAATAAATAGATACGACACAAATAAATGTTTTATTTTTTCCCCTGTTCTGTTTTGTCATAGTCCTGTTTTGTCACTGTTCTTTTTCCTCGGTGTTCTGTTTGTTACTGTTCTGTTTTTTCATAGTTCTGTTTCTTAATGCTCTATTTTTCCTTCCATTTTTTCATGTTCTGTTTCTTCTGGTTACCATTTTACACACAATAACTTATCAACAGATTTATCATTAGCATCACACTACGCATACAGATTTCTTCTCACTAACAACATAAACAGAAGTCTAATTAAGTTTGAACTAGATACAGTAATACCTCAATTAACACTCAGGATGCATTCCTAGAAGACAAAGTGCTAAACGGGGTCATTTTAATACATAGTAAATAGGAATAGGAGAACACACGACCAAGAATAAACAAGTTTTACTTTAATTTTAAGTTATTTTTATATTAACTTTCCTTTCATGGCTCTTGGTGCTTTGGAATAATACACAAGCAATGGTTTTAATTTGAAATCACCATTGGTGTTACCGCCCAGAAGAAGGGTTAAATAAACGGTCTTTTGCAGCTTTGAATCCTAGTGCTCGCTGTTGTTCGTGCAATATAAATGTGCACTTTGGCATTCTCTTCCAAAAAAGTCCCATTTCATCCACAAATTAAAATCTAGTTTGGGAGGATAATTTCCTATTTCAATTATGGCTCTTAAAGTTGATGGAAAGGCTGAAGCAGCTTCAGTATCTTCACTCACCGCTTCTCCAGTGATTTGAATGTTATAGAAGTTGTTTCTTTTTTTAAATCTATCAAACCAACCTCTGCTGGCTGCAAAGTTTTCGCTTGTATCTTGTGTTTGTTTCTGAATATGATTAAAGATACTTCTGGCCTTTTTCATGATTACTGCCTGACTTCCTCTGTTTGTTTTTGAATATGATTAAAAATACTTCTGGCCTTTTCATGATTATTGCCTGACTTAATGGCATGTTGTGTTTGGTTTCATCATCAAATGGAAAGACATTTCTCCATTTCCTCTAAAACATTGCTTCTGGATTGGGTTACTTTTGTTGCAGAAGACATTGTGGTTATGGTTGTTGAACACTTAATTTTGTCCTTGTTTTTTTAAAATCATTCCTAAAGTAGAAGTAGACAAATTTAAACTGGCTCCAATGTAAACCTGACATTCACCTTTTTCTAATGGCCTCAGCATCTGCATTTTAATGTCGAGCGAAATGCCTTTTCATATCAATTTTGCTTTGTTTTAACCTTACCCTGATTGGTTCGGGTTTAAGAATCTATCCCAATGGCTTTAACAGGCCTTTAAGGCCCACAACCTTCCAAGCATGCTTGGATTTCGTAACTGAAATACGAGGATAGAATGGTCACTCCTATGCCTCAAGGTATTCTTGGCTGTATCCCTGTGTGTTCACGGGACCGGTTTGCCTGCTTGCAGGATGAAAAACACCAGATAAACTGGCGGAAAAAAACCCTACTGCCCGCGCCCAAGACCGGCTAACTTGGCTATGGCTGAGGAAGATCCTTCAGCTCCTCACGTCTCCGACGGGAATCGAACCTAGGACACTCCTTCCCCAGGCATATGGTTGCGAGGCGCAAAGCCACTAGGCTAACCACACGGATGGATTTAAGAATAATCATATTATATATGAATCAAGAGAAATACAGAGATAAATTGAATCAGCATTTAGCACTTTTTTTAGGCTTCGAATAGAAACACATTATATCAAATCATAGAATATTTAGCGCTATTTTAGGGTTCAGAAAAAAACCGTGTTATAGCAAATCAGCGTAGCATTAAACTGGGTCTTACTATATATATAATTCTGCATATAATATAATATAATGATATAAGTATATTATAATTATAAAATATAATTATTTTTATATAATTATAAATGTCATGTTAGAGGCTTAATGGAGTGAAATACGTGGATGAAAGACTAGACTCACATCATCGTGCTCCATGATGATGTCCCTGTGACTGAAATGAAATCTTGGAAGAATTAAAGATTATTTTTAATCCTTTCTCAGTGCTCTTTTACTCCATTAGCCTCTAACATGAATTTCTCCCAGCACTATTTAAGCCTGGTTATATACCAATGGAATTATCCATTAGTATATAATGTAATCCATTATTATACACTAATATAATAATGGATCATATACTAAGTCATTTAGTCTGTTTCCCCCCCCCCCCCCCACACACACACAAAATAGCTGTTATCAACATATTTATCACTGGCATTGCAATATGCATGCAGATTTCTTCTCACTAAGCAACATAAATATAATTATATTTAAACTAAAAGCCTAGATAAGTTTGAACTAGATATGTAACGTGTGTATGTATGTATATGCATGTGTGTGTGTGTGCAGGTGTACCTGAGGTCATACACCCTATGTCCAAAAATAAACTGAACTTCTAAAAAATAGAAGAAACTAGTGGCGCCACTTGTTGTATCTTTTTGTTGTCGAAAGCAGCAACCTTCATTAGTGTCATGTCAACTTTATGATATTTGTTTCATTAGAAGCTGAGTTATGGTGCCAAGAGTGACATGGTGTTTTGACAAACAGTAGGAAAATGAGTGTCAAACAGAGAGCTGCGATTGACTTTTGTGTTAAACTTGGTAAATGTTTTACCAAAACGCATCAAATGTTTCAAAAAGTATACAGTGATGAATGCTTATCCCGTACTCAAGTTTACGAGTGGTTTAAGCGATTTCAAAGTGGTCGTGAGATGCTTGAGGACGACGAAAAGCCAGGCCGTCCAAAAACTGAACCGAGCGAAGTTAACATCCACGTGATTTCATCAAAGAAAACCTGAAATCGTCTGTGAGATTGATTGAAGATGAATTGGGGATTCCAAAATCAACTGTGCACAACATTTTTAACGGAAGTTTGGGCCTTCGTAAATTGAATTTGCAATTTGTTCCCACAAGTTGACCGACGACTAAAAATTGTATGAACACTGCAAGGACCTCATTAAAACCGCTTGTAAGGACTCAAACTTCCTTGAAACGATTGTTACTGGTGACGGAACGCGATGTTTGGAGTATGTACCTGAAACAAAGCACCAGAGTGCTGAATGGAGACCACCAGAAGAGGAGCATCTGAAAAAAAAAAAAAGTCGCTTGGAGAAATCAAAAGTAAAGACAATGCTGATTTGTTTCTACAATTCCAAGTGCATTATCCACAAAGAATTCATTCTGCCTGGTCAAACAGTCAATGGTGAGTTTTATCTCGAAGTTTTGAAGTGATTGATAGCGAGAATTCGTCACATACGGCATGAATATTGTGATGCAGGCAGCTGGTCACTTTTGCACAACAATGCACCATCTCATCGTTAGAACATTGTGAGACAGTTTTTGAGTCATTGTGAGTGAGCAAAAACCAAGTTTTTGTGTTGGATCACTGTATTCACCTCATTTATCACCCTGTGACTTCTTTCTCTTCCCCCGACTTCATTTGCCAATGAAAGGAAAGCGATACAACACCACTGAAAATGTTCAGGTGGCAGTAACAATGACCCTCAACAGTATCCCAAAAACCGATATAAAAACTCATTTAATGAATTAATCGACCACGCCAAACACTGTATCGAAGCTGAGGGAGAGTATATTGATTGAAATAAATTATTTGAATAATTATAATTGGCCTGTGTTTTATTTTCTATCAAAAGTTCGGTTTCTTTTTGGACAGAGGGTGTGTATATATACATCAGCATATTATTTTAATCTAACAGATAAGCAGATAAACAGATAAGGTTATTCATGACTTATTTTTAAAGGTATTAATAACACCAAACAATTTTATAAAAAGATGTTTTATTATACAAGCTGTGTTGTGCTCTGATGATGCCAATTTGAAATTGAGCGAAATATAAGAAGTTTAGAAAACATCTTTTGATAAAATTGTTTGATGTTGTTAATATTGTTAAAAATAAGTCAAGCATATTATTTTGAGTTGCTAATATAATGAACAGCAAAATGCAAAATTAATGCTTAAATTTTTCCTTTATCATTCTTCCCTCCTCAATTTCAGCAATTGATATTGAATTGGGAGACTTTAGAAAAATTTAAAAAATAAATTTTTTTGTTGATAATCCAGAATGAAAGAAAAAAAAAAAAAAGTAAAATTCAAGAATCAAAATGCTATGAAGTAAAAAAATAAATAAATAAAGCTTAATTTTTAAAACTTTTTTTTATACTTCATAGCATTTTGAAGCAAATATAAATTAGTAGAAAAGTATATGTATGACATGAAACAATCACACTTACAAAGTTTAAAACAAAATTTAGAAGCGCTGTTCCACCTCCAAATAATAATGATACCATTGCTGTTACTGCACTTAAGGCTAAACTTATATTTCCTTTCAGAACTGCCCATACCGAATCAAGAACCTGTAAAAAATTAAATAAGTCTAGATCAGTAAATTTCTGTACATAGTTAGCAAAACAAGAGGTCAATAATAATAATTAAAAAAATAAATAAAGTTATAATTTATTTGAATTAGTATTTAAATTCTGAAGGTACAAAAAAAAAAGGAAATGAAAAGTACTGTAACAAATATTAAAGCACACAAACAAGGAAGAAAATAAAGAACGATTGTGGCCATAACATTATTGAAAAATATAAGGTTGTTCACTGTGAAATCATCATCATCATCATCATCATCAAATTCCTGCCATGTACCCTCAAGGGGTGTACAGGATATGACAGTACTACATGAAAAAATTACATCATTACTAACTTCCTATCTACAATTTTCCTCCAAATCAGTCTGTTACTTGTCAAGACTCCAACATTATCAGATCTTATATTTCTATCGTCTAAGGCACTTTGTACCGTATCAATCCACCTATATCTTGGTCTTCCTCTGGGTCGTTTTCCTGCCAACCTGGCAGAGAACACTTGTTTTGCTAATCTTTCCTCTCCCATTCTATTTAAGTGACCATACCATCAGAGATTAGCTCTGCTAACGCACTCCTGGATGCTGACAATGTCAAGTTCTTTCCTAATATCCTCATTTTTAATATGATATTGCCATTGATGCCATCTGTTCACGTCTCTAATCTTTCTCAGGACTCTCATATCTGCGGTCTCTAGTCTTTGGTCAAGTGTTTTACTTCTGACCCAGCTCTCAGATCCATAAGTTAAAATTGGTTTGAACACAGTCTTGTATACAGCTAATTTAGTGTTCCGACTAATTTCTTTCTTATTCCATATGAATTTATTCAATTGACTTCCCACAATACCAGCTTTGCTGATTCTGTTGTTTATTTCTATATTTAGTTTACCATCTTCAGTAAAAATTGTGCCTAAGTAGCTGAAATGTTTTACTTGTTCCACAGGTTCTCCATTCACAACACAGTTGACATTTTCAATGATTCTGCCTATTTTCATTGTCTTTGTCTTTTTATTGCTGACCTTCATACCATATCTATTACAACAGCTATTCAATTTAGTCAGAGAATCTTGCAGACTTGTAGCGGATTTATTTAGAAGTATAACATCATCCGCATAAAGCAAAGAGCTGACATTAACATCTCCAATTTTGATATCAGGTTTAATACCACATTCCTTCATAATGTGATCCATATAGATAATGAATAACAGAGGGGATAATGTACATCCTTGTCTCACACCAGATTTAACATTAAACCATCTTCCTGTACTTCCTTCAATTCTAACTGCTGACTCACAACTCAAATAAAGACTAAGTATTGCTTGATATAGTGCTCCATTGACACCATATAACTGCAGCGTATTGAATAGCTTCTCTCTTGGCACCTTGTCATATGCCTTTTCCAAATCAACAAAACTTAAATACAGATCTTTGTTATATTCCCATGCTTTCTCGACTATTTGTCGTAAAGTGAAGATCTGATCCTGACAGCCTCTATTTGGCCTGAATCCAGATTGTTCTTCACCAAGCTTTTCTTCCACAATTCTTCTCAACCGTTTCTCAAGTATACTTGCATAGATCTTGCCAGGAACACTCAGTAGGGAAATACCTCTGTAATTCTCACATTCAGTTTTATTTCCCTTTTTATATATGGGTACTATGAGAGCTTTACTCCAATCATCGGGAATTCGTCCCTCTGTCCAGGCTTTCTGAACTATGCAGTGCAGCCACTGTAAGACTCTTATACCACCATACTTCAGCATTTCTGGTCGAATATCATCTACTCCTGCTGCCTTTCCACATTTCAAGCCTTTGATGGCTTTTTCTACTTCAAGTATGGATATGTATTCCTGACTGCATGCCTGGTCAGTGTTTTTTATCACTGTGCTGTCATCACTGCTTGTTTCATTTAGCAGTTTTTCAAAGTAATTACTCCATACTTCAAGGATATCTTTTTCTCCTGTTTTCATTTCACCTTTATCATCTCTAATTCCTTTTACAGCACTCTTTCCTCCATTCCTAAGCTTCTTCAACAACCTCCAGAATATTTTGCCACCTTCTTGATATTTATTTTCTATATTCTTGCCAAAGTCCTCCCATGACTTTTGTTTAGCTAGTTTTACACACTGTTTAGCTTTCTTACATTTGTCTCTGTATTCTGTAAGAGTAAAAGCTGACTTATTTGCCAGGAACTTTTGATATGCTTTCTTCTTTTCCTTCACTGCCTCTTTAACTTCCTGTGTCCACCAGGGAGTTCTGATTTTTTTATCCTTGCACACAACCTCACCACATGCCTCTCTGGCAGAATCAATCAATGTTTCCTTCAGAGTTTGCCACTGAATCTCCAAGGTTTGATTCCTGTTCTCAAACTCTTTCATTTTCTTTTCAATAATATTTCTGTATTTTAGTTTACAGTTCATATCTGAGAGATGCTCAACTTTTATTCGCTTTAAAACTTTCTTACATGTTATTCTTTTCAATATGAAATTTTTTAATTTTATCCTGCTCAAGACTAAATAGTGATCACTTCCAATTTCAAATCCTCTGTACACTCTGGTCTCCTGCACCAGGGAGAAAACATCACTATCAACAATAACATAGTCAATGAGACTTTTCTTATTCCTAGCCTCTTCTCTCCATGTGAATTTGTGCACATTTTTATGTTGGAACATGGTGTTAGTAATAACCAGTCCATGTCCTGAGCAGAAATCCAACAGATATTTGCCATTATTATTAGCTTTGCTCTTTTCTCCAAATTTTCCCAAAATATTTTTGTATGTCTCACAATCATTTCCTACTCTACTATTTAGATCCCCAACAAGGACCAACTTTTCCTTTTTCATTGTGTCAGTTGCTTTTTCTAAAGCCTCAAAAAAATTCCTCCACTTCTACCTTAGTAGAACCTTCTGTGGGACCATAGGCACAAATAAGTCTCATTGTCTAGTTCCCCATTCTCATATTTGCCCACATTACTCTACTTGAGACTGACTGCCATTCAAGAAGATTAGCCTCGAATTTTGTGTTGAATACTATGGCTACTCCTTCTTTTCCTTGATTGTCATTGCCTGAATATAACATTTTGTATTTATTGCTCAGAAAGATCTCACCAGTTTTGGTCTTTTTTGTTTCAGTCACCCCTATTATGTCGATCTGGTACTTATCTAATTCCTCAGCTAGCTCCATTTCTTTGCCATTCAGGCTTCTTACGTTGATAGTACCAATCTTTAACTCTGGTGATGTTGAGTTGGGGTTTGTTTTCAGATTTGTTCCAGTAGCTGACTTTTCGCTGTTCGCCCTGGTTCCCTGGCGAAAACAACGGGGGCCTTGTTTAACCGGGCGACGCCCCAGCCGGCATGAAATTTTGTCATGTTGTACCATCATTTTTTATTTTGGTTTAGCCAATAAGAATACAATTTGGTCGGCTAAATCCCAAATTGCCAGCCCATCCTCGTTCGTTCAGTATCAAAGTAGATACCCAACAGGGTGCACCACGAGAAGGTGAGGATTGGACATTAGGTCAGAAGCCCTGGTCGGTTCTCCGCATTCCTTTAAAGGCTATGTGGAGGTCTCCTCTCAGTTATACAGCTTTGACCCTTAAGCACCCCACTGTGAAATCAGTGAAGCAAAAATAGAAACTGATTAATAAACTTACATCTAAACAAAAAAATGTTGCCACTAATGTATAGGATAGTTAATTTCTCAATGTTTCAGCTGTTATGTCAGAGTCAATCTGTATGTAAAGATATGAAAAATATCTTTACATATAATTAAAAATTAAAAATGTATAAAAATATTGTTTTGCTTGACTAGCAAGGCCATTAAGCCTAATTGTGACTCATGATTTAAGTCACTGGTGGAAATAGTTTTCCAATTCAGAAGCAGCAACAAGAATTGGCAACACGTACATATCTTGCCTATTATTCCTATAATTCCTACATTGTTGGAATTAAAATATCTGTACACGTTTTATAAAGAGTTCATTAAAATAGTCATCAAACGGAAAACAAACTTCATCGCAATGCAAATATATGCATCCAAGTCCACTATGACCAAAATTTCTCTTCTGTTTGTGATACCAAGCTGTTGTGACATCATTGCAATCTCAAATCAGAGAATACAGCGTATGCTTTACTGTGACATGAACCGAACAGCAGATGGACACGAGAGAGAGAAAAAAAAAAACATACAGAGAAAAATAATGTAAATGGATAGAAAATGAAAGGAAGAGTTGTGAATGATTCCCTTTAAAAAATAAAGAAAAATATAAATAATGAATATTTGTTTCTTGTGGATTCCTTATTATTTAAGTTCCTGTTGAGAAATAAATGTATCTTCAACTGTTAATTTTTGATTTTTTTGAGTGAAGATTAGATGGAAAAACTATTCTCTGTTTGTGAAACTGACAGATGTCAAGTCAAAATGCAGGAACATTCCAAAATAGTTGTTTTCTTTCAGTGCTGAATAGTTAAAGCTTATCAGATAAACTATTCATGTTTTTAATGTCTGCTTTAAACAAACTCAACACGATTACAGATATGAATTGTCATTTTCTTGTGTACAAGGATATTTGTTGCTGCTATTTCTCTTGGAGAACTTAAGGACTGATGTGGAGGACTTGTGTTTTGAATTTCCAAAACAAGATTTGCCGAGTTCTCTGTTATGTCTGTTTTGAGTCTGATTAAAATATGTTAACTTCAGCCTCTGCAGATATATATTTTTTTTTTTTTAATGTTGCTCTCACCCAACCCACAAAATGTTATTTACAAACCCACAGTACATTTTGTACTATGAGTGAGCTAATGATTTTTTTTTCTATTTTTATCAGTTATTTATATATATATATATATATATATATATATATAGAAAGTATTTTACCTTGGGTATAATAAATGTTAAAGATACCAAGCTATTTTAAACCTGGTTTTACTCCATTTCCCAAGTAAGCAAACAGACAAACAAGTCAAGTTTGCGCCTGCAAGTGTTGCAAGTCTAGCTGACCCTGCACGTAGTGCAAAACCAAGGCAACTCATAGTAAAAGTAGAATAAGCTCTGATTACTAATCTTAATATTTATCCCTAATGCAAAGCCCATCTCCTGGAGGAGATGTATGACACTTTGAATTAAAGGCAAGGGGCCACTACCCAGACCGGTTTCGACCTTTATTGAGGTCTTATCAGTCGGAGCCAGGCTAGAAATACCAAGATTTTAGTAATACAGAGCTTATAAGTATTTTACCAGACCAAGTTACCATAAGGTGTTTTTACCTTATTAAATAAAAATCTCAGGAGGAGATATAAATGTAGAAAGTATTTTACCTTGGGTATAATAAATGTTAAAGATACCAAGCTATTTTAAACCTGGTTTTACTCCATTTTCCAAGTAAGCAAACAGACAAACAAGTCAAGTTTGCACCTGCAAGTGTTGCAGGCGCAAACTTGTATATATTGTGAAAAGAGTTGAATGACTTAAACCGAGAGTTATGTAAAAGGTAGTTTAATAGTAAAACATGACTAGTTTCGGCTTATAACAGCCTAATTAAGGTGACATTACAAAAGAAAAAAAAATATATATATATATATATTAATTTAATTTAAATGACTTAACACCGAGATAATAAATAATAAGGTTTAATGAGGACACTACTAATTTTGTTGGTAATCCAACTTCTTCAGGTGTCAAAGTGCAAAGAAATATACAAAATAATCCGACAGAAACATTACATAACAACAACAATAGATCTACTAAAAACTGTAGTACAGTTTAAACTGGAGTCCATGCCATAGTTTCAGCTGTATGTTTACGTGTGCATGTGAAATCGCAGGAACACCAGCACTGGATAGCAGTGCTATGTGAATCTGGCAAACTGTAGATTTTCCGAGTAAATCTGCATACGAATATGTGTGTGTGTGTGTGTGTGTGTGTAATTTTTTATATATGTTTTAAATTTATTTTTTACAAGTCCAGAAAACCCTGCTTTAGAGATCAAACATGGAACTTTTTCATGGCATTTTAGGCCTCCAATAAGCAGAGCAATGGTCTGAACATTGCACTGCTTATTGGAAGGCAATGTGAGACCAATGAAATTCATCTCCCACCTAAAGACAATCACAAATATCCATACCTAAGGGGGGGGGGATTCAAAATTGCAGCTTGTTGGTTAGAGAGTAGGTTATGCTAACCACTTGACCTACAATGCCCTTAATATTACTATTATTATTATTACTATTATTACGGGCAACTCCAGGGAGTCATTAGACTCATCGAGGGAGGCCCCAAATCATATTCATAACAACTATTTGACATTCATACAGTATCTATCATACCTCGCCTTAAACTCATTCACTGTCACAGCATCCACCACAGACTCAGGGAGCGCATTCCACTCATTCACTACTCTAAAAGTAAAGAACCCAGCTCTAACACCTTTACTAACCACACTTTTGCCCAGTTTCCATGGATGTCCCCTAGTCCTCCCACAACCAGCCCTGTTCTCAAAAATATCTTCTGAATTAATTTTATAGAAACCCTTCAGTAATTTAAATGTCTCAATCATATCTCCCCTCCTCCGCCTATCAACCAATTTTTGCAACCCACAAATCCTCAACCTGTTCTCATACGGTTTGATATACAATTTTATTCTATATGTTGAGTCTATATATATATATATATATATATATATATATATATATATATATGGTTATGTGGAGGACTAGTTAAAATACAGTATATAAAAGGAAAACTTAATTTTCAAGTATGTAATATAGAGAAACACCGAATAAATAGACCTGGGGATAGGACCTGTAAAGCTAGGGGAAAACATAGTTACGTTATATAACAGTATTATCATTATATAACAAACTATTAACATAAGAGCATATATTCTCTTATTCATTCATATAACAAGCAACACATATGACAAAAGCTAACAGAATCCAATCTTATAAATCATTATAAGAGGCCTAACATCTGGGAGGAGAGAGAAATCAATGAGCTACATGACTTAGAAACTTGGAACTTAACATAATCAGATAACATGCAAGCTGAAATAATGCCTAGTTAACCACTATTTTCAGCAGTTACTGGAATAACTGCAAAATAATTGAAGTAAGAACCATTAATGAAAGAAAGATGACACCAAGAAGATGAATTACTGGAATGCATATGATGATGATGACAAAACTAGTGTTACCAAGAAGATCAAAATAGCAAGCAATTATTTATATTCAGGAAATAGGACCAGGGAGTAATTATAGTATGCAATACTATAATGGCTATAATACTATAATATTATGTATTATTGACAATAATACTATATTATAGTCTATAATAGTATGGACCATAATACTATATACTGCAACCAAAAAAATCTCAAAAAAAAAACCCTCAAAAAGCATCAAAATTCCTTCAAAAATTGCAAAACACTTCAAAACCTCAGAATTTCAAACAATAAAAAAAAAATAAAAAATCTTTCATATTGATTTCATGACATCGGGGATCTTAATTCCAATATCAATGACATCCACCACCACTACAGTCATCAAAATATGATATACTATTTATCACTGAACCACAACTGGCACCTTCTACATCAATATCTTATCTCAAGTTCCCTCATTACATCTTCTATGATGTTTTTCACAAGAAGGGTGGAACCTGTCCTTTTGTCAAGTCTAATATCCCATGCTAAAGATTATCAGACCCATAATCCTCTTTATATAATCTGCTCTGGCTCAAGTTCTCCTTACCTCACTTTACTGCTTTCATTTGCTGCCTCTACCATTCTCCAAACTCCAATGATATAACTGACCTTTTTGATACCTATCTCTGAAAGTCAATCACACACAATCTAACTATTCCACCAGCGAGATAATCTTCCACAGCAATTTCGATGTCCAAAATTCCAAATGGATTTCTTTCTCCAGCCTCACAGACCAAGTTGGTAAAGAAGCTAAACTTTTTACCATCAGCAATGAGCTAACTCAAATTGTTCACAAACCCACCAGAATTCCAGACAATCCTCTTCATTCTCCCAACACCTTGGACCTTTTCTTAACTAGCTTCCCCTCCAAAATACACCACTAATGTTAAATCTCCTCTCGGCAAGTCTGACCATAACATTGTCCATGTTTCCTTTGCTACAGATCAGCCTTCTCCCAGTCATTCACAGTTTCATATCCTATAGCATTACAACAGTGCCAAATGGGATGACCCTCAGAATTTTTACATATCATTTCCATGGTCAGATCATTGCTTGCAATACTAGCATCTGGTCTGATCTAATAACAGAAATTATTCCTACCAGGATGAGTGCTTTTTATTCCCTACTCCATTCAAAATCCTCAACCTTTATCCAAACTTTGGTTCTCCAGCAACTGTGCTAAAGCTGTACAAACAAAAAATTCAAAATATGCCCAATGGCTCCAGTCAAAAATTCCAGCCTCTCACTCAGCATATATTACAGCTTGTAACAGCTACAAAACAATTATCAACAAATCCAAAGCAAACTTTGTAAGAACCAAGTGCACTACTTGTTTCCTATCTTAATGGCAGTTGTGCTTTCTGGTCACTTGCCAAGGCTGTGGGATGAAATTTCTGTCCTTCCATGTTTCTTCATGCATCCTGATGTGAAATGGCAACATCTCTCAAAGAAAATGCAGATTTTCAGTTTTTTTTTCCCTCCAACTCTCAGAGACAACAAAGGAAAAACTCCTACCATTTCACAAACTATCCACAGTATGCCTCTTCTGAAATTTCACCAGAAGGACATCAGAAAAATTCTCAGTAGCCTTGATAACAATAAGCCTCCTGGCAATGATGGTATTTCTCCAGTTGTACTAAAAGCTTATGCTCCAGAACTCAGATGTCCTGCATCGTCTCTACAAGCTGTCATACTGACATCTGGCATCTATCCCACAGCTGGAAGCAAGCTTTTGTCCATTCTATTCCCAAAAAAGTAGATAAAAGTCAGCTATCAAACTATTGTCCCCACTGCTCTGACTTCAATACTCTCAAAAAGTAATGGCAACTGCTTCACTATTTGGAGATCCAATCATCATCATCATCAATAAATTCTTGTTACACAGTAGACCACCTTGGCAACCTCGCCAACCTACAGATGCAAGCCAAGGAAAAGGTCAGAGAAACTCAAGTGGTCGCTCTTGATATTTCCAAGGCACTGATCGAGTCTGGCACTGTGGCCTCCTTTCTACCATGCTATGGCATTCCTTCCTTCCTTTGCAAATGGCTTGCCAGCTTCCTCTATGGTTTTTCACTGCAAGTTACGGTAAATTATTTCCTTTTGTCAGATTTATCAATTAATGCTGATGTACCCCAGGGCTCAGGACTGTCACCTATGCTCTTCCCCTATACATTAATGATCATCTCTCCCTGACATCCAGTACTATTCATAGCTTTGACAATGACAGTATAGTTTACTCCTCTTTACATTTTCAAACCTTGTAGTGTTCAGGTAACTCATGCTTCAAGATCTTTAACCAATCTCCTAACACCCCCTTCTCAAGTGGGGTGAGGATAACGTAGTGAATTTTAATGCCACCAAAATGCACTTCTGTCTCATTTCTAGAAAGAAAGACCATTCTGTTATCTCCCTCCCTTTTAATAATATTCCTCTCACCAACAGGACCAATTTTCTCTCCTTGGGTTAACTCTCACATCCAATCTATCCTGGCATGAACACATCATCCACAGCTTCTTCAGCTTCCAAAAATATTTGTATTTTTTCCATTTCTGAACAGTACTTCTCTTCTGCTCAACTCATAACACTTTATAAAGCTCAAATCTGCCCAACCTTAGAATACTGTTCCCACATTTGAGATGGTGCACCTGAAATTTCCCTCAGAATGCTTGACTGTATCCAGAAGCAAGCAGTTCACTTAATTGATGACCCCCCCTCTCGTAACTTTCCCATAGACATTCTATTGCTGCATTATGTCTCTTTTACAGGTATTTTCACGGGCACTGCTCTCTGACGTGGCCAGCTACAATCCCTCCACTTTCCTGTATTCAAATATAAACACAAGCAACATTCATTTACAATTCAACTCCAAACCTATCAAACCAACTTCTCATCCTCTGCCATCATTTTCTACACCTATGCTCTTTGGAACAGTCTTCCCCACACTGTCCTTCCCCAATGACTACAACCTTCAGGTTTTCAAAAAACATATTGACAGATTCCTCTCTTCCATCTCTCGCTTACCCACACATAGCACTGTCATGTGATAGGTCTTGGGACCTCGAGTGTGCATTCGTTACTTATGTCTCTCACAGAAGGGTCTAGCAAAGAAGTAGAAGTTAACATAAAAAAAAAAGTTTCAAATAAATTTAGATAAAAGGCCAAGGTTAATAATAACAGTATGTATTAACACCATGTTCCCCCCACACACACACACGCGCACGTGCGAAAAGTTATGTTATTGATGATAGCAATATCTTCAGATTGGTCCATGACATAAGTGTGTAGAGGGAATTCAAAATAAGAAGTCACCACCACCTAGTGTTGAGATTAACAACAATGAATATTCCATTGAAAAGAAAAGCATGTACTAATGTCTTGTAAAGAATTAAAAAAATCAAACTCTTGGATGTGAACTGTACCATTCAAATATACAAACATCTGAAGCAATGTGAAAGAGTCTGATAACAAGGACCAAATCTTAGAGACTAAGTGACAAATCTGAAAAAAGCATCAACTGATATTGACTAAAAATAAATGTGATGAAACTGTCTGCTAAGAGAAAAAAAAAAAAATCAAAATTCCATGATTCTAAAAGACTAATAAGAAACTACTAATTATATGAAGAGCCAAAGGCTTCAATTCGGCGACATGAACTTATTTAAGTTAAGGGATATTACATCCCATATTGTTTCTTAGCTGAATAAGAAACTCAAAGAGTTTCATGCCGAATATAGAAACTATATAAAGTTCGGTGATTCCAAGCGTAAGAAAATACCTGGATAGTGCAGCACCTGACTCATTTGGTAGTGCAAGCTGAGGCAACTCATAGTAAGGGTGGAGCAAGCTCCGATCACTATTCTTGGTATTTACCCATAATGTGATCCCATAATTACATAATGTGAACTTGGTATTTATCCATAATTACATTATGGGTAAATACCAAGAATAGTGATTGGATCTTGCTCCACCCTTAATATGAGTTGCCTCAGCTTGCACTACCAAATGGGTCAGGTGCTGCACTATCCAGGTATTTGCTTATGTTTGGAATCGCTGAACTTTATATAGTTTCTATATTCGGCATGAAACTCTTTGAGTTTCTTATTCGGCTAAGAAACAATATGGGATATAATATCCCTTAACTTAAATGACTAATAAGAAAGCTTAAAAATCAAGGTAAGAGGAAGTAATCAAAAAAAAAGTAATCAAAGTACTATCAAAAAACTGATGACAATGATATTCTAGCATTTGAGAGATTGTTGCTGGTACTGTTCCATGGAAAACAGTATCTGTTCTTCATTTGTGTGTACATTCCAAAAGTACTTCTACAGCTCATCTGTTAACAATAATGCCCTTTATCTGGAAAGATCTAAAGAGGTTTGAATCTTCTTTAGTATATAAAGAAAATTTTTAACTGAAGGTGAGTTAGCTAGTCTCAAAACAGAAGTGGCAGGGTATTATTTTCTCAGAATTTTCCATCTTGCTAAACAGACAAGCTGGCCAAAAGAACACACACACAAAATTAACAGATATAGACTTCACAGATAATATTAACTGCCCTAGTCTAGTATTAATTAGGTTTCTATGAAGTCAATTACTTGGCTGTAACAGACCACTGAAACAAACATATGTTGAGGAAGCTGATGATAATATGCACATCCCACTCCAAGAGATGTCAGGCCTGTTGTAATGATTTGTAAAACTGACTTTCATTACTTACTACCATGTACTGTGTTGCTTGCTAAATGTAAATCAGAAAGCATAGTTTACATAAGCTCATGAGAATGATTCTGATATGAAGATCAAAATACTCAGAAGTTACTAAATGTTAATTTTCTAAATATCAGTTTATTCTCTAAAGTTAAATTATAAGTGCTACAGACTATTTGATTCTAAATGAAAAAAAAAAAAAACAGATAGTCAACTCTATCCAGCCAACATTATTATTATAACAGTATCTCCATGGAGTCAGAAGACTAATCAAGGGAGATCCTACATTGACACACTAACCATTATTCGTATTTTTCCTTAAACTCATTCACAGACAAAGCACTCATAACCACCTCTGGCAATACATTCTACACATTCACCCTCCTCCAAGCAAAAAATCTAATTCTCACACCCCTGTTAACCACTACACTCTAACACAATTTCCAGGGATGACCCCTTGTTTTCTCTCTCTCTCTCTTCCTGCACTGTTCAGAAGAGAAGTCATCAGTATCAATTCTATAAAACCCCTTTAATAACTTACCATATATTTTAACGTATAATGCGAACTAGAAATTTCGTTTGAAAACTAGCCCTAAAATGCCATGTCCACGTATAATGCAATCTGCTAATCTTGTTCCATAACATCATAAATAATAAAATACAAATTAACGAAAGAAATATATTTATTTTAATTAAACTTAAATATAAAGAGCTAAAAAGCTTCATTTCGGCAACAAAAACATTATTTAAATTAAGGGGATATTAAATCCCACATTGTTTTAAAACCGAATAAGAAACTCAAAGATTGGAATCAGAGAGTTTCTTGCCGAATATAGTATAGTAAACTATAAAGTATCGGCGATCACTAAGCGTCCGCTAAATGCAAGTGACCCAGCAAGTAGTGCAGTACGGGAAATCTCGCAGCAAAGTCGGTAAAGTTCTGATCACTATTCTTAGGTATTTACCATAATGTAAAAACACATTTCCTAGGAAATGTATGCTGTTATCACATTATGGTGGGGAGGTCACTACCCAGACCGGTTTCAGCCTTTTTTGAGGCTTCATCAGTGAGTAGCTAGACCAAGTTAATATCAAAGTGTATAGCGAAAAGAACTTATACTCTGCTATACGAGTTTCCAAACAGGTGCAACCATTAAGTTACTTAAATATAAAGAGCTAAAAAGCTTCATTTCGGCAACAAAAACATTATTTAAATTAAGGGGATATTAAATCCCACATTGTTTTAAAACCGAATAAGAAACTCAAAGATTGGAATCAGAGAGTTTCTTGCCGAATATAGTATAGTAAACTATAAAGTATCGGCGATCACTAAGCGTCCGCTAAATGCAAGTGACCCAGCACGTAGTGCAGTACGGGAAATCTCGCAGCAAAGTCGGTAAAGTTCTGATCACTATTCTTAGGTATTTACCATAATGTAAAAACACATTTCCTAGGAAATGTATGCTGTTATTACATTATGGTGGGGAGGTCACTACCCAGACCGGTTTCAGCCTTTTTTGAGGCTTCATCAGTGAGTAGCTAGACCAAGTTAATACCAAAGTGTATAGCGAAAAGAACTTATACTCTGCTATACGAGTTTCCAAACAGGTGCAACCATTAAGTTACTTAAATATAATTACTTATTCCACATATTCCACAACGATACTTTATAGTTTACTATACTATATTCGGCAAGAAACTCTCTGATTCCAATCTTTGAGTTTCTTATTCGGTTTTAAAACAATGTGGGATTTAATATCCCCTTAATTTAAATAATGTTTTTGTTGCCGAAATGAAGCTTTTTAGCTCTTTATATTTAAGTAACTTAATGGTTGCACCTGTTTGGAAACTCGTATAGCAGAGTATAAGTTCTTTTCGCTATACACTTTGGTATTAACTTGGTCTAGCTATTAACTTGGTCTAGCTACTCACTGATGTCCACCTACTGAGAAGTCCAGCCGCTGTTTTTTTTCCTGAGATCGAGAGAGCCTGAGAATCCTGTGCGAGCCCTGCTGCATGATAACTGCAAGTCAGCTTGGTAAGACCCTTATCTTGTTATTTTCCTGTTTTTCTCTGATATCTGATATTTTTGATCTTGCCTGTCGGTCAGTCTTCCGTCTGTTAGTAGGAGATTTTTTTCGGACAGGGAACGCTTGGCGTTTCTCTTCCCCCCCCCCGGAAGGTCCACTGGATCCTTCCTTTTTTTTTCGAGAAATTATAAGGATACTCTTAATATGACTTCCTTCTTACCTAGAGTGAAAACCCTCGGTTTCGAGGTAAAATCTAGCATCGAAAAGCGGACGTTCGCGAAAGCTTTAATAGATACGATAGGGATAAATAATATATTCGGTTTTACCCCGTACGGGGGAGGGAGGTTCCAGGTCGTTGTAAAAGACGAAGCAACAAGAGAAAAACTCTCTTTAGGAATTCAATGCGAAGGACAAAAATACCTCCCTACTTTAATAGGGAGTATGTTAAAAACGATCAGAATAGACAGATTCCCAGTCGAATATTTAGAAAGCGGGGACGCTCTAATTAAGAATCTTTTTTCCAAATGGGGAACAGTTAAAGAGGTCAGAATAATGCAGGACAGTGACTTCCCAGAATGGAAGTCGAGGGTGGTATACGTCTCCATGGAGATGAAAACACCCGTTCCTAACTTCGTCTTTATCGGTTCAGCCAGGGTAATGATCAATTACCCTGGTGTCAAGAAGCAGTGCTTCAGATGTGGATCCTTCGAACATATGGGGGCAGACTGCCCCAGAGGCAAATGCCAAAACTGCTTGAGAGCAGGTCATGGCCTGGATAAATGCGATCAAGCATGTTTAAAATGCGGGGACACAAAACACAAAGTAAATGCATGCCCGCGTAGAACAGCTGCGGAAATCACAGGAGGTAATATAACCCCTGACTCCGCAGTACCTACAGAAAACCCTGCGATTGCAGAGCAAGAAGCAGCTCCATCCGTACAGCCAACACCTGACACAATGTTCATAGAAGATCCTAAAGTGTTGAAACAAACCACACCAAGAAAACCAGAAAAGAAGAAGCAGCGCTCCTCAAAGGTAGAAACCCCTACTAGCAAAACAGAAACAAGAGAAGAAAAAATGGAAGCAAACAGTGCCGCAAAACGCACGAGAGACTCGGACACGGAAGAAAATAAAAGGACAAAAGCCAGCAGCCCAAATCCAACAGAAAATAATAGTGAAACCCCAACACCAGCAAAGGAAAATCTAACAACAATGGGGGAAGCAGGGGAACTGGAATCCCAGATCTCCGGTAAAGAAGACTCTGACGACGATATGAAATTCTAAGACAGCAACATGGAGGATAACAATACAACAGCCCCCCCGCCCCCCCAGAAATCCAGGAAGTTCGTAAACGAAGTAACACCTCCCCCAACCTCTAAAATGAACCAAAGTTTAAAAATTGCAACATTAAACGTAAGCGGTCTGCGCAATCCTCAGGCGCAAAGCGCTGTCTGGAGACTGATGCTAATGCATAATATCAACATTTTATTCTTACAAGAAACCCACTTTTACAAACACTGGGACGTGGAGAACTTTTCGAGAAGCTACCCGGTTACCAGCTACTGGTGCTTCGGGGAAGCTCACTCGCGAGGGGTGGGGATACTAATTCGCCCCCCAATCGCGGGGGGGGGGGTTCTTCAATGTCCAGAAAGACGCTGCGGGACGTTTTTTGTCCGTGGACTGGAAGTACGGTGGCCGTAACACCCGGTTTGTGGCTGTCTACGCCCCGAATAACCCCCACCAACGAGACGGTTTCTTTGCCACACTGGAAAACTATTTTCTTGGTGCGCAACACCTAATCGTGGCGGGCGACTGGAACTGTATAGAAGATGCACGATATGACAAAATAGGCGGGAATGCTAACAGCGGAACTGGCGGTTTTGCAACACTGAAACGTTGCTGCGAAAACTTCGACCTTGTCGATATCTGGAGACGGCAGAATCCACTGAAAGTCGGAACAACGTGGTGCCGTGGTCGGATATCAACAAGGCTCGACAGGTTCTATGTATCCCAGTTTTTAGAACCACATGTTCTTGGGGTACGTCATATCGCTGCGAGAGGTCTGCTAACAGACCACAAAATGGTACTATTAAAAATAAGGATACCAGAAATAATAGAAACAGCCAGAGGTCCTTGGAGGCTCACTCCCAATTTCCCCAGTCTTTTTAGCGATAAGCTACAGAACCTCTGTAATGAATGGAGAGACACTAACTGGGACTGGGAAACCTGGCTACAGTTCAAGTCGCAGGCAAAGGAATTCTTTCAGCGGTGTGGGCGTGAAAGGGCACACCAACAGAGACAACGTCTGAGGGATCTCTATAGGGAGCTCGGCTGGTACCGCACCAACGAGCGGAGAGGAATTCCCTGTAGCGATCTTATCAGACAGGTAGAAATTGAGCTACATCAAGAGCGGCAGAGTAGAGTCGAGGACCTCGATTTTCGAGCGAGACTCTATCTCAGATATTTGGAAACACCTTCCGCCGCTTTCTACAATCAACAACGGGTGGCGGCAAATGACGAGCGAACGGTTTACCAGATCCAAGAGAATGGCAAACTGATAAAATCAACCCCGGAAATACTTCGCATCTTCCATCAGCAGTACCTCGGCGCCTTTTCTGATCAGCAGAGCGCAGATGTTTTCAATGAGTGGGACATCACACGTCTTCCCGTGCATCTTACCGCTCTGCATGACAGGCCGATAACTGCTGAGGAAATAAAAACAGCTTGCAAAACAATGAAGGCAAGAAAAACCCCAGGGTTAGTTGGGTTAGGGATAGAATTCTACCGATCTATCTGGGACTACGCACTACCAGTTTTAGTGAAAATATTTAACGAATTCCTCACTTCGGGAAATATCCCCGAGGAATTCGTTAAAAGCTACACAATTTTTATCCCAAAGAAAGATCGAGATCGCACCTTGGCAGATAGCTGGCGACCGATCTCCCTAACAAATTCGGATTACAAAATATTTGCAAAAATTATCTGCAGCCGCATCAAATGCGGTATAGAGAAAATCATAACAAGCACCCAGGTTTACGGAATACCGGGTAGATCGATGGAATTAAATCTATTTTTCTTACGAGATCTAATCCGTCTGGCCAAAAATAAAAATTACCCTTTGGCACTTCTCTCTACGGATCTGGAAAAGGCGTTCGACAGCGTCAGACACACGTACTTGCAGGACATCCTTCAGAAAATAGGTGTGGGCTGGAGGCTTAGGCAAACAATCAAAAACATCTACGCAAAGGCCTCTACCCAAATAGCTATCAACGGGTTCCTCTCGGAACCAGTTCCTATTAAAAAGGGGGTAAGACAGGGCTGCCCACTAAGCCCTCTCCTCTTCTCACTCGCGTTAGAACCCCTCATAAGAAGAATAGATAACTCCCCTGCAGTCAGAGGAATACCGTGACCCCTAGTCTCCAGACAGAGCAAAATTGTAGCATATGCCGATGATGTAGTTGCGACGCTCAGAGATTCTGAGTCCATCTACATTTATTTCGGCATTTTGCAAAAATTCAGCATGGCCAGTGGTCTTCGCGTTAATACTTCGAAGACTAAAATTAAAATTTTTGGAAATTTCCATAGAAATAACCTTCCTTGTGGTTTAGTCCCGCAAACTCAGCCCCTAACAGTACTAGGCGTCCCATTCACGGCGAGCCCGGTACTGCCTGTGAAGAAATTGCGGGAAGAGTGCGAAAATAAAATAAAATGTTTTAAACCTAATTATTTCTCCTTCTACGGAAGAACAGTAATAATAAAAACAGTAATAATCCCCATGCTAATGCATACAATAAATATTACTAATATAAAAAAAACCCAAGAAGGTCAACTTTACAAAATACTAATAGATTTTTTTTGGAACGGAAGAAAACATGAAGTTAAAAAAGAATATTTAAAACTCAAAATCAATCAAGGGGGTTTCTCACTTCCGAAATTAAACTGCCTATTCTATGCAAACACTCTCAAAACCATAGGGAAAGCCTTAAAATCTAACCATATTTCAGGATCCCTAATTAAATATTTTCTAGGGCATTTTCTCCCCTACTTCGGGACCACGGGACATGCTGACCCCAGCGCAGAGGTTGTGCCAGAATGGTATTATCCATTATGCCAACAACTTAAAAAATTTAAAACCGAAGGAATGGAAATTCTAAAATTAAAGCCACAAGCAAGATATTGGGAGTTCTTTCGACTTTCCGGATGTGATACGCCAAATATAGAAACTAACATAGAAACGCTATTTCAAAATATCAGAAATAGCTGGGGACAGCCGTTTCACCGGGATCTGGCATGGCGAATAGCCTATGGTCAGCTACCGGTGAAACTGGTTATGTCCCAATACACTTCAAGACCGTGCGACCCCTTCTGCGACGTCTGCCAGAGCATTGAAATGGTGGGACATTTCTTTTACTCGTGCCCCCCCGCCCGATATGTCTGGCAAAGACTAAGCACAGCACTGGGAATCAAGCCGCTTACCCTACAGGAGGTCTTGTACCTGCAATTTCCCCCACCAGTCAAGAAAATTCAGAAATTTACAATTTTTCTCATCAATGTATTCAAGTATCACATCTGGAAAGTGCGGAAAAAGTCCCAAATCAGCGATGAAAACACTATACAAGCCAAAATACTCAGTGGGATCTATTTCTACCTACCTAGGTTCTTCGCACAAGAAAGACATATACTAGGGGATGGGAGGTTTGTACATAAATGGTGCAAACCTCCTATCCTCTGTGTCCTGAGACAGGGCTTAATCATACCGTGTCTCTTCCTTTAAAAAGAAATATCTGTTTGTTTGTTGTTGTTTTTTTTTCCTTCTCTTTTTCTCTCTTCACGAGTTCTTACAGTTCATATAGGAGGGGGCAGATCTGAGAACCCGGGCTGCGAAGGCTTACAGCGAGGCGGTGCTGCTCCTTGTGAGCGGCATCTCTCGGGCCAGATTCTTCCCCCAAATCTTGCTCTTCCCGTGGTGTAAGGTTGGCCAGTTCTCTTACTGTTTATATATATATATTTAAAAAAAAAAAAAAAAAAGAAGGAAAAAAAAAAAAAAATCCGATTTAAGTTTTATACAAAAACAGGTGTTAGAAGATGACCTCCAAAGACACCTGGTCAGTTAAATTGTTAATTTAAAAGTATTTTACGAGCGCATTTAAGAAAAGTTTATTTCAAAGTTTTTTTTTTTTTTTTTTTTTTAGAACAGGTGTAAGGAGATGATGTTTTATAGACCTTTTAGCCACAACCTCTGGGTTATACAGCTAAACGGTTTGACTGAGGCCTCTTTTTACCTACTACTATCCTACTCTACCTTTCTTTAATCTCCCCTATTACTACCTGCTGACCCTCAGCAATCTTTATAATCCAAAGGCCGATGATGAAAGACATTAACTCCCATTCTAGCTACTCACTGATGAAGCCTCAAAAAAGGCTGAAACCGGTCTGGGTAGTGACCTCCCCACCATAATGTAATAACAGCATACATTTCCTAGGAAATGTGTTTTTACATTATGGTAAATACCTAAGAATAGTGATCAGAACTTTACCGACTTTGCTGCGAGATTTCCCGTACTGCACTACGTGCTGGGTCACTTGCATTTAGCGGACGCTTAGTGATCGCCGATACTTTATAGTTTACTATACTATATTCGGCAAGAAACTCTCTGATTCCAATCTTTGAGTTTCTTATTCGGTTTTAAAACAATGTGGGATTTAATATCCCCTTAATTTAAATAATATTTATTTTAAAACAAAATGTCAAAATACTTTAAATTCTTCATCTTTTGAGTCATCAAACATTTCTTTATAAATTCATCTGTAGGCATTGCGTCATCATGCTCTCCATTTTGTTGTGCATCATCCTCACTTTCGTATATGACGTCATCTTCGGATCCATCCATTGAATTACTTATTCCACATTTAGGAAATGAGCTTTGAATCATTTCAGATGGTATCGAATCCATCCCATACTTCTTTAACCCAGCTGGTGACTAGTGTGATCTCAGTCTTCTGAAAATTCCCACCCTTTGTCATCTTCACCAAACCAGATGACATCCATTCTCTCCATTTTTCATGTAAGTGATCTTTAAACAGCTTATTCAAGCTGACATCAAGCAGCTGCAAAACGGAAGCTAGACCACATGCTATGACTGCTAGGTCTGTATGTAGCTCACGTGCTTTCTCTTTGCTTGCCTCCATTAAATGTGCCTGGAACATATCCCAGACTAGCATGCTTTGTTGATATAACAAGCTACCTGGACGTATGTTCCATACTTGATCCAGCCACAATTGTATACCTTCTTCATCCATCCAACCTTTCTGATTGGCACACAAACAATGACACCTGGTGGAAATTTCATATGCTTCGGAATTATCTTCCTTTTAAATATCACTGTCAGCTTTAATTTGGTTCCGTCTGCCATGCATGCTAGAACAACGGTAAAATGCGTTTTTCATGTCCCATTGTTTTTATGAGGACACCCTTTTCACCAACTGAGTTTACTGTTCGATTCCCAGGCATATCAAAGTACATGGGCGTCTCATCCCTATTGCCAATTTGGGAAAGTTCATATCTGTGACACTTCCATAATTTTATGATAAATTTATGGAAGGACTCCACTTTTTCTTCAAGCTGCTTTGGTAACTTCTGCGCAATTTTTGTTCGGTGTCGTAATGTTAATGCTTTGCATTCCATAAATCTGTTGCACCACCCAGGCGAAGCAAGAAAAGATGAAATACCTGGTGTGTCCTTGAATTTACCATTCTTGAGTTGTAGAGCTTGAAAACGAATTGCATTTCTTGTTACTATAATGCCATCTCGTCGTTGCGTCAAAATCCATTCATTTAGCTCTCCTTCGAGTTCTGGAAAGGATGCTGCATCTCCATGACGGGCACATTTCATTTTGGGAATTTTTCAAGACTGTCTTTTTGCTTACGCCAAAGTCTAATATTAATCTCTGCTACACCAAATTTTCTCACAGCAACACTGTTATTATGTTCTTCTGCAAACTGCACGACACACAATTTAAATCCTGCTTCAAAAGATGAACGTTTACGTTTCTGTTGGCTCATTTTCAGGCTAGGTTTGTTTAATGAATAATATTTAAAATGAACTGTGGTTAAACCAATCTAACTGTGCTAATATCCTGCCAAGGGGGCTGGATATTAGCACTACTTACATTACTGGCTTTATGTGCAGATACAATGCGCACTCAGTCGCCGAATGCGAGTGGGTCAAGTAGATTTGGTTGCATAGGCATCAGGTAGTATATATTGTGTGTGTGCAAGTCTAATAAGATGTTATATTTTTTAAGATCCACATATAATGCAAACCCCTAATTTTAAGTAGTATTTTTTACCATAAATTTTTTGCATTATAAGCAATAACATACAGTATATGATTCTATCATATCTCCTCACTTATGCTTATCAGCTTATCTTTTTGGAGCCAACAGACCTTCAGCCTATCCTCATAGGAAACATTCCACAGACCTGCAACAATTTGTCACTTGCCTCTGGATCCTCTCCATCACTTCTTCATTACCAAGGAATCCGGGTGAACAGATCTGTACACAGAAGTCCAGATGTGGCATTATTAATGCCTTATAAAGTGGAACAATAACTTTCCTATCTCTGCTTGTCAGTGTGTTCTATAACAACCATGTAATCTAATGTGCTTTCTTCCTTTGCAAATTCCCTCTAAACTTTGTCTGCAATCATCCCCCCTCCCAAATCCTTGACTTGTTAACTTCTCGCAGTTCAATTCCATTAATACAGCATGTGCAAGATATCTACATCACCTTTACTGATCTTCCCAATTTTGCATCGACAGCAAACAAGTGAACATTTCCTGTCAAATTATTTCCAACATCATTAATGTGCAAATTAAACAGCAAAGGAACAAGTACTGAGCCCTGAGGTACACCACCAGTCACCTGCCTTCTTCTGGACTCAACTAGTCCATAAACCACTTTGATATCCATCCATCAGTCATCCTCTAATTCAAATCACCATCTTCAGAGATCCATTCCTATTTGTTCCAATTTATACAACAGAAATGTGGAATTCTATCAAATGCCTTTGCAAAGTCTAGCAGTATCGCTGAGCAAGGATTTCCATTATCCAACTCCACTGTTACTTCATTATAGAAAGTAAAGTAAAGTAAACCAAGGCATGACCTACCCTTCAAAAAACTATGTTATCCCTGTATCATATTTCTGTCCACCCAGTCCTTAATTCTAATTTTTATCAATTTCTACAAGGCCTTTTAGAGCCATTACTATTAACCTGCATGTTAATGATATTGGAGAAGATTTGGATGGGAATAGTCAGCTGTTTGCAGATGATGCAAAGTTGGGATGAACTATGAGGAGTAGAGCAGATGTGGCCTTACAAGAAGACTTGAATATATTAAGTGAATGGGGGTACAGTAGTGGGGATGCCAGTTCAATATTGCAAAATGTAAGGTTTTAAAATTTGAGAAACAAAGATGGAATGTAGAAGTCACACTTTGTGGGAATATACTGTTGGAGGTGGGGGAAATAAGAGATCTTGGGGTGATGGTGGATAAGGATCTAAAATTTAGAGGACATATTGCCAAAACTTTGAGGACAACACAATGAATTCTGACAATGATGGAGAGGACAATGACTTGTAGAAGTAAGGAGACTCTTGTTCCATTGCCTAATATTTGGTCACCTGGTTTTCAAAAGTATGAAGATATGCTGGAAAGGATCCAGAAGCGAATGACTAAGGTAGTTTCTGAACTTTGGAATGTTGAGTATGATGAAAGGTTGAGAAGATGCAAATTACAAAATCTAGTGTAATGGAGGAAAGGGGAGGGGGTGATATGATAGAGACATACAAGTTGGTAAGGGGGTTGTTATAGAATCAATGTTGAAGAGGTTTTTCATAAAATAGTGGGAGATCAGGGAAGAACAAGAAGTCATCACTGGAAACTGCATAAGGAGGGTATGAATAAGGGAGTGAGAAGTGAGAAACAGGTTTTTTTTTTTTGCATGCAGAGTTGTGAACAATTGGAATGCCTTGCCTGAGAGTGCGGTATCTGCCGAGAATTTGAATGTTTAAGGCATGATATGATGATCTGTGCATATGACAAAGAGACCTCCTAAATGAGTCTAACTTCATGGGATCTTAAGATAATAATAACAATAATTTGCAAAGAAATGACTAATCTCATTTATGCTCAAATGGGTGAGTTTCAAAAGAAGTGTTACTGTCAGCCAATCGAAACATACTCAAAATAAGACATTTGCAAGTCTATGAAACAATATACAGACACCAAGGAAGCATTATTAGCTCTCATTCAAAAGGATCAGAAAGGTGTTCTAGAGGTGCATACAAAAAATAGAGAAGAGAGTGAAACAGTCAGGAAAAGTTCTCATAATGGGCTAAAAAGAGGTCTGGATGCAGGGTTCTAATAACAATTCTCTCCCTCCCTCACCACACACACACACTAATCAATTATCCCGCATCCTATTTGAGAGAGAATGCAAACCAGGTAAAACCACTCATATTATAAATCTTTATTTAAAACATTAGAGAAGTACCTACAGAAATTAGTCTTTGTGAGGGGGGGGGGGGGGGAATCCACTAATGCCTTTTATTCTCTTACAAGAGAGGGCAAGGTCGTTTAGCCTTTCTAACTTTTGGAGACTGAGGGAGCAGTTCAATATCCATTTGTAGCCAATCAGAGACAGCTGGCATAAGATTATCACTAATTATAAATGGCATCCAGTGAAGGGACAGCTGACAAGTGCCATCATCTCGTGGTCCCTAATCCTAATACTATATATTTATTTTCTGAGATAGTGTCGGTTCTACATTAAATTTTCTTGCGTTTCTGGGATGAAAAACCCTAGTTTCTGGGAGAAAAAACCCACTTACCCATGCTAGAGATTGACTAACTTGGGCACCAGTTGAAGAAAAGCTTAGAAAATGTTCCTCTAGAACTAGAATGAAACCTAGGTCTTCCTTCAGGCAGCTAAGTACCATGGAGTGCAAACGGCACTGCCATACACTATACAGATCGAAAAAAACTAAATCAATAAAAGAAAGGCATACTGATTATCACTGGTCCCAATTACTATTTTGCCAAACTATAATTTAAATCATACAAATAATAATTTCCAAGTTAAAAAAAAAAAAATTCCAAAGTTTATTAAAGAACAAAGCTTCTGGCTAAACCAACAGCCACTTTTTCACCACATGAATTAAGAAAGTAGCAGTGCAGGTATCCACTTAGCACAATGAATTGAGACAAAAAATAAATAAATAAAAATTGTAGTAAGAGAATTTCATGATTGGTAAACAATTGGGACCAGGTTTCTCCCCCTTCCCAAACACAAAATAAAATTATCAAAATGTTGCAATTTATTTATTTATTTGTATGGAGTTCCTCCATTTTCTTCCCCATCCCTATTGGTGCGAGTTGAGCTCCCTCATGGGAGTTTAAATATTTATGACCGTAGATCCGTGTGTGTTCATGGGGCTGGTTTGCCAGCTTTGGGATGATAAACCCCAGATAAACTGGTAGAAAAAATCCTGTTGTTCGCCTAAGACCAGCTAACTTGGCTATGGCTGAGGAAGATCCTTAAGCTCCTCATGTTGGCGACAGGAATTGAACCTAGGACACTCCTTCCCCAGGCATATGGTTGTGAAGTGCAAAGCCGCTAGGCTAACTGCACGGACTTTATGTTGCAATTATAATATAGTGCAAATGTAGTGTTCTAATTAAGTAAAAAAAAAAAAAAATGCTTCCATGACTTTTCTTTTTTTAAGAAAATATTTTAAACACAACTGAAAAGCTGAATTTAAAAAAAAAAAAAACTTGAAAAATGTAACAAAAAACTTAAACAACACAAAATGCATCTCCATCTATGGAATCATTGCTTAACTCAATGAACAAAGCAGCATTTTTTTATGAGAGAGTGACAGGTGGTTCCTATAAAGAGAAAGGCAGTTTTATTGGGTGAAGTTTTCTTTGATCATTTTTACAGTTGCTTGGGAATAAGAGTTGGAGAGAGAAAGTTGGGGAACTTTCCCACTCTCCTGATGCTGTCATCAGTCAGCAGCAAACATTAAAATTTAGATGTCAAACGTTGAGTGGACAGATTCTTGATATTCTTCAGAAGGTGGGTGAGTCACATTCTTCTCAAAGAAAGAATCAATTTTCACCTGTTTCAGTTTTGACATCTCATGTCAAATTGAGAATAATCACGTATGGCTCAATATGAGGATCAATTCCTAAACAAGTCTTTAATATACAGGTTCTGATAAACTTCTTCATTTATGTGAAGGCTTTCTTCTTCAAAGAGGTTTTTGGAATCAGACTGAACAGGCTTCTCCAGATCTTCTGATATCACATACAGGTCAGATTTGCTCCATGCCATACTTCTTCGGTTTCTTTTGGCTATTGTTCAGTAGAATCAGCACAATTTGGGTCAAAAATTTTTCCATGCCACAAATAACTATTTCTGGTTCACATTATCTAATGCTTTACTATTATAGCATTTCTGATGTTATTACTCTTTCAGAATTCTTTTAATATTGACTTACATTATTAGTTACCTTGAAATTGCAAGATTATGGTGCTTCTAGTTTATAATAACATACTGATCACAGAAGTCAAAAATAAGGTGGTGTTCAGGGACAAAAATTACACTTTTATGAATCTGCAGAATATTCAAGGCTATGAGCTTAATACATTATCAACAAATAGGAGAATCCTCCTTTCCAAATTCTTAGTCTGAAGATATTACTCTACTGCTGGCACAGTATAACTCACAAACCAATCTTAAAAAATTTCAAGATCCATGCCTTTTGATTACTACTCTTAAAAATCACCAGGAGTTGAGATAATCATGTTCTTCAATGCTTTTGGATTCTCAGAATGAGAGATAATGAGTGGCTTCATTCTGAAGTTAGGCACTGAATTCTAATATTAATGTCAGTTGATCTTTTGATGCCTTATATCCTGGCTGCATCTAGTCATCCTTCATATTGTATGTTCTTTTAGGCATCGTTTTTTTTTTTTCAGAAGAGATTAGTTTCATCATGTTCGAATGCTTGAGGAGATTGAATTTAATAACCTGGGACCAGTTCTCCAAAATGTTCCACAAACTTATTAGCTACAGGCTTTATATGCTTATGATGCCTCATAATTGGTTTAATCCTAGTTCTATTATCTACACCTTAGCTATCTAAACTTTAACTTACTTTAAATTTGAATGTGTAATTTGATCATTTTTTTAAGATCAGAAATCATTTCTGCAACATGTCTTTATATTTTTCACTCCTATCTGTAAAACCACTTCAGCAGTTTCTTTTCAAGAAGCAGTAAAATTTCCTCCCTCAGTTTAACCACATTTCTGCAGCTTTCATAAATATCTTTCATGATGTTTATCATAGTTGATGTTGATCATGATGTATGACTATTTGTGCACCATAAGTGCAACCCACTGAATGAAAATCATGCACAAAACTTGAGCAGAGAATAAATATTTTATTGCACCTCTTCTTCTTTATAGTACAATCTGTATAATATATCTTGTTATGTTAGAAGATCACATGAAAAATTCAAGATTTGTTCTTTCTCTCATACTGGAAATAAAAAAATCTCTTATGCAAAAAAAAGTGGGTCAAAATTTTGTAGGTAAAAAATTACTACTTAATATTGATTTCATTGCTTTGCAACTTGAACCTACAAGTAACATATCTGTGCTAATAAACATCACACTTCACTCGTTCAAAATAGAAAAAAAAGAGGGGGGGACGGAGAAAAAACATATCTTGAAAAATCATGATCAAGGAGTTTGAATGTATTTTTTAATGCATTCCAAAAGAAAAATCATGGGATGTCATGTTAAGTGGACATCCACTGTAATACCATTAGAGAAAGCACTACTCAGAAACTACAAAATAATTACAAGATATGCTAAACTTTGATGGAGAGTTTATTATATATTTTAGGTGATGAAAATACTGTATTCTCATAAAGATATGGATAAAAAGAATTTGATTATAAAAGATGTTTTTTTTTTATAGATATGTAATGGTAAGACTAAATTTGAAATAATTTTTAATATTAGCACTTTTATGGAAGATCTGAGATTATTTTTTTTTCAGATTATATTTTAATTTAAGAATAACAGATTTATAGTCTTTGGCAGCAATGCAATAACTAAGAAATGTTGGGACGACACTATTTCAGAGAAAACTACACTGTACACACATACACACAATATCAGCATCTGGAAAGGATCTAATCCTTACTGGGTGTATACAGGTTTTATATTTAGATTTTACAAGTATGTAATCAATAAGATTCTAGGTCTTCCATCTAAGAAGAGAGTCTTTCTGGGTGCTTCATAATAATATTACTGATATTGCATAGAATAAGTCCACTTCTTGGATGATAAATGAGGTTGCTGGTACATATATTTATGTTATTGATATTTTTTTAGCAGTTTATCTTTTAATATAATATATATATATATATATATATATATACAGGGTGTTCGGGATAAATTTGACAGTTTCGTAAGGAAAAAGAAAATCTTCTTTGTATCTATTAAATTTAATGAATTGACAAAAAAACATTACAGGCAGAGTTAATTACAATACTATCAACAAGATTTACTCAAAATAACCACCATTAGCATCGATCACAGCTTCAATTCTGCTTCGGAACCTCGAACAAGCTGATGCTACAGTCTCCCTGGGAAGGGCCGCAAAAACTGTTTTAATTTTATCCATTAACTGGGCTTTTGTATTACTGGAAGTGCGATTGGTATCTTTTTCAACTGCGCCCCATACAAAATAATCCATGGGGTTAAGGTCTGGGGAGTTTGGAGGCCAAACATTTGGACTGGTGAAGTCGTAGAAATTTTCAGACAACCATTTTTGACTTTTCCCAGAGGTGTGGCAAGGGGCCGAATCCTGCTGCCATACATACGGCCTACCATTGGCTACCCTTGTTATCCAGGGCTTGACTACAGTTAGCAACTCCACGAACAAAGCCCGAATTCCAATGCCAGGGTTCTTCAACACCTGTTCCTGCAGATTTGCGAGGAATTCTGCTGTACGAACGCAATCAGATCGTCTGCTAGGGATCTTTCTTCTTGCTACATCCTCGTAGTCACCATTGCAAATCTCTAGTTCATGCCTGATTGTTTTTACTGTATTCAGGGAGCATTGGGCAGCAGTCGTAATATCCTTATTTTGATGGCGGGCACGAATCATCATGATACAAGTTATTCTCTTCCATGATTCAGGTGGGTTCCAGCTATCCATCCTTTCTGACATCTTGTATATGAATGAAGAAGGGTCCAAACTTTTAAATGAAGAGAAGTGTGTGTTAATACATGTAACTTACGGAAAAATATAATTAATTATAAATATGTCAAATTTATCCCGAACACCCTGTATATGTAAATAAGTTTTTTTTACCTTGGGAATAATGTATATTAGGATTACCAAGTAATTTTATAAACTTGGTTATTTTACTCCTAATCCCAAGTAAGCAAACAGTTAAGTTTGTGCCTGAACGTATATTATATATATATATATATATATATATATATATAATAAGTTTAATATATAATAAGAAGCAAGAAAGTGAAAATCTTAACTGTATTACTTAAATATAACAGAAATGAATTAATAATAAGGGCTAGGATGGCAAATGATTCAATGCATAGGCTATGAAGAAAGAATGGATGCAAGGAGTGGCTTTAAGGGAAGAATAGATTTGTATAAGAGGAATTGCCTACACTTGAATGCATTTGGTATCAGGAGTCTTGAAAAATTATTAATTGGCATGAGATCTAACATAGAGAATTAGAGGAACTAAATTATGATGGGAGGAATGGTGAGAATGCTGTGTGTAAGAGTTACAATGTTATGTAACTGTGCTAATGAAGGGAATGAGCATTATCAAGGAAATGATTGAGAAAAGAATGATTTTGTGTTCGTCCAGTTTCCTATCAAGCATGTGCAAAGATGTCTGCATAAATAAGATAAGGACAGATCTGCAAGTTGTCCAACTGTGTCAGACTACAGGCAAGCGTATACAAAAAAGCATGTAAGTAGCTTATTATGTCTGTAGATGAATGCTAGAAGTACCAGAAACAAAGAGGTAGTTTCTTGCCTTTGGTCAATACACTGGGACCTCATATTGTAAGTATCAGTCAGACCTGGCTATCAGAAGCAGATATACTAACTTGTATTGAGTGTAAAAGTTAAAGTATTTTTTTAGGAAAGATAGACAGGATAGGAGAGGAGATAGCATACTGCTAATGATATTGGGTGACTTGAATCCAGTTAGTATTGACATCTGTGATTGTAATACTAGTAAGTTTTTTTAAGCAGTGAGTTTGAAGCCATCTGGTGTGAGGTGACATCTAACATGATCAAATACGGTGAAGTGTTGTTACAGACCTAGTGGATCAGTTATCAGAGATGAAGAGATGCATCACCAAATAAAGATGATGGTTGCAAAAAGAGTAATCATAATGGGGGGGACTTTAATTATCCACTGATTGGATAGCAATGAACTCTCAAGAGAAGAATGAAAATTAACTTATTAAGCTGTTGCAAGACAACTTCCTCAAGTAGCATGTGTGTGAGAGAAGGAACTTGAGATCAAAGAGTGTTAGATTTGATTATAGTGTCAAAGGAGGTTTCAGTTGAAGATGATTATTCTGCCTGCAGTTCAGAACAGTGATCATACAGGACTCACTTGAGGAGTGGCTAAGTTTATGAATGTTCCATTCAGAAAAGATGGCATGCTGAACTACAAAGCAAGAAATTATGACCAACTGAGGAGCGTGCTGGATTCTGTGGCAAGGTACTGGTTGTAGAATGGGAAGAATATCAACACTGCATGGGAAGCATTCAGAAAAATATCTAACTGATGCAATATCAGAATGTCCCTAGAGTTTGAAGAATAAATAGGATAGGATCACATGAAATGGATGTATAATCTTATTAAGCAAGAGATTTGTAAAAAGAGGAATGATGTGGAGGGAATATCATGTGGGCATAGATGATGTCAGTTACAAAAATTAAGAAGGAAGCAAGCCAGAAGAGTCACAACTGTTGCACAGAAAGCTAAGTCTGAATATGAAAAGAAACTAGCTTTGCAAGCTAACAAGCCAAAGGAATTCTATCATTATCTATTTTTCAGCTTAAATTCACTTTTAAACATCTTTATGCAATTTGGTATTGTCACTGTCATCTTTCCAGCTTTCATCAAGAGATGATATGGTACCATAAGGTTTTCTCCATATCTATCGAGTGGAGAAAAGCCAATGGTACCCATATCCTCTCTTTGCAAAACAGCTTTAACTAGAAAAAGTGGAACAACCCTCACACCTAGGTTGGTCCTACTTGGAGCACATATTCCTGAAGTGTTTCGCATGCCCCATCCAGTGTTATATCTCTACCACAATGAGACAGGTTATACAGAAGATGCATTTCTATAGATATTTCCATGATCACTGTTCATCCAGGATGGATTGGAATTATAATTTACCCAACTGCCTCTATCATAATGATTGTAGTAAGTGGTCACCATACTTGGAAATTCTTCATCACCATCTTCATTTATTTCCAGTACTACTTTGAAACAGCCACAATATTGCAGGTTTCCCTAAAGAGTGCAATCTGCAAGTTTTCAAATTCAATGTTAACAAGTTTCTTCTTTCTCATTAATTTCTGCCCTTCAATGATACTAGTATACTATAGATCGAACAATTTCTTATATGTAGGATGAGAATTAAAATTAAAAAAAAAAAAAAGAAATAATAAATAAGTAAGCACCATAAAATTTACATCTACTATTAACTGTCGTTTATTGATCTTATATTCAATTTGGTTTAAACATGTCCGTAATTTCCAAATAATAGGACAACAAACATTAATTTTTGAAGAACTATCAATAAAAGCCTTTTTTTTTTTTTTTTTTAAATTGTAAGTTAATAACCCAAAGCAGTGGTAGATTGTTGAACTATTTTATGATATACTGTTATAATATTAATTTAACTGGCTAAGTAATTAAATTAAATTTCATTAAAATACAATGCAGCTGGATAACAATTAGGAATATGATCTGAATGAATCACATAGAGCATACATTTTGCATCCTGGCTTGACATTAACCAGTGCTCGTAAAGAGAAGTACACTCTAATTATCTGAACAACACCCCCCCCCCCCCACACACACACATGCACACTTGAACAAAGATAAGCAAATGAATTATTATTAGCAAGATCTAAAAGTAGTTTCCCCACTGGTCAGAGTTACTAACAGCTTACAACTGGCAACAGTACGCCTATATAAGAACACTGTGATGCTTCCATAAATGCAACCAGCCTATTCATAACATGCTATACCTGTTATACAATGTTAATGCAGCATTGCAGATTTAAATGAGTAATGTGGCCTTTAGCAAAATCAAAAAAAAATACAATATCATTCTTGTAGAGTGATTCCTTTCATTAAAAGTGAAGAGCTATTTTTGGCCTGTGTACTATAGACCTGATTTGCTTATTATCATATCTAGCATATAATTTGAATCAATTCAAATTGTTTTACTTAATTTTTTGACTAAAAAAAAATATATATATATATATCATATTCAATGTGGGATTTAATTGAAAGCCAGTTGGAAAATCAAAGAAACACAGGGACTGAAGAATATAAGAATTTACACAGAGAAGTCAGAAGAGCAATCAGGAAGGACAAGAAAAAGTTTTATGCTAATAACTGTGAAGAGAGAGTGTTCCAGACGAGGAGGCACAATTATAAAAGGATGTTCCATTTAGTTCATGACTAAGTACAAGTTTCAGCCCAAATTAAATGTCATCAAAGAAGGAATGGAGCAGTACTAACAGAAAAACTGGAAATCAAAAACAGATAGAAAGAATACTGTGAGGAATTGTACAACAGAGAGGATAAAGAAAATTTAGAGGAACCCTCTCACCAAAAAAATTTTAATTTGGAACCTTTTCCACTTAGGCATGAGGTTGAAAGTGCAGTTAAACAGCTTAATAGCAATAAGGCCCCAGGTGCAGATGGAATCCCAGTAGAGTTAATTAAGGCTACAGGAGATGGAGGGATAAGAGTATTTCATAGATTGATTATAAGGATATTAGAGACAGGATCATGGCCTAGAGACTGGAATAAGTCAGTTTTCATACCACTACATAAGAAAGGAGATATGAAGGACTGCAAGAACTATAAAACTATTAGTTTAATATCTCATGCAAGCAAGATTTTATTAAAAATCACTCTAAATAGGATTGAGGCCAAAGTTGAGGCAGAGATATGGCTGAGGAATAAGCAAATTTTAGGAAAGGTAAGAGTACCAGAGATCATATCTTTTGCCTTAGGCAGATCATAGAAAAGTATCAAGAATTTAGACTCCCTATGGCAGTGTTTCATTGACTACTCTTAAGCTTTTGACTGTGTTTAGCATGTGAAATTGTGAGAAGTAATGAAAAGAATGGGTTTTCCTCAACACACAATCAGGCTGATAGCTAACTTGTACAGGGAGCAAGAAGACACAGCAAGAACGTGTTGGATTAACTGATTGGCTTCAGGTTGCAAAGGTAGTTAGGCAAGGATTCGTTTACCATCTATGCTGAGGACATCATGTGAAGGGAAGGTTCTGAGAAACAAGTGTACCTTAATGGAGAAAGAATTGAGGAAGTCAGCAAGTTTGAGTAGCTTGGATCCATTATTAATGTGAAGAATTGCTCTTCAGAAGATGTCAAAAGAAGATTACGAATTGCCGAAACAACAGTCAAACTTGTCTAAAATCTAGAAGAATGGATCTATCTCCACAGGAATAAAGTTGAGGATTTTGGATGCAGATGTTTTTCCAACAGTGATTTATGGATGTGAGACTTGGAACCTAAAGAAGTCTGATAGGAAAAGGATAGCTGCTTTTGTAATGTGATGTTAGAGAATGGAGTTGAGGATGTCATATACTGAAAGGCAGACAAATGGATGGGTGCTATAAAGGACCAGTAGAATGTTAAGGCTCCTTAAGGATATTGACAGAAAGAAGTTGAAATACTTTGAACACATTGAAAAGATAGAAGGAAGGAACAGTAATAGAAGGTAAAGTTCCTAGAAAAAGAGGTTGATGTAGACTGTCAATGAGATGAATGGATGGTATATCTGGAGTGATTATTTTCAGAGAGTTGAAGCCTCCAGAAAAACATACAACAGGACCACATGTCAAGGACTGATGTGGCACATCACCGAGCATCTGAGTGACCTTAATGTCCAATGAACTGATGAATGGAAAATTTGTTCAATTAAATGACAACAAATTTTAGTCAAATACCAAATTTCAATAAAATCTATCCAGTCAGAATGGAGATGCCACATGCACAGTGCAGGGGTGGGAGTGGGAGGGAAGAGAAAGATATATAACTAATAAATATTTATAACTACATCTAGCAAATCAAGTGAGAAATCTTTTACTAAATGTATATTGTAAGTTATATATCGAGGTGGCCAACTACACTTCCTTTGGAGCCAAAATAATTCCGGTAAGACTTAGTAGAGCCACAACTTTTGACCGCTGTGAAGGTACAGGAGTAAGCGAGTGAGTGTGTGCATGGCAAGGTTGTAACGAGCTCGTAAGAACTGTTATGACTAATTACACACCTAATTTTAAAGAACTTACTAAGAAAATGGATACAAGGAAGGCCTCTACTAGTAAATAAGCAACTAAAATTATTGTATTTCGACTTTAATATTATTCTAATTACTCAAAGTAAACTTCATTTAATGTGTTTCAAATTAAACTTTTTTATTGCAGTAATTTTTTAACCCTGTTTTTTTTTTCTCTCTCTCTCTCCTCTCTCTTTTTTTTTTTTAATTTTGTTTCTCTTTTTTTTTTTTAATTTTGTTTCTCTTTTTTTTTTGTTGTCTCCTCTTCTCTTTTTGTTTATTTTTTTTTCCCTGGTAGATCGTGAAGAGCTGCGTGCTGCATGCAGCTCACAAGCCACATTGTGGCCACCTTTGTTATATATTTAAGAAAAAAAGATTGTGTTTATAAAACATCATCAAATTCCTGATATGAACTCTCCAAGGGACCATGAAACTGGCAATGGCTTTTTCCATTAATAAAACAAACTTTCTATTTCAGTTAACAATCTGTGATTACATAGATAGGACTGTGTTTTGTATTAGAACAAATTACCAAAGACAACATTTTTTCATTTAAGTTTTTTTTGTTTTAATTTTGCTATAAGTTTCTTTTACGTTAAAATGCAATGGGTAGTTATGTTTATGTATTAATCATATTTACATTTTTTGCGTAAACAGCTTTCCAAAACAGACATTTTTTTTTTTTTTTTTTTTTTTTTTAAATCAAAGTGTAATTTACAGTTGTGTTTATTAACATACATATTTTTCTTGAAAACAGAAAGGTCTGGGATGAGACTGGCCTCCAATAATGAAATGTTCTTACTATGATGTTTTTTCTGGTCCAATAATTAATCATAAGTGGACACCCACTATATCAAAATTTAATAACCATGTCAGATCAGATGGATTAATGTAACTGTAGTCAATGACTCCAAATCAATTTTATAATCTCAAACAACGCAGACATTTGCATCTCTAGAAAATGCATGCATGTTGTACTGCTAGTTTATCTTTACAGAAGGGAAAACCCACCTTTCCAGGAGGGAGAAATGCTACTACTTCATACAAGATTGGCTAACCCAACCTTTACTTGGCATGTCCTAAAGGTTCCATGCATTCTAGATAAGATTCAAACAGGATACCAACCAAATACTGTCAGCATTACCAACTGCATTACAGGGATGGTTTAATAATATTATTATTATTATTATTCAGGCCACCATGGAGTCAAAAGACTCATCACAGAAGGTCCTTCCTAGGAAACACAAAGTCTATCAAGACTCATCGTGCGAGGTTCCTCTTAGGAAACACAAAGTCTATCATACCACTCCTTAAACTCATTGACCGTTCTCGCTCTCACCACTCTATCAGGCAATGCATTCCATGGTTCAATCACCCTCCATGCAAAGAAACCACTCCTCACCCTTTTTCTCACTGTTTCCTTTCATAACTTCCAGGGATGGCCCCTTGTCATCACTCCTTCCCACTGTTCAACCAAGTAAAAGAACTCCCCAGTGTCAACCCTGTAACCACCTCTCAACACTTTAAAATTCTTGATCATATCACCTCTCCTTCTTCTATCCACCAAACTCTGCAGTCCACGTTATACATATTAAAAATCAATGTAAAATCACAGTGAATCACAAGGTGACTGAAAGATACATAAGGTACAAAATTTATATCACAACAATGCTGTGTGCATGTGTGTCTGTGTGTGTGGTTAAGGAGAAAGAACATACTGATTATTTCTTGGACACTTAGAGATTGTAGTCCTCAAGGAAAACAATGTGAGAAAGGCTCTTTCAAAGTACAGAAGTGGACAGAACAAAAGAGGAGGATGAAAAGTTGGTTTAATAAATTTAAAGTTAAACCATGCAAATTAATTATGTTGACTATCTGCTGCTTGTGCATTTACATACTTAGAGGAATGTGGAGAAAGGATATTGGCCCATTCAGCAAAACAGCAATCATGAAAACTAGTGAAAAGGCATAAGACAATAACAATGCCTGTGGGAAAGTGACAAGTGAGTCTGTGAGAGAGAAGAGAGAGAGTGGGGGGAAAGGGGGGGGGGAGAAACTACTAATCTGGCTGTTCTGGCTACAGAGGCATAGTTAAGGGGGGGGGGGGCAGAGGAGGCAGTCTGCCTCGGGTGGCACTTTGAGCATTTTTGAACTTTTGCAGTTAATTCTAAAATACAATTTCGAGAACTCAGTTCCAACTATTGTAATACTACAGCAAATTTTCCTCGCAGCTGCTGTAAGCATTTCTAGTTGTGAGAGGAGTTTTTCTAAATAAAATTGATTAAGAATTACCTACATTACTATGAAATAGACTTCGACAATGTCACTGACGATTTTGCTAACAGAAAAGCAAGAAAAATAACATCTTAGAATGTTGAAACTAAAGTTTTACTTCAAAAATAAACATAGCGTTTTAATTTATTTCTCCATATGTCGTTTTGACTATTGGTAGTATTTTTGGTGTGTATTGAGAAGGGTGGCAAACTCAGGGACCACCCTGGGCGTCAAAAGCTCTAGCTACACCGCTGTCTGGATAGCATCAAAGTTGGTTTTTTATTGAGTTTTTTTCAGTGTTATCCCAAATTTAGTGTCAGCAAATGTACATTTGCTGACACTACATAAGATTTCTTTTCTTTTGCTGCCTACACAAGTAAGCCTTTCTTGGCACAAACATATCATCACATTCAGAGCTTGTTAGGCCTTCAGGTAGTGAAAAAATTAACTGCTTTTGACTTTCTCCATTATTTTCAAGAAATCTGAAGTGAGGACAATGGAAATACTGGTATTTAACCAATATCAAATTGTGAGAACTACTCTGAAAAATCAATAATAATATCAATTGCAAATTATCTTAATGATCTTTGAATAATATCCCTATACTGTGAATACAGTAATATAAAAAATTAATAATAACATAAAGATGACTTAAAACATTACTCACTGACATAAATGTTCCTATATTTTCCTTTACAAAATTCAATACCAGACTCATGTTAAGTGTTTTAAGACCATCCATTAAGCTATCAAAAGAGGCAGCTGACTGATGACTTATGGTATAATCAGTAGTGTTTCTGGAAAGCCATAAGTGGTAAACTCTATCCCATACTTCCAAAAGCTGCTTTTCCGATGCTGCAGCTCTTGATTCATCTTTTTCATCAATAAGGCGACGGAACTGAAGGAGAAATCATTATTAAAAGCAAGTAACTAACTCCTACATTATTTTAAAAGTTAACAACAAGCAATGCTGCAAACATTTATTGTTTAGTTACAGTGGTTTCTTAAACTTTACAAACAGTATTCTTAAGTGTAATTATTGGTTATTATAAAAGATTATTTGACATATAATGTATTATTGTATATATAATATTTTGTTCAAAAAGACCTGAGATCATAAGAAAGGTGCATATCATTTAAAATTTCATAACATTATCATTTAAAAATATAGTTATCATGAAAACACTTCACATGCAAACTTTTTGTTTGTCACAAGTTGATAAAAATATTTGCCTTGACATAGCTGATCTTTTAACTATAGTTAAGTTTTCCAGATTAAAATTACAGATGAATGCCAAAAAAAAAATTTTTTTAAAAGTCATTAAGAGAGCAGAATAAGGAGAAAAATGAAAACCTCAGATGCAAATTCTTCTAAAAAAATCATCATTCATCATCATCTTCCTTATACCCTTCTAAAAAATATGTCACATTAAATACCATACAGAAATTTTCTCTTTTGAAAAGCAGGAGGAGTCTCTAAAATGATTTAAAAAAAAAAAAATAGCAACAGCTTGGCTACCTAAATAACACAAAAATGACCCATATCACCCACATTCCATATATACAATATGTAGCCTAGAAGAAATCCATAAAAATAATTCACTGCTCAGCCCATAGTCAATAATACAGATGGCTCTATGTATAATTTAGCTAAATATCTAGTATAAACATAATCCATAGGATTAACTTATTTTTTCATAATTAAGTCTAGTTACTTGTAGTGCCTGTTTTCAAAACCATCATGTCATTTTCTCCTTGGTCTTCCTCTGTTTCTCTTTTCCTGTCTGGTGTTCAGTTCTTTACTTTCTTTGCCTATCTGTTATCCTAGATTCTGTGCTTCTTTCCATTTTTGATTCAATTGTTTATTGGCTGTATTTCACAATTGTCAGTACTTGTCTGACTGTTCCTTTATAGATTCTTCTTCTTTTTATTTATTTGTTTGTGTTCTTCCAGATGAGGCTGTAGACATCCAGATATTCTGCTAACTTATTTATGTGAATTTCACTCATGAAAGATTGTAAACTAATTGTACATTAGCAGTGTGAGCAGACCTTGGACTTTTTTTTCTATTTTTTAATTTTTAATTGCTACTCTCAAACTTCACTTTGTGGTGTGATGTAGTAGTTATTTAGTTCTATTCCTAAATATTTTATCTCATTAACTTGTTCAATTATTTTACCATTGATCTGTAATTTACATCTTATGGCAGCAACTGTCATGGTTTTAGTTTTTTTCTTGTTGATATCTTTATATTTTTCTTTTATGCTGCATTACTGAATATATTTAGCAATCCTTGCAGATAATCTTAATTTTCTGATAGTAAGATTATATCATCAGCATATCCAATTATTCTTAATTTTTCATTTTTAATTTATATTCCACACTTTTCACTTTATTTATTCTTTCAGCAATCACTAAATTAAATAGAGTGCGACTTTTTTCTTCTTATGATTATTATACAGGTATCTCTATGGAGTCAGGAGATCCACACTAACCTTTATATACACAATGCCTATCATCTCTCTCTCCTTAATGACCACTATGAGGGAACCATCTATAGCTCATCAGATAGCTCAATCAAATTATTTATTATATTTCCAATTATTTTTATGCCTCATTTTCATGTTGTGCCAAGCAGATTTATTCCACTGTAGTTCTATGAACTTTATCATTCATTACAAATTGTTAACTGAAATTAAAACTAAGTAATTCAGACCTATTAATGAGTTTTGATGTTACATTTCTGTTTATGAATATCCCACTTGAAGATACATCAACATTACCACATATTTCTTTTATTTATGATGTAATTAGGCCATTTCTTATGACACAAAAAAACCACTACCAAATTGAAGATATGGCCAATGACTCCACTCTCAATGCCACTCACAAACTTTTTTTGATAAAGACCAATGAAGAGGTGGTGAGCTGGAGGTGGAAAGATATCTATATATGCAAAGGCTGATGTTATTTTTGATTTTATTTATTTCTCTGATGGTAGCTTCTCTTCTGAAGTGAAAGAGTGATGTGGGAAAGAACAGGAATTCATGGAAGAAGAGTAGACCTTGAGGTACCAGAGATGGTTCTCACTTTTATGACAAGAGCCATTTGGTGACTTCGGTTTCAAATTAGCAAGCAGTACGCTGCCACTGGGAAGACCAGAGCCAGGCTACTGTTCTAAGAATCAAAGCAATATAAAACCAAGTTGTCACTGTTTATGATGTTGTTCCTGGCAGATATCTTTAACTTATTTTTTTTCCAAATGTTATCGATATGTGAGGCTGAAATCAAGTGTGACACCAAGGTGGCAAAGGGTTGCTTTCATGAATTAGAGTTCTGTTGCAGAAGTTTATTTTTAGTTTTCTATGAGCCTTGTGGTTATTTAGGTAGAAAGCTGAAGCAACAGTTTTGATCAAAGTAGTTTTGCAGTGAGCTTAGAACTCCCCAGAAACAGTGAGGCCTTGGAAGTCATTGGCTTGGGTTGGCATTGCTATGTCATAAGTATAGATAAACTTTTGACTGGCTATTGGAGGGATATCACTTGTGTATAAGTTGAACAGAGTTAGGGCAAGGAAGGATCCTTGTAGCAGTCATTCCTGTAGAATAAATGTTCTGGTTTTTTTGTGAATTCAAATGAAGTCCACAATAAAGGCAAAGCACTGAAAACTGATTTGCACTCCATTCTGTAGAGGAAGAGAGCGAAGGATATTTAATTGTCTTTTCACTTTTCTCTTAGTATGCAAGCTTTTTTTATCAAAAATTAAGAACTTTGAACTAAGAAAACCAAGAACTTTGCTTCTGTTGCTAGTGGAATAATGGTTCGTCTCATCCTCAAATCTTGATCTGGGTAAAGAGTGTGTTTTGGCAGAAGTATGGAGACACTGTTTTTTCCTGATGGAAACCTGAATTCATGACTAAAGGTCCATTTAAAGAAACGATTGATTGATTGTTGAAGTTGCCCTTCAATGACTTTCATGTTACAAGAATGACACTAAATTGTGAGGCATCAACACAGAGCATTGCCTACTGGAAGGAAGTTGTTCGGTGACCGTTTTACTTTGACAGCAAAAAGTGTCACACTTAAGACAGAGCCTTGAGAAAAATACCCTGTTCTGGATGATATGGAGGGAACAATGTGCTTCCTGCTAGTTTGGAACACCTGACTAGAGAAAAAGTTTTAAATAAAAACAGATCTTTTAATATGCCATATTTCTAGGCTATGCCATAACATTTTTTCATGTCAAAGAAAACTGAAACCAGGTGTTCTCATTTCAGGAATGCATCTTATATGTTTCTAAATGGATCAAATGATCCAATGTCAAAGTGTCTACAAAACCCCATTTTGTGTGTGTGTGTGTGTGTGTGTGTGCGCGCGCGCGCGCACACACACACACACACAATGGGGTTTTGTGTGCGTGTTGGGGAGAAGATGGTTGCTTTTTAACTTTCACAGAGAAGTCTTGTAACATAGCAGCACAGCACCAGATCCCAGTGATAGCAGTCAGGAAGATTGGATAGTTAAAAAAGACTCAGGAGTGAAAAGTAGAATAAAGAATAAGGGAAGAAAAGTCCATTAAAAAGAACAGAGTAAGAATAAAAAGGACCAGTTTTTTATCAAAAATTAATAATTTAATTTTTTTTTTTAAATTAAATTCTTTTAATTTTTGACATTGTTATTTTAATTTTTGGCATTGGTATAAAGAGCTTAATAAAATATAACTCTACAAATTCATGTCTTCTCCTTGTTGGATATCTGAACAATAGAGTAGGAAATGAATCCTACCATGCATATGGGAATATTTTGGGAAAATTTGGAAAAAAGTGCAAACCTAATAATAATGGTAAGCATTTACCTGACTTATGCTCAGGATATGGACTAGTCAGTGCTAACACCATGCTTAAACATAAAATATGCACAAGTTCACATGGAGAGAAGACACAAGAAATAGGAAAAGTCCCATTTACTACGTCATTGTTGATAGTGATATAATCATGCTGATTCAGGATACAAAAGTATACATAGAATTTGAAATTGGAAGTGACTGTTACTTAGTACTAAGCAAGTAAAAATGGATATCACATTGAAAAGAACAGTATAAGAAAGTTTTTTAAAAAATTAAAGTTGAGCAGCTTTTACAGGTAAACGACTATACAAACATTCTTGAATAAACAAATTGAAAAGATAAACCAAACCTTGGAGTCTCAGTGGCAAACTATGAAAAACACACTGATTGATTCAGCTAGGGAGGTATGTGGTGCAGTTGTCTACAAGGAAAGAAAAATAAGAATCCCATGGTGGATACAAGAAGCAGTCCTGGAAAAGACAAAAGCATACCAAAAGTTCTTAGCAAATAAGTCAGCAGATGCCCTGAAAGAATACAAAGAAAAATGCAAGACAGCTAAGTTATGTGTAAAAGTAGCTAAACAAAAGTCTTGGGAGGACTTTGGTAAGAGTATGGAAAATAAATATCAGGAAAGTAGCAAAATGCTCTGGAGGCTATTGAAGAAGCTTAGAAATGGAACAAAGAGTACTGTAAAAGGAATCAATGGTGACATGAAAACTGAAGATAAGGATTGAAAGTTTATTTTTCACTTAGTTAGAGTATAATAAAATTAGTTTAATCCTTTATCCAAGTGTGAGCAAACAAAGTTTGTGCCTGAAAGTATCTTCAGGATTGGGGTAAGGTGGTACAACACCAGGACAACTCATTGCAAAGGTGGAGCAAGCTACCAACATTCCTATCTCAGTATCTCCTATAATGCAAAACACATCTCCTTGTGGATATGTCTAATGTTATGCATTAAGGGAAGGGCCAATACCCAGACTAGTTTCGACCTTTATTGAGGTCTCTTCAGTGTTTGTTAAATTTATTAAAAAAAGGGTGGCACAACATTTGGCAACTCCTACAGGTAGAGATGACCTGCTAATGCTTCTGCCTGGTATCTCCACTTGGGCCTGGCTCCAAATGAAGAGACCTCAATAAAGGTCGAAACTAGCCTGGGTTGTAGAACTTCCCTTAATGCATAACATCAGACATATCCGGAAGGAGATGTGTTTGGCATTATGGGAGATACTGAGATAGGAGTGTTGGTATCTTGCTCCACCTTTGCAACGAGTTGCCCTGGTGTTGTACCACCTTACCCCAGTCCTGAAGATACTTTCAGGCGCAAACTTTGTTTGCTCACACTTGGATAAAGGATTAAACTAATTTTATTATGAAGATAAAGATATCTAGATGTCTGGAGTAATTACCTGGAAAGACTGCTAAACAAAACAAGCAGTGACAGAACCATACTAGTAAATTTTCAAGAGGAATGCAAAGAAGAGTACATATCAATACTTGAGGCAGAAAAAAAAAGCCGTCAAAAATTTGAAATGTAAAACGGTAGCTGAAGTATATGATATCTGACCAGAAATACTTAAGTGTGAATGTATAAAAGTTTTGCAGTGACTACACTGCATAATTCAGAGGGCCTCGTCAGAAGGTCGAATTCCTGATGATTGGAGTAGAGCTCTCATATCATCTATAAAAAAAGGGAATAAAGCTGAATGTGAGAATTACACAGAAATTTCTCTACTAAGTGTTCCAGGTAAGCTTTATGCAAGCATACATGAAAAGGGGTTTAGAAAGATTGTGGAAGAGAAACTTGGAGAAGAACAAGCCAGGTTATTGAGATTAATATAGATTGTCAAAATCAGATTATCACTTTAATACAAATACTTGAGAAACAGTGGGAATATGACAAGGATCTGTACTTAAATTTTGTAGATCTGGAAAAGGCATATGACAAGGGGGGGGGGGGGGGCCAGAGAAAAGCTTTTCAAAACACTATATGGGATGAATGGAACATTATCCAGAGTAATATGTAGTCTATATTTAGGTTGTAAGTCAGCAGTTAGAATTGAAGGAAATACAGAAAGAAGGTTTGATATAAAATCAGGGGTAATACAACGACGCACATTATTATTATTATCTGAGACCTCCAGGGAGTCAAGGACTCATCAAGGAAGGTGTAAATTACCCAACCCAGCTATCATACCTTCCCTTAAATTCATTTATACTAGATGCACTCACTGCACCTAAGGGCAAATTATTCCACTCACTATCTGCTCTCTGAGAGAAAAACCTAACTCTTACCCCTTTCTTGACTGAGAACAATCTTAACTTCCATGGATGCCCCCCATGTTCTCTCCCTGCCTTCCATATAATGAAAAATTTCATCATTTGAAATGCTATAACATCCATTCAAAAGTTTATAGACCTCTATCATATCACTCCTCTTTCTGTGTTAACTAAAGTCTCAATCCACATACTCACAATCTGTCTTCATAATCTAAATCCCATAATCTGGATATAATCTTTGTTACTCTTCTTTGCACCCCCTTTCCAAGACTTCTTTATCCCGTTGGAAACTGGGAGACCAAATCTGCACACAGTAACCTAGGTGGTCTTATCAAAACCTTATAAAGAGGCAAAATTACTTCCTTATCCGTACATGTCAAGGTTCATTTCAACATAGCAATTATCCTCTGAGTTGTATTTGCAACTTTTGCTATGTGACTTTTGAACTTTAAATTCTTATCCACCAAGATCCCTTGCTTCTTCAGTTTCTTGTAGCATAACTCCGTTAATATAACATGCCACTGGAACTCTAATCATGCCAAACTGATTTACTTTACACTTACTAACATCAAACTGACAGCCATTTTCGTTTGCCTAGATTTCCAGTCTATTCAAATAATTTTGTAATTGCTGAATATCAGTAGCATCCCTGATTGCCCTGCCCATCTTTGCATTATCAACAAACAATTGCAAATCTGATGATAGACCCTGCTTGATGTCATTAATGTATAGATTGAACAATAATGGCCAAAGGACTGAACCCTGAGGTACACCACTGGTCACCTTAAATCTGACAGATTCACAGCCAATGTATACCACTTTTTGATATCTGTCTGTCAACCATCCCATGATCAAGTCAAGAGTTTATATTCCAATCCCATATTATCCAGTTTATGCAACAGCCTTTCGCATGGTATCCTATCAAATGCCTTAGAAAAATCCAACATTATCAACAGGGGTCTGCAATTCATGTATACTAATGCTAGGAGTATTAGGAACAAGAAGGAAGAATTTTTAGCCTTGGTTGGCACCTCCAGACCACAGGTTATTGGCATTAGTGAAACATGGCTGACTGAAGATGATATAGCTAGTGGGATTGAATGTGAAGGGTATAGTGTGTTCAGGAATGACAGGGAGAATAAAATATGGGGGAGGAGTATTATTGATGATAGCTGATGAGCTCCAGCCAAGGAGAATAGAAGTTGAATTGCAGGATAGAGAAAAGAGCACATTTGAAGCCATTTGGTGTGAGATCGAGGCTAGCAGAACAAAATATACAATTGGGTACTGTTATAGATCAGGTGATGGAAAAGATGGTGGAGATAGTATGCATATGCAAATAGAAGAAATGAGCCGAAGGAGGGAAATTATTATGGGAGATTTCAACTATGGTAGCATTGATTGGAGGGAGGAGAGGACACATGGGAGGAAAGACCTGGATTTTATGCAATTATTAAGGGATAACTATCTGCGACAGCATGTAATGGAAAACACTAGGGGTCAGAGAGTGCTTGACCTAGTAATTTCATCTGAGGATTTGATTGTAACAAATATGACCACATTGCCACCAATTGGTGAGAGTGATCATAGGGTCTTGACTTGCGAGGTGGCTAAAGGTGTGGAATTTACAATTAAGACAGGGTACATGTGGAATTATCGGGCTGGTAAGTATGACAAGCTTAGGAGTTTGATTGGTTCAGTGCCATGGCATGTAAAACTGCAAGGGCTGGATGTTGATAGATGGTTAAGAAGTGTTTGCAGGAAGCAATGGCTGAATGTATACCTAGAGCCCGAATAATAAATCAAGTAGGGATTAAATGGATGAATAACACCATTAAGCTTGAGCTGCAGAAAGAGAAAGGTGAGCTGCAGGCACATGAACAGTATAAAGCCTAGACCAGAAGGGTAACAAGTGTGGTAAGAAAAGCAAAAGCGGATTATGAAAGAACATTAGCCATGCAGGCTAAAGAGAATCCCAAACAGTTTTTTCGATATGTTGCAAGTAAAAGAAAAAATGTATATGGTAGATTGATTTTAAAGAATGCCGATGGTATGGAGGTAACCGAATCAGTTGATATAGTAGAATTACCGAGTGAGAACTTTGCAAGAGTATATCATCCAGGTGGTGACATTGCAGAAATGGAAGAACCAACAGCTTATACGGGAATTGTGGTGAATGAAGTGGAGGTGAATAGTCTATTACAAAACCTCAATGTCAATTCATCTGTGGGTTTGGATGGTAAACCAGCTCGTGTCGTATGAGAAGGGGGCCAAAGAATTGTCAGTGCCTTTGACCATTTTGTTTAATTTGAGTCTCGGGTCTGGGTTAGTCCCAAAGGGGTGGAAAGAGGGGAAAATAGTTCCACTGCATAAAGGAGGTTCCAAGGCTGCTGTTGAAAATTACCGGCCGATCAGCATATCAGGAATTGTTGTCAAGGTCTTGGAAAAAATAGTCGAGAGGAAAATACAAGATTGGATAGATAGATGAAAATGGGATACTGTATGGGGGACAGCATGGTTTTGTGAAGGGTAGATCATGCCTCAGTAACTTGCTCACGTTATATAACACATTGACAGCTAAACTGGATAAGTGTAACGGGTTCTACAGTGATTCTACTGGACCTTGCTAAAGCCTTTGATAGGATACCACATGGAATTCTAATCAGTAAACTGCAGCATATGAGAATGGATAGGAGGATGGTTGATGGAGAGATATCAGAGAGTGGTTTATTCAGGAGTAGAGTCCAAAAGACAGCCTGTGACTAGTGGTGTGCTGCAGGGTTCTGTTCTTGGATCACTACTGTTTAATTTGTTCATTAACGATATAGGAAAGAATCTGAGAGGAACTGTGCATCTGTTTGCAGATGATGCAAAGTTAGGTAGAGCAATAGTGAATGCTCAGGATGTCAAAATTTTGCAGGATGATTTAGATAGTTTGGAGGACTGGGCTAAGGAGAATGGATGTCAATTTAATGTGGAAAAATGTAAGGTTTTGCATTTTGGGGTGAAAAGATTAGCAGCAGTATATCACATTGGTGGAAATGTACTCCAGGAGATTGACGAGGCCAGGGATTTGGGAGTGTTGGTGGATAGGGAGTTGAATTTTAGGGGACACATTGCAAAAGTGGCAAAATCAGCTCATCAAATCACTTGGATGCTGAAAAACACTGTAACGAGCAGAGACAAACAGGTTATTGTTCCTGTGTATCGAGCCTTGATAAGACCCCATCTAGACTACTGTGCCCAGATATGGATGCCAGGGTTTTTTCTCGATGGGGAGGAGATGGAGAGGATCCAGAGATGAGTGCCCAAGATAATAGCAGGTCTATGGAATGAACCTTATGAGAACAGGTTGATGATTTGTGGGCTGCAGAAATTGGTTGATAGGTGGAAAAGGTGGTGATATGATTGAGACATTTAAATTACTGAAAGGTTTCTATAAGATTAATTCAGAAGATATTTTTGAGAATAGGACTGGTAGTGGGAGGACTAGGGCCCATCCATGGAAGCTTGATAAGAGTGTGGTTAGCAGGGGTGTTAGAGCTAGGTTTTTACTTGGAGAGTGGTAAATGATTAGAATAAGTTGCCAGAGTCTGTTATGGGTGCCATGACTGTAAATGAGTTCAAGGTGAAGTATGATAGATACTGTGTGAATGTTGAATAGTTGTTCTTGACATGATGGGCCTCTCTCTGTGAGTCCAAGGACTCCTTGGAACTGCCCGTAATAATAATAATAATAGTGTATCCATTCCCTTTATACAACTCAGCAGTAACATTGTTATAAAATATGAGCAAATTGGTAAACATGACCTTCCTTTAGTAAACCCATGCTGTTCCTTGCAGAGCATAGCATGTTTGTTTATCCATTTCTGTATACGAGTTCTTACCAACTCCTCTAAAATCTTCATTACCACACCAGAGATACTGATAGGTCGGTAGTTAGACACATCAGTATTTGTTCCATTGTATAAGTGTGGAGCTTATACAATGGAACAAATGTACTTATACATTCCTTCCACAGGAATGGAAGGAATGTATAAGTACATTCCTTCCATTCCTGTGGTATCATTCCTGAGCTGAGACTCAAGTTATACAAATGTGTGAAAAACCTAGCCAATTCAGCTGAACATTCCATTAGCAAGCAGGCTGATATTCCATCTGTCCCTATTGACAAATTCTTACCTAGGTTATGCAAAAGCTCTTCAACCTCATTTTCATGAACCTCTAACTCTTCATCCAACGTAGCAGTAGCACTGTGCAACATGCTACATACACCTGGTTGATATATCTTAGCAAAGTGAGCACTCATTAACTGAACAATCTCCTTAGCTTCCGACACTCGTGTACCATCTACATTCAATAAAGTTATTCTTCCACATTCATTCTTTCTTTTGCTTGCAGCATAACAATAAAATTCTTTTGGATTGCCTTTAGCTTGCATGGCCAATTTCTTTTCATATCCCGTTTTAGCTTTTCTCACAATACTTGTTACTTTTCATGGCATGAGCTTTATATACTTCATAACTCCTCTCACTCTTATTCTCACGATATTCTTTCCACATCATCTTCTTCTTGTAGATCTTTTGCTTAATAAGGCTGCACATCCATTTCACTCCCAACCGATTTATTCTTCGAACACTAGGGATACATTGAAATACCGCCTCATTCAAGCACTTTTTCAAAGATTCCCATGCATTGCTGACATTTTTTCCATTCAGTAACTGATACCATGGAACCAAAGATAGTATTCTTCTAAGTTGATCATAATTTCCAGCTTTGTAGTTCAGCATGTAGCCTGTTTTAATTGGAGCTTCAATACTAGTAGATACTTTCCAAGAAAGAACAGCATGATCACTGTCACCAATTGGTGGTAAAATAGTCATATTCTTGACAGAGATCCCTTCTGATGCTATGAGCAAATCCAACACTCTTTGACCTCAGGTTCCTTCTTTCACACGCTGCTTGAGAAAGTTGTCTCGCAACAATTCAATAAATTCCAGTTCTTTCTTATCATGAGAGTTCTCTTCTACCCAATCAATGTTTGGAAAATTAAAGTCACCCATAATGATCATTAGCTTGGTGCCCATAAGGCTAAATTGGCAATGCATTTCTTTGTCCCCTACAACTGAGCTGCCAGGTCTGTAACAACACTCCGCCATATATTTTATTCTGTTAACCTCCACTTCACACCAGATAGACTCAAACTTATCGCTACATGGAACATTGTTACCATCATTGTTTTCTTGTATTTCTACCCTAACTGGACTTAAGTCATCTGATATCATTAGTAGCACTCCTCCTCCTCTCCTATCTCTTCTGTCATTCCTAAAAATAGTATATCTGTTACACTCAATCCCACTTACCATATCTGATTCTGATAGCCAGGTTTTACTAATGCCAACAATCTTAAGCCACATTGTATTCAATAAAGTAACAAACTCAACCCCTTTGTTTCTAATGCTCCTGGCATTTGTGCATAGGCATAATAAATTAATTCTTATAATTAGATATGCAAACTATTTGGTCTTGTTCTAGAATTTTCTCTTTTCCCTCCCCAGACATACTTAAAAGGTCCGAATCCAAAGCATATTTTTCCCATTCCTCCCTCGATGATCTAGTTTCCCTGACTCCCTGACATTGGGTCTCATACCAAGAAGTAATTTCTCCAGGTTTCTGATGCCAAAATGAATTCAAGTGCAGGCTATCATTCTTATTCAAATCTTTCCTGCCATCAAACACACCCCACACATCTAAAAACTCACATCCATATCTTCTAAATAGCCTGCACGTGAAATCATTTGCTATCATTGCCCTCCTTAACTCAGTGCTATCATATCTAGGTAGTAATCCTACAATTTTTACTCTTTCACATTTCTTTCCCGATTCTTCCAACAGACCTTTCATATCTTCTCTCATACTATGTATTATCTCTACTCTTATTCATCATGATGATGATGTCGCAGATGATGCTGTACTCCTAAACACATCTAGTGAAAGCCTCCAGGATTCTCTAACTAAATTGAATAACAACTAACAAATTTGGCATGAAAATCAGCAACAAAGAGACCAAAACCATGAAAACGGAGCACAGAAAACTTCAGCTGCATTCTGAATGGAGATCCTATAGAACAAGTAAAATATTTCACCTCAATTTTTAGTGAAGATGGTAGGTTAAATCTGGAAACAGACAACAGAACAAGCAAAGCTGGCATGGTGGATAGCCAGCTGAATAAATTTATATGGAATAAGAGAGAAATTAGCTAAAATACCAAACTAGCAGTATACAAGAAGTCTGCAAATCAGTTTTAAGTTATGAATCTGAGAGTTGGATTAGAAATAAAGCACTTGATTAAAGACAAGAGACTAGATATGAGGATTCTAAAAAAAATCAGGGAAGTGAACCAATGACATTAAGGACACAATCGATTAAAAATGAAGATATCAGGAAAGAAATTGACATTATTAGCATTCAGTGTCAGCAGAGCTAATCTGAGGTGGTATTTGCCACTTAAATAGAAAGGGTGAAGGAAGGTTAGCAAAACAGATGTTTGAAACCAAGATGGCAGGAAAGAGACCCAGAGGAAGATCAAGTCTGGGTGGATTTATTCAGTCAGAAGTGCCTCAGAAGCATGAAATGTTAGATATGACAATATTGGAGTGCTCACAAGTAATAGATTGATTTGGAGGAAAATTGTTGATACGAGATTAATAATAATGTAAACTCAATCGTGTAGTTCTGTCTAGTAACCCGAACACCCTTTGAGGGTAAACATAAGGAAATTCATGATGATGAAGTTTCATAAGTTATCAGACTTACTTCATCAGGATCATCAGCAAAAGTTGTACAATTAATTACACATATTAGATGTTATCAGAACTTCACAATTCATACATATAAATAACTAGAATAAAAACATTAAATTAATTACTGTATATGTGTTGAAACAATGTAGTTGCTGCTGTCACATTCTGTAGTATCGTACGTGTTATATCCTAGGTCCGTGGCAGTTAGATTTTTAATGAAAGCAGACCAAACATGATGTGGGACCGAGCCTTGATTTTTGCTACATTGTGCTTGGATCTGCAGCATTGCAGAGGCTTCCTTGATCTTTCTTGTAAAACAGTTATGATCAATATAAGACATTGTTTTTGTTGCCAAACTACTTGATGGCCTGTAGTAGTTGTACGGGATACCGAATCTTCTGTTATGCTGTCTTCTTTTTTTGATGTCTCTTATGTGTTCAGAACTGTGGATCTCTCCTGACTTTCCCGTTTGGCCTACATAGCAAATGCCACAAGTGCAATGAATCTCATAAATGACTATTTTTTTTTTTTTCATAGGATGATGTGGAGGTTTTGGTGACTGTAAGAATGTGGAGATTTTATGCAATGACAAAAAAGCCACTTTAATGTTGCACTCACAGAGTAACTTTGCCACTTGAGTCTTTCTTATATATATGGAGCTACCAGGCTCAACAGATACTTTGCCAAGTTTGAGATCCAGGAATCTCTACAATTGGCTGTAACAGAATAACTTTTTTTGTGCACGATAAATTCTTGGAGTAACAAATGTTTAGACAATGAAGATTTTTTAAATTCTTCTGGCCAATAAGATAACTTTTTGATCAATTCCACATGTCATATGCATAATAACATGTGGGATCCCAGTTTAAGGTGTAAAAATCTTCTATTAGGATGTTCATGTTCCCTACATATTCATCTTGGTTCATAACCACTGCTACATTTCCTTTATCTGCCTTAATTATTACTATGTTTTTATCTCGTAATTCTTTAAGAGCCATTAATTCCAATTTCGGTATATTTCAAGGTGGTAATTTAGTTTTGAGTAATAAAGCTGAAGTCTGAATACAGATGAAGTCTGTGCAGAGTCTCATGTAAGATGGCATATTCCCTTTTCAATGTGCATTGTAATGTCCTGTGGGGATAAGGCAAAATAAACAACAATTTTAAAGTGGTTTTTGATGTTTTTCTTGAAGCAAGCTGAATTTTTTAATTGAATTATATTTATTTTTATTAGAAACAGCTGTGGCTTTGTTGTATGTAAATCTATCAATAATATCCCATAAGTCTGCAGTGGTAACATAGCCAGTTTACTATGTACAGTGCACAATCACGATCTAGCTTTGAAAGTTCTAATCTAGTGGCTGAGATATGTTCTCTTAAGATTGCCAGTTCTGTTTTCTTGTAGATCCTATCTGCTTTGGATGAATGGAATGTTTAGGTGTAATACCATTGCTTTTTAACTTTAGACCATAAGCACTTATCATGAGCTTCTAAATGAATACATAAGTTTCTGTGGTTTAGCAGTTCCATAGATAGCTTCTGGCACTGAAGAAAAAAAAAATTTTTCAGTCAAAGTTAAGGAATGAAGTATGTATGTATGCACAAACCAAATTAGTGTTCATACTGTTTCTAAGTCTCCTTGGAGTCAGAAGATTCAGTAAAAGAGAAGAAAAAAAAGGCAAAAACATGGGTAGCGAATGGTATCCATGTTTTTATTTTCACTACCCATCCTGATAATACATTTCACACATGCAACTCTTATACAGCTTCCAGTGATTCTCTCTCATTTTCCCACTCCCTTATTACTGTAAGCAATAACTCCTCTATATCTAACAGGCTCTTGTTGCTAACTTTTATGTCATAATTAAATCACCTCTTCTCTTCCTATCTGCCAAGTTTTGCAAAATGCACCTAAAAATGAAGATACCAGAAAATAACTGGATATTATTAATATTTAAGGATGTATATGCAGAGGTAGCTTAATAAGGTACAGTACTTAAACCAAAATGAAAGATGAAATATGGACAAAACAAATGTTTAAAACAAAAATTGCAAGAAAAAAAGATCAAGACCAAGATATAAAAAGGTTGATGTTATTAGAATTCTTCAGAAGAAGTAAAGAGCTGATCAAATCAGATAAATTATATATCTGTTTGAATGTAAACTGTTGGTATCCAACTACTAATGAAATATTAATGGTATTGTACTGTCATAATACCTGACACACCTAAAATTAATGATGATGAAAAAGATGAAATGGTTTTTATGTAAATACTGATGAAAATGACTTGTGTAAAAAAAGCAGTCAAAAATTGAGTTTTTCAAATATATCTTCCATCACAATAAAATATTTTTAAACATATCACAAAATTATTTTTCTTTCAAGATCAGAGGAAAACAGAGGTACAATAAAGTTGTATTAATCTTTTGTAATACATGGGGGGGGGGGAGATAATGCCAGTTTGAATATAATGAGAAATAATTTCAACAAGAATAAAAATTTTTTAAATAACAAAGGAAAATTATTTTCTGTGCAAATAAAAATGAAAACTGCACAAATTGAAATTCTGATTAGGAAATCAAAAAAGTCCTTCAAATCATCAGTTTGTATTAGTGCCTCTGAGATGGTGTACTCATGGAAGTGTAATGGAGAAGATGAAAAATTTGCTTCTGTCATGGACTGATGGAATAAATCAATGTAAAATATCCATAACATGCATTAAATAGGAGTCTGTTCTAAATGAAGAAGGTGAAAATACGATTTTAGCGCAAGCCAAGATGGTTTTTCAGGTTCAAAAAATCTTTTGAACCTGAAAAACTCAACATCCAATATATTTGTGTAACAAAATGGCTTCTTCCCACAGAAGAAGCCATTCTGTTATAAAAAAATTTCTTGCAGGGGAATTCATATTAAAATTGCAGAAGAAGAGGGGAGGGAGAGCAGCAAATGCTGACACAGAGGCACATGAGAATTTTTGTTGCACTTCAAACTCATTTCATATGAAGATATTCAAATATCCTCACATATCAAGTGATTTTTTTCTATTTAATATCTTGGAAATCTCTGTACCAGTTCTGGGGTGTTGGGAACAGGCTTGTGTGAGCAAAAAATAAGCTGTATCTTCTGTGGGAAGAAGCCATTCTGTTACACAAATATACTGCATGTTGTTGAGTTCTAGTGAGATTCTGAGAGCTGGGACAAGCATGAGCTCAATGCAAGGTTTTTATCATTATTGTCAACAAATTCTTTTCCTTGACTGCCTCTTTAACTTCCTGAGTCTACCACAGCTTTCTGATTTTTTGTCCTTACAGACTACCTCACCACATGCCTGTCTGGCTAAATCAATCAATGTTTTCTTCAGGGTTTACCACTAAATCTGTAAGGTTTGGCTCTTGTTTTCAAACTCTTTCTTTTTTTTTTTTTTTCCAATAATGTTTGAGTCTACAGTTCACTTCTGAAAGCTGCTCAACTTTGATTCATTTTTAAACTTTCTTACATACCCCTCTTTCCAATATGAAATTCAATTTTATCTTGCTTAAAACTAAACAGTGATCACTTATTTTAATTTTTTTGTATATTCTTATGTCATAAACCAGTGGGAAAAAATCACTATCATAGTCAATGAAATTTAAACTAACTGACAATGGGTTTTATTAGGTTATAATATTACACATGATTTTACCGACTAATTTCGCTACGTGTCAGTTATTTTTAAATCTTTTTTTTTTTTTTGGTTGAAAATTCTACATACTCATCATAGTCAATGAGACTTTTATTCCTTGCATCAGACAGACTCTTATTCCTTGCATCTTCTTTCCATGTGAATTTGTGTATCTTTTTATGTTGGAACATGGTGTTAATAATAACTAGTTCATGTCCTGATCAGAAATCTAGCAAACACTTACCATTATTATTAGCTTTGCTTTTTTCGCCAAATTTTCCCAAAACATTTTTATGTCTGGTAATCATCTCATACTCTGCTGTTTAAATCTCCAACAAGGACCAACTTTTCCTTTTTCACTGTGTCAGTTGCCTTCTCTAATGCTTCGAAAAATCTCTATTTCTTCCATACAACTTTTGGAATCATAGGCACAAATAAGTCTCATTTTCCAGTTCCTTATTCTGATATCTGCCCACATCACTCTACTTGATATTGTCTGTCATTCAAGAAGATTATCCCGTATTTAGTGTTGAATAATATAGTCACTGCTTCTTTTCCCAGAATGTTATTGTCTGAACATAGCATTTTGTACTGATGCTTAAAAAGATCGCACATGTTTTTGTCTTCTTCGTTTCAGTCATACCTATTATGTCAATCTGATACTTATCAAATTCTTCTGCTAGCTCCATTTCTTTTCCATTGATAGTACCAATTTTCAATGCTGTTGAGATGTGTTCTGGAATTTGTTCCAGTAGCTGACTTTGTGCTGGATTTAACTGGACGATGCCCCCACAAGCATGAAATTTTGTCATGTTGTAACATCATTTTACATTGTGGTTTAAACCAATATGAATACAATTTTGGTTGGCTAAATCTCAAATCGCCAGCCCATCCTTGTTTGTTCAGCATCCAGGTAGATATCTAACAGGGTGCACCACAAGAAAGTGTGGACTGGACATTAGATCTGAAACCCTGGTCAGTTCTCCACATTCCTTAAGGGCTGCGTGGAGGCCAACTCTCAGTTAGACAGCTTTGACACTTAAGCACCCCAAGGTTTTTATTACATCTCAAAAAAACAAATTTTTTTTTTTTGAGATGCATCAAATTTTAGGGGGCACAGATGATAAACAGAGGCAATTTGTACATCCAAAGGAATGCAGGATGTCTATAAAGATTAAATTTCTGTCCTTTTCTACTTCCATAGTGAAGTTGATATGAGGGTGAAAGCTGTTGATTTTAGTTTTAGTTAAAAAAGAGGGTAAAGAATCTTTAAGGTGGAGCTGGATAGTGAAAACACATGAGAATAAGATGTTTTCTTAATGGTCAACACAGAAATTCATTAACAGAAGCAAAAGAGGACTCTCCAAAGTAACTTTATTTGTTTGTACAGTTTATTTCAGCAGGCAAAATAGCTAGGTGTAGATGATGATGAAGTCAAACAATTTAACTATGTTGGGAGGGAAGGTTTGTGATAACTAAGGAGTTTCAGTTAGAGTAACATTTGTAAACAAAGATTAAATATGAAAACTGACTATGATATCAGTATACTATAGAGATTAATTATTTAAAGTAGCCAACAGGCTTCATTTCGGCGATGGAAAACATTATTTAAATTAAGGGGATATTAAATCCCACGTTGTTTTAAAACCAAATAAGAAACTCAAAGATCGGAATCAGCGTTTCATGCCGAATATAGTAACTATAAACGTATTGGCGACTACTAGCGTAAGCTAAAGCACGTAGTTCAAACTAGGGCAACTCATTGCAAAACGATGAACTACGTGCTTTAGCTTATGCTAGTAGTCGCTGATACGTTTATAGTTACTATATTCAACATGAAACTCTTTGATTCTAATCTTTGAGTTTTCTTATTCAGTTTTAAAACAATGTGGAATTTAATATCCCCCTTAATTTAAATAATGTTTTACATCGCCGAAATGAAGCCTATTGGCTCTTTACTTTAAATAATTTATGGGTGCACCTTTTTGACAATTCGTATAGCAGAGTATATGAGTTCTTTTCGCTATACCCTTAGTATTATACTTTGGTCTAGCTGCTCACTGATGAGATCTCGATAAAGATCGAAACCGGTCTGGGTAGTGACATCCCACCATAATGTATAACATCATACATCTCCTAGGAGATGGGTTTTACATTATGGAAAATACTAGGAATAGCGATCAGAACTTTCTACACCTCTGCAACGAGTTGCCCTAGTTTGAACTACGTGCTTACACTAGTAGTCGCCGATACGTTTATAGTTACTATATTCGGCATGAAACTCTGATTCCGATCTTTGAGTTTCTTATTCGGTTTTAAAACAATGTGGGATTTAATATCCCCTTAATTTAAATAATATAGAGATTAAGTTTTTAATTTTGTCAGGAAGTCTTAGTTTTGTATAAAAGGACAGGAATTGCAATTTGGGAGATTAAAAGTCTATTAATAAATCAAAATTATGTAAATAAGGATGCTTTCTTACTAATATTGCAGGCACACAAATCCAGAAATACATTATAAATAAAAATTATGAAAAGGATGCCTTCTTACTGAAGTTCCAATCCATTCCCTTCCATAAACATATGCATCACTCAGCATAGTATCGAGGGTCCCCTGCATATCACGAAAGCTTTCTGGAACTAGATGCTGAATCTCTGAGTTATAGACTAATGTTGTATTGATCAAACTACTTGTAACTCCTACTAAGTGCATACTTTCACCATATATCTAAAAACAAATAATTCACAGTTTAAAAAACAAACAATTATTTAAAAAGAAGTTTTGCAAGAGAGTAAGAATCAAATTATATTTCTTAAATAACGTACCTGGGGATATGACAAATATCATTTTGAAATTTATTTTTCTCATAGAAAGGTTTATATGTTGATTATACATGATTTAACTTAGGAATTCACAACGTACACTAGAATATAAATTAAATTAAACTTTAATATATATTTCCAATATTTCAGCAACGTCACATTGCCATCTTCAAAGGAACTTAAAATAAAGACGAGCACGCAGGCACTACACACAGTAAATGAGGACGAAGCAAGGAAGCTACTGTTTCTCCTAAAAGTCCTTATGATGCCCCTAGCGGGCTATGTAGGTATTCTTGGCCATTGGGCCGAAGGTCTCCTGATGTAAGTCTCCCAAATTTGAGGCAGTCTCGTGCAACCAAATTTGTTGAGGTTTGGCATGTTTCTTAGGGCTGAGGCTGATTCCATGAAAAGTCTTTCAAATTTGAACTTGCTACAATATATTATTGTAGCTTTCTTCCACCGTATTCTGTGGCATGTATTCAGAGCATGGTCTACAAGACCAGAGTGGCTATACTGGTGAAAACGGATGTAGTCCTTGTGTTCTGAATTTCTGATATTCGCTGTCTTACCTGTTTGGCCAAAGTAGGAGAGCTTACAGCTGCAAGGGACCTGGTATACACCAGGTAGGTCTAGGAGAAGTGGTTGGTCTTTAGTGGAGCAGATAGGGGATGCCAATTTTCTATATGGTCTGTAACAAGAGGTCAATTCACATTTTTTTAAGATTTTGGTAATTTTTTCTGAGGTGCATCGGATGTAGGAAATGGTGATGGATTTAGAATAATCCTTGTTGTGAAGGGAAGGAAGGTTGTGGTTTACTGATTTCAATATTTTCTGGATTTTTTTGGGGGGGGTAGCCATTGGCTGAGAAAGTGTTGAGGATGTGATTTAGTTCAGTGGTTAGGGCATTGTCATTTGAACAGATTAGTTTAGTAGGTAGACCATGTTAATACCAAGTTTGTAGCAAACAGAACTTGCATCCCTTTAATAAGTTCATGTCGCCGAATTGAAGCCTTTGGCTCTTCATTATAATTAATACTTTAATAGGACACCTTTTGGCAATTCTCATTAAAGGGATGTAATTTCTGTTCGCTACAAACTTGGTATTGACATGGTCTACCTACTCACTGATGAGACCTCAAAAAAGGTTGAAACCGGTCTGGGTAGTGACCTTTTCTCATAATGTTGCACAATAATACAGTTTAAGTTCACATTATGGGTAAATATCAAGAATAGTGATCAGAGCTTGCTCCACCTTTTACATGAGTTACCTCAGCTTGCACTACCTTCAAGGGTCAGTTGCTGCACTATCCAGGTATTTGTTTACGCTTGGAATCACCGAACTTTATACAGTTTCTATATTCGGCATGAAACTCTGAGTTTCTTATTCGGCTAAGAAACAATATGGGATATAATATCCCTTAACTTAAATAAGTTCATGTCGCTGAATTGAAGCCTTTGGCTCTTCATTATAATTAATTGCTATGGTGTATTATTATGGCTTTCTTCCATCGTATTCTGTGACGTGTATCCAGAGCATGGTCTGCAAGACGAGAGTGGCTATACTGGTGAAAATGGATGTAGTCTTTGTGTTCTGAAATTCTAATATTCCTGTCCTGCCTGTTTGGCCAAAGTAGGACAGCTTACAGCTGCAAGGGAACTGGTATACACCAGGTAGGCCTAGGGGAAGTGGTTGGTCTTTAGTGGAGCAGATAAGGGATGTCAATTTTCTATATGGTCTGTAACAAGAGGTCAAGTCGTGTTTTTTTAAGATTTTGGTAATTTTTTCCGAGGTGCCTCGGATGTAGGGAATGGTGATGGATTTAGAGTAATTCTTGTTGTGAAGGGGGGGGGGGGGTGTTCACTGGTTTCAATATTTTTTGGATTTTTTTTTTCGGTGGGGGGGGGGGGGGAGAATAGCCATTGGCTGAGAAAGTGTTGAGGATGTGATTAAGTTTAGGGCACTGTCATTTGACAATGCCCTAACCATTTGACAACACGTTCTCCTAGCTGACGCAAACAAAGCTATTTGGGCGCTTGTAGAAGAGCTATTGATAACAAGTTCAATCATGGTCAATTTTATATGACATCTTGTGCACTGTGGCAGATAAAGAATTTGAGAAAATACAGGGTCAATATATCAAGAAATTTGAGAAATTAAAAAAGAACTCCACCTCCGAAACAAAACTTCCAACCAACACTATAGTCAACCTTTCTTCAGTTACGTTGAAGCCTGCAGCACTCATCGCTCTTTCACGTGGCCACAACTTCGGCATTGCTACCAGAAAAATACTGGCTGAGGGTATAATGATCCAGATTGAATGCTGGATCCGCCACCTTCCAAACCACATCACCAACAATATTAGACTGGATTTAGCTTGTGTTCTCGCTAAAGCAAAACCACCAAAAACCAACATATCCAATAGTGAATATAAAGCTCTGCAGGAAATGAAGAAAAACAAATAAATAGCAATCACCAAAGCAAATAAGGGAAACACCACCGTAGTACTCAAACAAATGGACTACACAGGTAAGCTTAATGCTCTATTATTAGATCGGGCTACTTACCTCCCTATTGAATACAATCCTACCAACTCACAAATCAGAAAACTCCATAGGCTCCTTAAGAGAGTCACTTCTTGGCCTGTAGAAGTTACTAACAAATTAAAACCATTTAACTCAATACCCCACCTTCCCCAATATATATATGGACTCCCAAAAATACATCAAGAAAATGTGCCATTATGTCCCATAGTGGATGGCATTGATTCCCCCACATATACATTAGCTAAACATTTGGCCAAAGCGCTCAACACACCATCACACACAAAAAACTCGGTCCACTTCAAAGCCAGCATAGAAAACCTTACACTCCAACATACTGACATAATGGTCAGTTTTGACATCTCCTCCTTATTCACAAATGTCCCACTCAAGGAAACCTTAGAGCTAGTCCATGCTAAATTTCTCCCGATATCTCACCCCTATTTCAGTTCACAATGAACTCAGGCTATTTTGTTTGGCAGGGAAAATTCTACACACAAATAGAGAGGACAGCCATGAGTTCACCACTCTCCCTACCCTTGGCCAACTTCTTTATGAGACTTTTGAAGAGAAAGCCTTAAACTCTGCCCCACAAAAACCAACCATATGGCTTCCCTACATTGATGATGTGTTCGCTATTTAGCCACATGGCTATGATACGCTCCTCTCCTTCTTAACACACTTAAACAACCAACAGCCCTCCATTTCCTAGACACGTTCACCCGCCAGCCTGATGGAACTTGGTTTTCTCAGTTTATAGAAAACCCATCCATACAGGCAGATACATTCACCAACAATCCCACCCTCCTCACAACAATATAGACAATGACAATGCCCTAACCACTGAACTAAATCACATCCTCAACACTTTCTCAGCCAATGGCTATCCCCACCCCCCAAAAAAAATCCAAAAAATATTGAAACCAGTAAACCACAACCTTCCTTCCCTTCACAACAAGGATTATTCTAAATCCATCACCATTTCCTACATCCGAGGCACCTCGGAAAAAATTACCAAAATCTTAAAAAAAATGTGCCTTGACCTCTTGTTACAGACCATATAGAAAATTGGCATCCCCTATCTGCTCCACTAAAGACCAACCACTTCTCCTAGACCTACCTGGTGTATACCAGGTCCCTTGTTCAGCTGTCCTACTTTGACCAAACAGGCTGGACAGTGAATATCAGAATTTCAGAACACAAGGACTACATCCGTTTTCACCAGTATAGCCACTCTGATCTTGCAGACCATGCTCTGGATACATGCCACAGAATAAATACAGTGGAAGAAAGCCATAATACACCGTAGCAAGTTCAAATTTGAAAGGCTTTTCATGGAATCAGCCTCAGCCCTAAGAGACATGGAAAACCTCAACAAATTTGGTTGCATGAGACTGCCCCAAATTTGGAAGACTTACATCAGGAGACCTTCAGCCCAACGGCCAAGAATACCTACATAGCCCGCTAGGGGCATCATCAGGACTTTTAGGAAAAACAATAGCTTCCTTGCTTCATTCTCATTTACTGTGTGTAGTGCCTGCATACAAGTTTCTTTATTTTAAGTTCCTTTGAAGATGGCAATGTGATGTTGCCGAAATATTGGAAATATATATTAAAGTTTAATTTAATTTATATTCTAGTGTATGTTGTGAATTCCTTAAGTTAATTAATAATCTTTTTATTTTTGCAATATACATTAAGATAATCATGTTATATTCTTGCCTGTACTGTTTATATTTAAAAAAAATAATAATAAAAAAACGTCTTACAAAAAATTTTGAAAACTCGGGAAACCATAAAACCTTTACGTAATCTACTACTGTAGATGAGAAACATACTGCAAGAAGAAAACACATGGAAAAGATATTGAGCAGAAACAAAACTACATCCATGATAGTAGACAATGCAATGAATCAATTACAAGATCTAATCATACAAACTGTTCTCTTTAAATAGGATAAAGATTTTTCCGACATTCAGGATACATCACCAATCCCCATAAAAAATGCGGCAAAAGTATTTTGTGGCAGGAGGAATTTGGGAATGACCTGAACGGCTCACTGTAGGGAGTATGGGAGTGGCAAACTCAAGATATCTGATGCTGGACCATGATATCTGTTATATTATCTGTATACTGATCCCTACTCTTTTCTTTCTTAACCCATTACTATTAGAGTATTCGAGGGCCAGGGATGAATCTTTTCTATTTTACTATATTTCTTCGCCTCATGCAATGAGAGTCTGCCTTCTCTCTAAGGTATTTGTCTTACTAGTAGGCTGAATCCCAAGATGCCTGGTGAGTGTGGAATGACTGACCAAATACCTCCTCTCTTCCACCACCACCTGCAAACAAATAAAACTGATAAAAATTGAAGGCTGTACCAGCCAAGGCCAAAATAAGCATATTATCTCAAATGCGACATTTACTTCTCATACTAATGACAGAATTGACTCAAACCAAAATGGGAGGTCCTTTCTTGATAGTACATCTGTGAAGAAACACCCTGGGAAGAAAATTAAACATCTGTACTTATAACGTAAAAACTATGAGAGGAGAAGAAAAAGAAGAGCTGTGTAAAAAACTGGCAAAGAAAATGGAAACACTACAAGCATTTGTGCTTAATAGTGAAAATAAGAAGATTGAAAATCAATAAGTGTGATTTAAGCATAATACAAATATATGCACCCACTTCCAGTTATACAGATGAAGAAATTGTAATGGGCAACTTTAACTGTAAAGTAGGTAGGAAACAACAGGGAGAAAGTGCTTTAAGTGTGCAAGGTATGGGCCAAAGAATGAGAGGGGAGAAGAACTTAATGAACTGGCAGAAAGCGAGGGATTGTATACAGGAAATACTTTTTTAAAAAAGTGAACTAAACAAAAATGAACCTGGAGATCATTTTTAACGAAATTGATTATATTATGTGAACAACATGGAAATACCAGATATATCTGTTATAAATACATTTTAAATATAATCTAGTATATTTAAAATATAATTATATTTTAAATATAATCATACAGTTTAAATATGATCGTCATCATATGCTAGTAAGAGAGGAAGGATAAAAAAAATAATCATCAAGAGGGAGAGAAATGCATCTGTTAATGAAAAAACCCATACTAGAAAGTGATGACATAATAAACAATAAAGAAACAAATTGAGGAAATAATGGAAGCTGAAGGAAAAAAGTATGAATGAATCAAGCTTATCTAATAGAATGGAAAAAATAGCTTCAACAATAATAGAAGTTACTAAAAGTTGAAAAAGAAAATTTATTATTATTATTATTACATGACACCTCCAGGGAGTCCAGAGACATCACTGAAAAAACTCAGCACCATCTTTTCTCTTTTAGAGAAACACTTAATTTATGGACACTTGATCTGATAAAAAAAATGAAGAATTAAGGACAAGGACACACAGAAGTAGCAAAGACAATATAGAATTTGGGTAAATGCAAAAATTACTTAGAAAAGAAATAAAAAATGACATCAGAAAATATTATTATTATTAAGAGAGACCTCCAGGGAGTCAGGGACTCATCGAAGGAAACCACATACTACATGCACCAGTTATAATTATTCTCGAATTATTCACACTGCTCGAACTCACAACATCCAATGGCAATCCAATACAATCAGGCACCACCCTATGAGAGAAAAATCTAGCCCTCATCTCCTTAGTGGCATCCATTCTCAGCATTCTCGGAAGCTGATCATCATCATCATCCAGAGAATCATTTCCAGAGATTTTGATCATGTCTGGCATTAGGTAATGACTCTCTCTCTTTCTAGTTGGTCACTACATGACATAATGGATGGCTCTCACTCTTTGAGTTTCACCACCACTGCAGGAGTGCCTCAGGGCTCTGTCCAATCAACTACTCTCTTTCTCCTGTATACAAATGACCTACTTATAATCACCACTAATCCAATTCACAGCTGTGCAGATTCTCCATTCATCCGACTCATTTAACACATTATGCAGTGCCAGGACATCCCAAGCTTTAAGATCATCTATGAACAAAATTTTAAACATTGATCTATGTGGCATCCTTCAATCAGGCAAGGATAATCTGGTTATCTTTGATACCACCAAAATGCAGTCTTGACTTTTCTCTCATGAAAGAGATCTCAGCTCACCTACTCTTACTCTCAGTAATATATAAATCACCAGACAGGATCAGATCTCAGCATGGACTGACATTTACCTCCAGTCTCACCTAGCATAAACACATCACACTAACAGCATCCTCAACATCCAAAAAAACTGGCATTCTCTTTGGTTCAAGATGCTATTTTATACCAACACAAATCTTAACTTTATACTGCCAAATCCCAAATTGATATAATCCCAAATCCACCCATCCTTAGAATACTGCTCACATGTTTAGGTGGAGCACATAAAACCAACTAAACAGTACTAGACATTTAATAGACGTCCACATTAGACGTAGCATAATTTTTTAAATAATGGATTCACACATATAAGAGAAAACTAAATAGAATTTATTACTCCTATAGATTTCGCTCAATATGTCATTAGCTTCATTCAGGGAGAAAGAAGAACTGGTAACAACATTTAAATTCTGAAGCCCTATGTCGCCATCCTAATCTTAATCAGACATACTGTATGCCTATCTGTAAGTTTTGGGAAGTCATAGCTATTAATTGTTTATAATTTTTTTAATAATTAATTAATTATAAATCTAAACCCACATCTCTGAACTTTAATAGTGTTTCCTCCTACTGTACAGCTGCAACTGAGATACTGATATTATTATGCATGCTGTATGAGTTGTTCATGTATTCAAAAATTTAAATGTTGTTACCGGTTCTTCTGCCTTCTTCCCGAATGAAGCTCATGACATATAGAGTGAAATATATATGTACGAAGCTGTTATTTAAAAAATTACATTTCCACTAAATGATTCTGTTCAGAAGAGAGCAATTCGATTCACAGATGATCCCTCGCTTACAAATTCACTTCAACCTCTATCTCACAGATGGAATTTTTTGGCACTGTAGTGTTTTGACAAAAAAGACATCAGAAATAACTTGGACACTAAAAAGTCTTCTGGTCTCGATGGTATCTCTCCAGATGGTCTCAAACACTATGTCCCAGAGATAATACCTGTCTGCATCATTTCTATAATCTTTTATGCATAGCTGGTGCTTATCCCAATGTGTGGAAGCAATCACATACTGAGACTATTCCAAAAAAGGAATGCTAAACTTGTGTTAGCAGGTGCAACCATCATTCCTCTGCTATCTGTTGCACCTGATAATACAAGAGCAGCAGCTGTTCAATATCCCTTTAGTGTACAACTCCAAACACACTGAACCTGCTTCTCTTCCTCTTTTATTCCATCTATCTGTCCTCTGGAACAGCCTTCCTCATGAAGTATTTCCAAACAACTACAACCTGTAACTCATCCAAAAAAAAAAAGTCAATAAACTTCTATCTCTCAATTCTCATATGCACCTCCCTTCCCACACACACACGCACACATGGCACTGATGTGTTTATAGATTCTTAAACTTTTCATGTATAGGATCAACACACATATATAAGAAAATTAAGGTGGTATGGTTACTAAAGCAGAATAGAAGATGAAGGATTAGATGAACAGTCATTTGAAAAAAATGGTAGGGAAAATATCAGAATATCAAAATCCAGATGGACTACAGTTATAGTATTTTAGAAAATAAAAAAGTAAGAGCTGATTAACTAGAAATGTAACATATAAGGATGTGAGAGATGTAGCCTGTATGTGTTGAACTATCAAGAGAATTCTCTACTCCCTTCGAAATTAATGCATTGGACAATAATGATGAAAATGATAATCACAATGCACAGTAACTTATTTTACCAAAACTATTCAATTATTATGATTAATTGTCAATTATAATTAACATGTTGACCATAACTTTCAATGGTTGACTGGATAAAAGCACCCACTCAGAAGTGGGTGACATACAGTGATTACAGAATAGCACATAACAGATTGCAAGGATAAAGATGTAAAACACTATAGGTAGGTGGATTTATAAACATGCTTTCCAATGGTTATTTTGCAAATATCTAACATTATGACAGTCAATATGTTCAAATTATACTCAATGTAATTAAAACATCTCTTGAATAATCAAGAGATGTTTTAATTACATTGAAATAAAGCTTACCTGTACAGCAAGAAATATAGCACCAAAAACTGTAAGAATAAACACCAGAAGTATTACTCCAATACTTGTAAATGTATCAATAGATCCCTCCAAAGTGGTGACTACCTAAATATTTTTTTTTAAAAAAATAGTAAAATTTTAATAGATATATTTAAAAAAATTACATTTTAAAATGCTTAAATATTATATATATATGATTAGTACTATTTACATTGAGTGTGTCAATGTTAATTTCGTGTCTTTTAATATTTTTCTATGTTCTTATCGCCTGATGAAGTCATTCTTGACGAAAAAACGAAATTTGAAAACGATTTATTTGAAAAAACGAAACATGTTGCGTTTTTTCAAATAAATGTCATTGTGTTATAATTCTCGGGTTTTAAGTCAGTTAATTTAGAAAAATGAATATATATATATATATATATTGATGCTATCATTCTTAATTTTTAATTATAAACAAACCATAAAATAAATCACACAGATTTTTTCTAGATTAATTATACTCCACAAAAAATTATATTCTTATTTTCATATTTTAATTTTATCCCTTCAGATTTTTCATGAAAAACTTCAATGGATTGCTTGATTCAGAAAAATATCAGATTCTTTCTCTTCTTAACTATATATGGCAGATACTATCCTATATAGTTATTGCACTATATGGCTGGCAACCTTTCATGCAGATAATTAATAAAAAAAAAAAAAGAAAAAATTAAGGAATGCTGTTATTACTGTTTTGATTTTTATGGCATATTAGCAACTATGGCTATAATGCATCAAGTTGATAAAATATAAAAAGAAACAGTTTTATATAAAAATTTAAGTGTATATTGATATCAAATCACATAAAAACATTTAACTGATAAATCTGAAACATTGTATAGGTTAATTTGTTGCAAAAAATTTAAAAATCCTAGATATATTTGAAGAATCTAATAAAATCTGTCAAAGCTCAAGCAAATTGTTAAAAGCATTCAAATAATGGGTGCAATCATTAACAGAAATGTGGAAATCTTATAAATTACGATGAATGGTTAAAACTGAACAATACTCACACACTGGCACAACACAAAGGAAGGACTGTGAAAGATGATGATCCTATGATGAGCCTGTAGTTTGTTACTGATTCCCTGTTCTTTAAGAGATACTTGTCCCATGAGAGGTTTCTTTTAATTAACACAAAAACACAAGGAATACTATTTATTTAAAGCCATATATTTCAGCCTGAATATTACAGGCCACCATCAGTGTCAATGATAGTTAATTACGAGGTAAAACATGAACAATGGATTGATTTGAAAAAGTAAGAGCTACACAATGCTTGCATTGTTCTATGTATAACATCACTAGACTCTTTCTTTTTCCAATCAATCCATTGTTTGACTTAGGAGGCATCTTGAAGCAGTGCCATGGCTTGACAAGCTATAAGGAAAGAATGTCAATAGTGCATGGCAAGCAGTCAGAGATCATTTGAGAGAAGCAGTATCCGACTGCAAAGCCAAGGTCATGAGTATAAACTAAGTGAGGGTTAAGTAGATGAGTGGAGATATAAAGTAGGAGCTGTAAAACAAGAAAACACTATGGAGAGAATATAAAGAAAATGGTAATCAGCATACTCGTAAGCAGCACCAAGTATAAGCAAAAAGGGTAACTAGTATGGTAAGAAAGATCAAATTAAATTATGAGAGAAAAATTAGCTAAGCAGGCCAAAAAATCCAAAAGAGTTTTTTCATTATGTAGCAAGTAAGTGGGAAAATGACTATGGTTGGATGACTTTAATCAATGCTGATGGTAGGAAGGTTATAGAGACAAAAGAAATAGTTGAGTTACTGAGTGATCATGTAGCAAAGGTGTATCATTCAGATGGAGATTTTGCAGTTGCTGATGTGACAGAGATACATGTCAAAATTGAGGTAGATGAACAGGAAGTGGTCAGCATATTAAAACAAATCAATGTGAATACAGCAGTGGGGCTGGATAGTATGTCAGCCGTGTACTACGTGAATGTGCAAGAGAACTAGCATTGCATCTGATGAAGTTGTTCAATCTAAGACTCAACTCTGGCAAGGTTCCAAGGGAGTAGAAAGAGGATAAAATAGCTCCATTATCATTCATTATATTAAGGTGTCTCCAAGGCAGAAGAAGCAAACTCCAAACAATTAATATATCAGGAATGGTTGTTAAAAGTATTGGAATTAAATTAAAATCCAACAGTGGGTTGATAGAGATACAATATTCTATAGTTGGCAGCATGGTTTTGTAAAGGGTAGGTCCTGTCTTAGTAATTTATTTGCATTTTATAATAAAGTGACAGTGGAACTGGATAAAGGAAATGGCTATACCATGATACTACTGGACTTTAAAAAGGCATTTGACAGAATACCACATGAAAAACTATTACAAAAGTTAGAGAAAATAAGGGATATGAAGCTAGTAGCATGGATAGGAGTGGGCTGACAGGTGATGGTGGAATGAAATCTAGAGCAGAAGGGTAACTAGTGAAGCACCTCAGGGTTCTGTATTAGGGCCGTTACTCTTTAATTTGTATATCAATGATGCAAAACTGTGGAAGATAATAGTAATGTAGGTGATGTAGATATCCTGCAGGATGATTTAAATAAATTGGCATGGTGGGCAAAGGATAATGACTGTCAATTTAATGCTGCAAAATGTAAGATTATGTATGCACTTTGAGTTGAAATAGATGGATACTGTGTGTCACATTGATGGTATTGGATTGCAGGATAAGGCTAGGGACTTGGAGATAATGGTGAAAAGAGAGAGTTGAAGTTCAAAGGGCATATTGCAAAAGTTTGTTAGGGAAGTTATTATTTCCCTTTATAAGGCTTCCTAATAAAGGGAAATAATAATAGCTTCCTCAAGAATTCCAGTGTACTACGTGAATGTGCAAGAGAACTAGCTTCCTGAAGAACTAGTCTCCAGGGGAAACATGAAAGAAAGCTCAGTCATCGTTCCATTAAACATTATTTTTGTATAATAAGTCTGGTATGGTTCTACTATTGCTTCAATTATTTTCAATAGTATGCCATAATAACTAAAAATTTTGAACATCCTTGGTCTACTGATTGATAAACATGAGAAATCCATGAAATTTAATATTAAGGGAAGGGAGTTTTATCTCTTGCTCTTTCTAGCAACCTTCTAAGGCAAAATTGGATGCAACATATAAAATTGTTGCATCCAATTTTATGTGATGTGGGTGTGTTCAACAGTGCTTCTGTTTTTCAAGAAACTTGCTTGATTTTTGAGTAGAAGAAACATAGTCCCAACCCTCCTGCAATGGGAGAAATACAGAGTGACATCATCACACACATACACGCACAAAAGGAATTAGAGATGACAAAGATGATACAAAAACTGAAGATATTCTTGATGTATGGAGTAATTAGTTTGAAAGATAATTAAATACCACAAGCAATGACAGAACTGTGGTGAAAAATATTCATGAAGAATGCAGGTATAAGGTCATCAGAAACCTGAAATGTGGAAAGGCAATCAAAGTAGATATCTAATGATATTTAACTACAAATACTCAAATAAGATATAAAAGTTTTGGAGCTAATACCTATTGATATTGTTTATCAATAGTTATATATAATATAACTACATACTCAAATTCCCAATGATTTGAATAAAACTCTTATAGATTCCATCTATAAAATGGTAAATAAAAGTGAATATGAACAAAGAATTTTCTACTCAGGGTTCCAGACAAGATTTATGCAAGCATCTTGAAAAGCTAAACAAAAATGGAGGAAGGGCTGTACATCTTCACTTCATGCTTCTCTCACTGAATCACTTGATATTTTCTTTCTGTCACTGAGTCTCCAATCTCTGATTCTCTTTCAACTTTTTTTTTTTAATATATTTGTATAGTGGGAATAAACAGAATGAAATTTATATGGAATAAGAGAGAAATTAGTCATTTGATGTTTTAAGGATACTTGTGACATAAAGACTGAATAATATAAGCACGTAAACACAAGAAAGATATTTAATTAACCAAATATTTCGCTCTGGAAATAGCAGATCATCTTCAGTGGCACTACAGTGTCATTTTTTTAAAAACTGTTCTTGTAGTGCCACTGAAGATGGTCTGCTATTTCCAGACCAAAATATTTGGTTAATTAAATATCTTTCTTGTGTTTACGTGCTTATATTATTCAGAATTAGTCAAAACACTAAACTAGCTGTCGAACTTGGTTTTAACAAGCACTACAGGACTCACAAACTTACCTTGTTATAGCCACTACTCACTATATCAGCAATGAGTTGAATCTCCTATTTTTTTTTAATTCTCAATATGATAAAAAATAGATTCAAAAAAATAAAATAAGTATTAGAGTGAAAAAATAATATAACTACATACCGATATTATTTGCATGAATATGCTTGTATAAACTACAATACACTTAATAATATTAAACACAATTTATTTGTCCATAATTTTAAAATCATACACTTATTATAAATAAACAGTTTATACATCTGTAATTAAAAACAATTAGCATTCTTTTTAATTACAGTCTTTTTAAAAAACTGACACAATGATGTTATGTCAGTTTTTAAACCAATCCAGCCAACCACTGCTACATATAAAATTGTTGCATCCAAACTGTTTGGCAAATTTTTCTGCTTGAGCTTTTAAGATCACACCATCTACTGAGAATCCTGCATTTCTTTGTGTACCACTGAAGCAATGCTTCATTGACATTTGGGTTTGTTTTTAACTAATTTTACAGTCATGGTGGTGTTGGGGTAAATTGAGGGAAGAGGGCCAGACGCTAGACACTGGAGAGGTAGGTAGTGAGGAGATAGTCCCCAAGAACAAGATTAGGTTACAAATTGGCCTGTAAGCTAATGCAGGTGGTCATAAAAGCTGCTTCTTTCATTTTTGTCTACTTCAAGAACTAGGTATTCCAAGAGCTACCTGAGCAATTAAGAACATTGCATAGTTACTAAAATTTGTATGGTACATTTTTGTAGTATGCTCATTATAAAAGTGAGTAACTGTAAAGAAATATGTGTAAATTAAAATCATGATGGCCTTTTTTCTCATTACAGCCATGATCTCATTATTTACATGCTTGTTACAACAAAGTTCAACAGTATATAAAAGACAGTGTTCAAGCCAGTGTTAATTTATAGATCTGAGAGCTGAATTAGAAATAAAAAGTTGATCAAAGACTGTGGATAAGAGTTCCAAGAATAATTAGGGAATTATTAGGATGGTGGCATCAATGTTAAAATAATTACAAATCGAGATATTAGGAAGGAACTTGATTATTAGTATTTTTAGCATTTACAACAATGTGTGAACACAGCTAATCTCAGGTAGTATGGTCACTTAAACAGAATAAGAGAGTAATGATTAGCAAAAGGTGTTTGATGCTAGGAGATGGATGTGGTTAGAAGTGACTTAGAAGACTGAAATATAAGATCTGACAGTACTAGAGTCCTACTGTATATAGGCCTGGATGCTTCCATAGAGGAATTCATATAAAAAACAACAACAACATTATATAGGAGGGGGGGGGGGGTCTGGAAAGTTCTGATGAACACCTAGAACAAAAATTAATTAATTTTATGTTTTCTTATGTATCCTAAAAGAAAAAGAACAAATTATAGGTATTATTTCTGGGAAAATAAAACCCTTCAACTCCCATGTTACTCCTATAAAACTATTATTTTTACGGCTGTTTTGGCCTGCTTTTGTTTAGGAGTGCCTCTGTTTTAATGTCATTGGCTTTTTTACTCAAGAATTCTTAGGGGATTGCAGATGTGTTTTAGAGACAAATATATGTAGCATAATAGAAGAAAATTCGCACATACCTTTTCTTGGATGTTGTCGCCTGTCTTCTTTCTGTGGTGTGCATACTTCTGCTGTTATGGTGTTGAAAGGGGGGGGGAGGCTCAGGCAATGTGGAAGAATTAATTTGAAAAAAACCCAGGTTTTTTGTATAATATATACATATATTATTTTTAAGGGTGGGCGGAGTGTTTTTTTGTAGGGTGGGATAAGATGAAAAAGGGGGCTGAAAATAGCAACTGTTTTTTAGCGGAAGGGGAAGGGTTTATAGGAACCCTCTCCCTGGCCCCCCCTTTTCCCTTAAACCCTTCCCCTTCCTCTAAAAAACAGTTGCTATTTTCAGCCTCCTTTTTCATCTTTTCCCAGCCTACAAAAAAGCGCTCCGCCCACTTAAAAATAATATATGCATATATTACAAAAAATCCGGGTTTTTTTTTTCAAATTAATTCTCCCACATTGCCTGAGCCCCTCCCCCCCTCCACTCTCCTTTCAACATCATAACAGCAGAAGTATGCAAACTGCAGAAAGAAGACAGGCAACAACATCCAAGAAAAAGTATGTGTGAATTTTCTTCTATTATGCTACATATATTTGTCTCTAAAATACATCTGCAATGCCCTAAGAATTCTTGAGTAAAAAAAGCCAATGACATTAAAACAGGGGCATTCCTAAACAAGAGCAGGCAAAATAGCCATAAAAATAATAAAGAACAAATTATTGTAATTTGATGAAAGATGAGTTGAAGGGTTTTAAGATATGTTCATTCCTGTGGTTATATTTCTATCTTCTAAGGCACTTTTTACCATATCAATCTGCCTATATCTTGGTCTTCCTCTGGGTCTTTTTCCTGCCAACCAGGCAGAGAACACTTGTTTTGATAATCTTTCCTCTCCCATTCTGTTTAAGTGACCATACCACCTGAGATTAGTTCTGTTAACACATTCCTGGATGCTAACAATGTCAAGTTCTTTCCTAATATATCCTTGTTTTTAATATGATATTGCCATTGATGCCATTTGTTCACACCCCTAATCTTTCTCAGAACTCTCATATTTGCGGTCGCTAGTCAAGTGTTTTATTTCTAACCCAGCTCTCAGATCCAAAAGTTAAAATTGGTTTGAACACTGTCTTGTATATAACTAATTTAGTGTTTTGACTAATTCTCTCTTATTCCAAAGAAATTTATTCAGTTGACTTCCTACCATACCAACGTTGTTTGTTGATTCTGTTGTCTATTTCCATATTTAATTTACCGTCTTCACGAAAAATCGTTCTTAGTAGCTGAAATGTTTTACTTTTTCTATAGGTTCTCCATTCACAATGCAGTTGATATTTTCAATGCTTCTGCCTATTTTCATTGTCTCTGTCTTGTTATTGCTGACCTTCATACCAAATCTATTACAAGAGTTATTCAATTTAGTCAAGGAATCTTGCAGACTTGTAGCAGATTTATTTAGAAGTATAACATTATCTGCATAGAGTAAAGAGCTGAGATTAACATCTCCAATTTCGATATCAGATTTAATACCACTTTCCTTCATAATGTGATCCATATAGATAATAAATAACAAAGGGAATAATGTACATCCTTGTGTGACACCAGATTTAACATTAAATCATCTTCCTTTACTTACTTCAATTCTAACTGCTGACTTACAACTCAAATAAAGACTAAGTATTGCTTGATATAATGCCTCACTGACACTATACCACTGTAGCATTTTGAATAGCTTCTCTCTTGGCACCTTGTCATGTTCTTTTTCCAGATCTACAAACTTAAATACAGATCTTTGTTATATTCCCATGATTTCTCAACTATTTGTCGTAAAGTAAAAATCTGATCCTGACGGCCTCTATTTGGCCTGAATGCAGCTTGTTCTTCACCAAACTTCCCTTCCACAATCCATCTCAACCGTTTCTCAAGTATACTTGCACATATCTTACCAGGAATACTCAGTAGAGAAATAACTATGTAATTCTCACGTTCAGTTTTATTTCCTTTTTATATATGGGTACTATGAGAGCTCGACTCCAATCATCTAGAATTTGGCCTTCTGAACTATACAGTGCAGCCACTGTAAGACTTTTATACCTCCATACTTGAGCATTTCTGGTCAAATACTACTCTAGCTGCCTTTCCACATTTCAAGCTTTTGATGGCTTTTTCTACTTCAAGGGATATGTATTTTTGATTGCATGCCTGGTCAGTATTTTTTACCATTGTGCTGTCACTGATTGTTTCATTTAGCAACTTTTCGAAGTAATTACTCCATACTTCAAGGATATCTTTTTCTCCAGTTTTCATGTCACTTTTATTATCTCTAATTCTATTTACAGTACTCTTTCCTCCGTTTCTCAGCTTCTTCAACAACCTCCAGAATATCTAGCAACCTCCAAAATATCATATGTGTATACACCCTCTGTCCAAAAAGAAACCGAACTTTTGATAGAAAATAAAACACAGGCCAATTATAATTATTCAAATCATTTATTTCAATCAATATACTCTCTCTCAACTTCGATACAGAGTTTGGAAAGGTCAATTAATTCATTAAATGAGTTTTTTTATATCGATTTTTCTGATACTGTTGAGGGTTGTTGTTACTGTTGCTTGAATGTTTTCAATGGTGTCGTATCACTTTCCTTTCATCAGCAAAAGGGGAAGAGAAAGAAGTTACAGGGTGCTAAATCAGGGGAATACGGTGAGTAATCCAACAAACAAACTTGGTTTTTGCTCAAAAAACTATCTCACAATGTTCGAACGATGAGATGGTACGTTATCATGCAAAAGTGACCAGCTGCTTGCATCACAATATTCATGCCATACACGACGAATTCTCGCTATCAATTGTCACATCAATCGCAACGGTGAATGGTGAGTTTTAACTTTGAGATAAAACTCACCATTCACCGTTTGGCCAGGCGGAATGAATTCTTTGTGGATAATGCCCTTGGAATCGCAGAAACAAATCAGCATTGTGCATTTTTGGAAATTATGGAGACAACTACCGTGTTTGAATACAAACTTTAGTTTAATATTACTAAAATTTTACAATTCGACGCTTAGACCTTTATGTCAAGGTCATCTTCTGGAGCGTACAAATATACAATTCGACGTTTAGACCTTTATGTCAAGGTCATCTTCTGGAGCGTACAAATATACACAAGAAACAAGCTATACTACAATCATACTGGTTCGTTAAAGACACTGACTAACCGCTACCACAATTGTTGGCCTGACCTCTGGTGAAAAAAAAATAAAAATAAAAAAAATAAAAAAAAATGGCGTGAGTTCGCCATTGTTCAGGGTGTGGCTTGATATGTTAATCACATGGTTCTTGCTTGTCGGTGGTTGGTCGCTCCTTGTCTCCCTTGTTTGTTGTTCATTGTTGTTTCTCGGGGAGGAAGTCCTCTGATTGGCCGCCATATTTTGCCGTTGTTTCAACCTGTGGAATTTTTTCTTGAGTTTTTCTTTATTCTTTTCCAGGGTATGCTTGGCCGAATTGTCAGTAATTCTTTCAAGTGTTTGTAGAATGTCTGGATTAACATAGTTCGATAGTTCTGATTGTAATTTAGATTGAACTGAATCAGAATTTAGATTCTGATTGAACTCATGCTGCTGAATAAAGGACTGAACTACGCAATAGCGCCTAAAAAGGTAAACAAACTGGATTTTATCTACCACATTGAAAGAGGCATCAGATCCCTACCTATCAACATAGCAGACAAAATATGACTAGAAACCAGTAATGTCCTAAATACCAAGAAAACCATACAGAACAACCTGACTAAAACAGAATTAGCAGCAATTAAATCATTAAAACCAAACAAAATATAATAATAACGAAAGCTGATAAAGGCAGTGCCACTGTTGTCCTTGACAGGTCAACATACATACTACAAATGAACCAACTAGTAGCCGATAACAACACATATAAAATGGCAAATTATAACCCAACAAAAAGGATAAAGGACAAAACAGAAAAACTACTAAAGTCCATCACTTCTTGGCCACCAGACACAGTTAAGAAACTCAAACCCCACTACGCCAGCCCCACCAGAATATATGGAGTTCCAAAAATACACAAGTAAAATGTGCCCCTTCGACCTATAGTGGAAGGAATAGACAGTCCCAATTACCACCTAGCCAAGAAATTAGCGGCAACACTCAAGGAGTTGGTAGGTCATTCCCCCTCCTACATAAAAAACACACAACACTTTATAAACAAAATCCAAAATATAACACTCGACAAAGACGACTTATTAGTCAGTTTTGACGTTTCTGCCCTTTTCACTACAAAAGGAAGGTACAGCCATGGGCTCACCATTATCTCCCCCAATCGCGAACTTCTACATGGAAACCTTTGAGCAAAGGGCTCTTGATTAGCCACGCTTCGACCGACAATCTGGCTCAGATACGTTGACGACGTGTTCGCGATCTGGCCGCACGGGTGACAAACGCTAAACACATTCCACAGCCACCTAAACAAACAACACGAACGCATACAATTTACCATCGAAATCGAAAACCAAAATTCGCTCCCGTTCCTAGATACACTAGTTACACGTCTTCCTTCAGCCAATCTATCCTTCACGGTCTACCGAAAACCGACACACACGGGCCAATACATACATGAGAATTCATACCACTACCCAGCACAAAAATATGGAGTCATAAATACCCTTAAAAACAGAGCCACAACTATTTGCTCTAACCAGCAAGCCCTGAAACAAGAACTGAAAATCATTAGTGACACATTCATAAACAATTGCTATAACAAAAATACTGTCAATAAAATACTCTATAAAACCACAACAAAAACGAATCTAGATTACAGTAAAACCATAGCCATCCCATACATTAAAGGGTTATCAGAAAAAATCAACAGAATCCTACAACATTATAACCTCAATGCCACCTTTAAACCACCCACAAAACTTAAAACCATATTCAGCTCCTCTAAGGATCCTCTCCTCCCATTAGCACATCCTGGAGTCTATTGCATCTGCTGCACCTGTAACTTACCGTACATTGGTGAAACAGGACGGACAATCCCTATACGCAAGAAAGAACACATTAGACACATTAAATATAACCATTATGGTGAAGCAGGTCTCTCAGACCATGCACTTAACACCTTACACCAAATCAACTGGAAAAGCACCTGCTCCTTACATCGCACAAAAACATGGTACGAAAGAAAATTTAAAGAATCCTGTGAAATCCTGATAAACCACCCAAATATCAACAATAAAGATGGTATGAAAATTCCAAGGATCTGGATGGCACACATTCAGCCAACCTAATATGAAAGATTCAACATAAGTCAGGACTCTAGCCAATCAGCTAGTATTAGAAACCATTCCACTCCAACTGGCTGGAATGATGTTAATATATGTATATAGTAGACAACACAAATAATAGGACTCTAGTGTTGATGTATAATTTTTTTTTATTTTTTTTTCACCAGAGGTCAGGCCAACAATTGTGGTAGCGGTTAGTCAGTGTCTTTAACGAACCAGTATGATTGTAGTATAGCTTGTTTCTTGTGTATATTTGTACGCTCCAGAAGATGACCTTGACATAAAGGTCAAAACGTCGCATTGTAAAATTTTAGTAATATTAAACTAAAGTTTTTATTCAAACACGGTAGTTGTCTCCATAATTTCCAAAAATGCATTCAGATCACCGTGCAAGCCTAAAAGAAAGAAATCAGCATTGTCTTTACTTTTGACTTCTCCAAGCGACTTTTTTTTTCGATTGCCCCTCTTCTGGTGGTCTCCACTCAGCACTCTGGTGCTTTGTTTCGGACTCATACTCAAAATACTGGTCACGTTTCATCAACAGTAACGATCATTTCAAGGAAGTTTGAGTCCTTACGAGTGGTTTTAATGAGGTCCGTGCAGTGTTCAATTCGATACATTTTTTGGTCATCGGTCAACTTGTGGGGAACAAATCGTGAATTCAATTTACGAAGGCCCAAATTCTGGGTCAAAATGCTGTGCACAGTTGATTTTGGAATCCCCAATTCATCTTCAATCAATCTCATGGACGATTTCAGGTTTTCTTTGATGAAAGTGCACAACATTTTTTTTTTTGATGATAACTCTTCACTCAGACCAGTTTTAGGACGGCCTGGCTTTTCGTCGTCCTCAAGCATCTCATGACCACTTTGAAATCGCTTAAACCACTCATAAACTTGAGTACGGGATAAGCATTCATCACAGTATGTGTTTTGAAGCATTTGATGTGTTTCAGTAAAACTTTTACCAAGTTTGACACAAAAGTCAATCGCGACTCTGTGTTTGAAACTCATTTTTCGACCGTTTGTAAAAACATACTGTCACTCTTGGCACTATAACTCGGCTTCTAATGAAACAAATGCAATAAACAGTTGCATTTGTTTCAATAAAGGTTGCCACTTTCGACAACAAAAAGATACAACAGGTGGTGCCACTAGTTTCTTCTGTTTTTCGAAAAGTTCAGTTTCTTTTTGGACAGAGGGTATATTATGTGTGTGTGTAGCATTACTACAGAGAGAACTTACTACAGAATTCCTTGGCAACAGCATCATCATCAAATTCCTGACATGTAGCCTCAGGGAGTCGTATAGGATAGGAGATTAGGATAGTTCCATATGAAAAAGTTACATTGTTACTAACTACTATTGACAATTTTTCTTCAACTTAATCTTTCATCCATCAAGACTTCAATATTAACAGATATTATATTTCTGTCTTGTTAGGCACATTTTGCTGTATCAATCCATCTAGAGCTTGGTCTTCCTCTGGGTCTTTTTCCCACCAATCCTGTCAAAGAACACTTATTCTGCTAACCTTCCCTCTCTAATTCTGCTTAAATGACGATACAACCTCAGATTAACTCTGCAAACACATTCCTGAATGCTTATATCATCATGTTATTTCCTAATATCCTCATTTTTAATACGATACTGCGATTGATGCCATATGTTCACTCTCCTAATCTTTTTCAGAACTCTCATATCTGTGGTCTCCAGTTTTTGATCAAGTGTTTTATCTCAACTCCAACTCTCAGTTCCATAAGTTATTTTTGTAGATAAACTTATACGTTGGTAATACATAATTGTCAGATTTTAGGGAAGAACAACACACACTAGAATATTAGTTAAAAAAACTTTAATTACTACTTCCTATATTTCGGTAATGTTACATTACCATCTTCAGGGAAAAATAATGATATGTGCATGCAGACACTAACACTAAACAAATATGGCTGAAGAAAACAACTGAATTCGGTCCTAGAGTCCTAAAGGTGTCCCCTAATGGGCTAAATTGGGTTGTCTTGGCTTTAGGGCTGATGTTCTTATAACAAAGTTTCCCATATTTGGGGCAGTCTCATGCATCCAAATTTGTTGAGGTTTGGGGAGTTTTTTTTAGAGCTGAGGCTGATTCCAGGAACAATCTCTCATATTTATACTTGCTGTGGTGTAGTAAAGTGGCTTTCTTCCAACGTATTTTGTGGCAGGTGTCCAAAGCTATATAGGAAATATAGGAAGTATTAATTAAAGTTTTTTAATTAATATTCCATAAGTTAAAATTGGTTTTAACTTATGGAATAAGAAGAATAATAAGAACTGTATACAAGAAGAAGAACACTTCTTCTTGTATACAGCTAGTTCGTATTTGACTAATTTCTCTGTTATTCCATATACATTTATTCAATTGACTTTCTACCATACCAGCTTTGCTAATTCTGTAGTCCGTTTCCATATTTAATTTGCAATATTCACTAAAAAGTGTGCCTAAATAAAATGTTCTAGAGGCTCTCAATTCAGGATGCAGCTGATGTTTTCATTATTTCTGTCTATTTTCATTGTCTTTGTTTTATTAGTGCTGATTTACAAAACAAATTTATTACAGCAGTTACTCAATTTAGTATGGCAATCTGCAGACTTGCACTCGATTTATTTAGAAGGATAACATCATCTACATAAAGTAAAAAGGCTGAGATTAACATCTCCAATTCCGATATCAGCTTTAATATGAAGAAATATGAATAAAATAGAGAGAAATATGAATAAAATAATGAGAGTGAGGAGTATGGAAAGATTGAATGATAGTGAAGTATTTGGAGATGGTCTGAATTGGGAGGATGAATGGAAAATGAGAGTGGCTGACTTGCAGAGAGAGAGAGAGATGAGCTGAAAGAGCAGGTGGAATGTTTAGGAAATGAGACGAGAAGGGTAAAAGATGAGATTAGGCGAATGGAAGAGACGAATGCAAGGCGAATCAGAGTAGGAGTAAGAGAGAGTTATGGGAATGGTAGAAGAAGAGAGAATAGGAACAGTATAAGAGAGGGAATGAGAGAGAGAGTTATGGGAATGATAGGAGAGAATAGGAATAGTAGAATATGGGGATGATAGAACACCTCTTCTATCATTCCATAACTCTCCCTCATTCCCTCTAAGAGAGAATAGGAACAGTAGAAGAGAGGGAATGAGAGAGAGTTATGAAAATGGTAGAAGAGGAGAGAATAGGAACAGTAGAAGAGAGGGAATGAGAGAGTTATGAGATTGGTAGAAGAGGAGAAAACAGGAACAGTAGAAGAGAGGGGATGAGAGAGAGTTATGGGAATGGTAGAAGAGGAGAGAATAGGAACAGTAGAAGAGAGGGAATGAGAGAGGCTAATGGGAATGTTAGGAGAGAATAGGTACAGTAAAAGAGAGGGGAATGAGAGAGTGTTATGGGAATGTTAGAAGAGGAGAGGATAGGAACAGTAGAAGAGAGGGAATGAGAGAGTTATGAGGCTGGTAGAAGAGAGGGGAATGAGAGAGTGTTATGGGAATGTTAGAAGAAGAGAGAATAGGAAAAGTAGAAAAGAGGGAATGAGAGAAGAGGAGAGAATAGGAACAGTGGAAAAGGGAGAATGATAGAAGAGGAGAGAATGAATGAGAGGAATGCAAGGGAGCACTGGAACTAGGGATAGAGTGGTGTCAGGAAGGCAGGTAAGTAGGGGAACATGGTGAGAAAGTGTTAATGGAGAGAGAGAGAGGGGGGGGGATGCATGTGAGCAATCGAGGAACAGGATGGTGAGAGGTGTAATGTATGGAGACTCAATGATCCATGGTGTTCTAGATAGGATGCGTGAGGAGTATTTGCCTGGAGGAACAATAGAAAGTGTGGCTATGGCAATTAAGAGGGGGGGGGTGAAAGGGTGGATGAGATGATTGTGATGGTAGGAACAAATGACTTGACAGGTAATGTAAATTGGACAGCGAGATATGAGATTCTTATTTGAGGTTGTGTGAAAGAAGACACAGAGAGAAAAAATAGTGTGTGTGTGTTGCCTAGGTATGATAGTGAAGAGCTGAGCAGAAGAGCAGTAATATTGAATAACATAATAGCTAGAATGTGTCAGAAGAGAAGATTGGAATATGTGGATGCTTGGGGGGGGTGTTTGAGGACCTAGAGGAATTGTATGCAAGAGACCGCTTGCATTTGAATAAGGATGGGCATAGGCATGTTGAGAGATTGCTGTTCTGAATGAGTCGGTGCATCCCATGGTGGATGGTAGCAGGGATGAACTCTTGTGGGAATGGGTACTTGGGAGAAAGAGGACGATATCAGGTAACACTGAGCCCAATGGAGTCTAGAGAGGTAAATGCTGGGTATAGAAACAATGACATTTTTATGCCATACACCGATGCCAGGAGTATCCAGACAAAAGGAAAGGAATAGATTACGCTGATAGCAACAGCTTGGCCAAAGATTATTGGGATCACTGAGACGTGGTTGACAGAAGAGGATATACTAACAGGAATAGAAGTAGCAGGGCACAGCATTTTTCTGCAGGATACGAAGGAAAAGCATGGTGGTGGAGTACTGCTTATAATAAGTGATGACTTATGTCCCCTAAGAGTGAAGGCTTTGTAAGGCAGTGACATGATTTTGAAAGCACACGATGTGAGGTAGAGGTGAGCAGAACAGGATATTTAGTGGGGTGTTGCTACAAACCAAGGAGCACAGAGGGTGGGGACCAGGAGATGTTTAGACAGTTGAGCTTGGCAAGTGCAAGAAGAATGATTGTTATGGAAGATTTTAACTACAGCAGTATAAATTGGGGAGAGGAAGATGCATGCAGCAATAAGGGAATGGAATTTCTAGAATTCTTGGGGGACAAATGTCTTAGGCAACATGTAACAGAGGGAACAAGAGGTTCAAGAGTTTTGGATTTGGTTATAGCATCAGAAGAGTTGATAATAACTGAGGTGATATCTCTGCCACTAGTTGGAGAGAGTCAAAACATCCTGGTTTTGACTTGGAAAATGAATAGACATACAGGAGTATCAAAGAGACGGGAACGTATGTGGAATTATAAAGCAAGTGATTATAATAGTCTTAGACATCAACTTGGTGAAGTTTTGTGGAGGGAGGAATTGGAAGGCCAGGATATCATTAGTGAGTGGGAAATTGTGAAAGAATATTTGTTAGCAGCAATGGTAAGTTGTATACCACGAGTGAAGAAGAAAACAAAATTTGGAGTAAAGTGGATGACAAACAATATTAAACAGGAATTGCATACGAAAAAGAGTCTATGGAAGAGAGATAAGTAGACAGGTGAAGAGCAGATGCATGAAGAATATAAGACACAGGCCAAGAGAGTGACTAGTATGGTAAGGAAGGCAAAACTGGAATATGTGAAGAGATTGGCCCTAAGATCCAAAGAAAATCATAGGGAATTTTTAAATATGTGGCCAGATTTCTCATTTCTCCTCCTATGAGTAGGAGAAGAAATGACTGTGGAAGAATGATATTGTGGGATAAAAATGGGAATAGAGTGACTGATGCTGAGGACATAGTGGAATTGTTCAATGAACACTTTATTGGAGTATTTCATCCTGGAGGAGTAATTTTAATACTAGAGGGATAGGGCAGGTTTGAGGTTTAGAGGTGCAGGAGGAGAGTGTGTTCCAGATGCCGAGTACTCTAGATGTCAGTAAAGTTGTGGGACTGGATGGTATTTCACCATGAGTTTTGAGGGAATGTGCTAGAGAACTGACAGCTCCTTTGACCTGGCTTTTCAATGAAAGTCTGGCTACGGAGAAAGGTGCCCAGGGAATGGAAGGAAGGTAAGATAGTGCCATTGCATAAGAGTGGCAGCAAACTGGAAGTGTCTAATTATAGGCCAGTTTGTGTGTCATCAGTAGTTGTAAAGATCTCAGAGAAATTAGTGAGGGACTGTATAAAGCATTGGGCAGATGAGGGTAATGTTATTTGTGAGAGTCAACACGGATTTGTGAAGGGGCGCTCTTGTTTTGGTAATATGCTAGCCTTTTATAATAAAGTTACAAGAGCAGTAGATGAGGGAAAGGCATATACTGCCATTTTTTTGGATTTAGCGAAGGCATTTGACAGGGTGCCACATGATAAGCAGATATTTAAGTTGCAGCACATGGGTCTGGATGTCGGGTTGGTCAACTGGATTCAGGATTGGTTGTCCGATAGGTACCAGAGAGTGTGTATGGTGGGGGCAGTTTCAAGGAGGCAGAGGGTTACAAGTGGGGTCCCACAGGGTTCAGTACTGGGACCTATACTGTTTAACCTTTATATCAATGACGTTGTCAGTGGATTGCAAGGTGGAGAGTCAGTTGATTGCAGATGATGTGAAGCTGGGAAGGGTTATTAGTAATAGTGCAGATGTGGTAGCCCTGCAAGAGGATTTGAATAAGCTAGACAGATGGGCAAATGAATGGGGATATGTCGGTTTAATGCAGCAAAATGTAAAATGTAAGGTCTTGAGATTTGGGACACATCGATGGGATGCTGCATACGCTATTGGAGGAGCTATACTGGAGGAAGTAGGGGAGACAAGAGATCTGAGGTTGATGATTGAGAGAAACCAGAAATTTAGGGGACATATTGCAAAGGTAGTGAAGATAACATAGAGGATTGCTGCAATAATGAGAAGGATACTGACCAGCAGAGATAAAAGAGTTATCATTCCGTTGTATAAGACTCTGATCAGACCACACTTAGACTATTGTTCACAGATTTGGTCTCCAGGATTTGAAGGGGATAAATTAACTGTGGAAAGGGTACAAAGGCGGATAACAAAGATGGTTTCAGGACTGTACCATGTCAGTTATAAGGATCAGCTGAGGGAATGTGGACTGCAGAGTTTGGTGGATAGAAGAAGGAAAGGTGATATGATTAAGACTTTTAAACTGTTGAGAGGCGGTTACAGGGTTGACGCTGGGGAGTTCTTTCGCTTGGTTGAACAGCAGGAAAGAGTGATGACAAGAGGCCATCCCTGGAAGTTATGAAAGGAAACTGTTCGCAAGAGGGTGAGGAGTGGTTTCTTTGCATGGAGGGTGGTTGAACCATGGAATGATTTACCTGATGGAGTGGTGAGAGCGAGAACGGTCAATGAGTTTAAGGAGTGGTATGATAGTCAAACTTTTTTATTTTTCAACATTGTCTCCTTTGAGGTCTATACACTTAGTCCAATGATGCTCGAGTTTTTTGATCCCGTCCGTATAGTACAATTTGTCCAACTCTTCAAAATAGGCAGTTGTTTTGGCAATCACCTCATCGTTTGATGATAATCTCTTTCCTGTCAGCCATTTTTTCATGTTTGGAAATAGACAGTAGTCCAAGGGAGTCAAATCTGGAAGGGGGGGGGGAAGACTTCGTAGCTTAAATCGAACAATTTTGCAGTCACAATTACAGAAGAGTGAGCGGGTGCATTGTCGTGGTGAAAAAAAAATCTTCTTTTTCGCCAAGTGTGGTCGTTTTTCCTTTATTTCGTTATTTAAACGATCCGGCAAAGACGCATAACACACTCCAGTAATTGTTTTGCCTTTTTCCAAGAAGTCTATAAAGATTATGCCACAAGCATCCCAGAAGACGGTGGCCATAACCTTTCCTGCTGAAGGAATAGTTTTCACTTTCTTTGGTGCAGATTCCCCGCTTGCAATCCATTGTTTTGACTGTTCCTTAGTCTCAGGCTGGTAGTGATGAATCCATGTTTCATCCACTGTTATGAAACGATGCAAAAATTCCTCTCGATTCCATTGAAACAGCTTCAAGATGTCCTTGCAACAGTTCACACATTGACACTTTTATTATTATGTGACACCTCCAGGGAGTCTAAAGACTCATTGAGGGAGAGTGTGCCAACAGCATCGAACGATTTATCTCCTTCCAACTACTAGCCACACTCAAACTTGCTTAACTTTTTTTTTTTTTTTTTGCATGAGCCATTAGTAGCAGAGGCTCTACCAATCGACCAACCTTTGCCGGCAAAGGTTGGTCGATTTTGATCCAGTGTGAGCAAATTCGGCACCCATCTTGCTGATAGTTTTCTCATATGTAAATATTCATATAAAATATTATGTACATGGTCATTTGAGATGCCCACAGCCTTAGCAATTTCACGCACCTTCACTCTTCTATCATCCAACACCATATCATGTATTTTTCAATAATTTCTGGAGTAGTGACCTCAACAGGGCATCCAGAACATTCGGCGTCACTTGTGCTCATATGGCCACTTCGAAAGCTACTAAGCCACTTATAAACTATTCTAATCAAAGGTGCAGACTCACCGTAATGTTTATCAAGCTTAGATTTGATTTCCTGAGCCGTTTGCCATTCAAAAAGTAATGTTTAATCACTACGCACAAAATTCTTTCTCATCCATTTTTCACAAATCACGGTACTTGAATGATTCAAATGAACAGCAAACACAGAGTAATAGGTCTATCTGACTAAAACTTAGTGTGTGATCCTCCAACAGTTATCAGCAACTAAAAATAACCTTGATACGTACTTGGGGTGCCATCTCTTAGACTTTGCATTGACTTATCAAACAGCACTCATATTGTCTTAAAGTAAAAATCTGATCCTGCCAACTTCTAAGTTGGCAGGATCAGAGCCAGAATCCAGCTTGCTCTCCAAGATTCTATACCACAAAGTTTTGTAACCATTTTTCAGGTATATTTGCATAAATCTTACCAGGAACACTGAGTAGCAAAATTATTATTATTATTGTTGTGAGTCTGTGAAAATACTAGTGGTGGTAGTGGGCAGTAGATGGTGTTGGTGTAGACGCGATTTGCTGTAGTTGGTGGACTGAGTGGTGGAGACAGAAAGCTGTAGAGTAGGTGCCCTCCCTTGATTAGTATTTGGACTCCTTGGAGGTGTCACATAATAATAATAATTATTATTAAGAAAGACTTCCAGGTAGTCAGAGGCTCATCGAGAGAGCCCAGATACTACCCGCACCTGTTTTTGAATTCATTCACACTACTTCCACACACAATATCCAATGGCAATCTATTACAATCATGCACCACTCTATGAGCCACAATTCTGCTATAATTCAGGTGGTATAAGGGAGAATGTAGATGACATGCATCGGAAAATTAGTATGATGAGTTCAGGTCAAGTAATTATTTATGGGGGATTTCAACTACAAGAATATAGATTGGGAGGAGGAATTGTCACAGGCTGGGAAAAAAATGGAATTTATACAGATGCTAAGAGATAATTACCTGAGACAGCTTGTAATGGAGGGGACACGAGGTTCAAGAGTACTGGATCAAGAGTTCAAAAGTACTTCTCTTATTAAATCCATGCTGCCCATTTCTTTATGCAAGCCATGACCAATTTTTCCAAAATCTTCATCACCATTCCAGGGATACTGATAGGTCGATGGTTGGATACATCAATCTTTGGATATGCTTGTGCAATGGGATTACCATATAATTTTTCCACTCCTGTTGAACCTTCCCTGTTCTGAGACTCAAAGTATATAGCCTGGTCAAAGGAATAGCAAGTTCAGCTGAACACTCTTCTTAACATCCATGCCGATGTAAATATTCCTGTGAAATTCTCACATTCGGTTTTATAGATAAGTGCTATGAGAGCTCTACTTCAAATCATCTAGAATTCAACTCTCTAACAAGGCTTTCTGAATTATGCAGTGTTGCTGTAGCCACTAAACTCATACTCTATATTTCAGTATTTCCTGGTCAAATATCATATAATCTAATTGCATTTCCACATTTTACATTTTGGATGTTTTTTTTTGTTTCAAGCATTGATACATGTGTATATTTATTTCTGATTGCATTCTTGCTCGATGTTTCTATCATTCTGTTAACACTGCTCATTTCATTTAGCAATCTTTCCAAGTAATTATCCCAGACATCTAGAATATCTTTATATTCAAGTTTTCATGCACCCTTCATCATCTCTGATTCATTTTACAGTACTTTTCCTCAGTTTCTAAACTTTCTCAATAGTCTCCAGAATATTTTACCACCTTTCTGATGTTTATTTTCTATGTTCTTCCCATGTTCTTCAAAGTCTTCCTATGACTTTTGTTTAACTAGTTTTACACAATGCTTCATTTACTTAATTTTATTTATACTCCCAAGAACACAAGCTAACTACTTGGCAGGAACTTTTGATATGCTCTTTTTCCTTGACTTCCTCTTCAACTTCCAGAGTACACTATGGACTTCTTTTTTTCTATCACTGCAGATAAGCTCACAGCATGCTCTCTGGCAGAATCGTTCAATGTTGTCTTCTGGGTTTGTCAGTGAATCTCCAAGGTTTGGTTCTTGTTTTCAAACCCTTTCATTTTTTTCTTGAATGTTTCTATCATTCTGTTAGAATGATTAGAAACATTTTAGTCTACAATTCAACTCTGAAAGCTGTTCAACTTTGATTCATTTTAAAACTTTCTTATGCACTCTTTTTGGTCTCTAGAGCCAAGTGTCCAGACTATGTAAAAAATAAATAAAAAATATATATCAAAAGTTGATAAAAATTGAAAAAAAAAAAAAAAAATCCTTAGCCTACCCACACTACAAAATGTACTATAGGTTTGCAAATAACCTTTTATAGGTGGGAGCAACATAAAAAAAAGGTGATCACTTCAGATTTCAAATCCACTGTACACTCATGTGTCCTGAACAAGTGAAAAAACATCGCTATCAACAATAACATAGTCAATGAGACTTCTCTTATTTCTTGCATTGTCTGTCCATGTGAATTTATGCACATTTTTAAGTTGGAACATGGTGTTAGTAAGAACTAGTCCATGTCCTGAATAGAAATCCAGCAGGTACTTATTATTAGCTTTGCTCTTTTCTTCAGGTTTTCCAAAAACATTTCTATATGTCTGTTAATCATTTCCTACTCTGCTATATATATATGTCCAACATGGATAATCTTTTCCTTTTTTGTTGTGTGTTGCCTTCTTTAATACCACGAAAAATTCCTCCAGTAATAGAACCTTCTGCAGGAACATAGACAAAAATAAGTATCTTAATGTCCGGTTTCCCATTCTGATATTTGCTGCATCACTCTACTTGACCATTCAAGGTTATCATCATATTTTGTGTTGATACTGTAGCTGCTCCTTTTCCCTAATCTAATTGCCTGAATATAACATCTTGTATTTGGTGCTTAGAAAGATTTCATCTGTTTTTATCTTCTTTGTTTCAGTAACAGCTATTATGTCAATCTGGTACTAATCCAATTCTTCTATTAATTCCATTTCTTTTCCATTGATGCTTCTTATGTTGATCATGCCAATCTTCAGCTCTGCTGAAGAATGTAAACCTATAGTACATTCGTATCATGGTGGGTTAAATATTTCTTTTCTACTTTTATTGGTTTTATATATATATATATATATATATATGTAGAAAGTATTTTACCTTGGGTTTAATAAATGTTAAAGATACCAAACTATTTTAAACCTGGTTTTACTCCATTTCTCAAGTAAGCAAACAGACAAGTAAGTCAAGTTTGCGCCTGCAAGTATTGCAGTCTAGGTGACCCCACACGTAGTGCAATTCAAGGCAACTCATGGTAAAGGTGGATGAGCTCTGATCACTATTCTTAATATTCACCCTTAATGCAGACTTGCAATACTTGCAAGCGCAAACTTGACTTACTTGTCTGTTTGCTTACTTGGGAAATGGAGTAAAACCAGGTTCAAAATAGCTTGGTATCTTTAACATTTATTATACCCAAGGTAAAATACTTTCTACATCTATCTCTCATCCTGAGATTTTTATTTAATAAGGTAATTTTATTTAATTACCTTATGGTAACTTGTTCTGGTAAAATACTTATAAGCTCTGTATTACTAAAATCTTGGTATTTCTAGCCTGGCTCCCACTGATGAGACCTCAATAAAGGTCAAAAACGGTCTGGGTAGTTGCCCCTTGCCTTTAATACATAGCATCATACATCTCCTCCAGGAGATGCGCTTTGCATTAAGGGTAAATATTAAGAATAGTGATCATAGCTTATCCACCTTTACCACGAGTTGCCTTGACTTGCACTACGTGTGGGGTCACCTAGACTTGCAATAATTGCAGGTGCAAACTTGACTTACTTGTCTGTTTGCTTACTTGGGAAATGGAGCAAAACCAGGTTTAAAATAGCCTGGTATCTTTAACACACACACACACACACACACACACACATACATACATATGTGTGTGTGTGTGTGTGTGTGTGTGTTGTATTTTCATGCATTTTTACCTAGTACAGAAAGAAGCCTGATCTAGAAACGAAACAATGAATTTTTTCAAGTCACTTCATGCTTGCTTCCAACATACGTGGACTGTCAATAAGCTGACATTCAAAAAAAAAAAAAAAGTAGAAAAAGCATTGGACATCATGCAAAAGAATTCTGTGAGAGAACACAATTTGCAGTGATCACCTTCAAAGTAAAAAAAAATGTGTCATTTCCCAATATTATTAAGACAATCAGATTACTTAATCGATAGGCCTCTCACCTATACAGTTTCAGATTCTCTCATGTGTAGTTCCAATCCAATGGTTAGTGAATGGCATCCACTCAGAGATTATTAAATAGGCTATACTAAACTATCAAAATCAAAAAAACACAGAGTACAGCAATACCTCGCATAGTTCGGCTTCGATCAGTCCAAATTCACTACAGTCCGGTTTTAAATCCTAAAAATTTAGTATACAAAATTATTTTTTTTATACATAAATGTTTGGTTTTTTCTCTTTATACAGTCAAGTCTCTGTTTGTGCGGTTTATTTTTATGCAGTTTTAAAGTTATGTGACATAGATATTTAAATTTTTTCGGGTATTCCCCGTTGTATATGTATGTACTTAGACTCAGCGAGAATATAAACGCGGCATTATGTTCAATGTCTTAATATGTAAGCTATGTATAGTACGAGTAAGCAGTGGACGTTTGTGAACTTTAATGTTGAATTAGCTTCTATGTCTATCAGTTTTCAATGCACAAATCTACAGTAAAGTTGATTTGTGATAATGAAATTTTAATCCCATTTAAAAAACTACATAATGAGTGCAAAAAGAAAACGTGAAAGTGATCCTGTTACCAAGAAACGTAAATGGCTCACTTTAGAACAAAAGCTCAATATAATCAAGCTTCATGAAGAAGGTGCATCCTTTGCTAAAACAGGCTGTGAAAAAGGAATGGGCAAGTCATCAGTTCGAAAACTTATCAAAAAAAAAAAAGATCAATCCAAATCGCAAGGTATGGCTACAGTTTCTTATTTATCAAAAATAGCACTCGAATAGTAAATATGGAGCGGCTATTATCCACATGGATCGAAGACAACTCAAAAGCGAGTTCCGCTTAGTCAAATGGAAATTCAAGCCAAAGCATTAAGTCTTTACAATGACTTGAAGATTATCGATGATATAGAAAACGAAGGTGAAGGAACTAGTAAAAATTTTACGGCAAGTCGTGGGTGGTGTTTTCATTTTAGGCAACGAACTGGTATTCACAATGTTCGTATTGTTGGCTAATCTGCCAGTGCAGATGAAGAGGCTGCATATCCGGAGGAATTGAGTGAAATCATAAAAAAAGGTGGCTACAAAGATGAACAAATATTTAACGTTGATGAAATGAGATTATTCTGGAAAAAGTTGCCGTCACACACTTTTATAGCAGCCAATGAAAAGTCATGCCCTCGATATAAAATTTCAAAAGACCATCTCACACTGTTATTAGGTGGAAATGCGGCAGGGGATATCAAATTAAAACCAATGCTTGTGTACCGTGCAGGAAATCCTACAGCTCTTAAAAATGTATCAAAAAAATAATCTCCCAGTGTTGTGGCATTCAAATAAGAAAGCATGAGTCACAAGAGTTTTATTTGAAGATTGGTTGACCAACTATTTTTGCCCTACAACAGAACGTTATTACAGAGAAAAAGGATTAGATTTTAAGATTTTATTGTTCTTAGATAATGCCCCTAGTCACCCGACTGGTCTTTGTGATTTAAATAAAAATGTACAAATAACTTTTCTTCCACAAAATACAACGTCGGTGATCCAACCAATGGATCACGGTGTCAATGCGACATTTAAGTCCTATTATTCGCACCGCACATTTTCGCAAGCCATAAAAGCTACGACAGGAGAAAATGCGCCTATTTTAACAGAATTCTGGAAGAGCTACAACATCAGAAATGTTATCGAAAATATAGGCAAAGCATGCTATGAATCAACGGCAAGCAATATGAGAGCAGTATGGAAACATATCATACCACATTGCGTAAACAATTTCATTGGTTTTGAAACTCATTTTGCTGAAGTCACTAATAACATAGTGGAAATTGGACAGCAACTTGGTTTCAAAGAGTTAGATTCCGTCAATGTAATTGAGTGCATTGAATCGAACACTAATGAACTGGATAATGAAACACTTATTAACATGGATGAACAACGAGCTCATGAAGAGCAGGAGAACAACAGACAACGACGACTGTGTTGAAGTGCCTGCACTAGAATTAACAGCTGAACAACTATCAAAAATTATTGGAATGGCTGAAACCTTGTTTCAACCATTCCATATTATGGAAGTTGATCCCAATATTGAACGAAGCCTTACAATTCGCCGAACAATAAACAATGCAATGCGTTGCTACAAAGAAATGCATGAAGAGAAAAAAACCAAAGAAGAAAAAACGTGCAGACATCGATATTGCAATTTTTAGAGAATAAAAAATGAATTACGAAAAACATGTATTTTTTTGTTTCATTATTTTTGATAAAGACATTTGAATTTATTAATCTCGTTTTATTTATTGAAAAACAGGGAGAATATATTTTTTTTAAACCAATTATCATTTTTTGTATGTACTGTATTTAGTTCCTCGATTACCCAGACTATGCGAGGTATTGCTGTATATTATTATTTAGATACCAATTTATGTTTTGCTTTACGCATTATTATTTGTTATGAAAAACTATTTTAGGACTAATCGTGTTTGTGTTAAAAACTATTTGCAGTAGCATTTTCCTGTGAAAGTTTCTCAGGAAAATGCTGAGAAATTTAGCTGAGAAAGTATTTCAACTGCAGCAAAGGAACATACCTCTCTCCATAAACAGTATTTACTCTACAGAAGCATGCAAACATAGTAGTACATTTCATTCAAGCCTTTATATTTAGATAAGTTTTTCAAATAATAACATACTTTCCTATCACCTTGAATCATTAACTTCCAGAGGCCTCGTAATGGAGAAGGCACTAGAGCATCTTTTCTAACATCACACCATTTTCTAAATGATTCCCAAGTACTACACAACCTTGTTTCCAAGAAACGGCGTAATCCAAAATGGTGAGCTACATATTAACAAATGAATACTATAGAACTATTCACATATGAAACTTAGCATAAACATAAAATTATAAAATTTATATTTCACATTCCCCTCTCCCAGCCATCACGTCTCTCTCTCTCTCTCTCTCTCACACACACATACACACACAATTTATCCGTTCATGCACAATGGCATACTATTTTCACATTTAGCCAAATCATTATGTAAGTAAGAACTAGTCTATAAAGGTTTAACCAGTAAAAGTTAAAACTTTTTATTGAAATCTTAATGCTTTTGTAATAAAAGCATATCAGATAATTCCAAATAAAAGTATCTGGTATCTTTTAATTTTTTTTTACTTCTATCATTAGTATTTATATTGAATCACTTAAAATATATTATTTATTAATATATTTAACATATTATCTGTAAAAACATTTTCAGAAAAGATTTTTTATTTATTTATTTTTTTACAAGAAACACTATGGTGTTAAAGCTGTAATTATTGTTAGTCTGTCTGTGCAGTTAGCCTAGTGGCTTTGTGCTTCGCAACCATATGCCTGGGAAAGGAGTATCCTAGGTTCGATCCCTGTCGATGACATGAGAAGCTTAAGGATCTTCCTCGGCCATAGCCAAGTTATCCGGTCTTGGGCATGGACAGCAGGGTTTTTTCCACCAGTTTATCTGGGGTTTTTCATCCTGCAAGCAGGCAAACCGGTGTAGTGAACACACACACACACAGATTACAGTCAGGAATAATTTGAGTGAACATGGCGATCATGTTGAGTTATGCTAGAAAATGTGTTTTTATATTAAAGTATAGTGTGGCTTTTTGTCTCAAATTGTGCTGCAGTTGTGCTTCAGTTGGACACAAGTGTCCTTCAGTGGTGTTATTGTTTGAAACTTTGTTGTATCTATTGTGTTTTCGCTGCTGTTTGTTTCACTACTTCAGCATCTAAAAATTATTATTATTATTATTACATAACACCTCCAGGGAGTCCAAAGACTCATCGAGGGAGAACACCTGCTCTAAAATTTTCCATCTCCACCACTCCACTAACTGCAGCTACCTTCATCGCCTATACCAGCGCCATCTACTGCCGACTAACACCACTATTTTCACAGACAATCACAAACATCCATGCCCATGGTGGGATTCGAACCCGCAGCCTTTTGGCTGGAGAGTGGATACGCTAACCACCTTGGTTAGCGTATCCACTCTTGGTTGCCACCAGCTTGTTTGGCCGAGTGGTTAGCATATATACGTCTAACAAGAGACGTATGTCAGTGGCTCGGTTGCCATCTTAGTTGGCCGTCTTGGTTGCCGCCGGCTTGATTGGCCGAGTGGTTAGCGTATATACGTTCAACAAGAGACGTATGTCAGTGGCTCGGACAACTTCTATACGAAAGTCTGGCTCTACATTGGATTTTTCACAATGGATTCGTTGTGGAAATTGCTATATGTATGCACCGAAGAATGTGAAAGATCTGTGGACTGTTTGGCTAAATGAGAAGAATGAAAACGTTGACGTAGGTGAGAAGTGTAGGGATAGGCTGGAGCAATTAGGAATGAAAGCAGACGTCGGGACCGTAGTGGAAGAACTTCGGCAGGAGTTCATGAAAATGAAAAGTGACCATCTTCTGCAAGAGAAATTGGAAGTGCTCAGTAAGGAGGTTCTGGAAATTAAAACTGAGTTAAATGTGCTGAATAGAGAAATTAGGACTATGGAGATTACTTTAGCTGAAGTAATTAGATTAAGTATGGGAGAGTCTTTGGTGATTGATGAAGTAATAAATAGTATGGGAGTGATTGGGAGTCAACAGAATGAAAGCACAAGAGGTCTAGAAGAAACAAGATGTCGTGAGAGTGAGGGAGTAAGTAAAAGAGCGTTGAGTAATGAAACTAGGAGAGTCATGCTGAATAGCATAGAAAATGAGGCAGCAAGTGATGCTTGTTTGGACTTGAATGAAGTTATGAGTGGTACAATATATGGTGATTCTATGATTAAGGGCATGGAGAGCGGTTTGCCTGAGGAGTGCTTGGCTGGTGGAACAATAGAGAGAGTGGCTTCAGCAATAAAGAGAGGACATGATGCAGAAAAGATGATAGTTATAGTGAGTACAAATGACCTGAATGGTAGTAAAAATTGGGTAGCAAAAGATTTAAGAGCATTGTTAGATATTGTGAAGAAGAAAAGTGTCAAAGGGAGGATAGTGTATGTGCTGCTGCTCATTTTGACAATTATGAGTTCAGTAGACGAGCAATGATAATGAATGATATGATTGCAAGAATGTGCAAAAAAGAGGTCTGGAATTTGTTGATGTCTGGAGTGTGTTTGAAGGCAAAGGACAGCTGTATGCAAGAGATGGGTTGCATCTGAACATGGAAGGCCATAAGCGATTGAAGAAGTTACTGTTTTCTGAACAAGTTGCGGTAATTGGGCAGGGAAACTAAAATTGAAAAGTTGAGTGTAAGAAGGAGAAACTTAAGCAGTGATTGTATATTTGTTGATCCTTATTCGCAGAATAAGGATCAACAAATATACAATCACTGAATTGCAGAATAGAGTGGATAAAAATCAGCATGGTACTACTGAAATTAGTGACATGTATATCAGTTCTAAAGCTGGTACAAGAACTAAAGGGAATCTGCAATTTTTTATACTAATGCAAGGAGCATTCAAAATAAGAGGGAAGAATTTTTGACATTAGTCAGTGTAATTTCACCAAAAGTTGTAGGCATTAGTGAAACTTGGCTGTCAGAAGATGTGGATACTGGAATTGAATGTGATAAGCACAGTATTTTCAGGGAGGATAGAGAAGATAGAATGGGGGAGGAGTACTGTTGATGATAGCTGATGAATTGCAGCCAAAGAAAGTAGTATATCAAGATGATAGACATGTGAATGACATTGAATTTAGTTTAATCCTTTATCCAAGTGTGAGCAAACAAAGTTTGCGCCTGAAAGTATCTTTCGGAACTGGGTTAAGGTGGTACACACCAGGGCAACTCGTTGCAAAGGTGGAGCAAGCTACCAACACTCCTATCCTAGTATCTCCTATAATGCAAAACACATCTCCTTGCGGATATGTCTATTGTTATGCATTAAGGGAAGGGCCACTACCCAGACCGGTTTCGACCTTTATTGAGGTCTCTTCAGTGGGAGCCAGGCCCAAGTCGAGATATCAGGCAGAAGCATTTGTAGGTCATCTCCACCTATAGGAATTGCCAATTGGTGTGCCACCCTTTTTTTAATAAATTACTCTGGATTTAGAGAAAGATGTTGAAAGTTTATTTTCCACTTGGTTAGAGTATAATAAATTTAGTTTAATCCTTTATCCAAGTGTGAGCAAACAAAGTTTGCGCCTGAAAGTATCTTCAGGACTGGGTTAAGGTGGTACACACCAGGGCAACTCGTTGCAAAGGTGGAGCAAGCTACCATAAAATAAACTTTCAACATCTTTCTCTAAATCCAGAGTAATTTATTAAAAAAAGGGTGGCACACCAATTGGCAATTCCTATAGGTGGAGATGACCTGCAAATGCTTCTGCCTGATATCTCGACTTGGGCCTGGCTCCCACTGAAGAGACCTCAATAAAGGTCGAAACCGGTCTGGGTAGTGGCCCTTCCCTTAATGCATAACAATAGACATATCCGCAAGGAGATGTGTTTTGCATTATAGGAGATACTAGGATAGGAGTGTTGGTAGCTTGCTCCACCTTTGCAACGAGTTGCCCTGGTGTGTACCACCTTAACCCAGTCCTGAAGATACTTTCAGGCGCAAACTTTGTTTGCTCACACTTGGATAAAGGATTAAACTAAATTTATTATACTCTAACCAAGTGGAAAATAAACTTTCAACATCTTTCTCTAAATCCAGAGTAATTTATTAAAAAAAGGGTGGCACACCAATTGGCAATTCCTATAGGTGGAGATGACCTGCAAATGCTTCTGCCTGATATCTCGACTTGGGCCTGGCTCCCACTGAAGAGACCTCAATAAAGGTCGAAACCGGTCTGGGTAGTGGCCCTTCCCTTAATGCATAACAATAGACATATCCGCAAGGAGATGTGTTTTGCATTATAGGAGATACTAGGATAGGAGTGTTGGTAGCTTGCTCCACCTTTGCAACGAGTTGCCCTGGTGTGTACCACCTTAACCCAGTCCTGAAGATACTTTCAGGCGCAAACTTTGTTTGCTCACACTTGGATAAAGGATTAAACTAAATTTATTATAATGTGAATGACAGTTCATTTGAGGCAGTCTGGTGGGAAATCTGAATATTTGGTTGCTGCTATAGGACAGGGTACAGGAGGTACAGGGGGTGATAATGAAATCATGCATCAGCAAATTAGCGCAATGAGTGCAAGGTTAGTGATTATTATGGGGGAATTTTAATTATGGTGATATCAATTGGAAGGAGGAAATATCATGTGGCAAAAAGGAAACGGAATTCATACATCTTCTACGAGATAATTACTTGAAACAGCACATAACTGAAGGGACATGTGGTGTGAGTGTGTTGGATCTGGTCATTGGTTCAGAGGATATATATAAGTAAGGTGTCCTCGTTATCTCCAATTGGTGAGAGAGATCATGTGGTATTGACTTGGGAGATTGCAAAATTTGTGGATTTCTCTCTTAAGAAGGTGGGGGGTATATATGGAACTACAGGTTAGGCAATTATAACAAGCTTCGGAGTAAGCTTACAGCCGTCCCATGGCAGAACATATTGCAGGGGAAAGATGTTAGCAGTGCATGGGATAAAATCAGCAGGTATCTGAGTAAGGCAATATCAGAATGTATCCCCATGGTCAGGAAGACAAACAAGGTAGGCGCTAGGTGGATGAGTAGTATTAAGCTTGATCTGCCATGAGCAGTACAAGGCTCAAGCTAGGAAGGTTATCAGCATAGTAAGAAAAGTTAAATCAGATTATGAGAAGACCTTAGCCAAGGAGATCAAGGGTAATCCCAAAGAGTTCTTCCACTTTGTGGCAAGTAAAAGGAAGAATGACTTCAGAAGGATAACTTTAGTGGGTGCTGATGGTATTGAGGTGACCAATTCAGATGTAATAGTCGAATTACTGAGTGATCACTTTTCAAAAGTCTATCACCCAAGTGAGGATATCTCTGTACCTGTAGCAATAGTCTATCAATGTGAGTATTGAAGTTAATAAATCAGAGGTACTTAGGTATACTGCAAAATTTAAATGCAAACATTGCTGTAGGTTTAGATGGAATATCAGCTCAAGTGTTGCATGAATGTGCAAAGGAATTGTCAATGCCTCTTACTTGGTTATTTAACTTAAGTTTGAACTCTGGTATGATCCCTAGGGAGTGGAAGGAAGGCAAAGTAGTTCCTTTTCATAAAGGTGGCTCTAAAACTGCGGTAGTTAATTACAGACCAATCACCATCTCGGGAGTGGTGGTGGTAAAAGTATTGGAAAAGTTGGTTAAAGACAAAATTCAAGAATGGGTGCATCAGGATATGATACTCTATAGGGGCCAACATGGTTTTGTTAAAGGTCGATCCTGTTTTAGCAATTTATTAGCTTTTTATAATAGAATGACATCTGAGTTAAACAAAGGGAATGACTACACAGTGGTACTTCTGGATTTTGCTAAGGCTTTTGACAGGATACCCCCATGGAACACTGTTGCACAAATTGGAGCAGATGGGGATGGATACTAAACTGGTGATATGGATAAGAGAATGGTTCAGGGAGAGAGACCAGAAAGTGGTGTATGGAGGAGCAGAGTCCAGGATGAGGCAGGTGACCAGTGGTGTGCCTCAGGACTCTATGCTTGGGCCATTGTTGTTTAATTTGTACGTAAATGATATAGGAAAAATGCTTAAAGGGAGATATTCAGTTGTTTGCTGATGATGCAAAGTTGGGTAGCGCAATAAAAAAATCAAGCTGATGTTGAGAGTTTGCAGGATGATTTAAATAAGCTGGCAAAATGGGCAAAAGGTAATGGATGTCAGTTCAATGTGGAAAAGTGTCAAGTTATGCATTTTAGGATTAAAATTCATTTTAGAAATTATGGACTTCACAACTGTGTTATAAATAACTCTTTTAATATCCCGACGTTTCGATCTTCATATTAAGATCATCATCTGGAGCATATACAAATATACAGGACAAGCTAAGTTACATTACATACAGTAAGCTAGAGAAACATTGAATTGATTACAAGTTATTCTACTGGCATGACCTCTAGTGAAAAAAAAAAAAAATTTAATTATTTATAAACTACATCAAGCTAAATTCTATTTATGATAACATGAATAAACATTCTTTCTTACAGATAGTTTTCTTTCAGTAACAATGATGTCCTATTTTTAGCATTACAACTGTTATTTTTTATTTAGGATCCTGGATTTTCTATACTCCTGTTTATAGTTGCTCTTAGAGAGGAAGGATCCGTGGGTCGAATATATGCCTTCCATGTGTTTGAGATTTTTAGACCATCATTATGGTTCAGATTGGGGTGGTTGGTAATAATCTCACAGGCTTCCCTAAATTTGTGTTCGTATCATGTTTTGTGTGATGTAGACAACTAGTGCTTTTCCAGTCAATTCTATGTAAGGTGTTCACGGGCATGATCAGAAAGGCCAGCTTCACCATAATTATTATATTTAATGTGTCGTTTATGTTCTTTTTGTCTGATAGGAATTGTGCATCCTGTTTCTCCTATATATGGTATGTTACAGATGCAATAAATACAGTATACTCCAGGGTGGGCCAGCTGAGGGAGTGGGTCTTTGGATGAGTTGAGAAAGCGTTTTAATTTTGCAGGAGGCTTAAAGGTGGCTTTGAGGTTGTATTTTTGTAATATTCTGTTTATTTTATCTGATGTCCCTTTAATGTAAGGAATGGTTACAGTTTTATTGTAGTCTGGTTTGTCTTCGTTTTTTATTGAAGTCTTGTAGAGAATTTTGTTAATAGTGTTTTGGCTGTACCCATTTTTTTGAAAAGTATTGCTGATAACTTTAAATTCGTGAAAGCACTAGTTGTCTACATCACACCAAAACTTGGTATGAATGCAAATTTAAGGAAGTCTGTGAGATTATTACCAACCACCCCAATCTGAACAATAATGATGGTCTAAAAATCCCAAACATATGGAAGGCATATATTCGACCCACGGAACCTTCCTCTCTAAGAGCAACTATAAACAGGAGTATAGAAAATCCAGGATCCTAAATTAAAAATAACAATTGTAATGCTAAAAATAGGACATCATTGTTACTGAAAGAAAACTATCAGTAAGAAAGAATGTTTATTCATGTTATCATAAATAGAATTTAGCTTGATGTAGTTTATAAATAATTAATTTTTTTTTTTTTCACTAGAGGTCATGCCACTTTTGATCAATTCATTGTTTCTCTAGCTTACTGTATGTGATGTAACTTAGCTTGTCCTGTATATTTGTATATGCTCCAGATGATGATCTTAATATGAAGATCGAAACGTCGGGATATTAAAAGAGTTATTTATAACACGGTTGTAAAGTTCATAATTTCTAAAATGAATGCTGATCACCGTGTAATACTAAAAGAAAGGATTTTGAATTAAAAGATTACCAGCTGTGTACTACACTGATGGAACAGTACTCCAGGAGATTGATGAGACAAGGGACTGGGGGATGTTGGTGGATAGGGAGATGAAGTTCAGGGGACACATTGCTAAGGTGTCCAAGATTGCACATAAGATTACTTGGTTATTGAGGAACACACTAACATCCAGAGATAAAGAGGTTATTATTCCCTTTATAAGGCATTGATACTTCCACACTGTGCTCAGGGCTGTTACCTGGATTTCTTGGAGATGAGGAGGTTGTGGAGAGGGTTGAGAGGAGAGTGACTGAGTTGGTGAGTGATGTAAAAAATGCTCCCTACATTGATAGATTGAGAACTTGTGGATTGCAGAGGTTGGTTGATAGGCAGAGAAGAAGGGATATGATAGAAACATTTAAATTACTAAAAGGTTTTTATAAGATTGATGCAGAGGAAATGTTTCAGCTGTGTGATAGTGATGGAAGAACAAGAGGTCATTCCTGGAAATTAAGGAAAAGGAATGCATTGCCTGACTCAGTTGTGAGTTCTTCATCTGTAAATGAATTCAAGAAGAGATGATAGATATTGTTTTGATAGTTTGGGTCTCCCACGATGAGTCTACTGACTCCATGATAATAATAATAATACCCATAATAATAATAATACTGACCCAGCCATAGGCCTGATTCGTCAGCTATGCCAGTTCTGGAGGCCAGATAAAATTTGGAGGACTGAGATGGTGCCGTACGTTCCCGTAAAGGGAACTCACGGCCGCTGTATCATCATACAATAATTAATTAATTAATTGTTAGTCTCAGAAGCCAGTCAGTAAAGGCCAATGCTTATTTACTGAAATGTTGCAGGTCTGAATCCCACTTATGGAATGGATGTTTATGAAAGGCTGGCAAAGCTTATACAGGGGATTAAGTTTATTAGGATTGTCTTTTATATATATAAATCAAAACATATTAATGTCCAAAAATTTAGAAGTATTATTTTTATATTAAAAATACCATCATTTAACTTGCTTAAACCAAAGTCGTTACTTAATCTTATATTGTTACTATTTTGCCATATTGCCATAAATTGATACTGAGTATATGTATGTGATCTTTCACATTCTGCCTAAAATTCTAAAAACTTACCTTATGTTTAGCTGTGTTCTCTTTTTGTCTAAAGATAAATTCTGTCATTAACTGTAAAAGATTTTTCACTTGGTTACAAAGAAAATTATAGTTTACAAGAAATTATATTCTTGTTTAATTCTTTATCCAAGTATAAGAAAACAAAGTTTACATGTGAAGTTTCTTCACATCTAGGCTACTTGTATATAGAGGCTGTTGACTTCACACCAATTTGCTTTAGTATCCCATAATGGGAAAGAAAAAAAAAACTTCCTGTTTGACATGTATATTGCTATGCATTATAAGAAAGGGGTCACTACCCAAACAGTTCTGATCTTTATTGAGGTCTCATAACTGGGAGCCTGACCTAGGAAGATACCAAGGCAGAAATCAGCAAACAATATATATATATATATATATATATATATATATATATATATATATGAAGATACTTCATATGTAAACTGTTTGCTACTTGGATAAAGAAATAAACAAGAATCTGATTTATTGTAAAGTATAATATTTACTTCATTACCAAGTGAAAAATATCTCTACGACAATCTCTTTTCTAAAGTATTTTAATAATAAGGACACTGTGCTGTCATCACTGCTTGTTTCATTTAGCAGTTTTTCAAAGTAATTACCTGATACCTCAAGGATATCTTTTTCTCCTGTTTTCATGTCACCTTTATCATCTCTAATTCCTTTTACAGCACTCTTTCCTCCACTTCTGAGTCTTCTTCAACAACTTCCAGAATATCTTGCCATTTATGATTTCTGCATTAATTCAACAACCTGACCCAGGTATCTTCCTGGGTCTGGGTCTGGTTCCCAATAATGAGACCCTCAATAAAGGTTGACACCAGAAATCAGAAGACAAATATACAGGTTTCTGGCCAGAATTCTTTGCCTTAATTAGTGTAATACTGAGATAACTTTCATGACAAAGTTGCATTCTCACAAGCTCAATCACTTTTAAAACTTTTTTAAGTTCAAAAGCAAGCTCAATTTTTGCTACCTGGCTATAAAATAAAAAGATTAATAAATATTCATTAATATTAAAATTAAAGATTAAAAATATTTACATTTTTGCTAGTATCCTAACAAGAATTATTATATTATTTATATTCAGGTTACATAATTTTCAGTTGTGCAGAAAATATTTTAAGCAAATTTGATTAGAGTTATCATATGCATATGATAACTCTAATCTAATCTAGTTAATATATGCCGAAATGACACCTCAGAAACACAAATGGCTTATGTTAAGAAAAGAAAGCAATAGTGTAGCAGACTGGAAATGGACATCACTAAACTCTGGAGAGTTGGTCATTTCGACATATACTCTATTTTCTCTTTGCTTGACTTTTCATAACTGCTGCTTTAACATTTGTTGAAACTGAGAGACATGAAGTCTTAGAGTAATACATTTTTGCTGAGCCACATACATGAAGGGAAACTGAGTCATGCAGCATGACTCAGTTTCCCCTTCCCTCTGGACACATTAGCCAGATCTTATTAATCTGCATAATTCTGTGAAATAATCATTTTAAAATAGCACCCTCAAAATGAAGAAATGATACAAAATTTAAATTGGGATCTCATGGATAAGTGTTTAGCCACTTTATTTTAAAAAATAAAGCAATAGCATTACACTGGGAAATGAAACTTTGTTTTAATTTCTGTTGGCTAGCTAACAGGTCCACCAATGTGAAAGTACTAGGCAGATAAAATATTATTTAGGTGATTCAGATGAAATGTATGTAGAGGATTTTCTTGATGAAGTGCCTAACTAGGATTTTCTTAATCCTAGTTAGGCATTGCAAGACTGTGCATTCTATCTTGGATATTTCAAGAAGATTAAGTTAGACTCAAAACATTAAACAAAACATATTTTGCCTGTGCTACAACATCTGAGCTACTGACAGTGAAATACATACTGATCACTTTGCCACAAAAAGAATCCATTATTTCCATGGAAACTTTACATCATACTATGTCAGCAAAATATTTCATATTATACAGATAATCTAATAACTTTATTGCACAGTTTTAAGCAGTGGCGCACCCAGGATTTAATCTTGGGGGGGGGGGGGGGGGGGTTTGAACGGATAAAAATATTTTTAATACAATGAATTCGCATTAAAAATATTTTTATCCATTCAACTAAAATTCGTTAAATTTCATTCATTCAATAAAATTCATTAGGTGATCATAAAAAGTTATTTAAAAAATAAAATTCAGTTTTTTCTTTTTACAAAGCTCTTGAATTATTTCAGTCGTGGTTACATTAATCTCTCTCTGTGTGTATATATATAGCAAAGCCAGTCTGTTCAATCGTGATTGTGTCATGGTAGATCTTAAATAGGTTTTTAAAAGGTGTAAGTTAGAAAATGACCTTTCACTGATGCATGTTGTTACCAGAAGCGTTGCAAATATTTTTAATAAGTTATAGATGTTAGAACATATCATTTTGTCACACTTTGAAACTGCATCAATGGCATTTTTGCATGGAGCTATTGCAAACGGTTTTTCAAATTTTTTGTACCACAACTTGAATTCGCCGTTCAAAATTGCTGGATTTGTATAAGGCAAATCACCAGCATAAAATTCACACAATTGACGAAAATCTTCCACTGCACTTGCTGTTAGAGCATCTTTTCCATTTGGTAGAAGAGAAAAAAATATATTTGAAAATGTTGCGGTGCCGAGTGAAACGTTCATGAAGTTGAGTCAATATTTCGTCAATAAATGGAATGAAATAGTTCTCATGAAATACTCTTCTACAGAATCGGCTGGAACATTGGAACTTAATGTTTGTTTTGATGAAGTCCTTGGCTTTTTAATGTCAATATTAAAATTATTGGCTTTTATACATGCTTCATTGTAAACATCTTTAAATGAAGAATCTGGTGTTTCACGAACAGTATTTAATTGAGCCACAACACCATGACAACATCATCAACAAAATTTAGGGCAATTAAGAGGGCACTGTCAGATTTATGGTAAGGTACATGCAAATATTTTTTGCAAGCTAAATAAAGATATTATAAATCTTAAAAGATATTAATATTATAATATTATAAACAACAAGGATGTCCTGTCTTTTAGGGGTAATTGAAGAAATTGTTTACCTTTACAATTATGCCAATGCAATTTCTTATTTGTCACAGATATAGCATTTCCAAGTGCCAAATTCAAACTATGTGATGTACAATGAACACATAAAGCTTGTCGATATTATTATTACATAACACCTCCAGGTATTTCGTCTTCACCAACCACAACTACAATTATCATCATCATCTACACCAACGCTGTCACCCGCCGACCATTACCACTAGTAATTTCACAGACAAGCACAAACATCCATGCCCACTGCGCGATTCGAACTCGCAGCCTTTTGGCTAGAGAGTCGGCCAACCAGGCTGGATATATAGATAAAAAATTTAATTTTGTGGATAAAAATTAAAACGTTTTAATTTTTATTAAACAAATAAATAAAATGATATAATTGTATATAGAGGCTAATGAAATATCATTAGCCTCTATATACAAGTAGCCCAGTTGTGAATATACTTCATGTGCAAACTTTGCTTACATTTGGACAACCAATGAAAAAAAACATTTAACATCTACCTCTGATCCAGAGTATTTTAATAATAAGGTGACACACCTCCTCACTACTTGTATGTGGAAAATATATGATTTCTATATTACTTCAACCTTGGTATCTCTGTGGGAGATACCAAAGTTGAAGTAATATAGACCATCAATGAGACTACAATAAAGGTTGAAACTGATCTGGATAGTACCATGATGATGGTTTCACAATTCATGTGAAGTCATCATCAACAATTTTCTGTTGATGATTGTGCCTCTAAGGCATTTCTGACTGAATCAATCCACCTAGATCTTGGTCTTGCTCCAAAAAGTCTCTTTCCTGGCATCAAAAACCTGTTTTTCTAACTTTCCTTGCCTGTTCTATTTAAGTGGCCATACTAACTTAGATGGGCTCTACTTACACATTTTTGAATGCTAACAATGTCAAGTTCCTTTCTAATATCTTAATTTTTAATATGATTCTGCCATTGATGCCATCTGTTCACTCTCCTAATTCTTCTCAGAACCCTCATATCTCATGGCTCTAGTCTTATATCAAGTGCTTTATTTCTAACCTAACTTTCAGATCCATAACTTAAAACTGGTCTGAGCACTGCCTTGTATACTGCTAGTTTAGTGCTTTAGTTAATTTCTGTCTTATTCCATATAAAGTTATTCACATTTGGCTACCCACCATACTAGCTTGTCATCTTTGCTAAGAACTGTGCCTAAACACTTGAAATATTTTACTTGTTCTATATGCTTTCCCTTCAGAACAAAGTTTTCTATGTTCCTGCCTATTTTCATAGTTTGTCTTTTTATTGCTGATTTTCATGCCAAATGTGTTACAGCAGCTATTATTTAATTTAGTAAGAGAATCTTAGAGACTTGCACTAGATATGTTTAGGAGTACAGCTGCATAAAGCAAAGAGCTAAGTTTAATCTCCAATTCTAATATCAAGCCTAATGCCATTTTTTTCCCTAATATGATCCACATAGATGATGAAGAAGAATGTGGATAATTTATATCCTTGTCGCACACCTGATTTTACATCAAACCACCTTCCTGTATAACCTTCAATTCTAACTGCTGACTTACAATCTAAATATAGACTATGTATTGCTCTATATAAAGTTCCATTTACCCCATAATTTGTAGTGTTTTGAAAAGCTTTTCTCTGGGCACTTTGTCATATGCCTTTTCCAGATCTACAAAACTTATGTAGAGATCCTTGTCATATTCTCATGATTTTTCAACTGTCTGTCGTAAAGTGAAAATCTGATCTTGACAACCTCTATTTAGCGTGAACCCAGCTTGTTCTTCTCAAAGTTTCTCTTCCACAATCTTTCTCAACCTCTTTTGAAGTATGCTTGCATAAGCCAGCAAAGGTTGGTCGATTGGTAGCACCTCTGCTACTAATGACTCAGCAAAAAGTTAAGCAAGTTTGAGCGCGGTTAGTACTTGGAAGGGATCAATCATTTGATGCTAATGGCACACTCTCCCTCGATGAGTCTTTGGACTCCCTGGAGGTGTCATATAATAATAATAAATCCTTACCTGAAGCACTTAGTAGAGAAATTTATCTGTAATTCTCATATTCAGCTTTTTTCTCTTTTTTATAGATGGGATCTATTAGATCTCTATTCCAATCATGTGGAATTCAATCTTTTGATCAGGCCCTCTGAATTATACAGTATAGCCACTGAGAAACTTTTATACCTCCATACTTAAGCATTTCTGGAAGAATATCATCTATTCCAGATACTTTCCAGTTTTTGATAGTTTTTTCTACCTCAAGTATTGATATGTACTCCTCTTTCTATATGGTTTTGTCACTGCTTGTTTTGTTTAATAATCTTTCAAAGTAATAACTCCAAACATCTAGGATATCTTTATCTTCAGTTTTCATGTCACCTTTATGATCTTTGATTCCTTTTACTCTTTCTCCATTTCTAAGCTTTTTCAATAGTCTCTAGAACATTTTGCCACTTTTTACCAGAAATTATTTTCTATATTCTTACCAAAGTCTTCCCATGATTTTTGTTTAGCTCCTTTTACATATAGCTTAACTCTCTTACATGTTTCTCTGTATTCTTGTAAGGAATCTGCCAACTTATTTGCTTGGAACTTTTACTTCTTGTGTCTACCACGGGGTTCTTATTTATCTATCCTTACAGACAATGCACCATATACCTCCTGTCTTCTTCAGAGTTTGCCAATGAGACTCCAGGGTTTGGTTTCTGTTTTCAAACTGCTCCAAATATTCTTCAATAATGTTTGTATAGTCTAGTCTACAGTTTATCTTTAAAGCTACTCAAAAGAGCTTTCTTACATACTGTTCTTTTTAATGTAATATCCATTTTTATCCTACTCAGCACTAAGGCACTAAGTTGATGTGAAATCATTATCTCTATACACGTAGCCCAGTTATGAAGATGCTTCACACACAAACTTTGTTTGCTCCCACTTGGATAAAGGATTAAACCAAGAATATAACTTCTTCATATATTTAATTTATACTTCTGATGTAGTTTGCTACTTCTGTCTTAGAGTCACCTTTACATAATGAAGCTATCTTACCCCCCTCTTCCCACTCTCTTAGATTCTTGTTATCATGGTGATGTTATCTGAACATCTTCATCAGAGGCAAACACCAATTCTATTGCACGCTAACATAGTACATGGACTGACATGCCATTCAGGCCCACTACTGTATTTACAGTGATATTTTTCAATATGCTGAACACTTCTTGTTCATGTACCTCAATTTTGAGATGCATCTCTGTCACATTAGCAACCACAAAATCTCCACCTGGATAATACACTTTTGCCAAATGATCACTCAGCAACACAACTATTTCTTTTGCCTGTCCTACCATCAGCAATGATTAAAGTCATCTTTCCCTAGTTATTTTTCCTTCTACTTGCTACATAATGAAAAAACTTTTAAATTTACTTTGCCATGCTCAGTTAATTTTCTCTCATAATCTGATTTGGCCTTTCTTACTGTACCAGTCACTCTTCTTGCTTGCACTTTGTACTGCTCATGAGCATGCTGATCACTTTTTTCTTCATATTTTCTACACAGTGTTTTCTTTTTTTTCTTGCAACTCTTGCTTTATATCTCTACTCATCCACATAATCCCCACTTGGTTTATCCTGCTGACCTTGAGTATGCAGTCTAATACTACTTCTCTCAAACATCTTGACCTTTCCATGCACACACTGATCCAAGATTTCTACTAAATCTATCATAATTACAGCTTTATTCAACATAAAGCTGGTAATCATGCGACCTTTCCTCCCTCCTTTCTTGGCAAAGAATTTCACATGCTTAGCAACTTCCCAGAACAAGACTGCATCTTGTTCTGGGAAGTTGGTTACATCCATAACCATAAACCTTGGTTATGAATATGATGGTTCTGATGCTATTACAAATCCAGTCTCAAATCCCTGTTCCACTCTATAACATGTTGTTTCAGATAATTATTCCTTAGCAACTGTAAAAATTCCACTTCCATCTTGCCATGCAACCTTTCCTCCCTCCAATCTACAGTTGAGCTCACATCAAACCATATAATAATTGTTAATTTTTAATATGATTCTGCCATTGATGCGATCTGTTCACTATCCTAATTTTTCTCAGAACCCTCATATCTCATGGCTCTAGTCTTATATCAAGTGCTTTATTTCTAACCCAACTTTCAGATCATGCAGTCATTGTGCTAATCTGTCAATGCATTGCATCTACATCTTCCTGTGAATTCCCTGGTCTGCAGAAGCATCAACCAACAACATAGTTTGCCTATTGGCCTCAAGCTCAAATCAGACATACGCAAATGAACCATTCCCCCCCCCCACACACACACAGACTTAAGATCATCTTTAATTTCTAATTTTGTTGGTTGTAGTTCTTCATCAGCAATATTCTACCTCCTGTCCTATTCCCTCTATCCTCCCTGAAAATATAATAATCCTTACATCCTATGCCATAACTTAATCGTTTTCTGTCAACCAGGTCTTGATGATGCCTATAATATTTGGCCAAGTTGAGCTGACCAATGCAAAAACTTCTCTCTCTTATTTCTGATACTTCTGGCATTTGTGTGCATTGATTTCATCATCCCCTTGGTCCCACAGTTACTATTGTGTAATGTCATTACCAATCCATTCGAATATGGAACCTTGGAAATTGTATTCAGCAATGCATAATCATTTCCATACACACGTTCATTGGTTGGCATGATAAATTTACTGGAACCATCTTACATAAACCACTGGATGTTTCTTTTGTAAGGATTGGATTCCAAAGTTCAGTAAATTCCATTCAACAGAGTCCCAGAATAATTTGCATATGGAGCTTTAGCATTTAGCAAAATGCACAAAAAAAAAAAAAAAAAAGAAACACTTCAAAAGAAAGTTTAAGAAACACTGGTTTATAAGTCATTGCTCATGAAGTTTGTTGAATAAATTGCAGAATTCTATAATTCACATTCAGTTCCTTTTAAGAAAAACTGACTCTTGATTTAATATTTGTTTACTTTAAATGCATCACTGTTAGAGCCATTTAATGACAGAAATCAAATTAACTAATTCAAAAGCATATATTTATATTTTACTCAAGTTCATCAAACTAACCAATTCGTTTAAATACGATATATAGCAATGGAAGGGTCAGAAGATGAAGTAACCACAAGTGGCACCAAATTTCTGCTAGGATGCAAGCCCACATCAAACCATATAAATAAAGATTGCTAATTTTTTCTTCTTTAATTGTAGAATTTATAACACTATCAGGCTCAGTATCTGATTTTGCTGTTCCCTTTTCTTTTGTGAAGAGTGGTTCTGTGCCTTCCTAATAAAAAAAAAAGAAAAAAAAGTGGTTTAATATTATAAGCAAGTATGTGTTAATCATTTATATAGTAATTTAAGCTTCTTATAAGAGTAATTATTAAGTAATAGTTTATTTTTAAAATAAAGCAAGAAAAAATTACTTTTTTAATCACTCTTTTATGAAATTTATCTTATCCCTTTCATATTTATTATATACAGGGTGACACCAAATATTAATACACTGAAATTTTTCATTTAAAAAAATTATTTATGCTAAACTCTATAACAGTTAGAAGTTAAGTATTTACCAAGGATTTTGATGCCCAAAATCCTTGGAAAATATTTTTATGGTAGCAATGTTTATGTACTCCATTTTTATTAACAATTCTGTAAAACATCATCAATCACATGGCAGAAATGGATCAACACAGCTCTCAATTTCAGTTTTCTTCAAGAACAACCTAGGAACAATTATAACAGTGTTATATTACGTGAAGACTGGAATAACAGGTGTTATAACTGGAATAACAGTGTTATATTACATGAAGGCTGATGGAAGCAGGTAGAAAATCTAACATACATTCACAATGTGTAACATAAGCCACTGGATATTCAGGAGCTAAGCTATCATTCATTTCAACAGTGATGGCATTCTGCAGGATATACAAGCATTGAATTTAGGTTCATTGAAGAAGGCATGTCCAATTAAACCATGATATCACATTGCTGTATGCACAGTCACTTTCGCACCATGGATGCTTCTTTCCCCCCATGAAATGTTGGGAATGTTCTGTTATCTAAAATGATACATTATGATTATTTACTGGAGGCCTTTGAAATGTGGATGCTGCGAAGAATTATGAGAATATCATGGAAAGACAAAAAGACAAATGAAGAGGTACTAGAGATGGCAGGCATAAACAGGAGCCTGATAAAAGAAATTAAAAAGAGAAAAGTCAGATATTTTGGACATATTCTGAGAAATAACTGCCTACAAAGGACACTTCTCGAAGGAGCTGTTGAGGGAAAGAGAAAGACAAAGACTGGAGTGGATGAAAAATATAGAAGACTGGACCTATCTCTCATATGAGGAATGCAGCAGCAGAGGTGCAGAATAGGACATAATGGAGACACATAGTAGTCAATTTCCTGGAGGGAGAAGACACCTGACAGGACAGGACAGGACTGTCCCATCCAAATAAAAATACTGGCTTTCATTGAGGACTACGTATTGTATAATACTTCTTCTATGCTCTCCTCATGGATTAAATGCAATCATCTTTAACATGTTCAAAAAGTTTCTGCAACACTGAAATGTCTGCTGGGAAATATTTTCAAATCAAATTCATTTTGATGAAATGAATGAAAAGTTCAAAATGCTTTTCTTGTTTATGTTTCCAGACTATGATATACTGCATCTCAAGTTGCTTCAAGAATTAACATTTGTTGTGAAATTTAGGAACAGTTTAATGTTATTTACCTAAAATATTCAAAATAAACTAAATATGTGCAATCTGTCCTGTGAAAAAAATTTAAAAATATAATAATCATAATAATAATTATTATTTTCTATATAATATAATAATCTAACAATAATAATAATAATTTTCAGTAATATAAAGTATTAATAATCTAACCTTTACAAAAGAATTACTTAAAAGTTCACCTTGCAAAACATTGCCAGTGAAGAAAATGAACTGATAAAAATCTTATCCAGTACAGAGATGATTTTTTAAGCAGGTAAAGGACAGAAGTCACTAACCAACAAAATTAATATCTCATATTAGTATATCTGAATATACATATTAATGTTTTAAGGTTTATAGTAAACCAAATCTTAAACCATATAACAAGCACAAATAAAATACAAGAAACAGGGTGGGAATGATGTCAAAAAGAAACGATACACATAACTGCAAAGGCAAAGAAAGGCCATTTCAAATGATAAGTAAACCATGCATAATACCATAGATCAGGGGTTTCCAACCTTTTTGTTTCTTAGAGCACATTCAAAATACCGGTAGGGCGACGGGCACCATCTATTTCTTTCAAGCAAATTTTTGAATTCTTTTGTTAAATGAATACATACAAAGTTTACATTATAATCAAATGTTTTATTACTTAAAAGTTTACATTATATAAAAATTTAAATATATATGTGTAAGTTAGTGTGATCTTTGGCATTGCATTTCATTGGGCCAGTGCTTCATAATTAGGAGAATATGATGATATTCCAGTTCTTAATCTGGAATGAACAATTTCGAATGCACGTCTACTTTACATTGTATGCGTTTAATACTCGTCATGTGTCATTAACGCATGTGTGATATAGCATGCCATGAATTGTTGTGTGATTATTTCAAACTATACGGCACACGGTTGAACAGCGGCAGGCACACACAAATTGCTCGATGGGCGCCATGGTGCCCGCGGGCATAGGGCTGGGAACCCCTGCCATACATAATATACACTCTATGTGGAAAAAAGTGTCTGGACACCCATTCTGCAACAAAAATGGAACATTGCAATATTCAATGTTCCATTCAATCATATGGCAGAACTGGATCAACACAGTTCTCAATTCTAGTTTCTTCAAGAACAACCTAGGAACAATTATGATAACTGGAATAACAGTGTTATATTATATGAATGCTGATGGAAGCAGATAAAAAATCTGGTGCAAACATCGCTTGTGCCAGAATTTCTTTGAAACTGCAGTTGAGGAACTCAATATAGTATTCATATAGTATGGTATTGTCTTCTCATGAGACATGGCCACGCGTGTTCAGCTTACTGACTTCCAACAAGGTATTATTATAGGGTGCCAAATGATCATTTGGCATCATTTGCAATCCTCTGAGAAAAAAAGTGGTTATATCAGTTGCTTTAATATCATTTTTGTTCTAGGTGTTTATCAGAACTTAGTTGGTATGTCAACTTAAGTGAAAAGTACTCAGAATAACTTTTTCATTTACTTATCTGACATTAAAAAAATGCTTTATTTACATTATTTATGGACAAATATGACTGCTTCAAAATTTATTTATTCCATTACATGCACATGTACAAGTGGGAGGGGGAAAAAAAGAAAAGAAAAAAAGGCAATGATTCGCTATACAATAGTGGTCTAGAACCTAACGTGTCCTATGACCAAGATATGCATGTATATGATTGTGTCTATATCAACATCAATTCCCTTGTTTTTTCTAGAGCTTCAAAAATTGTTAATATCAAGATTGAATCAAGAGGCTTTTCAAACTTAATAAAGTTAATCTAGAGGTTTTTGATATTCATTTCTTTTGTCAATAACTTGTCACATGTGGATTCAATAACTCCACACCACTCCTGCATAACCTACACATGACCTCCTTTTGCTACTTCCAGTAATTCTATCATATCCAATAATATGGAGATATAAATGTTCTGCTGTGACTACAATGCATAAATCTGAGGGTCTGGCCAGAAAGTTGAATTCTAAATGATTGGGATAGAGCTCATAGTTCCCATCTGTAAAAAAAGAGAATAAAGCTGAATATAAGAATTACAGAGGAATTTCTCTACTAAGGGCACCAGGTAAGATTTATACAAGCACACTTGAGAAGAAGCCGAGAAAAATTATGGAAGAAAAATTTAGAGCAGAACAAGCTGGGCTCAGGCAAAAAGAGGTTGTCAAGATCAGATTTTCACTTTACAACAAATAGTTGAGAAATCAAGGGAACATAAGAAGGATCCATACTTTGTAGATCTGGAAATGGCATACAACAAAGTGCCCAGAGGAAATCTTTTCAAAACACTACAATTATATGGCATAAAAGGATATTTTACAGAGCAATACATAGTCTAAAGTTAAGTTATAAGTCAGCAGTCAGAACTGAAGGAAATACAGCAAGATGGTTTGATGTAAAATCAGGTGTAAAACAATGGTGCACATTATTTGCTACTCTTATTTACTCTCTCTTATATACTCTTATATCTTATTTGCCACCTATATGAATTGCATTATTAGAATCAGAGATATCAAACTTAGCTGTTTGTTTTTTTTATATTTGCCCTTTATGCAGATGATGTACTCCTTAAAGACATGACACTTTTTTTTTCTATCCATTGAAAATCAGCAACAAAAAGACCAAAACTATGAAAATAAGTAGGAATTATTTTCAATGGATTAAAAAAAAAAAAAAAAAAAAAAAAAGTGAAATATTTGAGCTATTTAGACAGTTTTTACTGAAGGTGAAAAATTAAATATAAAAGTAGACAACAAAATAAGCATATAATATAATGGAGAGCCAGTTGAATAAATGTATATGGAATAAGAGAGAAATCAGCCAAAACACTAAATTAGCAGTATAGAAGACAGTGTTAAACCAATTTTAAGTTATCTATCTGGTGTTGAGTTAGAATAAAGCACATGATCAAAGATTAGAGACTACAAATATGAGATTTATAAGAAAAATTAAGGGACTAAACAGATGGCATCAGTGGCAGAATCATGTTAAAAATGGAGATATTAGAAAAGAACCTGATATTATCAGCATTCAAGAGTGTGTGTGACTAGGGTTAATCTAAGGTGGTATGATCACTTAAATAGAATGGGAAAGGAGAGGTAGCAAAACAAGTGTTTGAGGCTAAGATGTCAAGAAAAAGACCCAGAAAAACACAGAAAAAGACCAAGATCTATGTGGATGATTCAGTCAGAAGTGCCTCGAAAGACTAACATGTTAGATACAACAACATTGGAGTTCTGACAAGTGAAAGAGTAATTTGGACGAAAATTGTTGAAAGGAGATTAGCAATAATGTAAATTTATTATTATTTTCTTGACCTCCATGGAGTCACGAAACTCATCATGGGAGGTCAACACAAAGTCTATCATACCCTCCTTAAACTTATCCACTTATCTGCATATTCTACCCTCTCAGGCAATGTATTTCATGCTGCTACCACTCTCCATGCAAAAAAACTTACTTCTTACTCTTTTACTTACCACTCCCTTTTCATCATCATCATGCCCATCAAGGATTTAGACCTAGAGTGGCCTGTTCCGGCCTTAGAAGTCATCGTTGAATTTTTAAGAGGACATCCTGGTTTTCTTTCCCCTAATGGCTTCTACTTTAAGGTTTGTTTTGGTAATCTTTCTGTTTTCATTCTTTGAACGTGATACATCCATTTATGTTTATATTTTTTAATTTTTTCTATTACTGATTCCTGGTTTAATTCTTTCATAATTTCTTCATTTCTTTTGTGATCAAAGAGAGTATACTTTGCAGTTTTTCTCATAAACTTCAAATTTCACTTCCATACAATAGGACTGGTAGGGATAATGTATTGTATACTTTTAGTCTGGTTTGTTTTTGAGCTAGGTTCGGTTTAAACATAGTTAATTACACCTGTTATTTTTAAATATTTTGCAATTTTTAGGTTTATATCTTTTTCATTTTCATATGTAATCATACAACCTAGGTAGTTAAATGAATGACTTGTTCTAAAATCTTGTTATCTATTACTATTTTAGTTCTTATTGAATCTTGTCCTTTAAAGGCCATAGCTTAGGATTTTTCTGTTGATATTATCATTCCATAATCTTTGGATATCTCATATAGATTTAAAATAGCTTTCTATAAGTTATCGTCAGAATTTGTAATTATTATTTGGTCATCAGCAAAAAGGAGAGCGTTTAAGTTCACAGTAGGAGAAAGTTTAATACCTTGATGGAAATTTTTATTCCATTTTATTATTTCATTTAGGTAAATATTAAAAAGAGTTGCTGAGAGAGGACCCTGTCGGACTCCTTGGTTCATCTCTGTCGTATATGATAGCTCATGATTTAATCTTATTTGTATTTGATTATTTTCATATATACTTACAATAGCTTTTAGGATATTATTTGGTATTTGTCTTTCTTTTAATATGTTAATTAAAATGCTTCTTGTAACTTTGTCGAATGCTTTTTCAAAGTCAATAAATGTAATATATGTTTCTAAATTGTATTCTCTTCTTTTCTCTGTTATTAATTTTAGGCAAAAGGCCTAGTCTATACATGATCATCCTTTTCTAAATCCATTCTGAACTTCTAAAATAAAGTTTTCGGAATATTTTATTGGTTTGTTATTTAAAAATTCTGCTATATATTTTGTAACTGGAATTTATATACCTCTATAGTTTTTATGGTCATCTCTGCCATCTTTTTTAGAGAGTGGAATTACAATTGCTTATTTTCCATTCTATTGGGGGAGTTACCAGTTGAATAGAGTTTATTTAAAAATAATAGGAGTCTTTCTTTGAACCTTGTTCCTGCATATTTATATAGTTCTGAACTTAGCTTATCTTCTCCAGGTGATTTTCCGTTTCTTGTTTCTTTCAGGCTGATTTCTAATTCTTCTTTAGTTATTTCCTTTTCATTTTCACTAAGTGTTTGCCAGTTATCAGTTATCTGTCCACAATTCTGTATAGAAATTCTAATTTCAATTGGGTGTTTAATTTTGTTTTCTTTAGTATCTGTATTTAAAGTGTTTCAAAATCTCATATACATTGGTCTTATTTTATATAAATCATGTTCTAAATTAGAAACAAATTTGTTCCATGATTCTCTATGTCTTTTTCTAACTTCTCTTTTAGCTATGGCTCTTATTCTTTTATTATTATTACCCCGAAGACCTCATGGAGTCAAAGACTCATCTGGGAATCTTTTATATTCTATTTCATCTTCTAATCTTTTACTGCTTAACCTTATGACAGGCTTCTTTTTTGTTCATTTTGATTATTTCTTTGATTGTATCATCCCATATCTTCAGTTTTTTCCTTCTATTGAATATTTTGGTCTTTCCTAAGCTTTCATTTGCTGCTGCATTTAGTATCGTTTTTATATTAAGCCATTTTATTTCTATTTCTTCATTTTGTTTTATTTTATCTAAATATCGGTTAATTTTTTGTTCATATAGCCATTGTATATTTGTGTTATTTAATAATCTAGTTTTATAAACAAATGTTTTAAATTTTCTTTCTGTTCTTGTTATTTGTAGCCATTTAGGTGGTAATCTTAATTTTATTTTCATGAGGAAGTGGTCACTACTTATTTCATATCCTCTGTGAACTCTAACATCTAAAGAGAACTCTGATGTCTTTTCATTTAAGATAAAATAATCTAATATTGATTTCCATCCTTTCGGGGGAACCTGTAACCTCTAGAGAGCGTGCCCCCTGGGTGGCGGATAGGGAAACCCTGTGTGTGTGTGTAGGGGGGGGGTCCAAATATATTGAATAAGGATTGTGGACAAACAGGGCCAATCATCTTCATTGTAAGGAAAGTGGAACTCCCATGGTCCCCTAGAGGGATTTATCCTCTTCTTCTCTACTTTGAGGAAGATCCACTCGCTTTAACCTTTCCTATAAGAACTTATCAGCCAACTCTTCTTATTTCATGACAGTTATGCTATTAGAGTACTCGAGGGCCATTGGGTCTTTCCATTTCTGGCCTTATATCTATGTCCCCTCTACAAACCTCTACTATAATTCTACCATATTCTACTATAATCTACTCTTTCCCCTTCAATATACCCTATTCCTCCTATGGGTTTAAATTTGGAAGAACGCTCAGAAGCCCTACCACTGGACTATCCATCACCACGCTAGTCACCTGACATTATCATTATTATTATCCAAGACCCTCATGGAGTCAAAGGCTCATCTAGGAGGTGCTTTTATCATACACACAGCTCATCATACCGTGCTTTAAACACACTCAAATTCTCTGCAGACACTACACTCTCAGGCAAAGCATTCCAATCATACACAACTCTGCTTGAAAATAGAACTGATTCTCACTCCTCTACTCACACCCTCTTTATACAGTTTCCAGGGATGACCTCTGGTTCTCTCCCCTCCCCCGATCTCTCACTATTTTCTGCAGAACCTCTCCAACACTGATCCTATAACAATCCCTTACTAACTTGTAGGTCTGTATCATATCTCCCCCCCCCTTCCTCCTATCCACCAGACTCTGCAAATTGCATCTTCTCAATATTTCCTTATATTCGACATTCCAGAGGTTAGAAACTACCTTAGTCAGTTGCCTCTGGACCCTTTCCAACATCTCTTCACCCTTCTGAAAACCAGGTGACCAAATCTGGGCACAATAGTCCATGTGTGGCCTAATCAAAGCCTTATACAATGGAACAAGAATCTCCGTACTTCTAGAAGTCAGCGTCCTCCGCATCATTCCCAGAAGCCTTTGTGTTGTCTTCACAATTTTGGATATGTGTCCCCTAAATTTCAGATCCTTATCCACTGTCACCCACAGATCTCTTATTTCCTCCACCTCCGACAATATATCCTCACCAAGCAAAAGTTCAGCGTCCCATCTTTGTTTCCCAAATTTTAAAACCTTACATTTTACAACACTGAACTCACATCCCCATTCCTGTGCTCAATCACTCAATTTATTCAAGTCTTCTTGTAAGGCCACAACATCCTCTCTACTCTTCATGGCTCGTCCCAACTTTGCATCAACTGCAAACAACTGAACATCTACATCCAAATCTTTACCAATATCATTAATATACAAGTTAAACAATAATGGCCCTAAAACAAAACCCTGAGGCACACCGCTACCTTAGTCAACAGGAAAGGGAAGTGACCTTCCCTTTCCTGGATATCGCTCCCCTATGCAAAATTTGTTGATACTTATCAGATAGCCAGTCTCCAATCCAGTAATATCCAATTCCATCCACTCTAGTTTGACTATCATGTGGTAATCTATCAAAAGTCTTTGCTAAATCTAAGTATATTACTGTGTATCCTTCTCCTCTGTCCAAGGAAGCAGTCACCTTATTGTAATAAGTAAGTAGATTACTAAAACATGACCTCCCTTTAGCAAATCCATGCTGTCCATTGTTGTCAACCCAATTCTGGATCCTAGTTCTCACAAGCCTCTTCAACAACTTAACCACAACACCTGACACACAGATAGGCCTATAGTTTGAAACTTGAGTTCTATCACCTCCTTTATGAAGTGGCACAATCATGCCCTCCTTAGGAACTTGACCCAGTGTAAGACTCGTATTAAAAAAATAGGTCAAGGCAGGCATCAACTCCCAGCACATTCCTTCAGAATACATGGTGATATATTATCAAGTCCCACAGCCTTATTAACATCTAGTTTGCTCAACTACCCATACATATCTTGCTCATTTACAGTCAGTCTCTCCTCCCCATCATCAACTGCTCTCAATCTCTTCATGAAGTCACATTCACAAGATTGAAAAACCTTTATGAACTGCTCATTAAGTATCACCACCATATCTTCTGCAGCAGCTGTCTTTATACCATTTTCTTCAATCAATATCATCCTTTCATAATCATTCTTTCTTTTGCTGGCTACATATTGAAAGAACTCCTTAGGATTCTTTTTGGTTTCATAAGCTAACTGCTGTTCATACTTCACTTTTGCTACCTTACCAACCAAGTCATCCACCTTGCCTGGTCTTTGTAATCCTCAGGGAATTGGTTATTACCACTTCTCTTATGCTTCCTCCATAATGCACTCTTTCTCTGTCACATGCTTAATCTCTTTATTAATCCATTTCACATCTACCTTATTTAACCTTCTGACCCTTGGAATATATTTAGACAATGCATCTACTAAATAGTTCTTGAAAATGGAGAACATTGTTTTACTTTTAAGCCGACACTCCCTTTTGCAACTTAAATTTAATCATGTAGTATAGTACTCTCATAGTACCCTGTATACTCTCTTGAGGATAAATATCAGATAAAAAGATAATACTCTATAAATGAGATTCAAAGAATATATGTAAGAGTATTAAACATGAGTATAGCCACACAATTCTTGTTTTAATAAACTGAGAGATATTCTGTTACTGTTATGTAATTTTTCTCACACCTTTTCTTGAGACCCATTAACAAGAAGTAATCTACTGTTTATCCAACCTTCAAAACAAGCCCTCAAAGTTTATTCATTCTTAATGCACTCATGTGCATTAGGAATGAATTTTATTACCCCCCCCCCACTCTTAACACTGACTATCACTCTTCATATATATGAAGAAGAGTACTAAACTGCAATGAAACATGAAATGAGTAATATAAAAAAAATAAAAAAAAAGAATGGCACCTTAAAAAAAAATGCAGCACTTTTTTTCCTCCAAATCTCCTAATGGATGCAATTCCAAAGGAAAAGTGATTTGCATAATATGAAGTTAATAATAAAATCAATTTTTGTTAATTAATGTTGTGAAGTTGACACATTATGGTAATATATGTGTATGTACCAAATTCTACATAGCAGTAACTCTGGTTTATAGTTACTTTGCTATGCAATATTAATGCCCATTATTCATTTCATTAATTTATCATGTCATAACACAAACTTTCTCACTTATTATTAGTCAACTATGAAATATAAATGTTTGTTCTGCCTTTTTAAAGCAAAAGCAAAGATTACACATTTATATGTAATAACCTGTTTTACTATTTGTACACTATGTAACATTAAAAATAATTCCACAGTGCATACTTTGGATTTTTTTATTTATTCTTCCTTACTAAAAGATCAGTAATGCACAAATTAAGGCAGCAATACATACTTCCAATTTTTGCCATTTGTGTAACTATAAAACTAAAAGAAATATCCCATTTCTTAGTACAAACTTTAATTTCCTGTTAACTGCCTTTATGCATAAAGTTGCGCATATTCATATTTACAATTAATTTGTTCAGACTGTATATTTTTTAAAGTATTCAATGATGTGCATATATTTATTATTCACTCTTAACTGACGGTCATCATTTCTTTGAATGCTGTTTTTCTTGCACTTCAATTTCCTTTTTATTTGTAAATTAGTTGTGTTTTATATACTTTCTATAATTTTTACCCCATACCACATTCATATTCCAAATTTTATATGCCTCACTTTTTGTTTATAATATAAAATTACAAAAAAATTTTTTTTTTGTTTATTTATGCTTATATATATTTCCTTTTGACCCTGATAACATGCATCATCATAATTTATTATCCCACCTTTTGAATTCTCTTGTATATCTTGCATTCAGAAAATATCGGAAATATTTGCAGATTTGGCAAATTATCAGATTTCTGATAGTTTCAAGAGAATCATAATTAGCAAGGAGAAGCAAGAAATAACCTGATTCAGCTGCATAAAACTTCATAGAAATCTTTCAAAAACTTGTTCTAGCTGAGTTATACTATCTGCTGAACAGATTACTGTTCAGTTGATAAGATTACTGTTTTGTCCTTTGCTAATGCTGCTGACTCTAAAAAATAGAAATTTCTTAGAACTGTTAAAACCATATAATGCAGGTGTTCTTCATCTATCATTTACAGAAATAAAGTCTCTCTCCCAGCTATTTACAGGATCAAAAACCTATGCTTTACACTTGACATTTCCAAGGCATTGGATAAGATTTGATACTGAGGGCAAAACAGCAAATTGCCATCTTATGGTGTGCATTCCTCACTTTGTAATTAAATTAAGTTTTTTCTCAGGTCATTCACTATATCATCATCATCAAATTCCTGACATGTACTCTCAAAGGGTGTACAGGAAATGATAGTACTACATGCAAAATTTCATCATTACCAACTTCCTATCTACAATTTTCCTCCAATTTCAAGACTGTCAAGACTACAACATTATCAGATCTTATATTTCTGTCTTCTAAGGCACTTTTTACTGTATCAATCCACCTACATCTTGGACTTTCTCTGGATCTTTTACCTGCCAACCTGACAGAGAACACTTGTTTTGCTAATTCTATTTAAGTGATCATACCAGCTGAGACTAACACATTCCTGGATGCTAACAATGTCAAGTTCATTCCTAATATCCTCATTTTTAATATGATATTGCCAATGATGCATCTGTTCATGTCCCTGATCTTCCTAGTGATTCTCATATCTGGTCTCTAGTCTTTGGGCCAGTGTTTTATTTCTAAATAAAACACTGGCCCCAGCTCTCAGCATTCTACATGTAATGGTGAAAAGTGTTCTCTCTCCAGATTTTCTTTTCAATGCAGGTGTTCCTCAGGACTCTGTTATATCACCCACCCTCTTCCTCAATATACATAAATGATCTGCTCTCACTGACCTCAAACCCTGTTTGCAGTTTTGCTGATAGTACTCTCTGCTTATATGACAAATCCTATACTACTTAAACATTTCAAGTTTCAGGATTATCTACAATAAGTACCCTAAACATTGATCTCCACACCATCTACAATGGACAATAAAACCTAGTCACCTTCAATTTCCAAAACACAGTTTTTTTCTGTCTTTTCTTCTCACACACACACACACACACACACACACACAAAAAAAAAAGACATTAGTTCCCCCCCCCCATTACCTTGAAAATGCTGAATAGTCAAGATCAGATCTCTCTTCTCAGAATGACTCTTATTCCTAGCCTTTCCAGGCATAATCACAACACTTCTAGAGCATCATCAGCTTCCAGAAATATTGGCATCTCTTTTGATCGAGATATCACTTTTGGTCTTTCTGGTTACTTTCTCTATACAAATCCTAAATTTGTCTAAACTTGGAATATAGTACTCACATTTATGGAAAAAATAAATTAAAGATGCCAAGAAATTATATTCTTGGTTTAATCCTTTATGCAAGTGTAAGCAAACAAAGTTGTAAAATTACTTCACATGCAAACTTTGTTTGCTTACACTTGAATAAAGGATTAAACAAAGAATATAATTTCTTAGTATCTTTAATTTATAGTATAACCAAGTGAAAAAACATTCATCACATTTAGGGTGGTGCCTATTCTTGATGCTGTCCAGAAGAGAGCAGTTTGGTTGATGACTGCTCTCACACAGACTGTCCTCAGTCACTGTCTCACAGATATCAGTTTCTGCATTTTGTGTCTTCTAAAAATGTTTCATGGGCAGAAAACTCCAGTATGCCTCACACGTCTGCTCAACCAACAGCAACATCCTTTCACAGTTGAACTGCTAACTCAAAAAACTAGCTATTCTCAGTCACCTTATTCCATCTACCATAGTTCTGTGGAACAGCATTCATTATGTAAATGCTATAATTTCCCAAGAATACAACCTCCAGCTGTTTAATAAGAGAAATATTAACTGATTGCTTTGCTATTGATCCCATAAATGGCATTTATTTACTTTAGGCCTTGCAGTCTCTCATGCATGAGAGTGATATATACAAAAAAAAAAAAAAACATAACTGAACAATTCAGGTAGCAGTAAATAATCCTAACTCATGATTCCACTGTATAACAAAATTTAAAAGCTATGGATGCTAAGCCAAATGATGTTGGGTATGAAGGGTATATCATTTGTTGTTATTATTTTTTACTTGTTATTATATTATAACAAGTAAAAATGTCAAAAATGTAATCATTAAATCAATTAATGAATATGCAGAAGTATGCCTGCTAAGAGGAAAAAAGTGAAAAAATCTGCATACTTACTACAGTGGGACTAACTGGTGAAGAACTGGGCCTTAACCATACTCCTACCCAACTTCCCAATGTTGAGACTATGGATGGAGATGGATGACTTTCATTCATTTCTAAAATAAACATAAGCATAAAAATTACTTTAGTATATTTATCTGACACACACACACACACACACACGCACACGCAATGTTACAAAACATTTTATAAACCTATATAAAGTGAATGTAGAAAATGTGAATGATAGTATAAATGGTTTCTCAGAGAACAAAAAAGATGAGATAGATGCATTGAGTGAGATCGCGTTGTTGAATAGTGCGATAGAAAGAGCAAAACAGCAGCTAGAGTGCATGAACAAAAGTAGACTGAATGAACCAACCAATAATAAAAGGTATGACAGGAAAAATAGACGTATGAATGTCAACATGAACAAAATGAAGGATAGAGTGCTGTATGGAGACTCGTTAGTACGAGGTGTGTTAGTAGAGGATTTGACAAAATCGTACCAACCTGGTGCGACCATAAAGGACGTAACTGAGTCTATTAGAGAGCAAAAGGAAAGGGTGAAAGAAATGATTGTTGTGGCAGGTACGAATGATTTGAAAGGAGATAAAATGGAAATGATAGAAGACCTGAATGAATTGTTTGAGGTAGCAAAAGAAAAGAGTGAGAGAGTTAGAATGATTAGTCTTTTGCCACGGTATGACAGTGAAATGTTTAAAAGGAGGGCTATAATTGCGAATGACTTTATGCGTGGGTTATGTATGACGAGTGGTGTGGAATTTGTGGATGTGTGGAGTGAGTTTGATGGGCGAAAGGATCTATATAAGATGGATGGCTTGCATTTGAATGGTTACGGTGTACGAAGACTTGAGAAAGTGTTGCTGAATGTAGTGGATGTGCAAATTCAGGGAAACTAGATTTGTTAAGGGGGGGGAGTAGAGATACAGTCCTTATGGAGGCAGTTGAATGTAAGAATGAATATAATATGCCAGAGCAAATAAGGACAACAAATCTGAGTGGGATAGTTAATATAAGGCATCAAGGTAGGGTTGGGGCTAATGGGGGTCTTAAATTCATGTACACTAATACTAGGAGTATTAGGAACAAGAAGGAAGAGTTTTTGGCCATGGTTGGCACTTCCAGACCACAGGTTATAGGTATTAGTGAAACATGGCTGACTGCAGATGATATAACTAGTGGGATTGAATGTGATGGGTATAGTGTGTTCAGGAATGACAGAGAGAATAAAATGGGGGGAGGAGTATTGTTGATGATAGCTGATGAGCTCCAGCCAAGGAGAATAGAAGTTGAATTGCAGGATAGAGAAAAGAGCACATTTGAGGCCATTTGGTGTGAGATTGTGGCTAGCAGAACTAAATATACAATTGGGTGCTGCTATAGACCAGGTGATGGAAAAGATGGAGTTGACAGTATGCACAAGCAAATAGAAGAAATGGGTGGAAGGAGGGTGATTATTATGGGAGATTTCAACTATGGTCGCATTGATTGGAGTGAGGAGAGGACACACGGGAGGAAGGAAGTGGATTTTATGCGGTTATTAAGGGATAACTATCTGCGACAGCATGTAATGGAAAATACTAGGGGTCAGAGAGTGCTTGACGTAGTAATTACATCTGAGGATTTGGCTGTAACAAATATGACCACATTGCCACCAATCGGTGAGAGTGATCATAGGGTCTTAACTTGGAAGGTGGCTAAAGGTGTAGAATTTTCAATTAAGACAGGGTACATGTGGAATTATCGGGCTGGAAAGTATGACAAGCTTAGGAGTTTGATTGGTTCAGTGCCATGGCATGTACAACTGCAAGGACTAGAAGTTGATAGTGCATGGGAGGTAGTTAAGAAGTGCTTGCATGAAGCAATGGCTGACTGTATACCTAGTGTCCGAATAATAAATCAAGTAGGGGTTAAATGGATGAATAACACCATTAAGCTTGAGTTGCAAAAAAAGAAACAACTACGGAGGGAATTTAAGGAGAAGGGTGACCGGCAGGCACATGAACGGTATAAAGTGCAGGCCAGAAGAGTGACGAGTGTGGTAAGAAAAGCAAAAAAGGATTACGAAAGAACATTGGCCATGCAGGCTAAAGAGAATCCTAAACAGTTTTTTAGATATGTAGCAAGTAAAAGGAAAAATGTACATGGCAGATTGATTTTAAAGAATGCCGATGGTAGGGGAGGTAACTGAATCAGTTGAGATAGTTGAGTTACTGAGTGAGCACTTTGCAAAAGTATATCAACCAGGTGGTGACATTGCAGAAACGAATAAACCAGTAGATTATATGGGAATTGTGGTTAATGAAGTGGAGGTGAGTAGTCTATTGCATAACCTCAATGTCAATACATCTGTGGGATTGGATGGTATACCAGCTCGTGTTGTACGAGAAGCAGCTAAAGAATTGTCAGTACCCTTGACCATTTTGTTTAACTTGAGTCTCGGGTCTGGGTTAGTCCCGAGCGGGTGGAAAGAGGGGAAAATAGTTCCACTGCATAAAGGTGGTTCCAAGACTGCTGTTGTAAATTACCGACCGATTAGCATATCAGGAATCATTGTCAAGGTCTTAGAGAAATTAGTCAAGAAAAGAATACAGGATTGGATAGATGAAAATGGGATATTGTATGGGGGACAACATGGTTTTGTGAAGGGTAGATCATACCTCAGTAACTTGCTCACGTTTTATAACACAGTGACGGCTGAACTGGATAGGGGTAATGAGTTTACAGTGATACTACTGGACCTTGCCAAGGCCTTTGATAGGATACCACATGGAACCCTAATCAGTAAACTGGAGCAGATGGGTATAGATATAGGGTTGGTGAGATGGATAAGAGGGTGGTTGAAGGAGAGATATCAAAGAGTGGTTTATTCAGGAGTGGAGTCTAAAAGACGTCTTGTGACTAGTGGAGTGCCACAGGGCTCTGTTCTTGGACCACTGCTTTTCAATTTGTTCATCAATGATATTGGAAAGGATCTGAGAGGAAGTGTTCACTTATTTGCTGATGCAAAGTTGGGTAGAGCAATTGTGAGTGCACAGGATGTCAAAATTTTACAGGATGATTTGGATAGTTTGGAGGACTGGGCTAGGAAAAATGGATGTCAATTTAATGTGGCAAAGTGTAAGGTTATGCACTTTGAGGTGAAAAGAATAGCAGCAGTATATCGCATTGGTGGAACCATACTCCAGGAAATTGATGAGGCCAGTGATTTGGGAGTGTTGGTGGATAGGGAATTGAAGTTTAGGGGGCACCTTGCAAATGTAACTAAAACAGCTCACCAAATCACTTGGCTTCTGAAAAATACTTTAACATGCAGAGACGAACAAGTTGTTGTTCCTCTGTATCGAGCCTTGATAAGACCCCATCTGGACTTTTGTGCCCAGCTATGGGCACCAGGGTTTCTTCGTGATGGGGAGGAAGTGGAGAGGGTCCAGAGACAAGTGACCAAGATGATAGCAGGTCTGTGGAATGAACCTTATGAGAATAGGTTGAAGATTTGTGGGTTGCAGAAATTGGACGATAGGCGAAGGAGGGGTGATATGATTGAGACATTCAAATTACTGAAGGGTTTTTATAAGATTGATCCAGAAGATATTTTTGAAAATATGACTGGTGGTGGGAGGACTAGGGGCCATGCATGGAAGCTGGGCAAGAGCATGGTTGACAAGGGTGTTAGAGCTAGGTTCTTTACTTGGAGAGTGGTAAATGAGTGGAATAAGCTTCCAGAGTCTGTTGTGGGTGCTACGACCGTGAATGAGTTCAAGGCAAGGTATGATAGATACTGTGTGAATGTTGAATAGTTGTTCTTGACATGATGTTAGGGCCTCCCTCGATGAGTCTGTCGACTCCTTGGAGTTTCCCGGAACAATAATAATAATAATAATAATAAAAAAAGAGCCCACTTCTGGATGGTGATTACAAATTCCGCATTCCTGGTCAACTTCCCATTATGTTCAAGAAATGTGATATTCTAGTCCTCAAAATAAAAGTCAATTTATGCAATAAATTTAGTGTCCCACCATTCCCAATTAACTCAAAAAGAATTAAATTTTTAATTTGTGATCTAAAGCATGCACACCAGCAAGCTTAAATCTGACCTCAGTTCTTAACAACTTAATATATTTTATATCTTATCTTAATTATCTTAATAACTTTTTACTTGGAGAGTGGTGAATGAGTGGAATAAGCTTCCAGAGTCTGTTGTGGGTGCTACAACCGTGAATGAATTCAAGGCAAGATATGATAGATACTGTGTGAATGTTGAATAGTTGTTCCAGACATGATGTTAGGGCCTCCCTCGATGAGTCTGTCGACTCCTTGGAGTTTCCCGTAATAATAATAATAATAATATCTGCAAGGATTATGGTCACTAGATTTGAAGAAATGGGAGTTCAAGTCTAGTTAGGTTAGGCTGGTAAGAGTTATGCACTTTAGAGCAGAGCTTATTTTTTAAGTAGTGCAATACCAAAGCAGTTCTGATGCTGAAAGTTGTATTCTCATAAATGCTCTGGTAATTTTCAATACTTTTAAATTAATTTCAAAATATTTTACTTGGAAAGAATAATGGATTGTCATATCCTTTCAATCAACAGCTTTGGGTCACCAAACTGAAGCCTTCTAGGTTCTTCCTTCAACAATTACATAGAGACATTATGAACATGTTGGTTTAATAGTGGCAGTTATGCTATGGAAACGACCTACTTGATTATCAAGATAGTGCCATATGTTTGTTTCAGCATTGCAAGTATCTTCTAAGCTGTATTTGCAATCTTAGTTATATGATTTTAAAACTATTATTATTATTACAGGCAACTCCACGGAGTCCTTAGACTCATCGAGGGAGGTCCTAAACATCGTGTCAAGAACTATTCAGCAGTCACACAGTATCTATTGTTTAGAGAAAAGATTTTTTTAAATTTAATTTAATATTAATCTTGTTTATAGAGATGTTCTCTGTTCAACAATTATTTCTTTTATTTCCGAGTGTACCTATATATGCACAAGGGTTCACTCCGAATGGTGCAATGATCTCCTTTTTATTATTGCTTTCAGAATCCAAAAAATCACTGACTCAAGACTAAATACAAAATAAACACATTTAATAAAACAAAAACTATATATATATATATATATATATACACACACACACACTTCAAACAACTTTACATAACTATAACCAACCACAGAATTAATTGGATCCAAGGCCTTTTAAAAATAAACTTACACTTAAGACTAGACTAAACACTTTGTTTTCACAATGACAATATGTTCATAGCCAGTTTCTTTCTCTGTTAAGGCCCTTTTCTGAAGATATATGACTTTATTCTTCATTTTCATAGGATCCATTCTCATCACTCATGTAGCATACATTAATTCTTCCTGAATCAATTCTGTCTTTTTTTCAGTAGAAATAATAGTTAGATCCGGCATCCTTAAGACAGATGAAACTTCCTAATCAGCGTTTCCTCGAAACTTCCTTTAGAACATAAATAGCAATTTCTTCTTTTATTCGCTAATGCTTATTGACAGTCTTAACTCTTCCACTTTAAAAAACCTACAGTTCTATGATTCCCTTTTCGGAATCTACTATTAATCTTCCAATTAGTGTTTTCTCGAACATTCCTTTTAAAACGTCTATAGCAATATTTCCCTTTTATTTACCAATACTTATTCCACTTTAAACTTTATAGTTCCAGGATTCCTTTTTCAGAATATATTATTAATTTTCCTCCGACTGTCACATAAAAAAACTCAATTTCCTCCGAATCTAAATATCTGCCAGCCTGTGTTCTTATTTCTTCCCAAACGCTCTCTTGTTTACACCCGTTACTTCGATACCGAATGCTCTCCTTGTCAGATGTCAATCACACATCAAACTTCTCGCCGAGCATGCGCACTCCATGAAACTGGCAAGCAAGAAGTTGGGTTGGCTGACACACAGATTACGTTAGCGACAAGAGAATGTCTTCAAAAAAACATAAACACTTAATATTTTAAACTACAAATAAATTGTTTAAAGTAACACAACTATTCAAATCTGGCAAGTACATAAATTTTTTAACTTCTTTACATTTCATTTTGACAAAACAATTTCAATAACGGGCACATCGCAAGTGCCGACAATGCGTGTTATGAAACTAAAACTAATAAACATTCTAACATAAACAATACATAAAAATATTCAGAATTTTAAATTATGATTATTTTTACACTATCATACTTTGCTTTGAACTTATTCACAGTCATGGCACCCACAGCAGACTCTGGTAGCTTATTCCACCCATTCATCACTCTCCAAGAAAAAAACGTAGTTCTGACACCCTTGCTAACTGCACTCTTGCTCAGTTTCCATGGATAGCCCCTAGTTCTCCCAACACCAGACCTGTTCTGAAAAATTTCCTCTGAATTAATCTTGTAAAAATCCCTCAGTAATTTGAATGTCTCAATCATATCTACCATCTTGGTAACTCGCCTCTGGCTCCTCTCTGCCTCCTCCCCATCAAGAAGAGCCCTTGGTGCCCAGATCTGGCCACAGTAGTCAAGATGGGTCTTATCAAGGCTCGATAAACAGGAACAATAACCTGCTTGTCTCCGCTAGTCAAAATATTCTTCAGTAACTAAGTGATCTGATATGCTGATTTAGTCACTTTTGCTATGTGCCCCATAAACTTCAACTCCCTATCCACCAACACTCCCAAATCTCTGACTTCGTCAATTTCCTGGAGTACAGTTCCACCAATGTGGTATACTGCTACTAATCTTTTCACCCCAAAATGCATAACCTTACACTTTTCTACATTAAACTGACTGCATTCTCCTTTGTCCAGTCTGCCAATCTATTCAAATCATCCTACAAAAGTTTGACATCACCTGTATTAACTACCCAACTTTGCATCATCATTGGCAAATAACTGAACAGTCCCTTTCTCAGATCCTTTCCTATATCATTAATGAATAAATTAAACAGTAGTGGTCCAAGAACAGAACCCTGCACTAGTCACAGGCTTCTTTTAGACTTTACTCCTGAATAAACTACTCTGATATCTCTCCATCAACCACCCTCCTATCCATCTCACCAACTCTATATCCATCCCCAAGTGCTGCAGTTTACTGATTAGTCTATGTGGTATCCTGTCAAAGGCCTTAGCAAAGTCCAGCAGTATCACCGTAAACCCATTACCTATATTCAGTTCAGCCATCACTGTATTATAAAATGTGAGCAAGTTACTGAAGCATGATCTACCCTTCACAAAACCATGCTGTAGTGCTGCTGCAATAGGCATCCTATTTCCATCTATCCACTCTTGTATTTTGCTCTTGACTAATTTCTCCAAAACCTTGACAACAACTCGTGATATGCTGATCGGTCGGTAATTTGCAACAGCAGTCTTGGAGCCTCCTTTATGCAATGGAACTATTTTCCCCTTCTTTCCACTCCCTTGGAACTGACCCAGAGCTGAGACTTAAATTAAACAATATGTTCAAGGGCACTGACAATTCCTCTGCCACTTCACGTAAGACTTGAGCTGGTATACCATCCAATCCCACAGATGTATTCGCATTACTATAACTCATCTATAACTTCTTATGCACTGTAACTCTGAGAATCCTAGCATGATCAGTTTCTCTAGGCATAATCTCACCAATATAATATGCTGTTGGAAATATCATCACACTAAAATGCATAACTTTACACTTACTAATACTTAACTGATAACCAATATTAATTATCCACAGTTCCACCCATTCAAATCATTCTGTCAGATATGAGGAGCACTGCTGATTGTCCTATCTACCTCTGCATCAGCAAACAACTGAACTAATGATGTCGGAAGGGACTTCTAACATCATTAAATTAATGCAGAATGAACAACAATGATCCAAGGATTGATCTCTGAAGAACTACTGGTCGCTTTAAATCTAGCAGTCTTGAATCCCCCATCCCCATATACCTTTCTGATACCTGTCTATCAGCCAACCTCTTATCCAAGTTAATAGTTTATATTCCAATCCTATATCTTCTGATTTATGCAACAGCCTTTTATGTAATATCTTATCAAAGTCCAAAAGTAAGTATCGTAGCACAGCTATTTCCATATTCAACTTAGCCATAACATGAAAAAATATCAGCAAATTATTTAGACAAGCCTCCCTTAAATAAACGAAGTTGTTTTTTTGCAAAGTATATCTCTGTTAACCAGTTCTGAGTGCAAGCTCATCACTTTCAACACAACCACTCCAGAGATATTGAGAGGTTGGTAGTTAGACACAGCAGTTTTTGCACTATTTTTGCATAACAGTACTATCATACTTTTTTTTTTTTCTTTCTTGCAGGTTTATTCCTGTGCTAAGACTCAAATTAGCACATCCAGGGTCAGGGGGAGCCCAACGAATTCAGATGAACACTCTATCAGTATAAATGCTGATATCCTATCTGTCCCTACTGCCAAATTTTTGTCCAGGTTGCTGGCTGGATTTGTTACTAAGAAAAGATGGGGAAACAAATTAAAAAATACTCACTACCAGAATACTGATGATGACCTTAACAGCAATTCCAGTAGATCTTGTCATAATTCAAGTGTGCCTGCCAATAAGAAACTCAGAAATTATGAAATAAAAAGCATATGACCAACTAGAGGAACTAATAACATCAGTTAAAGATAATTTAGTATATAACTAAACAAAGGAGATGCATATAGTGGTATTTTTAGATTTTCTAAAGACTTTACATAGATTACCATGCAACAAGTAGGTAACTAAATTGAAACAGATGGAGGTTAGACAATCTATTTCAATTGAAGCAGTTAGCTATCAGATAGGTATCAACAAGATGTATATGGGGAAAATAATATCCAAGAATATTAAAGTAACTAGTGATGTGCTGCAGAGGTATATTTTGAGGCCATTATTGTTTAACTTGTATGTTAATGATAGTAAAACAGTTTCATTGGAGATGTGTAGATGCTTGACGATGAAGGGAAGTTAGGAAGATGCTTGAGTTCGATCACCTCCTTTATGAAGTGGCACAATCTTGCCCTCTTTCACTCCTTAGGAACTTGACCAAGTGCAAGACTCTTATTTTAAAAATAATAATAATAATAATAAAAATAATAATATAAAAATAATAATGATAATATAAATATAATAATATAAAAATAATAATAATAATTCCAGGTCAAATGTTAATACTAATAATAATTCCACTCACCAACCACTCTCCATTTAAACAACCTTCTCCTCACTCCTCTGCTCACACCCTCCTCATACAGTTTCCAGCGATGGCCTCTTGTTCTATCCCCTCTCCCATTCTATGAAAAATCTCTTCCATGTCAACCTGATAACAACCTCTGACTAGCTTATATGTCTCAATCATATCCCCTCCCCCTCCTCCTATTCACCAGACTTTGAAACTTACATTCTCTCGATCTGTCCTCATACTCCACATTCCAGAGACCACCATCTTGGTGAATCTTCTCTGAACCCTTTCCAATATATCCTCATCACGATGAAAACCTGGCGACCAAATCTGGGCACAATAATCCATATGATGCCTGATCAAGGCTTATACAATGGCATCATAAAGTCTTTATTTCTGCATGTCAGGGTCCTCCACATCGTTGCCATTATCCGATGTGATGTCTTCGCAACTTGTGCAATGTGGTCTCTGAATTTTAGGTCCTTGTTTCCCCATCAAAAGCTTTTGCAAAATCTAAGCGTACCACTGTATATGCATCTCCCTTGTCCAAGACATTTGTCACCGTATTATAGTACATAAGTAGGTTAGTAAAACATCATCTCCCTTTAAGAAACCCATGCTGATAACTACAGAAAATACTGCTGATATCAACCCATTTCTGTATCCTACTTCCCACCAAGTGTATACTTTGCATCCCATCAGTGCACCTTACACTTTGCAGCATTGAACTAACAGTTCCACTTATCTGCCCATTCATGCAATCTATTCAAGTCCTGTAAGGCCATAACATTTGCTTGGCTCTGCATTGCTCTCCACAATTTTGCAACAGCTGCATATCGCTAGTTAAATCCATCCCACTATCATTAACATACAAATTGAAAAAACAACAATAGTCCCAAAACTGATCCCTGCAGTACACCACTAGTCACCTATCTCTTTCGGGATACTGCACTCCCATATACAATTTTCTGATATCTATCTGATAGCCAGTCACTGATCTAACTCAGAAGTCTGTTATCCAATCCCATCTGTTTCAATTTATTAACAGCATGTCATGTGGCAGTTCATCAAAAGCTTTTGCAAAATCTAAGTATACCACTGTATATGCATTTCTAAATCACTTAGGGAATTGAACAATGTAGATCCGAATATAAATTAAATTATACTTTAATAAATATTTCCGATATTTCGGCAACGTCACATTGCCATTTTCAAAAGGAACTTACAAAAAAGGCACGTGCACACAGGCACTACAACAAAGTAACTGAGAATGAAGATGTGAAGCTATCGTTCTCCTAGAAGTCCTGATGGTGCCATCTAGCGGGCTAAGTAGATGTTCTTGGCCGTTGGGCTGAAGGTCTGCTGATGTATGCCTCCCAAATTTGGGGCAGTCGCATACAACCAAATTTGTTGAGGTTTGGGGAGTTTCTTAGGGCTGAGGCTGATTCCATAAATAGTCTTTCGAATTTGTATTTGCTACAGTGTATTACTGTAGCTTTCTTCCACCATATTTTGTGGCGTGTATCCAGAGCATGGTCTGCAAGACCAGAATGGCTGTACTTGTGAAACCGGATGTAGTCCTTGTGTTCAGAAATTCTGATTCACTGAGCTACACAATATGCCTGTGTAGCTCAGTGGATGTGGCGTTTGCACACCACCGCGCTAGGCCGCACGAAGGAAGTCTTGGTTTCGAGTCTAGTCGGTGACTAGAGGAAATTTTTCCAAGCCTTTTTTCGACCGGTTCCCGAGTTAGTCGATCTCTGGCACGGGCAAGCAGGTTTTTCCTCCCGGAAACTCGGGTTTTTCGTCCTGTAAACTCAAGAAAATCGACCGTAGAACCCACATTATTTCAGGCATTAAATATATTGTGTTAGGGTTAGAGACCACGAGATGGCGGCACATTTGAGCCGTCTCTCTTCACTGCGTACCGCTTAATTAGTGATAGCCTTGGGCCATCTGTCTCTGATTGGGTACCAGTGGAGATTGAACTGCCCACTCAGTCTCCAAAAGTTAGATAGGGCTAAATGGCCTCGCCTACTCCCGTATATACGGGAATAAAAAGGCGTTAGCTGATTTTTTTTTTTTACAGTGTATTACTGTAGCTTTCTTCCACCATATTTTGTGGCGTGTATCCAGAGCATGGTCTGCAAGACCAGAATGGCTGTACTTGTGAAACCGGATGTAGTCCTTGTGTTCAGAAATTCTGATATTTGCTGTCCTGCCTGTTTGGCCAAAGTACGACAGTTTACAACTGCAAGGGACCTGGTATACACCAGGTAGGTCTAAGGGAAGTGGTTGGTCTTTGGTGGAGTGGATAAGGGATGCCAATTTTCTGTAAGGCCTGTAACTGGAGGTGAGGTCATGTTTTTTTAAAATTTTGGTAATTTTTTCCGAGGTGCCTCGGATGTAGGGAATGGTGATGGATTTAGAGTAATCTTTGTTGTGGAGGGACAGGAGGGGGGCTGTGGTTTGTAGGTTTTAATATTTTTTGGATTTTTTTTTTTGGGGGGGGGGTAGCCATTGGCTGAGAAAGTGTTGAGGATGTGATTTAGTTCAGTGTTTAGGGCCATGTCGTTAGAACAGATTAGTTTAGCCCTGTTGTATAGTGTTTTCACCACTCCATATTGTTGTGGGGGAGGGGGGGATTGTTGGTGAATGTATCTGCCTGTATGGATGGGTTTTCTATAAACTGAGAAAACCAAGGTTCCATCAGAATGCCGGGTGACTAGTGTGTCTAGGAAAGGGAGGCTGTTATTTTCCTCTTTTTCCAGGGTGAACTTGATTCTGGAGTGTTATCGGTTGTTTAAGTGTGTAAGGAAGGAGAGGAGTGTTTCAGAGCCATGTGGCCAAACAGCAAACACATCATCAACGTAGCAGAGCCTAAGGCTTTTTCTTCAAAGGTCTCCATAAAGAAATTGGCCCAGGGTGGGGAGAGTGGTGAACCCATGGCTGACCCCTCTATTTGTTTGTAGAATTTTCCCTGCCAAACAAAATAGCCTGAGTTCATTGTGAACTGAAATAGGGCTGAGATATCGGGAGAAAATTTAGCTTGGATTAGCTCTAAAGTTTCCTTGAGTGGAACATTTGTGAATAAGGAGGAGACGTCAAAGCTGACCATTATGTCAGTATGTTGGAGTGTAAGGTTTTCTATGCTGGCTTTGAAGTGGGCTGAGTTTTTTTTATGTGAGGGGGGGGGGGTGTATATGCATCTCTCTTGTATATGCACTGTATATGCATCTCCCTTGTCCAAAACATTTGTCACCTTATTATAGTACATAAGTAGGTTAGTAAAACATCATCTCCCTTTAAGAAACCCATGCTGATAACTACAGAGAATACTGCTGTTATCAACCCATTTCTGTATCCCTACTTCTCACCAATATCTCCAGTACCTTCATGACAACTCCAGATATATAGTTTGGCCTATAATTGAAGCTACAGTTATTGTGTTTCACATGCTTTATGATCTTTGATTAATTTAGAATATGTTAACCTCTTAACTCGAGTTTTTAATTTAGTATTGAGTCAAATTGAGTGGATGAAATTTTGTGTATTCTGTTTAGATATTCCAATAAACATGTCATATTTACCTAAACCTGAGTCATGCCTGATTACGATTCCAAATTACCACTTATAAAAAAAAATAGAACCTATTTTGGCAGGAAGGATTTAGAAAGAAAGTATAATTATAGATTGTCATGACTGCAATAATCTGAATCTATACGGCAGTGTTAAAGTAAGATATTGTGTAAGAAAGTCTCAGAATCTAGTATTGTCTCCCAGAGCGAGGATCCCTTTCTGCTATAGGATACTGGCTGGTGCAGCAAAATATAAATTTGTTTTATATATATATAAAACAGAAAATATACAGAGAAAGCAGCGACACAAAAATAGAGCAGCCGGTAGGATTTTAATTGAGTAAGGTTTTGAATAAGAAAGGATTTAATTGAGAAACAACTAATTAAATATAAAATAACTATAAATAAAAATATTTAACAGTATACAGACCATTTGAAATAGGAAGTGATCACTATTTAGTTTTGAGCAGGATAAAATCGAATTTCATATTGAAAAGAAGAGCATATAAGAAAGTTTTAAAATGAATCAAAGTTGAGCAGCTTTCAGAAATGAACTGTTGACTCAAATACACAAACATCATTTAAGAAAAAAAATGAAAGAGTTTGAAAACAAGAGCCAAACTTTGGAGATTCAATGGCAAACATTGAAGAAAACATTGACTGACTCAGCAAGAGACATGTGGTGAGGTTGTCTGCAAGGATAAAAAAATCAGAACTCCATGGTGGACTCAGGAAGATAAAGAGGCAGTTAAGGAAAAGAAGAAAACATATTGAAAATTCCTGGCAAGTCAATTTACTCATAGAGAATACAGAAAATAATGTAAGAAAGCGAAGCACTACGTAAAACTAGCTCAACAAAAGTCATGAAGAGACTTGGGTAAGAACACAGAAAATAAATATCATATCAGGAAGGTGACAAAATATTCTGGAGACTATTTAAAACACTTATAAATGGAGGAAATAGTACTGTAAAAGGAATCAGAGATGATAAAGGTGACACTACTGACATCTAAAGATAATTCATACATGAAGATAAAGACACCTGAAATATCTTTATGAAAAGTGAAAATAAAGATATTTTAGATATCTGGTAAACAATTAACAGACTGCTAAACAGTTAAATAAGGAAAGCAGTGTGAGCAAGGTGGTAGACAACTCCCAACAGAAATGCAGTCAGGAATGCATATCCATACTTGAAGTAGAAAAAGTCATCAAAAACCCACAATGTGGAAAGGCAGCTGGATTAGATGAAATTTGGCCAGAAATGCTCAAACATGGAGGTATAAAAGTTTTACAGTGGCTGCATTACATAATTCAGAAGGCCTGGTCAGAAAGTTGAATTCTAGATAATTGGAGCAGAACTCTCATAGTATCCATCTATAAAAAGGGAAATAAAACTGGAAGTGAGAATTACAGAGATATTTCCCTACTGAGTGTTCCTGGTAAGATTTATGCAACTACTTGAGAAACATCTAAGAAAAATTATGGAAGGGAAGTTTGGTCAGATTCAGGCCAAATAGAGGTTGTGAGGATCAGATTTTCAATTTTAAGACAAATAGTTGAGAAATCTTGGGAATATAAGAAGGATTTGTATTTAAGTTTTGTTGGTCTGGAAAAGGCATATGACAAGGCGCCAAGAGAAACCCTGTTCAAAATACTACAGTTATATGGTATAAATGGTACATTATATCAAACAATACATAGACTCTATAATAACTAATATTTAAGGAATTGACAGCGTATACTAGAAATATAGATTAAATAAACTTTAATATACACTTTCCGATATTTCGGCGAACGTTACGTTGCCATCTTCTTGGGAACTTACTAAAAGGACACGTGCACACAAGTACTAATACAACAAATGAGACTGAGGCTAGGACGCTAGCGTTTTCCTAAAGTCCTGATGGTGCCCCCTGGCGGGCTATATTGGTAGTTCTTGGCCTTTGGGCTGAAGTTCTTTTGATAAAAGTTTCCCAAATTTGGGGCAGTTTCATGCATCCAAATTTGTTGAGGTTTGGCATGTTCCTAAGGGCCGAGGCTGATTCCATGAATAGTCTTTCATACTTGAACTTGCTGCGGTGTATTACTGTGGCTTTCTTCCATCTTATTCTGTGGCGAGTATCCAGAGCGTGGTCTGCAAGCCCAGAGTGGCTGTACTGGTGAAATCGGATGTAATCCTTGTGTTCTGAGATTCTGATATTTGCTGTCCTGCCTGTTTGGCCAAAGTAGGACAGTTTACAGCTGCAAGGGACCTGGTATACACCAGGTAGGTCTAGGGGAAGTGGTTGGTCTTTGGTGGAGCGGATAAGGGATGCCAGTTTTCTATGTGGTCTGTAACAAGTGGTCAAGTCATGTTTTTTTAAGATTTTATTGATTTTTTCTGAGGTGCCTCTGATGTAGGGAATAGTGATGGATTTAGAGTAATCTTTTTTGTGAAGGGAAGGGGTGGTGGGTTGTGGATAACTGGGTTAAGTATTTTTTGGATTTTTTGGAGGGGGTAGCCGTTGGCTGAGAAAGTGTCACGGATGTGATTTAGTTCAGTGGTTAGGGCTTGATTATTAGAACAGATTATTTTTGCCCTGTTGAATAATGTTTTAATAACTCCATATTGTTGTGAGGGGGGGGGTGGGATTGTTGGTGAATGTATCTGCCTGTATGGGTGGGTTTTCTATAAACTGAGAAAACCAAGGTTCCATCAGGTTGGCGGGTGACTAGTGTGTCTAGGAAGGGGAGGTTATTGTTTTCTTCTTTTTGCAGGGTGAATTTGATTCTAGGGTGTTGGTTGTTCAAGTGTGTTAGGAAGGAGAGGAGTGAATCCGGGCCATGTGGCCAAATAGCGAAAACATCATCAACATAGCGAAGCCATATGGTAGGTTTTTGTGGGGCTGAGTTACGTCCCATAGTGGATGGCATTGATTCCCCCACTTACAAACTAGCCAAGCATTTAGTCAAAGCGCTCTCACACTATACTGGCAATACACCATCACACATAAAAAACTCAGCCCACTTCAAAGCCAGTATAGGAAACCTTACACTCCAACACAATGACATAATGGTCAGTTTTGATGTCTCCTCCCTATTCACGAATGTCCCTCTCAAAGAAACCTTAGAGCTAATCCAAGCTAAATTTCCTCCCGATATCTCAGCCCTATTTCAGTTTACAATGAACTCAGGCTATTTCGTTTGGCAGGAAAAATTCTACAAACAGATAGAGGGGACAGCCATGGGTTCACCACTTTCCCCACCCTTGGCCAACTTCTTCATGGAGATGTTTGAAGAGAAAGCCTTAAACTCAGCCCCACAAAAACCTACCATATGGCTTCGCTATGTTGATGATGTTTTCGCTATTTGGCCACATGGCCCGGATTCACTCCTCTCCTTCCTAACACACTTGAACAACCAACACCCTAGAATCAAATTCACCCTGCAAAAAGAAGAAAACAATAACCTCCCCTTCCTAGACACACTAGTCACCCGCCAACCTGATGGAACCTTGGTTTTCTCAGTTTATAGAAAACCCACCCATACAGGCAGATACATTCACCAACAATCCCACCACCCCCCCTCACAACAATATGGAGTTATTAAAACATTATTCAACAGGGCAAAAATAATCTGTTCTAATAATCAAGCCCTAACCACTGAACTAAATCACATCCGTGACACTTTCTCAGCCAACGGCTACCCCCTCCAAAAAATCCAAAAAATACTTAACCCAGTTATCCACAACCCACCACCCCCTTCCCTTCACAAAAAAGATTACTCTAAATCCATCACTATTCCCTACATCAGAGGCACCTCAGAAAAAATCAATAAAATCTTAAAAAAACATGACTTGACCACTTGTTACAGACCACATAGAAAACTGGCATCCCTTATCCGCTCCACCAAAGACCAACCACTTCCCCTAGACCTACCTGGTGTATACCAGGTCCCTTGCAGCTGTAAACTGTCCTACTTTGGCCAAACAGGCAGGACAGCAAATATCAGAATCTCAGAACACAAGGATTACATCCGATTTCACCAGTACAGCCACTCTGGGCTTGCAGACCACGCTCTGGATACTCGCCACAGAATAAGATGGAAGAAAGCCACAGTAATACACCGCAGCAAGTTCAAGTATGAAAGACTATTCATGGAATCAGCCTCGGCCCTTAGGAACATGCCAAACCTCAACAAATTTGGATGCATGAAACTGCCCCAAATTTGGGAAACTTTTATCAAAAGAACTTCAGCCCAAAGGCCAAGAACTACCAATATAGCCCGCCAGGGGGCACCATCAGGACTTTAGGAAAACGCTAGCGTCCTAGCCTCAGTCTCATTTGTTGTATTAGTACTTGTGTGCACGTGTCCTTTTAGTAAGTTCCCAAGAAGATGGCAACGTAACGTTCGCCGAAATATCGGAAAGTGTATATTAAAGTTTATTTAATCTATATTTCCAGTATACGCTGTCAATTCCTTAAATATTAGTTATTATGTCTAACCAGCGTATAAGCCTCTCAACAAGAATACATAGACTCTATTTAAGCTCTAAGTCAGCAGTTAGAATTGAAGGACGTACAGGAAGATGGTTTGATGCTAAATCAGATGTGTGACAAGAGTACACGTTATCTCCAATGTTATTTATTATCTATGGATCACATTATGAAGGAAAGTGGTATAAAATCTGAATCAAAATTGGTGATGTTAATCTTAGCTCTTTACTTTATGCAGATGATGTTATACTTCTGAATAAATCCAGTACAAGTTTGCAAGATTCCCTGACTAAACTGAAAAACTGTTGTAATAAATTTGGTTTGAAAATCAGCAATTAAAAGACAATTAAAATAGACAGACACATTGAAAACATCAACTGTATCCTGAATGGTGAACCTATAAAACAAGTAAAATATTTCAGCTATTTAGGCACAATTTTTAGTGAAGATGGTAAATTAAATATGGAAATGGACAACAGAATTAGTAAAGCTTATATTGTAGGAAGTCATCCAAATAAATTTATATGGAATAAGAAAAAAATTAGTTCAAAACTCTAAATTATCTATAGTTTATTTATTCATGTGGGGTTCTCCCCCTTTCCTCGACCACCCCTTAGGACTGGTTCAGTCCTCCTAATAAGGGATGAAATGCTATATCCTATGACTGTAACCTGTGTGTTCATGGGGCTGGTTTGCATGCTTGCAGGATGAAAAACCACAGATAAATGGGGGGATCCTGCTGTCCACGCCCAAGACCGGCTAACTTGGCTATGGCTAAGAAGGATCCTTACACTCCTTAAGTCATCGATGGGAATCAAACCTAGGACACTCCTTCCACAGGCATATGGTTGCAGAGCATGTAGCCACTAGGCTAACCATGCAGACATTATCTATACACAAGACAGTGTTCAAACCAATTTTAACTTATGGATCTCAGAGCTGGGTTAGAAATAAAACACTTCATCAAAGACTGAGACCTCTGATATGAGAATTCTGAAAAATTTTGATATCTGAGAAACATTAGTGGAGTGAAAAGATGATAGTAATGTTTCCAACACCTTAAAAATTAGGATAGTAGGAAAGAAACTGCTATTATTAGAATTCAGGAATGTGTTAGCTAAGCTAATCTGAGGTTGTATTGTCACTTAAGCAGAGTTGGAGAGAAATGGTTAGCAGAACAAGTGTTCTTTACCAGGTTGACAGGATAAAAACTCAGAGGAAGACTAAAATGTAAATGGATTGATAGAGTAAAATGTGCCTTAAAAGACAAAAATATAAGATCTGTTAATGGAAGTTTATTTTGCACTTGGTTAGACTATAATAAATTTAGTTTAATCCTTTATCCAAGTGTAAGCAAACAAAGTTTGCACCTGAAAATATCTTCAGGACTGAAGTAAGGTGGTACAACACTAGGCAACTCACAGCAAAGGTGAACCAAGCTCTCATCACTCCTTGTCTCAGTATCTCCCATAATGCAAAGCACATCTCCTTGCAGACATGTTTCTTTCTTGGATTAAGCATTAAACTAAATTTATTATAGTCTAACCAAGTGCAAAATAAACTTCCAATATCTTTCTCTAAATCCAGAATAATTCAATGATAAGGTGGTACACCTGTTGGCAATCTTTCAGCGATCTTTCGGGATCATCTAAAAATTAGATAATCCCGAAAGATCGCCCAACTCAACTTTGTTCCACTCAGTGACAGGCTCACCCCGTCACCAAGAAGAACTTCTGAGCACTGACCCTACCCAGTGGCAGGCTCACCCCACCACCAGACAGAGTCATAATCTTAGCAGTAGCTCTACTCAGAGACAGGCAAAAACCTACCCCAAGCAGAGCCTCTCATATATATCCAGCATGGGAGGCAGACCCAAACGTGGAGATACTAAGGCAGAAGCAATAAGAGAGGTCATATTTACCTATATGAGTTGCCAACAGGTGTACCTCAGTCCTGAAGATATTTTTAGGCACAAACTTTGTTTGCTTACACTTGGATAAGGGATTAAACTAAATTTATTATAGTTTAACCAAGTGCAAAATAAACTTCCAACATCTTTCTCTAAATCCAGAGTAATTCAATAATAAGGTGGTACCACCTGTTGGCAACTCCTATAGATAAATATGACCTCTCCTATTGCTTCTGCCTTAGTATCTCCACGTTTGGGTCTGCCTCCCACTGACGAGTCCTCAATAAAGGTCGAAACCAGTCTGGGTAGTGGCCCTTCCCTTAATGCATAGCAGTATACATGTCTGTAAGGAGATGTGCTTTGCATTATGGGAGATACTGAGACAAGGAGTGATGAGAGCTTGGTCCACCTTTGCTGTGAGTTTCCTAGTGTTGTACCACCTTACCTCAGTCCTGAAGATATTTTCAGGTGCAAACTTTGTTTGCTTACACTTGGATAAAGGATTAAACTAAATTTATTATAGTCTAACCAAGTGCAAAATAAACTTCCAATATCTTTCTCTAAATCCAGAATAATTCAATAATAAGGTGGTACACCTGTTGGCAATTCATATAGGCAAATATGACCTCTCCTATTGCTTCTGCTTTAGTATCTCCACGTTTGGGTCTGCCCACTGACGACACCTCAATAAAGGTCAAATCTCCACGTTTGGGCCTGCCTCCCATGTTGGATATATATATATGAGAGGCTCTGCTTGGGGTAAGTTTTTGCCTGTCTCTGAGTAGAGCCACCGCTGAGATTATGGTTCTGTCTGATGGTGGGGTGCGCCTGCCACTGGGTAGAGCCAATGCTGAGAAGTTCTTCTTGGTGATGGGGTGAGCCTGTCACTGAGTGGAACAAAGCTGAGTTGGGCGATCTTTCGGGATCATCTAATTTTTAGAGAGGTCGTTACTTAAATATACCTCAATAAAGGTTGAAACCGGTCTGGATAGTGGCCCTTCCCTTAATGCACAGCAGCAGTATACATGTCCGCAAAGAGATGTGCTTTGCATTATGGGAGATGCTGAGACAAGGAGTGATGAGAGTTTGGTCCACCTTTGCTGCGAGTTGTCTAGTGTTGTACCGCCTTACCTCAGTCCTGAAGATATTTTCAGGCAATAACTTTGTTTGCTTACACTTGGATAAAGGATTAAACTGGAAAAGATTAGCAGCAGTATACTACATTGGTGGAACTGTACTCCAGGAGATTGATGAGGCCAGGGACATGGGAGTGTTGGTGGATAGGGAGATGAAGGTTAGGGGACACATTGCAAAAGTGGCTAAATCAGCTCATCAAATCACTTGGTTGCTGAAAAATAATTTGATGAGCAGAGACAAGCAAGTTATTGTTCCTCTGTACTGAGCCTTGATAAGACCTCATCTCGACTACTGTGCCCAGATTTGGTCACCAAGGTTTCTTCTTGATGAGGAGGAGGTGGAGAGGATCTAGAGGCGAGTGACCAAGATGATAGCAGGTCTATGGAATGAACCTTATGAGAACAGGTTGAAGATTAGTGGGTTGCAGAAATTGGTGGATAGGCAGAAAAGGGGAGATATGATTGAGATATTCAAATTGCTGAAGGGTTTCTATAGGATTAATTCAGAGGATATTTTTGAGATCAGGACTGGTGGTGGTGGGAGAACTAGGTGACATCTATGGAAGCTGGGCAAGAGTATGGTTAGCAAGGATGTTAGAGCTGGGTTCTTTACTTTTAGAGTGATAAATGAGTGGAATAAGCTGTCAGTGTCTGTTGTGGGTGCTATGACAGTGAATGAGTTCAAGGCAAGGTATGATAGATACTGTAAAAATGTCAAATAGTTGTGTGGACATGATGTTTAGGGCCTCCCTGGAGTCGCCCGTAATAATAATAATAATAATATAATACACCATTTTACTACTTGCAGAAATCATATGTAGAAAATATGATTTCTACACTGATGTAACCTTGGTATCTCCTGAATCTAGTTCCCACTAATGACATTTAATGTTTGTCTTTTGGTTTCCTAGGAGTAGAGTGGTTCTATTTAGTGGTAGGTTTTGGTCTGTCTCTGAATGGAGCCATCACTGAACTGGATTGATTCAGGTCAGGAGTGATGAGATTAGAGAGGAATTCTTTCAGATTACTCTGTGGTCTTTAGAGTGATCTTTTAGATAACTCAGAGTTTTTGGAAATGACACAGCTTGCCACACTTGAATAGAAGGTTAAAACCTTGATGAGCAGTTAATTGTTGACAAGTAACTGCTTTCTGACTGGAAACTAATTAAAGCTTTCCCTTATACATATATCAAAGGAAATGAACATTTCAGCAATCACGCAATTATGGCGGCTCTGCTCAGAATATTTAATAATATGATAAATTTTACTAGATGTATGCAGAAAATATGACTTCTGCATTGATTTAGCCTTGGTATATTTCTGAATCTAGTTACTATTAATGGCATTTTAATGATATTTGTCTTTGGGCTTGCTGGAAGTAGAGTGGTTCTATTTGGTAGTAGATGTTGGGCTGTCACTGGGTGTAACCATCACTGACCTAAAGTGATTCAGGTTCTGAGTAATCTAAAAGATCACTCAGTTTTTGGAGATGACACCCCCCCCCTACTGCACTTTAATAGAAAGTTGAAACCTTGATGAGCAGTCATGCTATTATGCTACAGTGATTCCTTTACTAAGTCCACCCCAATTAAAAAGAAAATACAATGGAAAGCTCTTCAATTTGATAACAGTTAGTTGCTAGAGGCTATTAAAGATATGGGTAGTTACCCTTCCATGTTTCTGAATTATGAGAAACTGAGGCAAGTGATGTGAAGTCAACTGCCTCTATATACAAGCAGACTAGTCAAGTAGATACTTCACAGGCAAAATTTGTCTTTTTATACAAATTTTGGTAAACGATTAAAACAATATAATTTCTTGTCAAATGTATATATAAATATGTATTATATTGTATATTTAAAATGCTTGTTTTTAAGAAATCAAATTTTTTACCTTGGGAAGCATCCTTTCCTTTAAAATCAGCAAAAAATCCAATTACCATAAGTGCCAGCAGAAGTAACAAAATGGTTAATTTTAAAGGACCAGCAATTGTCACCAAATAGCATATAATAGCTATCCATACAAATGGTGAAAGACTTATCCATACTGATTGGAATGGAGCCCACCAAAACCATAGTGATAAACCATAGCTGAAAACTATAGTTGTTACCTGTAACAAATTCCATAAAATTTTATTAAATAGTCATTATAGGTATTAAACATTACAAGTACAGTAATATATTCAACAGAAATATATTTTCACTGAGATTAAAAATATTATACAATACTGTATCTGTGCCTGAAAACTTCCTTTCTTGGTTTCATTCTAGACTTTAATATAATTTTTCCCTACACATCTGCTAGTGCAACTGGAAGAAAATGATGGAATGTTGTGCTCTTTGACTGGAAAAGGCCTACGTTCGATTCTCATCATGAAGGAAGGAATTTTTATATGGGTTTATTTTCAACTGAATGCAAATTAGCCAATCTCATAAGGATTGGCAAAGTTTTTTCTCCTGGAAATTCAGGTTTTTTATCATGCATACAGACAAATCAGCATTCAGGACACACACAATTTACAGACAAAAAAATACTAGTGATAGTGGGCAGGAGAGGGTGTTGGTGTAGATGATGGAGACAGAGTTGTAGAGTAGGTGCCCTCCCTCGGTGAGTCTTTGGACTTCATGGAGGTGTCACAAAATAATAATAATAAATAAAAATACTTCAATTTCAATTAAGGGGATATTAAATCCCACAGTGTTTTAAAACCGAATAAGAAACTCAGAGATTGGAATCAGAGAGTTTCATGCCGAATATAGTAAACTATAAAAATATCGGCAAATACTAGCGTGAGCTAATGCAAGTAGTCCTAGTACGTAGTACAATACTGGGCAACTCGTTGCAAAGGCGAGTAAAGTTCTGATCGCTATTCTTTGGTATTTTCCATAATGTAAAAACACACTTCCCTGTAAAAATAAATGTAAAAATACTTCATTATTCAGAAGAGGAAAATCCAGTTATGAGGGTGGTCTGAAAGGTTCTCAACCTAACAATGAAAAAACAAATTTATAATTTTAAATTTTTTTTTTTTTTTAAACATAATCTCCCTTAAGACTAATACATTTATTCCAGCGATGCCTTTAGCATCCCAAAACACCGATGCCATGACCTTTCCTGCTTTTAGAACCGACTTGGTCTTCTTTGGCACTGAACAATCGGCTTCTGTCCACTGTTTTGACTACTGTTTGGATTCTGGTGTGTAATGGTGAATCCAATTCTCATCTATAGTAATAAATCGATGCACAAAATCAGTTTTATTCTTGTTAAAACATTCCAAGCACTGTTCAGAGATTTTCATGCGAGTGCATTTTTGATCTGCTGTGAGCAAGTGAGGCACCCAACTTGAACAAATCTTTTTCATTTGTAATTCTTCATGCAAAATATATCCTACACATTCTTTTGAAATGCCTATAGTCTCAGCAATTTCATGCACTTTGACTCGCCAGTCATCCAATATCATATTGTGCACTTGATCAATGATTTCTGGTGTTGTTACACTTTTTGGATGTCCTTCACGTGATCAGCTTCAAGGCTGGTACTGCAACGTTTAAACTCAGCAGCCTGTTTCTTAATTGTTGAATCCACTGCATTTCAGCAATCTTAACAATTTCATCTTGCAATCTCTTCCTTGATCTTCTGCTTCGTCTTACTGCTATCGACAGGTCTAGATTCCATGAATACTTTAGTTAGTATAAAAAAATTTTAAGTGCCAGTCAACAACCACATGCAGTTCAGCCTCAAACTTACCAAATTAATTTATCACTATCTTCTTTCTTAGCATCTACTTCAGTTATTTGGAACAAATGTTATTTCCAATGTTTTTGCCAACAACTTCTAAATCCCTCGATGAGTCTTTGAACTCCCTGGAGGTGTCACGTAATAATAACTATTCAAGGAACACATTAGCAGATATCCTTTTTTTCTGTACCCACGTTTTTTTTTTACCTCCTCTCATATTTGAGATCAATAGCTAAAGAAAAAAAAAGATAAATAATAAAATTTAATATTTGTATTATTCACTAAATATAGTACTAGTAATTCCTCGCTAAACTTGTTGCAGGAAATCTTTTCATTTTATAAACTAGAATTCATATCATACCTCACAACATGTCATATGTGAATTACTTCATATTCTGTATAGTTCTTTGGGAAAAAATGTTCTGAACTAATCAGTCATCAGCTAAGCATCTTTAACCTGAACAGTGAAGTCATCTATCTTTTGTAACTGGATGATTAAATCTATGTAATTATCCAATCTGCTTATTTCACATGCCCACAATTCTTCAGGCAAAAAAAAAAAAAAACCTACTGGCACATAACACCCTATACAGCCTTCGGCTTTGACCTTATGCTCTCCCACCACTAAATATCCTGTGCATTTTGTGTTCTCTTATTGTGGCTTGGCAGTAATGATGAATTTATTTATTTAGCGTATGGCTCACACATGAAAAGTTACATTATGTTAATCCTTAATATATATGGACATAGCAATAGACATATGTACAATAATAAGACATAATACAGTCATAAAAGAGACACTCCAGAATAGGCTACAACTGAATGTCTAGGTTGATTATCCAGTCAACTGCACTTGGTGTAGCATGGATGAAGTCTTTCAGATTTCCACTGTATGCACATTGGACACATTCTGCTGTAATATGATTAATTGTCTGGCAGGGTGATCCACAGTTGCACCTGAGTGAGGCAATCATGCCCCATTTGTAAAGGTGGTCTGCACATCTGCTATGATTGGTGCAGATTCAGTTAAGGGCAGACCAAGTTTTCCGAGATAGGGCAAAACCCGAATATTATCTGTGTTGGGTCCACTAATTCATGGAAGACCCCTGTTGAAGTGTTACACCAGGACTCTTTCCACTTCTCCTTCATGTTAAATGTCTCTGCAAGATTTTTTGCTGTTAAAATTGGAGGGCGCCTTGACTTTAGCCTGTTTATTTCTAGGGGTAGGATGTCTTCGTGGATTGGATCCACATTCTGCCTCCACACATCGCAGATGTGTGGAGGCAGAATGTTGCTTAACACTGGGAGCCAGTAGGTTGGGGTTGATTTTACAGTTCCAGAAATAAGGTGCATAGTGGAGTTAAGCTGAGCATCAACCAAATACACATGGGTGCTGTTCAGCCATACGGGTGAGCAGTATTCAGCTGTAGAGTAAAAGAGACCAAGAGCACTGCAGCGAAGCGTTGTTGCTGAGGCACCACAAGTTGTTTCACATAGTTTTTGCAGTATATTGTTTCTGGTTTTTAGCTTGGATGCTATGTTAATGAGACATGGCTTAAAAGATAGTGTTCTATTCAGGGTGACACCCAGATATTTCGGGAATCTGTTGTAGCATAGCAGTTTGTGGTTGAAGTAGACCATGAGTTCTTTGTTAGCCTGGTTATTGTTCGGGTGGAAGCATGAAACTTCTATTTTGCTAGGATTTGGGCATAATCTCCATTTGCTGAAGTATGCATCTAAGACTGCAAGGTCGTTTGTTAGTGTATCTTCCATTGTAGTAAAATTGGTGTGTCTGGTGGCTAGAGCATTGTCATCAGCGTAGCAAAACTTCTTTGAGGCTGTATTAGGCAAATCTGCGATGTATAAAAAGGAGGGGAGCCAGAACTGACCCTTGCGGTAGTCCATTATCCAGTGTTCTTTGTTTACTTTTGTTCTCGTCCATACACACTTGGAACAGGCAGTTGCTTAGCATGTTATCGATTGGTTTTGCTATTGTTCTGCATGATGGGACTGCCCAAAGCAACTTGCAGACTGCGCCATGCCTCCAGACTATCATAAGCTGCAGTAAGATCTACAGATCTGTTTTCTGGCATTGTTGGTAGCCTGCCTCTATATATGTGGTGAGTGACAGAACCTGATCACAGCAGCTTCATTTATGTCTGAATCTGGCTTGTTCCACTGGGACTTGTTCTATTATCTTAGGGGCAATTCTATTGAGGATGAGCCTTTCTAGGAGCTTATAACAGGTGTCAAGCAGAGTGACTGGTCGGTAGTTTTCTGGTTTGTTGTTGGTTTTTCCTGGTTTTAAGATGGGGATAATTTTTGTCCTCTTAAACTCTTTTGGAAGTCTACCAGTCTGGAGAATATCAGAGAAAAAGCAAGCCAACCACTGTTGAGCTTTTTGGCTTGTCTTCAACAGGAAATCAGGACAAATTCCATCGAAACCTGGAGCCTTGCCTGGTTTCATATCCATTAGAGCAGTGTTAATATCTTCAAGAGTGAAGGGTCATGAATATAAAGAGTCTAATGGTCTGTTATTTTTCAAATATGTAAGTTCTCACATTATTTGAAGAGTGTGTTGTTTGTCCTTGGTGGCATATCTTGATGTGTTGACAATATGTGATGCATACTGTTAGGAGAAATAGCTGATTGTTCCCGGGCAGTCAGGGTACCACTACCTAGTTTTCTTAGAAGGCTCCATGCTTTTCTACTGGAGTGCCGAAAATCGAGTCTTTCTACTGTTTCAGTCCATTTCTTTTGTCGACTGGTGTCTAGGCTGTGAATGAGTTCATCTGCAATGTCAGCATCACCAGTAATGATGAAGAAACAGGTAAACTTAAAATTATTTCAGGCCTTATAGGAGATCCATTTAGCCAAACCTGTCACATATCCCTGTAAACAGCACCTCCATTTGTAGATGCAAGCACATCACAATATCTGTTCTTTAGCTTAGTTTTAATGTTGTTCAGGACATGACGAACCTTTCATAAGACTTTTTCAATGAAAGAGAGGTAGGTAGTCTCAGTGCAGTTAGGGACTTAAGTTTTATCATCCTGAAAAAACAGAGTAACTGGAAAATGCACTCAATTAACAGACAGAATACAATGGATTCATAGCTTTAATTGCTTTGGCCACTCTGACCATTCACATTTGCAATTAACTTATCAACTAACTTAGTGATTAATTAATAAATCATGAATTAACTGTCTTTAATCTAGATTATGCACAGATTTAGTAAAAAAAAAAAAAAAAAAAAAAAGAACAATTCTACTCAAAATATTATATACAGAATGATTCATCTGTGTTTAATGCCTAGTGGAGCACCATCCAGTGATCCAAATGCTGCGAAACTTTGCAGGAATACATTGTGCATCCTGCAGAAACATGGAATTTGCATATCATGCAACTCAGCAGGTGCCAGGAGGGTTTAAAAAGATGGAGTTGGGAATTTTCCTTTCATTCTGGTTGTTAATACCATCCACAGTGATGGTACAAACATCCCCAACTTGCTTTGCTCGTAAAGCTGTATTACCTAAAACAATTACAATGTTGTTGTTGCACTATGCAAATTTCATTGCATGAACAAATGTCGACGAGGTCCACTATAACTACATGCTCTGTGACAAAGGATTAGTCATTTGTAAGAAATGGGATTGTTGGGAGGCAGACCTGACAGAGGTCACAAACCAATCAGTTCTTAAGTGAATGAAACTGCTACTGTGGAGCAGGCCATGAATAACAGCATTGGTTCCTGCAGTAACATGCTGCATCAAGACACATGGATGTACTTTACACAACTGTCTGGAAAATTCTATGGAAGATTCTGCATTTCTAACTGTTCAAGATAATCCTCACAGAGAAGTTGCATCTGCAGGACTTTGAAGGATGACAGACATTCGCTTCAACATTCCTTGCTCAAGTGGAGTTGGATGCTGCGTGGCCATGGATGATTTTGAGGGGAGATGATGCTCACTTTCACCTGAATTATTCCAAATTTCTTGAAATTTCTGATAATTTCTCAGATGTACAATTCTTATGCACTTTTAGAATGTGTGACAAGTGAAAATTTTATATGACTGTAAAGTGAGTGATTTGTGAAAATATCTTAATTTTTTACCTCTTGTCATTCAGCTTAGTATACATCATCTGCAGTCTTGAACATAAGGGAATATGACATTCTCTTTGCTAAGTACATTCATTACGTTATCATATGTGCATTTCATCACATTTGCCATGCATCCGACAAGAATTTTTATTTATAATTGTTTATTTATTCTTTTTTTTTTAAATAAAAATGATCTTTGAATGAGTTTCAAGAAATATTTCAAATATTTCAGCCCATTTGCACATTTGCATAATGGCCAACCACAAAATTCCCAGTAGTTTGCCTCTGTTACTCACCACATTGTACAATTAAACCAGTCTCAGTCCATTTTTCCACAAGGACATTCGCTAAGAATATTTGTGAACACCTGTGAATTTCAGGTGAGCATGATCTACTTAGATACTGTGCAAACAGAAGCTAAGATTGCTTTCATCGCCTAAATCCAAAGAATAACACTCAGCTTTGGTTAGAAAGACTGGTTCAAAATTACATCTAAACTTTTCAAGTGAGATGTGTTAATCAATCCCATATAAATGACTTGAAACCACATCTAAAAACAATAGCTTTGGTGGAAGCACCAACCAGACCAGGCCAGTATTACATGACCCTTTCTCAAATTCCACTCATAAGCAACATTTCAAATTCAAGAAAACATTCCTATGATACCCTAGTTATTCTTCTCTGGATTCCCTCCAGAAATTCTTCACAATATACTGTAGTTGATTAATTTTTTTTTTTATCAAGTAGTGTTTTCATGTACCTGATTTTTTTTTCCACTTCTATATAATGCACCCAATGACGTCTGCTAAAAAGACAAAGCTAGTAGTGCTTTTTTTTTTTTAGTAATAAAGCGTTTTTTTTCTATTTTCTTATTCAGCTATATAGTCATATAATTTATTTTTTAAAAAGTTCAACAGCCATGAAAACCTAATCCATTAAATACATACACACACACATATCAATCCCATACATAAAAGGTGAAATAACCTATAAGCACATCAGTGGAAACTGTGGGACACAGATGAGGACTGATAAAGACTTTTGTTAACATTTTTCTTGAAGAGTTATAGGCTGTAGTTGTTTAGGAATACGTCATGAGGAAGGCTGTTCTAGAAGGCATAAAGAAGAATAAAGAGGGAGAGGCAAGTTCAGTGTATTTGTACTGAACTTGCTTCTCTGCACTGAAATGGGATGCTGGTAGCTGCTCTTGTTTCACAGATCAAACAGAAAGTGGAGGAATGATATTTGCTAGTTCAGTGGAGCAATGCCCATGGAAGTACCTATAGAAAAAAAGTTGAAATTGCATCACTTTAGTGAGAGAGAGTCATCTATCAGTCAAGTTGCTCTCCTCTGCACAGCACTAGAATTTTTTGGGAGGTTTAACCAAGTATGGTTTAATACTTTGCAGAGTAATGTTATTATCTTCTATATCATAGCAGAAATGCACTAAATGGTATTAAGAACACTTGCTATGTGCCTGTTGAAGTTAGGATACCTGTATCCATCAAGTTATAGGAAGTGATGCTGTCAGGTTCCTTCAGGAATATTTAAATAATTTTAGCTTGCACAGACAAGTGGATTGCAGTTATAACATTGCAAAGTTCTAGGCTTTACACTTCAGTTACCCCAATACAATACACAGCATCATATTTGCACACCTCTTCTTCTTCTTCTTCTGCAGCTTTTCCCACTTAAGTAGGGTTGCTGTTTGTGGTGAGTCTCCTCCACAACCTCTTGTCTTGGGCTGTAACCACATCCAAGTTCTTCATCCTCAAGTCCTCCTCCACCATCTCCCTCCATCTCTCTCTCTTCTTTGGCTGTCTGCACTTCCTCTTCCCCTGCACATCCATCTGCATGACCTTTCTTCCCACATACTCTTCCTCCCTCATCATCACATGACCAAACCATTTCAACCTTGCCTCCTGTATCTTTGCTCCTAAGTCCGTAACTTTCACCGTTCCCCTTACATAATCATTTCTCAGACGATCCTTTCTGGTCACACCGCACATCCACCTAAGCATTCTCATCTCCTCTACCTCCATCATGCTGATGTTATTTTTCCTTGGTGCCACAGTTTCCATAGCATACGTCATAGCTGGTCTCACTACTGTAGATTTTGCCTTTAAGATTGATCGGTACCCTCTTATCGCATAACACTCCAGCCATCTCTCTCTCTCCAGTTCCTCCATCCTGCTTGTATCCTGCATCCCACTTCCTTCTCAGCCTCACCATCCTCTTTCATTGTTGAACCTAAGTATCTAAAGTCACTGACCTTCCTGATGACATTTCCTTCCAGCTCTAGATCTGTCTCCTGGCTGCCATCCACTTTGCAACACATATACTCTGTCTTACCTCTGCTCAGTCTCATACTTCTAGTACTTTCCTCCAACTTTCCAGTTTAGCTGCCACTTCTTCTCTTGATTCTGCACATAGTACAATGTCATCTGCATACAGTTATAACTGCAATCCACTCATCCATTAAAAATTATTTAAACATTCCTAAAGGAACCTGACAGCATCACTACTTATAACTCTCTCCAAATGCAAATCATTATCAAATGAACCTTTTAGACCAAAAATATCACTAGCGACCAAATATATGGAACAGCTATGGCCCAAGAACAGAGCCCTGTTAATGCATGCCACTGGCTGAATTTTTTTTCTTGGGCTTTACTTCCACTCTGTATATAACTTGTTGGTATCATTCAGACAACCAATCACACTCCATCTTATTAATCTATTTATCCACCCCAATCTGATATGAATTGTCACTAGTAGAAACAGCAACCTTATATATTTCACATTTTCATAAAATGTGAGGAAAGCACAAAAACAAGCTTTCCTCATTCAAGCAAACTGGCTAATCTTTTAACAATCATGATATTAAATATCAGTAATCAACAATAAACAACATATTCAAAAATTAGTTAAATGTCCATCTTTAACTTACTCTTTATAACAGATGTCATTAAATTTTACAATAATTAATACCAGATTTATATTAATCACTTATCAATCATTATAACAAGTACAATCAATTACAGCAATCATTTAGTCAACCCATGATACTAAACTATAGGTTTACATGTATTTGTGGGTGGGATTACGAAAATAATTGAAAATAGCTTATGAACACAATCTACTTACTAGTATAGTTGCGCCACTGAAGAATTCTAAAAGTACTGAGACAAAGTCAAGCAAAAATCCAAGGCTCTTGCAAAAACCATACACAAAACTGTCTGGCATAAAATTGTAAATAACGTATAACACAGGAAAGCCTACAGTAATCGCTAATATAGCGCTCAGATACTTAAGGAAAAAACATCCTACTGATTCTGAAGTACTGTCAATAATTTCAAATGGTAAAATAACTGCTCCTAGTACTAGAGGTGTACATGATTTATCAAGCCTCTGTAACCATCCTTTTAAAATAACTGTGAGGCTCCTCTTGAAAGGATGAAGAACAGATCCGAATAAAACAGCCCACAAAAGTGGTCGTAAAAATGGTTCCAAAACAAAATATACTGCAACACCTACAACTACCAAAAATGCAACAAATAATATCGCGGCTATATTATAAAATGCTTGTTTCAGAGCTTTTTCATGGCCTTGTGGAACAAAATTAAATACATCAAATCCAAAAGCTGATGAAGACCTACTAACACCAGAAGCCATGTTTTCATATGTGATGAATATCGCAATGCTTCTTAATGCATCTCACCAATATTACAAGGTGTGGCTTCTCTTAATAAATATTAAGGACCGGTTCCGTGCATTTGCGGTTGCTAATAGCAACATCAGATTTTTATTTTTATCATAACAAGAAATGAAAACTTGTCTGCAGGACTACGAACACTGTATACAATCATTCACGCTGATTTAACATTTACTTCGACTGAGAAGAAAAGATAACATGCTGTAAACCTATCGTTAACTACAGAATACACAGCTATAATACATCATCCTTACTAACCATACTGTTTGCGAATGCCAGAGCCGCTCGTGAACGAAACAAAACACCTTTATTTTTTCAAAGTTGCATAAAAAAATAATAACAAACAATTTTAATAACGGTGATGCCAAAATGAGAAATTCCTTTTTTTAAGATATAGATAATGAAAAAAAAAATGCATAATATGGCCAAGTGTAAGGTGATGCACTTTGGAAGGATGAGATCACATGCTGTTTACTATACTGATGGAACTGAACTGCAGGAGGTTGATGAGGTCAGGGACTTGGGAGTTATTGTGGACAGAGAACTTAAGTTTTGGCAAAGGTTGCCAAAACTTAAGTTCTCTTCACATCGAATTACATGGTTATTGAGGAACACACTGACAAGCAAGGATAAGGAAGTGATTGTCCCACTTTATAAAGCATTAATACGACCTCATTTGGACTACTGTGCACAGATCTGGTCACCTGGATTTCTTGGTGATGTGGAAATGGTGCAGAGGATTCAGAGGCGGGTTACGAAAATTGTTGCAGGCCTGTGGGATGTCTCATACGAGGATAGATTGAAGGTCTGTGGGCTTCAAAAATTCGTTGATAGAGGTATGAGAGGAGATATGATAGAGTCATATAAATTATTAAAAGGGTTTTATAAGATTGATACTGATAACCTTTTTAAGACCAGTGATGGAAGGGAGAGAACGAGGGTTTATCCCTGGAGATTGTGTAAGAGTGTCGTTAACAAGGGTGCTAGGACTAGATTTTTTGCTTGGAGGGTTGTAAATGGGTGGAATGCGTTGCCAGAGGTGGTTGTGAATGCTTCATCTGTGAATGAGTTTAAGGGGAAGTATGACAGGTATTGTGTGAATAACGGTTAGTATGTCAATATTAGGTATCCTGCGATGAGTCTTTGGAATCCATGGAGGCACCTTACATAATAATAATCATAATTCTGTAAAAGATAAAAATTCACATAGTTGGCAGAAGTCTTCAACTTAATCTTTGCTGCGATGATCTCGAATGCCGCGAACCAATCCAGAAGTTGAAGTCCATGCTTTGACTTGGATTTTTCACTCTTTGAATTTCTCAAAAATTTTCTGTTGTCCACTGACACATGCTCTGTCTTCACACAGAATCTATAAGCAGGAAGTGTGTTTGTCTTCATGCAGTGTGTGTGTGTGTGTGTGTGTGTGTGTGTGTGTGTGTGTGTGTGTGTGTGTGTGTGTGTGTGTGTGTGTGTGTGTGTGTGTGTGTGTGTGTGTGTGTGTGTGTGTGTGTGTGTGTGTGTGTGTGTGTGTGTGTGTGTGTGTGTGTGTGTGTGTGTGTGTGTGTGTGTGTGTGAAGATACAGGCACACTTCCTGTTTTCAGCCACCTCCCCCAGCCCACACTTCCATTTGCTCGGTCTCCTTAAGAAACACCTTTCTGGAAAGTGTTTCACTATGAATGAGAAAGTTTCTTCAGATGGTGCGATGTTGGTTAAGGAGTGTGGGCACGGATTTCTTCAATACTAGTATTGATAAATTGATATATCGTTGGGACAAGTGCATCAAGAAATTTGGATCAATCAAAATAAAAATAAAAAATAAATTATTAGTTCAGAAATTACTGATAGGGAAAATATGGCGTTATGAGATGAAGAAAATTACATTAATGTGAACCGGGTGGTATTTGATTGTGAAATCATTCAGAGTCAATAACAAACAAAGTTATTCAATGATGTTCATTTGCTCATTTTTATAAAATTATGTGATACAATAAACATACAGACAGCTAACAATACTGAAAGGAGCTATCAAGGAGTTCCAGATGATCAATGAAGGTAATGTTCAATGTGTTGACCTTTGTGTAGGACCAATAGCTGATACCGCCATATGCACTGTCTACAGCAGAATGCAACTGATCCGTCGAAAACTTTTGCCCATGATGTACGATTGTCTTTCAAATCTGCCAGGTGAAGAACTTTGTCCCAATACACCATGCTTTTGAGGTAACCCGAAACCAAATTTCACAGGGATTAAGATCTCGTGAATGCGGTGGCCATTTCGTGAAAAATGAGCAACTGATTACTCTCTCATCTGTGAGATATTGAAGCATTAATTGCTGAAATTCACATCCTATGTATAAACAAAGAGGTGCTCCAATTTGAATCAACACTTTTATGTTTAAGCACCCTCTTTGCTGCAATTGCGGGAATCACGAAACTACTCAACATGTCCAGATAACAAGTAACATTGACTGTACAGTCACAGATTCAGTCCGATGAATTTTATAGAAGATAAACGGCCCGATAATGAACTTGGTCATAATTCTTATTCATGCTGTGACCTTTAATGAATGTAACGGAACTTGCTGAAATGCACAGAAATTCCCTGTAGTCCAGATGCAGCAGGTTTGAGAGTTTATTGTTTCACAAAGATGTGAAAATTCGCTTGATCACTCCATACGACATTCCAAAGCCAATCCTTGTCCACATTCATGCGTGCCAGAAATGCACGCAAACGTTTCTCGGATGCTGGCATGTATCGTTTGCAACCCTTGGTTGTGAGTGAGTTCATACGGGTAGCATTGCAAAACTATACACAGAGTACTCCATATTATTTTGTATAGTAAATCTCTTCTTACAGCACATGCACTGCATAAATCTACAGCATTCTCATCTGACTGCTCAACAACTGCAGTTGCAATATCTTCAGTCATTTGTGGACTTTCAGGTCTTTGTGGACTTTTAAGCCCTGGCTGGACTGTCAAACTGATTATAAAATATAGACACATTTACACAAGAATATTATTTAATTTACCAAATATTTCAGTCTGAATATTACATCTTCGGTGGCTACATAGGAATAGTTTTAAAAAACAAGGTGGAATACGAACAATTGATCATTTACAAAGAGAACGACCCGCGTGATGTCATATCGCTAAGTATTATTATTATTATTATTATTATTATTATTATTATTATTATTATTATCATCATCATCATCAATACGGACAATTCCAAGGAGTCCTTAGACTCATCGAGTGAGGCCCTAAACATCATGTCAACACAATTATTCGACATTCTCACAACATTTGTCATACCTTGCCTTGAACTCATTCACTGTCATAGCACCTACAACAGACTCTGGCAGCTTATTCTATTTACCACTCTAAAAGTAAAGAACCCAGTTCTAACACCCTTACTAACCACACTCTTGCCCAGCTTCCATAGATGTCCCCTAGTCCTCCCACCACCAGTCCTGATCTCAAAAATATCCTCTGAATTAATCCTATAGAAACCCTTCAGCAATTTGAATGGCTCAATCATGTCTCCTCTTTTCCGACTATCAACCAATTTCTGCAACCCACAAATCTTTAACCTGTTCTCATAAGGTTCATTCCATAGACCTGCTATCATCTTGGTCACTCGCCTCTGAATCCTCTCAACCTCCTCACCATCAAGAAGAAACCTAGGTGACCAAATGTGGGCACAGTAGTCGAGATGAGGTCTTATCAAGGCTCAGTACAGAGGAACAATAACTTGCTTATGCTGTTTTAAGGATACTTGTGACATAAGACTGAATGATAAATGCACGTAAACACAACAAAGATATTTAATTAACCAAATATTTCGGTCTGGAAATAGCAGACCATCTTCAGTGGTATTACAAGAACAGTTTTAAAAAATACAAGCTAGAATACTAACAATAGATCGTTAAAAATAGAACACGCCGCTTGATGTCCAGACCGAAATATTTGGTTAATTAAATATCTTTGTTGTGTTTACGTGCATTTATCATTCAATAACTTGCTTATCACTGCTCCTCAAAGTATTCTTCAGCAACCAAGTGATTTGATGAGCTGATTTAGCCACTTTTGCAATGTTCCCCCTAAACTTCATTTCCCTATCCACCAACACTTCCAAGTTCCTGGCCTCATGAATCTCCTGGAGTACAGTTCCACCAGTTTGGTATACTGCTGCTAATCTTTTCATACCAAAATGCATAACCTTACATTTTGTCACATTAAATGACGTCCATTCTCCTTAGCCCAGACCTCCAATCTATCCAAATTATCCTGCAAGATTTTGACATCTTCTGCATTCACTATTTCCCTACCCAACTTTGCATCATCAGCGAACAAATGAACCGTTCCTCTTGGATCCTTCCCTATATCGTTAATGAACAAATTAAACAGCAGCGATCCAAGAACAGAACCCTGTGGCACACCACTAGTCACAGGCCGTCTTTTAAACTCTACTCCTGAATAAAGTACTCTCTGATATCTCTCGATCAACCACCCACCCATCCATCTCACCAACCCTTTATCCATTCCCATATGTTGCAGTTTACGGATTAGAATTCCATGTGGTATCCTGTCAAAGGTCTTAGCCAGGTCCAGCTGTACACCCATTACCCTTATCCAGTTTAGCTGTCAATGTGTTATATAACGTGAGCAAGTTACTCAGGCATGATCTACCCTTCACAAAACCATGCTGTCCCCCATACAGTATCTCATTTTCATCAATCCATTCCTGTATTTTTCCCTTGACTACTTTTTCCAAGACCTTGACAATGACTCCTGATATGCTGATCGGGTGGTAATTTGCAAGTAGTCTTGGATCCTCCTTTATGCAGTGGAACGATTTTCTTCTCTTTCCACACCTTTGGGACAAAACCAGACCCGAGACTCAGATTAAATAACATGGTCAAGAGCACTGATAATTCTTTAGTCGCTTCACGTAAGACCAGTGCCAGTATACCATCCAATCCCACAAATGTATTCACATTAAGGTTCTGTAATAGACTATTCACCTCCACTTCATTCACCACAATTCCCGTATAAACTAATGGATCCTTCATTCTTTCAATGTCACCACCAGGATTATATACTCTTGCAAAGTGCTCACTCAGTAATTCTACTATATCGACATTCAGTGACCTCCTTGCCATCAGCATTCCTTAAAATCATTCTGCCATGTACAGTTTTTCTTTTACTTGCAGCATATTGAAAGAACTGTTTGGGATTCTCTTTTGCTTGCATAGCTAGTTTCCTTTCATAATCTGCTTTTGCTTTTCTTTCCACACTCGTTACCCTTCTGGCCTGTACTTTATACCTTTCATGTGCCTGCAGCTCACCATTCTCTTTAAATTCCCTCCATAGTTGTTTCTTTTTTGCAGCTCAATCTTAATGGGGTTATTCATCCATTTAACCCCTACTTGTTTTACTATTCGGACCCTAGGTATACAATCACCCATAACCTCCTGCAAATGCTCCTTGACCACTTCCCATGCTCTATCGACATCCAGCCCTTACAGTTTTACATGCCATGGCACTGAGCCAAGCAATCTCCTAAGCTTGTCATACATGCCAGCACGGTAATTCCACATATACCCTGTCTTAATCGAAAATTCCACACCTTTAGCCACCTCCCAGGTCAAGACCTTATGATCACTCTCACCAATAGGTGCAACATGGTCATATTCATTACAGACAAGTTCTCAGATGATGCTGTTACCAGGTCAAGCACTCTCAAACCCCTAGCATTTTCTATTACATGCTGTCTCAGATAGTTATCCGTTACTTATCAGATAGTTAAGTATTAAAAGAGTAAAAATTTTTTATCAGAGTCATGATTAAATTAAAGATATTAAATCAGAAATTCATATAATAATCTTAAATAACAGACTATTATAGGAAATTTTTAAAAAAAATTAATGTGTTATCCTGATAACACATTCATTGATAAGTCGTTAGGATTCAAGTTAGGACGTTGAAGTAAGACCACACTTGCTTTAAATAAACGTTCAAATTTTTCGCGACATCTGTGTGGGAGGCGAGTCTTGGACCAAAGGATGTCGTGGCTTGTTTCTATTCAGTGCAGAGCTAATCCAGATTTCTCGGGTTTGTTGTGTTGAATGGATGATTGATGCTCTTGAATTCTTTTTTCTATAGAGCGTCTAGTTTGTCCAAAGTAGGAAAGATTGCAGTTACAAGGAACTTGATATACACACCAGTTAGAGACATAGTTGAGCGTTTATCTTTAGAAGGAAAATGGGTGGATAATTTGTTAATAGGTGTATAAGTGGCTGTTAAATCATATTTCTTCAGAATTCTTGAAATTGGTTCTGAAATCCCGAAAATGTAAGGAATTGGAACTCGACGTATTGAATCTTCGCAGTTTGTGTTGGATTGTAAGAATCGAAAAGATGTTGTGTACTCTTTTCGGAGAAGCCATTTAGTATCCTGTGATGTTTGATAGTCGAAAGTTCTTTCTGTAATAAATGAGAAGTTGAACAATTAGTTTTGGCTAGTCGGATTAAACATTTTATGATTCCTGTTTTTTAACAAGGATGATGAGCAGATTCTTTGAGTAAACAATCTGTGAAACCAACTTTCACAGATAACGATCTGTGAAAGTTAGTTTTCTGTAAACTGTTGTTGTAAGAATACCAGAAGGTGAACGGATGAGGAGGACGTCTAAAAATGATAACTCGCTGTCTTTTTCAATCTTCATGGTAAACTGTATACGAAGATGTAAGCAATTGATACTGCTTAACACTTTCATTGCCAAGCTGAAAATTGGAATTTCGTCTGGTGGCTAAATTTTTTTATATTTTTTTTATTTAGTTAGCGATGTCCACGCGATAACGCGTGATCGGCCGTTTGGTTAGAACTCGCATCGCGTGATCACGCGATATCGTTCATTGCCAAGCTGAAAATTGGAATTTCGTGTGGTGGCCAAATTTTTTTATTTAGTTAGCGACGTCAACGCGATAACGCGTGATCGGCCGTTTGGTGAGAACTCGCATCGCGCGATATCGCGTGATTGGCAATGAACGTGTTAAAAAGGTAAGGAGTCTCTGTTATGAGGCCATAACAGAGACTCCTTACCTATATATCTCACCCAAAAGGATGGTTGAGGGAATATAGATGAGAACAGGACTTCTAGATATTCCAAACAAAAGTTGGCTAGAGCAGGAGAGAGTGGACTTCCCATTGCAGTTCCCTCCACTTGGTTGTAAAATTTCTTTTGACATAAGAAATATCCAGAGTGCATTACGAAATCAAATAACTTTATGTCTTGTGCGATAATTTGTTAATAGGTGTATAAGTGGCTGTTAAATGATATTTCTTCAGAATTTTTGAAATTGGTTCTGAAATCCCGAAAATGTAAGGAACTGGATGCTGAAGCAAGTAATGTCAGCAAATAATCCTAAAGTCTCTTTGAGAGGTACATTCGTATATAAAGATTCTATACCAAAGCTAACCATAAGATCTGTAGGTTGTAATGCGATATTTTTCAAATTATTTAAGAAATCCAAAGAGTTTTTCAAAAAAGAGCGTGAGTTGCCTATGTGTGATTTCAATAATTTAGCTAGATATCTGGCTATGCGATAAGTAGGAGAATCAATACAATCCAATAAAGGGCGAAGAGGAATATCCGTCTTATGTATTTTTGGTAGACCATAAAACCTAGAAGGCCTTGCAAAATGAGTTTTTTGCCTTTCAATCGTGTCTACATCCAAACTTATAACCTCATCTAGCAGGGAGTTTAATTTCTTCAGTTGTCTGTTGGTTTTATCGTGGTTGAGTTCTTGGTATGTGGAGCGATCTCGAAGGAAAAGTTTTCTTCTATAGTTTGAAGAGTCCATAATTACTTTCGCTTTCCCCTTGTCAGCTTTAGTAATGATTAGGTGACTGTTTGCTTCTTAAGGAATGTAGCGCTTTCTTTTCAGAAGCAGATATGTTCGAAGGAGGAAGCGTGGCTTTAAGTAGCAAAGAAGGCGGAGAGCACTAGCTTTTTCACTTGAAAGATGAATGAGGTTCGGTTCGATGGACTCAATATCTAGTAAATCTAGATATTGAATCTTATTAGGGACTATATAGAACTCATGTCCTTTTGAGAGGATGAGTGTTTCACTATTAGTTAAAGGGCGACCGGATACGTTGACGATCCAATTATCTGGAACATGGAATGGCTTGATTTGTCTAGAAACAAGAACATCATATTTGCGGTTTAGATATCGATTCTGTTTTTATACGAACGTTGTATAGAGCGTTTAGCCACATTCACAGTTATGTTTAAAAGATGTGATTCTAAGTTTGTGGAGATCAGGGGCGGACTTAGGCATGGGCTTTATGGGCTTCAGCCCAGGGCCCCGTTCAGTCAAAGGGCCCCCTTCGCGGTCAAAAAAATAAAAATAAAAACAATTTAAATTACAAATTTACGAAAAAATAAATTATACAAATTTTTTTCGTACCTAGGTAACGTTAAAATCGTTCATTTGCAACATTATTGGATTTGAATTAAATATCAAATATCAATGTTTTAAATGACAGTAAATAGCAAATACTGTTCTGTCTTCTATCGCCTCTGTCGGTAGTCGGTAAAATCAAAATATACTTTGTCATTTGTCTATTATGCAAATAATATAGCAACGTCGGAATGGGAGTGCAAGTCTAGCTCATCCCGCTCATCTAAAGCTTGTTATCTTAGCGTAGCTCTCACATATATAATTTCTGCTCTCACCGTTTGACATTTGAGGTTATGTATAGTACAGTATAGTTGAATATTAAATAGTCATTTGTTCGGTGAAGTGTACTGTTTCAGGTGTTTCGTTTCTTCACTGGTAAGTATCGGCAAAGTTTACTAAATACTAAATAAATATACGTTAAACAACCTAATATGGTGGTGGATTTTTTTTAGTTTTTTTTTTATTTCTTTTCAGATTAAATAAATACCTAAAAAATGTCTGGTAGAAAATATAAAAGCGGAGCTGAAAAACGAAAAATACAATTAAATAGAGAAAAAGAAAGAAGTAAATGTGCCAAAATTTCAAACTTTTTTGTATTGGAAAATAAAATTGAAAATCTAAACGATATAGGTGCAGTAATAAGCGAAAGAGAGAATAACTTAACCGAAGAGAAACAGAAAAAACAACAAAATGTATATAACAATAACGAAAAATTACTAGGACTAAAATCACAAGCGAGAACTTCTAAAAACAATGTTGACGTTGACGGACATTCAGTATCAGATAAAAATATACAAGACCTAGACGATGACCAGCTCTCTGAAGTCTCTGTTGCTGTTTTGCAAGAAGATAGTGATAAAGAGGCAGAATAGGCTTTAAAAAATGCAGAGTTGCTTGCTAAATATGTTGACGTAGGTGTGTGGCCTAAAAAGCCAAATTATAATTTTATTAATCACTGTCTCTCACATGAAATGACTTATTTCCAAAATAAAGATCCAAAAAATATATACCCAGTTTCAACAAGGTATTACAAAGAACAAAACAGATCATTTTCAAATAAGTTCTTTGCGAAAAAAATTAAAAATGGTCAATTACTGGAAAGGTCTTGGTTGTGCTATTCTACCAGTATGGGAAGTGTTTTTTGTCCAGTGTGCAAACTTTTCTCTGAAATCCCTTCTCAATACACAACCGGATTCTCTGACTGGAAACATATAGGACCATGTTTAGAAAGTCACGAAAATTCTAATGAACATACGAAATCATTGTTAGTATGGTTAACACGTAAAGAAAATGTCTGTTATTTTTATTTTATTATTATTATTTTTTTTTTTTTTGACATAGTTGCAGGAGCAACTAAGAAAAGATACGGAATATTACCACAATGTCCTAAAACGTGTTATTGCAGTTGTGAAATATTTAAGTATAAGAGGCTTAGCATTCAGAGGTCACGAGGAAATATTTGGCTCTCTGCACAATGGTAATTTTATGGGGGCTTTGGAATTACTAGCAGAGTTAGATCCATTCATGCGCAAACATATCCAACAACGAGAACTGCGACCAAAGCCTTTCACTTCGTACTTATCAAAAACAGTTTATGAACAAATAATAAGGATTATGGGAAAATAAGTAATAAAAAGAATTATAGCTGAAATAAATAGTGACGATGCAAAGTGCTACTCAATTGTGATGGACTCGACACAAGATTTGTCCCACAATGACCAACTAGCTATTATAGTACGATATTGTTTTGAGGGAAAAGTGTATGAAAGATGTGTATCTTTCATCAAAATTTGTAGTCACATTGGCCTATCTTTATTCAATTCCTTACATGAATTTCTAGAAAAAAAAATGGACTGCCATTGGATAATTGTAGAGGGCAGTCTTTTGATAACGCGGCAAATATGTCCGGCCGATATAATGGTGTGCAAGCATATCTCACACAAAAAAATAAATACGCTGATTATGTGCCGTGTGCTGCGCATTCCCTAAATCTAGTTGGAGGAGAAGTGATTAAAGTTGCAACTCAAATTGTGAACTTTTTTTTGAAATAGTGCAATAAATATATGTTTTCTTTTTTGCATCTACCCATAGGTGAGAGCTTCTAAATCGTGAAACAAAACTAAAATTTTCGATAAAAGGTTTAAGTCAGACTAGATGGTCTTGTCACTATGATGCTGTTAGAGCTTTAAAAAATAGTTACGGTGATATCATGAACATATTAAAAACGTTTAGTGACAATATAGATGAGAAACTTGATTTTCGAAGAGAGGCACAGAAATTATATAATGATTTGGCGAAACTTAAAACTGCGATTTTAACATTTTTTGGGAAGAAATTTTACAGAGATTCAATTTAGTTAACAAAAAAGTTCAGACCCCCAGGCTTAGACATATGTGAAGGTGAGAAATTGATTACGTCGTTTGAAGTGTTCGTGAGCAACTTACGAGAACAATCAGATCAGAAACTAAACGAATACGAGGAGACAGCCAAAAAATTAAGTACTAGTGGAAAAAGAATACAGTGGTTTAAAAAAGAGACGTATTACTTCAAAATTATCGGAAAAATCAACAGAGAAAGCTTCGCTAAATGAAGCAGAAAAATTTAAACAGGATATGCTATACGTTGCATTAGACAAGTTGATTGTGGATTTAAACAGAAGAGGCCATATCTACAGGGAATTTAGCAAATGATTCAAATTTTTAATGGATTTGCAAGTCATTAATATCGAAAATATTGACTTGGAAAGTGCACGTAATGTTACTGATTATTATTCGGATGATATAGACGAACATTTAGTCAATGAATGCATTCAGTTAGAATCCTACTTACAGACTAAGCCAGACTCGTATGACTCATCAGAAGAAGAAGAAGATGACTCATGCGGTGATAAATTCAAACTAATTTATGAAAAGAAACTTGTCGATGTTTTTCCGAATTGCTATACAATCTTAAAAAATTTTTTGGCCTTGCCAATCATCAGCTGTGAAGCAGAGCGATCCTTCTCCAGGATGTCCTATATAGAAAACAAATATAGGACAACAATGATGAATGAAAGATTAAATTATTTATCAATTCTTTCCATAAACTGTGATTTAACCAAAGAATTACAATGTGATGATCAAATAAAAGAATTTGCAGCGCAAAAATGCAGAAGAATTACTCTTTAAATGTCTCTTTAATATATTAAAAAAACTTACATTATATAACTCCTGGAATGTTTTATTTATTTTATTTTTAAGAATAAGTATTATTATTATTTTTTCTTAGTCTTTATTCTTGACGTGAGAATTTGTTGTTTCGTTTTTTTTTTTTGTTTGTTACTAAAAGTAATACCTAATAAATTTTATTTTTTATTTATGTTTGATGTTTGTTATGTATACAAAACCTTTTTTTCATTATAACTGTATATAAAAGTTTGTATATCCAAGTGCATCAAATAAAATAAAAAAGTTCTTCAATGTCTGTTGCCTATAATTTTTTTTATTAAAAAAGGATAAAAAAAAACAGTTTTTCGACAAAATGGCAAATGAGTCGCCACAACTAACCCAAACTTGGGTTAATTTTGGTTAATTGGATAGGCCCCCAAAGAGTGTTAGTCCAGCGCCCCCAAAGTTAACGGTCCGCCCACTGGTGGAGATATAGGTACGGAGATCAGAAACTTGATGCATGTTAATAGCAAGATCATCTTTAGCTGCTCTGAGTTGATTACGGATTAAAGATAAACTGGTGTTCCTGAAAATATGAGCTCCAGGAGATTTAATGGTTTCTTTAATCTTAGCGAAATTAGGAATAATCTTGTTGTCGCGGCATTTTTTCAGAAAGATGATCCTCGTTCGCAACCTACCTTGTGTTACTCATAGTTTACCTAATTTACCGGTTTTTTTGGTGAAGCTTTCCCCGTGAAGGAAGAAAATTTGATTCTTTAAAGATACTTGTGACATTAGGATTATAAAATATATACACGTTTACACAAGAATATTATTTAATTTACAAAATATTTCAGTCTGAATATTATAGACCATCTTCAGTGGCTACATAGGAATAGTTTTAAAAAACAAGGTGGAATACGAACAATTGATCATTTACAAATAGAACGAGCCGCGTGATGTCATATCGCTAAGTATTAAAAGAGTAAACATTTTTTTATCAGAGTCATGATTAAATTAAAGATATTAAATCAGAAATTCATGTAATAATCTTAAATAACATTAGACTAATATAGGAAATTAAAAAATAAAAAAAATTAATGTGTTATCCTGATTAAACTTTCCCAAATTTTTGATGCAGATATACAGTCATTACGATTCAAGTTAGGACGTTGAAGTAAGGCCTCCACACTTGCTTTAAATAAACGTTAAAATTTATAGCGACATCTGTGTAGGAAGCGAGTCTTGGACCAAAGGATGTTGTGGCTTGTTTCTATCCCGAGCTAATCCAGATTTCTCCGGTTTGTTGTGTTGAATGGATGACTGATGCTCTTGAATTCTTTTTTCTATAGAACGTCCAGTTTGTCCAAAGTAGTTTAGTTTCATGTGATGTTTGATAGTCGAAAGTTCATTCTATAATAAATGAGAAGTTGAACAATTAGTTTTGGCTCGTCGGATTAAACATTTTATGATTCCTGTTTTTTGACAAGGATGATGGGCAGATTCTTTGAGAATATAACGACCTGTGAAAGTTGGTTTTCTGTAAACTGTTGTTGTAAGAATACCTGAAGGTAAACGGATGAGGAGGACGTCTAAAAATGATAACTCGTTGTCTTTTTCAATCTTCATGGTAAACTGTATACGAGGATGAAAGGAATTGATAACACATAACACAGACTTCTTACCTTCCTTAAAAAGGAAGGTAAGAAGTCTGTGTTATGCGGCCATACAGCAAAGATGTCGTCTATATATCTCACCCAAAAGGATGGTTGAGGGAATATAGATGAGACCAGGACTTCTTCTAGATGTTCCAAATAAAAGTTGGCTAGAGCAGGAGAGAGTGGACTACCCATGGCTGTTCCTTCCACTTGGTTGTAAAATTTGTTTTGACATAAATATCCAGAGTGCATCATGAAATCAAATAACTTTATGTCTTGTGGGCAGATGTCAGCAAGTAATTTTAAAGTCTCTTTGAGAGGTACATTCGAATATAAAGATTCTATATCAAAGCTAACCATAAGATCTAGGCTGTAATGCGATATTTTTCAATTTATTTAAGAAATCCGAAGTTTTTTTCCAAAAAAGAGCGTGAGTTGGCTATGTGTGATTTCAATAATTTAGCTAGATATCTGGTTATGCAATAAGTAGGAGAATCAATACAATCCACTATAGGACGAAGAGGAATATCTGTCTTATGTATTTTTAGTAGACCATAAAACCTAGGAGGCCTTGCAAAATGAGTTTTTTGCCTTTCAATCGTGTCTACATCCAAACTTATAATCTCATCTAGCAGGGAATTTAATTTCTTCAGTTGTCTGTTGGTTCGATCGTGATTGAGTTCTTGGTATGTTGAACGATCTCGAAGTAAAAGGGAAAGTTTTCTTCTATAGTTTGAAGAGTCCATAATTATTGTCGCTTTCCCCTTCTCAGTTTGTGACAGTCAGTTTGACTGTTGTCAAACTGACTCTCTTCAAATCGATAAACCATGCATGTACAGCATTTAGAGGCCTTTTCGAAGGCTATCATATGCGAAAATGATAGTACTTCGAAAGTACAACAATACTTCGACTTGCGAAGTACTGTTGCACCATTTTCCCCATTCCTATGGAAACACTTCATGAGCAAAGCAAGTTCAGGCAAAGTGAGATCCATCGCGCAAGTCGAATGACTGTTATCAGCCTCGCTCCTACGTTTATACCCCTTAATCAAGTGGTATGCAAAATTCAGTATCTTTTCTTGCTTATAGCGCCACTTTCCCCTATAGGTCGATTTTGAACTTTTTTTTTTATTGCCAAAATCTTTTCCCCATGATCAGTTTAGAGCACTCATCAATTTGATTTGACACATCCTCAATATTCACAAACTTTCTCATCATCCATCCCCTTCGAGCAGTATGGTTATATTTAAAATTCTAGTTAACAGAGCCATCAATGTCTGTTCCAATGAGGTAACTCTCGCAAAATTTACCATGTGTACTACGCCCTCTTACGACCCAACAAAATTAGCTTAATACTTAATCTTTACACCAATATTTGTCCTCTTCTAAATATGAATTATGTATAAATTAAATTTACATTAAACGAGTGGACAGACTTATGCATTCGTCGTACATGTTGTTTATTTCTTAACGGTATATATTAGAACACAGAAAAATAAGTAAATAATTAATTTATTAATTTATTGCTGATATTTCGCTGGTGATATAACCAGCATTTTCAGAGCACAAAACATAGTTTGTCACAATACGCGAGACTATAATAACATGGAGTAATCAACGGACCAGTTAAACAAAATTGTAGCCGCAACACAAAGACTAAAGTCCTGATTTTGGCGCCCTCTAGCTGAAAAAAAAATTGCAGCTATCACATAAGACTATAGTCCTAAACAGAGGGAAAAAAAACCGGTACTAGTTTTTTCTTAAGATGACTGTCTCCCAGATTTCAGGCAAATTTATACAGCCATATTTGTTGAGATTTGGAGTGTGTTTCAGGGCTTCTGTTGCCTCTAAGAACAATCTCTCCGACTTCTAAGAGTTTCTGTGCAGTACTTTTGTGTTCTTCCAGTTGAACTTGTGTGCAGGGGTATCCAGAGCATGGTCTGCTAGGCCCGACTTGCCATAGTGATAATGCTGGACGTATCTTTTGTGTTCGCTGATGCGGATGTTCACAGTTCTTCCTGTTTGACCGTAGTAGGCTTGATTACATGAGCAGGGTACTTCATAGACTCCTGGATGTGATAGAGGGGGAATGCTGTCCTTGGGTGAGTGGATAAGGGTTGCTAATTTGCCACACGGTCTGAATATGGTGCGTAGTTCATGTTTATTAAGAATTTTTGCAATCTTTTCGGATGTGCCTTTAATGTATGGGATGGTGACTTGTAGTTCTCTGTGGTGGATAGTGGGAGGGATTTCTTAGGGGCGTTTAGTATTTTGTTTATCTTATGGGGATTATAGCCATTGACCAAGAAGGTGTTGCGTAAGTGAGCCAGTTCAGCAGTAAGAGCATTGTCATTGGAACAGAGTGCTCTCGCTTTGTGGGTTAGCGTTTTTAAAATGCCATATTGTTGAGAAGGGTGATGGTGTGATTGTTTGTGTAAATATCTTCCTGTATGTGTGGGTTTTCTAAAAACTGAAAATGATAAGGAAGATGCTGGTTATATCACCAGCGAAATATCAGCAATAAGTTAATAAATTAATTATTTACTTATTTTTCTGTGTTCTAATATATACCGTGAAGAAATAAACAACATAAATTTACTTTAATAAATTAGATTAAATACAATGTATTTACTGCTTTCAAGTCCATTGGAAATTGCTCTTTTCTTCTTCTTCTTTTTTTTTTTTTTTAAGAATCTGCAGTCGTTCGTAAAAAAATCCTATTTAAATAAATGTGGATGTGTTAAACTTTCCAACAATTGCACCTTGTGGAGGGCGCTCTTCCTAGCTAGGATTCTAGACTTTAGCCCTACTAAGTTTTACTTTGTGTTGTTTTGTGTTCTATTAGAATTTATATTTTACTCCTTCAGGATGTTTCTTTGACAGAGTTGAAATATCAGAAGCATTAAAGTGTTATTTAATTCATCTTATTAAACGTTACATAAATAAACTAGCATTTGAGTTGATTAAAACACAATGTCATTGTAACCGTAAAAAAAAAAGCAAACTTTTCTAGTTCAATTATGTCAGAAGAAAGGCCACTTTAGTTTCGAAACTAATCAGATAGGAACGAGAGTTCGACTCTAGAATAAAATGGGCGATTCCCTCCTTCCATACATTCCAGAAATCCAAAAGAAAAAATATTGTGGGTTGTTACAAAACTCAAAAAATGCAACCTTTTAAATACTTTTTTATGAATGATAATAATACATAAACTTTAAAATTAAAATTATAAATGAAAATTCAATGCACTTTCCCTTAATAAATGAAGTCTTATAAAACCCAAATAATAATTTCAAAACTGCTTCATGAAAATCTCAGTCATTGCATCTAAAATACTATTTTGAATCTACCTCTGGGAAAGAAGGGAATATTAATAAAGAATGCGAAATACCAGGATTAAATACAATTTCCCTTCTCCCTGTGCAATAAGTTTCACTTAAATTTTTGGGAATGAAATTCTTTTGTGCTTTCTCATTTTTTTTTTTGGTAATAACTATCCTCTCAAGCAAGCCGAGGATTCATAGATGATTATTTTCACCTCAAAATTGAAATACCGTATACATTTATATAATAGATGGATCGTAAGATTGCTTCTAGACTCATGTTAAGGTTTCTCCAGTTTTGTACTATATTTTAACTCAGAAAATTTAGAGTGTGAGTTTATAACTTGGAGAACGTGTTCTAGAGCATTCTCGTAAACTGAGTACAATAATTTCGCAATACTCTTATTAGTTAGGTAATTAAAGCAATCGGCAGTCACAATTCAAAAGTCACTGATATATTTATGATTACTCCTTTAATCATCACATGTAAAGACACCCGAGTGATCGGTATTATTAGCACTAATTTTTCCAGCGCACACATCGGTTATTTTGTTGTTCCTTTTTGTAATCGGATTTGTTTCCTGCTGCTTTTAGAAGGCCCTCTTTTGTAATTGCTTGAAGCATTGGCTCAGAGCTATTGTCGATGTAACTTCTTAAACTAATTTCTTCTTCTTCCACAGTCTGTCTCACTTGCAGCAGACCCCGTCCACCTATTCTCCTTGGTAGGTAGGTAGGTACAACCGGTCAACATCACTTCGTAGATGTAATGCATGATGCATAGTAATAATTGGTTTTCTAGTTTAGCGGTCCAGTTTGTTCAGGTCTTCTTTTGTCCAATCTATTATGCTAGCTGTGTATCTGATCACTGGTATAGCCCAAGAATTCATTGCTCTAATTGTGTTTAATCCATTTAGTTTTGTTTTCAGGATATTTCTAACTCTTTTGATGTATTCTGATGCTGCCTGTTGTTTAACTTTCGAGTGGAGAATATCATTGGCTTCTAATATTCCTATGTATTTATAGTGTTCGTCAGCTGAAATTGCTTTTACATATTTCTCTTGATCAAAATTAAAACTGATAGTGTCATTATTTTTTCCTCGTTTAATAGATAAAATTGCACATTTATCTAAACCAAATTCCATTTTGGTATCCTGACTGAAAATACGAACTGTGTTCAATAAAGAATCTATTTGCTGTGCCGATTTTCCATATAACTTCAAGTCACCCATATACAACAGATGGGAAATTTTAATATTACATTTAGGAATTTCATATCCAAGTCTTGATTTCTTCAGAATCATAGACAAAGGTATCAAAGAAATGTTGAAGAGCAATTGTGACAAGGAATCACCTTGGAAAATGCAACGTTTAATGCTGATATCTCCAAATCGTTCATTATTCACTATTAAAGTTTTTTTCCATGATTTCATAGCAGCAGCCAGAAGTGAACATATGTTTTTGTTAATTCCAAATAGGTTTAGTTATTTTAGGATCCAGGAGTGTGGGAGGGAATCGAATGCTTTCTTGTCAAGTCTGAGAATCATTTTATTAATAAGGATCTGGTCTTTTGTTCCTCTAGATTTTTAAAACTTGCCTTTTTGTTCAATCGGATAAATCTGATTATCTGATAAGTAGTGGTATATGGAATTTTCTATGATTGCAGTGAAAATCTTAAGCATAGTTGGTAGGCATGTTATTGGACGATAGTTATTTGGGTCTGCACCCTTATCCTTATCTTTCATGAAGAGAAAAGTGCACCCAGATATCATCCAGTCTTCCACTGAGCCTGACTGCAATAAATAATTAAATTGTTCTGCCATTCGATCATGTAGACTGGTTATATGTTTTAACCAAATTCCATCTAGTTCATCTTTTCCAGGTGCACTCCAGTTTTTTAATTTTCTAGCTTGAGCACTGACCATTTCTTTAGTGATAATGTCATTTTGCATTTGTTTTTTGTTTCATTTCTGATTCTATTTCCTTAATCCATGAAGCATCTTAATTGTGTTCAATATGATTATCCCAGATTGACTTCCAAAATTTTAGTGTTTCTTCTTTTCCTGGTGAATGATGGTTTGCATTTGTATTTCTCTGGAGAGACTGAAAGAACTGACGTTGGTTTTGTCGAAATTGCATATTTTGTACATATTGTTTTATTCTTGCTTCATATCTTTTAATTTTCTGTGCAGTCGCTGTAATTATGTAATTATTTTAGCTCTTCGGTAACTTCAGCAATTGTTTTGTTGGCCAAATTATATGTGTTAATCAGTTTGTTTCTGATGTTATTATTTTTCAGCCGTCCTTCTTTAAAACTCTTTAAGTTGCTCATATCAGCTCGAAATTTGTTGACTTTTCGTTCTAACCGAATTTTTCATGGTGCAGATTGTTTCATCCTCGGCTTTTGCTCTTTCGACTTGCAACCAAGCTTCACTGAAATGATATAGGCTGTGCTGTATAGGAGCTGATTTGTTTCCTTTATACTGTTGGTTGTGATGGTTTCAATTACAGCATTTGCGAATAAGAGGAGCTGTTTTAGCTTAGATTTTTGTAAAGCTTTTAATGGTGGTAGTCTTATACGGTCATTATGGAGTTCATATGTTCCAATATCCACGACTTCATTATTATTTTTATTATTATTAAGAGATACCCCCAAGTAGTCGGGAATTAATTGAGGGAGACCACATACTACACGCGCCAGCTATCAAATTTATTCTTGAATTCATTCACACTGAATGTACTCACAACATCCAATGGTAATCCATTCCAATCGCGCACTACAATTTGAGAGAAAAATCTAGCCCTCACCCTCTTCTTTAGCGGCATTCATTCTCAACTTCCAAGGATGCCCTCTTGTCCTTTTCCCACCCTCCATAAATTGAAAAATTCCATTCAATTGAAATCCTGTATGACCCTTTCAGTACTTTGTAAGTCTCAATCATATCAGCCCTCTTTCTCCTGTTTGCTAGTGTCTGCAGTCTACAAATTCGCAATCTATCTTCATAATTAGTATTCCACTATCCTCACTTGGACTCTGCACAGGTCTGGTCTCCTGGTTTCCATTGTGATTCTGATTATATTGGAAAAAAGTGCAAAGGAGAGTGTTAAAAATGCACTTAGATAAGGTGCCTTTCTACAAATATCCAGGAGTATATTACATTCCTTGCTCCTGTGGTCTTGCCTACATTGGACAAACTTCACGGAGTTTAGAAATCAGACAAAAAGAACATGTTGGTGATGTAAACCACAACAGAAGTATCTCTTCCGGCTTAGCACATCATTTATGTACATCTAACCACACGATAGAGTGGCAAAACAGCTCCATGCCATATCTGGATGACGACTACAGACATCGTTTATTCAAGGAAGCCATAGTAGTCTTAATAACCGGTGGAAACCTCAACAGAAATCAGGGTGCAATCCTAAACAGTTCGTGGAAAAACCTGATCCTCTCTCTAAATCAATCTGAACTACAGCTAGCCAGTAATCACATTACACGTTTACAACAAACACGCATGCGTGGTAATGAATAAGAACAATAAGTCCTATCTGTCATGCAAACATGTAACCTTAGCTTCTAGTTGGTTTACAACGTTTTTTATGTTCCTTTCGATTTGCATTTACTAGTTTTTATGTCTCCGTAAACGCCTTGAAAAAGCCAGACAGTTTGCTGGCGAAACTGGTAGGCTATAATGTTGTTTTTCGTAAATGAGCAGTAATTAATAAATAAGTTTGTATTTGAATTATATAAACGACCAAATATGTTTAGTTTAAACAACATTCTGGTTAGCAATAGACACTAACAAGTCACTGCTGCCATCTTGCTCAAGTTTAAAATGTTTACGGAGTATGGTAATAAGGACAGTAGAATTGGTAAAGAGTTAAGACATCGCCTTGCAATGGCAAAGGAGGACTTAATAGTGGTCAGACCTTTATTCTTCTCCAACATAATTTGGAACTACGAAAAAAATTAACGAAGATGCATTTTTGAAGTCTTGGTCTTTATGCAAGTTAGACCATACATACTTTTTCAAAACAAGACATCGGAAGAAAGAAAGTATTTGAGTTATGTCTGTTGATGAACAGAACTAGAAATTAAATGGACTGGAAAAATTGTAAGTGAGGAAGTCCTCCGAGTAATAAATAACCATCATCTCATCTTAGGTTCGCGATAATGAATCTATCCATAATACAACACTGGGCTAATACTGCCCAGGGGCCCCGAAGAATCAAGTACAGGGGAAAAGTTCCCTATATAATTTTGACTGTAGATCCGTGTGTATTCACGAGGCCGTTTTACCTGTTCTGCGGGATAAAAATCAGAGAAAGAAATAATAGAAATCTCATTTGGACATGGAAGGAAAATAGAAGACGAAAATGAATTGGGACATCTCCTGAGGCACAGCAATTTTTGAAAATGGTTTTTTGAAGGAGCGATCACATGTACAGAGCCAGTTTAAAAAAAAAAATGGATCAATACCTCCAATCAGGCCTCGGAGCAATAAATTGAAACTTTAATAAAGTTTTTCGAAGAATTTGCAGAATAAAAATTTCTTTATATTTACTTTTTTTTTCTTTTTTGTAAAAGAATAATCAATTAGAAATCTATAATTATTTATAGGTCTATAAAAATTAGTGGTCCTCCTCTTAATTTGAAGAAAGAAAGTACTTGAGTTATGTCTGTTGATGAACAGTACTGAAATTAAATCGACGGGAAAAATTGCAAGTGCGAAAGTCCTCCGAATAAAAAAATAATAGAAATCTCATTTGGACATAGAATGGAAAATAGAAGACGAAAATGAATGGGACATCTCCTGAGACACAGCAATTTTTTAAAATGATTTTTTAAGGAAAGGGTCACATGTACAGGCCAGTTTAAGAAAAATGGATCGATGCCCAATCAGGCCTCAAAGCAAGAAATTCAAACTTTGATAAAATTTTTCAAAGAATCTGCCGAACAAAAATTTCTTTATAATTACTTTTTTTCTTCTTTGTAAAAGAATAATCAATTAGGGATCTATAATCTATAAATATTAGATCTATAAAATTTAGGGGTTCCCTAATTTAATTGACTAATTTAAGTCAATTTTGTTAGCAATCACTTAATTAATAAAGAATCAATCAATCTTTGATTCAGTTATTTTATCCTTCAAGGAATTCGGCTTTTTAATCCTTCAAGTCATAAACATTGACCATATTATACATGTTCAACACAGAATAATACTAGTTTAGAATGGGAATGCAAAATAACAGACGTTGTGTGCTGTATTTCTCATGTTATCTTTGAATGTTACCAACCGATTTCCAAAATTTTAGATTTAAAAGACGGGTATTTTTTTTATCTCCAAAGTTCGTAGTCCTTCTTTGAGAGAGAAAAAAATGCATTGGAGGAATTATTTATTTTTAATGTATTCATAACAATATTTTGAGCAGAACATCTGCTTCTTTGATGAAAACTCCGCAACTTCCATAGCTCAGCCGGTATCGATGATGATATTTAGTTGGAAATGCGTAGGTTGCAATTCCGTCTAGGAAGTGAAGAACCTTTATAAGGACTTTTTCAACCGTTGGTGAGTCAGTGTATGTGATGTGAGGTTTTCGTAGCCGAAGCTGGGATTTTTTTTCTTCTTTTTTTTTCTCTCCTCGTAAGTTACAAGAACATATGAAATTTACAGATATAATGCACTGACCATATAGCGACAGTCGTTTGGGTCATAATTCCAAATCAAATACAACAGCAAAATTCGTGGTAAATATGTAATATCTTTATTTGCAAATTGTATATAGTTTTTATTTTAATTGTTTTAGCATCATCAGCAGATGAAAGTATAAAAAGACAGTTTAATTTTCCGAAAAAAAAATGTACTGCCTTCATTATTATTTATCAGATACCCAGTGCTAGCTGCATAGTGAAAATAGCTACAGTCCGTTAATTAGTTTCTCGAACACAAGCTTCACAAAGGTTAATGGTACCAACTGGATTTAGGGGTTGAAGGCTACAAAGTCAGTATATTTTATGTGTATTGGTAGCATGTTATCATTGGTAGCATTTTTGTAGCACAAAAAATCCTGACATTGACATATGAGACAACCTAATCACCTTCATTTGAAAAGTATCTATATAGATTAAAAAATCTGTACAGATTAAAAATTTTAAAATCATTAATTATCATAATTATTATAGACGATTAAAACGACGACATGACGACGACATGATTACGAAAGAAATTCTAGTATTCCATTAGTAGTTGGAATGACAGGATAACTCAAACAAGTAGTTTGAATGACACGATTAAACCGAAGTATAGAATTAACGTGTGTCCGCAAAGAACTAGTTGTGTATTCAAACTGTTTGCTATTAACGTGCTGAAAGAATTCTAAGACCAAACAAGTTTGCACTGAAATGATTTTAATAAGAGATATGAATTCATGTATTTTTTCAGTCATGTGTTTTAAGTAACTAAATTGTCTGCGCAGTTAGCCTAGTTGCTATGAGCTTCGCAACCATATACCTGGGGAAGGAGTGTCCTAGGTTCGATTCCCGTCGACGACGTGAGGAACTTAAGGATCTTCCTCAGCCATAGCCAAGTTAGCTGGTATTGGGTGTGGACAACAGGGTTTTGCCCCAGTTTATCTGGGGAGTTTTCATCCCCCAAGCAGGCAGACCCGCCCCGTGAACACACACGGATACAGTGTGTGTTCACGGGGCCGGTAAATAACTATATGTATTTCTTCTCTTGATAGATTATTCAGTTTCAGATTTCACTACCATATTCTACAAAGCCTGTCATCACTGTAAAAGATTGACTGGCTTGCTTTAAAAGCAAGCCAGTCAATCCCAGTGGAAATGCCCTTTACATCCATAGCGCTAGGCAGCCCGAAGAAAGACGTTCTGAGTTCGATTCTAGCCAGGAGAGTGTTTAAGTCCTAAGCTTTTCTTTGACCGGCACCGAATTAGTCGATCTCTGATACAGGCTAGAAGGCGTTTCTCCCAGAAACTCGCGGTTTTTCACCGCGTAAACTCAAAAAGACAACACAGATGCCATTTAAAATTAGTAATAGACTTGGGCAAGCCATCTCTAATTGGCTAAAGGTGGAGTCTGACTTTCCCTCAGGCTCTACATGGTAAACAGCCTCGACTCCTTCCTATGGAAATAAAAGCGGTATCTTTCCCCCCCCCCCCCCCGTCAATAAACCTTGGGAAGGAGAATGGCAAAAAAAAAAAAAAAAAAAGCACATAAATTCATTGAAGCATTACACACGAACAGCTGGAATGCTGCAATTCCTTTTTCCCTTTCGAGATCTCGCTGCTCTCTGAGATTTTACTGATTTAGCTCTAATGTAGACAGGAAAAAGTTCTAGCAAAGATATTAATCTTTGTGCTTTTGACTTTAGCACTTTTTTGGATAAGAAAAACGTTTAGTCATCACGTTTATGCCTTGACGTAACTTTCTCAATACAGATTAGAAAGTGACTCGATGTAACCTCTTTGACATATATAAAATACACTTATTTGAAACCGTTATTCCTTATCAAAAATAGCATGCCAATATGATTACATTACTGCAATCCTTAAAGGGACAAAAAATTCACTGAAATATAATCATGCCAATCATTATAGTGCAGTAGCCTATAAATACATTGAAAACCTTCCATATGCTTTTTGATATGTGGATGAAAACTGAATCGGTATCTTTTTTTAATCAATACTTTAAACAGCATATTTTTAAATTAAATTTTGTTCAATAACGTTATTTATAATTATTTTTTAAATTATAATAATTACCATTTATAAATTCCTAGCTATCATAATTCACAACTAACGTCCGTATAGTGGTTTCTCAACATGAGCTTATTTATCAATTGCGACAAAGAAAAAATGACACAGCACAAATATATTTCATCAGTAATCACAAGATTTTATGAATATATTCAGCTTTTCACTTTGATCGTAAAAGGAAGTAAAATACGGGAGGTAACTTCGGGCTCTTTAGCGTACACTTTCATCATATCATAATAATAAGACATACGAACTCCCAAAATCCAAACATTAATTTTATTAATATATTTTTAATGCTTTCTAGCCCTGTGGAAATGACATTTGTTTCCATAGCACTAGGTCACCCGAAGAAAGTATTTTATAGATTCGATTGTAGTCGCGAATTAGAGGAACTTTTTCCAGACCTTCCTTCCGCCGGTTCCGAGTTTGTCGATCTCTGGCACAAGCAAGCAGATTCCTTCCCACGCTTCCTTCCTTCTCCCTCCAGGAAACGATTTCTATCCCAACAGCTCAAAAAATTCGCCTTAGAACTCACACTATTACAGATGACAGATAATACGAACTTTAGGGTTTTAGTGCCAGGAGATGGAAGAAGTTATCCGCCATACCCTCTCTCGTTCCTGAAAAGTCTTGAAATCGTGGAAATTGGCTGCTCGTCTTTCTAGAAAAAGTTGGTTAGGGCTAAAGGAACTCCTCTTACGCCGCCCATAAATGTCCCAATACCAGTTGGTGCGTTTCAAACATAGTTTTTTTTTTCAACAACCAGAATCTGGTGATATTGCATTCTGAAAACATTTAAGCAGTCATAGGAAAAGCAAACAAAATGCGAAACAGTGTTTCTGAACATGGGACATAAAAGGCTAATATGCTAATATTTCGTTTTCGTATCTTTAAATATTGCAATATTACGACAGTCAACTCCAAAGGCTGTTATAAACAGTTCACGATTACAAGTTCGCTTGCAAAAGCAAATGAGCGAAATTAGTTGCTCATTACCTTTAAACCTGTCTAGTAAAAAAAAGTCCTTAAAGTATTTTCTGTGATATTTGCACAGTTTTATACTTTCAAGACAATCCCAAATAACGTTGTTGTGTGTTAACGCTTACACAAGGTAGACACACCCAGAAGGACAGTTAAGTTCGATTCTAGTAATGAATTAAAGGATTTTTTTTTAAAAGCTAGTTCTCGAGTTAGTCGATCTTTGGTGCGGGGAAGCAGAATGATTTTTCGCTCCTAGAAACACGAATTTTTAGATTCTGGACTCGGAAAATCGACAGTAATAGAACTCCCACTATTAGAGACAATAATACGAGTTAGAGTTAGGAACACGAGATGGCGGCAACTGTTTGCCATACAAGAGTATGCCAAACAGTTGCCGCTCGTAAGTAACAATCGTCAGTAGCTATGAACTCAACTACTGGTGACGACCTAGAGTGTATAGTGATTGCCTATCAATTCTAAAACTTAGAGTTTAAAAAAAAAAAAAAACTGCAATGCACCCTTTGATAAACTAAAGGGGTTAGAAGATATATTTAATTTTTTACTTTATTTTATTTATTATAGAATATCAAATAAAATACATTTGTGGTAATTCATACAATTTATGCCATTGCCACTCTTGAAGAACTTAAGTCTTTAAGTGGGAGTTAACAATAATAATATCAAATGTTTATTTAATCCAACATGAGAATTTTTATCGTAATAGGACTATCAATATATATATATATATATATATATATATATATATATATATTAATCTGCTGATACGTGAGCATAACGTTTGTGAATTTTCAAACGTTATGCTCGTTTCATTAAATCAACATTTAGTGTAATATTTTTTGTCCTTAGGTAACAAATTATGAAACAAAATATGCGTTACCTCAAATACAAATGCAAAAATGCAAAGTCTAAAATAGTAAAAACGTATGCTTGTGTTGATTTCACAGTTATTGACTAGATCATTACTTCCGTGTTTACAATTATAATTCATCGCATAAGTGGGAAAATGTTCGAATTTTTCAAGCCGGGACATTAACCGTTTTAAAATGGGAAAGATGAAAGAAACGAAAACGAAAGCTGGAATGTGCAAATATTATATTATAGTACAATGAATTGTGGTTTTAGCTGACGCATTATCAAATAGAAGATGCAATGCAGATGCCAAAATCGATTGCATACATCTATTTAAAGTAGTCCTACTTCTTGGATAAGTTCCAGAAATTTATCAAGGTGGAAACATCTGCAAGAATTTTTCTTACATTTCTTAGGCTGTTTATAGTCTCTGAGTAAATGCAATAAAAACCAATCATAGCAATTATCATATTCTTATCCCACTAAGGGTATATTCTTACTGGTTTCCAATTTTTCATAAATTTATTTTTTTCACAAACAAGGCTACTAGGAACTGCTATCCTGTGTAATTATCCTAAGCCTACTTGGATGAGTGGATAGCGTCTCCGCTTTCCGGCCAACAGAGATTGTGCGTTCAAAACCTACTTTGGTATGGATATTTTGTGAATGTATGGATAATTGCTAGATGAATTTCTTGGCTTGGTGAGTGATCGCCATCTTGCTTAATGGTGACATAAAGTTTGAAAAAGTTCCATGTTTGCTCTCAGGAGTAGGATTTTCAGATTATCTACCCTTAGCTCCTCCACATTATTATCATTGATGTACTATAAACTAATAGCTTTTCGTGAATTGAAATAGCATTAGTTAATTAAAATTAACACCACTGCTCTGATCTATGCTTCAGATTCTGTAGACGACATGCAAACCATCATAATCACCAACTTCCTGTTATCATTATGGTATGTGTATAGCAATAAATAAATATAATCAGCGGTATTTACAAGACAGATGACTTGCTCGGCAGGCATTCCTAATCATAATTAATAAGATTAATAAATCTTAAAATAGTGACGGGATGGCTTAACTTCAATAAACTTGTTTGTAATGCTACAAAAACAAATTTTGCAATTATAAATTTGAGGAATGCAACTAATGAAATGTTTCATTCACCAGTATGCTCATAACATCGTCGTCTCAGGCGAGTCAAAGATATTTTAAAACACCATTAAATTATAGTATGATTATGGTGTCAATATGTAAAGTCGTGAGTTCAATTCAAAGAGTGACCACGGCGTCAAGGAAACAAGCATATAAACTAATTACAATTACAATAATAATTAGATTAACCTTGTTATCGAACAATCATTCACAGCCTTCGATAAATACCAAAGACTATGAAATCATTATTCGGAATCGATATGTTATATAATCGATATTATCTTCCTTGTCTATATTTTTATCAGGATTACTTCACCGACAAGTTTGTATTCGGTGGTACTTTCATTGCAATTAGTAACAATGAAACCATGTCACACTTTATTTTAGAACTTTTGCACTCTGCCACAATCAAATAAAAAATGCGAAAAAATATATGAATTTAATTCTTTTATTTATTTATAATCATTCGAATAAATTAATTTTTTTTTTGTCATTGGCAATAATTATAGATAAAACAATATTCAGCGCAGGAGAGAAATAACTAAAATTAGGAGCTGCTTACTAATCCCATGTGGTCTAGTGGCTAGGATACCTGGCTTTCACCCAGGAGGCCCGGGTTCGATTCCCGGCATGGAAAGACTGTGCTTTTTGTGTTCGTATTACTCGAATGCCTTGTAAACAGAAGACGATGTTTTTTCTCGAATAAATTTTATCTGAAATTATAAGTAAATCAATTATTGGATTCTCTGTGTCTATTCAACATTTCTTGTAGAATTCTTTATAAATAAAATAAATTCGCTAACACCTTGTATTCCCCAAAGAAAGTCGAATTATTTTATAATTTCAATTTTTTTTTTTTTTTTTTTTTTTTTTTTTTTACATATGTTAACGTGCCGCTTTTTAATCGGAAAAATTTACAGTTTTCTTAGCAAATATAAAGTCTGGTATATGTACTTTTCAGCTATTAGCAGAATTGCTGCTTTGGAGAAAAAACGATAATTCTCTCTCTCTCTGCTGTAATGGTAAACGTTATTACTACTCTAAAATAGCACTGAACATAGCATTTGTAATCACTCGAGTAATTCGAACAAAACGTTACATACACGAAACGTGATATATTAAAATATAGTATATATGGTGCCCGTATACACTGTATATTTTATTTATTTTTATTTATTTATTTTATCCATTTCCAATTTCCCTTGAATGTTAGGCTGAATGGCCTATCACGGCCAAGTAACTTGGCACCTTTGAAACCTAATTAATGCTCTTAGAGGAGCACCTACACTTGTGTCTGTGTTCTTCTGGGCGGTATGCCCGTTTTACGGACGAAAAAGCGTAACACTTTCTTATTGAGACCGACTAACTCACCTTCAGTTGAAAAAGTGCTGATAAAAGTTCGCATTCTAGATGGGATTCAAACCCAGATTTTTCCATCCAAAATACATCGTCGATAACGACTTGTGCTAGACCCTGCAACCGTTTATCTGCAAGTTAAAAAATTACTTAAGTGAATAGTAATTTATTCAAAAGAAAACAAAATTATGTTAAATGCAGTAAACAATTCACATTGCATTTTTGCTATCTAGCGGGAAATTAAATTTTATTTCAGAACACCTATTAATTCAAATTTAGCAATATTCTTGTATATTCTTTCATCCATAATATCAACTTCCACCAATAGATGGCGCCGCTAATACTTAGTCCACTTGTCATACACGACATGGCTAACTAATAAATAATATAAGTTCGTGACAGTCATACTTTAGAGGGATCAGTAGCCATAGTGTATCAATGTGCAGAATCAAAAGTGAAATTTTTATAGCTCTTTGTAATGAAAAACGATCAATACTCATATAAATGCATACATTACATCGGAAGTGGTGGCAGTGATATAATATAAAAGCTAAACTAAAAGAGAACCACAAGTGGCTCTGTCGTTACATACTTTTGGTGTAGTTCATACCGCCATACGATTCTTAACACTTTAAGAGCAAAACTGTAACAGTAAATTGTAAACTGATATTGTTAAACATGGAACTGTATTTAATAATACTAAGCATTCATCATATTATTAAAAAGTTAAAGAATAAATGAACGCTCATACATACATACAGGAGATGTAACTCAATCCGGTAAGATTAGTGATGTAGAAGAGAAAAGAAACCATACTGAAGGCTAAAGCAGAGACAAAATAAAATTGTAGTACACCAGGGTATGTGTTTTGACCTAAATCCAGGCGCCTTGATTGTTTGCACCATTCTGGATGTGGAATATCATTCACCACCACTTCAATCTTGCTTCAATGAAATTGACAACGTCCTTCTGTGTTTCACGAAATACTTCAAATAAAATAGCCCTGAAAATCAAAACCGTAGCAATTTTAGCAAATAATAAGCTTGAAAAACATAGAACTGGCTTCTAATTATGGGAGACTTCTCATTAAGATTTAAAACTATCCAGAAATCCAATGGTAAGAAATAAATCGCTTAAATACGAGAACACGCATTTGATTTTCTTTACCCACATAATAAATGAATATGACTAAGTTCTAATAAGTATTCGTATCAAATTGTTTGACTGCAGGTAGGTAACTAAAATAGGACACACCTACAAAGCAGATCCAGTCAACTAATCATAGTGATGCAGTGAATTTTACCTTTCAGTGCCACATGATACGGCACAAAAACTACTGGTATCGAAAACCTTTTTGGATTTGTGAAAAAAAGTGATTCCCCATTTTAAATTACTATCCTTCTATTCATTACAAAAAATGAATTTTCTTTTGAAATGTAGACATCATTTTTTCGTGGGAGAATTCAGTATCAATAACTGATTTTTTGGTGGGGGTGATTTGGCCTCACTCATATGAGAATAAAACCTACGGTTTGATTATATACCTCCCAGTGACAGAATTGAAACTTTATATGCTAAATAATATAGAGGTTATCAAAATAATGGAAACGCCAACATTTAAATTTTTTTTTTATTTTTTATTAATAAGCTGTACGCCCACCTCGGGCTGTTAGAACACCATGAATTCGACGTGGAATGGACTGATACAAGTCAGTCATGTACATAAGATAATGGAATTTGGGACCATTCCTCCTAAAAATATATCCCAACTGTGCATCAGCAAAAAATCAGTGATGAAAATGCGATAGAACCTTGGAGAACCAACTGGAGACAGAACCTTGTCCGTTTCCATACCTTGTCACAATCTTCGATACTGTGGATCGTGATACACTTACAAATTCTGCCGTTTTGGTTATGGCAGCTCCTGCAAGCCACACTCCAATGATCATACTTTTTGAAGGTCATTGAGGTCTGACATTTTGCGCACTAATTGCAATTCGACATCAATATGATACTGCTATGCGATAGCCGATATCATATAGCATTGTTGCATCGCGGATGCAATATGATATCCGCTGATATCGATCAGCTCAGCTTGCGTGGCTGAGTTGATCGATAGATCTTGATATTGTCTCTGGTGCCTAGAGATTCAGCTTAGACAATGGTTTTTGCCTTCATCAAGGCGAGGAGAGAGAGAGAGAATTGACCTTCGGATGGATGAAAGTGCAACTCTCCCTGCTAACAATACCAAACAATGACAAAATATGATTTTTGCTTTCTTACTCCCCCCCCCCCAAAAAAAAAAACTCTTTCCATTGTCCTAAGACCTGGAAAACTTTTTTCTTCACCTGCAACATTCGTTGGGGCCTACTCAAACTCTCGACCACTCTTAGTTTAATAATAAACTTATTCCTCTGTAGCTGTCACAGTTATTCTTACTTCCTTTTTTCTAAATATAGGAATCGCAGTTGCATGATTCCAGTCACTGCTTCGTTGGTGAAATCATTTCCTCCATATTTTATTAGTTCTGTTGGGATTTTATCGTCTACTAGAGATGTTCCGTTTTTCATTTCTTTTAATGCTTCATTTAATTCTTCGACAATGTTATTTAAGGGACTCTTTTCAATTATATTTTCTAAAAATCGTTTAAATTCAGCAATAGAGACTGATTGGATATCAGCACAGCTATTCCTTTGATAAGGTGTTTAATATGAGTCTCAGAACAGGGAAGATTCCGCAGGAATGGAAAGGATGTATGGTAATTCCATTGCACAAGGGTGGTGCAAAGACCGATGTATCCAACTATCGACCAATTAGTATCTCAGAAGTGGTGGTGAATATTTGGGAAAAATTGGTTAGGGCTTGCATTCAGAAATGGGTTCACAGTGAATCTCTGTTTTGCAATGAGCAACATGGGTATACTAAGGGAAGGCCATTTTTTAGCAACTTGCACACATTCTATGACAATGTTCCCATTGAACTAGACAAGGGGAATGGATACACCATGATACTTTTGGATTTTGCTAAAGCTTTTGACAGAATACAGCATGGTAGACTGCTGCATAAATTGGAGAATATAGGTTTGGATTATAGAACATTAGCATGGATAAGAGGATGGCTGGCTGACATATATCAAAAAGTGGTATACGGGGGATGTGAGTCTGCAAGATTTAAAGTAACCAGTGGTGTACCACAAGGATCAGTGCTTGATCCACTGTTATTCAGTCTGTACATTAATGATATTGGGAAGGATTTGACATGCAACATACAGCTATTTGCTCATGATGCAAAGATAGGTAGGGTAATCAGGAATGTTGCTGATATGTAGTACTTGCAGAATGATTTGAATAGGTTGGAATTGGGCATGGGAAAACGGCTGTCAGTTCAATGTCAATAAATGCAAAGTCATGCACTTTGGAGTGATTAGATATCCAATGTTGTATTATATTGGTGGGATTATGCAAAAAGAAACGGATCAGGCTAGGGATCTTGGAGTGTTAGAAGATAGAAAGTGAAAGTTCAGGGGCCATATAACAGAGATTGCAAATACAACTCAAAAATATAATTGCAATGCTGATACGAATGTTCACATGTAAAGATAAGGATGTCATTTTGCCACTTTACAAGGCCTTGATAAGACACTTGGCCTATTGTGCGCAGGTATAGTTCCTGTTGTGATTCTGATACAGTGAAGAGTGCAAAGGAAAGTGTTAAAAATGATATCAGATTGTAGAATACTGATTATGAAGACAGATTGCAAACAGTAGTGATATGATTGAGATTCACAAACGTCTGAAAGGATCATACAGGATTTCAGCCGGTGGAATTTTTCATTTTACGGAGGGTAGGGAAAGGACAAGAGGGCATTGTTGGAAGCTGAGAATGAATTTCACTAAGAAGGGGATGAGGGCTAGATTTTTCTCTCATAGGGTGCGTGATTGGAATGGATTACCATTGGATGTTGCAAGCACTGTGAATGAATTCAAGAATAAGTATGATAGCTTTGGCGTGTCGTATGTGGCCTCCCTCGATGAGGCCCTGACTCCCTGGAGGTCATTTTTAATAATAATAAATAGTGATTCTGACTGTTTATTTCCTTTCCAGAGTTTATAATAGTAATCTATCTCTCCAATATCTGTTATTTCTTTTATTTCTTTCTATAAGAATTTGATTGCTTTACATATTGCGCTTTATGTATTTCGGTTGAGGTTTATTGATTTATTTTTACTAAATCATTAATATAATTATCCCAACTTTTTCTATGCAGTTTTCTTATCTCCCTTTTTTTTGCTATTGATCTTTTTCTCTTATATTCTATTTCGTTTTTCAGTTATCTTGAGGTAAGCCATTTAATATATGCAGTTTTTTTTAAATCTTCAATTATATTCTCGATTTCATTATTCCACATGGGGAGTCCTTGTTTTCTTTTCCATTTTTTTTTCCATTTTTGTAGACTTTTTTCTTCTGCTTTACGTGTAATCAGCGCCAAAATTTTCCATTTTTCTTCTATTTGTTCTTACCGTTGTGTTTCTTTTAAGCATTTCTTTATTTCTTGGTAAGAATTCTTTTTTTTTTTTTTTCGTTTATAGTAAGAGATTTTTTTCATATCCAAGTTCATTGTCTTTCGATATTCTTTTCTTTACCCAGTTTGGTGGAAGTTATAATTCCGATTACCAAATGATGATCTGAATCAATATAACTGCTGTTAACTATTACATCATTTTTTAATTTTGCTAGTTTATTATTGTTATCGAGTAGTCAATTACTGATTTTTGATCTCTAGCCTGACCAGGTAAATTTATGAGCATCTTTATGTCTTAAAAACTTTTTCTTCACCTTCTACGGGGGGAGGCATATGCCTTCTATAATTGTCAGATGACCTCTTTTTGTTTTCATTCTCATCTCATCTCATCTCATTTTCTTTATACCTTGTTCTACCTTGCGGTGTCGAGGGTTTATTAATCATCGGACCTCAAACCGTTCACAGGATAAGGTGGTCAGACCTACGCCCCTCGGTGTGTCTTTGAATGTTGAGTTCTCAAGGCCGGTTTGTCTGCTTTGCGGGATGAAAAACCCCAGGATAAACTGGGGAAAAACCTTACTGTCCACGCCCGGCTAACTTGGCTATGGCTGAGGAAGATCCTTCAGCTCCTCACGTCACCGACGGGAATCGAACCTAGGACACTTCTTCCCCAGGCATATGATTGCGAAGCGCACAGTCACTAGGCTAACCGCACGGGCTGTTTTCATTCTTGTTTTTAATAATCTTTCGCTCCAATAGTTCTAACATTTGATATTGTCTTTCCAATATCATTATTTCTGATTTAGCTCTCTTTCTCTCTTCTCTTCCAACCCCATAATAATCTGTATAATGTTCTGATTCTTTTGTTCCTCTTAATTTATTTTTTGTTTCAGTGATTATTGCTAAATCAACTTTTGCCTTGTTTAGTTGTGCATCTAGTTGTTCTTCCAATGTTATACTCTGAATCTTCCAGGTAGCAACTTTGACTTTTCTATTTATCCACTTTCGGAAACCATTATCCAATCCTGTGGATTTATTCAAAAGCGTTGTCCGATGAAATTTCTTTTTGAGTCTTTCGAGTAATACGATTTCCCTCAAATTGGATAGCAGTCAAAATCAGGTAAATCTGGTGCTGGGGTTGCCACCTTAGCCTCCAGACTGTCACTAAAAAAGACTTTCCTCCAATCCAGATATTATGGTTCTACAGTCAATACTCGGTGGTCAAAGACCTGTTTGTTTACTCCAGGATGCACCACGTGGAGGTGGGTTGACATTCAGTTGGGAGAGACTATATGTTGAGCATTACCAATCCATTAGCAGCCCTTAAACAAGGTCTTAGACAAGGATGCCCGCTTTCTTCAATTATATATGAATGAAACAACCAAAAAAAAGAGGAGATTACCTAACAAAGAAAGAATTCATATAGAAAATAATTTCATCTTAGATACCTTACTCTTTTCAGACAACCAAGTGATATCTGGAACAACAGAGGACTCTACAAAAAAGGTGCATATTAACTGAATTTAATAATAAAACAATGTAAATGTCAATCTGTTTTTTTTTCTTTATTCCTAGATTTTTTTCTGCTGCTTTATGCATAATCAGTGCCAGATTTTTCCATTCTTCTATTTCTTCTTTGGATGGCATTTTTCCTGCATTCACAGGAGAAATGCCCATCCAAACGACAACAGACAATAAAATAATCGAAGAAATCAACACTTTTAATTATTTTGACTATAAATTATGTTACAATGACATTTTGAACATGTCTAACAAAATTAACAAATTCTCCAAAGTAAATGGAATAATAAACAAAACATTAAGATCAACAACAGTCACCAAAAAAAAAAAAAAAAAAAGGCAGGCCAAGAATGTGTATTTCATCAAAACATTATTATATGGGAGCGAAGCATTGACAATAAGAGATAAGAAAAGAATCATTGCAGCAGAAATGAAATATATGAGAAGGTCATGCAAGACTAAATAAAAAGAGAAATGAAGACATACTGAAAGAACTAAACCAAGCACCAATAATGAAAACCCTAGAAAAATACAGAAAAGAAATGGAAAAAGCATCTAGAACAAATAACATGTGATAGAATATCCAGGAAGATAATGAACTACCAAACCAAAAGGTCATCGAAACAGAAGCAGACCGATGAAACCTTGGGCGGAGACCGAAACAGGCCACCTGGCCTAGATTTGTGATAGAAGGAAGAAGAAGAAATCTTGGTATGAATTCCACAAGAAAAATAACTCTTGACTAAAAAAAATATCATCCATAGAACAGTAGGGAAGGGAAATCAATGCATCTGAATGCTTGTTCTATTAGTTGTGCGATGGTTATTTCCAAAACTCTATCGATCATTTACGTTTACGGAAACAGATATCCCAAAACGAATAAATAATAAATATGATGTGGTAACAAATATAGGTAACACGCTTTCCTATATTACGTTTGGTCCTGGTGATATTAGATATACTGATTCTTCCATTAGCACGATGAAATGAAATATGTATTCACTGGCTTAGGCGAATTTTTATTATTATTAAATGATCAGTCTCAGTGTTCGCTGCGTATTTTACGTGTCTGTAAAACTTTATGCTTAATGTGGTCTAATACGTTGCGTTGTCACAGTTCTAGAAACGATTAATTGGAAGACTCAAAACCACTGGAATATTTCCTTAGTTATACAATTTTGTTTTTCTTTGGTTTTCAGGCATCGTCTAATGTTAACTAATCTTGCGTTTCACTAACTGGTTCTGTTACTATCTCTGGTTAATTACTGATAATTGCACGATCAGCTGTACAATTATTGCATAATAATTGTGTAATTATTGGATTAGATCGCGCCCTGAGGCAAACAATTAAATATCACCCCTGATGGATTATAAGACAAAAATATAAGAAAATCTCCGATTGCTAATTTGTTTTTATTACAAGAGAAACATTAATGTAAAACGATTACATAATAATATTAATTAAATGTTTGCTCTACGGGGATATCGCACAACAAAACTGTTTATCAGCTCTTCTAAATTTAAATGATAAGCTATGTCCGCCTCTATCGATAATAGTTGCTAGACCAACCAATCTTTATTGGGTTATTACTGTTCGCAAATAATTTTTAATCAGTTTAAGCTAGGAAGAACTTCTTTCTGCACTTGCTACGCTAACAGGAATTGTTAGCGTAGCATAGAGGCAGGCTGCCTCTATGCTACACCCTGTCGACGGTACTATCTATTGGATTGCAGTTTTCATCCCTTTGGGGGGGGGGGGGGGGTTTCAAAACTATCGCTCCATGTTTATACTCTATATACTGTAGTCTTTTGTATGTTGTGATAGAATGCCATTAACTCAACTTTTTTTTTTTCTGTCGTTGTCAAAATGTGAGCAATTCTCAGTATGCAATTTTCTCCTTCCGCGAATGCTAATAAGTGTGACAGTAATAACTGCAATCACTTTGCCTTTTGATTTAACCGACTATACAGTTTTCCCCTGTACTACGAAGAACCTACAAATTACGAAAACGTATCTCCGCCCTTATATCACGACTAAGTCTGCGAAATTTGATTGCGCTGTAATATTTCGAATGCAGTAAACAATTGAAACCATTTGCTAAACTAGTTAGATCGTCACTAATTATAAGCTTCTTTATACTGTCTTTAATCACACTTGCCATGCACTATTAATAAACATAAAGAACGAAAAAAAAAAAAAAGACATTTGTAGTATATGTATCATTTAGGCTACAAGACTAGTACTAGAGACGTGTGGGCTCCATTTCTTGGAAAGAATTCACATTACATTTATTTTAATATGTAGGAAGGAAGGAAATCTCTGCATCTCTGCTCCATTGATCCACATACAGGTAAATGAATGCAATTACTGCTGATCTGAACTCGAAGTGTAACTTTAAATGGGAGGAAATTACCGACACCAATCTTAAAGAGCGATAAACATAATTATGTGTGCTATCTTAGATACTGGTTGTGTTGGCGTTCGCTACAGGTAACTACGTTGTGCATAATTACATAATTTACATCACACGTGTTCAAAATTGGAATATCCTCTGCTACCATACAAAGTAATCCCAAACCAGATTATAGTTAATCAAGAAAGTTAACATTTCGTTCGATTTCATTCCTCTTCGGTTATGAACAGAGATCCTTTAGTTATAATAACATTATTTAAATATAGATAACTACTCTTGTATGAAATAACTTCCAGTGGTAACAGCTTCCAGTGGTAACTGATATCGGACTATGAGATCGTGTGGTTTAGTCTATTGTGACTGCGATTTGTTAGTACAATGTTATATTATAATTATTAATAGACGTATATAATTTATATTTAATTGTGAATTATTATTAATGTAAATTATTGGCAAAGTGTAAATCAATGGCAGTAGTTGGTACTTGAAGCAAAGAACCTTTGAGGTTCAGTGAGCTAAGGAAGAAAGTATTAGTGTAATATCGTACTGTGTTGTGTTGATCGTAACATTATCCGTAAGATTTTTGGATATCAGTGTTTAATTAAATTGATGAAATAATTTAATTAATTAATAATGGCTTTTAGGTGTGCAACACAAGGTTCCAATCGACTGCCACAACAAAGAGTGTGTTAGATTTAATTGCAAGCAGCTTACAAGCCATCTGGAAAAATAACAAAGCATGCAATAAATCAGGCACATCGTTATGTGTTGCTAATTCACTTGCATGCGCAGTAACATAATGGAAAGGATGGAAAAGATGTCGGCAAAGTAGATGCATCGCCGAATAGACAAGTGTTTTCAGATGAGCTTCAAGGGTGTCGGCAAAGTCAAAACCATTTACGAAAGAGCCAATAGGCTTCACTTCGGCGATGTAACATTATTTAAATTAAGGGGATATTAAATCCCACATTATTTCAAAGCCGAATAAGAAACTCAAAGATCGTAATCAACTTTGATTCCGAGTTTCTTATTCGGCTTTGAAATAATGCGGGATTTAATATCTCCTTAATTTAAATAAAAAAAACAACGATCAAAGAAGGTAGCTATGAAACTAAGTAAATTACTTCAATATGGATGAGAACGATTTCTTTTGGAAACTAATTCCAAAACGCACTTACATTATACTTTGAAAGCTTACCAGATTTCAAAGCCTGAAGATCGCCACAGGGCGATTAAAAACTGAATATCTACCACAATGAAAATCCACGAAAGCTATATGCCAATACGAAAGGATGGATAACAAACGGCATCTTCAAAACTTAATTTTGTAAATGATACATGTCGAATTTAAGTCCAACTGCATGAAGGAATGGATTCCTTTGTAAATTCTCATTGTTCTGGATAATGATCCAAGTTATCTACGATACAACTTCACTTCTGCAGCCAAGGGGCTTTTAATTACCAAGGGGTAATTAAAACATTCGACTGTTATTATATGTGTTCTTTAATGACCGAAATGGTCAGCCAGAAGGCTGAACGTTTCGCCTTACATGCAAGACGTGGAAGAAATTGATCCTTCAATTTTTCCATGAATCTAAAATTTTACGTTGACACCACCATTGGCAGAGCTATTACGGATAGTGCCACGATGGGCTCGAGTTGGATTAAATGAAGTCGATAAAATAAAACCGAAAATTTCTTTGAATCTTGAACCAGCAACAACCACATGGCCTCTAACTAGGCCATGTCTTTACAGTGAAAAGCCTGATTGAAGCTTTCCTACTTGAGTTCTATCTCACGATCTTTGATGATGATGATCCCAACATAGACAGGAACTATATGGTTAAGAGGAAAATGTTGGGATGGCTGCTCCCTACCAAGAAATCTGCTATAAAAACGAGAGAGTTATAAACAACTATACACTCCTTCTTCAAGAAATTATCCACTTCTGCATTGCCTGCTTCGGAATATGAAGAATCATCAGCCACTGATCTTGAGATGGTTCATTATCCTTTGTTGAATTTTGAAGTTGATAAAAGAGAAGATGATGATTCCCCCCCCCCCCAACGTGAAGGGTGCACACATCCAAGATCGAAAAATTCGTATAGAAATTTTATTTAAACGATACCTATGACAAATAACAAATTACACTTTTAATATTCTCTACTTAACATTATTAATTAAAATGTTTATTGTTATTATTATTACATTTTTTCCCAGTAGTTGAACGTATTTCCCTAACTCAAAATGTATTCGGATTGGAAAAGTTTTTTTTTTTTTTTTTTTTAACAGGGACTCATGTATCGCGCAAACAAAGGACTCATGTTCATCTCTGTGTTGTATTTGGTCACTTCTTAAATATTAAACTGGAACTTTATATTGGCTTCATTAGTTGACCAGAGATTTTTGTAAAATATATACAAGAATACAAGAAGAAGCCAGACAATTCTTGTATATATTTTACAAAAAAACCTTTGGTCAACTAATAAAGCCAATATAAAGTTCCAGTTTAATAAAGGACTCATGTATCACTACGCGAACGATACTAAAAGTTACATGATAATGTACAGATGCCAAAGTATAGTTCAATTTTGAAACAGCCAGCAGTTGTTGCTGTAATGTCTAGTAAAGTCGCTAGTGCAGTCTGTGCTACAAAATGATTATTCTGGTTACCAGATCACTTACTACTATGCAGAAAGTTAAAGTTTAACAAAAAGGATCAGGTGAACAAGCGCATTTAGAAATAGCATAAGTTATTTTTAGAGACCTCGATAAAAACCTGCTGAGCAGTGGGATGGGGCGAGGAGAAGGATCGAATCCTTCCTTCCTTTGCCTTCCACTGAGGTCACGGCAAATATCGAAGCCGTGACCTAAGTGGATGTGGGAATAATGTAAAACATGCAGATGAAAGTGTGAGGCCTGACATAGATGGTAATGCATAAGTTTGAATACCATTTGGAATGTTACCTCGCAAGTAATGGTTCCCATATCCTAAACATCTAAAAAAAATAAAATAAAATAAAACTAACATGAACTCGAAGTATGGCGTCATTTTTACTTTTATTTTTCTATCGTACGTGGTAGTTGTTGAATAAATTAATAAAATCGTGCCCACGGTTTCGATGAATTAGTAGGAGGAGGAGGGAAAAAAACTTGAATCACAACGTTTACCCTGTTATGATCCCAGCCTATGATTCAGATACTCTGTCATTACCAAGTGGTTTGACCTCAGATGATGATAAAGGATTGGCCATAGGAATAGTAATAAATAGAGTTGCTCGGGTTTTTCACAACACACACACATAAAAATGTGAGTTGTAGAGGAAGAGGAGAGATACGGACAAAGTTCTGTTTCATCTCTATAAATTATGGACAAGTGAGACTTGCAGCAATTCTGTTGCTTGATGCATCGATTTCGACGAATCCAGCTAGTCTTTACATACACAAATTAGGGATAACTACTACTTCCTTGCAGTCATCGGCGTAAGACATTCTGCCACAAAATTAAGTTAATTACGGTTCTCGTATTATCAGAATGGGCTGCAAATCACCAGTCATAAAGAAAAGAAAAAATAATAAAGTAACATTGATAATGAATACGTTCAAGTTAAATTCTGTGATGCGTAAACAAAACAAATGTTATTCTAAACGTGAGTAAAATATCCGGTCAGCGAGCGACCTATTTCCTTCAATGTGCGTTACTGTGGATGACTACAATAAATTAAAACAGGGTTTTCCTTATGTTTACGTATGCATTGATTCATTGTATGTCATTGACATACATATACGCAGGTATATTATTAGCTTGGAAAGTTCTGTGAAAGTAATGGAATGGAAGCCAAAAACCAATAGAAACGTCTGACAATCTAAACCAAAATAAATCAGCATATTTGTGTATTGTGTACATTTTCCCTTAAGATTTACCACGTAACAACTTGACTGTTCAAAGGGCGATTTCCTGAATATGACTATAACAGCGATTTATGAATTTTTCATTAGCTAAGGATATTCACAATAGACAATCAACACCAGCTGGAAACATAAAAAATAAAAATAAGATGAATGTCTTCGGTATTGTGAGCAATGAGACAATGTTACTGGACTTTGTGTTCGAAGTAATCATAAAAGTGATTTCAAAATAGGAAGTCATTCTCTGTTGTGTCAAGACTGGATATGAATCACACATAGATACTTGAATAAACGATAAAAAAACTGAAATGATAACATCGCAAATAAACATATCACGCATGAGATGTGATGATGACTTTACTAGGGGAAAAATAAATTATAGTCCAAACGCACCGATAATAATTGATAAAGATATGAAAGATTTTAATTATGGAAGCGAACGTTTTTGAAGTTAAATACAACAATTTAATTTTTTTCTTCGAGTTTTTTATAACCTTTACCTTTCATCCGTTTCCAAAAAACTCATCCTGGCATTTCTGATCATTAATGAGATTACAACCACAAATTCAGACGAATCCGCTTGTGTGGCAATTTGTACAACTGACGATTTCGAGTATTTTCGAATCGCGCGTAGAGGTTGTTCCTCACTCTACCACAGAGTATGAAGAGAGATTTTTTGGTTAGAACAGCAAAACGTAATTGATGCACCATGGGAAGTCATCTTCGTTCAAGCACAAGTACGCAGATATTTCGACAAACTGTGACAAAACGTCTGCGAGAAGTAGGCCTGTAATCTGCTCTTCCCTTTATCCACAGCTCATCGTAGAACACGTTTATATCCATAAAAATTGGACACGACAGCAATGGGCTAATGAACTCTTTACAGATGAGAATCGTTTCAGTTTTTCCTCCGATTCTAGACGACACTTGATTTGGCGTGAAAGTGGTACTGCTAACCATCGCGAGAATGTTCTTGAAAGGGATAGATATGGCGGGGCTGGGGTCATGGTGTGGGGAGGCATTATGCTTAATGGACGCACCGAGCTACACGTACTGTAAATGATTGGTGAACGATATTGCGACGAAGTTCTTAAACGTCATGATCGATTAGTTCCGTGGTGCTGTAGGCAAATTCATTTTTATGGATGACAACACCACATCGTACACGAGCAGTGGCGATACTTCTGGAGATCGACGATATTAATCCAATCGAGCGAGTGGCCAGCACGCTCCCCGGATCACAACCCCCATAAAACATGTTTGGGACGCAATAGAGAGACACATTTCTGTTCGAAATTCCCCTCCAGAAAAAAACAAACAAGGTCTTATCCTTGCTCTGAAGGAGAAGTGGGCTAGTTCGCCTCGAGAACTTCTGAATCACTTGGTGCTAAGCATGATACGACGTTATGAGAGCTGCATCGCAGTTCTGGGTGGAGATATTTCATACCGAAATGTATCTCTGCATAGTTTTCTGTAAGCACTGTACAATAATTCCCTATGTCCTTTGAAAATCTGTAACCTTTACTAAAAATGCATTGCAATTTAATTTATAGGAAATTTTTAACACATGTTCGTATCATATAATTTATTAGTATGCTAGCAATAAATTTATGTCCACATCTGGCTGTAGTCATGAACATTTTTTCATCTACAGGTAATTGTAGTTCGTCCTTAGCTTTCAAATACTAGTGTACATGCATCTTAACAGCTAAAGTTTGATGGTAATGCAGAGCGTTTGGAGTGGTAGCGTTGAATTAGATTATTTTGTTGGAATTACTACTCAAGCAAATAATGAGATAAGGCTAATGTACTTATCAGTTAATTTCGTGTTCTTTCGGTTTATTTGTTTAGTGGAAAGCCGCGATTCGGATTCAGGTCTTTCCAAATTAAAAGCCAATATCGTGACATTCTTGTGACTTCGTTACCGAAAGTAGTAGCGAGAAAGTAATTGATATGGAGTAAATGCATCCATTACCTGTAATCAAACGAAACTATTTATTATTATTTTATTGTACTTGTGTAGTCTTGTGGAAATATCGTTTGCTTCCATAAGTGCTATGGCACTAAACTGTCCGAAGAAAGACAGATAGCAGTTAACAACAAAAAAGCAAATTCATGCTTGGGGCAGCATTCCATTAATATATATATATATTAGTTGGTTTTGGTAGCACAAGCAGTATTTTAGGAATTTCAGAAACTTCGATTTTTAATTCAGCATGTCAAAAATCGACTGCAGAACTCACTATTACAGACAATAATGCGAGCTTTGTAAATGGTTTCCATGGAAACATTACATGCATTCATCTCTATAATCAAAGGAAGTGTCATTATTGCGACTCGTAAATACTCGTATTACTATTAATTACTATTAATTATACTCGTATTATTATTGTGCTTGTGGAGCTCTGGGAATACGACGTTTGCTTCCACAGCGCTATGCTGCTCCGATAAAAGACCACTATGTGATCGCCGACAAGAACTTTTCTGGGCGTTTCGCTGTTTTCCAAGTTAGTAAATCATTTACATGGGTAGGTTGAGCTTTTTTCCTACTAGAAACTCGTTTTCTTTTTTAACCATGCATTTTAAAAAATCGATCTTAGAACTCACATTATTACAGACAATACTATAAGTATTAGGTTTCAGGCCCCAAAAAAGGCAGCCTTCTCCTTCCTCCCCCTCTCTCATATATATACACGAGGGTGGTCTGAAAAGTTCTCGGCCTAACAATGAAAAAACGAATTAATAATTCCAAAATTATTTTTATTTTTCAACATAATCTCCCTTAATACATTTATTCTAGCTATGCTCCAGCGCCATTATCCCGTCCCTGTAGTGGTTCTCAGTAAGATCTGCAAAATACTCCTCCGCAGCTGCAATCACCTCTTGATTCGAAGAAAAATGCTGACCAGCAAGGAAGAGTTTTAGTTTTGGGAAGAGATAGAAGTATATACCCTACAAGGCCTTTATACCCTACCTAGCTTATGGAGACTGAGTGGGTAGTTTAGTCTCCACCGGTAGCCAATCAGAGATAGCCGGCCCATGTCTATCACTAATTAAAGCAGCCACCGATAAAGAGGCTGGCAAACAAGTGCTGTCATCTCTTAGTACCTAACCCTAACAAGATATGTCACTGACTGAAATAATGTGGATACTACGGTCGATTTTCTTGAATTTACGAGATGAAAAACCCGAGTTTCCGGGAGGAAAAACCTGCTTGACTGTGCCAGAGATCGACTATCTCGGGAACCGGTCGAAGAAAGGCTTAGAAAAAGTTCCTCCAGTCGGCGACCAGACTTGAACTTAAGTCAAACGTCGAGCGACCAAGCACAGAGGACGCAAGTGCCACTGAGCTACACAGGCCTTCTTTACCCTTCTTTTACAAAGAATTTTATAACCGCACGATACTCAATTTTATCCTTTTCAAGGGATACAGGCAACATTTTTGCTTCAAACAGCTATATAAAAAAACTACTCGATAGAATGACTTGCAATTTTCCATGGATGCTTATGACAGATGTACCAACTTAGAAAAATAAAATTGCCGATAGTGTTGCCATCTATGGTCGAGGCCGAGAACGTTTCAGACCACCCTCGTATATGCTGAAAAGTCTTGATTCGTTGATAGCCAGAGATCACTATCAGTGAAGGCTTAAGGGATGGAGACTGGCTGCCCACTGTCTTCAAAAAAAGATAAGTCTAAAGGAACTCCACCTACTGGAATAAATGGCTTTAGAGGATTATTATTGTTATTAGCATTGTTTTTGTTTTTATAAAGAGCGATAGTAATCCTTCGCCTGACGATGATCATTGGGAAGATTAAGTGATGAACGAGCAAAAAATTGAATTAAAATTGGTGGTGTGTGTGGGGGGGGGGGGGGGAATCAAGGTCCTTCGAGGAAAAAACTCAATCCAGAAATTTGTTTGTAGTACGCCTCGTAAAAACCATTTCGCTACCGCATGTATCAAAGGCCCTTTCATCGTTATATATGTCTTCTGTGTGGTATAGTGGTCACATGCGTTTTATGGTTATGTTTTTTTGCACAGATAGGAAGCAATAACTTCGAGTTAACTGGAATGGTTATTGCAAGGCAGCTGAGTGCGTTATTGCTGCTTATCATCACCTATAGGGACTCTTTTATAATTCGAAAATTATATCAAATTATCAAACTATGGATTGATTTTGAAAAGAAAAACATTCCCGGTACAGTATTTTAATAGATTCTCTTCCCCCCCCCCCCCAACACACACACACACACACACACACACACACTTCTCATTAGTATTCCGAGAATACAGGCTGTACGTTGGTTTCGAATCCTAGTGTGGAAGTAATGTTCGCGAATATGTTCAATTGGTAGACGTTTTTCAATGCCAGTTGTAAGACCATTATTGTGATTATCGAAGACCTGGAATGGCTTAATAAAAAATAAAAAACCCTGCACTCTAGAGCTAGGTTTTTCTGGAATGTCTGACTAATCCACGGTATGAACTTAGGAATGGTTTAACACTTTTCAGCAATATTTTTCTAGCTTCCAAACTAAGGCTTGAAATGATTGAAGCCAAGTTGCCAGAATAGATCATTACAGAAAAGAATTTTTGTACTGGTTAGAGCTCTGATGACTGAATAATGTATATAAGACTATCAGCTCATGTTATTAACAACAGTAAATATCGTTACCTAAGTGGGGTGGGGCTGTTTTTTTTTTTTTTTTTTTAATCTTGTCTCGTGAAACCTTAAAATCTCATTACACGTTCCGTTCCATTTAGTTCAGCCTATTTTTGATCTTCAAAAAACATCTACGAGATCTTCATTTATCAGCATTGAAGAAGAAATCGAAAAAAAATAACTAAAAAAAATAAATGAAATAAAAACAGCGCTTCCTTTAGTAACGATGCCCAATAGAAATATCCTAAGGAGATGACTTAGATGATCATAGAACAGATTAATTGATAGACATCGCAAACAGACCGCTGGGCATAATATATAAAAGAATATAAATTCGGATAGACAAAATAGCAACAGAATCGACTGTCACAGTACACGCGAGTATTTGATGAGCCAGTCTCTTTCTCGTGATTTCTTTTTACTCAAAAGCGAATATTATTCGTGAAAGCTGAAGTATGTCTGCTGAAATTTCACAATAAACCGGTACAAAAGCATTAATTAAATGTTCTTGGTAAAATACTGTCAATTATTTTACCAAACGGGTAGTTTCCAAGGCAAACAAAGAAAATTTTCACAAATCTTTTGCGTATAGTAACAAATAACTACAATAAACTATCTAATGAAATAAAGTCTGTAACATCAAGTTACACTTATAGAAAAGGATTGAGAGACTACCTCATGGGACTAAATAATATTGACTTTTATTTTAAAGGAATATTATAGAAAATTACTCTAAATGCAGTATATTATGTCTCAATTATATTCTGTATGTATACATGTGTGCCCTTGTAGATACAGTCGTTTAATATTTTAGTGACTTTATCGCCTACATTTGTATTTTTATAGTAACCAATATGGCTACGGCCCTGGGTTACCCACAGTGTACAGTTCTTTCTAATCTATTTCCGTTTTCTGATCTTTATTCCTGAGTCTTTTCTTTAACTATCAATCTTTACTTTTTGTACTACTTCTTCATTTAATAAATTTCAATTTAATTCTTCGTATCTAGCAACTGAGAACTCGAAAGGTCTAGGTTAAAAAAAAAAAAAAAAAGTGGCTTCTTTATTAAGGTGTTTCTTCTAAGAAGTTCTTTAGCCTTGAAACTTTAGTACATTTTAGTGAAATTCCAAGCAATGAGACAAGTGCTCCGGAATACTGTTCCAGTCAAACAAGAATGTCTAGTCACCTTAGATGAAACGTATACACTACCCACCATCCCTATAACACCTTGCTTTAAGTAACACTTTTCCTCATCAAGCCAAGCCCTTCCCAAGTATTAAGCATTAAAAAACTTCTTTTCTTCACGGTTTGGGCACTGATTAAACAAAAAAAAAAAAGAAAAGAAAACTCAGTGCCCAATATAATAATAATAATAATAATAATGCAATTAGAAATCTTAATAATGAAACTTATTTGTTAGTGTTATAGCAACATGCTTTGCCTTCCAGTATTCGCTTGGAATTCATTTGATTAGGTTTGTTATTCTCTACAACCTTGAGTATTCTATGAACCCAAACCATTTACGAAATTTATATTCGTCTTATATATACAGGGTGTTCGGGATAAATTTGACAGTTTCGTAAGGAAAAAGAAAATCTTCTTTGTATCTATTAAATTTAATGAATTGACAAAAAAACATTACAGGCAGAGTTAATTACAATACTATCAACAAGATTTACTCAAAATAACCACCATTAGCATCGATCACAGCTTCAATTCTGCTTCGGAACCTCGAACAAGCTGATGCTACAGTCTCCCTGGGAAGGGCCGCAAAAACTGTTTTAATTTTATCCATTAACTGGGCTTTTGTATTACTGGAAGTGCGATTGGTGTCTTTTTCAACTGCGCCCCATACAAAATAATCCATGGGGTTAAGGTCTGGGGAGTTTGGAGGCCAAACATTTGGACTGGTGAAGTCGTAGAAATTTTCAGACAACCATTTTTGACTTTTCCCAGAGGTGTGGCAAGGGGCCGAATCCTGCTGCCATACATACGGCCTACCATTGGCTACCCTTGTTATCCAGGGCTTGACTACAGTTAGCAACTCCACGAACAAAGCCCGAATTCCAATGCCAGGGTTCTTCAACACCTGTTCCTGCAGATTTGCGAGGAATTCTGCTGTACGAACGCAATCAGATCGTCTGCTAGGGATCTTTCTTCTTGCTACATCCTCGTAGTCACCATTGCAAGTCTCTAGTTCATGCCTGATTGTTTTTACTGTATTCAGGGAGCATTGGGCAGCAGTCGTAATATCCTTATTTTGATGGCGGGCACGAATCATCATGATACAAGTTATTCTCTTCCATGATTCAGGTGGGTTCCAGCTATCCATCCTTTCTGACATCTTGTATATGAATGAAGAAGGGTCCAAACTTTTAAATGAAGAGAAGTGTGTGTTAATACATGTAACTTACGGAAAAATATAATTAATTATAAATATGTCAAATTTATCCCGAACACCCTGTATATATATTGGTCTCGTGAACACATACCTACAGACATAGAATACTAACTTCTCCCACCTTAATTGTGGTCACTGTTGACTGGTTCTTTGAGACCAGTTACAGTAGCCCCAATGTTTAATTATAATAGGTCAGATACGGACACTCTGCGGTACTACGGACTACTATACGGACACTCATAGACGAAGAACACACATAAAAATAAATAAATAAATAAATAAATGGTGCGTTTCCTAATTATATTCTTGTGTAATGACAGTATTCATTATTACAAATAATTGCATTACAGACATTTTGATTTCAGTAATTTCTGCTGAAATAGTCGTATTGAAACTGAAACAATTTGATAAATTTTAATAAACATTCGAAATAACAGATTTCATTAAATTCTATCAGAACTTTTATTTCTTGCAGATAGTGACAACATGTTAATAATATCCACACGCCACAGGTACTACTTTATTATTACGAATCATTTTGCAAATAAAAACGATCCGACTACAGTGAAAGGGGGGGGGGGAGGTTTTATCAGCTAGCGAAGAAAATAAAATAAAATATGAAATAATAATTGACAGTCTTAAACCCATCACCAAAATTCACTGAACTGCAATATAACATGCTTTATGACTACGTATCTGTTAGATTTGTGTCCATGTACGATTTATTCCAGGACTCTGGCTTTGAAAATGTTTATGAGGAGTGAGTATCTGGAATTCTTATAAAACAAAAATTCATACAATCAATCTGGGTTTTGATTTAATCGGACCATTGGGGGGGGGGTTACGGTTTGATGCCTTTAAAGAAGGGGGGGGCAAGAAACCCTTTCCGAAAAGTTTATTTTAGGAAGATGCGATAGAGTTGCCAATATGGGTTTCCCTTCTCCTGTAAGGGACTACATATTTGCATATTTAGCAACTTTACATGGTAATTTATTCTCCGCTGTTGCTTGATAACGAATAACGTGAAAAAACTGGTTATTAACCAATTGTTGTCATGCAGGCTTACGGAATTATGGATTGTATTTGATATTACTGAAGATTTTTGATGTGAGGAATTCCGTTCACTACCACAAGTTGCTAGTCTACTCTGCGATGTTATAAAAGGCACAGATTTAGAAGAGGTACTTGTAAATCCATGCTCTATCTTCTAAATATATTCATCAGAAACTCAAAAAGAGAAGGAGAGATAATCATCAAAAACACTTAAAATGATTCAAAATCATTTGATGTCGGATTAGGTAGCACATGAATATAAACATCTTCAAACAGCATCTTCGTACAGCTATTATAATACTCCTAGGCAGGGGGGCGCTCGTGCATAGGCACTGCGAAACTGCAGCACCCCAATTTTCTCGATATATAAATATATTTATTAATTTATTTATATTTGCTTGTAGTATTTAATTTTATCATCAACAATCCTATACAATTCTCTTATTTCGTATAAAAAATAATAAAAATTCATCTTGTAGCACTTAGGAGGGCGAAGGACGCTAGCAGCACTGTATTTACCACAGTGTCATATTGCTACGCGCGCAAGCATATGCACGTCATAGTGAGATGCGAGCTATTAGCGTAATGCGACACTGTCCGTCGCGCAGTTCCGCTGTTATTTCTATGCAGTTTGCGCCAGTAGTAGAGTGTTCGTAGTGCTTATCGTGTTTACTCCGTCTCTTTAAATATTTAGACATTACAATTAAAGAGGTAACATTTGTTATAGTTTTTAATTTAGAACATTATTGGGGTTATGATAATGGATTTTATTTTTAAGTAATTTTGAATTATATTAAACTGTATAATTTGATTGACAATAAACAATATTTTTTCATGTTTAATTTTTTTTTTAAATTTTTATCATAATTTTGATATTTTATCCAAACACGTATACAGGTATCCCTTGCTTAACGCGGCGAAATGAATTGCGGCAATCCCTTGATATACGCGGCAAGAGTTTTGATTAACGCGCCTTCAATCCTGCGGAGCTTGCAGCTGATCTAACAGACACATGCAAAATGTTTAATATATTCTTAACAATTCAGTGTATAGCTTGAAGTCATGAGTAGCTATACATTCATATGTTACGAGTGATATTCCGCACTGTTTTTTACTATCAGTTTGGTGTTTAACACGTTATGTAAAGGTTTGTGATATTTTACAGTAAATTGTACTGAGAGATACCGCGACTTCCGATGTCAGTACAGTATGATTTAGTTGTTATTGTTTTTATTATTTGTTCAATAATTTCTAGATTATAACTGAAAATAAATGAACCATCATGTATTACTGAAATAGAGGGCCAAAGGCTTATTTATCATACATGTCCTTTAGGAGATGTGCTTTACATTATGGAAGATACTAATGAAAGTGATCTGGAGCTTACTCCACCTTTACTACGATTTGCCCATAAGGTTGATTCTGCTTGCATCCGCCGAAACTTTTAGTTTCTATATTTTCGGCACGAAACTCCTGTAGTTTCTATATTCGGCTGTGAAATAATATTGGATTCAATATCCACTTAATTTGTACCATCATGTACTATATTTGCAGTGTTTTTTTCTTTGTTTTATTGATTGTTTGCCGAGGTTTGGAGAGTCATTTTGCTTGTTATCGTAGAATTTATGCCGATAAGAAAAAAACTAAAACTATTCAAACGACTCTTGATAACTTTTTTGATAAAAAAAAAAATTGCAGTAACTAATGTAGGTACAAGCATTTATTAAACATTTACTTTGCATTCATTTTTTATCTTTCCTAAAAGAGTACCACATAAAACGAATTATTAATACAGTAATCGATCATGGACGAATTTCAATTGTTACCATTGATTATTAGATTTGATTAACGCGATTTTGATTTACGCGGTAACATCGAGGGATTGATTAACTGCGTTAATAGTGGGATACCAATACACTGTACTTACAGTGTGTGTATGTATATTTCGAAAGTTGCAGCATCCCCACGATTTCAAACCACGAGCCGCCACTGCTCCTAGGTAATCAATCATGTAATATATACTGTCGACTGCTACTACATACACTATTAACATTCACCTCACATAAAGAAAATGGATTGTTTACTTAATAAAAACCACAGTTTCTTACTCCAGTGACCTATATACTCCAGTTTGTTATCCCTCCGTAATGACCTCCACAAAATGTGCGACTCCCCAAAGGGATGTGACCTTAACGAGTTCTCAACGCTCCACCTAATAGTGCTGGATTGATGCCAAAGGCTGGGGAAAGGGAGAGCAAAATAAATATCGTCTTAAGTCCCCAATGTTTATCGTTCACCTTTCACATTAGCTACGTACCATTAATTCTGCTCCGTATTAAATGGTCGGCCTTTCTGGCTACTTCATGTAGCAATACGGGTGTGTCACTGATATTCAGCACTAAATCAAAAGTGCAAATTAATTCGACCTTTGAAAGGTTGGAGAAAAGAGGATACTTCTAAATTTGATATTTCAATACGCACGTGAATGATATTAAACCCGCATTCTAATTTCAAAAATACTCATACAGTGGCGCTCCAGTCATGGCTACGTGACCATACTGGGAAGAAACTAAGTTGATATCCAAATAAATATACTCAAAGAACAGATTGTTCTAAAGTTGCAGTTTTCATAGTTAGTCTCAGGTTTTTGTAATATTACCCTGGTCTAGAACAACATATTGTCACAGTATATAGTATTGCTGATGCAGACATGCTGGCTAGACATAGAATCCAATATATAAATTACCACTTGTCTAGTCGAATTAGATGAGGAATGAAGGGAGACGTTGGATTGATGATTATTGCTGAAGCAGTCATAGAATCGATATATTAGGTTTATTAAATGCGTGTGTTCTCAGGCTGGTTGGACTCTTTTGTAGATTTATTTAAACGAGGCACCATATTCAAAGACTGACTAACAGTCTGTCTCAAAAGGGAACTTAAAAAAAAAACATTCTTCCCTTCTAGAAAGGATTGGAAAGAGTCACTTATCTTTTTTTTTCTTTCCTTCTATGCAAAATTACAAGATAGTTTTGAAACCTCTTACAATCTGATCAGGTGACGTTTGAACTGCTAACCATAACTTTTCTGAAATTAGGCTAGGTGAAAATTCGTCTATTATTATTAGAGCCTGCAAGAACCTGCACTTTCTTTCATTAACAATTAGTCATTCGACTGTTTGTTAATTATATTTTTTACGCTTACTTGCAAATTAAACCATTCTGGCTCCCGAAGCCAAATTCGACAGAATAAGGACTACACATGCCCTTATTTTTCTTCTTAAAAGGTTCTCTATCGACCTGAAGAGATTTGAATTCGGGCGACGATGCGTCTCTTTGTATGGAATACCATCCCATATTTGAAAAGTTGCTTTCACAATTCTAATTTTCAATAAACAGCGATCAGACTGATTAACGATCTTTCCTAACAACTAACTAGCAGCATGATCAACGCCTATCTGTGTTTCTTCTGCAGATATTTCGAGAGACAATGTTATTTGTTTTAAATGCCTATAATTCCATCAGTCTTTCAAAACTAGTTGATAAACTCAGTAACAATCAACTAACGTACTGATTACTGTTGCAAGCAAAATCCCTCCAGCTCATATATTCATTTATTTATTATAATATTTATCTATATATTGTATTCTGTTGTATTGCAAATTCTAAATTAAAATTAGAATGCATAAATTGGTATTTTGTAATTTCAATGAAGCAATGATGAATAAATGACAGTTTTTTCAAGCTCTTTCACTGCAGTTTGGAATTCGTTCAACAGACAACTTACATTAAACTAAAAACTTAACAATTACTCATTAATATTCTGTTCATTCTAGTATGACTTTCAAATACTCGCATGTTTTATATGCCATATAAGCAAACATCACCTCACCGATGCGACGTGTAGCCTTTGTTGTATTTAAACTCGAGTGAAGTAGGTTCTATTTTTAATCGTTTATTCGAGTAGTTTCTAGTCTTAACTGTTTATTTTCTGACCCAAAAATTAATTCAGTTGACTGCAACTGAAATTACGACAAACGCAACTAAGTTGCGGGTGTTTGTCAGTATTGAGAGAGAGGAAAAAAAACCTCTATCAGGTTACAATGGTTTGTTACTGAAATTTATAACAACATTAGTAGGAAACGTTCTAAAGAGTCAAAAGTCGTTTTTAGCGAGATATAAAATTCGTATAAAAAATAGACTTCAGAAATATGTGGGGGGGGGGGGGGTTGCTCTAGACATTTTTTTAAATGTTAGTATCTAGGCATTTTTGTTTGTTTTTAATGATAGTAAATTGTTTCTGTCGTGTCCCATTTAGAACGTGGCTTTTGGGAGGCACCAAAGGTGTAACGAAATTAGAACATTTATCGACGTACGGCCAAAGGAGAGGTCAGCTGACCGGTACTTGAAGGTCATATCAACTTTGGTCTCCATCAGCTGTAGCCCTTCGTATTGCATACAGAGGGATGTGCTTGTATTTCTGTGAAGGTAAACAGGGAGGGGCAACTACTACTTCTTAAGGACACAATTCTAAATCCTACATCAATTTATCGAGGTACACATCTGCAAGCAAAGAAATCGCACAGAACACGCGTTCAGAGCAGGTTCCTGATCGGTTTAAAAGGTAGGTAATCACTAAAATTATTAGAAATAATCCAGAAATTAAGAGTTGTATTTGGATATTACCGTAAAGGAAGATACAGACTAGTTCTATTTGATAGCGTTTATTACTATTTGTGCTCAGTGCTTGAATTCTGTAGACAGATAGATAGATAGCTGAAACAATACAAGCGTTGACGTCGACTTCTCTTTTGCTAACATCTTATTTCGTAGTCGTCGATTCACGATACATGAAATACAGAATAACGAATTATTATTTGAATTCGATCACATAAAAACGATGAAATTCAAACTTAGCAAGAATAAGAAATTAAAAATGAAACAGTTCGGATTTCTAAAAATGCAAATATCAAAATATTATGCTAATAGCAAATGTTCATTTACTTTGAAGCAAGCCCAAGTTTTTTTTTTTTTTTCGAAATTACATGTATGCAACTATACGCGCTTATGGATGTTGACTTTCTTAATGTTGAAGAAAGGACTTCGTTGCTGTGTCCATTGCAGTGTCAAAGATTGGGAAAGGTGAAAGAGAAACTCGGGTTTTTCGTTCCCCAACCGGGCAAACCGGCCAGGAGAACATACGCAGTTTACAGACAAAAAGACATTAGAACCGAATGGTGTTGTAGTGGTTTCATAAGAAGGTACCGTACCAGTCCGTATGGGCCTCATTACCGTTGTATCATCATCATACGCTAACTATTTAACAGACTAACAAAATTATTCCGAAATAAAATAGCTTTGTTCGTAGTATAATTAAATGGATCTTATTAGGACCTACTTCTATCATGCAGTATCAATATTCAGTGACGAGATATAAAATATTTTTATTTTATTTCTTAAACAAGCAAGAATAGGGTATTCTTGTGTCGTGTTTGCTAATTCCTTGTGTTCTTCTGGGGCTTGTCTGTTTTGCAAAATCAGGCAAAAGTGATTGAGCATTATGATAATTTGACTATTGTGATAATTATCATATATGTGATATGAAAAGACTAATGAAAGGCAAAAGTTCGAAAGCGATTCGCACTTTTGTCTTTCATTAGTTTACTTTTTTTCTTCTCTCACCAGAATGCCTACTACTGCTCGCATCGAACGTTTCAAGTATATTAGTGAAAGATGAAAATACCAATCTTTCTCTCTCTTTAGGATTCCTTTTGTTTTAAATAAATAAATTTTCTATCGTCTTTTCATTTGCAAAAAATGAAAAAAAAAAAGAAAAAAAAAAGAACACGTGGCAATCTTTTAGCACTAACTTTATGAAGATCAGTAGACTTTCCATCATTGTAGAATTGAGTGCACTGGCTGCGGCAATTTATAGGTAAAATGCTACGAGAATACGAAGACAACTACTGTCGTCTATTGCTTAAATTTTTAATTAGGGTGATTTGTATATCGTACGCGTTCTTTTGTTAAACGGTGAAAAAAAAAAAAATAACGGAGGAATTGACGAGGGAGGGGGGAAGGCGTAAAAAGTTCCAATCGGTCACTAGAGGAATTTTATTTAATAAGATTGCCAACCTCTATAATTTCACATAGAAATTATATCTGGTCTCTATATCTTTCGACTAAAGGTAAGTTAGTCGGTCTCGGAGGGTTTTTCACTCGGAAACTCGGGTTTTTTCGTCCCTCAGAACAGGTAAACCGGCACGTGGATCTAAACACGGATCTACAGTCATAAAATACATAATGAATCCCTCATTAGGAGGGGGTTCAACCTGTTCTAGGGGACGGTGGATGAACGGGGAGGGGGTGAAATCCCATACGAATAAATAAATAGATTCCACATGAATTATCTAATTACTTTAGCAGCTGGTAATAATCGACATTCTACAATATTTTACCAGGTATTGGATAATTAGCATAAGGCCATTCCCATAATGACCTTAATGTCAAATTTATAAAGCCTTAGTATTAAACTTTGATCAATACTGTGTAAGTTCTTTGTCTTTTCTCTATTAAAATCTTTTTTGCAGCGCTTACAAAAAATGTCTAATCTTCATTTATCATTACTATGATTATGTGACACCTCCAAGGAATCCAAGGAACTCATCAGGGGAGAGTACACTACTGTACTCCGCTACACACATCTCACTGTCTTCCCTACTACTTGATTCTCCAAATACACACAACGACACTACTGCTATCAACGCCATCTTCCGCCCATCGCCAGTATTTTTTGCCTGTAAACTGCGCGTGTTCTTATGGCCGTTTTGCCTGTATGATGGGATAAAAACCCGACTTTCAGGGAGAAAATTATTACATCAAATTGCACTCAAAAGAACGATAGGACATATTTCTCACAATTGAAGGTTAAGGTTGTTATAACGGAGACAACAAATCTTCGTTAGTTTCTCGCTCGCTTTTTTTTTTTTTTTTGCATTTTAGACACTAATTATGAAGAAATTTTGAGAACAATTCTTTTTCATTTACGACTCGAGGGATTTCATAAACACCTACTATGATATCCGGTTCTAAAGCTTGTGTTCAGTACCGATCAGAATAGCTGGTCTTAGGCGGGTCGTCCTTGAGTAAATGTAACTGTCATACTTGGATGAGTGCCCTGTCCCAAAGCGTTATTTAAACGACACACTTTTTAAAAACTACAGGCACACCCGTTCTGCTCGTTTTCCTTACAAGTCTTTTTAAAAAGAGGTGGATCAAACGATCCACCTCTCTTTAAACGAAGTGGTTCCGGCTTTTCGCCTTTTCACTGAATGTATCTTAAAAGATTGTTATTATACGTCAAGCAAGAAATTGCAATTGGGAGTTTATGATGCAAAAAGCCATTTACTTAATTAGAAAAACCTAACACTGCCTTTTCCTAAGCTATACTTATCTAAGAATGTGTTTAAAACCATGACGGTACCACTCAAAAAAAGATGAAAACCTAAAACACATTATCTGCATGTAGGTTGGGGATTCCTTAAATTATATTATAAATATAATTTACCAAAGGCATTTGTTTAAAAGCAAGTTATTAAATGCAAAAGACCGTATTAGATAAACTTAATCTAATGACTGCAATTGGATTACAGCATATTCCCTTAGTTATAATCTTTCGTTATAACATAAAAGCTTCTTTTTGCAACATTAGAAAAGATATCAACATTGACTTCAGTTTTAAAAAATATCCCAATAATATTCTTTATTACAATAAATATATTACACGTTAGTGGCCTTTACTTTATAAGTGGCTTAGATCCGTTAGAGGTCGCTGAGGAATGTAATTGATGGCGGTACTTGTGCTGAGGAAATTCTTGGAAAAATCAAGTATCGGAAAGCGCAGATAACGAAACAGGAAGTAGAAAAAGCTCGTATTTAAATTTTATTTAAAATGATTTTATAGTTTTTAGATTTAGTTTAGCCTATTAAAAATAATTCACTTTTAAGTTAGATTTTGAAGATGTAATACTTTAGTTTCCTCTGTTTATCTCTCACTCACTCACTATCTGTTCAATATATCACACGTGTAGGAAGTAGCATCATAACTCAGGGTCAACCAATTCGGAAGACAGTTCCTCCTACATTTCCTGTTCGCAAACAGCGTTTACTTGAATGATTTCGAATAAGTAAAACGAACTGGATTTATTTTTTTTTGAAGGGGGGGAACACAAATATATAATTTGTGTATAAATAAATAATAAAAAATAATTAATATTAGGTCGAGTCGCATCTGTCTTCGACTATCGATTTACTCGATGGTGATGCATAGCATCCGTGAACTTAGTCTGAATGTTGCTAAGTTCATGAAATTTAATGAAATTTAAATCTTAGGAATAAAGAAGAGAATAATGAAGATTGGTATTCATTTGTCCCTCAAAAATAATGATCGAGACAGCACTTTTTTTATACAAAACATTAATTCCAAAATCATCACATAACCCTATTCCTCATGTAAATTTTATTCACAGAAAGAAAAATCCACGGCTTCATGTTACTTCCATCATGTTCTTGAATTTCGGGATATCACTCATCATCGTTCTCACTTTTCTCTATGAGCAACCATGAGCTCTTCTTGTCCCGAACTAAAGTTTACAGTAAGATTTTTCAGAGCCAATTTCAACTGTTGCCCTCTGACTGCTGTCAGTGGAGATCCTGAAATGCTCGCATCCCCGAGCTTTCACTATTATTAGCCGATCATCCGGTTGTAAATATTCTCGACAAGTGCTGGAGATCGTCTGAAGTAATGAACTAAAAATAACCTCTCTTTATCTTTCTAATACCGGTTTATTCCCGCCCTCAAGCATAATGCTGACTGCAGCCTGTTTTTTTCTTTTTTTCTTTTTTTTACTTTGGACAAATTATTTTATGACTGTTTCCTGTGGAAAGTATTTCTTATGGTTACATCATTATCATTTCACAGGATTTATTATTATTATTATTATCATCATCATCTGAGATCTCCAGGGAGTCAAGGACTCATCGAGGGAGGCTATAAATCACCCAAACCAATTGTCATACCTTCCCTTTCATTCATTCACACTAGATGCACTCACTACCCCCCCTAAAGGCAAACCATTCCACTCACCCACTCTCTGTGAGCAAAACCTAGCTCTTACTCCTTTCTTGACTGTGAACAAACCAACTTACATGGATGCCCCGTATTCTCTCCCGATCTTCCATATAACGAAAATTTTCATTAGACGATATCCTATAACACTCATTCAAAAGTTTATAGACCTCTATCATCTCACCCCTATTTCTCATGTTAATCAGAGTCTGCAATCCACATACTCGCAATCTGTCCTCATAATCTAAATCCCTTAATCCGAATATAAACTGTGTAACTCTTCTTTGCACTCTTTCCACAGCTTTAGAACCCGGGAGACCAAATCTACGCACAATAATCCAGATGTGGTCTTATCAAAGCCTTATAAAGAGGCAAAATGACTTCCTTATCCTTACATGTCAAGGTTCGCTTCAACATCGCAATTATCCTCTGAGTCGTATTTGCAACGTTTGCTATGTGACCTTTGAACTTCAAATTCCTATTCATCATTATGTCAAGATCCCTAGCGTCATCTGTTTCTTGTAGCATATCCCATAAATATGTAAGGGGAGAAGAACTATGTCTTTTTCGGTGAGAAAAAAGGGAACAAAGTTGTGTTTTAGAAACACAAAGGTGATGACAAGATTGTCATAAAACTTACTTTGAGTGTTTACAACATTGAACATGAAAACTTAAAAAATATATAAATAAATAATGGGGGAAAAAAGATATATATATATATATATATATCCCTGATTGTGTCCAATAACACTGAATTTTTGTCAGAGAGAGAGACGGAAATCTAGTGCAAGCGACAACTAATGAAAAGTCGTCATGATCGAGAAAAAAAAAAAAAAAAAAACTTAATAATAATTTCAAATACAACCAAAGCTTTTTTTTTTACCTCTAACTTTCCTTGAAATGTTTATAAATTGTCCACTTGAGAGTGCTAATGGCAGTTCTGAAGGTTGCACCTTTGCGACCTTCACGAAATTCCCTTTCCCACATCCTCCGCTTCAGGAAATCCACTGCCCGAAATGGAAATTAGCAGCAACTGCAACCATCTGGCAATAATGACTTTCCGTCATGGCGTAAAAAATTATGTAACAACAGTTGGTGTTTCAATTAAAATGCACCTCCACATTTAATTAAAACAATTCACAAAACGGATTTTTTTTTTCTTTTCTTCTTCTATTTTTTAGACTAATTTGCTTTTCTCTCCGTTCTTGCTGTGAAAAAACCTACATTGTTAACTCCAACACTCAATTCTGGCTTTTTCGTAAATATACAAACTGCAGAATTATGAATAAAAAAAAAGGGAGCAAAAATATGCTTAACGAAGGACAACGTGAAGGAACTAAAACAATTTATAGGAAACCATTTTTTCGGTACCTTATCTGATAAAAATTTCACAGTATTTTAACAACGCGGAAACGAATTAACCGCCCTCTCGACACGCAAAGAAAATGCATTCGCATTAATTAAACCATTCGATGAGAATGCGTGTTGTGAGTACACTAAGAAGGCCATGCAGAAACGATAGAAGCATATTAAGAAAGGCACAATGAACAGTAATGAAAATATATATAATACAATAAGAAAAACTAATAAACATTACTAATGCTCTAAAGCTTCATTAGTTAGAATCTCTTCGTGTACGCGATCAATTGTTCAGTAATCCCCGTGCATTCATTTTGAGGTTTTGAGTGCTCTAGTGTCATTCGCAAACAATGAACTTGTTAAGGATTTGCAAAGAGATTCGAAGTCCATCAGTGATCCAGGTTGACATCATTGTTACGAACAAATTAGAGTTGTTAGTGATATTTTTTAATTTATATCAGATATGGAATTAATTTCCTGGTCTTGTTTTCAACGAACAGTAGTGGTTTACAAATATGTGTTCCAGTACTTGAATGGAAACAAGCTGTGCGTGCTTGACTGTGTGTGTGCGCAAGCGCGGGATTCTTTTATTATTCTTAATTATCCTATTTACTGCTTTTCATTCTCTTCTTTCACATTGTTGTAACGCACTGATGCAATTCGGTTTTCATTCTACGAGAAAAATCGACAGCAATATTTGCAATTCCTTTAGAATTCTGAATCATTGAAAAATCCCAATCTGAACATTCCAATCAAATAAGTATAAGACTATCGGTGTGTCAAAAAAGTCTTGAATGATTACAAATTACTAATTTAACATTCCCTACACGTAAAAATTGGAGGTGGATTCAAAATTACACCTGTAAATACTTGCCTTTTGTGAAGTGATATTTCCACCTATAGTATTATGATTTGTTTCGCAATCGCAATCCTCGTAAATGCGAAACCCAATATATATTCAGCTGTGCCTCTATGACAAGTTCCTCCAATAGCTCACGTGCAGGTCATTGTCTCTTTACACTTAAGAAGCCATAGAAAGCATTTCTACGATGACTAATTTATGAGTCATTTTTTTAGATGCAACAAATTAAAAAGACGAAATTTTCATGCACTAGAAAGAAAAATAACGCTTTTCGTGTGAATGTGGCTGTCGTACTGTAAGTGGAAATCATGTTCGTTATGTTCTTAAAACGTTTGAAGTATTCTTTTAATAATATTACTCTTGTTCTTTTACTTATTTTTTAAAACTTAAATTCATATCCGAATTATGTTTTCCAAAGGCGGATATTACTGATTTTAGTTACTTTTTTTTATTCGAAATTTACTGTTGTCAGGTTGTACTTAGCAATGAAAATGCTAACAAAGAGGGGAAAGTTCTATTTTGTATTTATCTATTAGATTCCCTAACATTTATTTTGAAACTTTTTGGTTTGTTTTTGTATTTTCAAAAGATTGAAGAATACTTCTTCTTCCTCTTGTGTATTTTCCCTTCTGTTCGGAGAATTACATGATGTGACTTCACGCACACGATCTCCCAACCAACTTCTCGCAGGGCCTGACGTTGTGGGGGGGGGGGAGTTGTTTGTAGAAGTGTATTCACGGGGCCGAGTTCTAAGAGACGAAAAACCCTCAACTTCCGTATGAGACCGGCTAACTCACCTTTCGTCGAAGGAGTCCAGATAATGGTTCCTCGCATCTTGGACGGGAATCGAGCCCAGGTCTTTCCGACCAAAGGGCTTCGTTTATACCGACTGAGCTTTTTTTTTTTTTTAACAACTTTATTATCAACTTTTGCAATTATTTACATCATAATGAATTATATATACAATATATACAATTGTTATACCGTTATTTCAATCGCAGTTTCATTTTATATTATATCATCATGTTATAATGTAGTTGTTACATTACTGTTCTCTTAAAATGCCTTGACTTCCTTTACTTATAAACAGGGAATCTCATAACTGGTAGTTACATACACATTATTTTCTATTACATCAATTAAGGTATAATTCAGCTTTGTTGGCTATTTTTTTTTATAAAGAATATACAGTGAATTATATTTACATACCATATATATAATTATATATCACACTTATTATATATTTAACAATCTATATATTCTACAAGATAAATCATATATACATCTGTACAGCGAAATAACATTCATATGCAATGAAGTAGGAGAGCACTCTTTTTTCCTGCAGTAGGAGATCTGTTCCAAGTGACTCAGGCGCTGTTTCCTCTGATGGAGGTGGAGAATTAGTATCCTTCCGAATTTACTTCCGATTTGCCCCATTTCCACTAGGGAGTGATGAAGATGTCGTTCTGTTGTTGGTTGGAGGGTTGGTCTGATGTAAGGTTGGAGGTTAAGTGTGTCCATTCTTCTGTAGTCATTCTTCTAGACTGGACTGAATTGGTGATCTCCTCCTGAATGTAGTGATGTAATTTCGATATTGTTCCGGGACTGTCTTCCCTTTCATACGCTTGGTCGCACCTGTGAGCCCAAATTGCGTACATCCTTAGGATTAGCACTATTGTTTGTACCCTGTTTATGTTTTCCTTTTAGCCAGAATAACATTTCTTCATTGATTACTTTGATTTCGGGAAGCCACCTTTTAACGGCTTTCCAAGTTACTTCTGCTTCCTTGCAATATAACATTAGGTGGTATAGTGTTTCCGGTTCCTGGCAAAACTGACATGTTGCATGTCCTTCAAGGGGTATACCTTTAGCCACTATCCACATCTTGGTTGGTAGGCAGGCATGGTGCACTTTAAAGAAGAAAGTTTTATACCTTGGATGTATTGGGAGCTTGAAGATATTGTTTAATACCGGACTAAGTGTGATTTGTCCTCTTCTTAATTCTCTATGTTGTGGTATGGGAATGGTTGAAGATATTGTTTAATACCGGACTGAGTGTGATTTGTCCTCTTCTTAATTCTCTATGTTGTGGTATGGGAATGGTTGTTCTGCTTAGTTTGTAGTATGTTGCTTTTGTTTTTTGACTTATTAAGGTTTCAGTGTTGATGCGCTCTGTTACAAATACGTATCCCTCCGCCATCTCTGTAAACATTCTGTGAACTCTTCCGTGAATCTCTGGCATTGTGCTGATTATTCTGTGTGGAAGGCATTTTTGTAGGAATGCTATTGCATATCCGTGGTATGACTTAGTATTTATGTTGGAAGTATTGGAAGTTGGAAGTAAAATAGGAAGTATTAAATTCTATTTTAATTCTTTTTGATTTTTTACGACACTCAAAAAGAATTAAAATAGAATTTAATACTTCCTATATTTCGTCCTAGTCACTAGGACATCTACGGGGATTACAAAAACAATTAATGTAACATGCACACAAAAACTTACAATACTAAGCCCAATCACGTGGGTGACACTAAAGTCCTATCTAGGTGGAGCGCCCTCTAAGAGCGGTAGTAGGTGGCCTGGAATGTAAGGTGGGACCTCTGGTGATGAGTGTTTCCCAAATCTTCGGAAGCTTAATGCAACCGTATTTATTAAGATTTGGTTGGTTTCTGAGAGCTGCTGCTGCTGCTTCTAAGAAAAGTCTCTCTTTCTTGAATTTGCTGTGGTGGAGCATGGTGGTTTTCTTCCATGATACTCTGTGGGTGGTGTCCAAAACATGGTCAGCCAAGCCTGAATGGCCATAGTTGTGTTTAACGATGTACGACTTATGTTCCTCCAGGCGGATGGATGCTGATCTGCCTGTCTGTCCAAAGTACGCAAGCTTACAGGAACAGGGTACTTTGTAAACTCCAGGCAGAGAGAGAGAGAGAGGAGGGAGCTGATCTTTCGTAGCACTTAAGCCTCTACACAAGGTATGACTTAGTGTTTGCTGTTTCTGCAGTCTTCGCTCTGTTGATAACTGTTTTTAAGTGGATATTAAGTAGCCCTAGACCTCCGGCTTCTAACTCGTGAAAGAGCGTTGTTCTCCTCATCGGTTCGTACCGGGAGTCCCAGATGTAGGTGGCGCCAAGCCTGTGGATCTTGTCTGCCCATTGCCCATGGTACGGGATGTTGTTCACTTTGTACCAGATGCGAGAGGATAAATATATGTTGCATATTCGCGCTTTTCCTCTTACAGATAGTTGTCTTGGGCGCATGGTATTTATTTTCCACGCAACAGCTGCGTGGAGTTCTTTCCACTGTTCTTCATACGTTTCTGGGCGGCCTATTTTAACTCCCAAAACCGGTAAGTATTCCTGAGCTCTTATGCCTTGAGGAATCTCAGGGTTCTTTTCCCATTTTCCTATTAGCATGCAATGAGATTTATTTAGGTTTTCTTTCAGGGCAGAAGCTCTCGCAAAGGCATCTAGTAATTTCATTGACTCTTCAATGGATGTTTCCGTCTCTAGGGTTAATGTGATGTCGTCAGCATATACCAATATTTTTGCTTGGCTCTCCCCGTGAATGTTTGTTCCCTTGATTTCTTTGTTGGAGTTGATTGCTCTGATGACTGGTTCTAGTGAAAGGACGAAGAGGGCCATAGAGTGAGGGTCTCCTTGTCTCACTGAGCATTTCATTTTAAAAGATGCGGATAGCTTCCTGTTCACGATTACTCGACTTTGTGCATTCTCGTAGAAAGTTTGCAGCCAGTTGCTAAATTTTGGGCCAAATCCCATTTCCTCTACAACTTTGAATATATATATATATATATATATATATATATATATATACGTGGCTTATGGTGTCAAACGCCTTTTCTTTATCCAAGCCTAGTAGGACACAGGGTTTGTCAGTCAGATTGTAGTACTCATATACTGATCTTAAATGAGTAATTGTGTCTGCTATGTTTCTGCCCTTAATTGCACAAGTCTGTGCGGGAGATATTAATTTCTGTAGGTACTTCTGTATTCTATTGGATAGAATTTTTGGGATGATCTTGTAATCGGTGTTTAAAAGAGTTATCCCTCTCCATTGTTTTATGTCTTAATTTCTCTGTGTCTGAAGTTTTCGGGATAAGTGTGATGTACCCTGTGCTGAATCTGTCTGGTTTTATTTGTGTTTGGTATATTTCTTGCGTCATTCTCATAAATAAATGCTCGAATTTTTGGAAGTAGTGCTTGTAAAATTCGTTTGTAAGACCGTCTTCTCCTGGGGATTTCTTGTCTGGTAAATGTTTTACTGTTTGCCTGAATTCTGCTGCTGTTATGGGGACATCAATTTCTTCCGCCTCTTGCTGGGTTATCTTAGGCATGAAGGGGAGGAATTTGTTTGTCCCGTTCCTCGCTTTGTTTTTCCGAAAACAATGTTGCAAAGTATTCGTGAATAGCATGCAGTAGTTCTGCATCTTCTTGAATAATTTTCCCATCGTAGTGTAAACATTCTATTCTCTTTCTTTCATAATTCCGTTTTTCGAAAATCCAAGCTGTGGATATTTTGCCCTCATCATTTTCTATGGTTCTTAACCGGGAGCGGAGCCATGCTCCTTCTATTTCCTGAAGTTGTTGCGCTTTAATTTTTTCTCTAATTAGATTTATTTCTTGTTTAACTTCTGGTTTGGTCCGATCCATGTAGTACAGGCTGGATAGTTTCTTTAGATCTGTCTCTTTCTTGGTTTTGCTGGTGTTTTCTTTTAGTGCTAATTTTTATGGCTGCGTTTTTAATTTTTCTTTTGAAGGTTTCCCAGGCTATGGTTGGATTGACTATTTTTTCTATGTCTGATATTATATTTTGTACTTCTTAGTTGAATTCTTCATCTTTCGTTAAGTTCTGATTAAATTTATACAGTGGGAAATTTCTGTTGACGAATTTTGTTCTTTTTTCCTTGTGAGGGGGTTGAAATTCTGCTATTACCATGTAGTGATCGCTGAAAGTTACAGGGATATGTTCAACACAGTGAAGCCTCTGTATTGGGACACGTAAACCCTGTCGATTCTTGAGACGTTCCCAGGAGTGAAATGTGTGAACTCCTTTTTTCTTGGATGCAAGAATCTGAAGGCATCTGTTGCCCACAATCTACAAAGGTCTTGATGTGTCCTTTCTGTGGCGCTTGTGACCCCTTTCTCCTGATCAATGAAGGGCTGTTCCACGAAGTTCATGTCACCTGCAATTACTGCTATGTTCTTCTGTTGCAGATTTTCTTTAATTATCTGCCAAAATGTTGTTTTTTCTTCACGTTTTGTTGGACCGTACACATTCATTAAGGTTATTATTTTATTGTCGAGATGTATGTCAACTTCTAGGGTTCTGTGCCTGATAGAGACTTCGTGGGACAGCAGTTGCATGTGTGGTGCCTTTTTGATAAGGATAGCTACTACACCGCTAGAACTACTGTTGGCAGGTTCATTGATTAGGATGTAGTGATGGGCTAGTCTTTTTTCTAGTCGTGTTACTGCCGCGTGAATTCTTGTTTCCTGCAGCATTACGATGTCTGGCAATTTTTTGTGAATTTCATTGATCAGCAGGTTTTGGCATTCTTTGGTATTTATCCCGTTACAATTTAGGCTCATTAACTACATTTTGGTTCTGATTGGTTCAGTTACAATTATTCGGATTGTTTTATGTTTTGCTTCTGGCTCTGGTAGTATTTGGCGTGACTTTAATTTTTGTTCTTCGCTATGTTTTAGGAGCTACGTTTTGTGTTGCTGGCGACTTGCTACTTGTTTGCCCTTGGGATTTCGGATTAGAGGTTATTTGTGACTCATTTGAGGTTTCCTGCTTGTTACCTGTATGGTTCTTTCCACTAATCTCTTCCCTCGGTAATGGCTCAGGGCGACTTTCTGGAATTTCACTTTCTCTGCTTTTCCCCCCTTCTTATTGTCTGATATAGACATTTCTGGAACATCTGTTGCCTTTTTGTAACGTCAAGTTTTTTTTTCTTCCCTGTCTGTTGATGAGTTGTTGCTTCCGTTGTTATTCTCCCTGTTTTCTTCTTTACCTTTGTTATGCCCATCTGTGTCTTGCACATCCTCTTCTCCGCCTTCTATGTCTGGGGATTCTTCGTTTTGCCTCAATATGGAAGCGTACGTGCTACCCTTGCATTGATCTGCTGCATGACCTATGCGGTTGCACTTTTCACATTTCGGCTCATTGCAATGTCTGCGTAGATGTCCGATTTTTTTACAGCGGAAGCAGGATGGCGGTCTTCCTGGGACGACGACTATTCCCATAACCTTTTTTCACTCGTATAGTATATGGGATGTCGTCAATTTTTGCACCTTCGTTGAGTTCCATGACTAATTTTTTTTTTTTGTTGCTTAGGACATGAGACCAGTCATCATTCTTACTTGTTGATATGTTTTTCAGAAATTCTATTTTTCCGAATCTTTCAAAGTGGAGAGCAACTAAGTGATTTGGTAGGTGGGGTGGCATCCAGTGTATTAAAATTTCTAATTTTCTACATGCATTTATATTAATAATTTCACAGGTGCCATTCCTCACTTGGATGTTCCACATGCTGGCAAATCGTTCTTTAACGGTCAGTTGTTTGAACGACAGTAGAAAAACATAATTGTATTTTAGATGACCTAAATGCCACACATCACTTCCTTTAACTTTCTTTTTCGTAAGGCTTTTAATTATGTCCTCCTCGATGTAAGGACCGCATTTTGCGTCACATTTAAGAATAACAGTTTTAGACCAGTCTATTTCGAGTGGTAATGTTAGCGATTTTAATAGGTCCTGCGAGTTAAAACCTTCAGACCGATTTTCTTGTTCACTATCTGCTTTAGGTTCAATATCGTTATTTCTATTCTTTATGTTATTCATATCACGAGATGGTTGAAACGAAGAGGTACTTACAGTTCCTTCTTTGTTAACTTTCGCATTAGCCTGCGAAGCTACGGTTGATCTTCGGCCTTCCTCTGCGGCCTGCAGCTTGGGGGTCGGGGCAAGGGTCGCGCGGGTCACTAACAATAGGGAGCACTAGAAAACACGTCTGCACTCTATGAAAGCTAGAGGCACTCTTTATATATATACCGACTGAGCTATGGAGGCTCTTAATAATACCTCGATTGATAATAAACGAACAAGAGAAATGATTTCGAAAAACACTATAAATATGTGTCATTCTACTGGAAAACTGTCATTCGATAATTAGTTTCAACACTCAAAAATGAAGTTCCTTATTGAAATTAGATTGGATTCGTTAGGGCATCGCAACATTTGCTATTCGGTTGGAAAGTAAAACAAGTTCCAAATCTAGAACAGCGGTTCTCAAACTTTTGGTAATGTGGGTTATAGTATCACATTAGAAATTATAAACTAAGTTTTTTAAAATATTTATTAATTGATTTTAAAAAAATAATAAGCCCATTACATGTTCATATAAATAACATATTTTATGAAAAATAACTGTATTTTCAAATATATTTATTATTATAAAAATAGTTTTGACCTCACAAACACCCTGAAAAGGTCTCGGAGACCACAGCAGTCCGGAGACAACATTTTGAGAAACGCTGCTATAGAATGCAAGGTCTATGCAACTATAGGTGGTTTAGTCGCTCTCATATCGGGCTGGCAGGATTTTTTTTTTTTTATCACACAAAGCTGACATATCAATCAGAGAACACAAGCAATTAACAGACTCATAGTCTTAGTTGCTTCAGTTGTAATGTCAAACCTGACTCGCCAGGTTCGAAGGAAACCTATCTGTAGTCTCGATTTCGAAATGCACGGGAGCGGGAAAAACTTACCCCGTTCAACAGCGAATTCCGACTTTCTTTGCATGTCCGCAACACAAAAAAATCGCACTTTATGTCAGACATCAGTTCAAGGAAAATCTCTCATCACGGCGTTATCTCTTAAGATGTCATCTACATAAAATGCAGTTTCTTACGGATCTAATCTAACTTCAGTTCTTGGATCACCCTATATGCATAAAAGTGGACGTTAAATTGGCACCTTTTTAAGAATATACAGTGATAATGGTTGAATGTGCAAGGCTTTCTACCCAAGGTACATGATTTTATGCATTTTAAAATTTAATCTTTCATCAGCAGACATTTTAGTCCACATGAGTAGGAAAGGCTACGAACTCTACGAATTACCCAATTCCTACTAGCTACATTTAAATTATTTTCTAATTTTTATATATGAACAAACACAACACCAGCGTACGAAATATTTATAATTTACAACCAGGGGCGAATGCTGGTCTTGATATTCACGCTTGCTCTTGTTATCATTCTTATTATACATATTAAAACTATGCACAGGTAACCGTCGTATAACGCGGATGTTAGGTTCCGCAGAAATGCCGCGTTATATAAATCGCGTTATGCGAGTCTCAGATCACATAGAAAAAGTAGGGTTATGTTCCGAAATCGTTATTTATTATTATTTTTAATTATATAAACAACAATGACATATCCAACAAAAAAAATATTTTTATTTAATTCAGATAATTCATGTAAGTTAAGAAAACATATAAACTATGAAACAAATACGTAGTATAAAAGTATAAAAATTACAAATTGTACTTAAACTTCATTGCACACAATGCATAAATGTTTTAGGCAAAATAAAATAGTGCATATCTTAATCTTTCATAGCACGAAGATTTGAGGATTGGTTAATAAACACTGGTTTTGTCATGTAATCACTGATGCATTACTACAAAACAGTAGAGTAATTCTACCTTTGGAAACTTTGAATCCAGGAGCTGATCTTTCATTTTTCGAAATATAGGTGTGTTTTTGCACTTTTTTCCAATATAACCCGGATCTATCCGCATTGAACACCTGATCTGCACTATAAATGTTTATAAACTTTGAGAGCTTTTTGTTTAATAAGATTTCCATCCATAGGAATTTTCTATTGAGGTGCAATCTTCTATCGAAATCATTAGAGATTTCTCCATTTTTCTATTAGAATATCGCGTACACGAGCAACGCGCTTTGCACTTATCGTTGGCCCAGCAATAAACACTTTCTCGAATTTTATGTTCATTTTGTTTGTTTGTTCGAATTGTCGATTCATTTAAATTCAAAGTCCCTGCAAAAATTCCTGGTTTTTCTCCATTTTTCAACCGACCAAGATTTTGAATATTTTTTTTCGACAGAAATTAATTTGTTTTCAATGTTGGTTTTTCCCTTTCGTTGCAGTTTGTGGCCATTACTATAAAAATAATTTTTTACACAAAAAAGCAAGCATTACATCTTATATGTAACTCACCAGAAAATAAAGTGCTCAGCTTGAGATGAACACACTTATGATTTTTAATGCACTTTCCTGGCAGAAACGAGGACAATTTTCGACAATAAACGTTTTATACGGTAAACAATTGAGGTACATGCGTGCTAAAGGGTATTTCCCCTAATATAAATTCGCTACTTATAATTACATGCGGGATACAGGCAGACACAAATTTAACGAAGATGAAATTTGATTTTTAAGTCGCGCGGTGAAAAACATATCAAAAGATAAAGGGTTACTACAATTTGTAGACCGTATTTTTATCGGAACCGTGTTGTATAAGTACCGCGTTATACGAGGGTTACCTGTATTTAGAAATTTATGTACATTTACTCATACAAATACAACATTTACTTTACAAATGAAATTCTATCTTTTTCAATTTAGCTACTTGAATACAAATTCTACCCTACAGTTCTTTATGAACTGGCCAATAACATCATCATAAAAAGTTGGTTGTAACTTAATTTTCCCAAGCAACACGCACACTTGTAAAGGCTGGCTGAATCACTGGCTAGAGCTACTTTGACTGCGTATGGCTCGTGTTTAAGCAACAGAGTGAGATGACGTGGAGGGAGCGAAAATGGCTATGCGCGCACATGAAATCACAGTACTGAAGCGAGGACCTGGATGCTCCCACAACCGAGCAAGCCAAGGTAGCTTGACTAGCGTCGGCCTTCGATACACAACGCAAAGCTCAATTATTGCCGTGCAAGCTTAAAACGTCTACTGTCTACAAAAATAAAAGCCTAAATGGAATGCTTATAAATGCATGCATTTATTAACAAATAAATATTACTCCTTTCTCAATTAATGAGCTTACGCAGCAAGCATGGAGAATTCACCACTGTTTACAACACAATATATTCAGCAGTATGTACTAGTAGCATGTTCACTTTTAACTTGCTCATTTGATAAACCATGCATTACTCTGGCATTCCAGGCTATAAGATCATCTATAACCAGTGTCCTAAACATTAATCTTCATACTATCCTTCAATGGGACGAGGACATCCTTGTCATGTTCAATGCCCCCAATACACAATCTTACCTTTTCTCTCGCAAAAGAGATCTTAGCTCGCCTACCCTTACTCTCGGTAATACACAAATCAGAAGACAAGATCAGATTTCTCTCTCTGCCTAGACTAACGTTTACCTCCAGTCTCTGCGGACATAAACACATTACATCAATAGACTCCTCAGCATTCAAAACACTAGGATTTTGTTTCGTTCAAGAGGCTATTTTACACTCAACCAACTCTTAACTATACATATATATATAAAATTTTTTCCTTGGGTGTAATATACGTTAAAGATACCAAGAAATTTTATATACTTGGTTTTAATCCTTTTCTCAAATAAGCAAAACAAAATTTTGTGCGTGAAATATATTCATGTCTGAGCTACTTGTGTAGAGGCTAATGACTTCATATCACTTGCCTTAGTATGTATCCCAAAATGCAAAGTACACTCCTTTTCAGGCGTGTATAATGCAATGCATAATGGGAAGTGCACTATCCAGACCGGTTTCGACCTTTATTGAGGTGTATTTAAGTAAAGACCTCTCTAAAAATTAGACGATCCCGAAAGATCGCCCAACTCAGCTTTGTTCCACTCAGTGACAGGCTCACCCCACCAAAATCTCAGCGGTGGCTCTACTCAGAGACAGGCAAAAACCTACCCCAAGCAGAGCCTCTCATATATCCAGCATAGCCAGACCCGGGAGAGATACCAATGTTGGAGTAATGACAATTGACATTTATGACTTAAGGGGTGAAGCGAAAAGCTTTTCATATTCCCCGTGGTCTGTTACGGTCACAGCGAGGGAAAATATTATGAGCAGTTTGCTCGCCCAGAATGGGCATGGAGATTATCCATTCACTGAAGGAAGTTAAAATAGCTTTTGGTCTTTTGTGTTTTGAATGTATCCGTAGGCTCATAGGCTACAGCTTGCTGAACTAGATCATTGGGATGAGTGGACGTCTTTAGGAAGAACTTTGCAGCTAAAGTCCGCAGGAAGGAGAGGATATTAGGAATATTTGCATCTCGGTGAAGTTGATGATTTCTGACGAACCATGGGGCGTTTAGGATCATTCTCAAGCATCTGTTCTGAACCTGTTGAAATTTGATAATATTTGTAGTGGAGGTGTGGCTCCAGGCTGGAGAAGCATAAGAAACTATAGGAAGAATCGTCAGCTGGTATAAAAGCAGTTTGACTCTGATGTTTAGCTTGCTGCTTCTGTTTATTAGGAGGGTAGATCTGAGCGATGGGGTTGAAGTAATGGGTAAGTCATATATATATATATATATATATACACACAAGTAGACAAAAGGTGCTTGACCTTCTTAATAAAAATCTCTGGATGCGAGAAAGATGTTGAAAGTTTATTACCTTGGGTGCAATATACGCTAAAGATACCAAGAAATTTTATATACTTGATTTTAATCCTTTTCACAAGTAATTGGTATCTTTAACGTATATTACACCCAAGGTAAAAAACTTTACCTTGGGTGTAAATATATATATCCCAAATCAGCCCATGTTTAGTATACTGCTCACATGTTTGGGGTGGTGCACCTAAAATTTCCCTTAAAATCCTTGACGCTGTCCAGAGGCGAGCAACAGACTCATAAATGATCCCTTCTTACAGATTACCTTCAACTTTTATCTTGTGAGATAGAGGTTGAAGTGAATACCTATACCTGTAGAATAAACGCAACGTCTTTTCTACAAGTACTTCCATGGTCACTGCTCCAGTGAATGGCAACCATAATTTCTCCACTTTCCATTGCACGTGTTATACAAGAGCAGCAGCTGGTCATCATCCCTTTACTGTGCAACTGCAAACACACCGAACGTGCTTCTCCTTTTCCTCATTTATTCCGTCCACCTCTGTCCTCTGAAACAGCCTTCCTCATGAAGTATTCCCAAACAACTAACCTGCACCTCTTCAAGAAAACATCAATAACATTTATTTCAGTCCTCATCATCCCACATATTATAGGTCTTTCAACCTCTCGTGTATGGGACGAATATATTAATAAAAAAAAAACCTCTTTATAATAATTGTGATGATTGCTAATGGCCTAGTGTATCACGTATTAATATATTAATAATACATTAACGGTTCCTAATATTATTATAACAGTATTAATATTAACTGTCATTTAAAATTTATGGTAATCAACTAAAGCAATTAATATCAAAGTAATAAGCAGTATTCTACTTAAGAATGTAGACTAAGGATGACTGATAATATGAACTTCCGCTAGTTTCTTCATTTATTAAGACAATCTATAATTAACAATTTATTAATTACATACTAATTATATGCACTTCATTGATATCAGTCAATCTATCTTCTGTCCATAACACTTAACGTAATTCTTCAAATTATTTAAGTTTACATCCACAACAGTTTGTTGCAAGTGCCAAATGAATTTATTAGTTCTATGCAGTGGCGGCCGGTGAAAATTTTAAGTGGGAGCGCTGCATATACAAAATAATAATAATAATAAAATAAATTCTTTTTTTTCTAATCAGTAACCAATTTATTAATAAATAAATTTACATATTAAAAAAATTGCTTTATTAAAAATATTTCACCCTCACCGCGAACAAACACCAATAATAAAAGTTTCGTATCTCACAGAAATAACGCGCGCTAGCATACGATACACTGCCCAAACGAGCAGTGTCAGAATCACTTGTAAAGTGCAATGAGAAGCGCAAACAAATATCGGCGAGGCTAGCTGCAATTGGCCTAACGTGATAATTCTGACACTGCGTTAGATCGCAGTGCATTTGTTTCGTAATCTAAAGCGTTAATCGAACAGTTCCAATTATTAACTATTCAATCAATGTCAAAACATAAGCTGTAACCTTTAACATGTTGCATTACATTTATATAATGTTGTAAGCATTGTTATTATTTATAAACACAAACAAAATTTTATTTTTTTATTTTTTCCTTGGGGGTGCTGCAGTGTCGCAGTGCTTATGTACGAGTCGCCACTGGTTCTATGGCTAACGTTAAAGGATTTATTTCCTTGAGAATTTGACCATAACAGAGAATTCTTTATAGTTCATTTTGGTATTCATTTTGTCTACTATTTATGAACTCAATTATTCATTATTATGTAAAAATCGACCAACAGATTTCGTCGGCCTGCTACATAATAGCATAATTCCTGATTGGGTGTTCCTTCTCCACGAAAGCTGAAGGAACTAATCCTGGAATTACAAATAAATGAAGGAAAGCAAACATCACAGAATGTTGGTGAGAAGGAATTCCAAAAAGCATATATTTTTGGCAAAATATAAAAATTGAAAATATTCGGATTATATAAGGATTTTAAAAAGATAAATAAATTCAAAATGATATATGCTTTCGAAATAGTTGTAAACGCAGCTTGGTTGGTCGAGTGGACAGGGTCATCGACTTGCAGGCAATGAATTCGGAATCCAGTGTAGCGGAAGTTTTTTCGGTTGTAACATTTCATCTCCTCAGTGTGAGATGAACACATGTTTATTACTAAAAAAACATTCAGAATGCTTTATGTGAAATAAATATATTTATATTTTTAAACATAAGAGCAACATTATATAGGCATCCCTATACATAGTATTCCAAGAGGTTATTCGCCCTGGAAGTTCATCACAATCTCTACAAAAACAAGGTTTGGCAACCTACTATTACAGTAGTAATGGCAATAATAACAGGTGACAGTATTGTGAATCATCGATGATTTTAGGTGAGTAGGCGATATTTCGTGCAGAGTGGAGAAAGCTGATAAAATATTCCCTGCATATTGACAATTCTTACGTTTAAACTACGATACTAGCATTTTTACAGAGTCAAGTTATGCCTTTAATTCTTTTTAATTATTTCATTTTCTTTAAATGCGTCGAAGGATAATTTCATTCATTACCAGAGAATTGCAAAATAGTGAGAAAAAATATGACGTGAATGTAACTTCACTGTTTCCTTCCTTAAGATTTTTTTTTTATTTCAATTCTTTGATTTTTTTCCTTAACAGCATTAAGATATTAAGAATGAAAACGACCTAAAACATGAAAAAAATTTTAAATAATAAAAGGTTTTCATCGTTCGATATATAACTGATTAAAACGTAATAATCAACAGCAAAGTGTGGAAAACCAGCATCTTTTCAATCCGTCTTCCGATAGTTATAGCACATTTCCTTGTATAGTAAGTACCAGCGCTAATGGGAGAATGACGTCTTATGACACCACTTATCCCCCCCCCTTCTCCTTTTTTTTTTTTTTAGAGTAGATTAGATATTTAATGGTAGATTACTGTGTTTATGTTGCATCAACAAAAATAGAAATTCACTGTTTCACAATAGAGACACGTCGTCCCTACCAACTACCAGATAGGAGTCGAAATAACACGTGATTTGCAAATTGCATTCGCAAGGTCTTAAAGAAAGATATACCGGTTACTGTCGCGGACCCAGTGTCCCTACTTTGTTTAGAGAAATGAAATATCGAGCTACACGAGGATCACTGCCGTACTATGTGCATATGAAATCTCCGCTTCTTTCTTCACATATCCACAAGGACATGAGATGCAGTAACTGCTTCTTATGTCAAGGACAAATGACTGAATTAGCATTTCGCAGAGCTATCCCCAAATGAAGTCATGCAATATGAAGCTCCGTCCGTCACAACCCAAGACCTAAAACTTCTACGATGCGATTGCTAACGTTTCTATTCCAAACGGAACGTTTAGCAGTTTTAATTTCTTAGGATGTTTTTTTTTTTAAGAAATTGCTTTTTTTCTCGCTTCCCTAAGGGAAATGCTGTTTTTCTATTTCAAAAAGTGAGCACCCCTCCATAATCACAATTATTTAGGTATAATAATCCCATTCAGGTTTAGGTAGTTGTAAAATATGTTCTTGCGGTTTATTTCGTTGAGGCCTTTCTATAACAATGGCAAATAAAATCTTATGAGCTTCTTTAGCACAATCATATCGCATGCGTTCTTTCATTGGCGAAACCTGGAGCCGAATCTTATTATGATACGACTAAATAATATTCGCATCATAATGAAAGGAAGAGTTTTAGTCAGAAGTGAAAGAAGAATCAAAAGTGAAAAGATCTACAGAAATGTAGAAATAATTTATAGCAATGGTATAGTCTCATAGGTACCAGAGAGGTATTTCTGATTAGACTCCACTATTATAAGTGCTACTGAACTATGTCTGTAATCTGCAATCGAGAGAATCAGATGATGCGCAATGATTTGCAATCGCTGATTTCTATCATTGCATTTTTAGGTGAGTTCGGAAATCGACCAGCGCCTATAAGCTTGGTCATATCAATCTGTCCATCTGTCCATATGAAGCAATTTGTGATAATGAACCAGTTTTGATGCAATTAAACATTCAAGACAGTGAAGAACTTTCAAGCAATTTTAATTTTATCAAAATTAGACAGTGCAATGCACATCGGTTTTCACCAAATGCCTTTTTCAGGGCGTAAGGCATTAGTGAAGGTACTTTTAGGAAGTCTTGTTTTACACTTAGAATATTAATCGTGCCGTAAACATGATTTCTTGATTGGTTTTTGTGTGTAGATGGAGGATTAAATAATGTGGACGGTGGGGGTGTTGTATGGAGTGGCCTCCTGCGACGTGTCCTTGGAAATGTCACGTGATAACAATAATTAATATCGCGCAAGCGCCTCCAGTATTACTATACGTTTCCCAACTTTTTAAATGTGTGTTTTATTAAATCGAGTTATTTTTTTAAAATCCAAATTATTCTTGTGTTGTATGTCAATCCTCCTCGCGAAACGTTAACTTAGATTTAAAGCTATAGACAGTAAGGGTTAAAAAATTCGGCAGGCAGCCAAGATACTGATCTCACATTGGGAAACGGAAATCTATCACAAAGATTCATAAATATGCATGGTTATTTGATGCCAGTGTACCGTAGCAAATAACTTTATTAATCAAAACACTAAGAGATATTCCGATTTACGTCTCATGAAACGAAATATCTTTAATAATGTGTTCACAATAAGACGTTTTTCAATCAAAGATCACCATCAGCTGATCTCATACAGAGATAGATTCCCCCCCCCCACCCATCGAAACTCGAGTTTTTCGTCCCTCAAAACAGGCAAATCGGCCACTAGACAAGGAAAGGGGAAAGGACAAGGAAAGCAAGGGGAACGAACCTACCTTGTTCTACAATAATTTCCAAGAAAAAGTAGCATTCTTACCCCACCAACCACCAGGTTGATGGAAAACAAACACGCAACAAGATAAATATCCCTGCCACGATGGAATTCAAACATGAGGCCTAAGTGGAAAGCGAAGACTCGGCTAACCAGACCAGCAAAATATGTAATCTTTTTATATGCAGAATGTATATATTCAATTTGAATGATGAGTGCTACTCACACGTACGCATCTCTAATTATCGCCATTATCATTAAGGAAATTAGGGGTTTCAAGGTTTGAGTTAGCTGGTTGCATACGGCGATTGCAGGGTTGTTCCACAACTAGCAACTAGTCTCTGAGAATATACGAGGTTAAAAGACAAAAATGTATTTAATACACGGAGTGATCTCACTTCCACGTTGCGTTTTGGAACTCCATGGAGGTATAATAACAACTGCTTCTTGGAAGCGAAGATAAATAGAATGGAGTTTTATCTGGAAATTGCAAAATGTTCGTGGAAACCAAACTGTTTACTTTCTTTCTTTTCGAATTCATATTAAATAACATGAATCGTTTAATCCCTCTGTCCTCTTTACAATTCCATGAAGGGTGATTCACATTAATTTTACTGGGACCCTGTCAGCACATCGAGCCTTTTCTTTTAGGAGTGTAATTTATAATTTTAGCCTACTGAGTTCTAGCTTTCGCTGAAAGCATTTGTATACAACTTTTAAGTGTTAGCAAGAATAGGTTCTCATTAATTTCGAGAATAGAAAAAAAAAAGTGTTGGATCCAAAGTATAATACAGCGCTTTTATTTTTTTTATTATTTTTTTCAATAACGAAGTTGGAAGGATTTCGCCAATAATAATAAATAAATCTGAACCCTTGAGAAACATGCAACCAAATAATAGAAGAATCTAAAATATAGTGCTTAAGAAGAAGGTAAAGAAATAACAGAGATAATATTCAGAAACATAGCGTTGTGAATACGCAGTACAGAGGACTGGTGAATATTTAATATCATAAAGTCAAGAAAGTTCATGAAATAACCAAACTAGTATTAACATGAAGATATGTAGCAAAAAACGAAGACTAAATGTTGTTTGAGATATTTAGAACTATATATTATTTGAGAGACTATATTCTAGAAATAAAGAAGTTCTAGAATATGCAAAAATAAGAATTAGCAAATATTTTTGTAACTTTTATTCACTTGGGCACTTTTGTTCAATTCGTTTCTGTTTAATTCCTGTTTCAGTTCTATTTACTCAAACGTACAATTCACCGAACTACAATTCTCGCTTTTCCTCCCTATTATATTTTCCATTAATATCATAAACACCTTAGAGACTAAAAGGACACTAGAAAGACAAACAACAAATTATGGTATTATGAAATCGTCCATGTGTAGCAGTGTTTCTGTGACAAACATAGAAATGATTTAATAGGGGATTTCTTGTAAACTTTTTTTCCCATTGGCAAACAAATACCTAACTCATCCCTTGAAACTTGATGACACGTGAAAGTAAACCAATCAAAATGAAGTTCAGAGTTCTCCTGTGGTAATTTCCCTTCGATTTCTTCAAAAACCTTGGGATTCAATTTACAACATATCAAAGTCAGAAACATTCCCATTTTATTATCACCAGTTTGTGGGGAAATTCCCACAAAAACAATACTGTAACACTCAAACTATTTATTTATTTTTTCTTCATTCTTTCATATGAATTATCAATATACCTCCCATTTTTCAGGAACCAAGACTATTAAAAAAAATAATAATAATAACAATTTTAAAGAATTTATATGTCGCAAATTACACGAGAATTTTTTTCTAGAATACATAGTAACTGAAACTTACGAGCTAACCATACACCGATATTGATATTTGCATAAGTTGAAAGTAAAGGAAATAGCGAACTTGAAAGTGATTCAACAGAGAGAGTGAGAAAGAGAGAGAGAGAGAGAGAGAGAGCGAGTAAGAACACTATCCAACAATGTTGTTCTGCATCTAGACACGCATTTATCTGTATAATGCAGTAATAGTAACAGTTGGTGTAATTAATCATATAAATACCGTAAGAAAATAGCTGATTTAAATCTTTTTGAACATGTATAAATTATAAAAGTCTAGAGAGTCTTTATTATTAAAGATAATAATACTTAAGAGAACCGAATCGAAACAGCAGAGTTCGTGAAAACCCTCCAATTCTCCGCTTAAAAACAAAAGGAATGGATGAACAATCAAAATCTTGGAACAGAGAATTGCAATCTTTGCTACAAAAGACAATTTATATTTTAATGAGGAAATGATTAGATGAAAGTCGGAAAAAGAAAGTATCCATATCACAATAGTGAAATCTCCGGGCTAGCTGTTCACATTAACAAAACAAACATTGACGGACAGCTTTATCTTTGATAAGATAAAGCTGTCCGTCAGTTTTATCCTACAACTACGGCAAAATCTATTTCATTTTGGAACTCGGTAACGTAGTCGGTAGCAACCACTCCTATGGTCGGGAAGACCTGTTCGATTCCTCTCGAGAACTCTAAGGACATTTGTAAAGGACAAAGAATGCACTCTTGAGTTCTTTTGCCTTAAATTTATGAATAAAAGGCAATAGGATTTTGCATCTAATACCTAAACTCAGGAAAACGAAACTTAGGAAAACGGTTAAGATTCGAAACGCGTATGGAACGAGCCGAAATAATCATAAAAGAGTTATTTTCGAAAGATCACTAGAGTGATGTGCATTTATTGATTATCATAGCAGCTTAATACAGCCCTTACTGGTCTATCTGATGGAGAATGAATGAATTTATTGTCATTTGTCACATATTTTGTATCGATTTACTTAATCTTGACATTAAATTGGTGTGATTTAAACACAAATTCCGAGAGGATAGACAATTTTAGTAAAAGATTCAAAGTATCCAATCGGCATAAAATCCGTTTATCGACAGCTGACATGAATATACGTAAAAGAACGAATCTAATAGGTGCTAACTCTTGTGCAAAACGTATCTAAAAATCATAGGCCATACTTACCTGTGATTCAAAGCAAAGGACTTTGAACTGTGTAAAATGTTTTAAAGTATTACACAAAAGACTGGACTCAGTTTTGAATGCAAGAGCATGGACAGCAGGTAAATACAATAATCTTAAAAGAAAAAAAAAAAAAACGCAACACGAAAAAAATTTATCAGACCTCGTAATTCTACTTATGAAATCAGAAATGTTTCTAAATCTAAAATAATTGATTGAACTTCCCTGACAATACACTAATTCAACCATTTAACTATGAAAAAGGCACTGCACAGCAGAATATGGTGCTTTGTTGTTCAGAGCTTCGATATCACTTCGAGTAACTATGTCAAGTTTTGTTTGTCCCCTTTATTTGACAAACTGTTTCGTTTCCCTTCCCAAAATTAAGGTGAAACGAGCGTGCCATATTTCATCTGAAAATACCATAAAAAAATCACGTATGGAATAGTAAACAAACTAGCAGAAGATACTATCTGCATGTTTAATATTTTAAAAAAAGGCTGCATCTACAACAAGAAATACGATGTCTAATTGTCCTCAACCTACTGCTCTCCAATATTATTTCTTCAGTACACCTGCTGAGAATTTCAAGTTAACCTCGACCTCAGTCCTCAAAATAGATTATCATAAAAATGAAATTAATCACTGTAATTTTCATTTTCTCAGTTTTCATATGACTACTGGCCATAACGATGTTAACACTCTCCCTAATCGAGTTCGTAATAAAAATGTCAACTAGGTACTTACTGTAGGGACGAGTTAGATTGTGGTCCACTTTACCCCCCCACCTCCACCCTTTCAAAAATAAGGTCTATGTCCCATTTAAACAATGCGATGTCGAAATTTGCAAACTGAACTCAATTTCATTGTTTGGAAAGTAAGTGGGTTTGCTTCAGAAAAGAGCAAAAGTCTTTTGTAAGCAGTTTATCTAAACTTTGATAAACACTACATATCATTATAATAAATGCTTGCCCACGTGACAATTAATCAAGTAAAAACTGAAAATCTCAGAGGGCGTTTTAAATGAACTTGATACAAACACTACGTTTTCTCGGTTCACATGTAAAACGAGTTACTTCGTCATCGTGATGTCCTACTTTGGGGAAAATAAACCGACTATTTTCGGGTATTTTTCTCTCAAAAAAAGGGAACAATAAAATTCGAAATAATTCAAGTCAGAACATTCTATTTAAATTATAGGATTTCACTAATTTTCGGATTTTCAAAGTTCATTTAAGTCTTATTTAGTTCATTTAGTTTCATAGTCTTAAATGTATGGAATCATGTACATTTTAAGAAATAATATGCAATATTAAAGCGCATTTCCATTTTTCCCCCTTTTTTCCCACTTGAAGCATACATTACTTAACCAGTTTATGAGGACCTACTAATGTGTATTATCCTTCAATTCTAAGGAGTCCATGAGCTTGAGTGGCAGACCCTTGATTTCAGTAACCTCACATGCCAACCAAGCAGGATTAAATCAAGTGAAAGGGTGGCTTTTTTTTTAACCGAAGTGAAGGCCAGGAGGCTCTCAAAAGTTGTTTAAGGAGCCTTCATGATCACTATTACTTCGTCAAGGACGTTCATGTAGAGAAAGAATCGAAAAGATCGAGGTTAGGGTACTGATATAACAAAGAGGATTCTCTTTTTTTTTTTTTTTGAACAAAATTTTTGTGATGTAAATAGAAATAACTATGTAGAAAGAACGTCGCAATTTTTCAAAAACTAAAACATTTCAAGGTTTCGTTTCGCAAGAAACTGACCTCTGGATTTAAATCTTGTTATGTTCTGTGGTTATTAACTTCGAGCCAACTAAGACTTTCAGGTGAGTATATATTATAATTTCAACTGCGTATTCATTGCACCGTTTGCATAACAAGAAGGAGAAATCTGTTCCAAGAAAGGGGGGGTAGAAACTTCCCCCTCATTATGAGACTGTCAAACTCAGGGTTAGCCAACCTTTTACGTTCCATGTGCCAATTTTTTCATACGAGTTCAGATGCGCCATACAATTCTTGTAACTCCCTGTAAAAATATGTTAATATAGACATGATATATTGATTTAATATAAAACCAAGATTGTTTGTTGTTGTTATGTTCCATCGAGTCGTTTTCGACTCTTGGTGACTCCATGAACATACACTCTCCACTCAGATCTGTCCCTGGCCAGATCTTTCAGAATTTCCAAGCGCATTCCAGTTACTTCTTTAACTCCATCCACCCATCTAATTCTTGGTCTTCCTCTTCTTCTTCTCCTTCCATCAACTTTAGCAAGCGTCATCATCTTCTCCAGACTGTCATTTGCTCGCATACTATGTCCGAAGTATGACAATTTTTGCTTGACGATCATAGCTTCGAGGGAGCAATATTCTGTCTATCACTGATTTATTGGTTTACAAGATAAATTACATATCTTAATGAGAGACTTGTGCGTCTATTTTGATTTAGTAACTGAGAGCAGCAGAGAATTCTTCAAATTTGAATGGCGACCTCATTTTGTTTTTAATCAATTTCATGGCTGAAAATCTATACGTCGTTCCGAAACGACATATATAATTCTGGACAAATTTTCTTAACTCTGGAAAATGTTCACAGGGTAATGATCGCCAGAAATTAATCATATCGGAAGCATTTGATACTAAGGGAAGCTCATCAAATTTCATGTTCAATAATGAATTTGTTTTCAAGTCAATAAGTTCCATTCGTATGTTACTGGGCATCGTCATGATTCATATTTAGTCTTCTTTTGATTTCTTCCTTTTTCTTAATCACATATTCTCTCCGTAACTCAGGCCCAAGCACTAGCTTTGGTTTTCCTTCTATTTTTGTCTGATGTTTCTCACATGATCTTAATAGACACTATAAAGTGTCTATTAAGATCATGTGAGAAATTTATTATGTTATGTGAGAAATGTTTTCACAAACAATGCACAACGGTTTTCCTAACGGATTCGCTATAAATAAGAACTCATTCTCCCACCGTTCATTGAACTTACGCTTACTATCACCTTCTGTTTTTCTTTTGCACGGTGATGGGTAACTGAATGTAATAACAAGGCTTAATTTTCGAAAAAGTAATTGTAAATTGACCGATACAAAAACCTGCGACGCACCGCTGTAGCTAACGCTTGGCTCCTCATTATCAAACAAGTGAAAGTGCAAAAGATGTGCACGAAACAATAAAATCGCTAAAAAAAAGTTTTAGCTTTTTTTTCCCCTACAAATCGGTTTTTGTTTAATACCTTTTGCATAAATAGGTTTACTTTTTTATTATCATCATTGGGGTCTAATGCGCCATAGGTTGGCCATCCCTGGTCTAACTTATCTTCAACGGAGGCGCCTTTATAAAGATTCTTCATATGCTAACTAGAGAACTGAATTTGGTTCACCTATCAGTTTGTTTTTATCATAAATGCGATTACCAATAGGCGGCGCAGACAGAAAGATCTCTTCAATTAAGAAAGAGTACTACAGGTGAATCAAAGACGGAAAAAATATAACCTTAACGGTGATGATACTACTGTACTACGAATTAACATATTATGGGTTGTGGTATTCACATCAACATCATAGAATTTGATCATTTTATAAAGTGAGGGGAAAAAAAACAACAACTACAGGTTTATATCTTAAGCGTAGCTCAGCGCAAGTCTTTCCAAAACTCTCGCATAACACAACCAGAAGGATGAGCTTAACTTAACGAGTTGGCATACATTCATCGTAAACCAATGAACCAACACGCAGATCGCTTTTTACACACATTCTCAAGCACGTAATTCGTCTGTCGTCCCTGTGCGTACCAAAAATATAAGGTATATACCTTATATTTTTGGTGCGTTGACAATTCTAGAGTGAAATTTAGAAAATACGTTATAATTTTATCCATGAATTATAAAATTAACTGATTGCATTTTCACTTCTAGTGTGGTTATTTTCGGAGGAAGGAAAGTAGACAATCGTCAGATCAAGTGATAGCCACTTAAAGTTTGAGTAACTGAACCCCCTGAATAATTAATTTTTTTTTTTGTTATGTCTTAAACCATAGGGCTTTATCAAGGAAGCAAAACAGGTTTTTTTCTAAGCATTCTGACACTGACGTTCCACGTTTCTTTCTCGTGAATTTGACCTCTCTTTAAGTAGTCTTACAAAATCCACAATTACTCGAACGAATTTTAAAAAGAAATTAAGTGCTACAAGTTTATTACCTTGATGTTTTATTCGCGAATTCAGGAAATACAGCGGAATCGATTACGTATGAGGATGAATAATATCATTACGAGTTTTTTAGGGTAGCGAAACAAGTACTATTACAAAAAAAGCCGGGGAGATTTTCATGTTGGTGTACAGTACTTGTTTCACCAATCTAAACTGCACTGTTGTAATAAAACAGCTTCGGGAAGAATTTCGCTCCTATTTCACTCTACCGATCAGTGACCTCTAGATCGAGCAGCTGTGAGGGTCATCTTTATTAAGTACGCTTTCATTATGCATTACTTAAGAGAAGAGCAACTTATAAGGAAATCGAGCCTCTCTTTTTTTCACAATTTCCTTGTGGCTCGAGTAAACCACTCTCTCACTTTTATACAAACAATGAATATTAACAACTGCGTGCTTTTTATAGCTCAGTAGCTTACGGCTTTATCAAGGAAGCAAAACAGGTTTTTTTCTAAGCATTCTGACACTGACGTTCCACGTTTCTTTCTCGTGAATTTGACCTCTCTTTAAGTAGTCTTACAAAATCCACAATTACTCGAACGAATTTTAAAAAGAAATTAAGTGCTACAAGTTTATTACCTTGATGTTTTATTCGCGAATTCAGGAAATACAGCGGAATCGATTACGTATGAGGATGAATAATATCATTACGAGTTTTTTAGGGTAGCGAAACAAGTACTATTACAAAAAAAGCCGGGGAGATTTTCATGTTGGTGTACAGTACTTGTTTCACCAATCTAAACTGCACTAGAAGTAGTATAACTGGTTAAAATAATGATATATAATACACCGGTTTTATCTCATAAATAAAAACACTTTCATATGTATGATAACAAACTATTTGGTGTTTCAAGTCTTGCTCGATCTACTTACCAAAAAAAGCGCATGATGTTCGGTGTTATTAAGTAGTAACGGTATACAACTGTTAATGACATGCGACCAAAAAACAATCCACTTTCACTTCATTTTAAGGTCTCTCTCTCTATCCAACGATAAATTCACACTTGCTTAAAATCACTTCGCTCTTCCCATCTTTTATTAGAGCGCTAATTATATTAGGAAAGAATTCCTATCTGTTTCAGTTCAATTTGGAACACATACCCCCCCCCCACGCACCTTACGGACATTCTCCGTAAAGTGCGAGAACATATGTGATTTTAACAGAATTGGACTTCTAGTACTTTTTCGTAAAATTCTCCGTACGAACTAGAAGCTTCAATGGGAGCATCAAAACCTATCCTCTCCAGAAGGCTAATCCTGGATATTTGATTACTTTTACATGTGTGCGCAATTTTGTAAAAATAAAATGAGCTGCTAAAATTAATCATTCGATCTATATCTCAGCAGCATAAGTAGTGTTTTATCCTTTAAGGAGGGTATAGCGCTACCAAAAAGTACACAAAGTGACCGAAGAACACTGATTTATCACTATATTTTTGACGGATATTGCCATTTCGTCCAGTTTTTGTTACTAATATATTAGTATAATACTGTAGTACAAAAAAGTTAATTTAAACAAATTTATATCTCCTATTCCATTAGGAAAAATTACACACGTTCTAAACTCCACATGCCACTGCTATTGTATCGTGTATTTTATATCCGAAGGTCGTTGTTTGGACTATGATAATTGACACCATTGTGCAAGGCAACCAAATATATAAACCGAAAACTTATGCACTCATGATACTATATGCTTCCAGAAGTATTAGAATACCTAGTTTAATTAATGCAGAGAACACACATACAAAGGCTATGAAAAGGAGTATTTGGTGTTCTAGAAAAATACATGTGTAAGGGGGAAGCCATAAATACCATTTCAGTTCTCAACCAAAATGGCATGAAGAACAGAAAATGACGATCTCGAGTATTGGATTGTGGTTTACAGGTATTAAATATCTGAAAATAGTATTACTATTAAATAAAATATATATAGAATACCAAGAAAAATACGGTATGCTTTAGTTACCGCTACATCATTACTATTTATTTTTTGAAAACCCTGACACCAACTCCAATTCCATCCTTCACTTCGCTATGAAAAATCTAAGTTTTCGGAAATATCCTGCCATCTCTCTATATAAGATCGGCTAGCTTACCTTTAGGTGAAAAACCTTTATAACGAATCAGAAATTTGATGTGTATAAATCTGAACGTAACTATTCATTGAGAAACATCGCATGTATAAAAAGAAAGGTGTAAAAAGTTGCTTTTGACACAAATCGATTTTTCTGCTCGCTGTTCCAGTGAACAACAGGATCTGGGTTGAGTAAGGCTAAAGAAACCTTGAACTAGATTGTATTCCATCGTGCCTTTTGTTTCACGCGCAATTAATATGTACACTTCTTATACTGCAGAAATCGTGACAGAATCCTGTTCATAATTTTAATTAATAAAACGGTGATTTCAACCAATGAGCTAACCGATATTTCACCGATTCCAAAACTTGAAATGAATAGATATTAGGAATGAATAATAGTAATTTTCTACCTGTCATAAGGAAATAGCTAGCTACAGGATACATTAAGCAGTCTTAAAAACAGTTGGCGGTGGGTGTTGATAAATAGGTTGTAAACTGCAATTATATAAGTGTGCCAACAAAACGTTAAATTGCACATTATAATTTCTTTTTATAATCCTGCAGAAGCATTTCGCCTACGACTTCAACAATAAAAGATGTTTATGTCTCTCAACAGATTTTTTTTTTTACATATTTCTTTATTTTTAAGCTGTTCTATCCGGGATCAAATCAAACAAATTATTGTCCATATGACCTAAAATGCAAATAACTGGTTATTCAAAATAGGTTGACCTTCAGATGCTTCAATAACTTTTCTTACTGCCATTGTATTTCGAGAGTCTTCTTTTTCTTTTCAAATTTCAGATTAGGGATTTGATTAGATTACTTTAAGGTAACGGGAATATAAACTAGGTTAAACACCATTCTCATTGGACTGGACTATTTCAGATGACTCAAGAGCAACGTGTTTTGCATATTATATTATAACTAGAAATCTAGTATTTTAAAAGATCTCATTTAGAGAGCTGAAACCAGATCTTTCCTATGAATAACTTAACTTGAGTTAATATTATTCTGCTATGAAATAAAAATAATATACCTATAAAACTCTGCCTATAATATACATTTTATAGGCAGAGTTTTTTTCCCCCCAAACTTTTGAAAATCGCTGAGCCATTGGCCTTGATGACCAAGTGAATAGCTTATCCGCTCTCCAACCAAAAGGCTGTGGGGTAAAATCCCACCACGGGCATGGTTGTTTGTGAATATCTTACTCATTCTGCGACCACTTCTTCTGGCAGTAACTGTACTACAAAAAAACTTAACGAGGTATAGAGCTGCCAAACAGCATCTGCGGACATCAAATGGAGAAAAACAGTTTAGTCCATGAGTATGATTTTAGAGGCATGACTGCATCCCATGAGGAGAGTACTTGTCTGCTGCTGACATTTCGCGATCTTAAATCCTAATACTGTTTGAAATAGTGTATTCTGTATATGTAGCCATAAATAAATTAAAATTAAATTGCTTTTATTATCAAATAGAAGACTTAGATTTAAATCCTGTTAAGAATGAGAAGAATTCTGTTGATCATTTTAAACGAATTGAGCCGAGATGGTGATAGTTGTTTTACCACAAATGAAACAGATCAGTGCTAATAATCGTTTTGTATGGTGCCATTTTTCATAAAAAATAATGTTATACCACAACTTTTTTTTTTTTTTTTACTAGAAAAACGTCATAACTGTTGTAACGGAACATCAGAGCTCTGTACTTTCGATCCCCTACTCCCATGCGAAAATTTGTCATTCACTCAGGGCAGCAGCATGCATGTTATATAGTATAATGCGACATTAATAGCAACTAGACTACGATAAACTACAAAGTTGAAACATGTACATGAAGTTGAGAATCTGGAATATGGAAATTATACTATTATATTATATGTATATTTTAACCGCTAAGTTGAGAGTTTAAAAGGCAAATTTTGTTAATATAATGTCTGAGTTAGCCTACATCATATGGAGGTGGCAGAGTTTTTCTCCCACCTATAGGCAATTGGTCACGAGAACACACACACACAATTTACATACAAAAAAAATAGTGTTGGTGGCGATAGTGGTGGGCGGTAGATGGCGTTGATATTAGTAGTGTCCTCGTGTAGTTAGAGAATGGTGTAATGGGGGAGACGGTGATCTGTACAAATACCGACCATTGAATTGGAAACCTTTATGCAGATATAAACGGCACTTGCACAGAGTATACTAGAAATACTTGGTCGCGTGAATCACCACGTGTTCTAGGCAGCTGCTGGCCAGTAATCGTCGAAAGTGATGATCGCAATTAAAAAAAAAAAAAAGGAAAAAAAAGGATCTTTCGGAGTTCGATAAAGTGCTTATTGTGGATGCCCGTCTAGCTTGAGCCATGATTTTGAAAACAACAGAGTTGACTGGTTTCTCAAAAGATGAGATATCCCTGGTGTTTAATCGGTTGTAAAATAACTCGCATTGCTTGTCTAAGCGGTCCTAAGACATTCTGTCAGGAACGAGATCCCTGTCGTCTGTGAAGGCTTGTACGGCTAAACAATTTCCTGTGTGCAGCATATGACCGAAGCATTTAATGAAGGCTGTTCCCGATCCATATCTCACTGAACTCTGGGAAGGGAATCGAGGAGGATCGGTATTGGCAGCCGCATGCCTATAGGGAAACCACTGATTTCTGCGAAGAACCGAAAAGTTCGCCCACAGTGGTGTCAGGGACACCGTGATTGGATACCAGAAGAAAAAAAAAAAAAAAAAAAGTCGTGTGGTCTGACGAGTCACAATACACCTTGTTCTGTATCGATGGTAGGCAGAGAGTTCGGCGGGAGACCTATGAAGCAATGAACTCAGCTTGCCTTGTAAACACAATTCATGGATCTGGAGGTAGTGTGGAGTATGTTCTGTTGGTACGAAACGGGTCCCCTGATATTGCCAGAATGTTGGAGGACGCCCAACGTTCTGGCAATACTCATTCAATGCAATCTCTGGTATTACAGAGATTGCATATTGCGGTCCTACCATGGAAATCCATGTTGTGAGCCTCGGTTCTGAATGTTTTTGTGTAGATTCGCTCTATTGTGTAGTTCCGGGCATCGAGCGGAGTTCCGCTCGATGCCCGGAATTCCGCATTCAACGTGTTGGCCGACGAATTGCGGTTTTTACATATTATCCTTCGCAGATCCTATGGTCATGTTTGGTGAGTGTGGCGGATCGAGAGATATACCACCTGTTGTGATAATCTGTGATAATGAAGGCAACTCTATATTAATTATTGTATCGTCTCCAGATCGCGATCCTTCCACCATTGCAGAATACAAAATGATGTCCGAATCACACCACTGTCTGCATATGAACGAAGAGGGGGGAAACTTGAGTTAATGGAGAGTTTGGTGATGAAAACTGATCCTCTTTCTCCACTGTCTCCTTATTAATATCCTGGAATATTCCTATTGTGATCAAGTCTGTGGATCTTACTCTTTTTCTTTATATATTTACTAATTGAGTCGCGAGGGAAATCTTTTCCTAAGCCTTCCTTTTTTTACGTCTTCTTATATACCGAAGATTGAAATTTCAGTTAGAATTCTGATCGGGCAAAATTTGTTATTTTATGCGTCTACTCTCACCCGTTTGTCATAGGTGATTTCGAGTTAAATATGTAAAAAATTTAAAATATAGATGTACTTTAACTAATTAAAGAAGACAACAGATACGTTCCATATAGTGAAATAGAACTTAATGAAAGCCTTTCTAGAGAACTTACTGGAGAGTGGAAGGAAGGTACGTTGCACTATTTTACCCACCCTATTGAAAACTAACTTTTCTTAAGCATTAAAATTTAAGGTCGATTTAGGATTTGTTGGTAAAAACCGTCCAACGGTCTTTCAAAATTTTGAATCGATCAGTAAAAAAAATAACTAAATAAAAATTCTTAAAATCCCTAATTAAAAATCAGTTAAAAAAATAACTAAATAAAAATCCTGTCGAGCACCTCAAAGGTGCTCGACAGTATTTACATTTAAAGCAAGCATTCCCTAGTCAAATTTTAAATGATTCTGGGAAATTCGTTAGCATCATAAAGAATGCGATAAATAAGCTGTTCTTGGAATGCGATAAATAAGCTGTTTCAGTTCGATCTATTCTTGACCACGTATCAATCGTTCCTAATCCATAACAATTCTGAAATAGCTTGAATACCTAATTTGAAACAAAAGTATTTCAGTATTAAATATAAGCATTAAAATCAAACTGACCAATATGTTTATCAAAATAATCCCGGTAGTAGTTGCCCACGCCCACTTAATGGTATTAGGCAGAGAAAATATACTACTGCGATAACTTAGACCAACTATCAACTGCTGAGACGTTGGCGCCTCAACATTGTAGATACCGTTTTAACAATAGCAGCTTGGGGCAAATATTTCCAGGTGGATTCCTCTTACATCACAAGAATGCAATACCTACATTTTTTTTTCCCTTCTCCAACCTCATGACGCGTCACTTTCCTAGTACTGGATGATGACTTATGTCCTTGGGGCACAAAGAAAACCCATTAACCCCACATAACATCTCCAGCAGTCCTGTACAAATAGACAGGTTTAGTTGGTATACACAAAGTCCTTTCGAATCTAGTCGGTGCTCCCAAAACCCAGAAATAGAGAGACAGAGGCAGTTACAAAAACTTTCACTAGTAGCATTTGCAAAAACTCCGATTTGTATTCTACTTCTGTATATAGATACTTTGTGAAATCTCGTGCACGTACAACATTCCCACGGGAGTCTTGGTGAATAAAACGGTAAGCTTAAAGATTACTTTTGTTTATTTTATATGAAATTATCAGAGCGTTGTGCATGAAAAAATAATTGATAAAATAAATAAAATAAGTTTCGGCTATACAAAGGAATTTTATACGTCTCGCAACAATTTTGATTATTGATCTATCCTAATTCCGAAGATGATTATTTAAAACCAAACCTTAATTTCAGTAAGATTCGAGCTTATAATGAGAAGTATTAAGAATTCTTAAAATTTGTATTCCTTGATGTAAATTATTATATAATAATTTTATAAGAGTAATTGATATGGTTATTATTGCCGGCCTGGTTGGCTGAGTGGTTAGCGTATCTGCTCTCCAACCTGTTGGTTGAAAACCTGCGGATTCCAATTCAACCGTGAGCGTGGATGTTTGTGATTGTCTTTAGGCGCGAGATGAATTTCATTGCCCATTGTGAGATCTCCGTTTAATGAAAGCTTGAAAAAGTTCCACGTTTGGTCGCTAGGGAAGGGTTTCCGAACTATGTAAAAATAAAATATTTGAAAAATACAAAAGTGTATGTATAGTTAACAAAATATATATTTTAAAAAACATTTTGAGCTCTCCAATGGTACGAACGTATTATAGATTTACAAAAAACTTTTTTTTTTTTTTTTGTAGTGGGAGCCACATGAAAATACTGAAAAGAAAGTTTTAATTTGTTTCTGCTTTTTTTTTTTTTAATAATGTTTATGTTTCTTTAAATAATGTTTATCAACTACTCCTAGCAGGACTTAAATGCAGTATTCTTAAACCCCCATCTCTTCTCTCATTCAGCCATAGAGTGACACGGTATTTAACTTTGAGTACATTTTTTTAATATTTTAGCTGAAACGGATGTTGAAAATTTGTTAAAATGCATTCCCTTTGTTCCAAATCTTATTTATCCCATTTGCGATACGTTATGCTACCATCACAAGACGCAGTTAACCAAGATCTGACACTCTAGAACAATAAAAAAAATAAGTAAAATGAAATAAATATCGAAAATCGAAATATTAATGCATTTTTACATTACTGCCGTCTCAGTACATTTATATTTGTTTTATTTTATTCTTTTTTAAAATACTTTCCTTGGAATCTTCGAATTGGATACTAAAGAAAAATGGGAATCTATTTAAATGGTGCATAAGGAAATCGAATTTAAAGTTAATTCCACCCACAATTTGAGGGAGAGGAACTTAGAACATTTGGGAACGGTTGAACAAAATAGTACAATATGATTAGTCTTCTTTTTGAAAAATGCTTTCTGTTTTTAAAAACAGGTTTAAAACATTCCCAATGGCGTTAATTACTAAAAACGCACGCTAACATTTGCAAATAGTCTAAAGTCTTCGAAATGCGATTTTTTTTTTTAATGCAAATCCCATTTCTCTTTGACAAAAGGCTATAAACCTATACTATATTAATACTTTTGGCTACGGATTATATAATGTGGGAACTACAGACCAAACAGGGAACTTTATCAAGTCACTTCAAGCCTCTAATAAGCAAGACAGTGAAATTCGTATACCACCTAATGACGTTCATAACCATCCATGCTCAACGCAGGAATCGAATCCAGATCCTGTTGGTTGGAGAGTGAGTACGCTATCCGCTAATTACATCGGGTTATAATTATTTAAAGCCTTCAGGGAATCGCGGACTCATCGAGGGAGGTCATACCACCCGCATCAGCTGTCATACCGTTTGTTAAATTCATTCTTACCGCATTCATCACCTCCTGAGGCAATCCATTCCAATCACGCACCAGTATGAGAGAAGAAAAAATCTAGCTCTCACCTCCTTTTATACTGCATTCTCAACTTCCATGGATGCCCTCCTCTCCCTACTCCCCATAATTTTAAGGAAAAATTCTATTTACTGATATGACCCTTCATGGGTCATACAGGTGTCAGTATAATGTTAGGAGAATATTCAGAACTTATCCCACCTTCTTTTATCTTATTAGCGTAGCGGACTATTAAAAAAGAATTCCAAAAGAGATCATATTTTGATTTGTAGTGCTTATATTTTTAAATTCTCTTTATTTTAATCGATCATTCTTCAAAAGAAAATATATAGATACCGCGTATCCTTTCGACAAGAGTTGTTGGGGATATTTTCGATTTCTACCTGACCTGCGAAGAGAGCACTTCAAGTTAAGTTTCAATTTAAAAAGATTCTCGAATTTCTTTAGGTTCATCCAGAAGTTCGGGGGGGGGGGTTAAAAAAAGTAAAACAAAAATAAATAACTTCCAATGAGGGGCTACCACCATCTGATCGTGATTTTTCAAATACACAATACATTAAAAAAAAAACTATTAAAAACATTGGTTTTTGAGCCAAGTGGTTTCAATAACCATTGAGTTAAAAAAGTATTTAAAAACCATTTCCTCTACGTGTCACGTTTCTTTTCTTTACTTTTCTTTTTTTTTTTTTTCGTTATGAAATGTAATCAAATGTCAACGCTTCAGTGTCCAGACTAAATTGTGAAGATTTCAAAAATTTTATACTGTCACATACATACTAATGAGCTACACAGGAGGCATTAAAAGGGAAATGTCCTTCAAGTAAGAAGCCATCGTTTCTGTACTCAGAAACGATGGCCTTTGATGAAACTATTCAGGATTATTAATATTAGATAAGGTTACATTATGATTATTACACTAAAACTAGTATAGTTACATTAAGTTATCAAGGCCCAACCAGTTTTAGATGTTTCAAAATATCCACTATTTTAGCATGGTAGGAAAAGCTACGGCAAGTTAAACAAGAAAATGGTTTTAAGGAAATTTCAAGTAGCACGCTTAAGCTTTTCCAATTAAAGCGGAATCTTTTCAACCCTCCATTATATCTGAGAAGAAAAGAAATATTACAAATCTGAATGTTTGTAACAAATTACGCTCTTGTACAACATCCTTGTTTTTGCTCGTATTTGTCTACTACAACAAACCGGCTTTTTCAAGTGAAGGGAGTTAGCCGATCTCACACAGAGGGAGCCAGGTATTTCTTTCTGACAGCTTGCCAGAGAATACGGTTAGTGGATGGCTTAGTGTAGACGTTGGAGAGTGGTTCCCCACTGCGATGAGTCCTGAACATGGAGGAAGGTGTCATGTGATAATAAAGTAAAAACTTTGAAAAAATACAGTTGGTGAGCATGGGAATTTTGAACCAAAAAAAAAAGTGAATAAAAAACATTCTCCCATATTTTAAAATTCCCCGAAAACTCCTAAGAACAACTTAATTCTTCAGTAAATTTCCTATTTTCAGAAGTGATTCTTTTTGTGTTAGTTTAACCTAGTAAGCAAACTATTGCGCAGAGACTAGAGGATTCTTGCGTAGCTATAATAACTATTTCAAACTGTGTTAGTAGAAAGTATGTCTCACGTCACACTAACAATTTGCAGGGTCTACAGAGGTCTGTAATTCCACTCCTTAAGGCGAGTTTGGCAGCTTACCACACCTTGATGTAATTTACAATAATTATATTAATTTGCAATAATTATGCTAATGATTGTGTTTTGCGTGAAACCTAAAGCATGGTGAACTATTATCTTCAATGGGTATGAGTTAAACAATGCTCTGGATGTACTAATGGGTTGTGTATTAACACAGAAACCGATCCTGTTCTACCTTTGAGACCTACTTATAGGACACATAAATAAGGTCGACGTCCGCATCGTGAGAGATTGCAATCTCTATTTGGGATACAAAAGGAGCTGCTTAATAATCCTCTCACTTTCGTCTGCTGAAATAGCGGCTGTCTGTCCCGATCTCACACTGAAGGTCGGGTCGTCAATAACGTTACGTTATCCACCGATGTACAACCCGTCAACCCCTAGCGGCGAGTAGTGACATATGGGCAGCAGGAGCTATAAAACTTCCAGGTGGAATTATAGTAGGAGGTGGTTTTGTGTTTGAAAGTCCATACACGAATGTTGGAGTTATGCAGTCGGTCTTATATACGTTTAGTACGGTACTGACATTTCACCCCCCCCCCATCAATTTCAATGATAATTGTTTGGTAATGAGTTGCAAAACTTGGTAACGTTTGCAAACTGGCGTTGCAAATTCTATAAAGACAGTTACTGAAATTTAAGGTAAGAGTAAATTTGACGATTTTATCACATTTATTTAAATGTATCGGTGTCAAAGTATTCTAAGTGTTTCTCACTCTCTGTGATAAGTACAACTCTAAGATTCGTGAATAATTTAATTCATGGAAAATGATTTTAGCATTTTACTTTGATTTCATTATATATAGCATTTGCATATGAAAGGCATGGATTCGAATTCTATCTAAGATACATGGAATATTTTATAAGCTTTTTCCTTTTAACTGAAATTTAAACTGAATTATCGAATCTCATATGGAGTGGTAGGATATTCCTTCTTATAAACTTGGAATTTTCATCCCACAAATCGGGTAAACCGGCCTTAAAACACATAATATATTTGTCTCATAGCTTTAGTCACTTTGGCCACAACTCTGATCAAACTAAGTATGTGTTAGATTTATTCAGCATGAAAAATTTAAACAGATTTGCAGTACAACAATACAAGACAGAAGATTTTTTTCGTTTTATCTATTATTATATATATAAGTTTCGAAGGAACAAACGTTTACGTGTATAATCACAAGGATATATAAAAGACCAATAATCTATATTGTTGGTCACGCACGAAAAATAAAAAATTAGTTATTGGTTGAAAAAAAAATTCATTCAGCATTTTCCTCTAAAATGCCAACTTCTGGAAAATTTCTAGGAAAGGGGAAAAACAAATTTAATTGAACAAAACTCTTCGGGAAGAGAAAGCATGCAAAAAAGAAGCCTCAACTCTCTTGAATAGTCAGCCTTTGGCTTTTGTTAAATCGACAACATTTATTTTAATTTCGAGTAGTGTCAACAATGTATACCTTGTTGAATCAAGGATCCATATATCCAATAGAATCACATGCTCATGAAATAATGCAATATACAGCAGTAAATATAATGAGATAATAATAAAATGATCTACAAATACTCTCCACACTTAATAGATTGTTGACATCAACATTAAAAAACCGTACAAGTCGTCAAATAAATGTCTCATCACAAACTTTTAAAAGTAAATCTTTTTTTTTTTTTTCATTTAAATAATTTATCAACAATTTCAGTAAAGTGGAGTTACCAAATTATTATATTGTGTTCAGTGGCTATAAAACTATAAATTAAAAATTTCACATTTGACGTCCGTAGACGCCGTATGGTCACTGCCGTACCTCACATGGTTTTGACAATGATGTCTTCTGCTAGAATAAGTGGCGGGGTCGCAGATTCCCTTTCCACACAAAGTTGGTAGGACAATCACAAACGTGCCCGCGGCGGGATTCGAACCCGCAGCCTCTTGGCTGGAGAGCGGACACCACTCGGTCAACCAGGCCGGCTATGATGTGCCGGAATAAATCAATTCGATTTTTTTCCCCACCAGCATCCTGATATTCGCAGTATATTGGTCAATGAGATTTAGTATTTTGTACTAAAATAAAATAACAGCTGGTTTAAAACGGAGCAAATCTATATGAAAACCATAATATACAGATAAAATTTCATTACAAGAAAGGGAAATTGCTCTTTGAACAATTCCAAAGAGCAATTTCCCTTTTATGTAATTTCATTACAAGATTTCATTACATTCAATACAGCATGATCTAGTATTGAATTTTAGACACGAATGCATTCTGTATTTGAATAAAGTAAGTCTAGTTTTAAATTATATAATTCCTGAAGAAAAACAACGAAGAAGAAACACGAAATTTAGAATTGAATACTGTAAATTAAAACGTAATACATGCTTTATGGAATTACAGGTAATATAGAGAGTTGTAAAATTTTTAGTAAGCTAGTAAAAATTTTACTAGCTGAATATCAAGCTAGTAATCTTATTATTTAAATATTAGTTGTTGTTGTTTTTTAAACTTAACTAGGAACATGTCAGAATAAGGAAGGGGTGCATCCAAAAAACTCAGTTATAGCAGAAAAATGACAACTGGTAGGTTAGTGGAATGTTATCTCTGAGATCAAGAATGGGAAGTACCCGTGACTACTTAACCTTGAATACCAGAATCCGAACTATGACAGTCGACTCTTATCGAAAGACGACTAGACTCTCTCCGACATATCCCGACTGGCATACCCTATAAACCATTTTAGAATAACCTTTGGATTTTTATCTCGCATACGGGGATGAATGTTTGTAAAAGAGTTAAACGTGAAATCGTGTTTATTACTCCAAAACCAATATTTTTATGCCCCCCCCCTACTGTTTATTGCATTCCAAAGTACGAGGCGAAATAAATCTCAGACAGATGACAGTTTGGGGGGATTATCTTATCCGTATGAACTTTGTTTTCGTAAAATGTATTAAACTACCCCCAACCCCATTTCTGTTCCTCTGACCTCTAACGTCAGTTTTCGGTTGAACCAACCCATGGAATAATTACTCTTGATATAAATCAGATAACTGACATGATCAGGTCTTCTCATTTCATTCATTAAATATGAACAGTGGGACATTCTGAGACAATCAGCTTTGGTATTTCCTATTTAAATACCTTCAATTAGGACACTATTCCCTTAAATACATTTAAAAAATGCAAACATTATTGCACCGAGCAAGTTATCCAAAACGATATATGGATCATCAATTTCTTGATATGTACCCTTCCACCAAGGGTTTTCAGGTTACTTCTTTTTTTTTTTTTTTTTTACAGTCAACAAAAAGACGTTTCACCTTTTGCAGTACTCGAGGAAGTAAGAAAGTACCCGAAATGTTTTATTTACTTAGTTTTTACTTAGTCGAGTGGCCTTATTGCTGGCAAAATCTCTTTATTTAAGTAAGGTATTTGACTTCGACTAATGAAATGCATTGCTGATTGACGTGATGAACATTGGAGCTCTCTCTCCGATGACTACGTGCACGTAAGATCACGTGTGACATTTGTCTTTTGTAGTGAAAGCACAACAACACAGCAAAAAAACTGCCGAGCAAATGAAGCTTGCGGAGAACAATCAGGACAAGGAGAGTCATTTACATTAATGGACTGAAGAGAACAGTGAAAAAAACCCTGCACTCTTATTCTCGACAATGGAAGGGTAATCAGTACACCTGTATACTGTCTTCTTTCTGCTGACTTCGCTTAACATTGTTTGTTTTTGTTTCCTATCCTCCATCTCGTTAACTACTACTAATAATACCCTCAGTATTAGAAGTAACTTTGCGCATCACTACCCACCTTAAATTGTCACTACAGGTTAGTCCACTTTCAGTTATGTAATTTTCGTATTAAACCAAGCTTCTGCCATTTTGTTTTTGCTACTCTTAGTCACGATAGGTTGTATATCTAAGTACACTGGTACCGTAGATGGGCCAAGAGTTTTAGTATTTATTAATTTTATATATATATATATATATATATATATATATATATATATATATATATAAATCGGAAAAGCCCTATTCTGCGGCCAAACATGGAACATTTTTCGATCCACTTCAGACCTCTACTAAGAAGATGGTCTCACATCGGCGATGAAAACTCAACTGCCATCTAAACACAATCGCAGTTCGAAATTCGAACCCGTATGCTGTTGATTCAACTGGGGAAGAGGGGGATGGATCCGTTAACCAAAATTACTCAGAAATAACATACTTTTGCTACTATAATGGAATGACCAATCTAAATCAGATTTCATTTAAACCACTGAACTTTCCAGAAGACCCTGAAGTCCAAGTAAACAATTCTTTTGTTCTATATATTGTTGTAGCAATAACAAATCCTACGCAGAAAATTAAAATGCATTTATACAGAGCAGTTTTGTATATGGGAACTGAGAAGTATTTTTAATGCTAAGCTGAAATTAGAAGAATTTATGAATTTTCTCTTTCTTCCGTTTTTCAATTGAAAGATATATGCGTCAGTAGGGTTAACACAAACTGTAAAGATGCGTGTGAGGCAAATATACATTGGACTAAGTATGACTGTACACAAATGCGAGGGAGAGAGTACGTAGTTGAAGAATAATTTCAGATTGTTGTTCCTTTTTTTTTAATTCTTGTGAAACTAATGGAATTTTGATTCACGGTTGCAAACTTCTCCAATAGGACGTAATTTTGAATTATCAGTTTCATCAGTCAAACATTGTGTTGTTGTCTACTTCAGAATTGAAACTTGCTTACTCAATGTTTGTTCGTGTCGAAATGTTTGATTAAGGCGATTAGCCGAGAGGGTTGATGGTACAATAAATAAAATGTCAAAGGTTATATAGTTGTATTCTGCCAAAGATGTCACGGCCAAATACAATCCAAATTACTGCTCTGATAAAAGGAAATTAGTTTTGTTTTATAGACGTTTTTAACCTCCAATTACTTGCGCTATGGTTTTGCATTTATGGGTGAAGGACAACTACAATTTTGATTGCCTTCCTTCAGGCAGGAGGAATAATCATATTTTTATTGCTTAAACCATTTTGTTTGTCTTATTTATGATGTATAAACATACATCGCTATGGAAGAAACATTAAGACCTTAAGGCCGAGAAATAGAAATGAATGCGCCATCAAAATGTCTAGACAGCAAGTTTTAACGATGTTGGTTGTAATTAACATCCTGGTTAAAATGACGTCCTCGGAGGGGAAAAAAATATCCAACTTGATTCACTAGCAAAGCACGTTCGTTCTGGGATAGTCAGAAATGTTCTGATTGTCCCAGAATGCTCTCTCTCTAATTTCAATGGACACTTTCTGCCAGTAAGGACAGATGATTAACCAAACGTCTCATGATACTTTATATAATGCATCACTCTTAATTTCCATATTTATTGAAATAATTTCAGATTGAATAATACAGACTTTCTCTCTTGTTTGACAATACTTCGCATTGATATCACAAAAAATAAAAATAAATAAATAAATAAATCCATCCACTAACTTAACTTTCTTTCGGAATTTCTGTAAGGAAAATAATCTTATCCCCACTCGTACCACTTATTGGTTAAAATCCTGAACGCCAGAAAGCAGAACATTGACTCAGACAAGCTAATCCTCAGAGGTGATACTCTCGGAGGATGAGTATATTTTGCTTTTTATTTGCGTGTATCCACAGACCAGTTTTTTTTTTATTATTATTTTGCGGGAAAAGAACGAATATCAGGAAGCAAATTCGTGTTTTTTTTTAATCGCAAGTCTATCACTAAACAATAAGTTCTTTCAGAAAGCACATCATATTAAGAAACAATAGAAAATCAATCAAATGTGGAACATCGAACATTATTTCTGCACTGCATGATAAACAAATGCAAAGCAGAAAAAAAAGTAGAAACCAGACTATAGTTAGTACCTGGATAGAGATGAAAAGTAACGTCTTGAGCGGAAAAGATGCCATTTTTTTTTTTGGAAGCCGAGGATGCTAAGAAAGGGATGTATTTGTGTCTGGAAGCGCTAAGGATAAGCATCAACGCGAGAGGAGAGAAATGATCTTGATTCTAGAGCTGAGCGTTAAACATTGACTGTGACAAGTTTGTCATCGCGCCACTGAAAGATGGCATGGAAAGAGTTGTGACATGTGCCCTTCTTTGAAGGGAAAAAAAAAAAACTTCGAAGACTTTCTAGGTAAACTTTACAAGCGTTGTTAGTTAGTCGTTTCTCATACAGCGGAGGGTTTTTTCCTCTTGCAAAAAAACAGGGGGAAGGAAGAGAACCAGCTGAAGAATAGGCAAACCAACATAACACTGTCCAAACACACATTGATAGATATGAGGAATATTATTTTCTTATTTGATTTTCTCGCAGACTAAACCACAATTTTTCCAGCTACCAAGCAAAAGAGCGAAAAAGGGATGGGAATAATTAGATGCGAAGAGAATACAAGTTTTCTAATTTAACGTTTTAAAATACAGCAATAAGCCTTAATTAATGCTAACAGTAATTCAAGTTGCCATATGACTATTAAGAACGGGGATGTTTTTGAAACCGGTTAGTGTAAAACGTTTGCTAAGTTATGACCAAAACACTCCTACAGAGAAACAGAAGGATTTACCTTTTTTGGGTGTGATAGTGGGATGCCAGCAGTAGGAAAACAGTTCCATGAATCAGCTGATGGAAAGAAACATCAATCAATGTGTGTGTCTAATTCAAACGTTGCTAATCAAGAATTTCAAAACTGATATTCCATCCATAAATAAGTTTTGGTGTGGCAATAATATTCGGATTATTTCTTGACAGGATCAGAAGGTATTCCTTATCGGCACTGAGCTTGATAAATCATCTTGGATAAGCCAACAGAACTAGATGATGATTAAAATAAAATCACCAGAAAAAGTTGCATTCCTGAAGCAATGAGGCCTCTAATTCTCAGAAAGTGATGTGCTTCTCTTAACCGTGATTTCTAGGGTTATTTATAAATAACTAAAATCAATAACTATTCGTAAAACAATCTACACTAAGACTTCGGTAATTCTGCATTATACACCTATAATGGCAGATCTTGTACCACTGTAAACATTCCTTGAATACTTATGTTAATCACTTAAATTGCGTTAACTATCTGCGTGGAACTCTGCACAGTAGAAAGGATAGAAAAGCTTTAACATACCCTAGAAGAGTGCTAAGAAGAATACCCCGGAAGCTGTCATGGTAGGGAATCTTGTTTTCAAGGGGGGAACCTATCGCCGGGAATGAAAAATCATTATTAGACTTATTCAACATGCTCATAGGATTCTTACTGAAAATCTTAGGTCAAATCTCATTTTATTGCTTCATTTTAAAAGCCCGATTATCACTTATCCTTTTTAAGCATGAACCATTTATCAATTTTCCCACATCGGTATGGTGAAACTGATTAGCCAGAGTCTGTGGTAATTACCCATCTTTGTGTGGACGTTTATAGCTCTATAAATGGATAATAACACCTGTGAATTAAAAATAACGGAACTAAAAACCACTTGAATGCAATACAAAGACTGGTTATGGAGCATCTAGCGCACAGAGTTGCAGCAAGCGTTACACATTCCAAATGAGACAATTTTGTTACTCAACTCTGAATTAACTAATCTCAAACAACCGTTTTCAAGAAAATTGTTTAAAAAGTCATCCTTGAAACTCTCGACGAAGTCCAAAAACAAAATTAAAAAAAATATGGTGGATTGTAGCGGCTTTTACACATTAGCATTTGAAAGTTTTCAAAACATAAAATTGAAGTGCTGGTCATCATCAACAAATTCCAGATTAGTTTGCTTTGGTCGAGATTACGGTCGAAGCAACCAAGGCCAGCGTATTATATTTGTTTAATCCAAAATCCTCCACTATCGTATGAGACCGGTTTAACTGGCCTTCATTTGAAAAGTCCTTTTAAAAAGATTGTTCGTATCTTCGACAGAATTCGAACTCGGGCCTTTCGAAACCAAACGGAAGAACGGGAAGAAATTTTCAGTAGTTTCAAAGTGAATGATATTTTTCCAGATTTTAATGAACATTAAAATTTAACGAAACATTAATATAAAATTAGCTGCCGTGAATAAAAACAATTGTCGGCCCCTCTTAATATGAACACCATAAAATAAATTACAACATATAGGAAGAGGAAATGAGCTCTTGAAAATAAAAACTTGTTTTTCGAATCCAATAACGTGACAAACAGTGCAAAAGATGTGGTAACTTATATAAGTAAGTTTTTCCAGTTAACGAGCGCGCTCGTTAACTGGAAAAACGGCCTTGTCGATGTCAATGATCTTCAATCTTTGCCATCACAGTTGAATCCAGCAAAGTGCCTAACACTATCTGTTATCACTAAACGGTAGGTTATATGCTAGATATCAAGAATCTGATGTAATTTCTTGTGTCTAAAATAATATTTCGTTTATTTTAATTGCTATTAAATTTATGATAAATCTAATATTTAATACTGATATTTCTAAATACGTTTCCAAGGTGGAAAACTATTTTTCTCGTAAATCTATCTACGTAACATGTTTTAACTTAAAACATTTATTTATTTGGCAATCCTGCCACTTTGGATCTTCAACTGGGCGGTGAAAATCATTATTACTTGAAGATTCACGGATATTTATGCCATAGTGGGATTCGAATCTATAGATTGTAGGCTTGAAAGTGAAGATACTATCCACCTCGAATAACTAGGCCGGTTTAATTTATTTTCTTCAAACACAATGAAACAGATAGTGCAAAGTGAAAGCGAGTTTCAAGAAAGCAGGTCGTGAAAAACAGACCAGTTCGGTAAGGGTTGTCAGGTGAAAAAGGTTGAGCACCACAATGTTCTTTTTTTTGTTGTTGTTTATAAAAGAAAGGCGAGGCTTAACTCGTGCTGCAGTTAGAATGTAAAGAAATGACATCTGAAAACTGGTTTGCAAGGAAAACTAAAAACAAATGTCAGTATCAAGAGTCACGGCAGTGACTCTTAAGTCAAGTACTGTAGTGGGTCACTGCTACTCTTGTTTCAAGAATCGGTAGGCTTTAAATTCGACCTGCTGTAACTCTAGGTGAATATTATTTGTCAGCCATTTTTTCTTATTTGACAGATATTCACCAGGGCAGTGTGGCAATTGTTAAATCCAGGATAATCAAAAAAAGGGAAAAAAAGAGAGAAGCTAGAACACTTTAAAATAGCAACAAAAAATAAATGTATTTTTTTTTTTTAGTTCTCCTCTTCGCAAATATTTTCATGTTGCACTGTTCAGCCGCTATCCACCAGATGTGAAATATACTCATTTCTTAAATGGCTTCAGCCTAGGAGTATTGTTGGGTCAGGAAAATAGTCGCTTCCTGTTTCAAGCACTTCTACAGATAGTATCATTCAATCAATTCATGGCAGTTTACCGACTGTTTATACTTGATCTAAAAAAATATGTAATATAAAACCATATACAAAAAATAAGTCAAGTACTGAGAAAACAGGAGAATGGCTGCAGATTAGAATCAGTTACAGCATATCGAATTTAAGGCCTGAAAATAAGGGGTAGCAGTGACTCACTACAGTACTTGGCTTAGTGTCCAAGTTATTTAGTAATTTTTTTGCCTAAAAACTACAGGAGGCATATGGTGCTCAGTTACTGGCATGGCAGGTGGAGATTTGCCTTTGTCATCTATGCAAGAGTTCGAGCAGTGATGCTAGGAAGTCAGTTTTATCTTTGGTTGAGGTAACAGAAGTTCCATCAGGATGAAAGAGAAGTGGAAGTGTGGGTGAGCAAAAGTGGCGTTCGACGGTCTTAGCATAGCTTCCATTTAGACAAGGCTATTCTACTGATAACTGTTTTGCATTTGCTGCATGCTTTGCGGAAGGCGAATTTTTTCTTCAGCTGCTTTCATACACTTTCTGTTGAACCAGGACTTGGGAGAGTGGACGTGGATTTTGGTTAGAATTTTGGTTAGGCGTGCACGTCAGTTGAGGATAATTTCTGTCATTCGTTCGGAGCTGTGGTTAGGGTCAGATGAGCGAAAGGAATAGTTAGACAATGAAAAGGAGCAGAAATTCCACAAGTCGTCCCACTTGGCATCTTAGTAGGCCAGAGGATGCGAGGTCGGGAGTAGTTTGAGGGAAGGGCGTCCTGTGAGACAGGAGACTTTGCACAAGATTGTAGTGCGTTTTGCCGAGAGAAAAGATAACGTCTATGGTGTATCTGGAAGGAGAACTGGTTAGAAAAAGAGATCAAGATTATGAGAGTGAAGAGGGTCATGAAGAATTCGTGTAGGTATATATGATTTACGTTAGGTAATAGCTTATAAACAAATTGTTCCGCGTCTCGTCCAGTTTCGTTGTAGAAAAGGGTAGCTAGCTGAAACTGAAAGTTGAGATCGCCTAGGAAGATGACTTCGCTATTCGGGTAGGTGGACTGCAGAAGCTCGAGCTTCATGGAAATGAAACGAAGATGTCTCAGTGGTTATCAGAGTTTGATTGATTGATCTCATCCATCCCTTCAGGATGGAGAGTCCACAATCAGGGGTTCACAAAGGTTTTTTTTTTTTTTTTTTTTGCGGCCAGTTCGTCACTCCTTGCTGCATTTAAGAGCAATATTCATGACTGTAATTCGTGTGTATTCAGGGAGCTGGTTTGCCTGTTCTGGGGGACAAAAAAACCAGAGTTTCCGGGTGAAAACCCCCCTATCCCAATATGAGACCGGCTAACTCACCTTTGTCGAAAGAGACTAGATAAAGATTCCTCGCGTCACTGATGGGAATCGAACAGAGGTCTTTCCGACCAAAGGGATCCAAACTTGCAGTTACCCAAACTGCAAGTGATACTGAAAGTCATTTATGTTGGTGTTGATTCCACGGATTTTAGTGGATGTGAAAGTGAGTTTTTATTGTGGAAATTTTGGTATGATTGGTATGTTGCGATTGATTGCTTTGTCTCTTTTGTTAGAATTAGTTTTTGAGGGAGATTTATTTTGTCGCATTGTCACTCTCATTGTTTGCATGATTCGTCATAAGTTCGTTCTTTAGATGGAAGAGCAGAGAAGGGACACCTCTATTCAATGTGTGTTGGTGTGTGTGTGTGTGTAGATAGAATGGAGAATGGCGCATAATCCTGCTACCACATATTTGGGCAGTTTGGGATTATGCGGTAGTTGACCGGGAAGCCGCCTAACTCGTTACTGACGGGTTCAGGCACATGCACTATCTAGCGGCGGGAATGCGCACCAGTTAAAGGATGCACCCTCGAAATGAAAGACAATTTAGTTCTCTAAATATATTTGGTATCCCCGTGAAAGGTTTCCTCACTTCACTGAGAAGAAAGGGGGGGGGGGACACAGAAACAGGAATACTTTCTCTGACACCAGACATGGAATTTTCTACTTCAGGCCTCCAATAAGTCGGGTAGTGATACTGGGAAATGAAGGTCATCTACCACCTAATGGTCTAGTAGCATTTCCTCCATCTGGAAAGGTATAGAGGGAATACTCGCTGGGTTCGCCAAAGCCCATTCTTTGGAAAGCCCACACCTGGGAAGACGTAGGTTAACTTGAGAAGGAGTGGCTGTATATTATACAATGTCGGTTCATTAGAGGTCTATGGCATGCGGTTGATTTTTTAACATGTTTAAAAAGATCATACACAACTTGAAAAGCGACGAATTACTTCTTGGAACACTTACTCACTGAATCGAATTTAAATCAGCTAATGACGACTTCGAGTTTTAATTTGGTTGGTTGTTTGGAATAACAACTGAGGCTATGAACCAAGTGTATTATGTCTGTTAAGCGAGCATGTTCCTGGTCGATTTGACTATTTTGAGGGGACTTGTGACTCGCATTCAGGTGGAAAGCCTGATAAAGATTCTTCGCGCCACGAACGAGATTTGAACCCAGGTTTTTCCAACCAAACGGCTAGAATTATAGATTCCAAATAAATCAAGCATGCTAAATTTTTTTCGAAAGATCACGACTACAAAAAGAAGGTTTTATTCAGGTGCAGTGTCAGTGTGTATATTTACAGATATTCCTGTCATTTATTATATGACTGACTTCACAACAGGGAAGAGAACAATGTAGTTCTTGTTCTCATACTAAATAATATATATTTATGAAATGATCTATTCTCAAGATTTTTAAACTTTAACATCGCAGTCTGTTACTGATTAGCAATTCTTGAGACGAGTCGCATTAAATTATTTTATAAGTACCTGGAAATAATGAGATCCTATAACAAATAGGTTTGTCATTTCCGGTTGGGGAGCTACCCTCAAATGTGTCATCTAGTTCTAAAATATTTTTTATCGCTTTCGCTGCCATTCAAATCCACGACAGTTTTATAGCCTATGGTCATTAGTAAGCCAATAAGTCTACTCCTAAGATCAAGTATACCTCTGCAGCTGACATCTGTTGAATACTAATTATGTCATTCTATTTCCATCATGGCATTGATTAATATGTTATAGAGTTGAGTTCAAGTCTCCTTATTCCGTATATGGTGCACAAAACAGTGTTAAAAAATGCACATATAGGAAAAAGGAGACTTTTTCCTATATGTGCATAGAAATTTTAACCATAGGTAGTCCTTCAATTTCCAAAATGGAAATTGAAGCAGTATATAAGTCTGAAGACTTATATGCTGCTTCAAAAAGCGAGTTTGGCGACCTTCAGCAGCTACGCGAAAACATTCCAGAAGATTAGTATGATAATATACTTCATTTGATTGAAGATAGGAGCAATTTACGCATGATTCTTTCAGTAACTGTGTGAAATAAGAATTATTAGCATTTACCTGGTCCTCGATTCGAAGCAATAATTTAAATTAATAAATTTAAATTTATTAATTTAAATTTAATTTAATTCAAAGTGTTTTGATATTAAGGAGGCAATCCTTAATATCAACACACTTTGCCCCTTGATTACAAAATGCCCCCCCCCCCAAAAAAAAAAATTTTTTTTTTTGCTACAAACAGGATTAAAATCCAGATCTCTTACCAATTAAGTAAAACACTGAGAACATTGTGGGAATATCAAAATCTTGGCCAGTTTGTGTAAATTCTGTTCAATTAAAATGCTGAAACGTTCACATTTCAAAAATTAAAAATGATTTCAAAAATTGATAAACCTTACTCCACACAACTCACCTTGAGTTGTGTGGTTGTGCGGACATATTACAGGTAAAGTCTTCACTCGAAGAGGCGAAGACTTTACCTGTAATGCTTCACCTCTAAATGAAGGGAAAAGTAATGGGCTGAAGAATGTGTGCCCCGAATATTTTATATCAGCAGCCAGCTTACTTCGATAAATAAAATGCAATTAGCACATTTCGGAAACATTGAAAGCGAATTGATAATAACAACATGGTTTGTTTCTCCAGGAACAGAATTTTAATTTAAAAAGAAAAAAAAATCACTCGAAATGGAGCCAGTCCTTCTCGGTCATTAGGTGGAATAACAAAACTAATTTAGTTGGTAATTTAAGGAAATATTATCGTATATATTTTTCTGACAAATTGCGTTTTAAGGAAAAAAAAAAAAATCTTGTTATAGGTAATTTACATTAATTCTCCATCGACTTCCCAGCAAACAAGTCAATGAAACCGGAAAATTCTTGTCCTAGAATGAATAAGCTATGCAGGGTGACCCTGACCCTTGGTCATTAATCACCCTGACACTTCAGTGTTTCTCTGAAGCAACGATGCTGTTTTTGTTTTGAAACATGTAATTATTTATCATATCAGCGATGCAACGCAACAAGACCGTTATTCAAACTTCCTTGAAATCAGCTGACATATAGAGAAACAAAACCGAAATAGTTCTTGGAAATTTGTGATTTGTTTACTATCATATCCTAATAAAGAAGCATGATACGAGGTTATTTTTAGACAGTATAATGATGTTTCAATCCAGATAGGAAACCCACACGCAATGTTTCAGGGGACTTCTCCACTTAAATTTTCGGTGTTGTCGACTATTCTTTAATAATAATAAAATAAGATATCTAAAATTTCGTTTACCAATAATACTTACATTTTTTTCTTTTAATTCTGTTGTCATAAACGTTATTGTCTATGAAACTGGAACCCCTCCCTCTTTGGGTTGAGTAAAATAATTTCACAAGAAATTATACGAATATTCTGTTCCTTTTACATGTCAACTATGAGTGAGTGCTTACACTAGGATTTTACAATATATAATAAAGGCAAGTGTTTTCACTTCTGAAAACGCTTTTCATTATATAAAAGGACACGTGAATTTATGTGCAAGTATTTATCTTCATTATTATTATTAACCTGGTATCTCTATTGAGCACAAGACTCACGAGAGGTCCATACTAACAATTATTGACACAATACCAATCACCTCTCTCTTCTTAAACTGATTCCCATACAAAGCACTGACTACCCCTTCTGACAACTCATTCGCCACTTTCATATATATATAGCTTACATCTCTGCTAAACTACACTTTTACTCAAACTTCGAATGATCAAATCCGTCCTCATACGAAACATAATTGCACGGATTGAAATCATCTTTGTTACCCACCTATGAAACCTCGCGCTTCTACATCCCAAGAAACCCAAGGACCAAATCTGGGCACAGTAAACAAGATACGGAAGTATCAAAGCCTTATAAAAGAGGGATAAGGACTTCTTTGTTCCTACTGGTCAGCGTGGTTTTAAGCATTCCAAGCGATTCGCTGTGTTGTTTTTCCCATTTTTGCAATATGGCCCTGAATGACAGGGAACTTCAGTTTACTGTCAACTTAAATACATCTTCCAAGTAAATAACTTCACATTTAGCCACACAAAAAGAAATATTATTATCCTTTGCCCACAATCTTATCTTATTCGAGTCATCCTGAAGAATTTATCTTTTATTTACTATTGCTCTCCTTCAACTTATCAGCAAAAATTGAACATTACTCATTATATTATCTTAAGTATCATTAATGTAACGATTAAACAGCAATGGACCAAAAACAGTCTTGTTGTACACCACTAGTCATTTATTCTTTGATTCTGCTCCACCATACTTGATGTCTGACAACCATCCTCTTATCCATCTCACCAATTCCATATCAATCGGCAGTTATTCCAGTTTATCATTATAACAGATTACCATTTGGTATCCTGTCAAATGCTTTACAAAGTCCAAGAATAACAGTGTTAGCATTGCTTTATCAGTCTCGACAGTCACTATTACAAAATACAGGATAAACTGCTAAGGTAAGATACCCTTAACTCATGGTGCCCTCTGTAAAATGTCCTTATCCACCCATTCTTAAATTCTGGCTTTAACGAACTTTTCCAAAGCCGTAACCATCGCTCCTGAGACAGTAATAGGTCTGTAATTTTAAGTTTCCGTTTTGGCTCAGTCTTTATGTAATGATACTATCTTACCTTCCTACCACTCTCTTGGGATTCTATCAGAGCTGAGACTTAAATTAAACAGCATGGTCAAAAGGTAAGGCCAGTTCCCTTGCTCATGATATATTATATTTATGTAATATTATATTTTAACTCACATAAAATACCCTTTCCCGTTCCGCATTCAATAAACAGCGCTCTTCAGCAGAAGACATGTTAGCCGTTTGAGGCTTAGGTGAGGGGTGGGTGAGAGAGTAGTAAGCGCACTCAATGAGATTGGTACAACAGAGCGGCAGTTGAAGCCGAAAGCCTCATTGGTGTTTTACCCTCCGAGAAGGCTTACAGAGTAGCTGCATGTTCCTTGTCGTGGACGTGTCTTATTGGTTATTGTAAGAGAAAATGAAATGATAAATGCTGGAAGTCGTGGATGCATAATAAGTTTATTAAGAAATTCATTTCCTAGCCGAAGTTTTTCCGGAAAGAAAGCGATCATAGACCCATTCCTAGTTTAACCGATATGATAAGTGAAATGTACAGTACACAGATGACACATACCTAACACTTTGTTGAAGACCACGCTCCGCCACTTTATCTAACCTTGCGGAGTGCACATTATATACAAAAAAAAAAAAAAACGAGAGTGGGAACCTTCTTGAAGTGCATGAAATGATTCTAAAAAATCTTCTTGATAAGAATAATGAAAATCGTGTTAAAGTTAACATCTTTCTTCGTTCAGTTAAAAAAAAAAAAATTGAAGGAAATCTTCGATTAGTTCTGAATAGGACACAGCTGGATCGTTTACTGTGTGTACGCACGCGCACACACAGTAAACTGTACTTGCATTTTTTATTTCGAAAAGCTAAATATTTTTTTTTTTTTGTTTTTAAAAACTTCCAAAGTTTAGTCAATAACGACAATACCCTTTGTTCGAACCCAAGTCCTTTTAGTTGAAAAGAGTTGGGTTCGAAGTGAAGAATTTTAAGCGCTTTTCAACTAAAGGTGAGTTAGTCAGGTCTCAGATGGAAATGGAGATTTCCATCTGAGACCTGATGGAAATCTCCTTTGCGGGATGAATTTTTCATCCCGCAAAGCAGACCAACCTGTTTGATCACGCGTAATTTAGATATACAAAACGCTGGCGTTAGAGAATTTAGTTGTTTTGAGGTACAAAATTGTTTCCGGTAGAGAGAGCTACGATGTCTGTAAAAAGTCAACGTTCAGTGTCGTGGTGGGAGAATTCAGGCAGTGCTAAGGCCAGTCTGTGTTAAGTGGAAATCCCCCCGCCCGCCCCAAATTGACAGCCATAATACATGTAATGGTATTGCCCCGGCGATAATGCGTTGATTTTTTCTTATAACATTTCGAACTTTTTCACTTGCATTCACTTCACAATTCAGGTTTCATTTATTTAAAAAAAATTAAAAAATACATTTATTAATTATTATCTGTCTGTTAAATTTAAAAAGATCATAAAATAAGAGTGCTCTATAACTCGTTTTTCGTTCCCCCCCCCCCCTCGACTTGTTTTTCTTGAAATGTGAAAGAACGCCCACTGGGATGTAGTTGTAAAACATGGAAAAAAGGAAATCATTTCGAATAGTGCAATGGTGATTCCAGGGAGAGGGTTACCTCCTCTTTCTCGGGATATCATTGAGGGGAGGGGGGAAATCATTGTGAATTTCTAGATTCCGTCCCCCTGATATCTCGAGAAAGAGGAGGTGGCCTTGCATACTGCAACAAAACAGGGAATGGAGGAAAATAGTTAAATTAAACTACAACATTTGAAGGGGAAATCTCACAACGTTCAGGGAATTATTTTTCTGTTTAATATTATGAGTAAAAACAGTAGTGACTTAAACGAGTTAAAAGTTGACATATTGTTTACAAAAATCGAGTTTAAAATCATTGTATTGAAGTAGCTGCACAAACAATTAAAATACGTTGATTTATGGAGGAAATAATACTATAAAAACATATTTAGGTAGTGTTGAGTTTAGGGAATATTAAATACGATATATCAGTATACCAAGACTTCCTCGTATATTTTAGATTTCCTCATATTTCAGCAAATAGAAGGGGAAGTCCAACCCGGTAAAAACACATCTGGTATCCCTTCCAAAGTTCTCATTCTACCAGAAGACAATTATCAATTTTATTTACCTTCAGCTGAAAAAAGAAATCCATTTCATCACACAAATAAAATGATAGCTATACATTAGTTGTACTGAAGGTATTTCAAATATCTCTGTATCACAGCTGAAAAGAGTAGTCTAATTAGCAGTGCTATCAATGCAGAATGCGTCCTTGACATTGCAGATGCATATCTGCAAGCGTTTTTCATGGCAAACTTAACATAACATTAGTTAAATTTTCCTTTATTAATGGAGGTTAGGCACTCAATTATTTGGAACACGTTGACGTAGCATCTCTCAGATGCAAGTTAGTGCTTAATACAGAGGTTGCGAAACAATACTCAATGACAAATGGCTCTTAGCCAAGTAACAGCTGTTATAAGGTCCTAGATTACATCCCATCTATGACGCGAGATTCCTCTAAGTTTTTCAGCTGACGTCAGTTAGCTAGTTTCAAAACAGGCAAACCGGTCAGAAAACATACCCAGTTAACAGACAAAATACACTGGTCCCATTAAGTTACTTCGTATTTATGATTCTACGGGCTTAGAATCATACAACCACAGTACACACAGCTTCCATCCTTAGGGTAACTAAATTCACAGTAACCTCGATAAACATCGCGATTTTAAATTACTTCTAATTTGCACCACTTTAGCTGAGCGGACAGCGTGTTTGTCTAATTAGCAGTGCCAATTAGACATTTATGGAGGAATCCTCGTTCGGGTTTCAATCCACAAACATGCATGTTTGTGAAAAATCTTTACCTGGCAGACGATTTTCGTCACCTGCTGTGGTTCACTACAGGTCTAAAGTGGCTGGAAGAAGTTCCTCTAGAGAGCGAAGTTATCTCTTAGCCTACCAAACAGTACAACGTGCTATAGGTTTCTCAACTATTTTTAGTAGGATTGATATAAAAATCGTCTTAATAATGATTATCGATAGGTCAGGAAAAGAAAATTCTCTTACTATGGCAAAATAACAATGGCAAAAGCCTAACTAAAGTTTCGTGGGGAAACTGAAAAGAACTCAAGTTGCTATTTGTCCCATTCACTCTTATAATGTGCCCACTTGATTTACAACATTAATTTCGCATTTTTCTTTCCTTTGCTTAAACTGTTTTCTTTTAGTTTGCGTTTATTCTTATTTCTTCTCAAAACCAAACCAGATCCATACCACTCTAACAATTTCTTTTTCAAAACACGTAGCACACAGCAAGGGTTGCAGGTTAAATGACAGTAATGATTTTGTATGTCAATCTTATAAACGAAATTTTATAAAATCTATAGCAGCACATCGGTTCCTTCGATAGGCATATAATTATCTCACTACCAGTGAAGCATTATCACAGGCTACCAAATAAATCCATCATTTCAGTTTGTGCTATTGCAACAATTAAAGAATCAGAAACCAGCATGGCGGACATGAAAAAGACTTAACGCCGAAAATAAATCCAAGAAACAATCGGGCAGACAAATCGATAGAAAGCATATAATAAATTTAGTTTTAATCCTTTATCCAAGTGCGTGCAAACAAAGTTTGCGCCTGAAAGTATCTTCAGGACTGGGGTAAAGTGGTACAACATCGGGCAACTCCTTGCAAAGGTGGAGCAAGATACCAACACTCCTATCTCAGTATCTCCCATAATGCAAAACACACCTCCTTGCGGATATGTATAATGTTATGCATTAAGGGAAGGGCCACTACCCAGACTAGTTTCGACCTTTATTGAGGTCTCTTCGGTGGGAGCCAGGCCCAGATTTGGAGATACTAGGCAGAAGCAATGGCAGGTCATCATTACCAATAGGAGTTGCCACCTCTTTATTAAATTACTCTGTATTTAGAGAAAGATGTTGAAAGTTTATTTTTCACTTACCCCAGTCCTGAAGATTTGTACTACCTTACCCCAGTCCTGAAGATACTTTCAGGCACAAACTTTGTTTGCACACACTTGGATAAAGGATTAAAACTAAATTTATTATAGTCTGACCAAGTGAAAAATAAACTTTCAAACCGATAGAAAGAGTTATGTGTTCCTATGTTTAGAGGAAGTAGAACGATGGTGGCTAGTTTCAACAGAACAATACTTATGAGAATAACTACAAGCAACTAGGTTGGGTAAATTACTGATGACATTATTAAGGCTATGAATCTACTATATTTTGTATATTATAACACGCGTTCGAATCTTGTTAGTCAATGAGCCCCTATACAGCTTTTTTTTTTTTTGTGATCCTATCAACGAGAGGCTGTTCAATCCTATAGTATTTCTTAGTGCAGTAGATAGGCAGAAAGTTAATGAAAAAGAAGAACCCTGTCACTATGATAACGTAGTTAAAATGTAACTACATTATCGTCACAACCTTCGGCGCCAGGGACCAGCTATTCCGTTTTAAGTGAGCACTGATTCTCTGAATATTTTGTTTCGCCTGAGTCACCCTACAGCCAGAAAGTCATCCATTCACTTGTCAAAAGTTAGGGAAAATCGATAATAAATCAACAGATCAAAATTTACGAGAGAATGATTTCGCATTTCCACCCCCCCCCCTCCAGAATTGGAGTCTGTGGTAAGCGATTCTAATATATTTCGTCATTGTGAATAAAAATGCACAGTGCCAGTCATTTTTTTTTAATGAAGTAGCTCAGAAGTTAATGCAATTAGTAATGATCGCAAACATCAGTGTTGTATGTAACCATAATTAATGACAAAATCTTCAGTATTTTGAAATTAGTGACTGTGAGAGAAAATGAAAATTCTATTGCAACGAGTATAAATTTCAAATATTACATTTGAAATAAATAAAATGAATTGTTTAAGTTCAGCAAAAAATAAAGTAACTTCTCTATGCTTCAAGAGCTGAATAGATATTGTTTTCGCCGCTAAATGCGTACTTGACTTTTCAATCCAACGCTCTTCCTTTCTCCAGACATCAGGTAGTGATTTACCATGATCCTATATCCACCAATATTGAGATCAGTGGATCCAAGAACTACTCGGTTATGTCTGGAAGAAGACGGATTGAAAATATACGAGTTCGACTGGAAGCAATAGGATAAATATTTTTACTTTAGCTACCAGAAGTATTCTCAAAATTATTATTATTCGAAGTTTCGCTGAAACCTTTTACCATTAGGCTATTGGAATCCATTCTAAATAAATAAATAAATAAACAACATGCATCGTCAGTAAACTGGCAATTCCTCTAACGTGGACATTATCTCCTCTCAACCACTCTCGCGAGGAGTGTGCAAAGTGACGTTTGCTTTGGGTTGGAAATACCTGGGTTCTAATCCCATCTAGGCCATGAGGAACCTTTATAAAGACTTTACAACTGATAATGGGTTAATTGATCTCATATTGGGAGGAGAATTTTCCTCACTAAACTCAGGTTTTTCCTTCCGCAAAACAAACCGCTGGAGCATTCACACATACATTTAATAGATAATATATTGACCCATAGACCTAGTTGTTTCAGTTGCAATTTCGACCGATGTCACTTGAATCTTTACCGCACACTTCACACATGCTGTTGTAACTGAGCAGGAAGATTTCAAGATTAACTGACGTTTATGGTCCAAAGAATAATCATATTGTTTTCATTCAGAATGACCGAAGTTCATTCATGCAGTGAAATGGGGTTTTTTTCTTCAAATAAATAAAAATAACATAATTGAGCATATTAATTAAAGAATCTATCAGATTGTCTACATAGTTTGACAAATAAAGAATTCGAATCTGCAGCTATGGTTTTGAAATAAGGCTGAAATAACAAATGCTATAAGATCAGTGTATTGTTTGTTGTGTTGTAATTTTCTTGTTTGGAGAACAATTGGATCCCAATAATTGTATCCCAAGTCTTTCCCACTTAAAAGATATCGTCAATACCCACTGAGCTACTTCTGATCGTCAGATTTTTGGACCATAAACGTCAGATTAACTGACGTTTATGGTCCAAAGAATAATCATATTGTTTTCATTCAGAATGACCGAAGTTTATTCATGCAGTGAAATGGGGTTTTTTTCTTCAAATAAATAAAAATAACATAATTGAGCATATTAATTAAAGAATCTATCAGATTGTCTACATAGTTTGACAAATAAAGAATTCGAATCTGCAGCTATGGTTTTGAAATAAGGCTGAAATAACAAATGCTATAAGATCAGTGTATTGTTTGTTGTGTTGTAATTTTCTTGTTTGGAGAACAATTGGATCCCAATAATTGTATCCCAAGTCTTTCCCACTTAAAAGATATCGTCAATACCCACTGAGCTACTTCTGATCGTCAGATTTTTGGACCATAAACGTCAGATTAACTGACGTTTATGGTCCAAAGAATAATCATATTGTTTTCATTCAGAATGACCGAAGTTCATTCATGCAGTGAAATGGGGTTTTTTTCTTCAAATAAATAAAAATAACATAATTGAGCATATTAATTAAAGAATCTATCAGATTGTCTACATAGTTTGACAAATAAAGAATTCGAATCTGCAGCTATGGTTTTGAAATAAGGCTGAAATAACAAATGCTATAAGATCAGTGTATTGTTTGTTGTGTTGTAATTTTCTTGTTTGGAGAACAATTGGATCCCAATAGTTGTATCCCAAGTCTTTCCCACTTAAAAGATATCGTCAATACCCACTGAGCTACTTCTGATCCGCAGCAATTTCGATAGATTTTCACCAAGAGTTGGTAATGTTTTTATAAAAAATTTCTGAATCATCTTCCTCAACAGTTTATTCCACTACTACTACCACCACCATCATTTCCTTTCATATTATGAGCAATCCTAACTCTTTCATTGTCATCCGCAAAACTGCACTTTCCGGTTTATGTTTCATGTTTTCATCTTGTACATAATGCTGACTTCCCAAACAGGAACTTAACGCAATGGGCCATTTACAAAAGTCAATGATAAGTTATGTTTTTAAATTGTAATATTGTCATTATGTCTCATAATTGTAATTTAAAAAAAAAAATCGGGAAATAACACCTACGCATTAATTTAGGATATACCTGGGAGAAAGAGAATATCTTTTCGAAAAATTCCCCTCCATTTGTACTGAGTTGTCATTAAATTCAAATACTAGCATTCCACTGGAAATTCTTTCGGGTTGAAGCAACTGACGTTTTTCTCTCACAAACAAGATAAGTATTGAACAAAAATTTCCCCAAAGTGAATAATGTGCTTGTTAGAAGATCGAATACTCGCAACATAAGGATATTCCATAATTATTGACAGAAGGACACTAGCAACTTATGTTATCTATTAACATTACTAGTGCACCGCTGCTACCAAGGGCCACCCACTGGGATATTTTGCTGTGAAATTCTGCGTGTAATCAGTATACAGAATGAAGGGAAGGTAGTATTTCCCTAGAAATACCGTCCTTCCTTTTCCTGCTTCCTTACTGATTTTCCTTTTGTTTTTCATCATTCAAGCGTACCGCACGAGGAAAAATGTTTGCTGCTCCAATATTTCCAAACGATGTTTTTAAATTGCCAACAAGTAGAAGTTTTGGCCATGTAGCCAAAATGTAATACGAAAAGCTATATTTTATCCCTCTCGTATAGCTTTCACTGGTTATTTTAATTATTTCACTGGTATTCATTTGAGCTGGATTTAAAAATAAGTCTGAGTTATGAAACATCACACGTTTCGGGATTTTTTAAAAATTTTTTTTCTGGTAATGAAAATGCGCACAATAAGGCAGGTGTGCCTTACGCATAAATTGAAAATATTTTTGTATTATTCAGAGAATTATTCTGCATTTTGTATGCATTTTTTTTTTCTTAGCCAAAAAAACCTAGCTAATTATTAACAACATTTATTAACAAAATACTATGGAAGGAAAATTTTTTTAAAAAAGATCATCACTCCCACATACTAGATGGGAATGGTGCGGCAGAACCTATAACAAATATATTACGTCTGTGGGTAAGAATTAAATAAAATAAGAAAAAATAATTAATCAGAATGACATGGAATTTTATTTATTTATTTTATTTTTGTGAAGAACTATAGGATATAGTTTTGGGGGAATGCTATATACGGAAAAACTGTTCTAGAGAGCGGGTATGGATGGAGTGAAAGATTAGCTGATAGAGCAGGTTCAGTTGGTTAGTAGGCGAAGTAAATTGAATTTGGACAGCTGTCTCGTATTATTGTAGGTTTAGCAGAAATGAAAGGGCAGAAAGAATGACAGATGTCAGTTTTACTAAGCAGCGGTCGGCCCACGAAAATGTCTAGTTTGCCTCGCACAAGTCTATGGGGAAATACTTGTGCGAGGCAGTAGCTGGGGAGAGAGAATCATCAGTGTCTTCTGGACAGTATCAAAAATTTACGAGGGTTCTGGTGCACTACCCCAAATGTGACAGCAATATTTTAATATTGGGTGGGTTTTATATTTTCCAACTGCCATTGTGCAGTTGGTACTTGGACAATAAAAAGAAAAATTGTACAAAAAATCACGTAGTGATGAAACTATGTAGCACATCAAGTTACTCTCTGTCTTTTTATGGTTTAAATCAAGCATATTTTAAGAAGGAAATATTGTTTCAATCAAGAATTGGAACTTAAGTATAATAATCAGCTAAGTCGTGGCAAAAACAGTTCAAGACCATGTTCTCATGAGCTTCAAATTTATTCTCTTTCATCTTCGATTTGTCACAAACATTTGTTTTCCTACCTTGACCAATAAATAAAATCAGTTTTTATTAGAAATCACAAAAGGATGCAAAACTACGATATTGTAAGGAATTTAATTTATCAATAAATAATTTTTAAAACAAACACAGGTATCAGAACGGTTTAAACTTAGAAAATCAACCGGATTAGATGGTAAAAGTACAGTGCTTTGGAAATATGCTAGCGAATATTTACATGAAAGATTAAAATTAATAAATAACTATTGAATGAAATGTAAGGTTCCATTAGATTGACTAAAAACTGTTAGGTTATATCAATATTTAAGAAAGGAGAAAGATGATTATTTATTAAATACAGGTTACAAAATTCACAATAACATTAAAATAATTAATCTACAGTATTGAAAACAACCTACCCTCAGAACAAAATTTCAGACATGGACGGTATAGATAATGTGTTTTTAAACAAATTATTAAAAAAAGACAAATTTAATTTGAAGACTCATTTAGCCTTTAAAGATTATGAGAAAGCTTTGATAAAATACAAAGAAAAATTATGGAATATAATGAGAGGAAAAATGGATATAAATTATGTTTGGTACGAGCTATACAAAGTATAATAAAAATATGAAAATAATTATAATTTGTTAATAATTTAACAGAAGAGATCGAAATTAATCATGATGTCAGAGAGGGATATAGTTTATCTCAAAACTATACTCGTACATACTGTATATTGATCAAATTATTAAAATCAGGAAAATAATAAAACAAGATATCCCAGTTAACCAGAAAAACATATCAATACAATGTTAAGAGGGTCTTCAAAAATCGGTTTATGAATTAAACAAAATAAGCCAACAATACAATTTGAAATGTCGCAAAAGAAAAAAAAAAAAGTCATGGCATTTATAGGTACAAATCATGCTAGATCAAAGTCATAGAAAATAAAATAGAATAGATGACACGGTTTCATTATTTACACTGCCTAATAAGATATCTAGAAGATACAGAAAATCTGTGAAACAATTAAAAGGACACTGAAAAAAACCCAGAAATTCAAATTTTACAAAGTAATCGCCATTTCCACTATTATATGGTTTAGAAATACAGACTTAAAAAGAAAGATAAAAGGAAGATACTAGCAGTGGAAATGAGATTTTCAAGAGCAATTAAAGGATGCACAAAATTAGACCACATAAAAAAAAAATTACGACATCAGAAGTGATCTGGGTAATTAAAACGTAAATGAAAAGGGCAAGGAATATAGAGAGAAACGGAAAGAGATTTATTTCATCATCATACGTATCAAGCATTTAGTATGGCCTGTTCCGGCCTTAGAAGTCATCATTGAATCGTTTAAGAGGACGTCCTGGTTTTCTTTTTCCTAATGGCTTGTACTTTAAGACTTGTTTTGATAATCTTTCTGTTTTCATTCTTTGAACGTGTTCCATCCATTTATGTTTATATTTTTTACTTTTTTTCTATTACTGGTTCTTGGTTTAATTCTTTCATAATATCTTCGTTTCTTTTGTGATCAAATAGGGTATACTTTGCAGTTTTTCTCGTAAACTTCATTTCTGCTGTTGTTAATCTTTGTTTGTCTTTTTGTTTTATTGTCCATATTTCGCTTCCATACATTAAGACCGGTAGGGCTAATGTATTGTATACTTTTAGCCTAGTTTGTTTTTGAACTAGGTTTGGTTTAAATATAGAGTTAATTACTCCTGTTATTTTTAAATATTTTGCAATTTTTATGTTTATATCTTTTTCATTTTCATAAGTGATCATACATCCTAGGTAGTTAAATGAATTCACCTGTTCTAAGATCTTGTTATCTAATACTATTTTAGTTCTTGCTGGATCTTGTCCTTTAAAGGCCATAGTTTTTGATTTTTCCGTTGATATTATCATACCATAATCTTTGGATATCTCATTTAGATTTAAAACAGCTTTCTGTAAGTTATCTTCAGAATCTGTAATTATTATTTGGTCGTCTGCAAAGAGGAGAGTGTTTAGGTTAACTGTAGGTGAAAGTTTAATTCCTTGATGTAAATTTTTACTCCATTTTATTATTATTTCATTAAAGTAGATATTAAAAAGAGTTGCTGAGAGGGGACATCCCTGTCGGACCCCTTGGTTTATCTCTCTTGTATATGATAGCTCATGATTTAATCTCATTTGTATTTGATTATTTTCATATATACTTGTGACAGCTTTTAGGATATTATTTGGTATTTGTCTTTCTTTTAATATGTTAAATAATGTTTCTTTTAACTTTGTCAAATGCTTTTTCAAAGTGAATAAATGCAATATGTGTTTCTAAATTATATTCTCTTCTTTTCTCTATTATTAATTTTAGGCAGAAGGCTGGGTCTATACATGATCGTCCTTTTCTAAATCCATTTTGTACCTCTAGAATAAAGTTTTCGGAATATTTCATTAGTTTGTTATTTAAGATTCTGCTGTATATTTTGTAACATGAATTTAGTATACTGATACCTCTATAGTTTTTAGGGTCATCTCTATTACCTTTCTTAAAGATAGGAATCATAATTGCTTTTTTCCATTCTATTGGGGGGATACCAGTTGAGTAAATTTTATTTAAAAATAATAAGTCTTCCTTTGAATCTTGTTCCTGCGTATTTATATAGTTCTGAACCTAGCTTATCTTCTCCAGGTGATTTTCCGTTTCTTGTTTCTTTCAGGCTGATTTCTAATTCTTCTTCAGTTATTTCCTTTTCATTTTCGTTAATTGTTTGCCAGTTGTCTTTTTTAAAATATTTGTCTGTCCACAGTTCTGTGTAGTAATTTAGAAATTCTTCTAATTTCAATTCAGTGTTTAATTTTATGTTTTCTTTGGTGTCTGCATTTAGGTGTTTCAAAATCTTATATACATTGGGTCTTATTTTATATAAATCATGTTCTAAATTAGAAACAAATTTATTCCATGATTCTCTGTCTTTTTCTGACTTCTCTTTTAGCTATGGCTCTTATTCTTTTATATTCTATTTCATCTTCTAATCTTTTACTGCTTAACCATTTGTGATAGGCTTCTTTTTTCTTTTTGATTATTTCTTTGATTGTCTCATCCCAGATCTTCAGTTTTTTTTCTTTTATTGAATTTTTTGGTCTTTCCTAAGCTTTCATTTGCTGCTGCATTTAGTATCGTTTTTATATTAAGCCATTCTATTTCTATTTCTTCATTTTATCTAGATACTGGTTAATTCTTTGTTCATATAGCCATTGTACATTTGTGTCATTCAATAGTCTAGTTTTATAAACAAATGTTTCAATTTTTCTTTCTGTTCTTGTTACTTGTAGCCATTTAGGTGGTAATCTTAATTTTATTTTAACAAGGAAGTGGTTGCTGCTTATTTCATATCCTCTGTGAACTCTAACATCTAGTGAAAATTTTGATGTCTTTTCATTTAATATGAAGTAATCTAATATTGATTTCCATCCTCTTGCTGCCCAAGTATATTTATGTATGTCTTTATGTTTATAGAAGGAATTCATTATTTTTAGGTTATTATAAACTACAAAGTCAATCAATTTTTTACCATTTCTGTTTAGAGTGTGTTCTCCATGTATTCCTATATTATTATTAATTTTCGTGTTTCCAATTCTTGCATTTAAGTCTCCTGCTAAAATTATGTAATCATTTTTATTTATTTTATTATATATGTTTTGTAGCTGATTATAAAAATCAATATTATCCTGTTCTCTTCCTTCTTCTGGGGCATATAAACCAATTATTGTTAAATAGCCTCTATCTATTTTTATTCTAGCTTCTATTATTCTTTCATTCCATAATTTATAATGTTTTAACTGTTTTGAAAGGGAGTTATGAATCCAAATCATGACTCCTGCTTGTGCTCTTTGGTCTCTGAGATTTATTTAGGAGAGATTTATTTAGGATTGGAAAATATCGATTGGAAAATATATTTACCAAAATAGGATCCGTAAATATTAATAGATAAATACGGCCCCAAAGGGAAGGAAGGAGAGAGAGAGAGAGAGACCAGCTGCAAGATGGAAAAACCATTGAAGCCAGAACAAAGCACACCTCCGAATCAAAACTAGAATAATCAAAGAAAATGAGTTGAATGATTTGCAATTATAATTTATTGCATAGAAAATAATTATTACCAAATATGAATTAGCATCATCTAAATCTACATACTTTGTCGATTATACAAACACATAAAAATGTAATATAAATTATAAGAAAACTTATTTGAAAACATTCACAAAATTAGAATAATTTTTAACGTGGTTCAAAATATTAGAATCATGCGAAAATAAACGCACAGAAATTACAGCCAAAAGGAAACATGATAATTAGTACTTTGTTGCATCCCTCTTAGCTTTTATGACCGTTCATAAACGGTTTGGATATTATTTACTAGCAGTTCAGTCTTTTTTTCTTTTTCTTTTTTTTTTAATCAAAACAAGCCCATATGGTCTGTAGACTATAAACAAATTCATTTTTCTCTTGGGGAAACTTTTTCAAGACGTTTCTTCAGAATTCCCCACAAATTCTTAATGGGGTTTAAATCGGAATATTCTGGCCCAGGAATTTCAGTGATTTGCCTTTCTTTGAGCCATCTACTAGTGGCTTAGAAGTGTGACAAGAAGCTGAATCTTGTTTAAAAAGGAAAATCACCATCAAATAAATCTTCCAATGCCGGTAAAAAAGTGCTCAAGAATTTCTTGATATACACTTTGGAAATGACGCTTTCGTACATAAGACAGTCTACCTGGACCCTTTGTGGTCATACAAGCCCATACTATGACAGAGGTTGCAAATTTCACGGAATGTTTCATACATCCTCTATCAAATGTTACTTGTTTAAGATATGTATTCTTTGATGACCATAGGGCACACAAAACATACTTTCATCGCAAAAAAAAAAAAGCTTGCACCGTCTTAGGCAGACGTGATTTAAAACCCAATTTGTGAAGTCATCTCAACGGCGTAGATTTAAACACACTCACACCTAGTTCTTTCCATCTCCTTTGAAAATACACTTCGAAAGCGGTTTTTCTTCATGATATTCTTCAATCTCCTCTCATCTCTTGATGTAGTTATTACCTTTCGACCGCTATTGCAGCGATTATTTTGAAAACTCCGGTTATTAGAATACTGTCTCAATACTCGACTCACGCATGCTTGAGAACATTTCAATTCCTTGGCTATAAACTCAATTTATAGCCAATTCCTTGGCTATAAATTGAGTTTGGCCTTCTTTGAGTAGACACATCATACAAAACGTTTTAGCTTCCGATATGTCACTCGTTCAACCCGTGTTTAAAAAAAAAAAACTATTGATAACTATTCTATAATGTTTTTTTAAAAAAAAAAAAAATTAAACTTCAAAGCGATTTTTACTTGTTTCATGCCAATACCTTTATGCTCAACAGCAACATCACACATGAAAAGCCCAAAGATAAGCCAGAAAATATTCATGATATATTAAGTTTAGCATAACAAACATCCAGGTGCACACGCTTAGCCAGGGATGCACTAGTATTTTTAAACCCCTGGTTATCATTTTGCCAGCGATCGCTATCATAAGGTGGCCTTTCAAAGTTCCTTGAGATAACAGCTCGACAAAAAAAAGTGTTGACCATGATGTATGAAAATAAACATCGTAATGCCATGACATTTCGTTACAGTTCTCAACGTTTCTTCCAAAACTGATTACTTCAGGTAGGTAAGTACACCGGTTTACCCTTACTGTTCTTCTTTGAACCATATTCAAATAGATAATAGCAAAACAATTGATTAATCGAAGTCATAACAGCGCCTCAGGATGATATACATCTGCAAAAATGGGTGTTGCAATGCCCGCTTTTACCTATCGGAATCCAGCATGTAAAAAGTTTAGGTGAATTATGCTATGGATGATTTCACAAGTAAAACCTTTATTATTCTTCAATTAGTTTGCTACTTCATCATTTTTCAATGTTTTCCTCAGTCGTTGACGAGCACCATGATCACCTTCTTTAGATGGTTTAGCCGAAACTAAAGCATCTGAACTATGGAACGCTTCTCATCTCTTCTGCATAAATGTTTCATATTGGAAATTATATCTAGATTAACGTTGACCTTTTTTTTTCAAACACGTAAGATTCTCGTAACATTCATGTATCAAACTGGACATTTGAACTGCCTCGTCTGCATTTCGCGTAATGCTGAAAATATTTTATTTAAATTACTTGGCAGTGCATATACGATGCTTTGATTTTCGTCTTAACATGACCCTTCTACGCGGAACACTTTTTCGTGATTATGACATCGGGTTTCATATTTCTTTTCATCTGTGGATTTTAGTAATCCGTTTAAAAAAAATCGCTCATTCTCTTGAGATAATAATTTTGTTGGTTTAAATTACTTTATTAATTTTATTTTGGATGCAGCTGCGAACACGTTTTGTATTGCTTAAGTTGCAAATTGTGTATCTATTAGATTCTACTATTCACTGGTAATTTCCGAAACTCAGACGTCGTTAACGGTTTTCAAGGCTGAACTTGTCTCAGTCAGATGATCTGTAAATGCTGTTTCTAGTGGTTTAATTGGGCATATAAAATTTCAGACTCTCCATCCTATAAACATGAAGGTTGCTGTAAAAATTGCTTCTGCATTGTTTTTTGTCATTTTATTTTGATGACCTGTTTATTATGCTATTCGAGAGGGTCTTTTAATTCATTTTAATGCTTGAAGAAGTCGTCTCAAGATCAATATCTTCCATCAATATTGCTAGGAAGCTTTGCTTGAAACGACTTAAATTCAGTTAAATTACGTTGTTCAAATATCTACGCCCTGGCAGTCACGTGTGTCAGTATTACAACTTCACGGTACAACAAAGGCATTAAAATAATAATAATAAAAAAAACCTTACTCGTAATTGAATAAAACTTATCTTCAATATAAAACTGGTTTGGTGACAAGCACGTTTCTCCATGGATGAGTTATCACAATTTAATTCTCTTTACAAAACCCATTCATGATCGCTTCCATAGTCTAACAAAGAACAAAAATGCGGATTTTATGTACGAATTTATGTGGGCAACTACAATGACATCGTTCAAATCAGAATTAACAGAAAAGAGACAAAGTACCTTAATCTTAAGCCAAACTAATGTAATCCAAAAAAAAAAAAAAAAAAAAAAACTTAAATTCTTACGAATTTAACTTGAACATGCGCAATCATAAAAGACAAAATAATCGCGAAAGTATATTTGTTAACTATCCTTATTCGAATAGAAGTGTAATGAAAAAAGAACCTAGAAACTTCCTCCTATTTTCTTTTTCACTTGGATATTTTCACGCGATATTTTTGTATTTTTGTTTATTTTTAATTAGGCTGGAGACCACTCGAGAGACCAAACGTGGAACTTTTTCATACCACTTCAAATCTCCGATAAGCGGGACGGTAGTCTCACACCTAACGACAATCACAAATATCCATGCCAACGACGTTGAAGCCGAAGCAAGTGGTTTGGAAAACAGATACGCCAACCAGACCGGAAAATATGTAAAAAAAATAAATAAATAAAAATACGAAAATGATTAAAAATAGAAAAAAAAAAACTTTAGTCCATCCACCGTTAATGTACTGGCTTTTACAACCTTGCGTGAATGGGAGTCCTAAAAATAGTTAAAGTGAAGGAAGCTCTTCTTAAACGCAGTGATAGGTGGAATGAAAGAGAAAGTTGGTTCGGTAAGTTTTAATCTTTGAAAGCACTTATAGAAGAGATAGAGACGAACCCGAATGTGGGAATGACAGTGAGGGGATGTGTGAGAGGAGTTTATCGATGAATTAGATTATTTTCTGCATAGCATGCGAGGAATTTTAGATTGCTGCACCATCCGAAATGGGTGAACAGTATTCCATAGTCGGGCAGATCCTAGAAGCTAAAAAAAAATAAAAAAATACAAAAAAACTATGGCTGAGATGTGTCAGTCCAAGAAGAGATTATGATTACTGTAAGATAAATCGCCGAAAAATGAAGTCGTTGCCTCAAGCATAAATGTGGACTCGAAAATCGGCAGAAAATTTAAAGTTGTTTCACCATATATAAATTTATATTTATAAGGATTGACTGACTTATTCCGTGGGATTTTCGGTTTCGAATGCTTGGACTGTGAAGTGTGGATCCACGCATGAACGTAAATCAAACAATAATAATACTAACTAAATATTGTAATAAACATTGAATAGAAAGAAATTTAAAACTGTATTTATATGTATGATAAACTGTACAAAATAGTCCAAACATCCATTTCTCTTACGCCAGAGATGGGTTAGACCCCCTAATTAGAGGTTTTAAGTAAGAGCAACTATTTTATGTCTGTAGACGTGTTTTTAAGGGGCCCTTTTTTTTTTTTTTTTGGTTGTTTGCGATATGAAAAACACGAGTTTTTCATATCACAAGCGGGTAGTTTATAAAACTATCCGCTTTCGCATGATACCGGCTAACTCACCTTCAGTTAAAAAGCCCCGAAGATTTTTCGCGTTCTAGATGGGTTTCGGATCGAGGTCTTTCCAATCAAAGGCTTCGTCTATACAGACTGAGCTATGGAATTTCCCACAAACCAGTGATGGAATGGTATATAAAATAATTTCGGACATGAAAACCGAATTACCAGCGAAAAAAAGTGATTGAAGGAGCAGGGATCATTCATATCCAAAATTCAACCGCAGAGAAATGTAACTGAAGAAACTTGAAATGCGCATGGGGGGAAAAGGGGGGCAGATTGATTGATTAAAATTTTAATCAATTAAAATTGGAGTTCATAAAATTCTGTATCAAAACTTAGAACTACACAGTAAAAAATATTTGAAACTGCAGGAAACGGGTATTGACTGACTCTGGAAGGATTCTATCGGTTTTTACGTTTGCATATCTGAAGGTTCTTTGAAATCTGATTTGTTCGATTTCGAAAACAAATGAACAATTCATAGCTTTCAAATATTTTCCTTGTTGGCGATAAGTTATTAATATATTTTACATCCTCTCACTAGTAGTAGTAATATTACCAAAGTATAGAAACAAAAGGACGAATAAAAGTAATTTGCCTGTGCATTATCTGACGATACCAACGGTTTTATACTAATTTAAGAAAATAAATCTACTTGAAAATTTCCGGGATTACTTGTACTGTATGTTTAATTTCTGTTAGTCTACGGACTAGAAGTACTATGCTAACAGATCTCTTATTAAAATACTGTTTTAACTTTTTTTATGGTAAAGTATACCATAATGTACTATGCAATATTAGCTTATGTTTCAATATTCATTTGTCCAAGGTGAAATTTTTTTTATTTTAGTCACGACTTGCAAAAATAAAGTTTCTAGCGAAAAACACTAATAATAATAATAATACAACCACATTTTTCACGTCTTTCAACGACTTTTCCAACGTTTTATTAGAAATAGCGTATTTATTAAAATACACTATTTACTAGAGATATAGCGTAATGTATAGATGGAGGATTATATAGTTAATTAAATTTTATAATAAATAAAATTTTAAGGGAAATTAGCAAAAGGCGTACCTTACATTATACAACCACCCTCTTCATTACATTAAGTGATATTTTGTTCCGTTTAGTTAGCTTCTTAACAGCACCTGTCTTGTCTGAAAGTGTGTGTGCAAAAGGGATTAGCGAAGGTTAAAATGCAACTGATGGGATGTAACAAAATTTAAGGTTCACTATTTGCATCCGGGTATCAGGATGTATACAATAAATGCCGATTTGGGCAAGTCTGGAACATTCCGAGATCTGGCCACCGAGTAAATTTTCTGTGTCCCTTTTTTTTTCCATAATCATATTTGGAAACTTACTCTCGATGTTTCACACGTGCACGACAGTATCACTGCAGGCTGTTGATTCTCAAATAACGCAAATTACTAAACTGCATGCAAAGAACGGAATAATGTCTGGAGCTTAGAAGTTTAAGTTAATATCTACGATTCAGGCGGGAAAATATTTGTCCCCACTCGGCATTTCTTAAATGTTGAGTGGGGACACTCAGCATTTTAGATTTTAGATGTAGTTTACTGTTAACAATAGAGTCCATCTCCAAGTTCTATTCAATGAATATTCCAAGAAAAAAAAAACTACATTCATGAAAACGGCCTTGACTTTTTTACTCGAAATATTCATATGGCTCTTCCTCTTTACCTGGGTTTGAAGGGCGGATTTCCTTTTTTTTACTCCCTGTAACTTCCTGAGGGAATTATTCGTAAGAGAAAAAAAAAATAACTGTAACCAGTTAAAAGCTTCACATTTAAATATTTGATAACATGTCAGCCAATTATAATATCCCTTCCACAGTCTAGCATTACATGAACACTCAAGTGAAAATAGTTATGTTTCATATATATTCTTTAGAAACCTATTAATGCGCAAACTCTAAAATAAAAATAAATAAATAAATAAATAAATAAAAAGCTCCGTAACAGTTCAGGTAACTGTGAGCAACCAGTTGTCAATTTCCCTTTCGGGCACGTGACTTGGAGTTAGACGCATGTGTCTCGTGTGCCTGATACATCCTGCTGTTTCATTTGAACTCCAACAGTACGATTCCTGCAGCCTTGAAGAACCTTCAGGTAAGAGTTCACAGGTACGTACCCGAAATGCGGAAATATATTTACAACCGAAAGAGGACAACATTAAATAATGAAAGCATTTCAAAATTAGCTTCTAAGAGTAAATTTTCAGCATCGGAAGGATATTTATAAGGATGCTATGCATCAAAATGAAACTAGTTACTGTATCGTAGAGTTATCCATTGTCGTGATTTGTTTATATTAACAACGATGTCGGTAATTTAGCTAAAAACTCGAGACGAGGCAGAAATATTGTTAATGATTTGCATGTGGAAATGACACAAATATTAAAACTTGTGGTTGTGTTATTGTTATCAATGAGTTAGAATTTTATTTCCTGTAATGTCAATTAACTCAGATCGTTCAATGCGCTAAAACTGACCTTCAGATTCTAGCCAACTTTTGTCCGGGCAATTAAATTTTTTTTTTTTCTTTCCCTTCTTCGAAGCGCGCGCTTGGCAACGCACTGCGTTTGTGTCTTATTATATAAAATATGAAATTAAGCATATTAATAGCCGATTTGTTGGCAAGTATAAATAAGTCCATTAAAGTTGATTTAAATACATAATGTAGTATAAAGATAATTTAAACTTTACATAGTCATGTTCTCTCTCTGGTCATTTAACATAAGTCACTGGAAAGCAGATCTATATAGGGATCAGCGTTCCCTCCTTTGCCATACCGGTTTTGTAATCGTCGCGTGAGGTTGTATTTGCATTCCATTGATAAGTAAATTTGTGGTTGCTTTTGATGTTATGAAGTATTCGGTGCGCGTTTGCAATTTTTTGAACAAACGTTATAAACTCGATGTATGCTGTACATATCTTTCCATTTTCTCTTTCAATAACAGGAGTCCTTACGTAAGCAGGGACAATAAATTGCATTGTTTTAAAATTGTGTTTCATTCATTATGCAAGTCTTCAATACTCTCCCTAAAATATGTTATACAAACTTCATGTTACTTGTAGACAAGGGGGGGTAACTCGTAATACATAACATCAACCTCGCGCACACCACAGTGATGTCAAGTTATGCGAACTTTAGGCAAGTAGTGAGTGAGGAAAAGAAAAATTGTTTCTTGAACAGCTGGCGGTCATTTTTGGGAGGGGGGGGGGGGGTAAACGGTATGGGCAAGGCTGTTCCACAAAACCACACTGAAAGAAGAGGATGGGGAACTTGTTCAATAAGTCTTAAGTGGAAGTGTTTATGGATATTGACTCTGCACCTTCCTGCCCGAAAAGCAACTGCATTCAGGGAGTATACTTTAATGTTCAGTGTACCTGCTGGGCTCTGTTCCACGCGTATTGTGGACACGATAACTTCGCGGTATAGTAGTTATGACGCTGATTAAGGGACATCATCAATAATAAGTTCTTCGCATATTGAACCGAACTAATATTTTAGTAATAACTGATGTAATCCCTCTCTTGAATATTTCGCTCTACTCTACAAAGTATGAAAATCATGCATTGTCGTGATTGGCTATCAGCTATTCGATGACTTAGCAAACCTTGACCTCGGCTATAACTCACCATTACTGAAATGTTTATCCTTCGTAACCATAAAGAAAATAAAACGGAAGCTTATCATTGGGAAGCATTTGTTAACATATCATTAAGTGTATCCGAGTAATTCTTTATTGAATATTGTAGTTTATGAAACAAATTCCTTAAATCAGATTTTTTTTTTTTTTTTTTATTCTATAGAAAAACCCCGTCTCCTCACTTTGCACACCATTAGTTACATAAGGTGATAAGAACGGCGAGCGTCAACAGTCGGATTTAAGCAACTGCTGACGCTAATGCTTGAAATAATCCGATTAATAGGGTTTGCTGTTGTAAGCTGCAAATCTGAATTTAATCTCAAAAGCCTTTTTGAAGCACGTAATATCGAGACGTCTACTAAGAAGTTACCACAGCAAAAAATAATAATTCACGACTCAAAGTTGACAAATATATACAGAATTCATTATTTTAATATATTTTTGTCAACTTTGCTCACGAAAAATTAAGTGTATCGTACATCTTAAGGTCTCCTCTACAAGAACAAACACCGATTCCCCCCCCCCCCCCCCCCCCAAGCTACTTCGAATTTCCTGTAAACAGAATACTGAACTCAAGCTGGGCCACGAAAATCTTTTTCAACAAACAACTACGCTTTTCTATTCAAACTTTAGCCAACACCAGAATACTAATATTAGTATAAGTTTATAACTTATCGTAGCATAACTTAAAATTTAAAAAAAAATCACTTCAAACCCTGAACCAAACGATCTCCCACGATGAGTCTTGACTCCATGGAGGCCTGGATAATAATTATAATAATTTTTGCATGATCTTCAGCTTAGATTATAGAAAGATCTTGGCTATGTTTGAGATGTTTATCCTGCAGTTCTATTTTCACTCCAGTAAATTATAAAATGCAATTATTGTCTAATTTAATTGTTTTTTTTTATATCTTTTAAGTCGAAACATTTTTTGACGCGAGATGAACAATAAACAGCGTGAATTAAAATAATTCTTTAATTACGTAAACAAATCGTATATATCAAAATTCTTATGGGGGTAGGCATCCAAGTTAGCAAAGGAAGAACTATGCCGTATTTGTTCCAGCACCAATCAACAATACGTTACCAGCAGTCATTAGGTTAATTAAATTACGATTTGGAATGATAGGGATACATGAGTATAAGTTTGGAATAGATAAGCGAAACTTAGAATAAGAAAAGAATTCACCCTAGTTTTGGTATTGTTCGGCTTGCTTCATAGTTCCTGTTTCAAGCGAGGCGTCGTTTTTATTACGTCCGGAAATTTTTCGGTTGAACCACCAGATGGATGGATTATATACTTAGAGAGAGATACCTTTTAATGATTTAGTCTAAAAACCCGAAAATTAAACTTTCATAGGAAAAAAAACAGTGTGTATATATAGGATTCTGTACTATCCGCTACATGTCTTGGAACGTGAATCTCCCCCCCCCCCCGTGGATAGGACCTCCAATCATCAGAAAAGTTACATGAGAGTGGAAACGGCTTTTAAACAATCTGGTTTTTGTTATCCTGTTTTTGAATTACAGTATTAATACACCCTGTGATTCGTACGGAGTGATAAAATTTAAGTGGGGGGAGGGGGTGCTACCTACACTAAAGATCAACGAAGCAAGAAGAACAAGAATACCAAAACTTGGCAGTACTTAATCTAAAATTCAGCTTCCCAAAAATAGTCATGAACTTCTATAATTAGGAAATAAAAATGCTGTGATATGTTTTCTTAAGAGCTGTATGAAACTGAGCAATACTACCTAAAATACAATTCTAAGAAAAGGGGACTTCAGAATTAAGATTAACGCTGGTTTTCCCTTTCAATTGTTTCTGACTGTAGGTGACTTTGTACGCACTACCCACAAAGTATTCTTGGTGAGATTTTTACAGGGTAGTTTACCATTGCTTCCCCCCCCCCCCCCCCACACACACACCAATTTTATCCGAGCTCAGGACCGGCATATAGCAGGGATGTATTCATGACTGTAATCCATGGGTGTTCACGGGGAGGGTTTATCTGTTCTGGGGAAGGAAAAACCAGAGTTTCCGGGTGGAAAAAAAAAAAAAAAAAAACTACCTCTGTATGAGAGCGGCTAACTCACCTTTCGTCGAAAGATACCAAATAAAAGTTTATCATTGAGGGGAATCGAAGCCAGGTCTTTCCGATCAGTCCATTCTAACTGAGCTACGGAGGCTCTAAGGTAAACGAGCAGTCGGTTTAGTTGCAAGTGCAAGATGAAAAATATCTTACGCTAGCAACCAAAGCTACTATCACTTGTTATTGTTGTTGCTACAAGACTTGTATGTGCAAGCTAATTAAATGGTTCTAATTTGATGTGATATCATTTGCTGCACTTTTCTGATAGTAAGTATGCAGAAACTATATCCCCATTCGTTCCAGTTACCGTGGGTATAAAGATAAATCAACGGAAGTTGAGAATTTATTGAGGTAATTTTTCTCTCACAGAGCGGTGCATAGTTATGCTTGGAGGCAGATAGCGTGAATAAATTCAAAGAAAAAGATATGACAGCTAGTGTGATATGTAGAATCCCTCGATGAATCTCTTGTGATAACAATAATACAGTAGCTCCTCCCTTATCCGCGGGGGGGATACGTTCGAAAACATGTCGTGGATAGTACAGAATCCTATATATACACACACTGTTTTTTCCTATACATACCTAATGAAAGTTTAATTTATAAATTAGGCACAATAATAGATTGACAATAACTAATAATAAAATAGAACAGTTAACAATTTACTATAATAAAAGTTATGTGAATGGAATCTTAGTAACTTCAGCACACTTCCTTTCTTTTTTTTTTTTTTTTCTAGGCTTTCATTTGGCATATCCGAATTGCCAACATCACTACCCTTGTGCTTTGGGGCCACTATTAAGTAAAATAAGGGTTACTTGAACACAAGCACTGCGATACCGCGACAGTCGATCTGATAACCGAGAACTACTCAGAACGGCGCGCAATTCCAAATATTCTAGATTTCCGAAAGGCTGCAAGTGTGTGTGTATATGGATGCCGAGGATTGTATTCTCGAAAGCTCTCAGGTCAACTTACGAAACTTTCATAGTTTCAACAAACATTCGGCTTTGAAATAATGTTGGATCTAATATCCACTCTGGAGATGTAATTATAAATTGTTTTCCGGAATTTTCTATTTAATATCTTCGGACCGGGGTTGACCGCGGATAACTGAAACCACGAATAGCGAACTCGCGGATAGGGGGGGGGGGGGACCACTGTAATAAACTCATCGGTTATAAAAATTTGCATATAGGCCTAAAATATGTGAACCCCCCCCTTTTATGAACATAAGAAATGTTTCACTTGCTATTTCTTGTAATAACAATGATGCGGCACTACTTCGATACTTTTTTTCGTTCATTTTGGTGATGTTATCCATTGAGCTGATCATATTCCCTGCCAAAACAGTTGTTTGCAAACGTCCCTATTTGTTCCAGTATCTTGGCTTCCTTAATCATATTAGAATACTTAGTATGTGATGCCTGAACGCCCGCTGGTTGATTTCTAGTAGTTTCGTTCTAAAATAAATTATCCTATTTCAGTCGCGATAAAATAGACATTAAACAAGGAGACCATCCTTAAACCGGATCCAGGTGTTACATAGTGGGAAAAAAAAAAAAAAAAAAACTCATTCAACTGCACAGGAAAGAAATTTTACTGAGTATAACAAAATTTGTATTAAAGACTTAACAGGTTTCGTTGAGAGCAATAAATTCATTCAGATATAAAGAAATAGCACACAAACACAAGATATTTGCTATCCATCGATCCTAAATAGCCACACCACGTAGTTTAGGTTTGTTACCCCACCCCCTTTTTTTTTTTTTTTTTTTAACGGGACTATATTGATTGAAGTTATTGGTAAAGCAGACATTGCCTTCTTGGATGAACAATCTTATCTGCTGATTCTTTCTTTTAAGGTTACACGGTGATCAGCATTCATATTTATAAATTTAAGGACAAAAACACACGTGTTGAAAAGATTATTTTACTAATTATTAATAAAATAACACTTGGTTTCATATACGCATGTATCCTTCTGATGATAATGACTTCGATACAGGGGTCGAAACGTCAAGTGTTATTTTATTAATAATTAGTAAAATAATATTTTCAACACGTGTGTTTTTGTGTCGCTAAATTTATAAATATGAATATTATCTGCTGAAATAATATAATAATTGTCTTCGGTTAAATATAATGTTCGATTTTTTTTCAAATAATTACGTTATTATTAAATAAAGAAGCCGGATTCAGTCAAGCTCAAGTATTATTATTATTATTTCGTGACACCTCCAGGGAGTCCAAAGACTCATCGAGGGAGGGCACCTACTCTGCAACTCTCCGTCTCCGCGAACAAACGAACCGCAGTTATACCAACGCCATCTACCACCCACCACTAGTATTTTCACAGACAATCACAAACATCCATGCTAACGGCGGGATTCGAACCCGCAGTCTTTTGGCTAATGAGCGGATACGCTAACCGCTCGGCCAACCATCTATCATTTACATTACCCGCATAATGTGTTTTCCTTAACGCAACTTAAAAGCACTTTTTGAAAATAATGGAGAAAATACTCTTTTGTAATTGTGCAACGAATTAACTCAACTTCCAACAAGTTACCAAAATGCATTGCAACATTTCAAAAAAAAAAAAAAAAATTACTTCCTAAACATTTCCGAATTCCGTCTTGAATCACGTATTCTAATTAAATATTTTATCCATGAAAAAGAAGGGGGGGATAGTAAGAGCAGAGTCAAACTACTTATCAATTCGTTCAATAGGTTTGGAAAAGATTTGGGGGAACCCTTCCTTGTTGAAAGTTTAAGCTGCAGTAATCGTGCCCCAGTGACTGACAGTAAAACCGGTTTGGAGTGCTAAATGGTTCCTTCGGGGCAAATAAAAAAGTTGTGTAATACCTGTATTCCAGCTGGCAACCTTGACCTTGATAGTGTGCCGATGACTTTCGCTGATATTTCTCGAGAGTTGGTCAACTCTGACAACAAAGCGCAAATTCGTTTTTCGTTATATGTAATATCCATGATAGGTCCGCATTACATTCAGTTGTGCGAGTGTTAACGCTTTCCACAGAGGGGAAAAGATGAGAGAGAGAATACTTGCTTTTTTCTCTTCAAGGTCAAAGTGACTGAACACTCCCGACTTCATTTACTAGGACGATGACATGCGGCACCTGCTTCAGGTAGCTGCGGCTGTGATAACGCATCCTGCTATTAGGGCTCATTTCCTTCTTAAAATTTTCGTGTCACCTTGGCTAGTAATGGCAAACTTTCTCCATTGTAATGGCCGAGAATACTGACACCTGAATCAAAGTTCTATGTGCTTGTTATCGTATATTCCCGAGTCATTCCATTTCACAATTGTCTATTAAAAAAGCCGGACATAGTCCCAGACAAACTGCTTTGCAGGACAGTTACCGCTGTTCTAATTTCGCACGTCGCTTAGTTACAATTGGGGTAACTGGCCTGCAAACATTCGAAAAATTCACATCTTTTGAAACTGAAGACAATATTAAGTGCTATGATATTTTTTTTTTTAAATCTCGAATTAACAGTTCGCCATTTTACAACCATTATGTGGGAGTACTACGGTTGCTTATTATTGTTGCCTACAACCATCATGCTAATATCCTGCACTACGTTCTCTACTCATGTTCGCAATAGATTTAAGCACGATGCATCAGGGATATCTGATAGTTTGCTGTAATAAGAAGAGAAAAAGGGATACTTTTTAAGTGACATCGGATTTATATGAAACTAAAAGCCTCTTATATGAATTAAAAAAAAAAAAAACAGTCAAGAATGACTAGGCCAGAAAATATTTAGGTTCCGCGGAAAGGGAGTCGAAAACTGCCAGAATCAGCATACAATACGTCTTCCTTTAAATTTCAGTTTGAATTTACAATTCAGTTAAAAACAATTCAAAGTTTTATTAAATCCTAATAAAATTTACGAATGTGGTGTTCCGGCCGGTCAATCCGAGACAGTGGCGTATCTTGGAGGGGACCGAGCGCTCAGGATTTAACCTTTGGGGGGGGGGGGGGTGAGTTGAGTAGACGTTTTGCGAATACACACTACACATCGCATACGACCTATAACTGAGCATCTGCAGTGATCGCTAATTCATAAGTAGCACACAACATAAATAAAAAAATGAATTTTAATTAGGAAAAGATTTTTGAAAATTTTTCTAGTGTTTTTTCCTTTTCTTTGGGGGGTGCCCGGGCCCCTTGGACCCCCCTCTGGGTGCGCCACTGATCCGAGAAAGTAATTCAAAATTAATATATTTATAGCAATCTGCACTAATTACGGACAAAAAGAAATGTCAATGGTTTGTCTTAATAGCAAATTAAACATAATATATTTCCACTTCACGTATCGCTTTGCTGTTGTAGAGCTAACCTTGATAACTTCCCTCTTCTGAATTTGCACATGTTGGCGTAACCTTTATAACGAAGATTCTCCACTTTCGCCTGTAAACGAAATAATCCTTTCAGAGGATTCTGGCAAAACTTATTGAAAAATATCCTTGAAAAGTTATTTTACATGCAGAGCATTTCCAAAGAAATCCTGTATTTTATCAAAGAAATCTCGAAGGGAGTGGGTAGTATCATTTTCTCCTAGCCAAGCCCTTTTTCATAAAATTCCGAATTGCGAGCAAATAGCACGGGTGTCGTTAAGGGGGACTCCCTGGATCATTTTACCACCTAGGAAAGGTAAAGGAAAACCAAGTAGTTTCCTTGAAACTATATTGCTAATACCTGTTTTTTTTTTAACAAGTATCATTTGAATAAAATCATCATAGAGGTAGGAATCTAATCTTATGAATATTCAAAAGATTTTTCTTATTATTCAGTTAAGATGGACTTGAGTGTAAAACAACCGGTATCGAGATTTGACTACTGGTCTTATGCAGGGTCTTATGAATTAATAAAAAGGGATTGTCTCTAAACAGATTTCGGCATTTTCCAAGAATTCCCAATGAGATAACGCTTACCTCAGGCGTTCCACCTTACTAATACGTCGTAGAACCTGGAGCAACCTTCTTACCTTCAAGGTCGAGGTAGTCACACAAAACCGTCCAATAGGCCCAGCTACTTACGCAAGTCCGTTTTTTTTTTCTTTCTTTTCTTTTTATCAATACTGCATCTATGAACTGTACCCAAACTCAACCAGATTCACACTAGCCTCGTGAGTTTCAACGAGTGGTGCATACTCCGCAAGGTAAGCTTTGTGATTTTATGTTGTTTTTTCTTAAATTCGGGTCCATTCAGATTGATAAGAAAGCACTGACGTAATGTATTAAAATTTTTACTGCTCTATCAAGAGTTTTAATCACTTAACGGAGGATATTTTTAATTGGGCAAAAAGTAGTGAAGTTTTTAAGGATATTATTGTTATATAGTATAGTACATTATAGTAATTTTGTAGAATGTTACTTAAATTTTATTGAATTCAATTTAGAATGCTACTTCAAGATATTACTCCCAACTTTTATTTTTTAATATGCAAAAGTCCAATCAACGCAAACGATGCTAAGTTTTCACAATTCTAGAAATCACTTGCTTTAATATCAACTTTCCATTTTTGCGTAACAAGAGGACTGTTTCTCAAATAGATGGAGGAGGGGGGAAAGAAAGATATTCAACCCTTAACTAATGCGTGTAGATCCATGAACTTTAAGTTCAGCGTTCACATTAATGTTTCAAACCGCGGATCTGTTGTACATGATAACTTTGACCGCCTTACTTGTTCATGTTCGCATTGCCCTTACCACGTTCGTGCATGTTTAGCGTAAAGACGCTAAACTTTTTTTTTTTTTTTTTTAATTCCACTTTATAATTATGTATGTTAAACTAATGTCTTCGTGCAGACTTCTCGGTAATCACTATCCTGAAAATATAAAATCTTCCTATAATAAAAATTCTACTTGTGTAGTAGTCGAAAGCGGTTTGCAAAGTTTAGACAATTTTTTTTATAGTTTGTTCTTCCGATACGCCCTCAAAAATCGCCACAAAAAGCAATTTAATACACTTTTTTAGAAAAAAATAAAATGTTTGCTATATGGCAACGCAATTTAAACTGCTGACTTTGTCATATAAAATCACTGCAATTGTTTTTATAACAGCGGAAGTGCCTCTTCGATTATATTGGAAATTTAATCCTAAGGATTAAATTTCCTTAGGATGTCATGAAATTTTTTCTTCAAATACAACAGACCGAGCATAACTAAGTTAGGGGGGTAACCCCCCCCAAAAAAATGAAGTTATGACCCCCCCCCCCCCAAAAATACGCTGTTTCTCCTTGACCAAAACTCTCTTATGCTTTTCATTTAAAAAAAAAAAAAAATCATATCCCACAGTTTAAAAATGCCGAATCTTAAGCAAATATCGCTGTCTTTTACTTTTATCTAGTTACGCATCATTGTGTATAACCTGTTTATAATATGTTGAATTGCTGATAATTCATTCTTTGCTAAATGCGCTTCCACTTTTTGGTTAGTCACGAATTGACTATAACCGCGCTACGAGCACGATTTCTCTAGTTCTTTGGCAAGATTAAAAATAATTGCAGTCCCCCCCCCAAAAAAAAAAGGTTTGGCGTGTCTTTGTACTTCCTGTTTAGGCTCAGGTAGCGACTTACGTTTCTTCAGTATTTGTTTCAATAAGGAAATACCGTGAGTAGGCATATTTAAATAAATTATACCAGTTATAATTCTATATCAATCATAATATTATAATAAAAGTATCAAAGGCATCTTCAGTATAAGAATATACACATAAACACAAGAATGTAAAATGCTAATCGAACAATATCATACTTGGACAATTCCAAAAGGCGCCATCTAAGTTGCTAATGTAAAATAACTAAAACAGGTAATTAAATTTCCTAACTTATTAAAAAATATATACAATTAAAATAAAGTTAGCACTTTTACATCGGCTAATCTTTCATCTCTCCCACAAAGGGGATAGTGGAAGACCATGGGATCTGTTTTTAAAATTATACTAATAAAAATAATTTACATGAGTTTATCCGGTATTATAATTTATTTAAAGTTACTTCAGATTAATATTCTTCAAACCCATGCTATTATTGGCAAGTTAAACACACACCTTGTGTATCCCTTCTTAAACGCAAAAATATCTTTGTGGAATATAAATTTAATTTTATGCAACGATAGTGTGTGCAACATTTAAAAAATGCTATTCATCTTAATAGGTTGTATTATCCTTTAATAACAAAAAAGCAACACATAATATTAAAAAAAAAAAAAAATCTAGTCTGCTATTTCGTTTATTAGATTGAAAACCATCCCAAGCACTGCTTAAAAGACAAACGGTTTCTACATTAAAATACATTATATTTTTATATAAACTGATCTGCGTTTGAGTAGTTGCCAAACATACCATGGTACTTCAAATTTTGTGACGTGCTGCAACTATAAATAATTAAATCCATACTAAAATGATTTTTTTTTTTTTTTGCGAGAAAATACTCGAGTAATAATTGGAAGAAGAAATGTTCGAGATTAAGATCATTCTAGATCTTATTTTATGGCCGCCTTACATTTAATATGAAGTCATAAGTCAGTATTAACTACTGAAACAAATAATACCAATAAATAAAAATAAAATCATTCACAGCTTTAATGTGAATAAAAAAAGCTTTTAAACCTATTCTGAAGTTGTTCAGATTATTAGTTTTACACGTTTCAACGTCTTTATGTACACCAATTCAAATACACTTAAAGAGTCAGTTCACGTTGGAGTGACAAGCTGGAATTTCTTGATAGGGAAAAACCAAGTACCACAAACGAGTTAAATGAACACTAGGTGGAAAAACATCGATAAAAATTCCAGTCCACAATATTTCAAGCTCCAACCGTTAGGACTACTTTTAGATGCTCAGATGCCATTGGTATGGTCTTTTTAGAGAACGCCCACTTGTTAGTAACAGACGGATGTCAACGAAATTCTAAAAGCATTTGTTGATGATTGAAGAAAGCTATATACGGGATATATAATACTGTATCGTAAATCCTATAATACAACGAAACTCCAGCTCCATCTTCTGGTAAAGCAGCAAAACTGTCCAGTTATTCAGAAGAATACAAACATAAGCAACGGTTAGTTAGTGGATATCAATATGCTTTCAGAACTTGAACGTCTTTTCTTGGAGAGAAAGATCCTGTCAATTGGGGGGAAAAAAATCCAGTTGAAAAGATCTAAGCTCGTTATAGGTATTATGTCGTATTTAATTTTTATCACTGCTACGAAACCGTTCCGAAAATCTTTTCATTTTAGTTTAATTTTTCGTAAGTTTCATGAGGAAGATCAAAACAATGTCGGACTTAACTTGTAAAACATTTTTGACACAACTATCTTTACCTTTGAAAGAATTAAGACGACTCTGTAATGATCATCTCCTTAAACTGTATCAGTCCCAACACTGAAGAGCATTTGCAAAGTGCAGCTGATGTTTATTAAACCCATTACTGTTTAACTTGGCTTTCGTAAAAATATAATACATGGCAATTTGATTTAAACTTTCTCGATTACTTTGGTTCGTCTGATGTCTTGAAGAATTCACTCGATTTTCTTATAGTCGGTGGTTTAGTTGGCGTTTGTCAGTTAATAATGAAGTCTGAATGACCCATATGGACTGCTATCTGGAGGCATATCTTTTAAGATACCTTCCGATACCTGCTCTCTCGCGAGACTGCCGCAAGAGGGCAGTCTCATGTTAGCTAATATCGTTTCTTGAAGTGGTGACAATTTTTCAAAGAAGTACACACTGAAATTACTACTCTCTGTTCACTAGAGGTCTGAAATAACTTTAAAAAGTTACCATTTTTGCGTCTCTGAACAGAGCAAATGAATTGTCTAACTAGTCGCGATCTTTTGTAGATAAAATTCGCATTAAAAAAAGACAAAAAAAAATCCTCCTGAATCAACAAAATCTATCAAGTCCCTCAGTTCCCTACGGCTTTTTCACCCCGTCGTTTATATCTTGTATCTATTGCAAGGGCTTCAACAGCAGTGTTTATACATCTCGTACATCGCAGATTAACTTTCTACAGCTGCAGAGCTATCTCTCCTCTCTCTCGTACATTCAAGGACAAAATTCATAATTATGAATTTTGATATTGCATAAGCACATAAAATGTTCAATAAATTCAGTGAAAGTTGCATACATTGTCAAAAACCGAAGTAAAACGTTCATTTCAAAAATATTCATCCATGGCACTCATGTGAAAAACCATAATGAGAAAACTTTCCCACAATCTATTTCTCTATATACATTTTCTTGTTTTGTTTTGACAAGTTCAGAAGGAAATTGCCTCATAAAAGTTTCCATTCAAGCTTCGAATGTATTATCAATATAAACTGAACAATAAAACACCAGGTAAAAACCCCGAAGACCTTTATAGATGCCTATTAAACTCGTTGCCAGTCCGTTACGACTACTGTATTATCAACAGCTAAGTTGTAAGTCGGGTTTCTGAGTCATCCTTCATGATTCCCTGCCTTTCATATATCAAATAATCGTGTTTGTTATTTTAAAAATAAATGTCTTTGTGTGCGTAGACCAAAATACAGCACAAATAAGGCTCCCCTATTCGGAATAGACGGTTTCAGACTGCAGAGAGAGGGGGGGGGGGGGAGGCAAGTATTTTTTTTTTTTTTTTAGTTTATTATTTTCGATGCGCGTTGAACTGCACCTAATTCTTTTGCATTTTATTATTTTATCCGAATTTATTATATTGCAATAGTAGAATTGAGATTTTACGAGAGCTGTAGCAGCCCATGCGGTTCTACCTACAAATTCAATTTCAGATATCAAAAAGACAATGCACAAATACATCGAAGTGCGCGAGAATCAAGTAATTAAAAATATTCACTGTAAAGACACAAATCTGACCTTTCAGTTTTTTATTTAATTTTATTTGTTTGTGATTTCAGTTATTTCAGCTGATTTCGAGTTAATCTTTGGCTCGTGTAAGTAGGTTTTCCCTATTTCAGAAAAACGCGCAATCAGCAGTATCGCAATACAGAAAAGCTCTTCCTTCAAACATATGCAGCATACAGAAGCAGGTGTCGGACCTGGCAGCCACCAGGGGCCCGGAGTTATGTAGAAAAATTAGATCTGTAAGAACGATATAGATATTACACAATTCTGAAGAACTGGAACATACCACGCCGAAAGAAAGAAAAAATGTCAACTTTACCAAATGTAGAAAAAAATTTTAGGCACCCAGTAAATTTTAACATCAGGAACCCCCTTCCCTTCCCCCTAGCCGGCTTAATAATTCTAATTATGATTTAAAAGTGTGTGTGGAGGGGGTGGGGGAGATGTAGCAGTTGCTTACCGTATTGTCGCCAGCTTCCGTCTTGCACGTTGGCAAAATGTATTCCCTGCTGCGAAGGCAAAGAGTGTAAATCAGTAACCTTTCGATTCCCAAAAGCTAGGACTAAAACAGTCACTTTCTTCCTTTTAGGTAATAAAATTATGCATTGGAGGATTTCAATTATAACTGGAAAATCTGTTAGAAAACTAATTAGGATAATCTAATAAGATGATTATGGATGGTTAACTGAAACGAAAATTATGAGCGAGTAGGATAGCTGTCTCAAAAACTTTAGACAAGAGAAAAGGCTAAATATGCCCGTTGGTTTTGTCAGCATCCAGTTTTCTTTCTCCTGAACGACAAGGATCTAAATCAGCGACGTAAAGATCCACAATGGAGTTCCCGAAATTTGGAGTACATGCGACAAAATACTGCACAAATGTTGCGTAATAAATTGTTGTTATTCTTCTAATTTAAAATCTTTTACTCTAAAAAGTAATATCCGGCGGTTCTCCTTTCCTGGGTCAAAGTTCACAACATTAAGAAATCCAATTTGATAAGATTGGTTTAGGACTGCAGAGTTCTTATATCACACATAATTATTTGGCATGCCAGCTTCACTTTGTGTGAAGCTGGTACCTGATTACACAATAATACGTAACGATAATAAATTTAGTTTAATCCTTTATCCAAGTGTGTGCAAACAAAGTTTGCGCCTGAAAGTATCTTCAGGACTGGGGTAAGGTAGTGCAACTCCTTGCAAAGGTGGAGCAAGCTACGAACACTCCTATCTCAGTATCTCTTATAATTTGGCAGCTCAGGAGCTGCCAAATCTCCTCCTATAGGAGGAGATGACCTTGCTAATGCTTGGTATCTCCACTTGTGCCTAGCTTCCACTGAAGAGACCTCAATAAAGGTCGAAACTAGTCTGGGTAGTGGCCCTTCCCTTAATGCATAACATTAGACATATCCGCAAGGAGATGTGTTTTGCATTATGGGAGATGCTTAGATAGGGGTGTTGGTAGCTTGCTCCACCTTTGCAAGAAGTTACCCGGTGTTGTACCACTTTACCCCAGTCCTGAAGATACTTTCAGGCGCAAACTTTGTTTGCACACACTTGGATAAAGGATTAAACTAAATTTATTGCAGTCTGACCAAGTGAAAAATAAACTTTCAACATAATGTGTGACTGTTTTACCCTCAAAACGCTCGTCTTTCAAAGCATTGCATCATTGCCTTTTTTCTTATATAACTTTGTCGTTTTAGGATGTTCTGGAACTCGTTCATAAGTAAACAGAATAATTATGATAGAAAGTTGAAGACATAATCCCCAAACTGGTTTGCTTTCTCATGTTTAAGTATATTAGAGCTACATCTAAAGGCATATAAACTTGAAAGGCGTTTAATTTTTTTTTAAACTTTTTGCATGTAGAATCCCTTAAGGGGAAAAAGAAACCTGTTTAGAAGATTAGTGAATTATAAGCTTAAAATTTGACGTTTTACTTTTGCAGTTCAGTTTGAAATGTAGAAGGATAAAAACTAAGTTTCGTCTAATTCTCCTGATTTTTACGGCATCATTACTGGATAATATTAACAATAATCAGAATAATATATATTTTTTTCGATCTCGAGTATTTAATGTACATCGTTTCTCTTCTAGGTCAGGAAAGGTTGAAGAATGGCAGAAAAAGAAAAACAGAAAAGCCGTCGTCGATGTGTCATCAATCGACGCTTTCTACCCTTGAAAATCCACTATTTTCTCTACTTTGGCGGTAAGCTCTAATATAAAATCAGTTTCATTATTTTCTAAACATGAAAAGGAAATGGCGATGTTCGAAATCTGCTTATTACATTCTAGTAATATAGTAATTTGCAAGCCAAGCAGGTATAAATTGTGGTATAAATTTCATTTAGATAGGTTGCCATGGAGATTCTCAGTTAGCTTCCGTGCTTCTTACTGAGCTGAATTTATACACTAAATTCTTACTGTATCTTACGTACAGTAAAAAAAAAAACTTGCAGCTTAGTATAAATTGATTTTCTGTTTTACATCTTTAAAATTCATGAGTTTTCAAATTAAACTATTAAAGCAAAATAACTGAAAGATTTCAAAAGGTACATAAAGATTTTTTTTTTTAACCGCGCCACTTCGTTGTAAAAACTAATGTTATTTAGTTTCTCTTTTAACCTCTTTACCCCAAAGGCAACTAGTGATGAGCGTGTTGTGCTAAACCACAGCTATTGCGTATGAAGAGAACAGCAGGTGCATGATCCAAGTGCTACACATCTTCTGTCCTAGTCAACATGCACTGATTCTTATTGTGCCTTAATGATTATTATTAAAGACTACCTACGCAATTATAATGGTGGTTTTTCTTTTTTCTTTCTATGCACTAGTCAAGGCTAAGCATTACAAAAAAAAAAAAAAAAAATACAACTTCAAGACCTTGGTCACTGTTCAAAAGCGACATGGGAACATCAACTGTAGGTAAATATGCCACAGACTAGGTTGCCTGAGGCTTCAAGAAACAAAAGCTTTTCTCTCACTTGAAGTTTTGTGGTTAAAATATAGTAAATGGAGAAACCAATACACAGTAATAATCTGGTAATAGGCCTAGAAATAGCACTAGAAAGTTGAAAACACATTACTCGTCTTACAGCTATTGTAATCTCTAATTATAGTATTTTATTATGCTCGCCATTATTGTCAAGAGAAAAGATCTGCAGCAGATTAATGTGCGAAATAGCTGTATCTATGGTTCCAATGTTATCAACGGCTTAGAGACCATATCCACGACAATGCAAAGATATTTTTTATAAAATAAAAGCAGAAATAGCATTTGATCATTTAATTTTAGGCCTACCTAATGTTCAGTTGATAAGAATGTGGGGGCCCCCACTTTCATCGGCCAACTAACCAAGGTTGGCTGCAGTTTCCATATTAAGTAGAATATCCAATGCATGAATAACAAACAAATAAGAAATGATCCTAGACCTTCAAAAAAAAGCGAGTTTCACATTAGCGTTCTGGTATACTAACATACTCATCATCACAGCAACGGGTGCTAGAGATTTGTCTAGCGTATTGTTTATAACATTTTGTTACTGAAATGATTTGAGACGAAATTCGAAATTTCGTCTCAAATCATTTCAGTGACGTTGATATTTTTAGTAAAGATAAGGTCCCGATCACCAAATTTCATAAGAATCGTTTTTGTGCTCTCCGATGAAACCAATGAATCTAATAGTTGCTTATACACTTATTTGTGAAATTTACCTAAAAAAAGGAAGAGATTTATTGTATTATGTTAAAGGGATTGACGTCTTGATTTGTTCTTGATGCATTGATTCTTTAAAACAAATCTACATGGTGGCTGACTTGTCTAGGAAACGTATAAACTTGAATACAGCCAATGCGATATGCTGTTTACGAAATATGAAAAGTCGCATCATGGAACGAAAAATCGCCGTTTCCTTTTTACTTCTCTCTTCTGAGAACTTGAGTGCAGTTAACGGCAAGTTCGAAGCGAGTTTCTGTCGACACGGATAGAAACCTGAAAATCTCGCCCATAAATCGCCCTAAATTATAAGGAAGTTGTAATATGTGCAATAGGGAGATCTTGCACAAATATTACATCTTCTTTCGCTTGTGTTATGTAATGTTATTCTGGTTAAAATACACCAGTTTACTCGGTGATGCTACAACCATGAATAACGCGAACCACGAGTCGGTTTAGTTGCAAGACAATTTTTGTCTTGGTGTACATCAAATCGTACATACCGTCAATATTTATATCGAATGAAATGCCTGGTTTCTATTTGTTACCAAATCAAAGTAACCAAGAGATTATTTTGAGAGAATAAATTCAGTATCCGACACTTAAGGTAGCTTTACCTTGAGCTTTGGATGCTTTAGAGTTTTACCAATTAGGTATGTCTATTTGAATGTTTATTACATTGAAATAGACATTTAATAAATATTTACAAGATAAAACTAATACAGCCAAATATGAAGGCGATATAAAAGAATAAGAAACTAAATAATAAATAACAAAATAAGACTGACAAAGCAAAAGTATTGGTAAGGTTATTCTAAACAACTGGAACATGACTTACGGAGCACATAAACGAGTATGTGTAGGAGAATGATTAATTGAAAATCAAAGAAAAGTTTGTGAATACATAAATATACCAGTCATAGAAAGAGAAGACTGAGAGAACTATTTTACCAAATTACTCGTATATTGAGGCGAAGAGAACTAGGTCTGAAATTAACACACCAATTTCATGTCTTTCATTGACTTAGAGAAGGCTTTCGATAGAATCAGATTACAGGATGCCCTGAAAATACCAGTATCAAGAAAAAAATACCACAGCAAATCATCGAAATGAAAGATATGTATATACACGCACAAAAAAAAAAAAAAAAAAAAAATGAATGTGTAATCAGATACCAGAACAAATACAGAGAAAATTCCTACAAAGAATGGGATCAGACGAGAGATTCTTTAAGTCCATGATTATTTAATATAATCATGGGTGAAATAATAACGGAATTTCAGAAACAGAAATTTATACGGAATAAAAATTAAATTGGGTTGGATATGCAGATGATGTAGCATTACTTGCAGAAGATGATCTTCAAAAGCAATTATTCAAATCCAATATATGCTGCAGTTTTAACATGCGAATAGTCAAAGCTATAACTGAGAGGAGACCTCCACATAGCCTTTAAAGGAATGCGGAGAACCGACCAGGGCTTCTGACCTAATGTCCAATCCTCACCTTCTCGTAGTGCACCCTGTTGGGTATCTACCTGGATACTGAACGAACGACGATGGGCTGACAATTTGGGATTTAGCCGACCAAATTGTATTCTTATTGGCTTGTACCATAATTTTGTATATTGGTTTAACATGACAAAATTTCATGCCGGCTGGGGGCGTCGCCCAGTTACACAAGCCCCCCCCCCCGTTGTTTTCGCCAGGGAACCAGGGCGAACAGCGAAAAGTCAGCTATTGGAACAAATCTGAAAGCACACCCCAACTCAACATTACCAGAGTTAAAGATCGGTACCATCAACATAAGAAGCCTGAATGGCAAAGAAATGGAGCTAGCCGAGGAATTAGATAAGTACCAGATCGACATAATAGGGGTGACTGAAACAAAAAAAGACAAAAACTGGTGAGATCTTTCTGAGCAATAAATACAAAATGTTATATCCAGGAAATGACAATCAAGAAAAAGAAGGATTAGCCATAGTATTCAACACAAAATACGAGGCTAATCTTCTTGAATGGCAGGCAATCTCAAGTAGAGTGATGCAGGCAAATATAAGAATGGGGAACAACGAGACATTTGTGCTTATGGTCCCACAAAATGTTCTACTAAGGTAGAAGTGGAGGAATTTTTTGATGCTTTAGAAAAAGCAACTGACACAATGAAAAAGGAAACGTTGGTCCTTGTTGGGGATCTAAATAGCAGAGCAGGAAATGATTGTTAGACATGCAAAAATATTTGGGAAAATTTTGGAGCAAAGCTAATAATAATGGGAAATACCTGTTGGATTTCTGCTCAGGACATGGACTGGTTATTACTAACACCATGTTCCAACATAAAAATGTGCACAAATTCACATGGAGAGAAGAGGCAAGGAATAAGAAAAGTCCCATTGACTATGCTATTGTTGATAGCGATGTTTTCTCCCTGGTGTAGGACACCAGAGTGTACAGAGGATTTGAAATTGGAAGTGATCACTATTTAGTCTTGAGCAGGATAAAACTGAATTTCATATTGAAAAGAATAACATGTAAGAAAGTTCTAAAGCGAATAAAAGTTAAGCAACTCTCAGATGTGAACTGTAGACTAAAATATACAAAGCTTATTGAAGAAAAAATGAAAGTTTGAGAACAGGAACCAGGAAAAAACAGGAGTCTAAAGGCTAAAGAACAAGCGTTCAGTTTATAAAAACCAATTTAAATAAACATCCGAAATGGAACCCTGTTATTAAAGACCTAATATTGTATCGTTATAATATGTAAAAATTTCATTCCCCCCCCTTGTGTGTGTGCACGCGCTCCATTGAACAAACGTAAATATAACTTAAATATATATTTTACTCTTCAAATTCCTTATTATTTTTTTAATATGTATCGATTTTTCCGAGTCTAATTTCAACTTGTTTTCATTCCAGCTGTGGCTTCCGTTCTTCCCTACCGAAATGTATTCGCTAAACAACTCGGAATAACAGCTACTGCCATAGGAATCTCGATGACTGTGTTGCCTGTCCTGAAAGTAATTGCCAGTCCCGTTTGCGGAGCCCTTGTAGACCACTTTAAGAAACTGAAATTAGTTCTCCTGATTCTTGTTACCTTGATGGCTATTTCTCATTTAGCTATGATATTTATCCCTCCGATGGAAACGGATCATCTGACCAAACCGTCCGTAAATGTCAGAGTACATTGTAATGCAGGTAGAGCAAGAGCAACCTTTTTGGGGAAGTACAACAGTTCTTGCATATCGCAAGCACTTTCTCAAACGGTGTCACTTTGTGAAGCGAGATGCGATCAGTGCGACGAACCGACATTAAATGTCGTTAACATCAATACTTCCAGTAACCTGAAAATTTATCTCCATGACGCCATTAGAAATGAAGCCAACAATTCTCTACTGGAACTAGTATTTCATAACGTCTCTCAGGAAGAAAATGGACGGGAAGCATATAATTTTAACATCCATCTCAGCTGTAGTATGAATTGCACTCCTAGTATTCATTCTTGCTTCAATGATATCCATAGTCTGGACACAAACCCCGAAAGTGTTTATACAACATTGCAATTCTGGTGTTTTTTCTGTCTGTTAATGGTCTCTGGAGTGACCATGGCTGCTGCAATTTACCTTTCTGATGCTGCCTGTTATGATATGTTAGATGACAAACCGGAAAAGTATGGTACACAACGCATGTGGGGAACTATTGGTTGGGGATGTGGAGCCTTTGCCGCTGGTTATTTCAACGACTTAGCCACAGGTAATTCTGAGTATACAGATTACTCCCCTGCCTTCTATTCAATGACCATACTCTTGGCTTTGGATATTGGAATAATTATGAAAGTTGAAGCCAGAAGTTCTGCACAGTCTGATAATATCGTGAAGGACATTGGAAAACTTCTTCTTCAACCCCGAGTTGCTTTGTTTGTTATTACCGTGTTTTTTGTTGGCGTACTTTCTGGACTGTTTTGGACCTTTCAGTTTTGGTACTTAGAAGATCTTGGAGCCTCGCAGTTAATGTTAGGACTTACTCAAGTTGTTGAGAGCTTCTTGGCCGAGCTGCCCTGTTTCATATTTGCTGGCAAGATCATCCAAAAAATAGGACATTTGACTGCAATGACACTTGCCTTTCTGTGTCTAGGTTTCCGCTTTATCGGATATGCCTATATCCGAAATCCGTGGCTTGCATTGCCTCTTGGTATGTTTCATGGACCAACGTTTGGTTTATTTTATTCTGCCATGACATCTTACGGCAATCACGTGGCTCCTCCTGGAACAGAAGCGACTATGCAAGCTGTATTAGGAGCAACATTTGAAGGAATTGGTAAGTTGTCTAATTTCTGCAGTTACTAACTCCGGTTTATTAAATTCTGAAAATTTCGTCAAATCCTAGAGATAACAGCAGTCTTTCAATGATATTATACTTTTAAAGCGGAGGGATATGGAAAGTGTGATTTGGTGGCTATGGAAAAGAGATTTATATCCAAAACGATATAATAATTATTATACAGGTATCGTAGGAGATATTTTATTCCCACAATACATATACCTCTCATTAACTGATGAAACAAGCACAACTAACAACTTATTCCACCCATTCACCACCTTCCAAGCAAACAATTTTGTCCAGCACCCTTGCTAACCACACTCTTACACAACTTCCACGGGAGACCGCTTGTTCTCTCCCTTTTCATGTACTGAAAAGCCTTCAGTGTCAATCCTAAAAAAACCCTTTAATAATTTATATGCTTCTATCATGCCTTCTCTATTTCTCTTATCAGTTAATTTTTGAAGCCTACAGACCGTCAATCTCTTTTCATAAGGAGCAGTCCGTAAACCTGCCACGATCTTTGTCACTCGGCTCTAGATCCTCTCCACCACTTGTTCATCCCCACAGAATCCGGGACTCTAGATCTGTGCGCAGTAGTCTGGATGTCTATCCACTCTGTTGGCTCCTTCCCAGTACTGACACTTAAATTAAACAGCTTGATCAGAGGTGGATAATTCCCTTGCACATTCTCGTAATGCACGGGCTGATATGAAGTCGATTTTCTTATGATATGGGAACCTCCATGGAGTTTGCAGACTCATCACGAGAGGTCCGCACTACGAACCATTATTTGCAAAATATCTTATCGCTACTTGAACTGATTTAATGACAATGCACCCACGTCCGCTTCTAGCAACCTATTCCACTCTCTCCAAGCAAAATCTAGTTCCCATGCCCTTATTAACCCTACTTTTATACGACGTTCAAGTGATGCTTTGCGCTCTCTCTCTCTCCCGTCAGATATTGGGGTTATATAAGGGGATTTTAATCCCTCAGTAACTTATGTTTCTATTATATCCCCTATTATAACTTTTTGTCCATTTAAAACTGACATAAGGGTTTCCGAAGTTCAGACACTCTCTCCCGTCACATTGTCAATCTCTAAAGTGAATTATTTCGGGATGACCGCCTTAATCCAAATTAAAAAAAATCCAAAAAAAAAAAAAAAGTGGGAGGGGAGATGTGTTTAAATAGTGAATTTTAAACCAGGTCACATACTGCCAAGTACTATTTCTACTAGGCATACGCAAATGACGTGAGAGAGAGATTGAGCAAAAATTAACTTGATGAAAAATAAGATATATCGGACTTGATGGGCTCGACCATATGAAAATTTAAAATGAGAACATATGCTTTTTTAATACATAAGGCAATCGCATAAGCAAAATTAATTGGGTATAAATCCATAATGATTATTTAAATATACAAAGCTGCATTCAACAGCGCTTCTAAATAACATGACTATTAAAATTCCATTTGCACACAACTATTACTAGCAATTCTATTAAATGTGCTTTATTGAAGTGTTTTTATTTCATAGGAGCGAAATTAATTAATAAACAAATAATATTTCGTATTCAGAAATCACGGAACACTCAAAATTTCTGTATTCGTTATTCTATGCCTGAAATTCATGAAATAGCGAGCCTAAGAAATCATGGGTCTTGTGTAATGAAGCAGAGGTGTTCTTCGGATAAAATGTCAAGTCCTTGACTTGAGCTATTGACAAATAATTTTTCTTGACAGTTAATAAAAATGAAATATTTCGTAACATGTCATTATTTTTTGTTTTGCTATTATTATATTCACCGAGATCATTAGGTGGGCCGGTAAAATGGACAGGTATAGTTATGTAATTCCATGCACCTGTTCACAAACTTTTTTTTTTTTTTAACACACTAAGTTTTAGTAAGCGTTCCAATTACGTGCAGACTATAATAGGGGTACTTCTGGTGTGACTGAATGTCTACAGTTCTATTGTTGACTTAAGGAAGCAGAATGACAATTCCTTGAAGTTCACTGTTAATGACTAGTATTATCTTCAGTTTTTTGTTTTAGAAGATTAATCTGGTTTGTCTTTCATTAATTACACCCCCCACTTCTCCCTTTGTTCCTCGAAGAACAACAACAATCACTTACCTTTCTTCAGCATTATCGCAATTTTCAACAGCACCCTTCTTTGACGCGCGCGCACACACACACACACAACCTTCTGCTATATTCGCGTAATTGTGTACATTTAATTTCAAAATTGAAATAGTTGTACTCTTGTACATAAAACAGTGCTCAGAAAAATAGCATACTATGCATACAAGTTAATCCGAAAATCGACACACACACAAGATATATAAGTAGAATATTTTAAATCTTAAAAAGGATATGTGGATATCATGCCGTTTTGGAATGGAATTCCAGTCAGGTTTAACAATTTCATGAGACTTAATTTCCCTACCTCGCAATGGAAAGTTTATGGCATCATAGTTACTTCACGTTCCAACTGCGATTCTTGATATAACAGAAAAACATTTTTTCGTTAAGGTTACACTGAATGGCTAACTATAGTGTTATTAAACATTATTATCGGCAAGTATTTTTTCCTGATTTGGAAATGGTCTTCTGCAACTATGGATTTAACGACCCCTGGGGTCTGAAAATGTCAGTGCTATGAGCGCGCGAATAGGATTTAATAAAAATGACAATTTTAAATATAAAGTATATTTAAAAGTATTTTTCAAGACTAAAAGTAAGGTGTGAGAACCACATTCCATAAAGAAGAAAATTGTGACTGGCTGATAATTATTAGTACTTAATAATTTTAGCTTATTAAGTAATAATAATTATCAGCCAATCATAATTTTCTTCTTTATGAAATGTGGTTCTCACACCTTACTTTTAGTCTTGATACTTAATATTACCGTAATCATTCATTAGCTTAAACTGTGGTATTTACCCTCTTCTATTTAAAAAAAAATCATATTATATATTAATTTATATTATATTATAAATTATATATTATTTTAAAAAAAATTAAAAATTAAAAAAAAACGGGATCCCCTGCTGCTCCTCCAGTGACTGATCGCGGGAATAGATTCCACTGCACACAACTCGCTATCTACGCCACTAACGGATATCTCCAGCCGTATTCTCATACAGAGTAACACTGAATGCAATGTTACAAATACGGAATACGGCTGGAGATTACTGTCATCGTAACAAGAATCGGGCCAGTCGAAGAATGCAATGTCCCTTCACTTCCACCGTATGGAGGAGCTTAATATTTATTAATCTGATATTAATTCATTACTTCATGAAATTCAATGACTGAGTTTTTTTTCTGACTCAGAATTTCTTGAATCATTTATTTAATCATTACTGATTTATAAACAATTTCATCTGCTTAATGCCAGCGGAACTGTGATGTTTAAAATTGACACTTGCTGCCATCTACTGGAAAGTAATGAAATGCTTGAAATGTAAAGAATAATATTATTTTAAGTAAGCAACGGATTCTATCGCCATGGTCTATTCAATTTTACGAAAGGTAAATGTTATAGGAGTCTCGGTAGATCAGTCGGTATAGAAGAAGCCCTTTGGTCGAAAGATCTGGGCTCGATTCCCGTCTATAGCGTGAGGAACCTTCATTTGGTCTCTCTCGACTAAAGGTGAGTTAGCCGGTCTCATTTGGAAGTAGAGGGTCATTTTCAAAAAATAATTACGACAATATGTGGAAGAGATAGGGTTCTCACCCCCATGTCGTTATGCCCGTTCAACCAAGAGTCACATCATGGTAGTCAACCTCCTGGATAGGAGATGGCACATGAGTGGGATGGGAAATATTATACAAGCACTGCATGTTTTTTTCTTGTATAAGTTTATAATAGATATAATTTGCCAGTTAGTATTAGAAGTTAAATGATTGATTGGATAAGTGTATTAATATTAATTACATTAATACTGATACTCTTGCAAGAAATGTTTCAATTTGATTCTGAGAGGGGATCACGTGATAAGGACAATTATAGGCAGTGTTTGCAAAACAAAAGTCGGTAATGCATCATTCTGTGCGAAAACTAAACGGCGTGAAAAATCTAAAAAAAAAAAAAAAAAATCCCAATGTGTTCAGTTAAAAGAGGCGTGTTAAAAAAATATATATATTATTTTAGCTTATATAAACCATGGAAGCAATTTCAAATGCCTTACTGTAGCTTGAAATAAAAATTTAAATATGAAGCACTTTATTTTTATTTTATTTTGGTTTCAGGTGTTGCTTTAGGAAGCCTGATAGGAGGAATAGGATTTGACATGTATGGCGATAGAACCACTTTTCTTGCTGCTTCCGTAGTGAGTTTTGTTATTACCGCAGCGAGTGCTGTCATCGACCGTTTTCTTGTATGGAAAGGAACAGGCAAAAAGAAAGGTAAGATAATAAAATTCGGGTACAAAATTCAAATGAAAACTCATTACATTAAAGGCGGGGGGGGGACATAAAAACTAAATATTATCAGGAAACGCACTATAAAACGGAAGTGTAAGATCGAGCAGGTACAGAGACTCGGGGGTAATGACCTTTGATAAAAAGTGATCGTAGTAGTCAAACTGTGATAACGTTTGGCTGATTATTATTATTTTTTTTTTTTCATGGACAAATATAATGCGTAATTTCAACTATTTGGCCGTTGATAGTACATCCTTTATAAATGCATGTCTATCACTTGCTACAGGAAGTAAATCACGGACAACGAATTTTTAGTGGCTTTCGTTTTCATGAAAAAATCGGAGAGAATATTTATCACTTTCTTCCCTACTTATTTTGTTTCACGGTATCATCGAATATTTTACATATAGTTCCTTCCCGATTGAGGACGAGTCTTGTAATTAGACAGTTGGTTTAATATAAGACGGGAGTAATACAAAGTTCTGTGACATAACTTTGACTCAAGGTGCCACACCCAGCAGTCTGGTATTTCACTAGTTAGCAGCAATTACAAATCAAGACAGATTTAACGATGTTACCTTAAACAGTGGCCTAGATAGTGGGTATATGTTCCTTTTGGAGTCTGTTTTAAAAAGATATCCCGCGAGGATGGATCAATAAGAAATACGTAACGGACGTCATTTAAATAAAGGCAACATAAACGGTATTAATACTCGGTATTCTGTATTTTTTTTTTAAATGCGTTTCCTCTGCTTCTCTTCAGACGGATCATGTTGAAATTTATTCGAAACCTTTCCTGAAATCTTCCCAGCTATTTCAGTTTTCGTTTTAAACCATTTTTAGACAAAACAACTCGAAATTGCAACTAAACTCCCCCGGAGATGATGTTAAATGAAATTCTGGTATTTAGAATCGTAGCTAACTTTTCGTATCCCAATTTTGGTTACATTTGGTCCATTTTTAGTGTCGAAATTTAGAACCGATTCAAAATAAAGTAAAATCATGTGCTACGAATCACAGCCTACATAAGCTAAAGTAGTTCTAGGTTCAGTTGCTGTGCCAATGAATGATGACTATACATGAATGATATAAAATACTGCTGAATAACTGACTCAGATCATTCCCATACTACACTGCTCAAAACAATTAGTAGATATTTTGATTTTCTTGTAAATTATAAAGTTATAAAAATAATTTACAAATGTAACACATTTTATTTTAAAATATTGCTAATATACAACAGTGTAGAACACGCAACTGTACAAAATCATGTTAAGACTTGTCAAAACGTGTCTTAGCCGTATTAGCATGTGAAGGTATAAAAGCGTGGCTTATTGCGCTCACTTCCACAGTGCATAACTATCATTCAATTGTAAACTTGTATCACCTACAACCTATCATTATTTTATTAAAAATGATGGTGCAGCATGATATCCCGAAATCCATGGCTTGGAGAGCCATTGGTCAATTAGAAGCTGGAGAAACGCAGCAAGTGGTAGCCGAAACGTGTCGTGTACCTCAAAGCCTAATTTCACGACTTTGGAATCGCTTTCTGGAGAGGGGAAATGTTTGCCGAAGACAAAGTCAAGATCACCCATCATCAACAACTCCAAGAGACGATTAGTATTTGCTATTGCTTGCCAGAAGAAATCGAACACTTAACGCAGCACAACTTCGAAGCGAACTCGCCGCAACAACAGGGAGGCTGGTATCGAAACACCAGACAGTACGAAATCGTCTTCATGCCATAGTTTATATGCTCGAAGACCAATGGTTTAAATCACAAAAGAGGAGCCAGAAGAATTTGGGCACAGGAACACCGCAATTAGTCAAATGGGGATTGGGCTCGTATACTCTTTAGTGACGAGTCCAGGTTCAGTCTGCAACCAGATAACTGACTTGATATGGCGCGAAAGTGGAACAAGAAATAATCCAGTTTGTTCGTGAAAGACCCCAACATCAAGGTGGGAGTTTGATGGTATGGGCTGGAATAAGTACAGGCGGCCATACTGATCTCTATTTTATCAGAAACGGTTCCTCGACAGCCCAAAGGTATCGCGATGAGATTTTGGAACCTATAGTTCGTCCATATGCTGCTGCACAATTGGCCAAGAATTCCATTTTACGGATGACAATGCCCGTTTACACCGTGCAAATTTGGTACAAGAATGGTTTGAAGAAGGTATTGAACGAATGGACTGGCCTGCCTGTTCACCGGATTGTAAACCAATCGAACATGCCCGGGATGCTTTAGGTAGACGCGTTTCTGCTCGACCGGTGCCACCACGATCGCTTCAAGAGCTCGAAAGTGCTCTCAAAGAAGAGTGGGGAAATATCCCACAAGAACTGTTTCATCATCTTATCCGGTCCATACAATCAAGATGTACCGCTGTTAATGGAGATCATACGCCTGTTAAAAGATTAACAAAAGTGTTTTTGGCTGTTCTTGTTAAAATTATTTCACGCTAAAATGTATAATTTATTAAATTTGTACTAAATATCGATTATTTAAAGAATATCTCATCAATTATACCCTATCCATAAGTAAGAAATATTTATGCATGTATAAAGTACCCAATAGTTATAATTATTTGCGGAAATTTATAATTATCCGACAAAAACTAAAATATCCCCTAAATGTTAAGCAGTGTAGAATTTCATTCCTTTCAAAGTGGAATGAGTTCAAATGCAGCTCTAGTTCCTTACCTTTTTTTCTGTTTCTGTAACTAACTATTGCGAATTACACCACGTTCCATGTTTTGAAATTAAAAGACACTAATCCGCTCCTTTTCATATTCCGAAATGCATCGAAATTACTTTTAAAAAAAATTACGACAAGAAGCGCAGTACATGTCTTAATATAAAAATAATCTGAAAACTTCAACTTTCTCCTCCGCACATCCCCCTTCCCAAAGTAGGTTATTATTTTGACTCGTTTTCATTGGCTGATCTATATATTTATTTAATGCTCTTACCATTTATGCGATCTGATTTTTTTTTTTCCCTTTATTTTTTCCAGAACTTAAAGAAGCAGCGGAAGAGCCAATGATGCCTCAAGGGAACACTGTAGTCTGAATGAAAAACATCACATAAAAGTTGTTTCGGAGCTGTTACAAAAACAGGATTTTTTTTCTCTACAGTTTCATCAGGAAGGTGCGAACGGAAGAGGTCTTCGATTGCCGCAAGTGGCAATTATAGTCTGGTGCCAATTTTTCCCACGTTGAATAAAACTTAGCTTTCAGGGGATATCGAAAAGGGGAAAAATCGGCTTTGTACAGTTGATTATTTGTCGCAATTCAGAGATTTGAATCCGTGCTTAAAAGAGGGGGAAAAAAATGCAGTTTTTGGTTCAAGACTTGTGGCACAATAACTCCACCACTGCCATCACAGCTAAAACTGTTTCAGCTGTAAGTTCCCTAATATTCTCAATTTGTGCCAATCAACAAAAAGGAGAAAAAGTCGATTAGCGTAGATCGGCAGAAAAATTCAGTTGATAAACAATACGAAAAACGCTATCATATCAGATCGATAATAAATGTACCGTCATGTTGAACTGCTTGTATTATAGTTGAATTTTATTCGTTTTCTACATCGTTCATTTTCTTCCAGTATTTCAAGCCTACTAATAATTATAAAAGCTGTTTTTGATAATCTGGGTTTATTGTCCAGCGTCACCACAGATTTATGATTACTGTCTACATGTAAAATACAAAGTACGTTTTTAAATATTTAGGTTTTGTAAATTTTCACTGGGAATTGTACATTCGTCCCGTTAAGAGTCGCACAGTTCTATTGTATAAATACATCTCCGTGTTGGGAGATAGAAAGAAAAAAAAAAAACTGAAATAAATCTGACAGTTATCCTTTCTTGTCTGTTTTTGTCATTTAATTCAGCTGACAGATAAAATATACAGTGAGTAACAACTTGATTCTCGTCTTCTGCTCACAAGCTCCAATCATTTTTTATATAATGATTAATTTCTAATATTACAATTGAAGAAGAATCAAGCAGTCAAATACTCACAAATACAGTCAAATCAAATACTAAACTCAAAATTCGTATGTCAGGAGGCCCAAATCTAGTTTGTTCTATAAAAGGAAGTCATACATCATAGCTAGAATGATGTTTGACTTTCTTTTTATAGAAGAAAATTATAATACACACATTATTATATCTATTGTAAATCTTGCATAGATATAAGATTTATAGTAGGGTTTCTTTCTTAACCAAAAGATGGCGCCACCAATTCCTGCAGGAAATTTTTATATTATATACCAATTTCAACAAGAATGATTATTAAGACGGAGAGACTCATCGAGGAAGGCCACATACTACACGCACCAGCTATCATACTTATTCTTGAATTCATTCACACTGCTTGCACTCACAAAATGGCAGTCCATTCCAATCACGCACCACACCACCCTATGAGAGAAAAATCAAGCCCTCACTCCCTTCTTAGCAGCATTCATTCTCAGCTACCAAGGATGCCCTCTTGTCCTTTCCCCACCCTCCATAAATTGGAAAATTCCATCAGTTGATATCTATGCCCCTTTCAGATTTGTCTCAATCATATCACCCCCCCCCCCTCTCTTTCTCCTGTTTGCTAGTGTCTGCAGTCTACAAATTCTCAACCTGTCTTCATAATCAGTATTCCACAATCTTGATATCATTTTTAACACTCTCCTTTGTACTCTCTCCAATATATCAGAATCACAACGGAAACCAGGAGATCAGATCTGCGCACAATAGTCCAAGTGAGGTCTTATCAAGGCCTTGTAAAGAGGCAAAATGACATCCCTGTCATTACACGTGAACGTTCGTTTCAGCATTGCAATTATCTTTTGAGTTGCATTTGCAATCTTTGCTGCATGACTCTGAACTTCAACTTCCTATCAACTAACTCCAAGATCCGTAGCCCCATCAGTTTCTTCTAGCCTAATCCTACCAATATAATACGACACTGGATATCTAATCACGCCGAAGTGAATGGCTTTACATTTACTGGCATTGAACTGACATTCATTTTCCCATGCCTACAATTCCAGCCTATTCAAATCATTCTGCAAGCACTGTACATTAGCAGCATTCCTGATTACCCTAGTCAAATCCTTTCCAATCCAATATCATTAATGTGCAGACTGAATAACAGAGGACCAAGCAGTGATCCTTGCGGTTACTTTAAATCTTGCAAGCTCGCATCCACCATATACAGTGCTGGATTTACGTATAAGCTAAAAAAAAAAAAAAAGCTACAGCTTAGGGCGTCGCAATCTGCCGGGGCCTCAAATAAAAAAAAAAAAACAAAGACCAGCTGATGTAATTAAAACAGTAGGGGGCCTCTGGGTTTTGTATCCTCAGCAAGTCTAAATCCGGTCCTGCCCATATACCACTTTTTGATATGTTAGTCAGCCATCCTCTTATCCACGCTAATGTTCTGTAATCCAAACCCATATTCTCCAATTTATGCAACAGTCTACCATGCTGTATTCTGTCAAAGCCTTAGCAAAATCCAAAAGTATCATGGTGTATCCATTCCCTTTGTCTAGTTCAATGGTAACATTGTTATAGAATGTGAGCAAGCTGCTAAAACATGACCTTCCCATAGTAAACCCAAGTTGCTCATTGCAAGTAGAGCTTCACTGTCAACCCATTTCTGAATGCGAGCTCTAACTAATTTTTCCAAAATTCTCTGCCGGTAATGAGAGATACTAATTGGTCGATACTTGGATACATCGGTCTTTTGCACCACCCTTGTGCAATGGAATTACCATACACTCTTTCATTCCTGCAAAATCTTCCCTGTTCTGAGACTCATATTAAACAGTCAAAGTAACAGCAAGCTCAGCTGAAACTCTTTTAGCACACGTGCTGATATCCCATCAATCCTTATTGCTGAATTGTTATTCAGTTTGTGCAACCGCTCTAATACCTCGTCCTCATACATCTGAGTTTCTTCATCCAGTGAAGAGGTAACAGCGGGCTCAATGTCGCATACACCAGGTTGATAGCTTTAAACAAAATGGGCACTCATTAGTTGAACAATCTCTTCTGCATCTGTAACCCTCACGCCATCTGAATTTAGAAGAATTACTCTTTCATATTCATTCTTTTTTTTTTTTTTTTTTACTTGCAGCATATTGATAGAATTCTTGTGGGTTGTCTTTTGAACGCAGAGCCAGTTCCTTTTTATACTCAGACTTACCTTTCCATATACAACAGTTGTGACTATTCTAGCCTGCTGCTTATAATATAATTTTCATAATGCACATCATCCTTAAGCACACGGTATTACTTCCACATCATCCTTTTCTTACGAATCTCTTGTTTAATAAGATTACCCGTCTATTTGACTCCTACCCTACTTATTCTTCGAACTCTTGGGACACATTCTGATACTGCATCATTTAAGTATTGTTTAACACGTTCATTGCCAATTACGCGATATCGCGCGATGCGAGTTCCCAACAAACGGCCGATCACGCGTTATCGCGTGGACGTCGCTAACTAAATAAAGAAATAAAAAAAAATTGGCCACCACACGAAATTCCAATTTTCAGCTTGGCAATGAAAGTGTTAAATGCTTCACATGCATTGTTGATATTCTTCCCATCCAGCAATCGATCACATTCCACTGAACTCGATATACTCCTCAGTTGGTCATAGTCCAGCATGTAACCTTTTCTGAATGGAACATTTCATAAACTTAGTTACTTCTCGAGTGAGTACCGCATGGACACTGTCACCAACAGGAGGCAGAATAGGTTACGTCCTGAAACGCCCTCTGACACTATAATCAAATCTAACGCTCTTTAACCTCGAGTTCCTTCTGTCACATGCTGTTTGTAGAAGTTGTCCCCTACCAGCTCAATAAGTGCATTTTCATTCTTCTCACGAGATTCTACTGCTACTCAATCAATATTTCGATAATTAGTCTCCTATTATGATTACTCTTTTTGCACGCATCGCCTCTATATGGCAATATATATTTCTTCACTAGCAATCGATCCCCCAGATCTGTAACAACACCCCACTATGTAATTGATCTTGTTAGATTCCACCTCACACCAGATGGCTTGAAACTCATTACCACATGAAATACTGTTACTACTAATAGTACCACTACAATCATAGGTCTCAACTCTAACTGGATTCAAGTCATCTGATATCATCAGCAGCACGCCACCTCTCCTATCCTCCCTAAAAATAGTGTACCCTTTACACTCGATACCAGTTAGTATGTCCGATTCTGATCTCACTAATGCCTACAATCAGAGGTCCCAACATATTGACTAAGAAAACAAACTCTACCCCTTTGTTTCTGATACGCCTAGCATTCATGTACAGACATAATCTACTTGCATGTTCTTTTGTATACTCTTGTCTGCAGTCTGTATGACACAGTTGGACAACTTGCAGATCTCTATTCTTAAGTGCCTTATACATGTAGACATTTTTTGCATAAATCCGAACTGGACGAAATCATTCTCGCAACGTCAACATTTCCATGATAAAGCCCATTCCCGTCATTAACACAGTTATATAACATTGTTGCTCTTACACTATCAAACTAACATTCACGCCATTCCCCCCTTTATAATTTTGTTTCCCTGACTCTCTATGTTAGGTCTCATGCCAAGTATTAGTTTTTCTAGACTCCTAATACCAAAACGCATTCAGATGTAGGCTGTCCCTCTTATACAAATCGAATCTTCCTTCAAACTCACTCCACACATCCAAACACTCGCATCCACTCCTTCTACACAGCCTGCGCATCGAATCGTTTGCATTATAGCCCTTCTTCTTAATTCACTTTCATCATATCATATTCTTATCTCATCATAGTTTCATCAAATCATAATTCATATTCATTTGTATAATTTATCATATCAATTATCCACACAATTAAATCAAAATCCGTTCAATCTTCAGAGAAATATGCAAGGATCTGTTTGTTGTGTTATTGGCCTCTGTCTAACGGACATCTCCGAATAACACACAAAACGTTTTTGGTAATCCATATATAATTCAATGAAATTGATCCAAACATTTTTTTTTTAAATATTCCAAGATATTGTCATATGTATTTGGCTCTTTAAACGAAAAAAAAAGGAAAGGGGGATATATATATATAAAAAAAAAAAAAAAAAAATCAGCTAACGCCTTTTTATTCCCGTATATACGGGAGTAGGCGAGGCCATTTAGCCCTATCTAACTTTTGGAGACTGAGTGGGCAGTTCAATCTCCACTGGTACCCAATCAGAGACAGATGGCCCAAGGCTATCACTAATTAAGCGGTACGCAGTGAAGAGAGACGGCTCAAATGTGCCGCCATCTCGTGGTCTCTAACCCTAACACAATATATTTAATGTCTGAAATAATGTGGGTTCTACGGTCGATTTTCTTGAGTTTACAGGACGAAAAACCCGAGTTTCCTGCTTGCCCGTGCCAGAGATCGACTAACTCGGGAACCGGTCGAAAAAAGGCTTAGAAAAATTCGCCGACTAGACTCGAAACCAAGACTTCCTTCGTGCGGCCTAGCGCGGTGGTGTGCAAACGCCACAAAGAAAAACTTGAGGTAGAGATACCAAAACTGTTCAAAGTTCTTTTGATGAAAGAGTTTTGAACAGTTTACCTTAAAACTATTAGTTAAAAGGTGGAATTAATATGCTGTGTTTTCTGTAACAGTTCATCTGAAAAACATAAGGAGTGGGCCCGATGAAATAATGTTTTAATAGTTGGGATGGTGGTAATGAGATTCAGTGGATATAATGGCTTATATAAGTCTTCTTACGAAAAACTGAGAAATGTAGGCTACCATCTGGTTGACGAAGAATTAAAAGATCTAAAAAAAAGGCTAACTGCTTATTTACTTCTTTTAAGGTGAAATTATCCTGGAATGAAGCGCATTTAATTCAGGGAGAAACTGTTGTAACTCATAGGAAGAACCATTCCAGATAGCAAAAATATCATCTACATATATTTGAACCATTGAGTAGGTCTAGGTGAATTGTCGAAAATACGTTGTTGAAAAAGCTCCATGAAGAAGTTGGCGATAGCAGGAAAAATAGGATTGCCCGTGGTTGTTCCTTCGATTTGTTGATATACTTGTAACTTGTTTTTAAAGGGAAAATAACCAGAATGTATTACAAAATCAAATATTTGAACAATGTCCAAAGGAAATTCTTGTTGTAGTAATTCAATAATAATGTCAGATAAAGGAATATTAGTGAACAAGGATACAACATCTAAACTAATCATAACATCTGCAGCGTCCAAATGAAGATCCGAAATTTCATTTTTAAAATCCAAAGTATTTTTTATGTAAGTAGCAGTTCTTGTTGAAGTAAGTAAATTAGATAAGAATTTTGAAATTTTATAGGTGGGACATCCTATACAGTCCACAACTCGTCTTAATGGAATACCTGGTTTATGAACTTTGGGAAGACCATGCAATCTAGGTGGACGACCAAAGAAGGTTTAAGTTTTTTCTTTTGATCTTCATTCCAAGTAGATACATTATCGATAAGAGAATTAAATGTCTAATTAAGTACAAGTAGAGAAAAGCTCTTGTTGTTGTTGTTGTTGTTCAAGATAGACATTTTTATCTCATTTTCTTTTTCTATTACTCCGAGACTATTCAACTTGCATGCCCCTCATATTTGAGGGGTCTGTAAATTGAATAAAGGTGAGAGCTCGTCGTCTTCTGTGTTTACAAATTAAGCGATATGTGCATCCGGGAATATTGTTGAGAGAACGATGGACAGTGTATAATATGATATTACGCACAGGTCTCGAATCTTTTCATTTGAGTTTTGATAACTCTCTGGTTACAAACATTCTCCGTTGTTGATTATTATGCATGTGTTTATTACCCGTTATTGTTACTATTATTATATATCACATACGCAAAACCCTCGATGAGTAACTCCAGAAGGTGTTTGTAAATAAATAAAAAGCAGATGATGCTGATCAAAGTATTCACTAGTGCGTGAGCAACTATTTCTTATAGCTAATATAGTCAAACCTAACTCTGAATTCTGCGTCTCATCATGGAGAGAACCATTGCATAGACAAGACAGGTGCAGCCTACTGCAAATCAAAAACCATATAACTTAGGTGAGTCCACTTTGTTTTTGATGACTTACATTTTCGTCAATATCCTTTATTATTTCTTCATTACTGATTTAAATTATTTATTTTCATCAAAAAAAAAAAAAAAACAGCTAACGTCTTTTATTCCCTTATAGAGAGTAGGCGAGACTGTTTTAGCCCTGTCTAGCTTTTGGAGACTGAGTGGGCAGTTCAATCTCCCCAGGTAGTCAATCAGAGACAGCTAGCCCAAGGCTATCACTGATTTAAGCGGCCTGCAGTGAAGAGACGGCTCAACAAGTGCCGCCATCTCGTGGTCCCTAACTCTAACACAATATTTTTTTTTTACTGTCTGAAATAGTGTGGGTTATGCAGTCGATTTCCGAAAGAGGAGGAAAAAAAAAAAAAACAGCTTGCCTGTGCTAGAGATCGAATAACTCAGGAACATTCGAAAAAAATGCTTAGAAAAAGTTCCTCTAGTCGGCGACTCGAAAACACGACGCTCTTTTTTTTTCGGGCGATTTTGCACTGAGGAGCGCAAACACCACTTCCACTGAGCTCACAGGCTTTTTATTATATTTTTTTAATTTATATTATTTATTTATTGCGAATCCTCTGTAACGTTTTGAGAACCTACAATTTCAGAACCCATGCTTTAAAAGGAGATAGCGCGACTTTTCGCCTGTGGAAACAAATGCTTCCTACTGACATTGTGTGCCAAAAGATTTCAGGCCTGGAGCATCTTCACCTACAGATTTCATTAATTGCCAATCTGTAGGTGAAGATTCTTCGTTCGCTTAGAATTGAATTTGTAATTTAAGCAGTTTAACTTTAAACGGCATGTTCACAATGAATTTTCATTCGTCTCACAAACTACAAATACAGATGAACGAAAATCTCATTACGATACACTCAGGTTCACAAAATAATAAAAAAGATACCTAGTTTATCCTCAAAGTATTAAGATTTTTAGGGGAAAACATATCGCAAATGCCTGCCTGAGCTGTGGGTTGGAATTCTAGGGCAGTGCTTTCCAAACTTATGGATATAAAGGCCCCTTTGGAAAAATTAAAATATTTCACGGCCCTCATCTAAAAAAAAAAAAAAAAATCGTAATACAAACATATATTATTATAATATTTATTGTAATGAAATGAAACTTATATGAATAAGCATATATTTATTAATATTCATTATGCGCCGAAATACGCAAGTAAAATTTGTGAATCAATGAGTGATTTTTTTCATTAAAATATAAAAAATAACAAAAAAGAAATAATAATAATTAAATTCGTTTCTTTTAAGATAAAAAATATCTACTTAGTCTTAAAACATTTTAAATTTGTTTTCATTATTTCAGTGACCCCTAGGGGGGGGGGGGGGGCCGTGGACCACAGTTTGGGAAGCGCTGTTCTAGGAGACTAAGGCAATGATGTTCGTAATAGCCTGAGCTGGATGAACTTGTATAGTCCTTGAATGTAATAAGGACTGTCTTTAAAAAAAAAAAAAAAAAAATCGAACAATCAGTACCGCTTTGCATGAAGACGAAAACAATATTTTTCATTGCGCCATTGACTCATATCATCGTATAAGAGTGAAAGAATGCAGTCACCCTCGACGGGGACGATTTCAGTTTCTCTCTATCTCTCTCTCTCTCTCTCTCTCTCTCTTGCTCGGCTTATAAACTGTGGCGATCGAGCGTAATCTCGCGCTAAACAAACTTCTTGCATAACATATTTATTATCGAGAATGCGTCATGCAGTGTTGCATCATACATAAATTTCTATACGTCTATAGAATAGCTACTTTTATTTTATTTTATTTTTATTTTTTAATTTTACAAACGAAGATACGAAGTCCCGACTATGAAAGAAGCATCGTGTATCTAACGACGATAATTGTGTCCACACAAATACACATAATCTTCTAACGACAACAAACTGACAGAGCGTTAGCATCAAAACGCGGAGGAATGTCAGTTGACTGTCATTATTTGTAGTGTTAATTATTATTATTCGTGACACCTCCAAGGAGTCCGAAGACTCATCACGGGAGGACACCTACAACTGTCTCAACTACTACACCGAACCTCTACTACGAATCATCTCCATCAACGCCATCTATTTGTAGTGTTAACTTCATAAAGAAATGAGAAGTTCACATTATTCACTCAATCAGCATTAATACGTTCTATCGACAAATTAATAAGTAAATATTTCATCCTAAGTATCTTAGAACATCGTCAGTACAGTTAATTCAAACAATACTAGGAATAACATACAGTACAAAATCTTCACAGACCAAATCTAAATTTATAATTAGTGACCTAATTATAAATCAGTAATTATAAATTATATTAATTTATAATTACTGATTTATAATTAGGTCACTTTTTTCTTCTTTTTTTTTTTTAATATCATACAGCTCATCCTTTCAATTTTATTGTAATAGGATGATATTCAAACAAGGCTTGATTAAACTCATAAACTAAAACATTGTAACTACCCAGCCTGTTTCCTGCCAAATTCAACTGCATAGTTGAATACTGAATATTATTATTATACTGCAATTATTACGCGACACCTCCAGGGAGTCCAAAGACTCATCGAGGGAATATAAGCGAAATGAATATAATCAAATATAATAAATTTAATTGAGTATAATAAAATGAGAACTTTCAATGAAGCTTATATTCAATCCTTAATCTCTAGACATTTTTAATAAGGAATGATAACGTACAGGTACGACTTACCCTCTTATGTAAACTGTAAGTACAATGAATATAAGTATTGAAATTTGGAAGTTTAAACTTAACCACTGCAAATACTCATAAAGCATGTTAATTGATGATAGAAACCAAAACTACTCACTAGGATAATCTATACACTTCTCCCCAAATTCCTATTATCAAACTCGCACTGCACAAATAATCTAAAATAACGACATACTAAAATCCAAGATCACGTCATAAAATCCACATCACAGCAGCGCCGCCATGAATCAATATATGTATACTATAATATATATGTATAATATAATATATGTATGTATACTATAATATAATATAATATAATATATGTATGTATACTATACTATAATATAATATGTATATCTTGTCAAAATATTCTTAGGATGTAAATAAATAATTATGTAATTTAATCTTTTAAATATTACTGTATACAATAGTATAGATCATTAATTTAGTATTTTTAATATCCAATAAAGTCTTTAAAACTTTATTATACAATGAAACCTGTGGAGAATTCACGACTAAACAAGCACACGTAATAACCACAGTAATAAGTTTTAATAAGTAAATATTTCATCCTAAGTATCTTAGAACATCGTCAGTACAGTTAATCAAACAATACTAGGAATAACATACAGTACAAAACTTCACCGACCAAATCTAAACCGTAATGACGTTCTTGCCATTCCTAAAGTATGGAAAATTATCATACAAAATTGTGTAAAATAATTTTTTTACATATATTTATCTTATTTTCATGTAATTTTTTTCCCTCCAGATATATTTTAATTTAATTCTATAACACGCTACTGCACGCATATTGGGATTCCATTGTAATCATGCGCCCTGACTGTATGTTATTCCTAGTATTGTTTGAATTAACTGTACTGACGATGTCCTAAGATACTTAGGACGAAATATTTACCTATTAAAACTTATTACTGTGATTATTTAAGTGTGTTTGTTTAGTCATAAAGCCTTTAAAAGTTTTTTTTTTTTTAACACTGGCGCGTGCTCTGTTAATTTTTTATCGTTTGCTTCCATACCACAAGACTGTCTTGTTTACGAAAAGCGGAAAAACTATTTGTCTTCAGGAAATTATTTAATTATTCTGATTGGGTAAAAGACTACGGATATAAAAATCAAGGCTGTTTCTGGCGTTCGTTTTCCGTAGTGTCAAGCAGCTGAGAAAGATCAGAGGATAGCAGAGTTCTGCCTGGAGGGTTTATAAACGGAATATATTTTTAAGATGCCTGCATTAATGGTGTAAATTTCTATGCCAGTTTTTTCCAGATTAGTTGTAGGAATCTTTTTTATTTCATTGTAACGGATGTTTTTCTTGATTGCAGTACCTCCACCTCTGGCATTAGGTCTATCATTTCTAATTAAAGAGTAATTTCTCAGCTTGGGATTATCACAGGGCCGCAGATGTGTCTCATTAACTAACAGGATATCAATTTTGAAGTGAGTAACAAATTCTTGGAGTTCTAGAATGTTGTTGCTGAGTCGATTAGCATTCCAGAATGCGACCTGTATGGAATTTATTGTGATGGCCGGATTATCCATTAATCAATGAGAATATGACTTGGGTATTTTTAAGAAATTTGTTTGTGTCAGCCTGGTTTGGATTTGATTTGCTAAAAGCTGATAGCATTTTCCCCAAAGTGGCAGCAAGCATCGCATCAGAGTTTTGGCTGCTTGGTATGGTTTCTGCTGATTTGTTGCGTGAGGAAACTACAGAGGCATATTTATCAGGTGTAATAGCCCGCACTTTAATTTCCGATTCAGGTTGTGTGACTCGCTTCTGAATGGACGGGGCTACTGCCTCCCTAGTCCTTGTCAGGTTAGATGGATGGAGTGAACAGCCCTTGTAGTTAGCTGGATGTGGGCCGCCACAGTTGGCACACTTAGCAGGAGTGGTTCTTGACTTGGCACATGTATGCGAGGGATGATTATTTCCGCACTTCACACATTTGTGTTTGATCATGCGTAGAAGCCCTACAAAGCTTCTGCGCATGATCATATTTTTGACAGTGGTGGCATTGTCCAGCGGATGTCTTCCTTCTGAGGGGTTCAGTCCTGATAACCAAGTTGCAGACAGTCTTAAGGTCATAAATCTCTCGTTGGTCTTTACTGATCTCCACTAAGACCAGAGATATGGGCCGCTTATCCGCTCTGTACATGCGTGATATTTTTATTGGTGCTAATCCTTGCGATTTGAGGTCAGTGGCTATTTCTTCAGATGGTATGGTTTCTACTAAACCTCTGATGACCACCTTGAGGTTTTTTTTTCGCTTTTAAGCTGACAAGTGTGATATGGGACTTTCAATTCATCTAAATGTCTGGTGAGCAGACGGTAGTCCTATGCACCTGCAGGCTGAAGCCTTCATCGGTGTTGTTTGCTGAATTGAATTTGATACTGTTGTTTTTCATCAACTCCGTGATTGATGACCATTTTTTTTTTTTTTTTTTTTTGAATCTTAAGATCACTGGTGGAATTCTCTCTTTGGGCTGTGTTACTGTATCCGTTTCTGCCACTCTTTCAGTTTGTGCTGTAGTGTCCATTGGTGCTGCTCTCACTGAGGTCTGAGGCAGTATTTCAGGTTCTGCAGCTAGAGATTTCTTCTTTCACTTCTTCCTACTGACTACTTGAAAGTCGTCATTATCCTCTAGTGTGTGAATATCAGCTGATGTGGTATTTTCTCTGCTGGAGTCTTGTGAGGTGTTAGGAAGAGGGTCAGGGGATTCAACCTCTTCTATTTGGTGGATTGCTACCTTTCCTGGCCATTTCCTTTGCCTGCTGCAAAGGAAATGGCCAGGAAATTTCCTTTCCTTTGCAACATGTTTGAAGACTGCCAATAGCTGCTTGAAGTCGAACTCATCATATGGAGAGTCCATAATTTGGCCTAAGAGAAAATAGCGGTTGCTCGGGTGTCCCAAGTAGTTTGCGAGTGATCCTGTAGACTTTGAGAGTCCACTAGCTAATCCCGTAGACAGCTTAGAGTAAGCGTCTACCAGCAAAAAGTTAGTTTATTATAGGTGACTCTCCTAAAAATAAGGAAAAAGGCGTTTCGGGAACTTACTTGGACACAGTGCAGAGACCTACCTCCCTAAAATACCATTCATCCACTACTGGTCCTCACTGCGGGGGTGGGGATCTGCCGGACATCAGACCTCTGCATATTTCATACAGAGGTGAGACAGTAGGTCTCGAACTGTGTTAGTTCCAGTGCAATGCAAGCTTCCCGAAAAACCTTATATAAAATTCAACTAGGCAGAGTCTAAAGGAATACGTCCAATCACCTACGCGCCCAGAACTGTCACACTGAACTTTAATAGTAGCAGAAGATCTAAATTCAAAGCATCCCTTATGGAATAGCAGGTGTGCCAATTACAATGGAAAAATCTTTCACAATGTTGCTAAGCTGAGAAATATTATCATCGCAGGTCCGATTGAACCAACACACTATGGAACACACGGAAGGCCCGATGTATTAGATATAGCCATATTCAAAAACACATCTCATCAATTCCAGCTGCAAGTAGTTAACGGCCTCAGTTCGGACCACAACCCAGTACTTCTAAAACTGGGAGAGGATCCGGAACTTATTCCCAGTCAATCATTTACTAATTTCACAAAATTCAAGGCTACAATCAACATTATCATGGATTCAATGTCGAATATCTCCTCCCGTGAAGAAATTGACGCCGCAGTCAACAATCTGGAAAGCAAAATCTAAACTGGCTTAACCGCAGCCTCTTCCATTTCCACTCCAGCTCAAGTAAACCTACTTCCAGAAGAAATCCTTGCTCTAATCAGAAACAAAAATAAAATCAAACGTCTCTTTCATAACACGCTATCTCCTCAAGAGCTGAACAGAGCATCAAACTTACTTCGCTATGCAGGGCCGCATTTATACTTTTGGAGGCCCGAGGCGCAACATCATTACGAGGCCCTCAAAAATAAGCATTTTTTTAGTTTATTGAAAATAAAAGTCAACATTTCCATAATAACTCATTTTAATAACACAATACAACATTGGTATACATATATTTGCAATTTAAAAAAAGTATAAAAATAAATCAGTTCAAATTTAAATAAAAAAATTAATAACTAAAAGTTTTTTTTTTTTTTTCTGGCTTTGGTTTTAGCAAATATATCTATAATGTCATCATAATTGATCGAGTCCATTACATCTGAGTCAATGCATAATAACGACAGGTCACTTGTTTTATTTTGGTACAAGTTGCTTCTTAAATAATTTTTTATTCATTTCAACACTGAAAATGAGCGTTCAGCACTTGCATTTGAAATAGGCATCGTCAAAAATATTTTTTAAATTGTTTCTACGTTCGGAAAAGTTGACCTTAACCCATCGTTTATAAATTTGTACATATTTTTAATTGAAGAATTTTTTTCCTTTATCATTATTAAAAATTGCTTAACTTCATCAGTAAATTTTTCTGGATCAATATCAGTCCCATAAGTTTGTAAAATTTTATGAATACTAGTCTTGTGCTTGTCTTGATCTATATCTTCCTTAAAAAAATGTCAAACATATCTAATATGTCGAAATAGCTTTTTGTTCTTTCATTAATTTCCAAAATTAGCTTATCGCAAATGACATTAAAAGCGTTCACAGCAAAATTTTCTTTCCCATGTAATATAATCTCATTGTTAGACTGTGAAACTTCGTTCATTCATTTTTTTTTCGTTTGTTAACTCTTTCCTTTTCATCTTTAAATTTTGTCTCATCTGTTAATAAATTCGCTTCTTCATTTACAGCAGCAAAACTATTTCTTATATCTAAAATAAAACCAACTAAAGAGTTTAACAAATTATTAGCTAAAAACAAATCCATATCGGGATCTTGTAGAGATTTACTAGTAGCATTTATTCGTTGTAGTCCCACATAACTGTTAAAATAACATTTTGACAAACCAGAAGTTTGTCAAAATGTTCAGCCAATGATGAGCTTTCTAATTTAGAAATAGGTTTTTCATAAGGAGAAATGGATAGTTCAAGTAATGCGTCTTTAATTTGTTTATATCCACGTTTCAAAGGCAATATATTGTCAGCTCTTGCGGACCACCTCGTTTCACTTAGTATTTTAACTGTTAAAGATTTTTTTTCTAAATGTTTAAGGAGTATACTCCATCTTCTTGTTGAAGATGAAAAGTAATTATATACATTTTGAATAAAACAAAAATATTGCACTGCTTCCGGACAAGATTCCGCGGCATAGTTGCCAATTAAATTTAAGGAATGACTAGAGCACGGTATATAATGTGCAGAGGGACTACGTTTTTTCAGCCAAGCTTGTAAACATGTATAGATACCTTTCATATTGGCAGCGTTATCATAGCTTTGCCCTCTGCACATTTTTATATCCAAAGATAATTCTTCTAATGTTTTTTAATACTACCTGTTCTAAATATAAGAAATTATGTTGTGTAATTCTGATGAACCCGATAAATGTTTCTCTAATGTCAGAATTTGGGGCAACATACCTAAATATCATAGCTAGTTGGTCATTATGGGCAATGTCTGGAGTTGAATCGAGTACTATTGCCAAATAAGCAGCTTCCTTAATTTCTAATATTAATATTTCTCTTGTTTTTTTAGCTATTAACGCTATGAATTCATCACAAGTATGGTAAGAAAGATAATTTGATCTGCCAGAACCACAGTTGGCGTACATTTTCATGTGATGTTTTAAAAATTCATCAAATTCACTTAAATAATGTAAACACGATAAATAATTTCCGCAAGAATCAGAAAAAATATCATTTGTATTTCCTCTAAATGCTAGCCCAAGTTTACTCAGTAACTTTAGGGTAGCTATTATTCTTTTTAAAACCTCTCTCCAATAATTTTCTTCAGATTGTATTTGTTTGATCAATTCAGAATCAATTCGACTATTTACAGAACTTGATTTTCTTTTGCGATATGTGCACATCGCTTGTATATGCTCAGTAGAATGCTCGTGATCACATAAGGTTCGTGTTATATTTCCCCAGTCATTAAAACCCTTCATTAAGCTATTATTTGACTTAGAAAACAATTTACAAACAAAGCAGTAAATTGCTTTGTTGGTTTCTGAAAAAATTAGCCACTCTCGTTTCTTCTTTGTTCCATTCGCCTTTTTATAGTAAAAATGTGATATATTTACATTTCTGACATGTATTCTATTGTGTTCTGTGTATTCTTTTTTTAAATTTTCGATTTTACCAACATTCTGGGGCATATTTATTAAAATATGCTTGATAAGCTGTTCATTAATAGTAAGTGGCCACACTGCTATATCGGTAGGATAAGAGATAGTTTGCTTGCCGGTAAGTACAGACTCCGACTGAAAATTTTCTTCAGAATCCTCTTGATTTGTTTCATTTACTTCTTTCTCTCCTTCTCTTTCTCTTTCTCTTTCTCTCCTTCTTTCTACATCATTTTGATGTTCTTCATTTTCACTTTCATCTCCTCCTGATAATGATACCAATGTTTCGTTTTCATTCTGAGAACTTTTAAAATTTCGTAGAACTGAAGTTGTACTTCAGTTCTACGAAATTCTTCATTTTCGGAATGCAAGAAAGACAAAATTGCTTCCTTTTGACTATTTAGCTGTTTTTCATTTTCTCTAAGTCGTTTTCTTTTACTAGTTCCGGATTCAAATTTTCTTGGTATCATTATATGGATTAATCTATCAAAAGCGAAATAAATATTTATAAAATCCAAAATAAACATATAAATAAAATAAACAATTACGTTAAAAGCTTAAAAAATACAAAAATAGAAACAATAGTATCTTGGTTTTGTTAAAATAAAAGAGTAACAGTAAAATAAGAATAATAATTAATTGAATAATATATTCTTACCGACTGCGACAACTACTTTAACCATATAATTAGTTATATACACTTGCATACAGTATACTGCTTTACAAGTACTAGCCAAATAACGGTAACTAAACTATCAGTTTAATTACCGTTTTTTTTTTTTTTTGGAATTTCCTTTACTGTTCTACGATATTTGACCCTTTTTGGTGCACAATTTATTTATTGTGTCTCTTCCCAAGATTATAAACGAATTTCACATGTATACAATAAATATTAATATTAAAAAAATCTTGGTAATATTAAACTTGTAAGTCATTTTATATAAATAAATGACTAACTTATATCGATGGATTATAAATAATTATGTAACTTCTACGATACTTTATATTTAATATTAAATTTTCTAAATAGTTTAAAATCTTTTAATGTAATTCTAAATATATATATTATTTACACTTTTAAGTATTCCATGTAATTGAATCATAATTAATTTAAAGTAAGATGTAATTAAAATCTTTCTGTGAAAGATTTCAGTTGCAGTGTTGATTATTGATTTTGAGAACGTCGATTTTGTTTGACAAGCTTTGTTGACAAGCATCATAGTTGTTACAAAAATTCTGAATACCGAAAAAAGATTAAAAGTAATAATTTAGTATAAGGATAAAAGTTTGTTTTTTTTTAAAAAAAAAAGAAGAATTTAAATGCAATCAAATTAAGCTTGCTAATCAAGGTAAAAATTGGAACTTCGTGAACTGTAAAGTTCAGATATTCTCACTAAAAATAAAAATTTTGAATTTACGGTAATAAAAATTATAGCAAAAATCATCATATTTATGGAATTGCAACATTTATTTATTACAAGATTTATTCAACTCCAGCTTTGATTTTTTTTTAAGTTGCAGTAATAAGCATAATAATTCCAGCTTTAGTTAAAATGTAGAGGCAATAAATAATAACGATAACTTGCTATGCTCGCTAACATCCACATTTTTATTCGACATTTTACCCTAAAATGACTAGAATCTTGATGCACAAAAAAATGAACTCAAAAATCAATTTAATTTATAAATAATAATAAACTTGAAATGCATATGCTATATTTATGTGATATAGAAACTGATCTTATCCAACTAATTAATAACAAATAGCAGCAGCACACAAAAAAACCTCTCTTGTCTCTGGAACGTGTTTCAAAATGATCGCAAAACTTTCTTTAACTCAAAAACTTATTTACTCTATTTACAATATCTACTTATTAAACTTCTAGTATACTTGCAAAGAGGTTAGCTAACTCTGTATTAAGTTACTTTTACAAACTGTATATCAACTTCAAATATGCCAATAGATTCTCTGAATGACACTTCTTGTTACTGTTAATCTAAATCTTAATTGTCCAACTAAAACACATTATAAGAGGAATTGAACAAAGGTATATAACTTACAAAAGCTCTGTATCGCACATTCAGTCAAAGGTCTTGCACAAAAAAGTTCTAAGGCAATTCTCTCATCTCAGATCTTGAGCTTCCTTCAGGGAATCTGACTTCAGAAATATCTCATCGGGAAAATAGCGAACTGTGAACTGCGCCCTGCGGTACTCATATACAGCACCGGCAAAAAGTTATTCTCTCACGGCAAAAAGAAAAACTTCCGAGCGAAGGTGTTTCGGGTTATTTATCTCGCCTTTTCTCCTCTGCTTGGGCTCACCAAAAATGCTTGGATGACTGCATCCTTTTTCTGCCACCTCCACTAACTCGAATTGCCGCCAACTGTCAACCGGGATTCCGTACAAGTTATTACCATAACTTGTACGAGTGAATGTTGCTCGTACAAGTTAGGGTAATAATAAATGAAATTTAAGGTTTGTGAATATTTTTGTATACAGTAATAATATTTTTTTTCTAGAAATTGTCTCATAAATTTGGGATGCGTCTTATCGTCCGAAAAATACGGTACATATATTAAATTATATATAAATAACACTAAAGATGAGGGACTAACTCTGGAAGCTTTTATTAAAACATGCCCTCCCAAAAATTATCTGTGTATATGTTAAAAGACTGATATATTTTTTTAAAATTCATATTTGGATTTTCTTTAACAATAATAGTTATATTTCAAAATATTCATACTGCTAAGATATTATTTAAGATTGTTATTATAATGCTATAAAATATATTCATACTTTTTTCGACAAATTTATGAGTCGCCAACAAAGGGTAGTAAGAGGGGTTAGTAAGGCGTGAATGAGAATAAAGAAGTCTTTATTTAACACTACATCGCGAGGTATTATAGTACTATATTTGTACTGTGTAAGTGCACATGTTTAATCACGATGCCTACATATTTTAATTAATTTATAACGTAAGAAATTTTGTTCCGGACGATCGTATTGTTAAAGTAATAATATGCACCTTAGCCCTAACTAACTTTTCTAGCTTACAAGAAGAAAAATAGAAGCCAGCACCAAAGCTGAATTTTACGATTATACCTACTATAAATTGAAAACCAGACCCAATAAGTGACTCGAACTTGAAAACTAGTCTTTATTATCGGGAGTATAATTGCCGTAGTTTGAAGAGAGATTTGATATCACTCTTCTAGCTGATACTTTGCTCTCTCTCTCTCACTGGATGTCACTCTTTATATATATCATTTTAAAACTAATATTTCATCATACCAATATGAAAAGTGATTTGTAGAAAACGAAAAACATTAACCAACATATTAAGAATTGGAAACGTTTGACGAAAGAATGTTTATACTATATTTAAAAAGGGAATGAAGTTATGCAACTCAATAAAACTTGTCAAAGAACATTCAGAAGTTTTATTATTAGTGTCCTTCGGTACACTCGATTACTTCCGTGTTTATTATTATTGTTATAATGTTTGGCACCAAGTTTTATTGCCTTACTTCATTCCGTATATCTTATCACTTTCAAAATCTTCATGACTGTTTTTATTACTTTTTGTATCTTTTGAATACTTAGATCAAAAATTATTGGCTATTAAATAGCATTTTTGAATTCATTTGATACAATGCATTGTATCGAATCTTGATATTTGAATTAATCAATCACACTATATTACTGATAGCATATGCTGTGATTTTTCAAGTAAAATATAGATGAACTTGCAAAAAATAATCTGCTTTTATAGTACTCGTATTTAAACTAGCTAAGGAATATGTAAAAGTTAACCAAAATCATGGGAAGATTTCGGTAAGGATATAGAAGATAATGATCAAGAATGGGACAAAATGTTCTGGAGGCTGCTTGTGAAAAGCTTGAAAAGCTTAGAAATGAGGAAAAAGAGTACTATAGGGAATCAAAGATGATAAGGTGAAATGAAAACTGAAGATAAGGATAATCCTAGACGTCTACTTTGAAACGCTGTTAAAGGAATCAACATGACAGAACAGTAGTAAACAATTTTCAAGAGGAATGCAAACAGGAGTACATATCCATACTTGAGGTAGAACGAGCAATCGAAACCTTGAAATGTGGAAAGGCATCTGGAGTAGTGGTGAGTAGTGGTATTCGATAGTAATGCCCAAATATGAAGGTATATATAAAAGTTCTGCAGTAGCAACACTGCATCATTCAGAGGGCCTGCTAACAAGGCCTAATTCCAGATGATCGGAGTAGAATATCATTGTTCCCATCTATTAAAAAGGAAATAAAGCTGAATGTGAAAATTATAGAGGAATTTCTCTGCTAAGTGTTCCAAGTAAGATTTATGCACACATACTTAAAAAGAGGCTAAGCAAAATTGTGGAAGAAAAACCTGGAGAAGGACAAGCTAGATTCAGGCCAATCAGAGGTTTTCAAGTTCAGGTTTTCATATTATGACAAATAGTTGAAAAATAATAGGAATATAACAAGGAAATGTACTTAAGTTTTATAGATCTGGAAAAAGGCGTATGACAAGGTGACCAGAGAAAAGTTTTTCAAAACATTACAAGTATATGTCGTAAACGGAACATTACAGAGCAATAAATAGTCTATTTTTAAGTTATCAGCAGTTGAAGGAAATATAGGAAGATATGGTTTGATGTAAAATCATGTGTAAGACACGGATGCACATTATCCCCACTTTTATTCATCACCTATATGGATCGCATTATGAAAGAAAGTGGCATTAAACCTGATATTAGAATCGAAGATATCAAACTTAGCTGTTTGCATTATGTAGGCGATGATGTACTCCTAAACATTCGGTACAATTCTCCAGGATTCTCTGGCCAAATTGAATAACAGCCGTAAGAAATTTGGCATGAAAATCAGTAAAAAAAAAAAAAAAAAAAAAATCTCTGATAATGGGCAGGAACATAGAACACTTCAGCTACATTCTGGAGAACTCATAGAACATGTAAAATTTTTAACTATATTTAGGCACAGTTGTTAGTTGAGATGGCAAATTAAATTTGGAAATAGACAACAGAAAAGGCAAAGCTGGTATGGTGAGAAGCCATTTGAATAAATTTATATGGAATATGAAAAAAATTAGCCAAAACACTAAAGTAGCAATAGGCAAGACAGTGTTCCAACCAGTTTTATGTTATGGATCTGAGACTTGGGTTAGAAATAAAGCACTTGATCAAAGGCTAGAGACCACAGATATGAAAATTCTGTGAAAAATTAGGAGCCTGAAATAGATGAGATCAATGGCAATATCATATTAAAACGAGAATATTAGGAAAGAACTTGACATTGTTGACGTTCAAGAATGTCAACATGGCTAATAATCTAAGATTACTGATATGGGCACATAAAAGGAAATGGAGAAGAAAAGTTTGCAAAACAGGTATTTGATGCAAAGATGACAGAAAAAAGACCAAAGTCAAGGTGGATTAATTCAGTCAGAAGTGTCTTAGAAGAATGAAATACTATATATGACAATATTGGAGTGTTGGCAAGTAATAGACTAATTTAGAAGAAAATTATTGATAAAAAGATTAATAATAATATAAACTATTGATCTAAAAATCGAGACGTAAGTGAAAGAATTTATTATAACTAATTAACAACGGAATCGTTTACGTTAATTAAATCATTTTATTTGTAGAATTTTCGGTTGTTTCATAGCCATTTTCAATACGATTATAGAAAACCATCACAAAAAAAAGAGAACAATAAATTGAAAGTGCGTGATATTATATTTAAATTAATGTGAATAATTCCGTTATTAATTAGTTATAATGATTGAAAACCTAATAATGTAGTGTTGTCATAGTAGCTGGAACACCCCTTGAGGGTATATATATCAGGAACTTGATGACGATGTATCGTATTTAATGTAAATACATCTTGTGCATTCTGTATTAATGTATAATTCTATACTATATATTAAGTATATATAGTATAATAAACTATATATATAGTATAATTCTATACTTTTAGAATATTTCTCAGATAGAATAATACTATAGTATTATTCTATCTGAGAAAAAAAGAAAGTAATTTCAAAATTCTCCTCCAGGGAAGCTGTATGATGCACCGAATGTAGATATAGTAATTTTAGTGGACTGCATGTGGGATTAGCCCACACCGGCATTTGTGGGTATTCACAGCTCTGTTCAGGTGAAAGAGTAAGCCTCACCTTCCCACAAAATCATCCACGGCCACGTAGCTTCCAACTCCAATCGAGCAAGGAATGTTAAAGCGAATGTTAGTCGACTTTCAAAGTCCTTCGGGTACAATCCTGTGTCAGGGTTATCTTGAATGGGTAGAAATGCAAAATCTTCCGTAGAATTTTCCAAACAGCCGTGTAAAGTACATTCATGTCTTAATACATCACTACGCCCAGGGTTTCCCACATCCTGAAGCGGGCCCCCAACCCGGGATTTTTGTCAGGCCTCTTACCTGTCGCTAAGGTTAAGGACAACACATTGCTCTACAGGGTTTAGGATCAATTTGTTTAAATTAGGGATGCACAGACCGCGGGCCTCATGCGGCCCTCCGTTGATTTGCTGGCGGCCCGCCTCACCGTGTATTATTTTAACTTTAACAAGTTACACGATAGGTAATTTTTAAAAATGGTACATGCGCAAAGCAAAGTAGCTGTTACGTCATGATTGCCTGTCTACTTACGATAATCGGTTAGTAATAATGTTAACAAATTTTATAATTCGTCTATTTGTCATGTGAGTATTTTGTTTTCGTAGGTGCGGTTGCTACAATTAATTATCACCCCTAGGAAACGGTAAAAAATAAATTCTACAATGGATAAAGCAGGGAAGCCAAGCAGGAAACGCAAATTACAGGATGAAAAACGGCAGTTTCAAGATAGCTGGACCGAAAAATATGGTTTTCTGCAGTCGTTTAATAATATCGTATGTCTGATTTGCAAAAGTACTGTAGCCATACCAAAAGAATACAATATAAGGAGACACTATGAAAGTCTGCATTCTACATTTTCAAATCTCCCCGAAGAACTACGTAAACAAAACATTTCATTTTTGAAACGAGAATTGACGGTCAGCAAGTGATGTTTACAAAACCTATTCAAGATTCGGAAATCGCAACAGATATAAGTTTTGAAATATCTCGCCTTATAGAAAAAAGGTGCCGACCATTTACAGACGGAGATTTCGTTAAAGATTGCCTTGAGATAGCTGCTAAAAAAATTTGTACTGAATCAGCCAAAAATGTTGAGAAAATTTAGTTAAACAGGATGACTGTGCAGAGAAGAATTACTGCAATATCGGAAAATGTAAAGAACCAATTAACATCTTCATCATCATCATCATCATCATCATACGTATCAAGGATTTAGGCCTAGTATGGCCTGTTCCGGCCTTAGAAGTCATCATTGAATCGTTTAAGAGGACGTCCTGGTTTCCTTTTTCCTAATGGCTTGTACTTTAAGGCTTGTTTGGGTAATCTTTCTGTTTTCATTCTTTGAACGTGTTCCATCCATCTATGTTTATATTTTTTAATTTTTTCAATTACTGGTTCTTGGTTTAATTCTTTCATAATATCTTCGTTTCTTTTGTGATCAAATAGGGTATACTTTGCAGTTTTTCTCATAAACTTCATTTCTGCTGTTGTTAATCTTTGTTTGTCTTTTTGTTTTATTGTCCAGATTTCGCTTCCATACATTAAGACCGGTAGGGCTAATGTATTGTATACTTTTAGCCTGGTTTGTTTTTGAACTAGGTTTGGTTTAAATATAGAGTTAATTACTCCTGTTATTTTTAAATATTTTGCAATTTTTATGTTTATATCTTTTTCATTTTCATAAGTGATCATACATCCTAGGTAGTTAAATGAATTCACCTGTTCTAAGATCTTGTTATCTAATACTATTTTAATTCTTGCTGGATCTTGTCCTTTAAAGGCCATAGTTTTTGATTTTTCCGTTGATATTATCATACCATAATCTTTGGATATCTCATTTAGATTTAAAATAGCTTTCTGTAAGTTATCTTCAAAAGTTGTAATTATTATTTGGTCGTCTGCAAAGAGGAGAGTGTTTAAGTTAACTGTAGGTGAAAGTTTAATTCCTTGATGTAAATTTTTACTCCATTTTATTATTATTTCATTTAAGTAGATATTAAAAAGAGTTGCTGAGAGGGGACATCCCTGTCTGACCCCTTAGTTTATCTCTCTTGTATATGATAGCTCATGATTTAATCTTATCTGTATTTGATTATTTTCATATATACTTGTGACAGCTTTTAGGATATTATTTGGTATTTGTCTTTCTTTTAATATGTTAAATAATATGTTTCTTTTAACTTTGTCAAATGCTTTTTCAAAGTCAATAAATGTAATATGTGTTTCTAAATTATATTCTCTTCTTTTCTCCATTATTAATTTTAGGCAAAAGGCTGGGTCTACACATGATCGTCCTTTTCTAAATCCATTTTGTACCTCTAGAATAAAGTTTTCGGAATTTTTCATTAGTTTGTTATTTACGATTCTGCTGTATATTTTGTAACATGAATTTAGTATACTGATACCTCTATAGTTTTTAGGGTCATCTCTATTACCTTTCTTAAAGATAGGAATCACAATTGCTTTTTTCAATTCTATTGGGGGGGATACCAGTTGAGTAAATTTTATTTAAAAATAATAAGAGTCTTCCTTTGAATCTTGTTCCTGCGTATTTATATAGTTCTGAACCTAGCTTATCTTCTCCAGGTGATTTTCCGTTTCTTGTTTCTTTCAGGCTATTTCCAATTCTTCTTCAGTTATTTCCTTTTCATTTTCGTTAATTGTTTGCCAGTTGTCTTTTTTAAAATATTTGTCTGTCCACAGTTCTGTGTAGTAATTTAGAAATTCTTCTAATTTCAATTCAGTGTTTAATTTTATGTTTTCTTTGGTATCTGCATTTAGGTGTTTCAAAATCTTATATACATTGGGTCTTATTTTATATAAATCATGTTCTAAATTAGAAACAAATTTATTCCATGATTCTCTATGTCTTTTTCTGACTTCTCTTTTAGCTATGGCTCTTATTCTTTTATATTCTATTTCATCTTCTAATCTTTTACTGCTTAACCATTTGTGATAGGCTTCTTTTTTCTTTTTGATTATTTCTTTGATTGTATCATCTCAGATCTTCAGTTTTTTTCTTTTATTGAATTTTTTGGTCTTTCCTAAGCTTTCATTTGCTGCTGCATTTAGTATCGTTTTTATATTAAGCCATTCTATTTCTATTTCTTCATTTTGTTTTATTTTATCTAGATACTGATTAATTCTTTGTTCATATAGCCATTGTACATTTGTGTCATTCAATAGTCTAGTTTTATAAACAAATGTTTCAATTTTTCTCTCTGTTCTTGTTACGTGTAGCCATTTAGGTGGTAATCTTAATTTTATTTTATCAAGGAAGTGGTCACTGCTTATTTCATATCCTCTGTGAACTCTAACATCTAGTGAAAATTTTGATGTCTTTTCATTTAATATGAAGTAATCTAATATTGATTTCCATCCTCTTGCTGCCCAAGTATATTTATGTATGTCTTTATGTTTATAGAAGGAATTCATTATTTTTAGGTTATTATAAACTACAAAGTCAATCAATTTTTTACCATTTCTGTTTAGAGTGTGTTCTCCATGTATTCCTATATTATTATTAATTTTCGTGTTTCCAATTCTTGCATTTAAGTCTCCTGCTAAAATTATGTAATCATTTTTATTTATTTTATTATATATGTTTTGTAGCTGATTATAAAAATCAATATTATCCTGTTCTCTTCCTTCCTTCTGGGGCATATAAATCAATTATTGTTAAATAGCCTCTATGTATTTTTATTCTAGCTTCTATTATTCTTTCATTCCATAATTTATAATGTTTTAACTGTTTTGAAAGGGAGTTATGAATCCAAATCATGACTCCTGCTTGTGCTCTTTGGTCTCTGTCGACTCCACTGTATATCACATTAAAATTTCCAGTTCTCATAGTTCCTTTTAATTTCTTTTTTGTTTCAGTGATTAATTAATATCTTATTCAAAGAAATTTGCCTATTTTTCATTAGCTATTCATGAATCAACTGACATTACTTCCACAGCCCAATTGTTAATATTTGCACGTGGAATAACGCTGGAGTTTGAGGTAAGTGAGGAGCTGATTGGAATGAGTTCATTGTCAGATCAAACGAAAGGTAATGACATGTTCACTGGGCTTTTGGAACAGTGTTCCTAAATTGATTTAGATCTGACAAAATTATCAGGTATCACGACTGACGGAGCTCCTTCCATGATAGGAGCTAATTCTGGATTGGTAACATTATTGAAACAGCATTTGGGACGGGACGACGATGAGTTGATACAGTTCCATTGTATAATCCACCAGGAGAGCTTGTGCCCTAAGACTCTTGGATTTGAACACGATTTGAACACGATCATTTAAAAACGATTAATTTTATAAAATCCCATGGCCTTAACACCAACAATTTAAAAAATGTCTTGAAGACATTGAAAGTGAATATGGTGACTTAATTATTTACACAAAAGTGAATTGGCTAAGTAGTGGACAAACATTGGAGCGGTTCCTAAATTTAATTGTTGAAATTGAAATCTTCATGACTAAAAAAAAAAACGTACCTGACATAAAAAATCCGGATTGGTTATGTGACTTAGCCTTTCTGGTTGACATTACTAATCATTTAAATACGTTAAATACGCGACTTCAGATCAAAGATCAATTGGTTACTCAACTTTACGGCCACATTTTGTCTTTTCAGTGCAAGTTAAATCTATTTCAAATCCAACCGAAGTCAGGGAATTACATCCATTTTCCTAATTATCAGAAAGTTTCTGAAAAGTTCAATGTCAACTTCAAAACTGTGTATGTTGAAAAGATTGATAACTTGATATCAGCCTTCAAGGATCGGTTTTCTGATTTTAAAAAAGTGAAACCGTTGCTAGATTTATTTAGCAATCCTTTTGCCATTTTGCCCGAAAATGCACCCGAATCAGCACAGCTTGAATTCATCGACATTCAAAACGATGAGAGCCTGCGAAATAAATTTAACGAAGGCAATTTATTAAACTGCTATCGTTGTGTCGTTAAAAACAATTATAAATGGTTGCTAGATAATGCATTAAAATGTGCAAGCCTCTTTGGCTCAACATATATTTGTGAACAAACTTTTTCAGTCATGAATATTAATAAATCGAAAAATAGGAACCGCTTGACTGATGAAAATTTAGAATCAATTTCGCGGTTGGCTACTACAAAACTCGAACCAAATATCAAAACAATTGTCAAATCAATGCAATGTCACGCATCAAATTAAATTCACTTACTTTTTATTACCTTTTTTGTAACAATTATGATAGGTATAAATAAAATAAACAATATATGGTAGATAACTTTCAAGTTTTGTTTTCGCGGCCCACTCATAAGTAACAGTGAAACTATGCGGCCCTCGGCCTTATCAAGTTTGTGCATCCCTGGTTTAAATGATAACACAAAAGCTTAGCCAAATCATTTTCGATGCACAAAATTGCTAGGGGATTAAATCGTTCTTGGCTATATCTAATATACCTAAGAAATTCCCATTATGAACATCTCCAATCTTCGTGTTCTTTCCTTGAATTGCTAAACCTCTGGCTGATATAAATAACGTTACATCTACAATCCATTGCAGAAGTGCTCTCCACTTATTTGTTTCATATTGAATTTGTAGTAAGTCTTTATCGATTCCATGTCCTTTCAATGACTACAAAAGGGATTTCCATGTTAGATATTGTTTTCTGTGTTCGGCACTATTTTCGTGAAGAGGCAACATGCCATACAACTTTTTCCAATGCTTATTTATAGGCGAAAATCCTTTTTGGAGTAAACTGTTTAAGTTTTTTTTATTAGAGTCGCAAAAAATACGACATGGTAGACAATAAAGATTTTCTTTCGATACACACAATGTTAACCATTCTCTTGGAAAATGTTCTCTTGTTCTTTCATCTTTCGTTTTCGCATAGAGTAAAAAATCTTGAAATTTCATACCATTAAGATCTCTTGGCAATTCCTTTTAAATCTTTTGGAATTCTTGAAAGCTGATAGTTTGTACTGTCTTTTGCCGCATATTGTTTGAGATTACTCTGGGCCAAATACTAGGATCATCATATTTTATATCAGATTTTTCAACAGGGCCTGCAACTAAAGAATCAACTGTATCATATTCTTCCATAGTCACTCCTCCTGCAGGTTTTTCACTTGCGGCCTTTTCTTCCGTTGCAAGAGGTTCAGATGTAACAGTCGCTTTTCTTTCGACTGCTTTTTATGAGTTTCGATTTGACACTGATATTCTGTTTGGATTTCAATGTCACAAACATTATCACCACCTTCACTATGATCAGTACTGGGAACTTTGTCCTTTTCATTTTCAGAGTTTAAAAATTTGGTTATGAATTGACGACCTCGTGATGCTTTCGATTCTTTCTCTCGGATTTAAATTTCCTCTTCTGAGCTCCGGACTTATGTTTCTACTTTGAATCAGACATTGGGATTTTATTTATTTTAACTAGAACGTCTTTGCTTGCTTGAGAGCAATTTATTTAAATAATTTTAATATCTCAAATTTGTATGATCTGGAAAAAAAAATTAAGTTTCTTTCATACAAAAAAAATCATAACTAAATAAGCTTTATATTTTCTTTTACTTACTAACGAGCAACATTTTAATTCAAATAAGACAAATTCTTCTCAAATAAAGAATTTTGTAGAAAATTTTCAGTTTCTTGAGATCAACTTAGCCAACTAAAACTATCAAATAAAGCTTTCTCTTTTATGAATAAAATAAAATTCTCTCAGCATCCGTAGCATACACACCGGTAGGGTAGCGGGGCAGCGTCGACATTGAAACGACGACGTGCATAGAAAGCGAGACGGGCGAACGAAAAACGACAACTAAAGTAAATCCTTTGAAATGGGAAGTTCAAAAGCGTAACCATAAGTCTGAAAAGATGGGTTGGAAACGATTGCAAAATCTAGTAGTCCCTTTCAGCACATATTCATTCTTATTTTATAAAGTTTCTTTTTGTCTTTTGTTAGTCTCACTTAACTGGTCGACCCAACAAGACCCCCCCCTAATTCCGGGCCCCCAGGCTAGAGCCCTGTCAGCCCTACCCTTGTGGGGGACATGCCTACGCCACAACGGCAGTAGCAACTTCATTCACTTGTTGAACTGATCGTTTGCGACCTCTGTCAGGTCTAACTCCCAACGATCTCATTTCTTCAAAACGACTAAACATTTGTTGCAAAGCACATGGAGATAGTGAACCTTATCGACATTTGTTCAGGCGACAGAATTCGCGGAGTGCTGCAACTGCATTGCAATGTTTAGGTAGTACAGCTTCACGAGCAAAACACGTTGGAGAAAGGTTGGTGTCGTCACTCTGGATGGTATTAACAACAACATTGAAGGAAAAATCCGTGTCCACCTTTTTTAACCTTCCCGACACCTGCCGAGTTTGATGATAGGCAAATTCCGTACGTTTTGTGTTTACAACTCCATGATCTCCAATTTTGGAACTGCATTTTCTCCCACAGAAGAGATTTTTTGAATTACTTTCTTTTTTTTCTTAGATATCGCATCCGCATGACGCACAATGTATTCTTGCAAAGTGTTGCAATATTTGAATGAGCGAATCGTGCTTCCACAAGGTTTTAAGCAGGAATATTTTATTTTTGATCACCCTGTGTGCGTATAAAAGGATTAAAACCAAGTTTATAAAATTTCTTAGCATCTTTAACATATATACATATATATATATATATATATATATATATACTGTATATATATATATATATATAAAAAATCAGCTAACGCCTATGTTGTTCCCGTATAGGAAGTAGGCGTGGCCGTTTACCCTATCTAACTTATGGAGACCGAGTGGGCAGTTCAATCTCCACTGGTAGCCAATCAGATATATATATATATACATGTATATATATATATATTAATGAAATACACTTTTCGTCTTACTCATGCAAGACTTCTTCAAGTGTAGAAAGGAATATTGATAGAAACAAACAGTATAAGCTAAGTAAGGTGAAAATCCTTATTTGTTACGCAAGATTCTGATGATTTTAAATGATGCCTAGAGATGCAGCGTATTGTTGAGCATGCTCTGTGTGTGTTTGCACTTCCGTGTCTGGCTAGCTATAGTTAGGATGCATTCTGACAAGTTAACACTAGTAGTTATATTTAGATGTTTGTGATCTAATGCCATTAGATCCCATGGACCTGAAGATTACCCAGAGAACGGTCAATGCAGGACAGCATTATTCCAACTGTCAAGTTTGGTGGAGGCTTGGTAATGGTTTGGGGGTTATTTAGGTTGGTTGGCGCTTGCCCACTGGCAAACGTGCCCCCAAACCATGACATCTGATGACTATCTGGACGCCTTCATGCTTCTGACGCTGTGGAAATACTTCGGCAGTGACCCATGCATGTTTCAGCACGACATTGCTCCGTGCCATGCTGCACTGCGCGTCCGAGACTGGCTTCCACAAAACAACGTTGAAGTGTTGGACTGGCCGGCTCAGATTCTCGACCTCGTCTTCCTGTCTAACATCTTTGGGACGAATTAGAACGCCGAATTCACTCAAGACCACAGCCGCAGTCATCGCCATCAGCAATGGAGTTGCTTTGAGCTGGGAATGAAAAAATATTCCTGTTGCGACGTATCACATATCTCTGTCATTCAGGCCAAAGATGGTATCACTGAATACTAGAAATGTAATTGAAATACATTTTTTGATACAACAAGGTGTCGAAATACTTTTTGTCAACATAGGTATCTTTTATTTTTATCTGAATAAGAAATAAAAATATTTTATTTTATTTTAATTTATTTTAGTTTATTTTACTTATTAGCTGTTTTGTTGGTTCATTAAGACACCATGATGCTGGAATTCTCTAAATGTAATGAACACTTAATGTAAATATACTGTAGTGTACTGCAGATTTAACATAGCAACGCTGAACGGGAAGTAGTTAAAATGGGATCATTGAACGATAATATCATTCATCACAGCACTTAGTGGAGTGCGTTTGAAAGTGTTATCATATGTTGTTATCTAAATGAGGAGAAAAAATAAATTCAGTCTCTTTTTAGTCATACTTTCGCCAGCTTGCCAAACATCAGGATGTAACTAGTTAATTTAGTTATTAAATTGGTGATTTCATTCCTGTCTTTAGGGAGTTTATTCCAGAAATTTAGACATCAATGAAGACATCTGCCGAAATTGAAATATGGAAGGGCAGAATATTAAGTTTTATGGGTAAGAATTTAACAAGATCAAGAGTGTTTTCTAGAATATATATAATACAACAAAATCCTATATATAGGTGTGTGTCTGTGAACTTTTCAGGAATGCTTCTCCTGTGTAAGTCTAATTTAGAAGCCATAATCCTCATCGGAGAAAGTATTTTTTAAACTTTTTTCTGCCGTGTTTATCTCAGTTTCTAATTTTCACTGACCAAGTCTTCAACGGTATTTTACAATATCAGAATAGCTTTGTTGCTCGCCTTTCTTAAAACTTGACTTTAACACTAAATCCCTTCTCTCCACATGGTGGATGCTTCAGCAATCACAGAAGACATCATTAAGGCCGCTTACTACAGCCATCAATTCACGGTTCCTAATCTTTCTTCTTTTTTCAAAGAGTTCTGAAAATTCCCCAGTTCTTGCTTTACATGGAGCAAAAAAAGATTAAGTTCTTTTCTCTTCGTGTTATGAAAAGAAAATTTTCTTGCAAAACTTCCAGAATTCATGAAATTCTTCCTCCCTCTACTAAGAGAGAGAGGGGGGGGTTGTTCTTTGAAATTATGGAACATTCCAGGTTTGTTAATAACATAAAAACTGGTGTACAGAGAATATGAATCAGTATTCCATCGTAACAGTTGAATACACGTCATATGGTGACACCACGTGAAGTTAGTGACTTCGATCGAGGTGTCATCGTAAGCTCTCACATTGGTGGCATGTCCACACGTGTCATTGCCGCAGAACTTGAGCATCCAAAATGAACGGTTGGCGATGTGGTCAACAAATGGGGGACGTTCTGGCATCACTAGCGCAGGAAAACACCCAGGAGGGCCGCCAAAAATAACTGACAGGAACAGGAAGATATTGAAACGGGTGGCATACAAAACCGGCTACAATCGTCACAGACCACCCGTGATCAGCTAAAGAGCACCAGAAACACAGTGGTGAACACTAATACTGTACGAAAAGAACTCCATTTACTGTGTTTCCACGGAAGAGCAGCGGCACAGAAGCCGAGAAGCACAATAACGAACAAGGTGGCTCGTCTGGCCTGGTGCAAGAGCATGTGAACTGGAAATTGACCAGTGGAAAATGGTACTCTGGAACGTTGAATCAAGATTCACCTGTTTCTACTCTGATGGCAGGGTTCGGATGTGGCGGCAGCCTGGTGAACGCTTGTTACCACAGTGTGTTTTACCCACAACAAAGTTTGGTGGTGGAGGAGTAATGGTGTGGGTTGCATTAAGCTGGTTTGGAGTGGGACCACTGGTTGTTGTCCATGGTTCCAGAAGGCAGCTCAGTAATCTTGATATTCTGAATAATCAGGTGCTGCCCACCTGTGGAATTTTTATGAGACGAACACATGTTAATATCAAGTCGACAATGCCCCATGCCACAAAGCTGCAGCAGTTATGGAATGGTATGAAGAGATGGGTGTTAAACAACTGCTCTGAACTGCACATAGTCCTGACCTCAACTCCATTGAACACTTGTGGGACGAACTGGAGCAGCGATTAAGGTGCAGATTAAGGTCTAGGTCTAACCTCATTCTTGACAACATTCATTCATTCATTCTCAACTCCAAAGGGGTTCCCTCTCGTCCTTTCCCCACTCTCCGTAAAATGAAAAATTCCATCTTATATGGCCCTTTCAGAAGCTTACATGTCTCAGTCATATCATTCCTCGTTCTGGTTGCTGGAGTATGCTCCACAAATTCTCAATCTGTCTTCGTAATCTGCATGCCATCATACTACTACCAATTTAGCACTTTCCTTTGCACTCTCTTCACTGTATCAGAATCATCATGCAAAACAAGATACCAGACCTGCTCACAATAGTCCAAGTGAGTTCTTACCAAGATCTTGTAAACATGCAAAATGATTACATTGTCATTACATTCAGCATTGCAATTATTTTCTGATGTGTAATTTCAATCTTTGCTATATGGACTTAAACTTAAACTTCCTATCTACTAAATCTCCTAGCTTACTGTCACCAATATACAGTAATATGACATTGGATATTTCATTACACCAAAGAGCATTGTTAACATTGAAATGAAAGCCATTTTCACATGCCCATAATTCCAGCCTATTCAAATCATTCTGGAAGTATTGCATATCAACTACATTCTTGATTATCCTGACTATCTTTGCATGATCATCATTAAATTGCTGTAAGTCTCCTGTCAAATCGTTGCCAATGTCATTAATATAAAGATTGATATATTACAATGGACCAAAGACAGATCCTTGTAATATACCACTAGTTACCCTAAATCTTGCAGAGTCACATTTCCAATATTCTACTTTGTGATATCCATCAGTCAGTCATACTCTTATTCACACTAATATTTTATAATCAATCCTGTATTCTCTATTTTATACAAGAGTATTCCATGATATATCCTGTCAAAAAGTTTTGTTCAAACGTATCATATTGTATCTATTCCCCTTATATACTCAATAATTTATAGAATGTGAGCAAGTTGTTCATTGCAAAGTATAGATTCTCTGTCAACCCATATCTGTATGCGAGTAACCAATTTTTCCAAAATTTTCACCCCACATCAAAGATATTGATAGGTCAATAGCTGGATACGTTATCAGTCTTCACACTACACTGTGAAATCGAATTACCAAACATTCTTTCCACTCCTGTGTATTCTGCTCCGTTCTGAGGTTATAATTATATAGCCTGGTCAAATGAATAGCCAATTTCAGCTGAACATTCTTTTAGCATTCACGCTGATATACAATTAGTTACTATTGCCGAATTCCTATTCAGTTTGTGCAACAGCTCTAATACCGCCTTCTCCTTACACACCTAATTTCCTTCACCGTGTTAAGAGGTAGCAGTGAACGTTGTGTTCAATACACCAAATTGATAGCTTTTAGCAAAAATGAGAGTATTCAGAGAAGTCATTCTTTCATATTCATGCTTTCTTTTATTTGCAGCATAATGATAGAATTCTTTTCGGTTGTCTGTAGCTTGCAGAGCCAGTTTCATTACATATTCATACTTTGCTTTTCGAACAAAGTTGTGACTATTGTGGTTTGCAGCTTATAATTTTCATAACTCGCATCGTACTTTTGCACACGTTATTCCTTTCACATCATCTCTTGCTTAGTATGATTACACATCCATTTCGCTCTCATTCTATTTAATCTTGGAACTCTAGGGACACCTTCCAATATTGCACAATTTAAGTCTTTTTTAAAATGCTTACCATGCACTGTTGATATCCTTCCCATTCAAAAACTGATACGATGCACTTTTAGTACTAAATGTCGCAGAACGTTTTGAACATACCTTGTATTTGGGAAATTATTATTTTTCCAAATTGAACCAAAGAAAGGCTGAAATAACGCGTTTTACTAACTTATACACAATTTCCAACCTCCTTCCATTATAATCATACAATACGCGAAAGCTCTAGCAGAAAACAGGATATTTAGTATATCGTCAACACTGTTTCCTATTGTAAATATGGGCAAAAAAAAGTTATAAATTGTTTATAGAAAATTATAAATATATATTATATTTAAATTTAATATTTAATTAAGCAGGCTCATCGAGGGCGTCTCTCGATGAGTCTGTCGACTCCTTGGCGTTGCCCGTAATAATACTAATATTATTATTATTATTATTAAAAACTTGTCTATATCGGGGTCATAAATACGACAGTTCACACTTCACGTACGCAAAACAGATGAAACTCAGAAAACAAAAACAACGACTCATGACAAATGAAGACGTTCACTTGGATCAATTAACACAATAACCGATCACAGCCACTGATTTCTGGGTGCTATTGTCTCAGCGTACATTCTGCCTCGCCTTCTGAGCCACTTAAAACTACTGGAACAGTATACTGTATATCGATATACTGTATATCAGTATTTCGCAACGTTTTTTGGATCATGCCCCACCTCAACGCCTCAAAGATTTTGATGTCCCCCCTCGCCGACAACGGTGAGTGTTTTGAGTATATCAGTGGTGAGGTGACGAATGCAACATCATTTTCTAATTGTCCCCAAAATATTCAAATTGCCCACCACCCTGTGGGGCGTACACCCCACGATGAGAAACACTGTTGTATATCGTTTAAACAGTCGTATATACGATATACTGTATATCAGGGATGCACAAACTTGTTAAGGCCGAGGGCCGCATAGTTCCACTGTTACTTATGGGAGGGCCGCCAAAATAAAACTTGAAAGTTATCTACCATATATGGTTTATTTTATTTATACCTATCATAATTGTTACAAAAAAGGTAATAAAAAGTAAGTGAATTTAATTTGGATGCGTGACATTGCATTGATTTGACAATTGTTTTGATATTTGGTTCGAGTTTTGTAGTAGCCAACCGCGAAATTGATCCTAAATTTTCATCAGTCAAGCGGTTCCTATTTTTCGATTTATTAATATTCATGACTGAAAAAGTTTGTTCACAAATATATGTTGAGCCAAAGAGGCTTGCACATTTTAATGCATTATCTAGCAACCATTTATAATTGTTTTTAACGACACAACGATAGAAGTTTAATAAATTGCCTTCATTAAATTTATTTCGCAGGCTCTCATCGTTTTGAATGTCGATGAATTCAAGCTGTGCTGATTCGGGTGCATTTTCGAGCAAAATGGCAAAAGGATTGCTAAATAAATCTAGCAACGGTTTCACTTTTTTAAAATCAGAAAACCGATCCTTGAAGGCTGATATCAAGTTATCAATCTTTTCAACATACACAGTTTTGAAGATGACATTGAACTTTTCAGAAACTTTCTGATAATTAGGAAAATGGATGTAATTCCCTGACTTCAGTTGGATTTGAAATAGATTTAACTTGCACTGAAAAGACAAAATGTGAGCGTAAAGTTGAGTAACCAATTGATCTTTGCCCTGAAGTCGCATATTTAACGTATTTAAATGATTAGTAATGTCAACCAGAAAGGCTAAGTCACATAACCAATCCGGATTTTTTATGTCAGGGACGTTTTTTTTTTTTATAGTCATGAAGATTTCAATTTCAACAATTAAATTTAGGAACCGCTCCAATGTTTGTCCACGACTTAGCCAATTCACTTTTGTATAAATAATTAAGTCACCATATTCACTTTCAATGTCTTCAAGACATTTTTTAAATTGCTGGTGATTAAGGCCACGGGATTTTATAAAATTAATCGTTTTTAAATGATCGTGTTCAAATCCAAGAGTCTTAGGGCACAAGCTCTCCTGGTGGATTATACAATCGAATTGTATCAACTCATCGTCGTCCCGTCCCAAATGCTGTTTCAATAATGTTACCAATCCAGAATTAGCTCCTATCATGGAAGGAGCTCCGTCAGTCGTGATACCTGTTAATTTTGTCAGATATAAATCAATTTTGGAACACTGTTCAAAACCCCAGTGAACATGTCATTACCTTTCGCTTGATCTGACAATGAATTCATTCCAATCAGCTCCTCACTTACCTCAAACTCTAGCGTTATTCCGCGTGCAAATATTAACAACTGGGCTGTGGAAGTAATGTCAGTTGATTCATGAATAGCTAATGAAAAATAGGCAAATTTCTTTGAATAAGATGTTAATTGGTTCTTTACATTTTCCGATATTGCAGTAATTCTTCTTTGCACAGTCGTCCTGTTTAACTGAATTTTCTCAACTTTTTTGGCTGATTCAGTACAAATTTTTTTAGCAGCTATCTCAACGCAATCTTTAACGAAATCTCCGCCTGTAAATGGTCGGCACCTTTTTGCTATAAGGCGAGATATTTCAAAACTTATTTCTGTTGCGATTTCCGAATCTTGAGTAGGTTTTGTAAACATCACTTGCTGACCTGTCAGTTCTCTTTTCAAAAATGAAATCTTTTGTTTACGTAGTTCTTCGGGTAGATTTGAAAATGTAGAATGCAGACTTTCATAGTGTCTCCTTATATTGTATTCTTTTGGTATGGCTACAGTACCTTTGCAAATCAGACATACGATATTATCAAACGACTGCAGAAAACCATATTTTTCGGTCCAGCTATCTTGAAACTGCCGTTTTTCATCCTGTAGTTTGCGTTTCCTACTTGGCTTCCCTGCTTTATCCATTGCAGAATTTATTTTTTACCGTTTCCTAGGGGTGATAATTAATTGTAGCAACCGCACCTACGAAAACAAAATACTGATATGAAAAATAGACAATTATAAAATTTGTTAACATTATTACTAACCGATTATCGTAAGCAGACAGGCAATCATGACGTCACAGCTACTTTGCTTTGCGCATGTACCATTTTTAACAATTACTATTAATATTACTATTACTATTACTATTATTACGGGCAACTCCAGGGAGTCATTGGACTCATCGAGGGAGGCCCCAAATCATATTCATCACAACTATTTGACATTCATACAGTATCTATCATACCTTGCCTTAAACTCATTCACTGTCACAGCATCCACCACAGACTCAGTGAGCGCATTCCACTCATTCACTACTCTAAAAGTAAAGAACCCAGCTCTAACACCTTTACTAACCACACTTTTGCCCAGTTTCCATGGATGTCCCCTAGTCCTCCCACAACCAGCCCTGTTCTCAAAAATATCTTCTGAATCAATTTTATAGAAACCCTTCAGTAATTTGAATGTCTCAATCATATCTCCCCTCCTCCGCCTATCAATCAATTTTTGCAACCCACAAATCCTCAACCTGTTCTCATACGGTTCATTCCACAGACCTGCTATCATCTCGGTCACTCGCCTCTGGATCCTCTCCACCTCCTCCCCATCAAGAAGAAACCTAGGTGACCAAATCTGAGCACAGTAGTCTAGATGGGGTCTTATCAAGGCTCGATACAGAGGAACAATAACCTGCTTGTCTCTGCTTGTCATCGTATTCTTCAGCAACCAAGTGATTTGATGGGCTGTTTTGGTCACTTTTGCAATGTGTCCCCTAAATTTCAATTCCTTATCTACCAACACTCCTAAATCTCGTGCCTCATCAATTTCCTGGAGCACGGTTCCACCAATGCAGTAAACTGCCGCCAATCTTTTCACCCCAAAATGCATAACCTTACATTTTGCCACATTAAACTGACATCCATTCTCCTTAGCCCAGACCTCCAATCTATCCAAATCATCCTGCAAAATTTTGACGTCATCTGCATTCACTATTGCCCTACCCAACTTCGCATCATCCGCAAACAAATGAACTGTTCCTCTCAGATCATTTTCTATATCATTTATGAACAAATTAAACAGCAGTGGTCCAAGAACAGATCCTTGTGGCACACCACTAGTCACAGGCCGTCTTGTGGACTCTACTCCCGAGTAAACCACTCTCTGATATCTCTCCGTCAACCACCCTCCTATCCATCTCACCAACCCTATGTCCATTCCCATATGCTGCAATTTACTGATTAGAATTCCATGTGGAATCCTGTCAAAGGCCTTGGCAAGGTCCAGTAGAATCACCGTAAACCCATTACCCTTATCCAGTTCAGCCGTCACTGTGTTATAATACGTGAGCAAGTTACTGAGGCATGACCTACCCTTCACAAAACCATGCTGTCCCCGATACAGTATCCCATTTTCTTCTATCCAATCTTGTATTTTCCTCTTGACTATTTTCTCTAAGACCTTGACAATGATTCCTGATATGCTAATCGGTCGGTAATTTACTACAGCAGTCTTGGAACCACCTTTATGCAGTGGAACTATTTTCCCCTCTTTCCACCCGCTCGGGACTAACCCAGACCCGAGACTCAAATTAAACAAAATGGTCAAGGGTACTGACAATTCTTTAGCTGCTTCTCGTACAACACGAGCTGGTATACCATCCAATCCCACAGATGTATTGACATTGAGGTTATGCAATAGACAACTCACCTCCACTTCATTAACCACAATTCCCGTATAATCTACTGGTTTATTCGTTTCTGCAATGTCACCACCTGGATGATATACTTTTGCAAAGTGCTCACTCAGTAACTCAACTATCTCAACTGATTCAGTTACCTCCCTACCATCGGCATTCTTTAAAATCAATCTGCCATGTACATTTTTCCTTTTACTTGCTACATATCTAAAAAACTGTTTAGGATTCTCTTTAGCCTGCATGGCCAATGTTCTTTCGTAATCCTTTTTTGCTTTTCTTACCACACTCGTCACCCTTCTGGCCTGCGCTTTATACCGTTCATGTGCCTGCCGGTCACCCTTCTCCTTAAATTCCCTTCATAGTTGTTTCTTTTTTTGCAACTCAAGCTTAATGGTGTTATTCATCCATTTAACCCCTACTTGATTTATTATTCGGACTCTAGGTATACAGTCAGCCATTGCTTCTTGCAAGCACTTCTTAACTACCTCCCATGCACTATCAACTTCTAGTCCTTGCAGTTGTACATGCCATGGCACTGAACCAATCAAACTCCTAAGCTTGTCATACTTTCCAGCCCGATAATTCCACATGTACCCTGTCTTAATTGAAAATTCTACACCTTTAGCCACCTCCCAAGTTAAGACCCTATGATCACTCTCACCGATTGGTGGCAATGTGGTCATATTTGTTACAGCCAAATCCTCAGATGTAATTACTAGGTCAAGTACTCTCTGACCCCTAGTATTTTCCATTACATGCTGTCGCAGATAGTTATCCCTTAATAACCGCATAAAATCCAGTTCCTTCCTCCCGTGTGTCCTCTCCTCACTCCAATCAATGAGACCATAGTTGAAATCTCCCATAATAATCACCCTCCTTCCACCCATTTCTTCTATTTGCTTGTGCATACTGTCACCACCATCTTTTCCATCACCTGGTCTATAGCAGCACCCAATTGTATATTTAGTTCTGCTAGCCACAATCTCACACCAAATGGCCTCAAATGTGCTCTTTTCTCTATCCTGCAATTCAACTTCTATTCTCCTTGGCTGGAGCTCATCAGCTATCATCAACAATACTCCTCCCCCCATTTTATTCTCTCTGTCATTCCTGAACACACTATACCCATCACATTCAATCCCACTAGTTATATCATCTACAATCAGCCATGTTTCACTAATACCTATAACCTGTGGTCTGGAAGTGCCAACCATGGCCAAAAACTCTTCCTTTTTGTTCCTAATACTCCTAGTATTAGTGTACATGAATTTAAGACCCCCATTAGCCCCAACCCTACCTTGCAACTCCTATCATGTAACTAGTTAAAGTTAAAATAATACACGGTGAGGCCGCCGCCAGCAAATCAACGGAAGCAGGGTGACCACATCTAGTACTTTATTCCTTCCGAATAATAACTACAATATGAGTTAGACATGAGTTTAATATTTTTCTCTTCTCCCACCTTCCCATATGTCACATTCAGTGACACAAGCATGATTCCCCCCCCCCCCTTCTCACTGTTCGCTAACCTTCTCACCAATACTCACGCAATGCTACTGGTATTAGCAAATGAAAATATATACTTTGCTATTCAAACACTCCTCGCGCGTTATAAGATCACTACAGTAATGAAGAAAACAAATAGAAAAATTAAATACTTTAACATGAGTAACCACCTTTTATTTATGCACAGCATAATTTGGACCTCATTGAAAAGATAAATTCAGCCGATAATGGTCAGTTTTTAGACATAGAAATGTATATCTAGGGGTGTTACGAAGAGCTTGATAGAGAATGGTAACTATTGAAGACTGTAGAAGCATTTGAAAAAACATTTTTTTGGAATAAAGTTTTTGAAATGAAAAATGCTGTAAAAGAACAAATGTTTCCTAATTTAGCAACATTAGTTAATGCTGTACTGTGCTTCCCTCATTCATCAGCAGCAACTGAAAGAATATTTTTAGCAGTGACAATAAATAAGAATAAAATAAGAAATCAACTACAAACTCCCTTGATGAATGGACTCCTTTTGACAAAAAAAAAAAAAAAATTGGAACATTCATCAGCTACAGATTTTACTATTCTGAAGAGTTACTTAATTTAGTAAAATCTGCTAAAAATAATGAATAAATACTTCCAGTGTTTTTCTTGTGAATGGGCACCCCTATATATGTAAATAACATATTAAATAACTGAAAATTTAATGTTACATTATTTTAAACACTATAAATTATATATTAAATTAATATACATATTAAGTGTTAGAGTTACAATTGGGACTTTTATGATGACTGACAACTGCAGCCCTTGAACTCATAGATGACTACAGTGAGATGAGTTTTGACTTTTTTCTTTTCATTTTTGTCGTACATGTATTAATTTAGCGGTTTTACATTGTGTTCATCTATGATAATAAGATAGTGATATCTTAAAATGCCCAAAACAGAGTGAAATGAATGCAAATAAAAATCTAGTACTTTTTTTTCAGATTTAGTTCTTTTTTCTTGCATAAGCTGGTACGAAATATTTTTGCTGAGTGATCACCTTGAACGGAAGGCCGCATGCGACCCGTGCAATCCTATTGTATATCGTTTACTGCCGCTAGAGGATCTGAGATGAACATGTGGAAATATGACGTTAATGGTTGATGTTGGATCGGCTAAATGAAGTGGTAATTTTGGTCGCAGAAATGAATAAAAATAAAGTTCATAATTTCATTATAGGTTATTTTATTTTAACATTGTTTTACTAATAATGAAAAAAATAGTTCAGTGTCATTTTGGAGATATCAAAAATAAACGAAACCCTATGGACGCCTCTAGTATACTGTTTATAGTCCTTGTAATAGGTGCTGTTCTACTACTATCTGTTGAATAAAATTTGTATCACGGGTCACGTGCGCTGTACTATACATTGATATAAATCTCACGTTCCTCTCTAAAGTACTTCAGTCAAACATTAAGCAGTGTTACTCTAGAGAAGATTACTGCTCAATCAGAAATGTTAATTTGTTCGATATTATTTACGGTTCAGTATTCTGAACCAAGTTTCTGTTAGGTGTCGAGTAGTCCTCACGTATTCTGGCAGTTTGTGCTTTTAGATAGATCTTCACTTTGTTTCAAACATAATTATGCAATAGATATATATATAATTATTTCTGTACCACATGCAGTAACGTTGCAGTGTGCCATAGAAAAGAGTAAGTACTGCATTTCGCTTTATTCGTGTTTCCCCCCTCTCTTCGATACGGACAGGATGACTGTTACTCCTGATGGAATGAGACGGAGTGCCCAGTACGGAAAATTTTAATATATCATATAGTTCGGGTTAGGTGCAGAGATTATTTGACAAGAGAGTTGAGAAACTGGAAAGGGATAAAATTCATTAAAAACTATTAACTTCAAAATATTTATTAAATTGCTTTTAGCAGTATTATATTTATTAAATTGCTTTTAGAAGTATTATTTGGCCAATTTACTTGTTTTATAATAATGATAATAATTTAAGGCATAGTATGATAAACTGCGTGATAGGACAGTTTGTCTGATAACAATAATAATTATTATATAATAAAATAATAGTAATAAAATTCATATTTTATAACTTGTGCTTATATTATTATTATTATTATTATTATTATTATTAAAGGAATATCTCAATGGAGTCAGAAGACTCATTGTGGGAGGCCCATTATTGACACAATAACTACCCTATCTCTCCTTGAATCCATTCACTGATGAAGCACTCACAGCCATTTCTGACAACATATTCTGTCTGTTCATGACCTTCCAAGCAACAAAAAATCTAGTCCTATCACTATTGTTAACTACAATAATGTTAGCTACTCTCTTACAATTTCCAAGGGGATGATCCCTAGTTCTCCCCCATCCTGCCATGTGCTGATAAAAAGTCTTCATTGTCAACCTATAAAACCTCTTTTAATTACTTATTCTTCTACATGTCCCCTTCCCCACTTTTGCTTATCAGCTATTTTTTAAGCCTACAGACCTTTAGTCCATTCTCATAAAGGACATTATTACTATTATTATGTGACATCTCCAAGGAGTTCAAAGACTCATTGAGGGAGCGCACCCACTGTGCAACTTTCTGTCTCCACTCAACCCACCAACTACAGCGAACCTCATCATCTACACCAACACCATCTACTGCCAACCACCACCACTAGTATTTTCAAAGACAGTCACAAAATCCATGCCCACGGCAGGATTCAAACCCGCAGCCTTTTGGCTTGTGAGCAGATACACTAACCACTCAGCCAACCAGACTGGCTGGTTGCCCCATTGGTTAGCATTCCATGGGCATGTCACAATCTTGGTATTTGCCTGGGAATCCTCACCACCACTTCTTCATTCCCATGAAATTCAGGCAACTAAATTTGTTCACAATGGTCTTCCAGATATGACCTTATAAGGGGGGGGGGGATAATAACCTCCCTATCCCTGCTTGTCAGTGTGTGTCCTTCAACAATCACATAATCTTATGTGCTGTTTTCTTTGCAATATGCCCTCTAAACTTGAACTCCCTGTCCATGGTAATCCTTAAATCTCAGGCCTGATCAATTTCATGCATTTTGATTCCAATATAGCTTTGGAAAAAAGACACTTGTACTTACCCAACCTTAAACCAGCAGCCGTTTACCTTTGCCTATGCTGTTAGTCTATTCAAGTCATATTACAGGATGATCTCTGTCATCTTCATTAACAGCTGTTCTTCCTAGCTTTGCATTATCAATAAGCAAATGAACATTTCCTCTCACATCATTTCCTATGTCAGTAGAAGATTAAGTACTGAGTCCTGTCCTGTGGTACACCACTAATCACTTGTCTTCTGCTGGACTCGACTGCTATATAAATTCCTCTTTGATATATGTCCATCAGCCACTATCTTATTTAAACCACTTCATATGCATTCTTCAATTTATGAAACAGAGTACCATGTGGAATCCTGTCAATTGCTTTTTCGAATTCCAGCAGTATCACTGAGTAGCCATTTCATTTATCGAACTCAACTGTTACTAGATTACAAAATACACACACACACACACACACACATGTAAGTACGTATATATTCTGCTTCCATATCAGGCATAAAGGTTCTTTGCATCTTAGACAGATCTTTCCAGTGGAAGGTCATCCTTGATACTTACTAAGCTACAGAGGTACTTACTCTAAGTAACTCTGTAGCTTAGTAACTACTAAGAGTAAGAAGAACTAGTAACTACTAAGCTCTTGTAGTGTACAGTTTTCTGTGTGAAAACTGCACACTACAAAAAACCAGTCAGTTTTTAGTTTGAATTCCTCCCCCCCCCCCAGAAAAAAAAAAAACCTCCTCTTTTTTCACCTATATTGCACTGACCAACCTCCAGAATCGTCATGCCAACAAAAACAAATAACCAACTTTGTCTGTCTGCACTTATAAAATTTAAAAATCAAGTATTTGGATTCTCTCAAAAATATATTTAAAAACTATATTTAAAATAAATTTATTTTCTATTTAATTCAAATAAATTTAAAAGAAAGAAAGAAATTAAAATATATTTAAAATAATAGAAATTAGGGATATTTAAGATCCAACCCTATTTGAATGCTAAATATATAAATATAGAAACTCTGAAAATTTAGAAATTTGATCAGAGAGCTTATGAGAATACAATCCTCTACATCGGCTTTGCCTTAGCTTGCACTATTTAAGATACAAGCACTGCCCAAGCATCCATATATTTGCATAATTACTATATATTTATAATTCTGGAGGTTGGATAGGAGGATTTGGTAAAACAGAGATATGTTCTCCTTGAGAACATATCCTTGTTTTGCCAAAGGTGGTTATTTACAACCAAGAAAGGAAATGAATGTATATGGCTGCTGAAGGGGAATGTACTAAAAATGCTGGAAATCCAGTGCATAAAATTTTAAAGTAAAAGTTTATCCAATTTTTTAATATATATATTTTTTTATTATCACTCCCACCTTGAGAGGTTGCAAAACTTCAGTAAATGAATCTTGTGTGTGAGCAAATGTTTTTTTTTTTTAAATGAAATTTAAGGAAATGTTATTTCACTAGTCATAAAGAAACTTCATGAGCAAACTTTATTTACTTGCTCCTGGTAAAGGATTAAAACAAGAATTCATTATTACTATTATATATACAGGCACTTCCATTTTGTCCATAGACCAATTATCGGAGGTTCATTTTAAAAACATTCATCAACAGTATCAATATACTGTTGATGAATGTTTTTACAATATCTGTCCTATTTTGCCTTGAAATCATTCACTGACAAAGCATACACAACTCACTAGAAATCTATTCCACTCATTCATCACTCTCCAAGCAAAAAATCTAGTCCTCACTCCCTTGCTGACCACACTTTTACTCAGTTTATTTACATGGATAACCTATAGTTTTTCCCTCGCATTATGGATGAAATATTTCATGTACTGAAATATTTCATCCACATCAATCCTGTAAACCCCCCCCCCCCCAAGCAACTTATATGTCTCTATCATATCTTTCCTTATCTGCAAATCAATCAACTTCCATAGCCCAGAAATCTTCAATCTTCTCATACGGAGAGATATTTAGTCCAGGCACCGTTTTAGTTATTTGCCTCTGAATCCATTCCACCTCATCCACATCTCCAAGAAACCCAGCCAACGAAATCTGTGTGCAATAATCCAGATGAGGCCCCCCTTATCCAAAGCCTTATAAAATGGAATAAAAACTTTTTTATCTTATGCATAACCTTCCTATGCATGTCAGGATGTTCCTCAATAACCAGGTAATCCTATGAACTCTTTTATCAACTTTTGAATGTGTCCTCTGAATTTCAACTCCCTATCCACCAACACCCTCAAATTCCTGGCTTCATCAAGTTACAGTCCAGTCAATATAGCACACAGCTGGTAATCTTTTCACTCCAAAATGCATAAGCTTACACTTTTCCACATTAAATTGGTATCCATTCTTCTTTTCCCATACTGCCAGTATATCTAAATCATCCTGTAAGATATCAGTATCATCCTTATTGCTTTACCTAATTTTGCATCATGTGCAAACAACATTTCCCTTCAGATTATTTTCTGTATCATCAGTGAATAAATTAAATTGTAGTGCTTCAAGTACAGAGCCCTCTGGCATACCACTAGTCACAGGCCTTCTACAGAACTGTGCACTTGCATAAACTACTGGCATATCTCTCCGTTAACCATTCTCTTATCCACAACACCAGCTTCATATCCATACCCATTTGATGTGACTTATGTATCAGGATTTCATGTTGTTATTGTGTTGTCCTATCTTGCTAATTGATCCATTTATGTTGGTTAGTTGGATCTATTCTTATTTCTTTTTTATTTTGTTAGATGCTGATTGATTACTGATCCAAATATAGAGAAATTTATATTATCCTGCGCCACGCCACCCTATATTCAGATTAGTCTATATAATATAGTAGAATCAATCATCAACTAACTTTTGCAATCTCACTTTTCTACAAGCCGAGGTTAATATTATCATTTAAAGCTTCCACAAGGTCCGATAAACTTTATGAGCGGTGCAATAAAAGAGAATCAGGCAAACACCAATTGAAATCAATAAAACAAAACATTTAATGCAGAGTTATATAGCATGTACATTAAGTATAACTTTGAAAACAAGATAACGCAAAATCAACTTAGTTCAAATATTCATAACAAACATAAAACATTAGGCATGAGACATCCAGCTGTCAATTCTACATTCTTCCGAATAATTAAAAATGGTTCACACAGTTCAATGTTACAGAATCTTACAGTAAATATTCTTGAAGTAGAATTCTCTAATTCTCTCTTAGTCAACAAACACTTAATTCAGTTATGAGGCAGTTATCACTTCAAGGGGGAAACACTTTTAAAGCTCCATACTTTGGCTGTTTTTAGTAGAACACCACAGTTAATGTTAAGATATATCAGGCAGAGCTAATTCTTATTTCTTCACGTTGAAATATAAAAAGGACTGCTCTTACCAGGTTACACCTTTTATATACTGGATTTACATTAGGCACACTTAAAACTGTAGTTAACTATTACTTTGAAGTAACACTATTCAAAAGAAATCTTCACTATAATAACTGAAATATTAAACATAGAGTTTCACAAGTCTTGATGCACTCATTTTAGGTAATCTACTTATTCCTTATTTTCTTCTGTCCATTAAATTCAGCTTAGCACTATTCTTCCTCAAAACAATTGGAATTCGTCGTAAGTTTTGAATTCCGTAGAAATATTCCGAATTGCCTATTAATTTCCCGGTTCCTTCTTAATCTATTTACGGCATTTCCAAATTCCCTTACTGCCACCCGTTACTTTACTCCTTGCTCTCCTGAATGCTTCTCCTCCTTCTCTTTACTTTCGTTTTCCAATTAAATACCTTCATTCTGCCTGCCAAAATCCGGTTCTAGCCAGTTCAGCTTACATCTACCGGCTTCACTCCATATCAGAGCCATTCACGTTCTAAGCATGAGCTACCTAAAATAAACTCCGTTTCTCCTTTAGCAGCCAATCAAATCCAATCAGAAGAATTACATAAAATCATGCTTTCATACAGAAATAAAAGATATATCACAATTCATATAATATACATTTAAATTTACATACATACAGTTTCTTATAATAAATTTTACAGAATAAACTAAATAAAACGAATGACATGTTTATATAGAGTCTTTTCATTATTATTACATATTCTAAGATTAAATAATTAATTAATAACAACAAACAAAACTCAAATCATTTATATGAATAATATATTACAAGCAAGAGACTAACAACAAGTACTATTTACAAGTCTTGCTTATGACATGGCGGATTATGTTAAATGCGAATGAAGTATTAAAACATATAAAATATCTTCATTCACAACTTAACAATGTGGTATCTTATCAACATTTCAGTACATATCAGTATGCCTTTGCAAAGTCCAACAGTATGACAATGTAGTTATTACCTTTCTACCACTCAGTTTTCACATTATTATTATTATTATTACGGGCAACCTCCAAGGAGTCCTTAGACTCATTGAGGGAGGCCCTAAACATCATGTCAAGAACACCTATTCAGCTTCCACACAATATGAACTCATTTACAGTCATGGCACCCACAACAGACTCTGGCAACTTATTCCACTCACTTACCACTCTCCAAGTAAAAAACCTACTTCTAACACCTTTGCTAACCACACTCTTGCCCAGTTTCCATGGATGGCCCCTAGACCTCCCACCACCAGACCTGTTCTGAAAAATATCCTCTGAATTAATCTTATAGAAACCCTTCAGTAATTTGAATGTCTCAATCATATCACCCCCTTTTCCGCCTATCAACCAATTTCTGTAACCCACAAATTTTCAACCTGTTCTCTTAAGGTTCATTCCATAGACCTGCTATCATCTTGGTCATTCGCCTCTGAATCCTCTCTACCTCCTTCCCATCAAGAAACCCTGGTATCGATCATACATCAACCGATTTCTGCAACCCACAAATTTTCAACCTGTTCTCTTAAGGTTCATTCCATAGACCTGCTATCATCTTGGTCATTTGCCTCTGAATCCTCTCTACCTCCTCCCCATCAAGAAACCCTGGTATCGATCATTCTTTGCTTTGAACTCATTCACAGTCATTTCACACACAACAGACTCTGGCAACCTATTTCACTCATTCACTACTCTCCAAGCAAAAAACCTAGTTCTAACACCACTGTTACTCAGTTTCCATGGATAGCCCCTAGTTCTCCCACCACCAGACCTGTTCTGAAAAATTTCCTCTTAATTAATCTAAAACTTTTCAGTAATTTGTATGTCTCAATCATATTACCCTTTACTGCCTATTAACCAGTTTCTGTAATGCACAAATCTTCAACCTGTTCTCTTAAGGTTTATTCCTTAGACCTGCTACCATCTTGATCACTCACCTCTGGATCCTCATCACCAAGAAACTCTGGTGCCCAGATTTTCATGCAGTAGTCAAGATGGGTCTTATCAAGTCTTGATAAAGAGGAACAGTAACCTGCTTGTCTCTGCTCATCAAGGTATTCTTCAGTAACCAAGTGATTTGATGAGCTTCTTTAGCCACTTTTGCTGTGTCCTCTAAATTTTAACTCCCTATCCACTGACACTCCCAAAATCTCTGGCTTTGTCAATTTCCTTGAGTACAGTTCCATCAGCATGGTACACAGCTGGTAATCTGCTCACCTCAAAATGCATAACCTTACACTTTGTCACATTAAACCATCCATTCTCCTTTGCCCAGTCTGCCAATTTATCCAAATCATCCTGCAAAATTTTGACATCATCTGTATTAACTATTGCTCTACCCAACTTTGCATCATCAGCAAATAACTGAAAAGTTTCTCTCAGATTCTTTCAGATATTGTTACTGAACAAATTAAACAGTAGCAGTCCAAGAACAGAACCTTGCAGTATGCCACTAGTCACTGTCCTTCTTTTGGACTCTACTTCTGAATAAACTACTCTCTGATCTCTCTCCATCAACCACCCTCCTATCCATCTCACTAACCCTGTATCCATCTCCATATATGCTACAGTTTACTGATTAGAATTAAATGTGGTATCCTGTCAAAGGCCTTTGTAAAATTCAGCAGTATCACTGTAAACCCATTACACTTTTTTTTTATTATTGTATCATGGTATTATTACACCAGATCATAGAGGTCAAATTCATGTGTTTTATACAGCACCTTTTCTGGATTATTATTTTCATAGAAGTTAGTAAATGCAGTGGTGATGCTGCCTTGATGTTATGGATTTTGCAGATGGAGAAGACTTTTTTGCCATTGCTAAACTTGATTGATCTTGAATGGCCAGTCTTGTGGCAAAAGATCATGATAGTATCATAGTGATCAAACTTGGAGTTGATGGTATCTCCCGGTTTTTATGCTGAATACCAGTGGTGAGTCATGTCCTGGAGAATCACTATTTTTGATGCAACTATATAGTTGCATATAGTTTTCTTTTTGAATAGTTTTAAAAAGGACAAAATCTGTGGTATCACTTGATGTTGCAGTCATCTTTGCTACTTCATATGCAGTTTCATTGCCCTCTAATCCCACATAGGATGGAATCCATTGAAAAATTATTTCGGAATCCTTATGTAGTTTGTTTATATTTTTTGCTATCTCGAAGTATTTCTTGATGGCTAGTGTAGTAGTTCTCAATAGCCTGAAGTGCTGCTAAGGAATCTGTGAAGAATATAAATTCCTTTGGGTTTTGTTTATCCAAATGTTGCAGTGCTGTGTTAATGGCTCTTAATTCTGCATGGTATGAGTTACATCCTATACGGTATGAGTTGCATCTTATTCTGCATGGCATAAGTTGGATGTTTTTAGCTCTATATTTTGAGAACCATACATGAGTATGCCACTCCCAGAATTGCCATTTGGATTTTTGGAGCCGTCTATGTAGATATGAAATGTTTGAAAGAACTAATGATCTGAAGATTTCAGGTTTTTCTAGGCTTTTTTTCTCGTGTTTCTCTATTTCAAAATTAATAACTATATTTTTTTTTGTCTTAATTTTGAGGAAATGCTGGGTAGTTGACTATTCTATTTGGACAATCCAAGGAAATTTTATTTTCCATGATTTTATGCATTGCTGATTTTTTTCTTTATTCTGTTTGTTGGTTACCACTTTTTAAAAAGTTCACTTGTTCTATGATGTGTAAGGTTGGCTCTTTTTTCTACAAATTTGGTAAGATTTTCTTGCCACCTAATTTTTAAAGGAACAAGGTTGGATTTGAATTCTGCTATTTTTCCAGGAGTTGTATTCATTAGTCCACATACGATTCTAGCTGCATTTTTCTGAATTTTTATAAGCTTGTCTAAATTGGTTTGTGATGTTTGCATCCAGATGGGCGAAACATATTCCATTATGGGTTGGATAATAGAGGTTTATGTGACTTTTAAGGTTTTAGCATCGGCTCCCCCACTCTCTACCAGAGAAATTTTTCATGATATTTAGTCTTCTTTTTGTTCTGACTGCAACAGTGTTGATATGTTTATTCAAGCTTAGTGATGGATCCACTTTCTGAGGTGGTCATTAATGGTAAATACACAAATTTATGATTTAGTAGGGTTAATTTTGATTTTTTTGGTTTTCACAGTATGTAGATAAGCTTTCAATGGCTTTGTTTAAGTGATCTTCTGCTGTGCCTAAGTTGTTGTCAGCTGAGAATAGCACCAAATCATCAGCAAACATAGCTATCTTTGTTTCTTATTTATATTTTTGTCTAAGTCATTTAAGTAGATGGAAAAAAGGAGTGGGCTCAAAATGCTGCCTCGAGGGAGTCCCCATCTTATTTTCACTTTCTTGGAAAAGGTATTATTTATTCTAATGCGAATTGTTTTGTTCTTAGAAAGTCATAAATCCAGTTTAGAACTTTTCCTTCTATTCCAATATGACAAAGTTTGAAAAAGAGTTTCTTCCACCACACCTTGTCAAAGGCATTACTAAAAGCTGCAATGGTGGATTTGGTAGGTTTGATCTGGAAGTTATCTTGAATTGACTGGGTTAAGAAGAAAAGTTGATCAGTTGTTGAGTGATTTCTTCTGAAGGCATCCTTTATCCATTACCTTTATCCAACTCAGCTGTCATGGTATTATAAAACATGAGCAAGTTACTGAGGCATGACCTACCCTTCACAAAACAAATGGCCCCCCCTCTCCCCCATTCAGTATCTCATTTCCATCTATCCATTTCTGAAGTTGGTCAAGAGCAAAATACATTCCTGTATTTTGCTCTTGACTAACTTCTCCAGTACAGTGACAACAACTCCTGATTATGCTAATTGGTCGGTAATTTGCTACATCAGTCTTGGAGCCTCCTATATGCAATGGAATCATTTTGCCCCCCCCCCCCCCTTTGGGACTAACTCAGAGCTCAGACTTAGATTAAATATTATGGTCAAGGGCACTGACAATTCCCTCACCGCTTCATGGAAAGCTCGAGCTGGTATACCATCCAATTCCACAGCTGTATTCACATTAAGGTTCTGTAATATGTTGTTCACCTCTATTTCATTTACCTCAGCCCGCGTATAAGCCTTTAGCTCTCTCGTTCCTGCAATATCACCACCTGGATGATATACCCTTGCAAAGTGTTCACTTAGTAATTCCACAATTTCAATTGATTCAGTTACCTCCCTACCATTGGCATTCATTAAAATCATTCTGCCATATAAGAAAGTAAGTTACTGAAGCAGTAGGTACTACATTTCTATCCTTAACAAAGCAATGCTCCCCCCCCCATACAATATCCCATTCCTATCCACCCAGTCCTGAATTTTGTCTTTAACCAACTTCTCCAATACTTTGACCACCCCTCCTAATCTATTTTGGTCTATTATTATTTTTAATGGAATGAATACAGCACAAGAAACAATTAAACAAGTTTGATGGATCCTGTATTTCATCTCTGTCACTGAGACATCATAAATTGTTTCTCTGTGCTGTGTTCATTCCATTAAACCTAATAATGAGTGTAAACCCGCAAAGTATAGTTTCTTGTGAAGTATAACATATTTTGTAAACCAGAGGTGGAAATATATATATATTTCCACCTCTTTATTTATATATTTCCATCTCTTAATTATATATATATATATATATAATACTTTAATAAATCATTAAATTTTTAAAAATTGTGCCCCCCCCACCCACTACACACACACACACACACACACACACACACACACACATTGATTTGCTATCTAGGTGGATTAATGCAGTTACAAGTGCCTCAAAAGGCCAAAATTTAAGATTGATAAGGTCGTTGACATTACGCAACATAAAATTCTATTGTCATAGCTGGACCCACAGAACCCACACATCACAGCCCAGCTGGACAGATGTACTTGATATAGTCATCCTCAGAAACATTAGATACCAGTTGGAAACATTAAATGAGCTGTCTTCTGACCACAACCCCATTCTGCTTAAGCTCGGTACACAAGAGCAATTCTCTCCTCCACACTCTTTTATATCTTGGGACAAGCTCTCCAGAAATCTCCCAGAGTACATTGGCCCAGTCCCTGTTATTCACAATTAAGAGGAGATAGACTCTGCTGTAAACAACCTAACCAGTCAAATCAAAAAACCAATAAAGTCAGTCACCTAAACTACAGTCTTTCACTCTAGTGGTCAGATCCCCAAGGAAATCATGGATCTAATTAGATCGAAAAACAAAGCCAGAAAGAGGTACCATAACACAAGAGCCCCACAAGATAAAACAACTCTGAATAATCTAAATAGACAAGCCACAAAGCTCTGCAAAAACATCGAAACCAAGATTGGGAAACCAAGCTGATGAAACTGAACCAGAGGATAACTCCATCTGGAAATTCTTAAGAACCCTCTGCACTAAAAGGCAACTTATACCCCCAATTCAGGGAATAGCCCACACTGACAAAGAAAAAGCAGAAGCTCTAGTTGGCAGCTTGGAAACACAATGTAACCCCCCTCTTATGAAAATCAACATCAATCTTATCTACAAGATTCACTGCCGAGTCAAGCAGGTCATAACACAACAAAAGGATAACTCAGAACCTATCACACCCACTTCTCCAGCAGAAGTTATAAATATCATAACCCATTCAAACAGCAATAAGGCTCCAGGTCCAGACAGAATCACAAACAGAATAATCAAGCTACTCCCCAGAAAAGCCATTGTGCATCTAGTCAATATAATCAATGCCATCCTCAGATTCAAGTATTTTCCCTTAACATGGAAGATGGCAGATATCACACCAATCAAAAAGATTGGAAAGAGCTCACAGAGAGCTACAGACCTATCAGCCTTCTGTCCAACCTTGGAAAGGTTGCAGAAAAATAATGAGCAGTTCAGATTCAGAAAATAACCATAGCACCATACAACAGATACACCGACTAGTCGAATTTATCACTAAAGGTTTCAACTGGAACCTCCACACAGCTGCGGTCTTTATAGATGCTGCGAAGGCTTTTGATAAGGTGTGGCATCAGGGTCTTCTCTACAAACCCATCAAATTCAATATACCAATTAATCTAGTAAATAGTTCACACATACCTCAAAGACAGATTCATGCAAGTCAAAATAAACGAAATTGTATCAACCAGATGTGCAAGATCCTGGCAGGTGTGCCACAGGCTCACTTCTTCCCCCCCCTGCTATTTTCTATCCACATAGCTGATATCCCTCAAATCCCAAGTTCAACAATCACTGCATCATATGCAGATGATACTGCTTTATTAGCAAGATCTCTCAGCCCCAAACTAGCTATCAGAAGACTCCAAAACAGCATTCATACATTGGAGAATTGGCTGATGGACTGGCTCCATGTAGGAGATGCGTAAGTGATGCCCAGTCATCACGTACGCATCTCCTACATGGAGCCATACCTTGAATACAAATATTCAAAGCTGCAGAGAAAACAGAACAAATGCCTGAGAATGATTCTGGATGCCCCATGGTTTATTAGAAACTCCCAGATTCACAGTGAAGTCAACATCACATCCCTCCTCCATGATCTAGCAAAAAAAAAAGTTCTTCACCAAGACAAACAATCATCCAAACCCGCTGATCAAGCAAGTTTCAGACTACAATGAAGCAGAATTCTACAAATACAAAAGACCCAAGTCAATTCTACGCTCAGCTGAACACAGCTAATCTCACTACCCTTCCAGGGCAAGCTTAAAGCTCAATAACTCTCCACTCAAAGAACTTCTCTCTCAGACACAGGGGAATATGAAAAGCATTTATGCTTCACCTATCAAATCAGTAACCAGTACTGTAACGAGGGTATGAAGTGCCTGTGGCAAGTTTCTAAATTTTAAATGTAATAAGTTAAATTTTATTAAATGCAATATGTTAAATACTTACTATTAACCCGATCAAAATGAGTTGCAGTGTGTTGCAGAATTTGTGTGTCTAAAGCAGCGTATTGCCGAAATTTAAAAATGCAATATAAAATAGCGGACTTTTATATTTATTTTTATTTTTTACGGTTTGCACCCCAAACCAACTTGCACCTGTCGTGGGTGCCTCTTTCGCCACGCCCTCATTACAGCACTGTCAGTAATGTTCTGCATTCTGCGTGTCTGACCACATCAGCAAGGTAGTTTGCAGGTTGGATAATTGATATACATTTACATGATGCTTGAAGGATTGTTGGATAAATGGTCAATTACTATACAGGTAACCCTCGTATAACGAGGATGTAAGGTTCCATAGAAATGCCGCATTATATAAATCGCATTATTACTATTACTATTATTACGGGCAACTCCAGGGAGTCATTGGACTCATCGAGGGAGGCCCCAAATCATATTCATCACAACTATTTGACATTCATACAGTATCTATCATACCTCGCCTTAAACTCATTCACTGTCACAGCATCCACCACAGATTCAGGGAGCCCATTCCACTCATTCACTACTCTAAAAGTAAAGAACCCAGCTCTAACACCTTTACTAACCACACTTTTGCCCAGTTTCCATGGATGTCCCCTAGTCCTCCCACAACCAGCCCTGTTCTCAAAAATATCTTCTGAATTAATTTTATAGAAACCCTTCAGTAATTTGAATGTCTCAATCATATCTCCCCTCCTCCGCCTATCAACCAATTTTTGCAACCCACAAATCCTCAACCTGTTCTCATACGGTTCATTCCACAGACCTGCTATCATCTCGGTCACTCGCCTCTGGATCCTCTCCACCTCCTCCCCATCAAGAAGAAACCTAGGTGACCAAATCTGAGCACAGTAGTCTAGATGGGGTCTTATCAAGGCTCGATACAGAGGAACAATAACCTGCTTGTCTCTGCTTGTCATCGTATTCTTCAGCAACCAAGTGATTTGATGGGCTGTTTTGGTCACTTTTGCAATGTGTCCCCTAAATTTCAATTCCTTATCTACCAACACTCCTAAATCTCCTGCCTCATCAATTTCCTGCAGCACGGTTCCACCAATGCAGTAAACTGCCGCCAATCTTTTCACCCCAAAATGCATAACCTTACATTTTGCCACATTAAACTGACATCCATTCTCCTTAGCCCAGACCTCCAATCTATCCAAATCATCCTGCAAAATTTTGACGTCATCTGCATTCACTATTGCCCTACCCAACTTCGCATCATCCGCAAACAAATGAACTGTTCCTCTCAGATCATTTTCTATATCATTTATGAACAAATTAAACAGCAGTGGTCCAAGAACAGATCCTTGTGGCACACCACTAGTCACAGGCCGTCTTGTGGACTCTACTCCCGAGTAAACCACTCTCTGATATCTCTCCGTCAACCACCCTCCTATCCATCTCACCAACCCTATGTCCATTCCCATATGCTGCAATTTACTGATTAGAATTCCATGTGGAATCCTGTCAAAGGCCTTGGCAAGGTCCAGTAGAATCACCGTAAACCCATTACCCTTATCCAGTTCAGCCGTCACTGTGTTATAATACGTGAGCAAGTTACTGAGGCATGACCTACCCTTCACAAAACCATGCTGTCCCCGATACAGTATCCCATTTTCTTCTATCCAATCTTGTATTTTCCTCTTGACTATTTTCTCTAAGACCTTGACAATGATTCCTGATATGCTAATCGGTCGGTAATTTACTACAGCAGTCTTGGAACCACCTTTATGCAGTGGAACTATTTTCCCCTCTTTCCACCCGCTCGGGACTAACCCAGACCCGAGACTCAAATTAAACAAAATGGTCAAGGGTACTGACAATTCTTTAGCTGCTTCTCGTACAACACGAGCTGGTATACCATCCAATCCCACAGATGTATTGACATTGAGGTTATGCAATAGACTACTCACCTCCACTTCATTAACCACAATTCCTGTATAATCTACTGGTTTATTCGTTTCTGCAATGTCACCACCTGGATGATATACTTTTGCAAAGTGCTCACTCAGTAACTCAACTATCTCAACTGATTCGGTTACCTCCCTACCATCGGCATTCTTTAAAATCAATCTGCCATGTACATTTTTCCTTTTACTTGCTACATATCTAAAAAACTGTTTAGGATTCTCTTTAGCCTGTATGGCCAATGTTCTTTCGTAATCCTTTTTTGCTTTTCTTACCACACTCGTCACCCTTCTGGCCTGTGCTTTATACTGTTCATGTGCCTGCCGGTCACCCTTCTCCTTAAATTCCCTCCATAGTTGTTTCTTTTTTTGCAACTCAAGCTTAATGGTGTTATTCATCCATTTAACCCCTACTTGATTTATTATTCGGACTCTAGGTATACAGTCAGCCATTGCTTCATGCAAGCACTTCTTAACTACCTCCCATGCACTATCAACTCCTAGTCCTTGCAGTTGTACATGCCATGGCACTGAACCAATCAAACTCCTAAGCTTGTCATACTTTCCAGCCCGATAATTCCACATGTACCCTGTGTTAATTGAAAATTCTACACCTTTAGCCACCATTATGCGAGACTCAGATCATGTAGAAAAAATAGGGGTATGTTCCGCAATCGTTTTTTTATTTAAAAAAAAAAACAACTGCTAACGCCTTTTATTTCCGTATATAGGGAGTAGGTGAGGCCATTTAGCCCTATCTAACTTTTGGAGACTGAGTGGGCAGTTTAATCTCCACTGGCAGCCAATCAGAGATATCTGGCCCAAGGCTATCACTAATTAAGCGGCACGCAGTGAAGAGGGACGGCTCAACAAGTGCCGCCATCTCGTGGGCCCCTAACCTAACACTTGTATTTAATGTCTTGTCTGAAATAATGTGGGTTCTGTGGTTCATTTTCTTGAGTTTACGGGACGAAAAACCCGAGTTTACGGGAGAAAAAACCCACTTGCCTGTGCCAGAGATCGACTAACTCGGAAACTGGTCGAAAAAAGGATAGAAAAATTCCTTCTGGTCGCTGACTAGAAGGAATTTTTCCTTGTTTGATTGTTTTTCGGGACCTCAAAAAACAATCGTAATATAGACATATATTATTATAATATTTATTGTATTTATATTCAATACAAAACATACACAGCGAATATTGCAAAAATCAAATGCAAATATTACATTTTTAGCATCTTACTTACACATTTGACATGGCACATTATCTTATATTTTTATAAGATAATAATATTCTATCTCTATAGATATATTGTTATTGTACATTTGCAGTACAAGCACATGAAATGTAAAACAATTAGTAATAAAGAAAGAATTAAAAACAAAAGAAGTTTAATAACAATTTAATGTGATGGATGTGTTTCAATACTGCTACACAAAAAGTCAGTATCAGGTGAAATATTTGAAACTGCAATTCATAGATTTCCGCTTTGCAATGAAAGTTATATAAATAAGCATATATTTACTAATATTCATTAAGCGCCGAAATATGCAGGAGTAAAATTTGCGAACCCACACCAATGTGTGATTTTTTTCCATTAAAATATAAAAAATAACAAAAAAGAAATAATAAATAATAAAAATTAAATACGTTTCTTTGAAGATAAAAAAAAAATCGAATTAGTCTTAAAACATTTTAAATTTGTTTTCATTATTTCATGCCCCCCCCTCAACAAAACCTACGGCCCCCAAGGGGGGATGTGGCCCACAGTTTGGAAAGCGCTGGTTTAATGCATAAAGAAGCTCAATCCGATTTCTTGTCCATTTATACTGATGGTTCAAGATCAGAGATCTCTGTTGACTGTGCTGCTGTTTCCTGATTTTATTATCTCCAACCAGATTCCACTTAATTGCAGTAATTATACAGCAGAGTTGTATGCCAATCAGCTTACACTTTTGCATATAAAAGAAACTATTACCAAAAAATGTGAAATTTATACAGACTCTCTGAGTTCTTCACAGGCTTTCTGCTCTGTGGTGTATAATCCACATCCATTGCTTGGTGAGGTGTTATAACTGTTATACAAAATGAAGACTCTTAATTTTGATGTTCAGTTATACTGGATTCCCAGCCACATTGTAATTAAGATAAGCTGAGACTGCAGATGCAGGAGCTAGATTATTATTATTATTGAGGCCTCTATGGAGTCAAGACTCATCATGGGAGGCCCTTCCTAGGAAACACAAAGTCTATCATACCACTCATTGACTGTTCTTGCTCCCACCACTATACCAAGAAATGTTCCACAGTTCAACCACCCTCCATGCAAAGAAACCACTCCTCATCCTCTTGCTCAATCATATCACCTCTCCTTCTTCTATCTACCAAACTCTGTAGTCCACATTCCCTCAGCCAATCCTCATAACTAACATTGTACAGTCCTGAAACTATCTTTGTTATCTGCCTATGTACCCGTTCCACAGTTAATTTATCCCCTTCAAATCCTGGGGACCAAATTTGAGAACGATAGTCTAAGTGTGGTCTGATCAGGGTCTTATATAATGGAACAATAACTCTTTTATCTCTGCAGGTCATCGTCCTTCTCAGTACTGCAGCAATCCTCTGGGTAACCCTCGCCACCTATGCAATATGTTCCTATCAATCATCACCTCCAGATCTCTTGTCTCCCCCTACTTCCTCCAATACAGCTCCTCCAATCTAGTGTGCAGCCTCCCATCGATGTATCCCAAACTTCAAGACTTCACTTTTGCTGCATTAAACCAAGATCCCCATTCATTTGCTCATTTGTCTAATTTATTCAAATCCTCTTGCAGGGCTGCTTCATCTGCTCTATTACTAATAACCCTTCCCAGATTTGCATCATCTGGAAACAACTGAATATTCCCCTTGCAATCCATTGACAATGTCATTGATATAAAGGTTAAACAATACAGGTCCCAGTACTGAGCCCTGTGGAACCCCACTTGTAACATTCTGCTTCCTTGATATTGCCCCCACCATACACAACTCTTTGATACCTATCAGACAGCCAATCCTGAATCCAGTTGACTCACCCGACATCTAAACCCATGGGCTGCAACTTAAATATGAGCTTATCATATTGCACCCTGTTAAATACCTTTGCAAAATCCAAAAAAAATGGCAGTATATGCCTTTCCCCTCATCAACTGCTCTTGTCACTTTATTATAAAAGGCAGCAATTATATTACTAAAGCAAGAGCACCTCTTAATAAATCCATATTGACTCTCACAGATAACATTACCCTCATCTGCTCAACTCTGTATATGGTTCCTCACTAATTTCTCCAAGATCTTAACAACTTAGCTCACACTTTTTCCATGTACTGTTTGACAGCTCCCTATACAGACTACAGACATTTTATAAGTATATTGCATCACATGCTGTCTCAAGCAATTAACCCTTACTAACTGCATAAAATCCATTTCCTTCTTCTTCCCATGTGTCCTCTCCTCCTTCCAACCTATGTTGTCATAGTAGAAATCCCCATAATAATGTCTGTCCTCCACTCCATCATTGTTTTAGTCCCCTGGTCTATAGCAGCATCCAACTGCATATTCTGTTCTGCTGACCTCAATCTCACACCAGATAGCCTCAAATGTGCTATTTTCTATGGCTTTCAGTTGAACTTCTACTCTTTGGTTACAGTTCATTGGCTGTCATCAACAACACTCCTTCCCTCATTGTTTTCTCTCTATCCTTCATGAACACACTATACTGTATGCCCACAGATGCAAGATCCTTCGACACTTCTGCACATGTCAGAAGAAGGAGAATCGATTCTGATAATATAATGTTGGAGGTTTAATGGATTTTTTACAACACTCAGAAAGGATTAAAAAGAATTTAATACTTCCTATATTTCGTCCTAGTCACTAGGACATCTACGGGGATTACAAAAATAACTAATGTAACATAACACAAATATCATACAATACTAAGCCCAACCACGTGGGTGACACTAAAGTCCTATCTAGGTGGATCACCCTCTAAGGGCGGTTGTAAGTGGCCTGGAATATAAAGTAGGATCTCTGGTGATGAGTGTTTCCCAAATTTTTGGAAGCTTAATGCAACCGTATTTATTAAGATTTGGTTGATTTCTAAGAGCTGCTGCTGCTGCTTCTAAGAATAGTCTCTCTTTCTTGAATTTGCTGTGATGGAGCATGGTGGTTTTCTTCCATGATACTCTGTGGGTGGTGTCCAAGACATGGTCAGCCAAGCCTGAATGACCATAGTTGTGTTTACAGATGTAAGACTTGTGTTCCTCTAAGCGGATGGATGCTGATCTGCCTGTCTGTCCGAAGTACGCCAGCTTACAAGAACAGGGTACTTTGTAAACTCCAGGCAGAGAGAGAGGAGGGAGCTGATCTTTTGTAGAACGGATAAGGGTAGCAAGTTTGCGGTGGGGTTTATATGCTGTGTGTAGGTTGTACTTTTTTAGAATCTTGGCTATTTTTTCGGATGTGCCACGGATGTAGGGTATGGTGATGGCATTTTTAAATTCTTGTTGATGAGAAGGACCAGGAATGGGAGAGGAACTAATTATTTTTTTGATACTGTGATCTCTGTAGCCATTGGAGAGGAAAGTGTTGTGTATGTAGTTAAGCTCAGTAGTGAGGGCAGTTCCACTGGAACAAAGATTGTGGGCTCTCTTGGTAAGAGTTTTAATAATGCCATATTGTTGAGAGGGATGGTGGTGTGAGAGTTTGTGAATGAATCTGCCTGTGTGTGTGGGTTTTCTGTATACAGTGAAGGCAAGTGTATCATTAGGCAGGTGCGTGACTAAGGTGTCTAGGAAGGGTAAACAATTGTTCTTTTCCTTTTCCATAGTAAACTGGATTCTTGGATGTGGGCTATTGAGATGACCGAGGAAGGAGTCTAACGTGTCTGGGCCATGAGGCCAAATAGAGAACACATCATCTACGTATCTTAGCCAGATAAAAGGTTTGAGTAGGGCTGAGTCTATGGCTCGTTTTTCAAAATCTTCCATATAGAAATTGGCAAGGGGAGGAGAGAGGGCAGAACCCATGGCAGTTCCCTCTATCTGCTTGTAGATTTTGTTCTTCCAAGAAAAATACCCAGAGTTAATGGCAAAGGAAAAGAGATCTAAGATGTCAGAAGGGAAAACTTTTTGTAAGAGAGATAAGGTGTCAGTTAAGGGAATATTAGTAAACAAACAGGAGATATCAAAGCTTACCAATATGTCTGCTTTATTGAAGGTTAAATTCCATCTGCTTAGAGGAACACAAGTCTTACATCTGTAAACACAACTATGGTCATTCAGGCTTGGCTGACCATGTCTTGGACACCACCCACAGAGTATTAGGGAAGAAAACCACCATGCTCCATCACAGCAAATTCAAGAAAGAGAGACTATTCTTAGAAGCAGCAGCAGCTCTTAGAAATCAACCAAATCTTAATAAATACGGTTGCATTAAGCTTCCGAAAATTTGGGAAACACTCATCACCAGAGATCCTACTTTATATTCCAGGCCACTTACAACCGCCCTTAGAGGGCGCTCCACCTAAATAGGACTTTAGTGTCACCCACGTGGTTGGGCTTAGTATTGTATGATATTTGTGTTACATTAGTTATTTTTGTGATCCCTGTAGATGTCCTAGTGACTAGGACGAAATATAGGAAGTATTAAATTCTTTTTAATCCTTTCTGAGTGTTGTAAAAAATCCATTAAACCTCCAACATTATGTCTTCACAGCACTTAAGCCTCTATACACGGATTCTGATAATAGGGTAATCAATCTTGTGGAATAATTTGTTTACACGTCGGAAAATTAACTTTTCTTTTATAAACATTGTAGTTTTTAAAGTGGTAACTATTTTACGTATAAAGCATGTGATTTCGCATGTTGGTGACCAATTCATACATCCTTTATTTCTTTCTCCCCTTCAACATGAATTGACTATTCTTGGCAATCTGCCAGCCCTGATTCTATGAACTGTGGGCCTACAATGCCAATACCAAAAATTCCTCCCCCTTTATGTACACTAATGCTCCTTGCATTAGTGTACATAAAGTACAAAAGCTCCTTAGACCCACTCCTATCCAGAGTCTTTATACTAATTACCCCATTCTGGTTTGTTACCAGCGGTACTAACTTAGGCATTTAATACACATTCTTACTCAAAGTGTCTCATTGATGTCTGCATATCTACTCAAACCCCTCCCCCCCTCCCCCCAAAGCTCTAGTTTCTGATTTTGCACTTTCATTTCATTGTTGAATGACAGCAACACTTTTTCTTCCAGACTGTGAACACAAAATCCATTCAGATGCAAACCATCCTTTTTGTATAAGTCCTTTACTCCGTCAAACTATCTGCACTCCTCCTGCATAAACTATGCATCAAGTCATTCACTATTATTGCCCTTCTTCTCAGTTTTACTCTGTCATACTGCAGCATCAGACTCACTGTCTTAACTCTCTCACTCTTTTCTTCTGATACTTCCAGTACTTCTTTCATGCAACACTTTTTTCCTTTGAAATCATTCGTTCCAGCCAAAATAATCAACTCTTTCACTTTTCCCTTTTGTGCTCTAATAACTTCAGTAACATTAATTTTTGTACCTGGAAAGTACAATTTTGTCAATCTCTTGCCAATCGCACCTCTTATGATAGACTTTCCCCTTGATTTTTCATTCTCTCTCTCTCTCTCTCTCTCTCTCTCTCAGTCAAGTACTCTTTTTTTTTTTATCTCACTTCTTTCTGATATCAGCTGACCCACTTGCTAGATGTTTCTGCATTTGTTGCAGTCCTGCTTCATACTGTGTATATCACTCCAAGTAACTGAGCTATCTTCCTCATTTAAGGAACATCTGAAGGTGCTTAACATTATTTCTAGGTCTTCAAAAAGTTGTTAGACCTTGTCATAGAGGACCTTTCATTCTACACATTCTCATGTTATAATCTGAGAATATGATTATATTTCCACTCCAACTCCTCCCTGTTTTCCTGTCTCACCTCCTTCTATTTTTCTTTTACTTTCCCTGACTGTTCACAACCATTCCTTTAGTCTCACGTCTTTTCCTCTTTTGCAGTTAATATCTCCTTTTACTTCCCTAAATAACCCATTCACCATTAGCACTCTCTTGATCTCAGCCCCCCCCCCACCTTTCATCCCACAACACAAGCAAACCAGTTATAAGAACCTGTAGAATTTACACACAATACACTGGCCTCGTAGCTTCAGTTATTTTGGTGTTAAATCCAAAGGACAGGTCCTCGCTAACAACAGATGCAATCTATACCTCAAATTCAACCCATAATTGTAATTTTAATCCATTCTCCTTATCCAATATACCGTTTATTATTGTTGCTTGCCATCCAACTTATCGTGATCATACCTGATAGTACACTGATCACATTTTCTACTGTACCATTATCTTTCACTCTTCTTAATAATCTTCTGATATTCATATTCATGTTCTGTCCATCTAAATCATTTGTTCCTACAACCACTCATTAACCTGCTCTCATTTTCTCCTCTTATCTGAGCCTCAGTCACTCTACTCCTAGAAAAATAAACCTATATGTGTGTATATATATCACTGTATATCTTGAAGGAATGTTCTAGGGTAGGGAGTTCTCATCCTGTGGTACTTTATGATAGTTAGCATGGGTTTGTTGGGAAGGGGAGGTTTTTGCTTTAGCAGTCTGCTTACGTGTTAGAAGAAGGTGACAAATTCATTAGATAAGGGAGATGCACATACAGTGGTGTACTTGGATTTTCCAAAATCTTTTGATAGATTGCCACATGACCAGCTGGTAGCAAAACCGAAACAGATGATGGGATTCGATAACAGACTAGTGAGTTGGATAGCTGATTGGCAATCAGATAAGTATCAGCAGGTTTTGTATGGAGGAATGGTATCCCAAAAGAGGAAAGTCACCATTGAAGTGCCACAAGGATATATTTTGGGACCATTACTGTTTAACTTGTATGTTAATGACATGGGGATCAGCTTAACTGGAAATATGTAGCTGTTTGCCAATAATCCAATGTTGAGAAGAGCTATGAGAGGTAGAGCAGATGTCGTGGCCTTGCAGGAAGATCTGAACAGACTATATGAGGCAAGTGAGAGAAGCTATCAGTTTAATCTTGCAAAGTGCAAGGTCTTGAAATTTGATAGGCAAGGCTGGAATGCAGAGCATACAATGAATGGGGAAATTTTGAAGTAGGTGGAAGAAATGAGAGATCTTGGGGTGATGGTGGACAGAAGTTTGGAGTGCCACATTGCTAAAATTACAATGGCTTCTGCAAGTGATGAGGAGGACCTTGACATGCAGAAGCAAAGAGGTTATGATTCCCTTGTATAAGGCTTTGATCTGGCCACTTATGGACTGCCATGTGCAGATTTGGTTACCTGGTTTTCAAGGGAATGAAGATGTATTAGAGAGGATCTCAGAGAAGATTCACTAAGTGCAAGGTTTATGGAATGTCAGATATGAGGAGAGATTCAGGGAATGCATGCAGAGCCTTGTGATTAGAGGGGAATATGATTTGATACACATAAGTTAATGAGGGGTTGTTACCAGATTAATGTGGAGGAGATTTTTCATAGAGTAAAGGGAGACAAGGGTAGTGCAAGAGGCCATCCCTGGAAGCTGTATAACAGGGGTGGGGAACCTTTTTAGTATCAAGGGCAAAAATTGCTAATTTAAAAACTTCTCCAGGCGACTGGCAAATTTTTTTCTCATGCAGTGGTCACAGTACTGCATGAGAAAAACAAAGTCAATATGTTTTGACACAAAGGAAAATGTCATGGCAATAATTGGGAAGCAACCAATCAGAGAAAGTCTGAACTTTGCCTGCGAGAAATGCTCCTGATTTCTTTTTATTTTAATGGCTGGTCTCGATTTGATGATTACCAGACGTATGACGATCATATTTTATAATATAGTTATTTTTGATTTTGTATATTTAAATATTTAAATTTAAATAAATTTAATTATAATAAATTTAAATTATTATAAAATTTTATTTACATGTACATACGAGTACATCAGCAGCAAAGGGGCGATTTGAAATAGACTTGCAGGCGAAATTTTGCCTGCAGGTGAGGGGTTCTCCACCCCTGCTGTATAGTCACTAGTGGAGTGCCTCGGGGGGGGGTCTGTTTTAAGGCCATTACTATTTAACTTGTATATTAATGATATTGGCGAAGATTTGGATGGAGATATTCAGTTGTTTGCACATGATGCAAAGTTGGGACGAACCATAAAGAGTAGTGAAGATGTTGTGGCCTTGCAAGAAGACTTGAATAAATTGAGTGATTGGGCAAGCAAATGGGGATGTGAGTTCAATGTTGCAAAATGTAAGGTTTTAAAATTTGGAAAACAAAGATGGGATGTAGAATTTATGCTTGGTGAGAATATATTGTTGGAGGTAGAGGAAATAAGAGATCTGAGAGTGATGGTGGATAGGGATCTAGAATTTAGGGGACACATCCCCAAAATTGTGAAGACAACACAAAGACTTGTGGGAATGATGCGGAGGCTGACGTGTAGAAGTAGGGAGATTGTTGTTCCATTGTATAGGGCTTTGATTAAGCCACACATGGACTATTGTGCCCAGATTTGGTCACCTGGTTTTCAGAAGGATGAAGAGATGTTGGAAAGGGTCCAAAGGCGACACTGACTAAGGTAGTTTCTGACCTCTGGAATGTTGAGTATGAGGAAAGATTGAGAAGATGTAATTTGCAGAGTCTGGTGGAGAGAAGGAAGAGGGGAGATATGATAGAGACCTACGAGTTGGTAAGGGGTTGTTATAAGATCAATGGTGGAGAAGTTCTACAGAGAATAGTGAGAGAACCAGAGGTCATCCCTGGAAACTGTATAAAGAGGGTGTGAGTAGGGGAGTGAGAGGTAGGTTTTTTTCGTGCAGAGTTGTGAATGATTGGAATGCCTTGCCTGAGAGTGTGGTGTCTGCAAGGAGTTTGAGTGTGTTTAAGACACGGTATGATGAGATATGTGTGTGCGTGTGATAAAAGGACCTCCCAGATGAGTCTTTGACTCCATGAGGTCTTGGGTAATAATAATGAGGGGAAGTGAGAAGCAGGTTCTTTGCATGGAGAGTGGAATGCACCTGAAAGTGTGGTGAGTGCAAAACTGTGAATGGAATGAAGGCATGGTTCAGTGATCTTTTTGCATGAGGGAGTATGGACTTCCCTTGATGAGTCTTTTGATTCTACCTAACTAGAAAATAGAAGAGAATGAGGACATTAATTATAGAAATAGTGTGCTTGAATATTATCCTTCACAGGAAAAAGCACAAAAATTAAAAAATTGCAGAATATCCGAAGTAGTAATGAAGACAAAGTGAACGAAAAAGATAAACAAATTAAGAAGAAAATTATTTATGGAGACTCAATGATCATAAGAGTACTTAATGAAATCATGACAAAATTGTGTTTTCCTGATTCACGATATTTGTTACGCCATCCATCCAGATACAAAAAGATATGTCGAAGGAAATGATTGTTGTGGTTTTCACAAATTATTTGAGAGATGAGAAGTATTCTATGAGGGAAGATGTAAAGGAGTTCTTAGAAGAGGAAAAACTGAAGAGTGAGAAGATAAAGATTCTAAGTCTCCTACTAAGCTATAATAGAGGCGAACTGAGAAGTAGCACATTGTTAGCTAATGAATCTATATGTAGGTTGCACAGAAAGAATGGTGTAGGATTTGTGGATCTAAATCTGATCTAAATGTTTTGGTGTTAGGTGTCTGGAGAGAGCTTTGTTCACCGAACGTGCTGAAGCACAAATTCAGGAAAACTTAATCAATTAGGGTGGAATCAGGTGAGGCTGTGAAGGAACCATGAGGTGAGCTAGTGATTAGAATGACCAAGTGCGGAATCTAGAGTCTCAAGCAAAAATATTGAATAGGATAGTCAATTCAGGAAGTAAAGGTGGGTGGGTTGGTGGGCCTAAAGGGATGCTGCAGTTTCTATATACTAATGCTAGAAGTATCAGGAAAACAAGAGGGAGGAGTTTTTGGCATTGATTAGTGCATTCTCTCCAGACGTTATAGGCATTAGTGAGACTTGGTTAACAGCAAATGATGTAGTTACAGGGATTGAATGTGAAGGGTTTAGTATTTTCAGGGAAGATTGAGAAACTAGGATCGGGGGGGGACTGCTGATGGTAGCAGATGAATTGCAGCCAAAAAGAATAGGAGATAAGCTGGAGGGCGGCTGTTCATTTGAAGTAGTCCGGTGTAAAATTAAGGCAGGTAAGACAAAATATACAGTTGGTTATTGCTCTAGGCTAGGGAGTTCCACAGATGATCTGGAAGACATGCATCGCCAAATCAGTACAATGAGTACAGGTCGAGTGAGTATTATGGAGGACTTCAGCTATAGAGATATAGACTGGAACGATGAAAAATCACATGCAGAAAGCAGGAAGGAAATAGAATTTATACACCTACTAAGAGATAATTTCTTGAGGCAGCGTTTGAGGGGGACTGGGGTTGTGAGAGTATTCGACCTGGTCATAGGATCAGAAGAGCTATCCATAACCAAGGTGACCACAGTGCCTCCAATTGGTGAAATTGACCATGCGGTTTTGACTTAGAAGATTGTACAACATGAGGACTATTCTGTCAAGAATGGGTAATGTGGAACTACAAGGCAGGTGATTATAACAAGCTCAGGAAGAAGCTTAAATCTGTGCCATGGCATAAAATACTGCAGAGTAAGGATGTAGTGGATGGGAAATAGTTAAGGGTCATCTAGAGGAAACAATATTAAATTGTATACCTAAGGTAAGGAGGGTTAATCAGCTAGGACTTAAATGGATGGGAATATCATTAAGATGACCAGCAAATCCATGAACAGCATAAGGCTCAAGCAAGAACAGTGACCAGCAGCAGGGAAGGCAACATTAGATAGATTAGATTTCTCTAGCCAGGGCCAGCTCAGGCATTGTTTTTCGGGCCACATACCGAGGCCCTGCACTCAGAGGGGCCCAACACTTTCAAATTTCTAAGAAAATTTGATAATAGAATTTTTGATGTTTCAGAGATGTATTAATATAGGAAATATTTTAGTATATAACTATATGTATTTAATGTTTGTAAATTATGTTGAATAAATGATAAATGCACTTAAACACAAGAAAGATATTTAATTAACCAGATATTTCGGTCTGGAAATAGCAGACCATCCTCAGTGGTATTACAAGAACAGTTATAAAAAATACAAACCAGAATATTAACAATAGATCATTTAAAATAGAACAAGCCGCGTGATGTTATATCACTAAGTATGAAACGGAATATTTTGAAGTAGAGATATGATTAAAAAAAAAATAATAATAAATAATAAAAATAAAATTAATGAGTAATCTTGATTAGACTTTCCCAGATTTTTGATATAGATATACAGTCATTACGATTCAGGTTGGGACAATGGAGTAAGGCCTCCACGCTTTCCTTGAACAAACATTCAAACCTATAATGGGATCTATGTAAGAGGTGAGTCCTGGACCAAAGGATGTTGTGGTCAGTTTCAATCCCGTGCTGAGCCAATCCAGACTTTTCAGGTTTGTTGTAAAGAATGGATTATTGATGTTCTTGGATTCTATTTTCAAGAGAACGTCCAGTCTGTCCAAAATAGGATAGATCACAGTTGCACGGAATTTGATAAACTCCAGGAAGAGATAAAGTTGAGCATTTGTCTTAATAGGTGAATAAGTAGCTGTTAAATCATATTTCTTTAAAATTCTTGAGATAGGTTCTGAAATACCAGAGATATAATTCCTTATATCCCTGCCAATTCCTTATACCAGAGATATAAGGAATTGGCACTCGACGTATTGAAACTTTGTTGTTTTGTGGAGGATTATAAGAATTGAGAAGATGTTGAGTACTTTGTTCAGAAAAGCCATTGAGTTTCATGTGTTGTTGGATAGTAAAAAGTTCTTTCTGTAGATAATCAAAGGTAGAACAATTAGTTTTTGCTCTTCTGATGAGGCATTTTATAATTCCTGTTTTTTGACATGGATGATGGGCTGATTCTTTAAGAATATAACGACCTGTGAATGTTGGTTTCCTGTATACTGTAGATGTAAGAATATTTGAAGGTGACCGGATGAGGAGAACGTCTAAAAAAGATAACTGGTTGTTTTCTTCTATTTCCATAGTAAACTTTATACGATGATGCAAGGAATTAATACTGTTTAAAAAAGAAGGTAAAGAGTTTTTGCTATGTGGCAAAATAGTAAAGATGTCATCTATATATCTTACCCAAAAGGATGGTTGATGGAAAATAGATGAGAAGAGAACTTTTTCTAAATGTTCTAAATATAAGTTGGCTAAAGCAGGAGAAAGAGGACTTCCCATGGCCGTTCCTTCTACTTGGCTGTAAAATTTATTTTGACATACAAAATATCCAGAATGTATTACGAAATCGAACAGTTTTATAATGTCTTCAGGAAAGATATCAGCAAGTAATTTTAAAGTTTCCTTGAGAGGTACATTGGTATATAAAGATTCTATATCAAAGCTAACCATAAGATCTGTAGATTTTAATGAGACATTTTTTAATTTTTCTAAGAAATGTGAAGAGTTCTTTAAAAAGAATTAGAGTTCCAATGTAAGATTTCAATAATTTAGCTAAATCTTTGGCTATACAGTAAGTAGGAGAATCAATATAATCTACTATTGGACGGAGAGGATAGTCGATCTTATGAATCTTTGGAAGACCATAAAATCTAGGAGGGCTTGCAAAATGAGTTTTAAGTCTTTCAATTGTGTCTTTATCTAAACTGATGACTTCATCTAAGAGAGAATTTAATTTCTTTAGTTGTCTGTTGGTTGGATTATAATCAATTTCTTGATATGCGGAGCGATCTCGAAGCAAAAAGAGAAAGTTTTCTTCTGTAATTTGTATATTCCATTTCATACTTAGTGATATAACATCACGCGGCTTGTTCTATTTTAAATGATCTATTGTTAATATTCTGGCTTGTATTTTTTATAACTGTTCTTGTAATACCACTGAGGATGGTCTGCTATTTCCAGACCAAAATATCTGGTTAATTAAATATCTTTCTTGCGTTTACGTGCATTTATCATTCAGTCTTATGTCACAAGTATCCTTAAAACAGCAAATATGTTGAATAAAATTATAATTTTTTTGATAAAAAAATTATTTTTTATACAAATATTTTGGGACCCCACTAATAACTTTTTCCCGAGGCCCCGCAAAACCTCCAGCCTGCACTGCTTCTAGCCAAGCAAGCCAAAGGAAATTCCAGAGTTCTTCATTATGTGGCAATTAAGAGGAAGAATGACTGGAAGATTAACCTTAATAAGTGATGATGGCCACGAGGTGATAGAAGCAGATAAAATAGTTGAATTACTGAGCGACACTTTGCAAGGGTATATCATTCTAGTATAGTTACTGCTTTAACATATGTGAGAGACACTAATGTGGGAACAGAGGTGGATGAATTGGAGGTTGTTAGGATATTGCAGAATCTCAATGTATATACAGCTGTGGGATTAGATGGGATATCAGCTCGGGTTTTGTGAGAACGTGCAAGGGACTTGGCGTTGCCTCTGATTAGGCTTTTTAATTTAAGTCTCAGCTCTGGTAGAGAGTTCCAAGGGAGTGGAAAGAGGGGCAAAATAATTTTTTTGCATAAGGGAGGTTCTAAGACTGCAGTAGCAAATTACAGACCAATCAGTATCTCAGGCATGGTGATAAAAGTACTGGAAAAATTGGTCAAAAAGAGAATTCGATAATGGGTAGATAAAAATATGATACTGTATGAGGGCCAACATGGCTTTATGAAGGGGTCAGTCATGCCTTAATAATTTACTATCTTTTTATAATAGAGTAACAATGAATTGGATATAGTAAATTGTTATATGATGATTCTGCTGGATTTTGCAAAGGCATTTGATAGAATACCACATGGAACTCTGTTACGCAAATTAGAACAAATGGGGAATGGATATTATTACCATCTTATCCACTGGTTAAGTGGATAAGAGGGCAGCTGCTGAACAGACATCAACAAGTGGTATATGGAGGGGCAGAATCGAGGTGAAAACATGTAACTAGTGGTGTGCTGCAAGGGTCAGTGCTAGTGCCATTGCTGTTTAATTTGTACATAAATGATCCTATCCTAATTTATGCTCATGTAGACCTATACGTTTTACTGTGTAGATATTCGGAACCGAAATCCCATGGAATAGGTTGGTTACTCCTTATTCCTGGAGGTGTCCTATGTCCTGTAAAAGTGTGTGTTCACGGAGCTGGTTTGCCTGTTCTTGGTGACGAAAAACCCAAGTTTCCGGGTGACCCCCCCCCCCCCTTCTTGCACCTGCATACAAAACCGGCTAACTCACCTTTAGTCGAAAGAGACCAGATAAAGGTTCCTCACATTACTGACAGGAATTGAATCTAGGCCTTTCCAACTGACTGAATTACAGCAGCTATATAAATGATATAGGAAATAATTTGAAAGGACACATTCAGTTGTTTGCTGATAATGCAAAATTATGTACATTAGAAAGAGTTAATCAAGGTGATGTGGAGAGCTTCATGACAATTTAAATAGGCTATCAGTATTATTATTATTATCAACATTTGACCTCCAAGGAGTCAGAGACTCATTGTGGGAGGTACTCACTATTGCATACAATGCTTATCCAACTGCATCTTAAACTGATTCAATGTGTCCACATCCACAACACACTCAGGCAGTGCATTCCACTCACCAACCACCCTCCATGCAAAGAACCTGCTTCTTTGTAGATTCTGCAAAGAATCTACCCCCCCGTTCCCATTCTATGAAAAATCTCTTCCATGTCTACCTGATAACAACCCTTGATCAGCTTATATGTCTCAATCATATCCCCCCCCTCCTCCTATTCACGAGGCTCTGCAACTCAATTCTCTGCAATTCTCTCAATCTGTCCTCGTACTCCACATTCCAAAGACCACTGACTACTTTGTGAATCCTCTCTGTACCCTTTCCAACATATCCTCGTCACCATGTAAACATGGCGACCAAATATGTTCACAATAATCCATATGAGGCCTGATCAAGGCCTTATACAATGGAATCATAACCTCTCTATCTCTGCATGTCAGGATTCTCCGCATCATTGCCATTATTCGATGTGATGTCTTCACAACTTGTGCAATGTAGCCCCAGAATTTCAGGTCCTTGTCCACCATCAATGTGGAGAAAGGTAAAGTTATGCATTTTGGGATAAACAGATTATAAGCTGTGTATCACATTGATGGCACTGTATTCCAGGAAATAATGTAGCTAAAGATTTAAGGGTGGTGATAGATAGAGAGTTAAAGTTTTGAGGACATATTACTAAGGTTGCTCATAAGATTACTTGGCTATTGAAAAACACATTTACAAGTAGAGATAAGTAAGTTGTTATTCCTAAGGTCTTGATACATCCACATCTGGATTATTGTGCTCAAGTCTGGTCTCCTGGGTCTTGGGGATGAAGAAGCAGTGGAGAAGATTCAGAGGTGAGTGACCAAGATGGTCTGTGGAATTTTCCCTATGAAAAGGATGTGTGGATTGCAGAAGTTTGTTGATAGGAGAAAAATAGGGGGATATGATTCATGACAATTTAAATAGGCTGTCAGTATTATTATTATTATTATCAACATTTGACCTCCAAGGAGTGTGTGGGAGGTACTCACTATGATTGGGAGGTACTCATTGTGGGAGGTACTCACTATGATTCATGACAATAATATAAGATATGATGGAAATATTTAAGTTGCTTAAAGGGTTTTATAGGTGCAGGAGAAATGTTTCATCACTTGGGTAGAAGGGCCAGAACAAGAGGTCATCCCTGGAAGTTGAATAAAGGTGTGGTTGTAGGGATGTGAGGACTAGATTTTTTGCTTTGAGAGTTGTGAATGAGTGGAATCGGTTGCAGAGTCAGTCATGAGTGCTTTGTCTGTTAATGGATTTGAGGAGGGGTATGATAGATTGTGTGGATAATTTGGGTCTCCCTCATTGAATCTCTGGACTCCATGGAAGTGCCTGTACAATAATAATAATATATAGGGACCTCTTTAAAACCATAAGTTATAAAAATATTCTGAAATAATTGTTTTATTTTGTTTTTCTAGAATTTTTTCTGAAAAATTTGAGTTAAATATTTTGAAATGGAAAACAAATCAGATGTCCCCAAAGGTTCTTCTGAAAGTGAAAGCTTTATGAATCTAGAAAAAAATAAGCGCTCTCCATTTGAAATTAACAAAAAGTTTCTGCCAATTAAAGTTCATTATTTTCTTCTTAATGCAGGTAAGAACAATTTGTTTTTTTTTTGCACTGCACTTCAGTAAATTTTTTAGTTTTAAGTGAAATGTTTAATTCTTTTACTTATTGTACACATTTTTTAAAAAAATAATATTTATGTATTTTATTTTAATGTTTTTTTTACAATTCTGTTATATCATCATTTTGGTAATCTGAATGTGTGCATCTTGAACTCGCATCTGAAAATAATCTCAGTTATGCATCCATAACCTGTTAGGATGGATAACTATCATTTAAGTATCCTTATTATCCTTACAGCTAAATAAAACAGTAACTCAGAAGCCTTATCTCTAAAAAGATTTCTGACTTTTATATATAAAATTTGATAGTTTCAATATTAAATTTATTGCACTCTTAAATGAACTAAAATCAAATTCTAACAAATGCATTCTTGATTTCCTTTCTTTGATGTCACACTTTTTATATTTTAGAAATGCCTAATTTGTGTTTGCAATCACCTTCCTGTGTTAAGCTTTGTGGCCTGTTCTGGTTTCACACTACAGCAATCCCTCGATTAATGCGCCTAATGCATTGGTCGCCAAAGGGGTCGATATAATATTGTTAGGGGTCGATTGGGAATCGACAGAAAAATATAAGACATCATTGTATGGGTAATATTTAATTCGGTTAACTTGGATTACCTCCATGACAAAAGACATGGAGGTAATGACAATGCAATTAAGAGTGAATCATGGGATCAGTACCTCCATCTTACAGCTCCATGAATAGGACCTGTAAGATATAGTAAGGTCATGAAAATAGTTACTGAGGCCAATCAAGTAGGCCAAAATGACGTATTTACCAATAAACGGATGTTGGTGGTTCCTGCCGGCCGGCGCAGTGGGAGCGAGATTGCAACACGTGCGTGGTTCTTATTTACTGATACTTACAAGTATTTGATCCCAGTCTCATTTTTGCGCATCGACATACAAGTGAGCATTAATGTTCTAAAATTCATCAACGTACATATTATAATTCAATCGTTATTCATTCACGAACTAAACTTCTCTATGTTGAAGAGTTGAGCAGCGCTGGTAGTAATACCAGTGATATTACTAGTAATAGTAATATAATAATATATACTATATTATACATACAATAAACACCGTAACTATAAAATAAACAATCTAAAAACTCGCATAAGCGTCTTTTTTTTTGCTTGCCCTATTATAATTATGTAATAGTAAAATAGAGGGGGTCGATAAAAAGTCAAGAAACTCTTCAAGGGGTCGACGGGCAAATAACTTTGGTGAACCCCTGGCCTAATGCATTCTTTAAAACAGGCACATTAATCGAAAATGCACTAATCGAATATAGTAACTTATGGGAAAATGTATAATTCGTTCCTCAGATTTCTTTTTTGACTCTTAAGTTTTTTTATAAAAGAATTAGGGTATGTCTCAGGGTCTAGTTAAAGGAAAACCATGAAGCTGAAAGACAATAAAACATATTCAGAATATAAATTTATTATTCTGCTTCTTAACAGAGAATTGAGCTAATGTAGTTTGGCGGGAATTCTGTTTTCTTTTTTTTTCATACAACTAACGGTATGGCCCTTTAGCCTCTTCTGCAAATTTTACTGGTTCTCTCTTCTCCAGGGTAGGTCTCTAATAAGCATTTCTGCTTAAAAACTTCGATTGTACGAAAACTATTTTCAGTTTTTTCTGTGAGACCTCTTTGGGCTTGTCAGTGATTAAATTTTCTTCATGTTCTTCAGGATCTTCCTGCTGTGCATCTAAATTTAGCAGGTTGGAATCACTCAACTTCTCAGAATGAGATTTAATTAACTTAGATTCATTTGAAAAGTCTCTAAAATCATTTGCACAATGTGGAAGAATGTACTTCCAAACGGCTACCTTGCAGTAATTTCATTCAACTTTGCGACTTTATAACCAGGCTGAGATTTCTCTGATTTGGCTAGAAAAGTTTTGGAAGGCATTCGATTCTGAAAAAAGGCCGACATTCCATCAATATTCAATATTTATTGATCACAATAGTCCCCTTCTTACACAATTTTCTTCAAAATCTCTGGATATCTCCTTATCTGCAATTGCATTTTCGCCTGTGATTAGAACATTATGTAGGCTATTTCTCTTTTTTGAAATGCTCAAATCACCCAGCACTAATGTGGAATTCTTCTTCTTCTTTTCCATCATCTATAGGCCTTTCTTTCCAGGTTACAAAGAGACAATGCTTTTGATTTAATAAGGCCAGTGTTTAGCAGGATCCGTTTTTGGTTACAATCTTTGATCCATGTAAAATGAAGTCTCTCTAATTCAATCATGATAATACTTTGATTTCAAGTGCATGCATGATGAACTTGAAGCAGCCTCGCCTTTCTCTTTGTATTCAGCAGTTGATTCATCCATTTTTTTGTGTTCTTGTCCTATCTTCGCTCTGGACGCGCCTTGTTCATTTTTCTTTATTATTTCAAGTTTTTCTTCCAATCAGATTACTTTTCGAATCATTTTCACACTTCTATTTTTTGCTCACTAATTCTTTTACTCATGATTAAAGGTTAGGAAAATAATTTAAAATAAAAAAGTAAGGAAAACAATTGCACGAGATATGATCAGCAAAATGCTATGTAAAGCAGACGACATAAATTTTGGCGGTAAATTTGGAACATGGTGTACATGGAAATAGTGTAGTATGCCATTAAAAAATAACTTTGTAAAATGTTTAAAATCAGTAACTAATTTATTTCATCCTGGTGAGTGATATTTTAAAATAGTTAGCCATAAAAATTGTATAAACCGAAAATTTTTAAAATCTGTAACATTCATTTTAAGATGTATATAGGTGCACTAATCGAATTTTAGAGGCGCATTAATCGAGGGATTGCTGCATTTCTTTACGGATCTCTTTCTTTCTCCCCCCCCCCCTTTTTTTTTATAATGCTTTTTGTAGCCTGTTTAGTAAAATTGTATTCACATGTTGAATCCATTTGTTTCTGTAATGATCCGTTATTTCTAAGGTTGTTTGTTGTCATAGTTCTTGTAAAATTTCTGCATTTCTGGTTGACTGAGTCGACAGCATACCTGCTCTCAAACCAACAGATTCCAATGGAGGCAAATCCTACCTCGGGTATGGATGTTTGTAAAAGCCTGCACTGAACAAGCTTGTATAGCTTCTTGAATTTATAAGACTTTTTTCTTTTAAAATTCTGATATTCTTAACTGTTGTTAACTAACCGTCTTAGTTGCACATTATTTCTGCCAAAGTTATTTTTCATTGGCTTATTTTTTCATTGTTTATGTCTCACTTCCATATAACAAGTTAACCAAAACATTGAATATTCTTAATCTTCTATTTCTTTCTATTAACTGTGGCTTAAAAATATTGTTAGCAGTATGCCAATAAATTTGGTATGATTAATCTTTTATGTTAACCATACCAAAATTTATGGATTTATGAATCTATTTCTTTAAAGTTTATATTATGGCCAAGTTAATAATTATATTATTAACTGTTGCTTTGTTATTTAGAACTAGTCTGCTTCTTATTGGCTTCCCCTTCCTTTAAATGCCACATTTGGTAGTAATCTTGCCAAGATTACTACCAAATTGTAGACTATTGTAGAGGGATAACTGTAGTTCATCTTTAGTTCATCAAAGGAAATTTTTTAGATATGTGGCCAGTAGGAGGAGAAATGACTGTGGAAGAATGATATTGTGGGATAAAAATGGGAATAGAGTGACTGATGCAGCAGACATAGTAGAATTGTTCAATGAACTTTATTGGAATATTTCATCCTGGAGGAGTCAGTTTTAATGCTAGAGGGATAGGGCAAAGGTACAGGAGGAGAGTGTGTTTCAAATACTGAGTAATCTGGATGTCAGTAAAGCTGTGGGACTGGATGGCATTTCACCACGAGTTTTGAGAGAATGTGCTAGGGAACTGACAGTGCCTTTGACCTGGCTTTTCAATGAAAGTCTGGCTGCTGGAAAGGTGCCCATGGAATGGAAGGAAGGTAAGATAGTGCCATTGCATAAGGGCGGTAGCAGACTGGAAGTGTCTAATTATAGACCAGTTTGTGTGTCATCAGTAGTTAGGAAGATCTTGGAGAAAGTAGTGAAGGACTGTATACAGCATTGGGCAGATGAGGGTAATGTTATCTCTGAGAGTCAATATGGATTTGTGAAGGGGCGCTCTTGTTTAAGCAATATGCTAACCTTTTATGATAAAGTTACAAGAGCATTAGATGAGGGAAAGGCATATACTGCCATTTTCTTAGACTTAGCGAAGGCATTTGATAGGGTGCTACATGATAAGCTGATATTTAAGTTGCAGCACATGGGTCTGGATGTCAGATTGGTCAACTGGATTCAGGATTGGCTGGCTGATAGGTATCAGAGAGAGTTGTATATGGTGGGGCAGTTTCAAGGAAGCAGAGGGTTACAAGTGGGGTCCCACAGGGCTCAGTACTGGGACCTATATTGTTTAACCTTTATATCAATGACATTGTCAGTAGATTGCAAGGGGCTATTCAGTTGTTTGCAGATGATGCGAAGCTGGGAAGGATTATTAGCAATAGTGCGGATGCGGCAGCCCTGCAAGAGGATTTGAATAAGCTAGATAGATGGGCAAATGAATGGGGGATGTCAGTTTAATGCAGCAAAATGTAAGGTCCTGAGGTTTGGGAAACATCAATGGGACACTGCATACTCTATGGGAGGAGTTATACTAGAGGAAGTAGGGGAGACAAGAGATCTGGGGTTGATGATTGATAGAAACCTGAAATTTAGGGGACATATTGCAAAGGTAACACAGAGGATTGTTGCAATAATGAGAAGGACACTGATCTGCAGAGATAAAACAGTTATCATTCCGTTGTATAAGACCCTGATCAGACCACACTTGGATTATTGTTTTCAGATTTGGTCCCCAGGATTTGAAGGGGATAAATTGACTGTGGAAAGGGTACAAAGGCAGATAACAAAGATGGTTTCAGGACTGTACAATGATAGTTATGAGGATCGGCTGAGGGAATGTGGACTGCAGAGGTTGGTGGATAGAAGAAGGAGAGATGATATGATTGAGACTTTTAAACTGTTGAGAGGTGGTTACAGGGTTGACACTGGAGAGTTCTTTCACTTGGTTGAACAGCGGGAAGGAGTGATGACAAGAGGCCATCCCTGGAAGTTACGAAAGGAAACTATGAGCAAGAGGGTGAGGAGTGGTTTCTTTGCATGGAGGGTGGTTGAATCATGGAATGCATTGCCTGATGGAGTGGTGATAGCGAGAATGGTCAATGAGTTCAAGGAGTGGTATGATAGACTTTGTGTTTCTTAGGGGGGGGGACCTCCCCTCAATGAGTCTTGATAGACTTTGTGTTTCTTAGGAAGGACCTCCCACGATGAGTCTTTTGATTCCACGGAGGCCTGAATAATAATAATAATAATCTTTTGTATTCTGTATTTTAAAAGCTTTATAAGAGCTTTTCAGCTGAAAGTGAGTTAGCTGAGACATTCTTTCATCCCACATACAACAGGCCACCTGAAGAAACACTTGGAATTTATTATTATTTTAAAAAACCTCCATGGAGTCAAAGACTCATCGTGGGAGGTCCCACTGTTACACATACAGTTTATCATGCTCTCTTTAAATATGTTCACTGTCTCTGCACTCACTACACTCTCGAGCAATGCATTCCAATGATTCACCATTCTCCATGCAAAAAAACTTGCTCCTCACCCCTTTTGCTCACACTCTCCTTATACAGCTTCCAGGGATGACCTCTCTCTGTCTTCACCCTTTCTATGCAAAACTTGCCTAGCATGAATCTGGTAATAACCTCTTAAACAGCTTATATGTCTTGATCATATCCCCTCTCCTCTTTCTATATAACAATTTCTGCAAATTACATTTTCTCTATCTGTCTTCATATTCAACATTCCAGAGACCACCTTAGGCAATCATCTCTGGACCTTTTCCAATACATCTTCATCTTTTTGAAAACCAGGTGACCACATATGTGCACAGTAATCCATTTGGCCTGATCAAGGCCTTATACAAGAGAACCATAACATCCTTAATTCTACAAGTCAGTACCCTCTGCATCATTCCCATTATCTATTGTGCTTTCCCCACAATTTTAGCAACATGTCCCTGAAATTTTAGGTCCTTGTCCACAATCATTCCCATATCTTTCATCTTCTCTACCTCTTCCAAGATATTTCCACCAATTGTTTATTCTACATCCCATCTCTGCATCCCTTCAAAACTTTATACTTTACAACATTAAATTGACAGACATCCCCACTCATTTACTCATTCAGCCAGTGTATAGTGTATGCAAGTCCTCTTGCAAAGCCACTGCATCCACTCTACTCCTGATAACTCTCCTCAACTTTGCATCATCTGCAAACCACTACATATCACCATTCAGACCTCTCCCAATATCATTTACATATAAATTAAACAGCAATGGACCCAAAACAGTCCCTTCGTGTACACCACTAGTGACTTTCCTCTTTTGGGATATCACTGCTCCATAGACAACTTACTGATACCTATCAGACAGCCAGTATCTAATCCAGCAAACTAATTTACTGTTCAGCCCTATCCATTCCAATTTAATTACCAGCTTGTCATGTGGCAATTTATCAAAAGCCTTTGCAAAATCTAAATATACCACTGTGTATGCACCAATGTATTTGTCACTTTATTATAAAAGGTAAGCAGATTACTAACTTCCTTTAACAAATCCATGCTGACCACTAAAGAGTATTTTTCTGTTTTCAACCTAATTCTGAATCTTGGTCCTAACTAACCTCTCTAGCACCTTTCGTCATTATAAAAGGAAGGAAAGGACTCTAACACCAGACACACAGACTGGCCTATACTTCAAAGCCCTAGTCTTATCACCTCCCTTATGAATTGGAACAATTTTACCCTCTTTTCACTCCTTTGGAACTTGGCCCAGTGCAAGACGCATGTTAAAAAGATATGTAAAAGCTGTTGTTAACTCTCTGGAACATTCCCTCAAAACACATGGTGAAATAGCATCAAGTCCTACAGCCTTATTTATATCAAAGCTAAGATACATCAACACTACGACTAACCACTCTATCCTGCTAAATTAAGGTTTTGTAAGCTAAGGATACTTGGCAGTAATGGGCCTTAAAGGTAAAAGACATGAAGAAACTAATGATGATGATATTTAAATATTTAAGTTCATGTCCTTGCATTTTGTCTGGCCAGCATTTCATGATCTTTTGTCTACTTGACTGATTAATTTTTGTCCTCTCAAAATTCAAATGTACAACTAGTGTAGATGTTGCCTTAAATGCCAGTCAGTTGTTTTAGTAATTTAATTGCATATTATAATAATTCAATGATTGTACTGTGCAGGTAGAAAAGAAGAATGCATATACTAGTGTAGATTTTGTAAATACTATATGGCAAGTTAGTATTTGAATTAGGAAATGAAAATGTTAATACACACTGTGCCCATTAAATAATGAGACAAAATTCATATAACAACAGAGCAACTACAGAAAAGTGAATCATTTATTTATTTTCAGTATAATCTCCCCTTAACTCAATATGATTGCATCATTTGTACAAATTTTTTGAAACACTGCTGGTAAATGCTTAAAGGCATAACAAGTGGTTGGTCACAATCTTCTGGATGAACTCCACTGAGAATCAAACTGGCACCCTTTGAATTACATTTTCAATTTCTACCATCTTAAAAGTGCAAATCCAAAAACTCGTGTATATGACAGGTAATCATCTCCATACATCATTTGTTTGTTAAGATTGTTAAACTCCAAGCCAGAGTTGCTCAGTTTAACATAAAATTTTATCACTGTTCATTGTTCCATTTTTTAATTTGTTGATATGAGGCATGGTCAGCAAGCCCTGACTGTTATCATACTTATAGTAACAGATGCATATTTTTTATGTTTTTCTAGGCAGATGTGCAAATTTGTGTGTTTTTGCAATTTTAATATTGTTTCTCCGATGATATCTCAGTGACTGTGATGAAATATAGGCATGATTAAACATGTTGTTTCATTATTTATATGTGTTGTATTTATTCCATTAAATCTTATGAGTTCAAACCTGCATGTAAGTGTAAGTAGTCGAATGAGATGGGTTTCTATACACAGAGAAAGAGAAGAGAGGTGATTACCAGAACAGCAAAATTAAATGCCTTGGGTGAAGGAAAGAGCAGAGAATGTTGGAATTGGTAAAGACCTTGGTAGTCACATGTCATTTAGCATATAAAGAAGATTTTTATTTATGAAAGTGTTAGGATTAAGGGAGAGAAGTTTGTAGCATTGAAAGAGTTGGTTGGACCAGAAATGGTCCAACCAACTCTTTCAATACTACCAAGAAGATGTGGCTGACAGAGAAGGAAAGCTTGATAGGAATAGAATATGGAGGGTAGGACATCATCAAAAAGGACAAAAAAAAAAAAAATTTTTTTTTTCTTTCTTTTCTTAATGATAGCAGATGAATTGTCTTCTGTTAAAGTAGAGATCAAAGTGGATAATACTGACTGTAGCTATAAAGCTGTATGTAGTCAAGGTAGCCTATTTGTTGGCTTGTTAATAGGTCTGAGAATGTTGAGGAAGGAGACTGTGAGATGACTAAGTAAAGAAGATTAGCAGGTAAGTACAGAGTGATCATATCATTGGGGGGGGGAATATATAAATGTAGATTGGTATGTGGAAAGAGCATATAAACAAATAGGCAAAATGAATTTTTGGAATTGATGGAGGAAACAAGAGGAACACAGGTGTTGGACTTGGCGCAAACATTTTTGAATGTGATAGTAAATTAAGTATCCTTTATGCTTTTGATGGGTGAGAGTAATTGCATTGTTTTGACATTGGAAGTGACTAAACAAGTGTTATGCTCCATTAAAAGAGAAAATATATATGGAACTATAAAGTAGATGGAGATTGACAGACTATGGAACCAGCTAAGTAGCATATTATGTAATCAAGAATGGTAGAAAGGAGTTAGCACTTTCTTGAGGTAGTTCAAAGTCATTTAAAGACAGCTCTGTTTGATTGTATTTTCCTCTCCATAACAGCTTTTTCCTCTGTAGTTCTTGCTACTCTACAAAGGAAAAATATGTTGTGGAAAAAGTATAAACAAAAAAATAGTTGGTAGTTGTGTGAGGAATATAAGACATAGACAATTAAAAAATGTCATAATGGAGGATAAAATTCAATCTTTTCCTTCCTCCCTTCCTTATATGTTTGTTTTTTGAAAAAGAAGTTAGCATAACAAGCTAAGAGCAATCCTAAAGAGTTCTTTTGTTATGTGACTAATAGCCTGTAGGATAAATATGGGGAAATTCCTTTAATTGCTTGAGATAGAGCCAAGGTAACAGTAGCAGAAGATATAGTGGAAATGATCAATAAATATTTTGTCAGTTTATTTCATATTCTTTTCTATCAGAGGAAGTGGAATAGCATTAAGCATGATAATGGCATAATGGTGGTGTAATATGCAGGAAGGCAGAGCAAAGACAACTCCAATAATTTGTGGATTTATTTATTTATTTATTTAGCATATCATGATGCACTAGCTGTGAGGTGCATATCAACACCATCCTATTTAACCAGTAGATTGCTATTGTAGGTTGTAAAGTAGTTGCATATTTTTGTTTCTGTATAAATTGCATACATTCTCTGAATGGTTTTTTATATTGTACATGATGAAAAATCATACTTTCAACAAAGCAGAAACACATTCCCCTCTGTATGAGACTGTATGACTCACCTTTATTTGAAAAACTCAAAAGATTCTTTGCATCCTAGCTAGATGAGATTCAAACTGAGGTCTTTTCATCTAAAGAGCAACATCAATAATGAACAAACTGAGCTACAGAGGCTCTGTTTATTGGAATGGTTATAAAATAGTAAATAATCATAAATATGACAAAGCAATGGGATTGGATGAGATATTCTCATCCAGTTGACATTGTCAGCAGAATGCAGGGGAATATTTAGTTGTTTACAGATTATGTGAAGCCAGGAAGGGTTATTAGAAATAGTGCAGATGTGCCCTGCAAGAGGATTCAATAAACTGGACACATGGGGAGATAAATGGGGATATCAGTTTAATTAAGCTGAAGTCTTGAAATTTGGGATACATCAATGGGAGGCTGTTGGAGGAAGTGGGGAGGCAAGGGATCTGGGGGGTAATGATTGATAGAAACCTGAAATTGGGAACACTGCAAAGGTGGTGAAGGTAACCCAGAGGATAGAAGAGTTGTCGTTCCATTGTATAAAGCCCTGATCAGACTACACATGGACTATTGTTCTCAAATTTGGTCCCCAGGATTTGAAGGGGATAAATTAACTGTGGAAAGGGTACAGAGGCAGATAATCAAGATGGTATCAGGACTATACAGTGTTAGTTATGAAGATAGGCTGAGGGAATGTGGACTGCAGAGTTTGGTAGATAGAAGGAGAGGTGATATGATTGAGACTTTTAAACTGTTGAGAGATAGTTTCAGGGTTGACATTGGGGAGGTCTTTCATTTGGTGGAGCAGCAGGAAGGAGCGATGAAAAGTTGCCATCCCTGGAAGTTACAAAAGGAAGCTATGAGCAAGAGGGTGAGGAGTTGTTTCTTTGCATGGAGAGTTGTTGAACCATGGAATGCATTGCCTGATGAGAGTGTGAATGGTCAATGAGCTCAAGGAGTGATATTATAGACTGTGATGGGCCTCCCACAATGAGTCGGTTTGCTGAGTGCTTGTAACAGAGTACCTTGAGGAGCAAAAGATAGTGTCATCACATAAAGGTGATCTAGAAGCGTGATGGCAAACTATTGACCAATTTGTGTTTTAGGGCTAGTAGTTAAAGTGTTACAGAGGTTGGTATACAAAACTGAATTGAAGACAGCAGAAACACCTACAGAGGATATCAATTCTTTATTTCAAGGTTTCTTTATTTCAATTGCTCTACCAGTACGTGTTTAAACACAGAGGTCAAAACATGATGTTTTGACCTCTACATGAAGGTCATCATCAGGTTTTGATTTTATTTTTATTTTTATGGCACAAAGGCATCAAAGGTCATACTGCACCAGTACACAGGTTACAGCAGTACTTATGATAAATGGTTAGTAGGACAATCATAAACATCCATGCCCTTGGTGGGATTTGAATCCGCAGCCTCTTGACTGGAGACCAAATACGCTAATCACTCAGCTAACCACGTTAGCCATCATGAGAATACATACACACACACATATACACACACACACACACACACACACAAGACACATGACATTACACTTGAGTATGCTATAGTATAACTGCTTTGTTAATCATCTACTAGCTTGACATCTAGTTATAAAAAATATATAATAAAGAGATAAAATAAATAAACAAATAAAATAATAGTTTATATATAATAAAATAATATACGGATGATAGATTTTTAAAAAATGGGTGTAATGGTAACACGAATTTTTTTAAATGGGTGTAAATTTCATACAAATGGGTATATCGTTACACCAAATGCACATCTACAGTCCTGTTATCCTTTGGTTTTCTTTTTTTTTTTTTTTTATTATTATTATTGTTATTTGACACCTCCAGGAGTCCAAAGACTCATCGAGGGAGGGCACCTGCTCTACAACTGTCTCCACCATTCAATCCACCAACTGACCACAACTACACCAATACCATCTACCGCCACCACTAGTATTTCCAAAGACAATCACAAACATCCATGCCATGGATTCGAACCAGCAGCCTTTTGACTGGAGAGCGGATACTCTGACCACTCAGCCCGCCAGGCTGGCCGAGCGGTCAGCGTATTGCCATATAACATTCAGATGTTCTTCTGAATGTTATATGGGTTGCAAACAAGTCTTCCAGACTCTTGAAATTGCTAATTCATTACTCTTGTTGCAATTATGATGATTAATTACTATCTCACATGCTTTTAATTTTCTTTAAAACATCAACATATAAGAGCCACTTCACCAAATCAGGTTTTGGTGCAGCATATAGCTTTCCAGTTAATTCTGTGACAAGTTTGGAATGCATGGTTGTAAAGGCTGTTTTACCGTGGTGAAGGAATTTAATGTGATTTTTGTGTTCATCTTTTCTTATTGGAATTGTGCATCCTGTTTTTTCCCCTATTTAGGGTAAGTTGCAGGTGCACTGAATTTGTAAATCCTCTGGTGGGCAAAATAATGAAGGGGATCTTCAGATAAGCTAAGTATGCTTTTTAATTTTGCAAGAGGTTTGAATGTTGCCTTAATTTTGTATTTATTTGTGTTCTATCTATTTTTTTTTTTTTGATATTCCCCTAATGTATGGTATGGTTATTACATTTTTGTAATATTTTTTACCTTTCATAGCATTATTGTGGCAGATCTTGTGAACTATTATTGTTGTTGTTGTAGTCCTTTATAAAGTTTTGATTTATAATTTCACATTCATTCTTCAGCACCTGCTCATCAGAGCAAATTGTTAGGGCCCTATGTTTGAGAGTGCTGATGTTGGATGGTGGTACAAATCTTTGTGTATGTTTTGGCCTATATGTGTAGGTTTATGGTAGACTGTGAAGGAAAGACAGTCTGAGGGAAGATGTGATAAGTGTGGCTAGGAAAAGGAAGAGAGTTATTTTCACTCTTGATGGTGAATTGGACATGTTTGAGGTGTTTTTTTCAGATGGTTTAGGAATGTATTTAATGTTTGGTGGCCATTGGGTCAAATGGTAAATATATCATCAACATATCTGAGCCAAACTTTCATCTTTAGACTTGCTCAATCTAGAGCTCATTGTTCAAAGTCTTCCATGAACAAGATAGAACATGGCTGCACCTTATTTTTGCTGGTAAGAATAAAGTGCGGTTTTATTCTTCTTTTTTTCAAGTGAGAAGCAACTAACAGACAACTGCGAAGTTTTCCCTTAACAATGGAAAACTTCCACTTCTGTAAAAAGGCTTGAGCTGTGCCATCACACCCAAGTCAGTTGACAAATTCTACTTCACCTACCACCTACTAAATTTCGTTCTGTCGAATACAGCCGATAAAAATGGATAAAAACATCCATTACATTAAAATTATAATAAACTACTAAGTTGCAAGCTAACCAAAACCAAAGCAGAAATATTAGCACTTTAAATCTAAGAAATAACAAAGACATCATTATTACCAAGGCTGTCAAATGTAATGCTACTGTCATTCTTAATCAAGCAATTTACCTTGAAAAAAATGAACTGATTGATATCTGATCAAACATGTATCAGTTGGTTAATTACAATCCTACAAACCACATCAAAAAAAGAAAACAACAGAATTAATTAAATCCTAATAACCATGTCATTTCGACTTGGAAGATGAATAGACATGCAGGAGTATCAAAGAAAAGGGAACATATGTGGAATTATAAGGTGGGTGATTATAATAGTTTTAGATATCAATTTGGGCATTTCCATGGAGGATGGAATTGGAAAACCAGGATATCATTAGTGTTTGGGAAATTATGAAGAAATATTTATTAGCAGCAATAGTAAGCTGTATTCCACGAGTAAAGAAGCAGACACAGTTTGGTCTAAAGTGGATGACAAACAATATCAAAGAGGAACTGCACGTGAAAAAGAGATTATGGAAGAGATATAAAGAGAGGGTTGGAGAGCAGATGCATGAAGAATATAAGACTCAGGATAGGAGAGTGACTATTATGGTGAGGAAGGCAAAACTGGAATATGAGAAGAGATTGGCACTATGATCCAAAGAAAATCCTAGGGAATTTTTTGGCTACATTGCTAGTAGGAGGAGAAATGATTGTGAAAGAATGACATTGTGGGATAAAAATGAGAATAGAGTGACTGATGTAGAGGACATAGTGGAGTTGTTCAAAGTTGTTCTTGCTTCTTCTCCAGGATGAAATATTGAAGTATTTCATCCTGGAGAAGAAGGTTTTAATACTAAAGAGGTAGGGCAGGTTCGAGGTTTAGAGGTGCAAGAGGAGAGTGTTCCATATACTGAGTACTCTGGATGTCATTAAAGCTGTGGGACTGGATGGTATTTCACCACGGGGTTTTGAGAGAATGTGCTAAAGAACTGATTGAAGATGAATTTTCAATTTGACCTTTTTTCTTTCAATGAAAATCTGGTTACTGGAAAGGTACCCAAGGAATGGAAGGAGGCAGCAGACTGGAAATGTCTAATTATAAGCCAGTTTGTGTGTCATCAGTAGTTGTTAAGGTCTTGGAGAAATTAGTGAGGGCCTATATACAGTGTTGGGCGGATGAGGGTAATGTTATCCGTGAGAATCAGCATGGATTTGTTAAGGGGGTGCTCTTGCTTAAGTAATATGATTGCCATTTTTAATAAAGTGACAAGAGCAGTTGATGAGGGAAAGGCATACACTGCCATTTTTTTGGATTTTGCGAAGGCATTTGACAGGGTGCCATATGATAAGCTGATATTTAAGTTACACCACATGGGTTTAGATGCAGGTTAGTCAACTAGATTCAGGATTGGCTGTCTGATAGGTATCAAAGAGTTGTGTATGGTGGGGGCAATATCAAGGAAGCAGAATGTTACAAGTGGGGTTCCACAGGGCTCAGTACTGGGCCCTGTATTGTTTAACTTTTATATCAATGACATTGTCAATGGATTGCAAGGGGATATTCAGTTGTTTGCAGATGATGTGAAACTGAGAAGGGTTATTAGTAATAGTGCAGATGTGGCAGCCCTGTAAGATGATTTGAATAAACTGGACAGATGGGCAAATGAATGGTGGTATGTTTAATGCAGCAAAATGTAAGTTTGGGATATATCAATGGGAGGCTGCATACTCGATTGGAAGAGCTGTACTGGAGGAAGTAGGAGAGATAAGAGATCTGGGGTGGTGATTGATAGAACAGTGAAATTCGGGAGGCATATTGCAAAGGACGCTGACCTGCAGAGACAGAAGAGTTATCATTCCATTGTATAAGACCCTGATCAGACCACACTTAGACTATTGTTCTCAAATTTGATCCCCCCAGTATTTGAAGGGGATAAATTAACTGTGGAAAGGATGCAGAGGTGGATAACAAAGATGGTTTCAGGACTGTACAATGTTAGTTATGAGGATCGGCTGATGGAATGTGGTCTGCAGAGTTTAGTTTATAGATGAAGGAGAGGCGATATGATTGAGACTTTTAAACTGTTGAGAGGCAGTTACAGGGTGGACATTCGAGAGTTCTTTCACTTGGTGGAACAGCGAAAAGGAGCGATGACAAGGGGCCTTCCCTGGAAGTTATGAAAGGAAGCTGTAAGCAAGAGGGTGATGAGTGGTTTCTTTGCATGGAGGGTGGTGGAACCGTGAAATCCAGTGCACCTGCAAGTTACCCTGCATAGAGGAAAAGGATACATAATTTTCAATAAGAAAAGACAAAACCAACAACTACATTAAATTCTATCAATACAGTAAAACAGGCCTTTCCAACTATGTACTCCAAACTTGTCACAGAATTAACTGGAAAGCCACTAAGCCCTTGTACTCTACCAAAACCTGGTTTGGAAGATTTTTAAGAGAAGCATTTGAGATGCTGTCTGGAAGACAGCTTAAACAGCATTAAGTTACGCTTTCGCACAGGCCTACACATTTTACTGCATAAGTTTCCGTAACTGATAATCCTGCGGAATAGGTTGGTTGCTTCTTATTCCCAGTAGTATCCCATGTCTGTCAAAGCATGTGTTCATGGGGCTGGTTTGCCTGCTTTGCAGGAGGAAAAACCCCAGGATAAACTGGGGGGGAAAAAAAACCTGCTGTCCACGCCCAAGACCAGCTAACTTGGCTATGGCTGAGGAAGATCCTTAAGCTCCTCACATCACTGACGGGAATTGAACCTAGGACACTCTTTCCCCAGGCATATGGTTGCGAAGCGCTTAACCACTAGACTCAGTAGCAAAGTACCATATTTTTCACTTTATAAGACGTGCTTTTTTGTATACTTAAAATTTATCTGAAAATTAGGATGTGTCCTATAAGTGGAATGCATCTTATACACCAATGTGTTTTTTATGTACGTGCAGTTACGGTGCATCATCACATGTCGGTAATGTGGGATCAGTTTGAATAGTTGCACAGTCATTAACGATCACATATTTAAACTAGTCATCAATATATTCATCTCATCTTCTTTTTATCCTCTTTTACCTTGCAGTGCTGAGGGTTTATTAATCATCGGACCTCAAACTGTTCACAGGATATGGTGGTCAGCCCTATGCCCCAGTGTATCCTATGTCTGTAGTGTTGAGTTCTCAAGGCCAGTTTGCCTGCTTTTGTGGGATGAAAAACCCCCAGGATAAACTGGGGGGAGGGGAACCCCACTGTCCACGCCCAAGACTGGCTAACTTGGCTATGGCTGAGGAAGATCCTTCGGCTCCAATCGTCTCTGATGGGAATCAAACCTAGAATACTCCTTCCCCAGGCATACAGTTGCAAAGTGCACAGCACTAGGCTAACCATGCAGACTCATCAATACATTATTATATTTAATTTTTTTTTTATAACCATGGATTCTATGAAGCAGACACAGCTATATGACTGCATTTAAGCATTGTGTGATTGAATACACAAAAAAGAATGGCAATAGGGCAGCAGAGTGGCACTTTGAGCCTCTGTCTATAGAAAAAAAATGGTACAAACCTGGAGTAAACAAGAGTAGCAGTTGATAGAAGCAAATTCTAAAAAATGCAATCTCTGTAGAAAACTGGAAAAATGGCCATTAAATGAATTAAAAACTTGGGTAGTGTATCAAAGAAGATTGGGTTGCTTATATCTATAAAAATGATTATTCAATGAGCAAAATTATTGGCAGCAGACAGAAATGTTATCAATTTTACAGAGTCGCCATCATGGCTTTAGATTTATGAAGAGAAATGATTTATACATGCATACAGAAATGAAGATATCACAAAAAATGCCAGACAAATTTGAAATAAATTATTGAGTTTCGCAGATTTATCACAAATGCTAGAAAACAAGACAGTTTTGAAATTAATATTTACATGAAAAATCTGATGAATAATTTGTGCAGCTTAATACTGTGAAGAAATTTTTTTTTTCCCAAAAAATTTGACATGAAAAATACAATGTGTCCAATACAGCAGTGAGTCTAATAAGGCAAAAAATACAGTAATTGCTATAACTTGTATGTTTTTGTCTCCGTAAATTCGACACAAAGAAAGAGGATATCAGTGGATTTGTTTAAGTGTGGTCTTTAACAACCCTTGCTGTCCTGTTTCCAGTTTTGATTATATATATATATAATTCAAAGCCTTTGAATCTGCATTCTGATTTTTAATTTTATGAATAGTCAGACGGCTACAAATGTATAGCATGAATTATTACTAATAATTTCTCTTTTCTTTGTGTTTTAAACTTTAAGTTACCTGTTACCCCTGAAGATGCAAGTCAAACGACTTATGAAACTTGTCGGGTCTTTTATTAATTCATTGTGTTTTATATAGCTTATTAAAAAAAAAAATGTGGTCCAATTACCGGAATATACCATGGGAACCTCTAAACCACAGAAACCTCCACTTACAAAGAAAGACTGTTCTTTGAATCTGCATCTGCACTCAGGAATCAACCTAATTTAAACAAATACGGTTGCATTAAACTTCCCAAATTTTGGGAAACATTAATTATCAGAGATCCCTCTTTACATCCTAGGCCACCTGCAAATGCCCATAGAGGGTGCACCACCTCAACACACAGATGTCTTCTACATCTGTGTGTTGAGGCTTAAGTGCTGTGAAATATTAGAAGTATTAAAATTAGTTTTAATCCTTTCTCAGTGCTGATAATATTCCATTAAACCTCCAGCATGAATTCTTCACAGCACTTAAGCCTCAACACACAGATGTAGAAGACATCCTTTCCAACCACCTTGGTGAAGAAGAAGAGGAAGAGGTGGTTGAAGAAGACTGTGATCAAGAACCTACCGTCCTTACTAGTAAGAAAGCAATGGACGCTATCTCTGTTTTGAGGCGGTATATTACAAGTGCATCAGGAGACGATGGGGCATTTAATGTCTTATACACTGTGGAGAGGGAGGTAGAACTTATAAGAGTGCAGAAAAAGCAAAAACAATCAACAATTAGCAATTTTTTTTAAAATAGATAAACGTAAGTAATTGTAAATTCATTTATTTTCAGTTATTAAATTTTGTAATCTAGTATGTAGAGTCACATACTAGCAGTAAGTCATCTTTTAGCCTTTTTTTAATATTTTTTACATTTCCTGCTATTTACACTTTTTTTCTATCAGTTCCCTGGAAAGTGTAAAAAAGGGGTTTTACTGTGTGTGTGTGTGTATATATATATATATATGTGTATATGTGTGTATATATATATATATATATATATAATAGGATGACAAACAGTATTAGACCAATTTTGGATATGAAATTTAGCTGGCTGAGACATATCAGCAATGTTCTTATAAAGGATCCAGATCTTTTCAACTCAAAGGCATTATTAATACTAACTGAGTCTGCATGAGGACATTGTGATTAGTTGTGATTTCAAGTTCTTATGAGATGCATTTATAGTCTCGGTTGCCTCATTCTTTAATTAAATCATTTCAAGCTATTTCTATAAAATGATATAAATACTTTGAGTAACATAAAATAATTATAATATTCATTAGACATTAACTGTTTTTGAATGATTATGTATCTATCGTGTAAATAAAATTCTTATTATATTTTTCAGCTTTAGCTGGTGTTTTGCCTTATCTTCCAGTATATGCCAGTCAGCTGGGAATTTCAGAAATGCATATAGGTTTTCTTTATACCATTATGCCCCTTCTTGCCATGGTGGCAAAGCCATTTTTTGGGGGTATTGCTGATCATTACAAGAAAATTAAAACGCTGTTTATAGTTTTTCTTATAACGATTACTGTTTCGTATCTTCTCTTGACTATAATACCCAAAATGCACACATATTCAACAACAGGCAGCAGTAAGTATGGAATTCAGTTAAATTGTATAGATACAGAAGCAAAAATTGAACTTCGCGGTTCTTCTAATATCACTTGCATGTCTTTAATATCAGAAAAGGAAGTAAATTGCATTATGAAATGTGTTATATGTGAATTAGATGTGAATAAGGGTAACAGTAGTTTCTGTATTCAGCACATTAAATATACTATGGCCTTGCAACCTAGCCAGAAATCTTTACCATTTTCAAATCATACAATGTGGGAAATGGTTGTGAGAGAAGCAGAATATGAAAAGAATATAAAAAACACATCATGCAACTATCTTCAGAAACAAAACTGCAATCTTGTGTGTGATCCCGACTTAAATGAGTGTTTTCACATCAACAGTGATACAATAGAAAATAAGTTATTGTATAGCATTCCACAGTTCTGGATATTTTGCATCTTCGCTGTTATTGCCTGGATATCAACTGGAGTTGCTGTTTCTCTTTCAGATGCTCTATGTTATGAAATTCTGGGTACAGACATGCATCTTTATGGTAAGCAGCGATTGTGGGGTACTGTAGGATGGGGTGCATTTGGAGCTTTTACTGGATACCTGAATCAGTTGATTACAGAAAAATTGTCATATGATGTGTACTATCCTGGATTTTATTTATTTGGTGGACTGATGATGGTTGATTTACTTATCATGTGCAGAATTTCAGTAAATAGTACATCTAAATCTAAGAACATTCTCAAAGATGTAGGTTTGCTCTTCACAAAAGTAAGAGTTGTGATATTCATTTTTGCAGTATTCTTTATTGGTGCCTTTACTGGCATGCTTTGGTCTTACCTGTTTTTATATATGAAAGAATTAAATGCTACACAAATAGTCTTAGGACTAATTTCTGCTGTTCAGTGCTTTATTGGAGAGCTGCCATTTTTCTTTTTTGCTGGATGGATAATCAAAATGCTTGGTCATGTAAATACAATGACATTAAGTTTGGTAGCATTTGGTATCAGATATATTTGCTATTCCTTACTCTATGATCCATGGCTTGTATTACCAATAGAACTTTTTCAAGGACCAGCATTTGGTGCATTTTACGCTGCAATGACATCCTATGCTAGAGTTGCAGCTCCTCCAGGAACTGAAGCTACAATGCAAGGTATTCTGGGAGGTACATTTGAAGGATTAGGTAAGTTAAGATCTGAAAATTGCCTTAATTCAATTAGTATGTTTGATTATTATCAATATTTAATCTAACTCAATAAATTATAATTTATAAAATAGTTTAGACAAAGAAGAGGTTTATAATACCATACGTTATTAAATTTTATTTTATACTATATGGATAAACTTAGGAAATTCTTTCATATATTAGTGAAAATAAAGTAGATATAATTACTGAATGTGTAGAAGGGTCAGGATCTATCTGATCAATGAGATTTCTTACTTTTCAACCTTCTAAATCAGTCTGATTTCCTTTAAATTCATAGCTGTATTCTCCATTGCAGATCAGTTGTTTTATTTCTAATCCATATGTTTTTTCCAGAAAATCTTAGCTAAGTTGCTGATGTGTGTTAGTTGTTCTCTAGAAAATAGACGTTTTTGTTTTCCTGTCTATTTTCATATTTTTTTTTTTATTGGGTCATGATCTGCATGTTGCTTATTTAGACATAAGGTTAAATATAGCTTTCTTTAATGAAAGTGGTCCATATGCAACTGCTTTATAATGGTTTTAATAGATTACATAAGCAAAACTGTAAAGAAGTATAATGCAACTTTACTTAAAAGAAGTAAAGGTGTATTATGAATATTTTGCCTTCAGTTATAAGGCAAATATAACTGAAAATAATATAAAATACAAATCAAGGTCACAGCAATTACAATGTGATCATGAAGGCTCAAAATGAAAATTTATGACTTCTGCATTGATTCAGCCTTGATATCCTGACTGATTTCCAGATGAGACTGAAAAAAAACCTCTGTGAAGAGAATAGAGCTATACACAATACCACAGAACACTGGTTTCAGAACTCTGACAAATGCTTAATAGGGCTGTGAACAAAGTTAAAGAACAAAGCACAACACTGACTCTTAAGCCAAACTGTAGAGTTGAAATCCCCATCAAAACCAACAGGGAGATGAAACTTCATTTCTTAGATAAGGACGAGATGCTCTGGAAAAGGAAGAAACTCTGTGCACAGATGTAAAACCATCCCACTAATCTACAGCAAACATAGTCTGGTTTACTGCAGCTCAGACAAACGTTGAAGCTTTTTGCTGACAGCCTAGAGAAGCATTGTAGTCCAAACTACACCCACATGGATCTTGACTTCAAATAAAGTACACACCCACCTTATATTGGAGGCTTAATGGATTGTATACAGCACTCAGAAAGGATTAAAACAGAATTTAATACTTCCTATATATTTCATCTCAGTAAATGAGACATCTTCAGGGATTACAAAAAAACTAATGTAACATCAAAAACAAATAACACACAATACTAAGCCCAACCATGTGGGTGACACTAAAGTCCTATCTAGGTGGAGCACCCTCTAAGGGCGGTTGTAGGTGGCCTGGAATGTAAAGTGGGACCTCTGGTGATAAGCATTTCCCAAATCTTAGGAAGCTTATTGCAACCATATTTGTTGAGATTTGGTTGGTTCCTGAGAGCTGCTGCTGATTCTAAGAATAGTCTCTCTTTATTGAATTTGCTGTGGTGGAGCATGGTGGTTTTTTTCAATGAGAAAAAAAATTTTCTCATTAAAAATTTCTCATTTTCTCATGGAACAAAACCACCATGCTCCACCACAGCAAATTCAGAAAAGAGAGACTGTTCTTAGAATCAGCAGCAGCTCTCAGGAACCAACTAAATCTCAACAAATATGGTTGCATTAAGCTTCCTAAGATTTGGGAAACGCTTATCACCAGAGGTCCCACTTTACATTCCAGGCCACCTACAACTACCCTTAGAGGGCGCTCCACCTAGATAGGACTTTAGTGTCACCCATGTGGTTGGGCTTAGTATTGTGTGTTATTTGTTTTTGATGTTACATTAGTTTTTTTTTGTAATCCCTGAAGATGTCTCATTTACTGAGATGAAATATATAGGAAGTATTAAATTCTGTTTTAATCCTTTCTGAGTGCTGTATACAATCCATTAAGCCTCCAATATGATGTCCTCACAGCACTTAAGCCTCTACACATGGAGTACACACCCACATATGTTGTACACTAAAATACACAGACTGCAAAAACCTGCTCAGGTACATGAAATCATCACAAAAAACTTAAGAATAGGAATGCACTGGGCCTAGATGGAATTTCTATCAAAATCATCAAAACTCTGCTGCATATGACCATAATGCACATTTTTGGTATTATAAATGCAGTATTAAGGTATCACTATTTCTGAGAATGATGGAAAGTAGTTAATGCAGTCTTAATCCCCAAACCAGAAAAAAAACAGTACAATTCTCTAAAACTTTCACCAAATCAGTCTGCTGTCCTGCTTAAAAAAAATAGCCCAAGTGGATAATACTGCGGCCTAATACTGCAGAAAGTCTCTAAAGAGTTAAATCTCATCCCTGATGAGCAGTTTGAATTCTGGGAGAACCACTCCAGTAAACAACTTCTCTGAATTGTGAAAAACATCAGCAGAGGGTACAATTGATGCAGCACATTGGGACAGTCTACTTGGGTGTTGTCAAAGTATTCAACGAAATATGGCAGAACGAGCTTCTTTTCAAGCTTCGGGAGGCCAGATTCCCTTAGACTGGTTAAACTTACTAAAGAGAATTAGATCATTTGAATGCAAAATCACAGCAGGCATTCCCTCAGAGCTCTCTATTCTCTGAGGATGGGATGTCAACTGTGGATGGGATGTCAACCATCTACGTGGTTGACATCCCATCCACAGTTGTCACACAATGATCCTATACGCAGACAACTGCAGTAATAGTATGCTCCCTCTGACTTAGATTAGCAACTGAAAAACTTCAAAATGCAATCTTGGAATTACAATGGTGTTTCAAAAAATAGTGAATTGAAGTCAGTGCAGATGAGCATCCCCAGAGTGTGACATGTTTAGCACTCCATTCCATGGCAATCAGTAGCCAAATACTTAGGGTAGAACAATTAAATAAATGGCTTCACTTTGTGACTCATGTTGATCATGTTTGCTAGTAAACAAATAGGGTAACAGAGCAGCTATACAGCTTACTCATCTGACGTAGATAGCTAAGCATGGAACTTATCTACTCCTATATAAAATGCTGATCAGGCTGGTCCTAACATATAGCTCATCTGCCTGGAGTCACACAGTAAATTCACACGTTAACAAACTACAGATAATCTAAAACAGACATTTATGAATAGCATTCAATGCACCATGGTTCGTAAGAAATGTGTAGCTTTGCTAAGAAGCTGGTATCCCTGAGATCAAAGCTTTCCTATGAAAAGGGCTGTAAAATTCTTTGCAAATGACCCCCTCCCCATCCACCTTAACCCATTAATCTGCCAAGTGTAGGCTAAATTGAGTGTGATCCTGCAAAATGCAAACTTCCCAAAACCATATTGAACAGGTAAGATTTTGCAACTCACTGCCAGAAGCCCAAAATCAGAAAGCTAAAAGCTTAATAATATCCAAAGTCTCTTGTGATTTGTTACCTAGTGGTAGATTATAATGAACAAAGATCTGTGCACAAGCATCCCACAAAAACTGCACCAAACAAGTAAATTAGAAAAAAACTTACTGGGAATAGCACACAATGGGCAAGCCAAGTGTTCAATAATCACCCTTAGTCTGACAATTTCTTTGCAGATCAGATAAAGAGATAAGACACCACAGGTCTAATCAATCCATCATGCCAGAACAGTTATCAATTTTCTTTAACCTTGGTTAGACTTCCACTATTGAGACTAATGGCCTTTATAGGATACTGAGGCATTTGATGTAAAGTCAAACAGCATCTGTATACAAATAGTCTAGTTGTGAGATATTTCATGTGCTAACTTTGGTAATAATGTAAGGTGTCTTATATTATTATATTATGGTTGCTTATATTATAAGGCTAACTTTGACAATAATATAAGTTGCCAAAAGGTGTCACTAAGTGACACCTTTTGGCAACTCATATATGAAAATATGACTTCTGCAGTACTTCAACCTTAGTATCACCTCTGGTCTGGCTCCGACTGAAGAGACCTCAATAAAGTTGAAACCGGTCTGGGTAGTGAATCTTCCCATAATCCATAGCATTATACACATCTGCAAAGAGATGTGCATTGCACTGTGGGATACTAAGGCAAGTGATGTGAAGTCTTAGTTTTCTTATACGAGTTGCCCCAGTCCTGAAAATACTTCAGGCAGAAACTTTGTTTGCTTCCACTTGGATAATGGATTAAACCAAGTATATAATTTTTTTGTATCTTTAACATATCAGGTTGATAGCTAACTTGTTTTTCTGTTTTTGCCATGTCTTCTTCTACAGTGAGCAAGAAGACATGGCAAAAACAGGTGTTGCATTAACTGATTGGCTTCAGGTATCAGGGGATAGTATCTATGTGAAGATACTATCTATATAGCATTAGATGAGCTTAACGCAGGAATTACATCCCCTGTCCAAAAAAGAAACTGAACTTTTGATAGAAAATAAAACACAGGCCAATTATAATTATTCAAATAATTTATTTCAATCAATATAATTCCCTCAGCTTCGATATAGCGTTTGGCATGGTCAATTAATTCGTTAAATAAGTTTTTTATATTGGTTTTTGGGATACTGTTGAGGATCGTGGTTACTGCCACTTGAATGTTTTCAATGGTGTTGTATCGCTTTCCTTTCATCGGCAAATGAAGTCGGGGGAAGAGAAAGAAGTCACAGGGTGCTAAATCAGGTGAATACGGTGAGTGATCCAACACACAAACTTGGTTTTTGCTCAAAAACTGTCTCAGTGTTCGAACAACGAGATGGTGTATTATCATGCAAAAGTGACTAGCTGCCTGCATTACGATATTCATGCCGTATGCGACGAAGTCTCACTATCAATCGCTTCAGAACTTTGAGATAAAACTCTCCGTTTGGGCAGGCGGAATGAATTCTTTGTGGATAATGCCCTTGGAATTGTAGCAACAAATCAGCATTGTCTTTACTTTTGACTTCTCCAAGCGACTTTTTTTTTTTTTCGGATGCCCCTCTTCTGATGGTCTCCATTCAGCACTCTGGCACTTTGTTTCAGGCTCATACTCAAAACACCTCGTTTTGTCACCAGTAATGATCGTTTCAAGGAAGTTTGAGTCCTTATGAGTGGTTTTAATGATGTCCTTGAGTGTTCAATGCGATACGTTTTTTGGTCGTCGGTCAACTTGTGGGGAACAAATCGCGAATTCAATTTACGAAGGCCCAAACTCTCGGTCAAAATGTTGTGCACAGTTGATTTTGGAATCCCAATTCATCTTCAATCAATCACATGGACGATTTTGTTGATGAAATCATGCATTTTTTGGATGTTAACTTCGCTCAGTCCAGTTTTTGGACGGCCCAACTTTTCATCGTCTCACAACCACTTTGAAATTGCTTAAATCACTCATAAACTTGAGTATGGGATAAGCATTCATCACCGTATGCTTTTTGAAGCATTTGATGCGTTTCGGTAAAGCTTTTACCAAGTTTAACACAAAAGTCAATTGCAGCTCTCTGTTTGAAACTCATTTTCCGGCTGTTCGTCAAAACACACTGTCACTCTTGGCACTATAACTTGACTTCTAATGAAACAAATGTCAAAAACGGTAGACACAACACTAATGAAGGTTGCCACTTTCGACAACAAAAAGATACAACAGGTGGAGCCACTAGTTTCTTCTATTTTCAGAAAGTTCGATTTCTTTTTGGAAAGAGGGTGTAGGGTAGGTGGTAGATGGATAAGTAATATGAGGTACATTGATGATACAGTATTCTTTTGTAACGACAAGGAAGAACTAGGAGAAATAATCCTTGACATTGTTAATAACATCAGCAAGAATAGAGGATCCCGTAGCAAGACAGAGATTATGGTTCTTAAAGGAAATACAGACAGGGAAGCTTCTGAGAACCATAATTTCTGCCTGCATCATAATAAAGAAATAATTGAGGAAGTCAGCAAATTCGAGTACTTGGGATCTATCATTAATATGAAGAATTGCTGTTCAGAAGACATCAGAAGAAGATTAGGAATGACTAAAGCAGCAGTTAGAAACTTGTCTAAAATCTGGAAGATAGATCTATCGTCACAGGAATAAAGCTTGAGGAGTCTGGATGCAACTGTTTTTTCAATAGCAACTTATGGATGTTGAATTTGGAACCTAAAGCAGTCTGATATGAAAAGGATTGCTGCTTTGGAGATATGGTGATACAGGAGAGTGTTGAGATTTTCAAATACTAAAAGGCAGACCAAAGGATGGGTGTTAGAAAGGATCAGTAGAACTTTAAAACTCCTTAAAGGTTGACAGAAGAAAGCTGAAATACTTTGGCTACACTATAAGAATAGAAAGAGTATTTCTCTAAACAGTAATAAATAATGAAATCCTTGGAAAAAGAGGAAGTGGTAGACCCTCAATGAGATGTATGGTTGGAGTGTGTCTGTAGTGACTAGTCTTCAGAGAGTTGAAGCCTCCACAACAGGACTACCTGGTGCAGACTGATATGGCACACACACACACCAAGGAGCAAAGTGACCATATGATATTTGATAATGTCTAATGAACCTGTGGATGGATGGGATTCCATCTGCCCCTGGTGCCGTATTGTTGTTAACTTCCTAACTGCTCTTTCAATGTCATGCCTAAGTAGGTGGTTCTAAATCAAAATTCTCATAATAAGAGGGCTCTTAGCAGGAGAATTTTGTACTCTTTCCAGTACAAAATTTACTCTACTCTTTCCATCTGTTTTTGATTTCCAGTTCTTCTGTTAGTACTGCTTTGTTCCCATCTTTGATAACATTCAGTTTTGACTTAAACTTGGGCTTAAAGTCATGAACTAACCAAAACCTTCTTTTATAATTGTGTCTCCAATCTGTAACTTGATCTCTTTACATTCCTTAGTATAACAATGTTCCTTTTCTTTCCTGATAGCTTTCCTAATTGCCTATATTCTTCAGTCTCAGTGCCTTTTTGTTTCTCCAACTGCATGTTTCATTGATCAGATCTCATGTTGAATCCGAGCTCCATGAGTCTCTTGATTTTTTTAATTTGGCTTTGATACTTCTTGGCTGTATCCTGTGCTATAACTTTGACTCCTTTCCACAACATTTTAGGTCTGTTTTCCTCACTGCCCTTCAAAAGTGCACCCCACTGTGAACCCACTAGGGATTACTCTGACTTCACATCAAAGATGCTCATATTCTGTTCGTGGAGTGTCAGGATGTAATCAATCTGGGCCTTGAAATATGAATATTAGATGTCTAAGTATAGGTGCATCATGTGTGCTTCTGGAATCAGGTATTGGTAATAATTAATCTGTTAGTATTGGCCCAAGCCTGTCATACTTGAATCAGCTTTCATACTCTTCCTCACATTTGCATTAAACTCTTCTAAGATGAAGGCATGTGGAAAGGCATATGTGTTCACAGGACATGTTACTTATTTTTAATGGTATAGATGACAACACAGAAAGATAAGAAAATAATATTTATTAACTTTGCTGATATTTTGCTGGTATTATATCCAGCATCTTCAGATAACAGAAACAGTTTGTCACAGTATGTGAAATAACAACAATTTGGTATAACAGTGGGACTAGTTTAAAAAAATTGTAATGAATAACACAAGGAACTAAAGTCCTAATTAGGCACCATCTATGTTGAAAAAAGAGAGAAAACAAATATTAATTAGATTTTAAAATTACTGTTTCCCAGATTTTTGGTAAATTTATACAGCCAAGTATGGCGGCATAAATTTACCAAAAAAAAAAATACATCAAAATTTCTGTTGATTCCAAAAACAATCTCTCTGACTTATGACTTCTATGGCAATTTTGTTTTTTTCAATTGATCCTCTGCGAAAGGCATAGTCTGCTAGACCTGACTTGCCATAACGATAGTGCCAGATGTATTTTTTATGTTCACCAAGGTAGATGTCAACTGTTCTTCCTGTCTGTCCATAGTAAGCCTGTTCACAAGAACAGGGCACTTCATAAACTCCTGGATGTGATAAAGAAGTGAGTTTGTCCTTAGGTGAATGGATGAGAGTTGCCAATTTGACATAAGGTTTAAATACAGTGCATAGCTAATATTTATTGAAAACTCTAGATATCTTTTTAGATGTGCCTTGAATGTATGGGATGGTAACAGTTTTGCTGCAGTCTTGTGTGGTGGGCAATGGAGGGAATTTTGGGGATTGGTTAGTATTTTTTCTATCCTGTGAGATTATAGCCATTGGCTAAGAAGGTGTGATGTGAGTGAGTTCAGCAGTAAGAGCATTGTCATTGGAACAAATTGCTCTAGCTCTGTGAGTTAGTGTTTTTAGGATACCATACTGTTGAGCTGGATGATGGTGTGATTGTTTGTGCAAATATCTCCCTGTATGTGTGGATTTTCTATAAACAGAAAAAGGTAAGGAACCCTCTGGAAGCTGTGTGATTAGTGTATCCAGGAAGAGCAGATAGTCATTAGCATCCTGTTCCATTGTGAAGTGGATTTTAGGGTGTTGGCTATTTCAATGCACTAAAAATGTATCCAATGTATCTGAACCATGTGACCAAATAGCAAACACATCATCAACATATCGTAGCCAAACCACTGGTTTGAGAGAGTAGCTGTATTCATAGCTAGTTTTTCCAAGTATTCTATGTAGAAATTGGCTAAAGTGGGGAGCCCACTGCTGTCCCATCTAGTTGTTTATATATCTTCCCTTTCCATGTAAAATAACCTACATGTATGTACTGTAAATTTAAATAGTTCAAGTATATCAGGGGGAAAATGTGACTTCAGTAAATCCAGGGTTTCAATTAACAGTACATTTGTAAATAGTGAAGTGATATCAAAACTAATCGTTACATCTGAACTTTTTAAGATATGGCTTTGTAAAATAGTTTTTAGGTGAACAGAATTTTTAACCAAGGAGGGTGAATTATTTGTGAGGTTGGCTAGTAATTTAGCTAAATGTTTAGCAAGTTTGTATGTGGGACTGTTTATACTATCCACAATAGGGCGTAGGGGTGTACGTGTACCTTGTTTGTGAATTTTAGGTGCTCCATATATTATAGGTGTTTTAACATGAAAAGACTTGAGTTTGTTAACTGTTTCTTTTGGCCAGGAAGTGACTTTTTTTCAATAATTTGCAAACTTTATTCTTTTGATAGTGAGTGGGATCACAATCTATAATTTGGCATGTAAACTGGTCTTATAAAAGTGTGTGCTTTTTGCTTCCATATTCAGTTAAATTCATCACCACAGCTGCATTACCTTTGTCTGCTTTAGTTATAACAATATGGTTATTACTGTATAGTTCTTTTAAAGCACTGATTTCCTTTTATGGGATATTGTTCTTGGGAGGCATGAAATGGATTAGGATGTTGGCCACATCCAAATGAATGTTAGGCAGGTCGTATATTCCTTGTTCAACGGAAGTCATTATTTTGGCTTTTTTGGAACTTACTTGGGAGTAATGGCAATATGATGATGACAATGCTCTTTACTGTTGAACTCACTCATGTTACACCTTCTTAGCCAATGGCTGTAATTTCCATAGGATTGAAAAATATACTAAATGAGTGCTCAATAAATATCAGCTACATATGGTATTTAAACCTTATGTCAAATTGGCAACTCTCATCCATTCATTACCAAATTGTTGTTGGTAATGAATGGATGAGAGTTGCCAATTCATTACCAAATTGTTGTTGTTTCATATACTGTGACAAACTGTTTTTGTTCTCTGAAGATGCTGGATATAATATCAGAGAAATATCAGCAAATAAGTTAATAAATATTATTTTCTTATCTTTCTGTGTTGTTGTTTAAGATGAAAAGTACCTCTCTCTTCTTGGTAGGCAGTCCAAAACAGTCTATAGGTTTTCATAGATTTCCTCACTCTTTTCAATAGGCCTATCTATGTATGGGTGCATAAACAACCATGATTGACACATCGGTAGGATAAGCCTTAAGTCCATTAAAAGGTATCCTACCATTTGTGATTATAATCAATATTCTTTCCTAAACTTTCCATAGTACCAGAGCTACCTTGTGCGCTTTGAATTACTGTAAATGAACAACTAATTCACCATCCTCTCTTCTGAAATGACCTTCTCCACTCCATCTGGTCTCTGTAATTACCAGGATGTCAATTCTGTACCGCTCTCTCTTTAGACAATGTCAAGAGTGCCCATCTGTAGCCCTCGTACATTCCCTGTCTTCTGCATTTCTCGTTCACAGTAAGAGTAACTGATTTGCACTAGAGGTTGTGATATACTTCTGGAACAGGACTCTGTGCCTAAACTCTGAACATGGCTCTGATTATTCTGCATGACAGCCAATGCAACATGAGATTTATTATAAGGCAGAGCCATATTAGGATTTTGGAGTGAAATCGCTGAAGAAAATGTCGGGTTGCATGGATCCTTTCCAAAATCGAAGGAGAAGTGAATTTTGTTCGTAATTCATCCCACATGGACTAGACAGGATGAGACTTCAGCCTACTAAGTAATGTAAACCTGGGAGAGAAGGCAAACTCCCACTGCATGAAATAAAAAGAAATAATAAAATGGGAAAGATTCACTCTCCTAGCTCTTGAGTACTCTAATGGCATTGCAGTAGGGGGAGCAAGAAGAAGAAACGAAAGGAAGGAAGGAAAAAGAGTAGGTACCTGTCTACAGGTAATATACCAGGCATGGATCCAGCATCACTATCTTGAGTTTTCCCCTCCCATACTTACAAAAGTGTGAGCCCCTTGAAGTAGATAGTTTGATGGCTGACTTTTTTTTTAATCCCTTTACTGCAGCAACCATGATTGATGGTAATTACATTTACATTTGTATCCCAGAAACATATGTAATCTGTAGGTTACATTTGTTTATGGGATACATGCTAAAAAAAAGTCTGTACCATTCATATTCTAATGGCTAAATGCAGTCACTTGGAAGAATACAATGCCCTTCAGCTGAAAACACTTGAATTTCAGCAGGGATGTAGGTAATATGGCATCAAAATAATGATCCTCAAAGCTGATAAAGAAAACAGTAGTATTTGCAATAGTAATCAGCTCAGAGGAGTTTTATATTGTTTCTACTAAGTTGAACAATATACTACTGCTTGCTGGGAAAGATTTACACTTAGAAGGGATATTTTGTTCCGAAATATGAGTTGTTACTATTTTCATTTAATTTAGATATTATTTTCATTAGAGATGAGGAATATTAAAATAAAATAAAAAAAATTCTTTTACTTAAAATGCAAACTTCATTCTCACTGAGTTTGAAAATTATTAACAGGATATAATTATCTTTCTAGTAGATAGATGGTAAGTTTTGTTTAATGTAGTGGTGGTGAATTTATTATATTTAGCATTATGATTATGCTGTGAACATTTGAAAGTTTTAGCAAACTGAGTAGGTGTTTGTTGTGTGCATGTTTCGGTTTTCTTGTTTCATATTAGCTAAGAAAGCTCAATTTTCACATAAATGGAAATGAGTTATTTCCACATAAAAGTATAATTCAGTTGTTGGATGTTTCAGATGTATTCCTCCACTTAGGCTTGATTATCATAAATTATGTTGGTCTTATGTGTGTTGAAAGAGGTATTTAGCAGATACATAATCAGAAATCACTGTTTTTCTGCTTTAGTTTTATGTTCTTGACTGTTTGTTGCATTGGTTTACAGATTCAACAGTGAGCCATATTTGAAAGTATTATGCTTCACACTTGATGAATAAACCGATTGAAAAGTTGTCATGCTGCAATTTGAATTGCCTTCATGTGTTAATTTGTTTATTTTTCTATAGGTATGGCTGTGGGAGGCTTCCTGGGTGGTGCTGGATTTGCTGTGTATGGTGGTAGACGAACTTTTTTCATTGCTGGAATTGTTGCACTTGTTTGTGGTGGTTTAAATTTTTTAATACATTTGTTTCTCCTTTATAAAGAAAGAAAAACAGAAAAAGGTAATTAATATTTGTATTATAAATTAGTAATTGAAAATAGCGATTCTTTACTATTAAACATTTTTACTAGCATCACATCATATCATGGAACTAGGCTTTCACTTGGACAATACACACAAAAAAAACTTCTTATTATTAAGGAGTGAGTAAAAAAAGAAAGAAAGAAGGAATGAGTTCTGATTGATAAATACCAGGTTTTTAACTTGTATACAAATTACAGGTTGTTCAAGGAATCCTAGAGGTTATACGCTCACAGGGCACATTAAATAGAAATCAAGAGATGATGCTTCACATCTGGAAGTCATGAATTAACATTTGTAACATTAAAGACCTGTTTTCTATGCCAGCAATCACATACAGAGTTTACACAACAGTGGAGAGACAGCACGTAGCATGCCTAATGATACTTGTAATTAGATTATCATTCTAGTCTTTTCAACTTACAGATATTAACTGCTGTTGGAAATCATTTAATTTTTTGTTATTTTTTTATTTGTTAAGCAACCTTCCGATGATGTTGTTAGCCATATAGACAATGAAACATGTAGAGGAAATACATCTGATATAAATAACCATTTGTATACAAGTTAAAAACCTGGTATTTATCAATCAAGCAAATCTACTTGTAGTGAATCACACACACACAAAAAAAAGTGTCCTATTGACGTAACATATATTAATTAGCAGCTGTCTTGCATTACTTGCCATGGGCTTATTGGGCTTCTCTGTCTGTACTCATTGCCAGTTGGTCTGTTCATGGAAAAATCAGAAGCCACTCTTAAGCCTTTTTTGTGATAGTGATTATATAATAATAGTACATTTGTTGTTTAGAAACATAGTTGACTAGAAGTAAATTTTCTCCCATTCTTTAACATCTCATCAAAAAGCAAAACTTACTATTGAATTTGAGAGCAACAAGAAATTATAATTTTTAGACTTTATTATAAAAAAAAATTACACGGTGGTATATTTTAAGGCATTTATAGAAAAAACCCACACAAGCCACATCTCTTTATTCTAAAGCTTTTTGCAAAGAGCAAAAATCAAGAGCATCCCAAGTCAACATTTTCACATTGTCAATTTTCTAATATTTGTTAAGGATACATATCGAGAAGTGATAATAATAGATAACAGAACTTTCTCTAATTTCCCCAGAAAAATTAGAGGAGTGAACTGATGGCATCAATGGCACAGTCATATTAAAAACAAAGATATTAGAAAGGAAATTAACATTATTAGTATTCAAAAATGTTTCAACAGAGCTAACCTAAAGTGGTATTATAACCTAACATAACCTAAAGTGGCTACTTAAATAGAATGGGCGAGAAAAGTTTAGTAAGACAGATGTTTGATTCCAAGATGAGAGGGAAAAGGCCCAGAGGAAGACTGGGTGAATTGATTCAGTCAAAAAGTGCCTTACAAGCACGAAGTATTAGATATGACAATACTGGAGTGCTCACAAGTAATAGACTGATTTGGAGGGAAATTGTTGATAGGATATTAATAATAATGTAAACTTAATCATTTAGTGCTGTCATAGTAGCCTGAACACCCCTTGAGGGTACATATCAGGAAATTGATGATGATGCTGAATCTCTGTTGAAAATGATTTTTGCTATGGGTGACTATCAGCATTGAGAAGTGATGAAATTTTCATTTTTTCCCACAAAGAAAATGGAAAAAGTATGCAATTTAGTACAAAGTGAATGACGAACTAACTTTAGGCAAGAGAGCTAAAGGGGCTGGAATTTTCCTTGGCTTACAACTAGTTTTACGTTAAACCACTTGTGGCTTTTTTGTTCCCATATCTCAATATTTTTTAGGACACAAATTTGGCATAAGGCCATTAAACAAAATTCAACAAAGTTGAATGAAATCTCTTATAGCCAGTTTTATTCATGTTAAATTGCTTGATATAGTGTAGGCCTCATGACTTTGTTTTGTGCTTTCTCATTACATAATCAGAACACATACCTCTTCTACCTTAAATCTTAGCATTCATGATATGGAATGCTAAGATGATTTCAATAAATATTTCTAATAGTGATTGAAATGATGAGCAAAATTGTGTTGCTATAGAAGGAAACCATTTTCAAATTCTATACATTTCTTATTCTTTATGCAATATATATACTTTTTTCAACTTGCACATACTGTATATAAGCAAACAGAATGCATTTTAAGTAACTTATTTTTTATTTCCAGATATCAAAACCGATGAACATGAACAGGTACCAACAGAAGCAACTTCATTTTTGTAAGTCTAGGACCAATGGCTTTTACATAATATCACGGTCTCAGTTTTTATAAAAACATTATTATTATTATTAAATAAACAATGTTTTAAAAGAGCATGCATAGTAGACATCCTCTAATTTTAATAATGGCTGGCACATATACAAATAAATATATTTCATGTGCTTCTAATAAGGATGAAATATATTGGAGTTAATAAATTCAGTTTTTCTGTATGTGGGTTGTGTCAGTAAAAATAATACAACAAGTCCTTGATTTACATAGATTCATAGATATGCATTAGTCATTACGTTTTCTTTTTTTTACCTTGAGCACAAGTTGTGTTTTATTAATGAACTTATGTAGTAATTATTGAAAGCAAAATGTAAACTCTAAAAATGATAAGAATAAATTACATGTATTCACAGTGGTAAGAGGCTCATTATAACAATGGAGACTAAAGTGCATTGCATGAGCTTATGAAATGAATGAATAGACTGTTAGACTTATTATTATTGTGTGACACCTCCAAGGAGTCCAAAGACTCATCGAGGGAGGGTACCTACCACTCTCAATCTCCACCACTCAATCCACCAACTACAGTGAACTGCATCATCTACACCAATGGTATCTACTGCCCACTACAACCATTAGCATTTTCACAGACAATCACAAACATCCATGCCCACGATAGAATTTGAACCTGCAGCCTTTTGGCTGGAGAGTGGATACGCTAACCACTCGGCCAACCAGGCTGGCAAAAAAAAGAAAGGAAACATAATTCGCAGTCAGCAGGATTCGAACCTGCATGTAGAAACCCCTGCTGGATTTCAAGTCCATCACCTTAACCACGACTGCTATTTATGAAACATAAAGTTCATTATCTTTTTATGCATTATGCAGCACATGAAAATGTTCAGCCACTGCAATCTACAACCACTTAGACCACGTTGGCTGCAAAGAGACATATTAATAGCAGAAATGGAAAAATTATTGGCAATTTTGATTTAAACATGCAACAACAAATGCTGATAAGTCTCATTAAACAGAAAACCCAAAATGCTATTGCATGCTATGAATTGATTTACAAGGGAAAAAAAAAGTTTGATTGTTTATAATATTGCTTGCATTGGTTTTCTTATGATTATATATGCTTTTATATTTATATATTTGATAGGATATTAAGTAAACTTGCTCATTTTCTCAAAGTTTTCTTTTCATAACTAAAACCATTGTCAGAAATGAATCGTATTTAAGCATCATTTTACTTATACTGATTTTCAACTTGTGAATAAACTTTTGGAACATTAACCATGTAAATCAAGGACTTACTGTATTATTAAATAAAGTTTATTAGTGTTAATTTAACAATGTATAACTTGAAGGACAATAGACACTCAATTCAGTGGCCTTAATGCTAAGACATAGTGCACGAACAAGAGGATCCAAGTTAGGTATTCTACTTTATTTGTCTCAATTTTAGTAGCAAATGCCATGTCCTTAGTTATCTATAATAGGTATCGAAGTGCAAGAACAAGCTAGCTCAGAACAGAATATGTTTTCTTTTTGTCATCCTCATTGGTATTGAATTCCAAAGAAATTCTGAAGTGTGATTACAAAAAAAAAAAAACCTACCATAATAAAGAACAATTTTTATCCATTACAGATACAATATTATTTTTACATTTACACTTTTATGTATTCCTCCAGTCTCATTTAATGGCCTTATTTAAAAAAAAAAAAAAATTAAAAAAAAAAAAATCTTACTGCAAATAGGTGTTCATTAATGGTTTGCACAAAAAAATTTTTTTTTAAAATAAAATAATATTTGTTGTGAAAAAAAAGCACCCCTCATTGAAACTATTGAACCTTTATAGTAGGGATGCAGTACAAAGTATTGTATAATATCATATCACATCTTATTCATCATGTGATATTTTTACAAAGGAATGTGTATATAAGTTATATATATTTTATGCATTTATAGTAGATCTATTTTTAGAATCTCTTTAAGATATTCTTTTATTTCTTACTGGAATGGAAACATCTACTAAATGTCGAAAGTTTTTTCGCATGGCTATAGTATAAAAAGATGCCAAGAAATTATATATTTTATGCATTTATAGTAGATCTATTTTTAGAATATCTTCAAAAGTATTATTTTATTTATTACTGGAATGGAAACATCTACTAAATATTGCAAGTTTTTCACTTGGCTATAGTATAAAAAGATCCTAAGAAATTATATTCTTGGTTTAATCCTTTATCCAAGTGTAAATAAATAAGTTTGCACATCAGTATCATGTGCAGACTTACTTGTTTACAAAATTTAACTATTATTAATAATAAGAATAGTTAAAGTTTGTTGTTCATCTTATAGGTTTATGGAATTTACAAATTTCTATAGATTGAGTAAAAATAACATTATTAATGTCAGTCAGTCATCTCGTCATTTAATGAACTGGAGCTGTATTTGGCATACACACTGTAGAATTCTGTCATTAAAATGACTCAAATTTTAATAGAACTAAAGTTAATTAAGCATGCAAGGAATTCTGATGTTCATAAGTGTACTGATTGTTACATTCCTTGTTGTTTTAGGAAATAATGTAGAAGATTGATTAAACTGGCATCATCAGGGAAACAGTGCATTTGCAGACTTTACGGAAAGGCCTGTAGTCCTAAATTGTGCCAGTTTGTTGGCTTAGGTGTCTTGGTTGTTGGGCTGATTATCTGTGGATGAGGTTTCCCAGATGACTCAAGGAATAGTCTCTCATATTTCTACTTGCTTCATTGGAGTAAGATTGCCTTTCTCCAAGAGATTGTGTCACAGGTTTTCAAGACATAGACTGTTAATCCTGAGCAGCAATGGTGGTATCAGCTGAAGTTTCAGTGCTCTGAGGCCTGCACATGTTTATCCATAGGAGGAAATGTTGCAGTTGATTTTTAGGAGAGCAGATAAGTGATGCCAATTTCTTGTGTGGTTTGAAGGCTGTCACAAGATTGCATTAATTTTAAGATCTTGGTTACCTTTTCAGAGGTGCCACAGATATATCAGATAGTGATAATTAATTATAGGCCATGTTTGGAGGGAAAGATGTAATTGTAAGTAGACGTATTTACTTGTGTGTTTATTTTTCATAATGTGTAATCAGCATATCTAGGAAGGACACACTTCTTAGTAACTTTCTATAGTGAATCAGCTCCTTGGCTGTTCAAATGTAAAAGGGAAGTGTTTAGTGTGTCTGAGTCACATGGCCAAATAGCAAACACATTGTCAGTACCACCACTATGGCCCCTCAGAACTAGCAGATTTTGGATACTTACTACAGGATCCATTGGAAAAAGGCCACCTTACTTCACCAAAATAGATATCAATATGAGAGACTGTTCCCGGAATTTGCCTCTGCCATCACAAACTATCCTCACCTCAACAAATATGGTTGCATTAAATTGCCTTTCCTCTATTGAACTTTGCCTAATGGCAAAGAGCATTTAATCAAGCCCTGGGTGGTGCAATTTAGGGCTAACTATTAGGCCTCCTGTTTCTTCTTTTCAATCTCACTTATTCATGTATTGCCTGCGTGCACATAACTGTACTAGCGATACTGTTCTCCTGATGCTGCCAATTTAGCTTAGGTTTAATTATTGCTTTCAGTATTTCACCAGTTTAGTCATATCTTCTATGGCGTAATTTCTTTAAATAGCAGGAGGAGTAACAACAAAGTCCCACAACTTCAGTAGGCTGAAATTGAAACCCTCCAAGACAACAATCTTGCATTTCTAAAATGTTATAGGGATAAAATCATTCCCAGTCTCTATAAAATTGAAAATCACTTTCACTAAAGCAAGGCACTCTGTATTTACAAGAACACTACCTTCACCTCTTAGAGAACAATTATTGATGCACTTTGCCAACACTAATGAAGCTACCCGTATGATAGAAAAACTCACAACATGCTTAATGTAGCAGTTAAGGAATTGCATGAAATTGAAAGTTGACACATTCAAGAGTTTCCCAGTCTGGTTACAAAAACACTCGTAAGCTTTAATGAATACCTGAAAGAAGTATAGTGAAACTGTCTTTTCTGACATGCAGCTAGAATATGAACTTGAACATTGTTTCCAGAAATGTACCAACCAGTGATTTCTTGATACAGATCAAGCAAGGAATATACAGCCTTCAACATCAGTGTGGCTAATAATATTCTGCTCAGTGTATCTAATGTCCTACCACATGAAACCTCACAAAAGCAGACTCTCTCTAACAGTGAATTTAAGGTTTTACTGAAATGCAAAAGTGGATAAAGACAATGGATGTAGCCCTCAATCCTTCAGATTACACTCAAAATAGCTACCTTTATAAAAGACTGATGAATGAGCTGCCAGTTAAACTATAGTTCCAGCAACACAAAGATCAAAATCTTATTGTTCCAGGTTTCCTCCTCTCCAAGATATATGGGCTATGAATATTCATAAAGAGGATGTTCCATTACATTCACACATGGATGGCACGGACTTGTCCATATTGCCTAGCCAAAGTGCTCTTTCATATTACTAGCAATATCCCTTCACACATAAAGAACTCTGCTTGGTTCAAGACCTCGCCCACCATAGAACGGACTTAATCTTCAGTTTTAATATCTCATTATTCTCATTATAAGAATGCTTTAAGCAATTTCTAGACTCTCGAGTGTTAGTTATGTAGAGCAGTTGAGTGAATGTGGATTACAGAACTTGGTGGGTAAGAGGAAAAGAGGAGATATGATAGACTTTTCAGTTAAGGAATTATAAGAAATAATTATAAAAAGAGTGGATGTTAAGATGGAAAGAATGAGAGGCCATCCCTGGAAATTGTGTAAAGATGTGGGTGAAGAAGGGTGTTTTTTTTTTGTTTTTGTTTTTTTGGTAGAGAGTTATTGGGGAGTAGAATGCATTGTGAATTCAGGGAGTGTAAATAACTCTTCAAAGTTCATTATGATGGTCCTGTTGCTGCTTGGGTGGACCTCTCACAATGAGTCTAATGATTTCATGTAGGTTGCTATACTAATAAATAACAAAAATGATTGCAGTAGTGTAGCTAGGGTTTTGGTGTTCTTTGCAAATTTGTAGCTATGGTCTTTTTTTTTTTTTTTTTTAGTTTGAATTTCAATAACTGATAAAATATCCTGTCACTGACATCCTCTGACACTAGTGTCCCACTTAAAATACTGTCAACCTAATCCAAGCTGAATCTCTTCTTGATACATCAGTTTTGTTTCAGTTTGCTATGGCAAATTCTACAAATAGAGAATACTGCTGCCATAGTTGGCTACTCAGGATTAGCCAACTATACCAACTATTTTATAGAAATAAATATTTGAAAATAGTGCCCTAAGTTCTGCCCAACTTAGACCTACTACCATCTGACTACAACTATGTAGACAATGTGTGTGCGCTACTTGGCCACATGACTCAGGCACTTTTTTTTTCATTTGAGATGCTAACAGTTAATAATTCACTACACTACAGAATAGAAATAGAAAACAACAACAGTATGCCCTTCCTAGATACTTTCACATGAATAATCAGATGAATCCTTGGCTTTCACCTGCTATAAAACACACAGAAATTCACCATTAGCTGTATTATACCCCCCCCCCTCCAAAGTATGGCATAAAAATCCTGGCCAAAAGCATTTGCTCTGATTACAGCCTACTAATGTATTGTGTATGTGGTTTACTTTCTGAACCATATACCCACCAGATCAAGAAAATTTGTAACATCCCATTCAGCTTCCTCCCTACAAATATAGCCTAGAATAAATTTATCACTATCGTTTTAGAGTTGCCATATATCCATGACACATCTAAAAAGGTGGCAAAGATTTAAAAAAAAACAAATTATCATCACTTTATCCACTCTCCTAAACACTAGCCACAACCCTTGGATCTGCTTAGGGTCTACCAAGTACCCTGCAGCTGCAACTTTTCCTACTATGGCTCAACCAGCTAGCCTACATCTGATACCATGGCTACTCAGGATTAGCCAACTATACCTTGGAAAACTGCCAGAGAATCCACCTTACTTGACCAAAGCTAGTATAAATATAAGAGACTATCTCAAGCTCAACAAATATGGTTACATTAAGCTTCCTTTATCTAGGAGAACTTATTATTATTATTTTGACACCTCCAGGGAGTCCAAAGACTCATCGAGGGAGAGTGTGCCGACAGCATCGAACGATTGGCCCCCTTCCAACTACTAACCGCGCTCAAACTTACTTAACTGAGCCATTAGTAGCAGAGGCTCTACCAATCGACCAACCTTTTATCTACATACATTTAGCCCTTACAGCCAAGAACACTTAATGAAGCTCACTTAGTGGCATTAGTGCTACAGGTCTTCCTGTCTTTCTTTTTCAATCTCATTTACTGTTGTTCTGTCTGCATGCACATCCCTTTAAGATACCAATTTAGTTTTGGTAAAATATTGTAAGTAATAATTTAATATGTTTAATTATTGTGTCTTCTACATGGGAATTTCCAAAAAAAAAAAAAAAAAACCAGTATGGTGACAAGCAAGGAATTGTTTATTTCAGATCATTTTGCAAAAAGTCCAATTCTATTGAAAAAAAAAAGTTTCTGTATATAATATAGTAACGTATGGCATTCTTAGGTAACTAGTAAAATAAAGGATGTTGGGAACAATCTATTTTTATCAGATTTTTCTAGTTTTAGGCTGGTGTTTAAAGATTCAGATATTAGAGATCGGATGTCATGTAACTTGCATTTTTTGAAAATGCATTAATTTTTAGACTGAAACAACAGAACTTGATCATTTATTTAGGATGTCTACAAAGTTATGTTTAAGCTTCTTAACTTATTAAAATTTTAACTGTAAATGAGAAACGTTCCTTGCTTATTTTTGTCACAGCTTTGCCTTGTAACAAAAAAAAAGCACAGTTAAAAATCACACTTTTCTAAATTGAATAGTTGTGTAGATTAGATTTCCAAATTTTTTCCCCTATTTGTATTAATAAAATTAGGGAAAGCATTGTTTCATTAGAGAGAAAAAAAAAGGGTGGGTGGGAGGAGTGTGGTTAACAGCTAATGGCAATTTTGAAATAAGGTAGCTGAATCTTTGAAGACTTGGTCCAGTTGTCATGACATGCAAATCCTTTCAAATTTGTTTCTTTTCAGGTTTCACTCAAAAAATGAAAACTAGGACTGTAATTAGTTGTAAGAAATGTATTGAAGCTATTTCCACTTTAATAGTTATTGCTCAAAGAAGTACTTTTGGCAGCATTTTTACTAATTGGTTATGTATCCCTATGACAGTTTACAAAAATATGAATTCATATATTCAACTGGAAATCTTGGAACTGTACAAGAATGTTTTGTTTCACTGCAAAAATAAATGAAATTAAAAAAAAAAAAAATTAAATTGAGAAATACTTTTCCTTATTTCAGTACATAAGGAATTACTTTACTGAAAATTATTTGAAAGATTAAATATTCTTTGCAGGAAAAGTTCAGAATCATGACTAGAATAAGTTATTCATTAAAAAAAATTGCTGTCATAAAAGGATTTATAATGTAAATTGCCCATTAAAATTTTTATAAGGTTTTCTAAAAAATTTACTTAATAAAAATTCTTAATTTTTTATGTAATAAAAATTATGTTCAGTTTAAATTTTAGCTCACTTTTATCCAAAAATATTTGATCAGTTGTAAACAAACTATTTATAATAATTCAAGTCTTTATGTATATTTCAAGCATTGTTTTATGTATTAACCTGAATGAAAATAATGAATATTTGTTACATAACATCATCAGTATATGTATGATGAAAATATGCATTTGCAATAAACTTTTTTTTTTTAAACTTCTAACTGATTATATAAATGTATCTAATTTTATTAAGAGAACTGTTTTATGAAAATTTTTTTAAAATAAATTCTGTATGAAGTTTTGGTGCTTTAATTCTTATGCATTACAGTTATCCTTTAAACTTTATTTATAAGGACATAAATTCCATACTCAAACCTTAATACTTTACTTTTAAAGTAGAGTGTATTAAGTGAAAAGAAAGCTAATCTTGGATAATGGATTTTCTGTTTAAGGTGTTCATTAAGCTATTTAAAAGCATATTAAAAGTGGAAAGAGACAGTAAGAAAGGGAATTTTCAGTAAAAGTATATGATAATTTGCATGATAAAGTATCTTCAAGATCAGTGGTGCACTCAGGATTTAATCTTGGAGGGGGAAGTTGAGTAGAGGATTTGCGAATACACACTACGCATCGCATACGCCTATGACTGAGCATCTGCAGTGATCGCTAATTCATAAGTAGTATAGAAATAGAAGACATGACACAACATAAAAAAAAATGAATTTTAATTAGGAAAAGATTTTTGGAAAATTTTCTAGTGTTTTTTCCTTTTCTTTAGGGGGAGTACCCGTGCCCCTTGTCCCCCCCCCCGGGTGCGCTACTGTTCAAGATGGTGCAGAAAATAGTTCTTGCTATTGAGGAGGTGATATTCAACAAGGCACTATAAAAGTGCGACCAATTCTTAAAGGATTTATGCAGGGTGCCTCGACTTAGAATGTCTCTCTAACATATAAGTTATACAGATTACTTATATAAAGTAAAGAGATTACTAGTGGAATTTTTTGTATTATTAGAATATAGGATAAAAACTAAATGAAATATTTCTGACTTTCATTTTGGAAATTATGGATTTTACAACTGTGTTATAAATAACTATTTTTAATTTCCTGACGTTTCGACCTTCATATCAAGGTCATCATCTGGAGTATATACAAGTACAAGCTGAGTTTCATTTCACACAGTAAGCTAAAGAAACAATGATTTGGTCACTGGTTATTCTACTGGCATGATCTCTAGAGAGAAAAAAAAAAGATACAGATAAAATTAATTAAATATTTAGAAACTACATCAAAGCTAAATTCTATTTAAGATAACATGGGAGAAACATTCTTTCATATTGATACTTTTCTTACAGTAACAATGATGTCTTTTTTTTTTTTTTTTTTTTTTTTTTTTTTTTAACATGACAGTTGTTATATTAGATTTAAGATTCTGGATTATATCTACAATCCTGTTTATAGTTAGCTCTTAGGGAGAAAGGTTCTGTGGGTAGAATATGTGCCTTCCATATGCTTGGGATTTTTAGACCACCATTATTATTCAGATTGGGGTGGTTGATAAGAATCTCACAAGCTTCCTTAAATTTGCATTCATACCATGTTTTGGTGTGATGTAAACAACTAGTGCTTTTCCAGTCAATTCTATGTAAAGTGTTCAGGGCTTGATCCACCATAGTTATTATATTTAATGTGCCACTTATGTTCCTTTTGTCTGATAGGAATTGTGCGTCCTGTTTCCCCTATACATGGTAGATTACAGGTGCAATAAATACGGTATACTCCAAGGTGGGCCAGCAGAGGAAGTGGATCTTTGGATGAGTTGAGTAAGCATTTTAATTTTGAAGAATTTAAAGGTGGCTTTGAGGTTGTATTTCTGTAGTATTCTGTTTATTTTATCTGATAGGAAGTATTGTAGTCTGGTTTATCCTTGTTTTTTATTGAGGGCTTGTAGAGAATTTTGTTAATGGTGTTTTGGCTGTAACCATTTTTTAGAAAAGTATTGCTGATACTTTAAATTCGTCTTTCAGTGTTTGTTCATTGGAGCAGATCTTCAAAGCCCTGTTTTTTAGAGTATTAATGACACCTAGTTTTTGTGTTGGTGGTAAGAATTTAGGTGTATATATATTGGCCAGTATGTGTCGGTTTCTGGCAAACAGTGAAGGAAAGACTGCCAGAAGAAAGACGTTGACAAGTGTATCTAGAAATGGAAGCGTGTTCTGTTTTTCAATCTCAATTGTGAACTGTATGTGTTTGTGTTGTTTGTTTAGGTGGCTAAGGAAAGTGTCTAGCAGCGATGGGGCCAGATCACAAAAACATCGTCAATGTATCTAAGCCAGACTTTGGGTTTTAAAGGAGAGGAATCTAGAGCATGTTGTTCAAAATGTTCCATATAAAAGTTAGCAATGGGGGGGGGATAATGGCGAGCCCATGGCTGTGCCTTCTTTTTGTAGGTAGAAAGCGTTTTGCTATACAAAATAACCAGAATGTAATGCGCAAAGAGCGCCGTGATATCTGGAGGGAATTTATTCTGTAAAAGAAGGATTGTGTCATTGATTTGGGACATTCATAAAGAGGGCAGAGACGTCAAAACTGACTAATAAATCATCTTTTTCTAATGTAATGTCTTTGATTATGTTTATAAAGTGTTATGTTTCTGATATAGGAGAGGGAATGACCTACCAACTCCTTGAGTGTTGCCGCTAATTTCTTGGCTAGGTGATAATTCGGGCTGTCTATACCTTCGACTATCGGCCGGAGTGGTGTGTTTTGTTTGTGTATCTTAGGTAGACTGTAAATTCTCAGGGAATGAGCGTAGTGCAGAAGTAGGCCATGTAGTAATTGATTTAAGTAGTTTCTGTTTTCTTTTTTATTCTATTGATTTGATCATAGTTAACAAGTTGGTATGTACTATTGTCCGAGACTAGCAGATTTATTTTTCTAAATATGTGGTTCGGTTTAGAATAATGGTGGCACTTCCCTTATCGGCTCTAGTTATTATGATGTTCGGATTTGATTTTAATAATTTCACTGCTGTTAATTCGTGTTTCATTAAGTTGCTTGTTGTTGTTTTCTTATAATTTATATTTAAAATGTTGGTGGTTTCTAAACGTATTTTATCTGCTATGGTATTTGGAATGAATCGTAAGCCTCTTTCAATATTACCAATAAAATCCAGTTTCCTCATCGACCGCTAAGTAGCGCGAGTTCATCTTTGTTTAAGGCGTGGTTGGATAGGTTAACTACGTTACTATTACCTGCAGGTGGCTCCTGTTGCTTCTTGCTTCTGGTTGGTTGTTAATGTTCACTGCAGGGAAATTCGATCTTTTAGTCTTTGAAATTTGGATATGAGATTTTCTTTCTTAGTTTGAAGGATATGGTTTGCCATGTTGTCCATAATCTTTTCGAGGATAATCCACATCTCTGCATTCAAGTAACTTGTACCTGGTTTTGAGTGATGGCCAGGTTTTTTCTAGTAGCTTGGATCTGTTCTCTGAGTAACGCTTTCTCCATGCGGCGGTATATTCGTTGCACCTTTGTTGAGGTAAATTTTCTCTTTAGTTTGATGCAATTCGGAATGATATTGCTGTCCCTATAACGTTTTAAAAATGCCAGTTGATTGATCAAACCAGAAACACGAATCTTCAACTTATCATATTGATTGCATCGCTTGTGGGTCGAATCTCCATGAATTATTAGAATCCTTTCTTTTAGTATTGCATGGTGATCAGCATTCATTTTGGAAATTATGGACTTTACAACCATATTATAAATAACTATTTTTAATTTCCTGATGTTTCGACCTTCATATCAAGTTCATCAGGAGTATATACAAGGATAAGCTGAGTTACATTTCACACAGTAAGCTAAAGAAACAATGATTTGAACACCGGTTATTCTACTGGCATTAATTAATTTTTAATTTTATCTTTTTTATTTTTTTTCACTAGAGGTCATGCCAGTAGAATAACCGGTGATCAAATCATTGTTTCTTTAGCTTACTGTGTGAAATGTAACTCAGCTTGTGCTTGTATATATTCCAGATGATGACCTTGATATGAAGGTAGAAACGTCGGGAAATTAAAAATAGTTATTTATAACACAGTTGTAAAGTCCATAATTTCCAAAATGAATGCTGATCACTGTGCAACACTAAAAGAAAGGAAATATTTCTTACTACAAATTCTTCTTCTTTGACGGCTATCGGAGGTCGGTGACCACCTTGGAAAATTTTGAGCGATTCTCAGCTACTCTGAGGAGTCTCTCAGAGCTCATGCCAGTCACTGTCTGCAGCCAAGATTTGCTTTGTCCTCTTCTTTCATTTATCTTCCCTTTTATAATCAATTGAAGTATCTTATATTTTTCATTATGAAGTAGGTGACCAAGATATGCAGTTTTCCTTCTTTTTATGGTATCTAAAAGTTCACTTGATTTCGCCATTTATTCCAGTACTTCCTGATTGGACGTTTTTTCAATAAAATTCAATTCATTTTGTGTAAAGCCATTTAAAATATAATTATGTACAGTTAATTAATATCTTGTAGAAATTTAAAAAACCTTACTTATTTTATCAATCTGCATGGGCATCATACAATCAGGCAGATATGACTATCTCATTAAGATAAGGACAATTGATCAAAATATAGTAAATTGGTAGTGTGGATAAACAGTACTTACTGACATATCATCACCCTTTGCCAGGACAAAATGTGTAAGGACTATGATCTATGCCATGCAAGAACAATGCCAATCTTTGAACAAGGTTCATTGGGAGGATTAAGTTTAAATTTTAGGCTTAATTTTGTATAGTTTGTGTTTCTTTGCCACTGGGATATTAGCTTTTATTTTATGATCTGTCTGTAACCATTGTACAGGGCAGACAAAGGACATGTTGACTTTGCTGCATCTTCATTTTTGTTGATCACAATGTAGCTTGAGATCCAAGCAAAGTCTCCAGATTTTATGGAAGACTCAACATTTTCTGTCAAATGTTGTATCTGAAGATAGCAGTGGATGTTCGTGGATGAGTTCAGTGTAAATAATGCACCTTGCGCAGTTTTTTTTTTTTTTTTTTTTTTTTATAATGTAACACCAACTCAGCTGTATTCAAGTGGGATCCAACTAGATATTATGCTGTATTGGAAGACAGCAGCAGCAGGTCCCACTAGAGACTGATTTCAAACCATTTGTGTCATTCATTAGAAAGTCAGAGAATTCTGCTCTGTGTGTCTGAAAAAGTCTTGATTAAATAAGTACTCAGTAATGATAGGAAAAAGAAAATTAGTCTCCACCTCAGGAAGTGGAAGATGGTGCACAAAGAATACTCATTCCTCTCCAGCACTTATCCCACAACTGGTATATGCAGGGCAGAATGTTAGTTTTTGTAATCAAATGTGAGAATGTAAGATATTTGTATTAAAATTCAGATATTCCAAAAATAAAAAAAATAATTAACTTAAGAAATTAGTAATGCGGTATTAGTTTATTATTATTGACACTTCCAATGACTTATTGGAGGTCATTGGAATCTTCAATTGGAAAAAGTTCATATAAAGGTTCCTCTTGTAACAACGAGAATGGAACTCAGGTCTTTTCCAATTGAAGAACACAATATACTGTCATTTTTCCAATTGTGCTATGGAGATGCTTATAAAAGTAATTATTTAAATATATATGTTTGTTTTTGTATGTCGTGCACAATACGTTTTGAAAGGTTATTTTAATATTTTAGCCACTTGAAGTCTTGCTGTTTAGATGTGAAATTTTCATTGAGATTTCAGGTATAGGCTTTTTATGTCCTGTTCCTGCTCTGCAGATGATCTTTCCATCTTAATCTTGGACATCCGTGGTTTCTTCTTCCTGTAAGTTTATATTTATATGCTAGTTTGGGAATCCTATTGTTATTCATCCTTTATGTGGTGTAGCCAATTTTTCTGATATTGTTCTATTTCTTGTATATAATCGTTCTCTTATTTCTGTGTTTTTCTTTTTATCTAATCCTCAAGGACTCACTTTAGTGAGCACGGGAGCAGCAAACCCGAGGTACCTGATGCTGGACTGTGCTTTACTTCATATAATATATATCTGTATATTATCTGTAGATTGGTCCCTAATCTTCTTTCTTTCTTGTTGTTCATCCTGCTCCCCCCCCCCCCCCCGGGGAGCAGCAAACCCGAGGTACCTGATGCTGGACTGTGCTTTACTTCATGTAATACACATCTGTATATTATCTGTAGACTGGTCCCTAATCTTCTTTCTTTCTTGTTGTTCATCCCACTCCTCCCCCCCCCCCCCCCCAGTGCTATTAGAGTAGTTGAGGGCTAGGGGTGAATCTTTCCTATTATACTATGTTTTTTCCATTTCATGCAGTGGGAGTCTGCCTTCCCTCCCAAAAGGCAGGTTTGGAGGCCCATCCAGGGGAACTTTACAATTACTTGCAAAACTCTAAAGAAGAAAAATAGGATGGATTTAATCGGAATTGAGCTGGCTAATGGAAAGGGACTTCTCTTTGAGAAATTAGATGTGAAATCAATTTATTTAAATTAGATATTAGCAGTTAGTTATAATTTTGAGCTGTCAAAAGTTTTATAATGTTGGTACTCAGGGCCGGCAGAAGCGGGCATGCGGACGACGCTATGAAGGGGGCACCGGGGCACGGGTCATAAGTTCATTTTTAAGAAACAAAATTTTTATCATAAAAACAAAAAATTCTTAGAATGATCAATATTAAAATAAATAAGGCCAGATACACCGAATAAAAATTTTTAAAAAATTGTATATTGCCAGCTGTTTACAATTTTGCAGCAAGAGCAGGCTAAATGCTTGTTTCCACAATCTAAAGTGAAACAGTGAACGGTTTTTATGCGCAGAAACGAATTTTCGTACAAAACATTTGTTGCTACGTAACCAGTCATATGGTACTGTAAAAACTCTATTGTAGCTTAAATATTCCAAAGCACATTACATTCGATTGTTTACTTTGGTTAAGTCCCATGTGAATATTGTAAAAATAAACTTTGTTTGTCTCTGTATAGTTTGTTTTAGATGTTATTGTAAATAACACTCTGGAAGTTAACTGTATATACTGCTTTAATAAGAATATGTTAGAGTGTTAAAAACAAAGGCAATGTTTATATCGCCAAAGCTGCATGTAATAGATCTACATGGTGGCATTAGAAAGATTGTTATTAAAATTTGTTTGTATGAGAAAGGCTTGCAGACTCTAAGTGTAAACATCTGCTAAGTCAGACAGAAAGGTTCAAACAACTTTCCGATGGCCACCAACTTACAATTAAAAGAAAGCGGAGGAGAACAAAAGGCATGCCGAACTTGAAACTTAAGATGAAAGAATCATACTGATTCTTTGGGGGTTGCCAAACTTCAGGCAAGGTCTGAGAGGAGGTATAATAAAAAGGGACTGAAGCAAACAGAAGGGGGCTGCACGGATCCAGAGATTGCTGCAGAAGTAGAGGGGGCCCAGTTCCAGAGACGTCCACAAAGAGACAGGAGAGGGTGCCCAGTTCCAGACACTGTCAAAGAGGAGGCAGCTTGGTTCCAGACATTGCTAAAGCTGCCCGGTCCCAGACATTGCCAGAGAGCATCCCGGTTCCAGACATCGTCAGAGAGCATCCCAGATCGAGACGTTGGTTGAGAGAGGAGTTTTCTGCTTCCAGAAAGGAGCTTCTCGGTTTGAGACATCACTAGAGAGAAACGACTTCTAGGCCACAGACAGGGCTTTCAAATTGCCAAAAGGAGAAGTCCCAAATGCTGTAGAAGAGAAAGTTTCCAATCCAGAGGGATCCTGATCGACAGTTGACAACAGTTTCATTTTTCTTAGAGGCGGCAATTCAAGCTACTTGAGACGGCAGTCGTCCAGGCATTTTCGGTGAGCCTGAGTAGAGGAGAAAAGGCGAGGCAAATTTCCCGAAGTACCTTCGCTCGTAAGTTTTTCTTTTTCGCCGTGGGAGAATAACATTTTTCCGGAACTGTACGAGTCCCGCTACATTCCCAATTGATATAGCCGAAGCCAAAATTCCAGATGAAGATCTGAGATGAAAGAATTGCCATAGAACTTTTAGTGAAAGACTTTTGACTAATTGTGAGATACAGAGCCTTTGTAAGTTCAAAACTTTTATATAATTCCTCTCATAGTTGTATTAGAAAGACTTTTAAGATATATGTTTAATGATTAATAAGGTTAAGAAGTGTCCTTAAGAGAATCAGTTGGCATGTTAGAAGTTGATATCAAATTTGTAAAGATAACTTAACAGAGAGATTTAGGTAACCTCTTTGCGAGTAAGCTTGGAGTTTAATAAGTAAAATTTATAAACTGAGAGTAGATAACGTTTTCTGTTAAAGTATTTTAAAGTTGAAGAAAAAAGGTTCTAAATTTTGCTAGAGTTTTTATAGAAGGATAGAGAAAGCAATCTCCCTAATGTTTAAATTCGTGTACATTTCATAGTAATGTAAATAAATGTTATTTGACTTTCTTGTTAACATAGCACGTAATAATATAAACAAGAGAGATTCTGAGAGAGAGAAAGCACGCACATCTACATTAGAATAACGGAGAATAAAGTAAAGAAAAAAGACATCACAAGTATACAAAGTTAAAATAAAATTTTACAATGTCACAGTAATGACAGGATAGCAACAGTAGATTTATAACAGTATACATCTCAATAGGCTACTGACAGTAGCACAGTGCGGACTATTGTTTCATCTCTGTCGTGTTGTGTAATAATTTCTTGTGGGTATAAAATCGAAATGGAATCAAAAATTAAAAAAAAAAAGTTATCTGGTGCACAAAATCGTAAGCGTCATGCTGCGAAAGAAGAAGATATTAAGAAACAAACTGGGGCTCTTAATAAATTTGTTAAAATATTAAAATATTCTGATGCAGATTGTAGCCAACTCGATACATCAGAAATCAGAGTTGACGAACCGTGCACGTCATCCAGTTTGAATGAAAGTACTATTACACCTGTTGAACAAGATAAGACGCAGGATTTAAGTGAAAAACAGTTAGGAGGAGATTTAGTTGTAGTTGACCATGAAACTAACACATTGTTAGTCTCTGTAAATTTAGAAGATCCAGGTGAATGGGGAAATATTGATGAAAATTTATGAGTTGTTTTAATTGAAATGGGGTCTGTTCAAAAGGAAAATATAATATATCCCAGAGATACATATGGTCGTAAATTTGGCGACACGTATTATAATAGAAAAATGGAAAATGGGGAGCTCATGCCAAGAACATGGCTCATTTATTCCGAAACTTTAAATTCTGTTTTTTGCTTTTGTTGCAAACTTTTCGCACCTACTGAATCAAGTAGTCTTGTAGAAGATTATAACAATTGGAGAAATGTAAGTACAACTTTGCATAGACATGAGACTAGTTTAGTTCACATGAAAAATTTCTTAAAATGGAAGGAACTTGATAAAAATTTAAAAAACAAAACTACTATTGATTGCCAGACTCAAAGCATGTATGAAATGGAAAAGAAACATTGGACGAGTGTTTTAGAACGCTTGATTGAAATTATAAAATTCCTTGGCAGCCAAAATTTAGCTTTTTGTAGATCATCTGATAAATTATATGAAAGGAATAACGGCAATTTTTTAAAATTAGTCGAACTGTTTGCAAAGTTTAATCCAGTTATGGAAAATCATGTTGAAAGGGCCCTACAAGGAAACAATAGAGTACACTATTTGAGTAAAGACAGCCAAAATGAAATATTGGAAACTTTAAGTAATGCAATCAGGGATACAATTTTATTATCAATTCGAAAATCTAAATATTATTCCATAATTTTAGACTACACACCTGATGTAAGTAAAACAGAACAAATGACCATTATTATTCGCTTTGTTTCTTGTGACAATGGAATTGTCAAGATCAGGGAAAACATTTTAGGTTTTGCAGATATATCAGATTCCACAGGACGTGGTTTATGTGCAACAATAGTGGAACAACTATTGTTGCACAAAAATGGAATATTCCCATTGAAGATATGCGAGGTCAAGGGTATGACAATGGGGCAAATATGAAAGGGGAAAAAAATATGGGCTCCAAAATTTGCTTTTGAACAAAAATCCTTGAGCTTTTTACGTGCCATGTGCTGCTCATACTCTAAATTTAATCATTAACGATGCAGCCAAAGTGAATGCAGGTACAATTAGTTTCTTTGCAATTATTCAAGAAATATATAATTTCTTTTCATTCTCTTACAAATGTTGGGCAATCCTTTTAAAGTTCGTAAAAAATGTAACATTGAAACAGCCATCAGAAACGCAATGGGAAAGTAAAATTAATGCAATCCACCCTCTACGATATCAGTTAGGAGAAATTTACAATGCACTTTTTGAAAATTTTAATAAAGAAACTCAGCATGAAGCACAAACATTATGTGCTAAAATGAAGGACTACAAATTTATTTGTTCTCTTATAATTTGGCATGATTTACTTAACATAATAAAGCCTGTGAGTAAAATGCTTCAAGACAAAAATATGAACATTACACTTGCTTTATAATCTATCGAAAACTTAAAAATATTCTTACAAGAGTATCAATCAGATACAAATTTTAAAGAAGTTCTAAAAACGGCAAAAGAACTGAGTGAAGAGGTGGATGGAGAACAACAATTTAAAACTGGTATGGAAGTTTGACGACGAAAGAAGACACGACAATTTGACTACGAGCATCATGACGAAACGCCACAATCGCCAGAAGATAAATTTAGAGTGAATGTTTTATACACTTCTAGACGTTGCAATGTGTTCGTTAATAGAACGTTTTGAACAACTAAAAACATATAATTTCAATTTATTATAGATTACTACAAATTAATAATGAAGATTTACGAAAAAATTGTGACGATTTAGAGATTCTCTTGATGGACGGCGACAATAAAGACGTAAATGCAATAGAACTATGTGACGAGTTATGTGCTTTCCGGGATATTTTTCGAAAGGATAATTTAAACATTCAAAACCCTTTCGATATTCTTAATTTTATTGTGTCCAATAATTTATCTTTCCCTAACTTTTCAATTGCTTTAAGAATACTATTAACATTACCTGTTAGTGTAGCGAGCAGTGAACATTCCTTTTCCAAGTTGAAATTGATTAAAACCTACTTAAGAACAAGTATGTCAGAAAAAAGGCTTGTTAGTTTGGGGTTAATAGCTATTGAAAATGATGTATGTGCGGAATTAGACGTTAAGACCATTATTTCTAATTTGGTGAATATGAAATCAAGAACCCTAAAATTTTAATAAAAAAATTTCAAGTATATGTGATTTAATTTATTTTCTGTTATTCTGTAAAGATTTTATTTTTTGAATACTTATATTAATATTAATAAAATGTTCTAATTATTATTTCTGAATTCTTTTTTTATTTTCTCATCTATGTTGAGTTTCTTTTATTTTCCTAAAAGATAGTTCCACTTATAGAAATTATTAAAAAATTTTTACAACTTACTAAGAATTTAGTAAAATGCAAAAATTTTTTTAAACTTTAGTTCAAATAAATTTTAACTATAATTAAAATTCATTTTAATTTTGTTAGCGATTCGGGTCGGTGAGAAGGCTATAATCCCTGTATCATTATATTCAACGATTAAAGTGAAGTGGCTTTATCAAAATTTGCTTTAACTTTTGAGAATTTTTTGAATATTCAGATTTTTAATGATTATCCTGCCTATTCAACACCCCCGGTTCATTACATTTAGCAAACCAACATGTGGCTGTTCTGTCAAAATTTATTTAAGAAATTTCAAATAATTTAAATTTTTATTAACGTAAAAGAACCACACATGCCTGGATCGTTACAGGGGCGCTTAGATAGACATTGCATGCGGACGGCAAAGACCCTAGCGCCGGCTCTGATTAGAGCATTTAGAAATTGTAGCTAGAGGCCAGGACCATAGTAGAGGAATTTAGACAAGAGTTGGTGAAAATGAAAAGTGAAATGGAAGATGCGATGAAACACCTAAAGAAGAAGAGATTGGCAGACATGAACAAGAAAGTTTGTATTATGAAGAAAGAGTCAAAGGATAATTGTATATCATTATATAGGGACTCGATCATTAGAGGTGTGATGATTAATAATAAAGTACATAAAACATGCTTTCTTGGTGGAACAAATAATTGATGCTTTGCAGAGGAAGAAAGAGCAGGCATCAGAATTAGTGGTAGTTGTGGGCACAAATGACTTGGTGAAAAACAACATGTTGATAGTGACTTGAAGTTGTTGTAGGAGGTAAAGGATAATAGTCAGTGTTGTTGGAAAAGTCGTTAGCATGCTGCCCAGATATGACAATAGTGAGTTGAGAAGGAGAGCAGAGATCATGATAGCAAGATGGCTGAGTTGTGTAAAGCAAAGGGGGTTCAAGTTTGCAGTGTGTGTGACTGCAAACAAGAACTTTGTTTTTGTTGTAATTGGGATTATCATTGGACGTCATACATCTAGGTCAGAATGAAGACTATATTTGTGGCAAAAAAGTGCACAGAAGTGGTCTTCAGTGTGGTGAAAATCTGGTCAATTACTTGCGGCTTGTGTCCCTCATATTGCAGAAATGACCCAAGATTGTGAGGTCATCTACATAGTGGGGGGGCTGCAATGCTTACTGTAGGAGGGAAGTTATTCTGTTATTAAGCTCACTGTGACTACAAATAGTGTGAATACTAATTAATACTGATCCTTCTTGGAGAAAATATCGGGACAGAGTGGTCTCCACACTGACTTAAAAGATTCAATTACAAAGTTTTTGATGAAAAGAATTCTTCCTCTAAGCCCAAAGTTGCACAATTGTTCACATGCTTTTTCCATGTCAAAGAACACTGATACCAGAAATTTGTGTCAACAGTAAATTCTGTTAAAATGACAGAGCATTGGAAGATGGTGATTTAATCATCTCATAACGAGTGTCATCTGGTCCAACAGTTGGTTGGCATCGAAGCAAAACGGCATTCAATCAGCTCATTCCATGAATGGCCTGTTGTTTGCTTCACTTTTCAGGATTAGAAACTCTGGGAGGAGAGGTACTGCAAGTATTTTGGCAAAACACCTCTTGGGAGTATATGTACACTTGCTGCTCTAAAAGAAGTTGCTTTTAAATCAACAAGTGTACATCTATTATGCTCTAGGATCAAAGTATCTGCTCTTCATTTTCCACATTCTATTGGTATTTCTTGGGTGTTAATCAAGATGTATATTGAATCCAGGAGTTCTTTTAGCTCTGACAATGAATATATTGTGCTTGAGCCCCAGTAGTACCTTTGAAAGCAGTCAGATCTGTTGTTTATGTACCCGCAGATGATAGATACCCCAAGCTTTGTTCTGAGCTTTCTTAGATGCTGTCAGCATTCCACCATAGTTTAGGGAAAGATGGAAACCAACTAGATGTTTTTGATATTGCAATTATGGTGAATCTATCACACTCTGTGCCATGTTTCACTGTTCTGCTGAGGCGAAAAAAGGTGAGCCGATCTGCTTGCTCTATTTTCCATTGTGATATCTGAGTGAGAGTACACTGGTTTTCCTGTAAGAGTGCATATCATGGGGAAACGATCACTCCCATATATGTTATCATTTTCCCACTTAAACTGTAGGAAAAGAGAGAGTGAGGTGGGTTTTTAAGTCTACAGTAGTGAATGTTTGGATAGTCATATGCAAGATGCTGTTTCCTCTGTTTAAGAAGGTAAGATTATTATCATCAAACATGCACTACAGCCCATCCCCATCCAATGTTAATTATGAGCAGTACTTTCTCCAGAGTGCTGTGACCATTTAAATCCCCCATGTAAGTGGGGGAAAGGAAACAACCGCAATATGAAGTCATCAGATAAATCCTGGGAGATATATGCTATAGTTCAATAAGAGATCCAAGTGAGACATAGTAAAAGAGGGTATGATGATTTCTCACAAGATGGCAAGTCTATCCTCTTCTTACACATGACTGTTAACCTTCTATAATGCAGGAGGGTCTTCATGTCAATTTCTAGCAGAATCCCTTGTAGGAATAATTTTATTACTTATTTTAGATAGATCTGCCAGCTTCTGGTATTTTTATCAGTCTTAGATTTTTCCTTTTGGGGAAACTGGATGGTCAATGTTCATTTCTTCCTCCTCAGGAAAAATATCCAAGATGACCAATTCAACTCCATCTAGGGAACTGCATAGTTGTATGATTTTCCTCTGGGGAAGGATATAGATAATAATACCATCGATTAGTTCTTTATAGGCAAATCCTTTATTCTGTGAGGTGTAGTTCATTTTTTTTTTTTTTTTTAACTAGTGGGTTCAATGTAGCAGAGTCATTTTTGATATATTTTAAGGATTGAGGCCATAGTCATTTTTCTCCCTCCAATTCACTCTATTGAGATTACAAATATATCATACCAGGATGATGATGCAGTTGTTGGGAAGGTGGGCTGTCAATCATGCATATTAATGTCCTTTTATTTTATTACTTATTTATTTTACTTTCTCAGCACATATGAGTTTTACAGTAGGTGTGTTGTGATATACTTCTTCACCTGCTGATACAGCATTTCCTGATCTTTTGAATCTCTCATTGATTGTATGCTGGATGATCACAGTTGGCACATTTAGGCATTTTGTGGTTTCCATGCTTTTTATTACTGTACTGGTATAGATGATGAATCACAGCAATCAGGTAGTCTAAACATGACCGTATTTCTGGCATTTAAAACAGTATAGTTGAGATATACTGTTTTCACTGGTTTTGAGGGTTTCAATATTAAAGGTAAGAGTGATATTCTTGGTTGGTATGAGGAATCTCTTTGAGAATTCTTATGGCTGTCATGTCTTTTACTTCCCAGTGAATCTCTTCAGGAGGAAGTCTCAATCTAATATCACTCCTCTCGAAAAGTGTAAAGTTTTGTGGGAGTAACACTAACGGCACGCGCCCCCCCCCCATTAATTTTACTCCTATGATTGATTGTGGGAAAATGTTTTGATGAGTCTGTTAACCCTTCTGGATAACGAAAGGTGGTAATTTTTCTAATCAAATGTTCACCTGTCAGGTATATCTTCAAGCAGCAATGACTATGCTATGGAAAAGGTCTCTGGATGCCATATCAACATTACAGCAAGCCTCTGGCTCTGGACCACAGGGAAAGAGTCATACTGTAACACCAATGGATCCTAGCTGGACCGTATAGGACTGCCCATCTTGCCAAAAAAGCAACTACCAAAATTGGATTTCTCTTTTGCAATGCCCACAGGTTTCACCACATGAGAAACGTAGCGGTAGAGCATTATATCCCAGTGAGGTGGTTTTGAAAAGAGAAGAAAAAAAAAGATTCCGAACAAATGGAGAAAAGAATAGAGGAAGAATAGTATTTTTTTTTTATTAATTATGTATGACCTATGTCTCAATAAATGGCACATACCCTTCCTCAGATACTGCATATATTATTTTTGATACCAAGATATCAAAACTGTTGATACCTTCATCATACGAAAAAAAGCATAAACAGAATAGTGGAGGTAGCTGCAGTATGCTTCCATTTCATAACATCTAGGTGTTCCACTGATGTAATAAATTATCAGTGGTAATTAACGAATACTAGTGGAATCTTTCTCTTTGTACACTAACATTAGTAAGATATATAATGATCACTGGTATTTTTCATCAATATCCTTGTCTATTAATGAGTTTGAGTTACATTATCTAAGATGATTTACATTTGCTCAAATACTACAATTAAAATAAACTCTTCTGCTGCAATTGCTTTTAATACTATAACAAAAGGAGATAATTGTTTAAAAAATTTTAATCCATTAACAAGCGAATCCTAATAAAACAAAACGATCAAAAATGATTATATTTATTAACTATAGAACAGTTACATCAGCCTTTAAAAATTTTAGTTTTTTTTTTTTTTAATGGTAGCAAAAGCAAAAAATAATTACAGTATCGTAATCAAATGGCAAAATCTTAATCCACAGTGTGGATAATAGTCATTTCTCTGCATAAAAACAGCTTATAAATTATGTATGTGAAAAAATTGGAGTATTCGAAATGATGAGAATGCTCAGGTACAGTCATATGGCTTATTTCTACATATATCCAAATGTTTTTATGGGTATGTAAAAGGGAAGAAAAAAAAAACATATTGCAACCAATATACAGAATTTATATAGAACAAAATATCACAGAATTATCAAGGCTTCTGCTGCCTCACATTGTTTACATTCTGTACAACATACTTAAGTACCACTTGATTGATATTATCTGGCTGAATAAACTGCAGAAACACTGAACCTCCTTTACAAATGACAATCGCAATAATGAAAGCAAGATCCATCAAACTTAAGTATAAAATCTTACAATGCAAAGAGTGAAACAGTGATCAGTTCAGTCAATCTGCTTGCAAGATTATTAAGTGAATGACTGGGTACTAATACTACAATGACAACACATATTTACAGGCCAACACTTAATCAGTCTTATGCTCCAATAATCATCACTCCTATTATATACAGGAAATATTTTTAATGTTTTTTTTTGACCGCTGAAAATATCCATAAACCATACTCTAAAATTTAATTTCTGGTCAAAATGTATGAGCATTTCTACAAACACCACAACCTAAAGCAAACTCTTCTCCTGTTGGTGGATGTTTCACATGAAGTGGACATTCATCTCCTTCTAGCTGTTTAGCCTTGGGACCTATATTTGAAAAAATATTTTAATATTCTCATTTGCATATTTTCATTTATTTGTTCACATACAGAATATTATAATTTTATTTATTATTATTATTTATGTGGCTCCCACTCATGCAAGTTTTTTTTTTGGAAAACTACATTACTTTTGTACTGTGGGTATGAAGACCTATCAAACAGTTCATTTTTTTTTTTCTTCCAGTAAATATTGAACTAATTACATCACCCCTCCCCCTTCCCAAGTAAGCTGACTGATCACCAGATGCCATTTTGTACTTTCATTACACTTTACTGTATGCAAGATTTTTATTGCCACCTTTGCAATGGCATATGTAGAATTGCATGAATTTTGGAAATCAGCATTTTATGAGCAGATGGGAATTACAAAAAAAAACAAAAAAAAAACTAAGGCTCCAAAGCCAGGGTATACTGCATCTGTTAATTCTTTGTGTTCTCTGGCTAGTGTTGTTGTGAGATGAAAAATCTGTTTTTGGAAAGAAAATCTTGTCAATGCCAGTTAAAAAAATCTTGCTAAAGTTGTCTTGTATCCTATATGAGAGGTGAAAAGCTAAATGGCGCTTTAATTGATACAACACGAGAGGTTGAAAAAAAAAAAAAAAAAAGGGAAAAAAAACTACAAATCTTGACAGGTATTTGTATATGATATTATGATTATTACCCCTCATGGGAGTCATTACTCATCAGTGAGCCTATTTAACAAGTCTACTAAATAGTACATGTACTATATTACTGTCATATAGGATTTCAGCATGCTAGTTTGATTAAAACTATACAAAAATTTGCCAGTCTGTTATCGATTTTATATATCACCTTTCTTTGTACGTACATCATATTATGTATGAATTCACAATAGTGAACATAAATTTTTATTATATATCATTTTTATTTTTTTTTTTATAAGAGCCTGTGTAGCTCAGTGGATGTGGCGTTTGCACACCACGGCGCTTGGCCGCACGAAGGAAGATTTGGTTTCGAGTCTAGTCGGCGACTAGAGGAAATTTTTCTAAGCCTTTTTTTGACCGGTTCCCGAGTTAGTCGATCTCTGGCATGGGCAAGCGGGTTTTTCCTCCCGGAAACTCGGGTTTTTCGTCCTGTAAACTCAAGAAAATCGACCGTAGAACCCACATTATTTCAGACATTAAATATATTGTGTTAGGGTTAGGGACCATGAGATGGCGGCACATTTGAGCCGTCTCTCTTCACTGTGTACAGCTTAATTAGTGATAGCTTTGGGCCATCTATCTCTGATTGGTACCAGTGGAGATTGAACTACCCACTCAGTCTCCAAAGTTAGATAGAGCTAAATGGCCTCGCCTACTCCCCATATACGGGAATAAAAAGGCGTTAGCTGATTTTTATTTTTTTTAATCATTTTTATTTCAGTCACTTTTTTTTTTTTTTTTAAATCTAGAAGGAAATGCTATTGATTGGATCTTGCATATCTATCTATGTTAATCTAGGCATAATATAACTAGATGAGGATAGGTGTTAATATATTACATCTAAAATCCTATAATTCTTTAATATCTAGCTTTAGCTTTTATTTCAAATACAAATATATAAAGCAAAATAACATGACTAGCTTTGTTGTTGTTGCACTACTTGAAAGATGCATGTGTATGTGCACTGACAATGGTTTTTTTTTGTATGGATGTTTAATAATATTCTTTTTTACTGGGACTGACTCAAATGATTGGAATATAGGCATAATATGACAAAGGCTTTAGAACTTCATCGGACTTTCAAAGCTGTTGGCATATGAAAGAGCTTGGTTTGGACAGAGAATGGTGGAAGGCTCATCCATGTGAGACTCAACCCATCTTGAGGAAAGAAGTATGACAGTTTAAATGTTCCACTATCTGACGACAACAGCATGTGACAAATATCAAAGTTCTTATCTAAAATAAGATTACAATTAAGTGATTTGAAATAAAATTAAATTTCATTAATTAGATAATGAAATGATGCAATATTATATTAAATTTAATTTAAGATACCTAAATGCCTTGTATATGCATAGTGGAAAGATAAACTAACGCAGATGTGCATTTTGTGAAATACATCTAAAAAGTACAGTAATGTTTTTAAAAACTGCAGTTTGCTTCATAAAACATAGCTGAGAATTATTATTATATGGTATCTTGATGGAAACTCATTGTGAGAGGCCCAAACTAAAGTTTATACACTTACTCATTTACTGTCAGAGTGCTCACAACTAATTCTGGCAATCCATTCCACTCACTTATCACTCCATGCAAATAAAAATCTAGCCTGTACGTCCTTTCTCTCTTTGTCATATATTGAAAATTTCCTTTGTGTCAATTTTGTAAAACCCCTTTAACATCTTATGAGATTCTAATATCTCTTTTCCACCTATTAACTAAATTTTGTACCTATACACCACCAACTCATCCTCATAAGGAGCATTCCACAGATCTTTCATTAGCTTGGTCACTCGTCTCTGAATCTCCTATACCACATCCTGATCTACAAGAAATCCAGGTGACGAAATCTGTGCTTAGTAATCAAGATGCAGCTGTATCATAGCCTTATGAAGTGGGATAATAACTTCCCTATCTTTACTTGTTAGCATGTTTTTCAAAGTCAAGTAATCCTTTGAGCTATTTTACCAACTTCTGCAATATGCCCTCTCAACTTCAAATCTCTGTCTACCATTATCCTCAAGTCCCTAGCCTCATCAATTTCCTGCAATCCATTACTGTCAATGTGATACAGTATGCAACCTTTTCAATCCAAGATGCATAACTGTACATTTTGCAACATTAAAATGGCAATCAATATCCTTTGCCCAAATGCCAATTTATTTAAATCATCCTGCAGGATATCTACATCATCTTTATCAACTATTGAACTCTCTCCAGTTGTGCATCATCATCAGCAAACAATTGAATATCTCCCTTTAAATCTTTCACTATATTATTGATATACAAATTAAAAAGTAATAGCCCTAGTACAGAACCCTGAAGTACGCTACTAGTCACTATAATTCTCCTAGATTCCATTCCACACTGTCAGCCATCCTCTTAATTCCCATTTGCTCCAAATTTTGTAATAGTTTTCCATGGTATTCTGTCAAATGACTTTGCAAAGTCCAGTAGTATCATGGTTTAGCCATTTCCTTTATTCAATTCCACTGTCACTTTATTATAAAATATGAATAAATTACTAAGACAGGACCTACCCTTTACAAAGCTGTTTACTTTACCTTTAACCAACTTTTCCATACTCTAATCACCACTCCTGATATATTAATTAGTCTGTAGTTTGCTACTTCTGTCTTGGAGCCACCTTTACATAAAGGAACTATCTTACCCTCTTTCCACTCCCTTGGAATCTTGACAGAGCAGAGAATTAGATTGAACAATTTAATCAGAGGCAATGCCATTTCTCTTGTACATTCATGTAGTACACAGACTTACATACCATCCAGTCCCATAGCAGTATTCACATTGATATTTTTCAATATGCTGAAAACCTCCTGTTCATCTATTTGACATGCATCTCTGTCACATCAACAACTGCAAAATCTCCACCTGGATGATACACCTCTGCAAAATGCTCACTCAGCAATTCAACTATTTCTTGTGCCTCTGTCACCTTCCTACCATCAGCATTGATTAAAGTCACCCAACCATAGTCATTTTTCCTTTTATTTACTACATAAAAAACGCTTTTGGATTTACTTTGACCTGCTTAGCTAATTTTCTCTCATAATCTGATTTGGCTTTTCTTACCATACCAGTCACTCTTCTTGCTTGCACTTTGTATTGCTCACGAGTATGCTGATCACTTTTTTCTTTATATTCTCTTCACAATGTTTTCTGTTTTTCAGCTCTTGCTTTTTATCTCTGCTATCCACTTAATCCTCACTTGGTTTGTTCTCCTGACCTTGGGTACACAGTCTGATACTGCTTCTCTCAAGCAATCTCTGACCATTTCCCATGTACCACTGACATTCTCAAGTCATGGCATTGCTCAAAGATGCTGCCTAAATGTCATAATTACCAGCTTTATAGTTCAACAAAGCCTTTCTTGATAGAGAATTTCACATATTTAGCACAGGACAAGACTGCATGGTCACTCTCCCCAGTTGGAGGGAGTGTCTACCTCGGTTATGGATAAATCTTTTGATACTATTACCAGATTCAGCACTCTCAAACTCCTGATCCCATCTATAACATGCTGTTTCAGGTAATTATCTCTTATCAACTGTATAAATTCCACTTCCATCTTGCCATGCTCCCTTTCTTCCCAACAATCTATATCCCAATAGTTGAGTTTCCTATAATAATTCTTCAGCCTGCACTCATTGTTCTAATCTACCAATGCGTGACATCCACATCTTCGTGGATCTCCTGATATCTATAGCAGCAACCAACAATGTATTGTGTTCTATTGTCCTCTATCTCACACAAGACAGCCTCAAAAGAACCACTCCCATAGCCCTCTTTAACTTCTAAGTTTGTTGGCTGTAGTTCTTTAGTTCTCATCAGCAATACCCCACTTCCTGTCCTATTCATTCTATCCCTGTAACTATATCATTTTCTGTCAACCAGGGCCCCACTGATGCCTATAAATTTTGGCCAAGTTGAGCTGACCAATGCCAAAAGCCCCCCCCCCCTTTTTTTTCTGATACTTCTGACATTCATGCACATGCATTTCAGCATCACCTTGTGTAATGGCATTACCAGTCCATTTGAATCTGAAACCTGTGAAATTGCATAAATATTTCTGTATACACTAATTTATCCCAGGGGTGACTAGACATATGCATAATAAATTTAGTTTAATCCTTTATCCAAGTTAAGCAAACAAAGTTTGTGCCTGAAGTATCTTCAGAACTGAGGCAACTCGTGGTAAAGGTGGACCAAGCTCTCATCACTACTTGTCTTAGTATCTTCCATAATGCAAAGCACATCTCCTTACGGACATATATAATGCTATGCATTAAGGGAAGGACCACTACCTAGACCGGTTTCAACCTTTATTGAGGTCTTGTCAGTGGGAGCCAGACCCAGAGATGGTGATACTAAGATGGAAGTAATGGAGAAGTCATATATACGAGTTGCCAAAAGGTGTCTCACCTTATTATTAAATTACTCTGGATTTAGAGAAAGATGTTGGAAGTTTTTTCCCACTTGGTTAGACTATAATAAATTTAGTTTAATCCTTTATCCAAGTCTAAGCAAACAAAGTTTGCATATTACCATTACATATTACTGCATATTACCATTCTCAGGACTGAGACAGGTCTGGGTAGTGGCCTTTCCCTTAATGCATAGCATTATACATGTCTGCAAGGAGATCTCCTTGCATTATGGGAGATACTATGACAAGCAGTTATGAGGGCTTGGTCCACCTTTACCACAAGTTGCCTCAGTCCTGAAGATACTTCAGGTGCAAACTTTGTTTGCTTACACTTAGATAAAGGATTAAACTAAATTTATTATAGTCTAACCAAGTGGGGAAAAACTTCCAAGACAGACATATGCATAGTTGCATCTCTCTCTCTCTCTCTCAACATCTCTAGTTTCTCTGGTTTTGCACTTCCAAACTCTCACTAAACAATACTTTCTCCAAATATCTAACTCCACAACCATTCAAATGTAGTCAATCAGGCATATATAAGTCCTTTCATTCATCAAATTCACTTCATACATCTAAAACTGCACAATCTTATCACTGACTCATTACCAATCATGGCCCTTTTACTAAACTCTGTCCTATCAAAAATAGAGATATATTTTCTCATCAAGTATAACACACTATATATATATGAATGAGAAATCTCCTCACAATAATAGTGTTACTGTTTTTTTTTAAAAAAAAAATCTACATAAAAATAGAGAAATCACTAAAATTAAAATCTGTGAAAGCTTACCTGCAGGACAATGAGGAAGTTCATTTTTGGGAATATTAGTGACTCTCTGAAAATCATCATGGCAGGCATTGCAAAAATGAGTTGTTCCAAAACAAAAAAATACAGCCACAGAACAACAGTAACGACATTTATATTCCAGAAAGTCTGTACCATGTTTGGGACACATCTGAAATTAATTGTCTAATTAAGATTACAATTTCTAGATAAAATGCATATGTATAATCAAGTTTCAGTTTATTATTTAAGAGTAAGAATTAGTATTAAATTAAGACAAAATTAAGAGGAATTAAATAAGATACTCTTTTATGATTTAAGATAATAAAAGTTATTATGCAGGCTTCTCCAAGGAATGAAGGACTGGGGGAGGATCTCTTCCAGGTCACACAACACCAATCTAAAATTCCTCCTCCGCCTACCAGGGCTATAAAAATCTACCTTATGTTTAATCTGCAAGATCCCCTTGCATGTTTCCATTATATTTCCGGTCTTACATCTGTTACTGAAATTTTGAATACCACATTCCCTCAGTCTGTTCTAATATGTACAATTGTATATAACTGTATATCATCTTAGTGTTGTCACCTCATCTCCACTTAACCTAGGAGACCAAATGGTCTCCTAGGTTAAGCTAAAGACCAAATGGCTGAGGTAGTTAACTACCTCAGCCATTTGGTCTTTAAACTTGAATTCTATAGACCTTTACCCTCCCTGATCTCTATGTTCCTTGACCACTGTAGCACACTATTAATATAATACTCTGCCTCCAACAACCTCAGTCTAAAATGCATGACCCTGTTAACAATGAACTGACATTCATTTGCCCAAAGAACCAATTTGTTCAGATTAGCCTGCAAGGATTCTGTATCAAAAATGTCCCTTGTCAACTTTCCTAACTTTGTATCATCATCAGCAATAAATGTATATCATTGTCTAGATCAGGGGTCAGCAAACCTTTTTCTGAAAAGGGACAGTACATCTCACAAGCCAAGAGATAAAATAGTGGATGTTATGTACTTGAGATTAAAAAAAAAAGTGTGACTTTTGTTTTCTTTTTTTAAATTAACAATTACATACAGACAGATTTTGGGACAGTAGTATTCTCAGTCAATTATGATGACCGTAACAAGATTTTACAACTGGTTACATATTTGATTATAAACAAATGTGTAACCAATGTTCACCGATGTAAACTCATGAGATGTGTGACTAAGAAATGTGTGGCACCCAAAACACTGTCGAGCACTGTGAGTGTGAGCAGCAATGAGAGTGCAATATAATCTGCTGCCAACTACACATGCAGTGCAAAAATGATAATACACATATCAATGGACATGGCCATGTCACATTAACAACATTCTAAGAATACTGAAATAGCAGTTTCATTATTTTGTCATAAAATTCATTTAAAAAACCATACTTAGCATATGAGCTGTAAAATAATAGCCAACAGGCCACATCAAGCATGTGGGACATAGTCTAGCAAGCCCTGGTCAAGACTGATCCCAATATCATTAATATACAAGTTGACAATGGACTAAGTACAAATTTCTTGTATTCTCTTAAACTCAGCACCATCATATTGGTTTAATGAAGTATTAACAGCACTAGGAAAGGATTAAAAACTATTTTAATTCTTCCAATATTTTGTCTCAGCTACTGGGATATCTTCAGTACAAACTAACACTTATAATACACAGACACACAAAGGCAACACAATACTAAATGAAACATAGATATAACACTAAATTCCTATCTAGGTGGAGAACTCTCTATAGGCATTTTTTTTTTTTTTTAATCTCAAAAGGCCACAAGACCTATAGCACATTAGTGCTATGTGTAGGCAAGAGGAATAGAGGAATCTGTTCACATTTTGCTTAAACAGCTGAGGGTTGTAATCTTTGGGGAAGGCAGAGTGGGAGAGGCCATTCCAAAGGACAGAAGTAAATGGAAAGAGGAGGCAGTGAAGTTGGTTCAGTGAGTTTCAAGATGGACTGTAAAAGGATGTTGGTTAGCAGTCACTCTTTTAATGATTTTGAAGGAGAGTGAAGGAATAATAGTGGCCAATTCAGCAGATCATTGTCCATGAAAGTATCTGTAGAACAGGCACAAGACAGAAACTGAATGTGTGTGTGTGTGTGTGTGTGTGTGTGTGTGTGTGTGTGTGTGTGTGTGTGTGTGTGTGTGTGTGTGTGTGTGTGTGTGAGAGAGAGAGAGAGAGAATGATCATTAATTAGCCAAATGGCCCTCTTCTGGATAGAATTGAGCAATCTTAGAGAGGATTTTGGTATACCAGCCCAAATATGAGAGCATTCCATGACTGGAAAGATTTGGGATTTGCGTAGAGTTAGTAGCTGTGAAGGTGCAAAGTAGTGCCTTGTGCAAAAAAGTGCACAAGTTTTTTGGCAGTTGCAGAAGCTAGAATAGGCACAAGGCAGAAACTGAATGTGTGTGTGTGAGAGAGAGAGAAGGATCATTAATTAGCCAAATGGCCCTCTTCAGGATAGAATTGAGCAATCTTAGAGAGGATTTTGGTATACCAGCCCAAATATGAGAGTATTCTATGGCTGGGAAGATTTGCGATTTGCGTAGAGTTAGTAGCTGTGAAAGTGCAAAGTAGTGCCTTGTGCAAAAAAGTGCACCAAGTTTTTTTGGCAGTTGCAGAAACTATTAGTTGAAATGTGGTTGTGCTAGCAAAGATCAGAGGTGCAGGCATTCCAAAAAGAGAAATCTGATCATATGTGGATATCTCAGTATTACTGAAGGTAAGGGAGAGGGATGTGATATCTTTCTTGTGATAGATCAGAAATGTGGGACATAGATCAGAGAGGAATGAGTGTTGTTGGCATTTAAGTTTACAAGGTTGTTCTTGTCCCATTGGGATAAAGTTAGGGGGATCTGAATTCAATTCACTGGTTGTTAAGAGGTGCAGGCATTCCAAAAAGAGAAATCTGATCATGTGTGGATATCTCAGTATTACTGAAGGTAAGCGGGAGGGATGTGATATCTTTCTTGTGATAGACCAGGCATGTGGGACATAGATCAGAGAGGAATGAGTGTTGCTGGCATTGAAGTTTACAAAGTTGTTCTTGTCCCATTGGGATAAAGTTAGAGAGATCTGAATTCAAGTCACTGGTCGTGGTAGATCTTGAGTACTACAAGGTTTTTCAAATGAAAAAGAGAAATGGAGTGTACTGTCATCGGCAAAGCTATGAATAGGATTGTAAGTCTGTGAAAGGAAGTTATTTATACACAAGAGGAAGAGAGTGGGTAAAAGAACAGAACCCTGGGTACTCCTGCATTGGTGGGGAAATCTGAGGAGAGGAAACTGTCCACCATGACACGTAGTGAGAGACCAGTGAGAAAGTTGGCGATCCAGTTGCAGAGTGTAGAAGGCAGACCAAAGGATGGCAGTTTGTTAAGTAGGTCCCTGCACCAAACCTGGTTAAATGCCTTTGATATGTCGAGGGCAACTATGTGGGTTACTCCAAATTTTTCCAAGGCTTGAGGCCATTGGTGTAGGTGAAAGCAAGAAGATTAGCCAGAGATTGCATGTGGTACAATCCATACTGCTGGTCACTGATTAGTTGATATGTCTCTAGGTGGTTCACGAGTTGGTTGTTGATTACCAAAGAACAACCAACGGTTGTTTGTTGGTTGATTTTTAGCACCTTTCTTTGGATGGGCTAGATGTGGGTCTGTTTTCAAGTTATAGGATTGATGCTAGTTGAATAGGATAGATTGAAGATGTGATACAGAATAGATTTTTAACACAATAGGTGAGATACCATCAGGACCAGATGCCTTGTTTGTGTTCAGATTATAAAGGATTCCTTGGATTTCTTTTTGTTGGAAAACTATTAGTGACATGAAGGCAGAGCCATTCTTGGTGGAGTGGAGAGAACTTTGTCCATGTCATCAATGCAGGAATTGGAAGAGAAGAGTAATTCCAGTAAGTTGGCCTTGTCTCTAGATGAGGTAACTACACCACCATCTGAATGTGAGCATGGTAGAAACCTGGGTGGACAAAATTGCTCCCAATGGTCTTGGAAAGGGACCAGAAGGAGTGATTGCCATTTGGGCAGGAAAGGTAAGTTTGTAACATTTAGCCCTTTCAAAGTCGGCTTTGAATTTGGTGATTCTTTTACAACTGTTGCAGGCTGCAGTATAGGCAGAGTGAGCAGCTGGAGTTTTGGTCTTGAGCCATTTGTGGTAAGCAGAGGTTTTTTCCTTCACAGCATTTTTTGAGAACCAAGGCTTGGATGGTGGTTGAAAATTTGGAGTGGAATAAGGGATGAAAGCCTTCATTCCTGTGAAGAATGAAGTCATTCCTCACAGGAGTTATTCAGTCTGAGCAGGTGTTTGAATCAGAAGAACTGAAGCAGTAGTTGGACCATGGGAAGGAGGAATAAAAGTCACAGAGGTCTTCCCGGTTAGCACCCTTCTAGTGTCAAAGGATAGGAGACTGTGAACTGGTGGGTGAAGGTTGTTCTGCAGCAAAAGAAATTTATTTGAGGTTGTGATCCGAGTTGCCAAGAGGAGAACTGACAACCACTGTATACTTGGAAGGGAAGCTTATTAGGAAGGTCAAGTGTGTTGGCAAATTGGAGGGGTGGTCACTGTTGGGGTGTTTTTCCTGCAGAAAGTCCAGCTTTAGAGAGAGAAATATAGTTGAAGAGGTCCGAGTGGCTGATGTAGTTTGGAGAGCATATGAAAAGCATAGGTTGATTTGGTAGGAAAATTTTGAGCCAAAGCAGATCAAATAGTGGGGATTTTCAGACTCTGATGAATGCACAGTTCTACCCTTGTGGCAAAAAGAACTGTGTAATGTGTAGTTTGGGCAGTTGATGTGGGCAATGGCTGTTGGGGTTGCTAGTTGAGGGGTTTTGATAGGAACAGTATTTTGGTTTAGATGAATCTAGATGGTGGTGCACATTGTTTATATTGCTGTTTAGGCCACAGATTTGGGTGAAGTGAATGTGGAAACTTTTTTTTTTTTTTTTTGGTAAGAATTAATTTTGGTAGGTTGTTTGATTGTATTTCTTTTTTTTTTTAATGATTTTTTTGTTTATTAAAGTTTTTTGAACTATGACCTCACTATTGAGGTATGTCAACTGCAGAAAGTCAAGCTTTAGAGAGAAATAGGGAGAGAGCATATGGGATCTCTGAGGATTTTTTTTTTATGTTGCTCCCATACATGAGAAGTTGAGAGACCTATAAACACATCAGTGTCATGTGCGGGGTGCAGACAAGGACTGTGATAGAAGTGTTTTTTTTTTTTTTTTTTTTTTTTTTTTTTAAGAGTTGCAGGTTGTAGTTGTTTGGGAATAATTTACAAAGAAGGCTGTTCCAGAGGTGGATAGAATAAAAGCCTAAGAGGAGAAGCAGGTTCAGTGTGTTTGAAGTTGCTCAATAAAAGGATGCTGCTCTAGTATTAACTGGCACAACAGAAAGTGGAGAAATGATAGTTGCCAACTCATTGGAACAGTGACCATGGAAATACCTGAAGAATAGGCATAGTGCTGAAACTGCATCTGTGAGATAGAGGTTGAAGTGAATCTGTAACAGAGGGATTATCTATGAGCCTTATTGCTCACTCTGGACAGCATTAAGAATTTTAAGGCAAGTTTTAGGTGCATCATCCCAAACATGTTAGCGGTATTCTAAGCATGAGTGCATTTGAGATTTGTATATAGTTAAGATTTGGTTGGATGTAACATAGCCTCTTGAATGTCTACTTTCTTGGGTGCTGAAGAGGCTATTGATCTGATGTATTTATGCCAGGAGAGACTGGAGGTAAACTTTAGTCCAAGTAGAGAGAGAGATCTGATCTTATTGGGTGACTTACATATTACTTGTGGATAAGGATAGGTATGAGCTGAAAATTCTTTGCAAGAGAAAAGGCAACACTGTTGAAATTTTTTTTTTACTTGATTATACTATAAAGAGCCAAGAAATTATATTCTTGGTTTAATCCTTTATCCAAGTGTAAGCAAACAAAGTTTACACGTGAAGTAACTTCACAACTGGGCTAGTTGTATATAGAGGCTAATGACTTCACATCACTTGCCTTAGTATCTCATAATGCAAAGCACATATCCTTATGGACATGTATATATTTTTATTTTATTATTATAGTATAACCAAGTGAAAAAACTTTCAACATCTATCTCTAATCCAGAGTAATGAGGTATGACACCTTTTGACTACTTGTATATGGAAATATGACTTCTGCATTAGTATCACTTTTGGGTCTGGCTCCCACTGATGAGACCTCAATAAAGGTCAAACCAGTCTGGATAGTGACCCTTCTCATAATGCATAGCATTATACATGTCCATAAGGATATGTGCTTTGCATTATGGGATACTAAGGCAAGTGATGTGAAGTCATTAGCCTCTATATACAAGTAGCCCAGTTGTGAAGTTACTTCATGCACAAACTTTGTTTGCTTACACTTCGATAAAAGATTAAACCAAGCATATAATTTCTTGGCCTTTTTAATTTAAGGCAACACTGTATTTTGGTGGTATTGAACATGACAAGGTTGTCCTCGCCCCACTGAAGGATAGTACATAGATCAATGTTTAAGGCATTAATTGCAGATGGTCTTGTAGCCTGGGATGTCAGTGTACTGCATGGTTTTTCAAATGAATAGGATGAGTGGAGAGTACTAACATACGCAAAGCTGTGGATAGGAGGGAGCCATCTACCTTGACTCACAGACAACAACCAGAGAGAAAGCTTGCTACCCAATTAGAGGGTGGCAGGGAGACCAAAGGATGCAAAGGATGTGACAGATTGATGCGACACATGGTTAAAGGATCTGAAAATGTCAACGGCAACAGCCCAAGTTTCACCAAACCTTTCCATGGCACGTGTCCAGTGATGGGTGATGTAAACTACCATTAATCAGTGATCACCAGTACAGATTCTGTCATTCAAGATCCGCAGCTGACTAATTTGTAGGCGTCTAAGCAGTGGAGGAATTGGCTATTGATGACTTTCTCCATTATTTTGGAGCAGACAGAGGTGATATCAGTTGGGCATTAGTTTGATAGTACACTGCTATTGTCCTTTTTTGGAATAGGATGGATATGAGCTAGCTTCTAATTATTAGGATAAGTAACAGATATGTATAATAAATTGTAGAGATGATGCAGGACAGATGTGAGCACTAGAGCACAAGTTTAAGAATAACTGGAGAGAGGCCATCAGGGCCAGAAGACTTTTTAGTGTCCAAGTTTAGTTTTCTGATGACTTTTTGTTGAAAAACTACAGGAGGTATATGGTGCTTGGATTCTAGTAAGGTAGGAGGTGATGTCCCTTGGTTATCTATGCATGAATTAGAGGAAAAGAGTGATGCCAGGAGGTCAGCTTTATCTTTGGATGAAGTAACAATGGTGCCATCCAGATAAGAGAGGTGGAAGTGTAGGAGAGCAGAAGTTGCATCCAATGACCTTAGCAAGGGACCAGAAGGTGCAGCTACACTTTGGATAGGAGGCCAGTTTTCTGCTGGTGGCCTTTATGAAATTGGATTTGGATCTACTGATGACTGATTTGCATATGTTGTGTGCTTTGGTATAGGCAGAGTATGAAGCTGGTGTTCTTGATGCGAGCCACATGAGTTAAGCTGAATTTTTTTTAAACTGCTTTAATACACTTTCAGTTGAACCAGGGCTTGGAAAGTGGATGAGGATTATGGGTTGAATGAGGGATGGTCTTCATGCCAGTGGGAATATTTCTGTAACTCGTTCGTAGCAGTGTTAGGGTCAGATGAGCAAAAGCAGTAGTCAGCTCAAGGAAAGGAGTAGAAATGGAACCAATTGGTTCCATTGTAGTGCCAAAGGATGTGAGTTCAGGAGTTGTTGAAGGAGGGCATGTTCTGTGAGAGGGGCAACTTGTACAAGATTGTGGTCTGAGTTGCTGAGAGGATTACAGAGGATTCTGTCAGATTGCATCAAATTATGATTCTTTTTTTTCACAAAGTCACAGGTGCCAAGTGACTTTGTGAAATCTCACATAGCCTGCCAGAGAATGACTAATTTAGAATTCACCGGTTTTGACCTTCTCTGGCTCAAGACTTCCTTGTCCCATATAGTAACATTCATTTGTTGCATTTACCAGTCTCCAAACATTAATAACCACTCATACCTCCACATCACTATTTGGATAGCAGCAATCCAGCTATTCAAATAGTAAGGTCATCTTTCTGGGCAACCTTAACATTCACAATTCCAACTGGCTCCTCTATTCAAACATTAACAACCAAGCTGGATGAGAAGCATAAGTCTTTGCTATGAGTAATGACCTAAAACAAATCATACATCTACCTATTTGAATACTACATTGATAACCCTCTTCACTCTCCAAGTACTCTGGATCTCTTTTTCACCAGTTCTCCTTCCAGATACAACATAGAAGTCATTTCTCATCACAGCAACTCGGATCACAATCTTGTAGAAATCTCTTTCTTTCTTTTAAGGTTACATGATGGTCAACATTCATAGTGAATAATTTATGGACACAACAGAGAGGAATTGTACAAGTCTCCTCTCTCACATACCACCCCTCCTTCAACAGCTCTCAACCTCACATCCTTGGGATTTTGAAGGAGCCAATTGGGATGACCTCTGGAATTTCTACTCCTCCTCCTTTCCTTGGTCCAACTACTGCTTTCACCCATCTGATCCTAACACCTGCTACAAACAAGTCAAGAAATATTATTCTCACTGGCATGAAGACCATTTCTCATTCAACCCATAATCCTCATCTACTTTCCAAGCCCTGGGAAACTTGTGAGTGATGGTGAACATCATTCATGTTTGTGTTAATGCCATGGATGTGAAAGGAGTTTTTAGTGAAGAGATTCTGGATTTGTTTGTATGTTGTAACTGGTCGTGATCTAGCTTTTTTTTTTTTTTTTTAATTGGATTTAAGAGACAGATTCACTTTTGTCACAGTGTCATTGTTTATATGAGTCTTCATAAATCGGATCATAATGAGATGGAAGGATATAGTGGAGAGTGCAGTGAGAGAGAGGATAGATTTTGGACATGACATCCATACAGAGAGAAACCAGTCTCTGTGCCATGACATGGCCTTGACAGTGCTCCCACACATTCTACCAAGCACAATGGTAGAGTATATGGCAGCAGGGATTATGCACCAGTTGACCGGGAAGCTTCCTGACTTGTTACCAACAGGTTTGGGGGCCCTGTGCACTAACTGGTAGCTGGCCTGCGGTACCATTATTTTAACTGATGTACCCTCTAAATGGAGGAGGTTATGAATCTTTAAGTTTGTTTGTTATGGCCTTGAAGGGTATCACATTTCATAGAGTAGAGAAGAGAAGGAACTCCCCACCCCCCCTTCTCTTCTCTGTAGGGGGGGGGGAGAGAACTGGAATCCTTGCTCTGGAGACCAAATATGGCATTTGCCATTTCAGACTTCCATTAAACTGGGTGGTGGTATTTCATTGGGCAATGAAAAACATCTACCACCTAGTGTCTAGCTGGCATTTCCTCTAACTAGGAAAGTATCCCTTTGTAGTGAGAATCTTGCTGGTTTCACCACAGCCCCCCTTTGTGAAAACAGGCTATACTGTGGGAAGGCAGGGTTTGACTTGACAGAGTGAGGCTGTATATTGCACATCCCTTCCCATTAGTGGCCAAAAAGTAATGTTTCTCAAATTCTGGGAAGTTTCTTGTATCCATGTTTATTTAAATTTGGTTTATTTCTGAACACAGCTGCGGATCCCATGGATGCAAGAAACTTCTCAAAATCCGGGAAACATTAATCCTCAGAGATCCCCAATTTACAACCTATGCTTCCCACAAATGTCCATAGAGAGGGTACCCAACCTAGATAGGACTTTTTATATCCACTTGTTTCATTAAGTATTGTGTGTGTGTGTGTTACAAGTGGTAGTTCGTACTCCTTGAAGATGCCATAGTGACAGATGAAATATTGGAAGAATTAAAATAATTTTTAATCCTTTTCCAGTGCTATTAATACTTCATTAAATCTCCAACACAAAGTCCTTCCAGTATTTAAGCCTTAACACACAGACTCAGGACCCCTATACATTAATCTCTGATTCTGGTGTTTAGACTAATTATTACTATCATTATACTTATAATTATTCATTGGGCTCACCTTCTAAGGACTCACAGAGAGAGAGAGAGCTCATTTAGACACTCATACTTAAATACCTATCATCTCTCTCCTCGAACACATTTACTGAAGATATATGCAACTCACAATGTGGGTAGTCTACTCTACACACTCCATGAAAAAAACCTGAGCCTCACATGCTTCCTTACAATATCCACTTAGTCAGATTCCAGAGATGATTCCAAGTTCTACCCCCACCATAAGCTGCAAAACCTCACTTGTGTCAATACTATAAGATACTTTTCTAATTTGTATGTATCCTGTCTTCTGTCTGTTCTTCAATGCTTGAAGAGCATTCCTTCAACCTGTCCTCATATACATAATTCCTTATGCTTGTTATCATCTTGGTTACTTGTCACTTATCTTTTTCAACTGCTCCCCATTTCCTTGGAATCCAGGTGACCATATATGCACATAGTAATCCACACATGGTCTTATCAAAGGCCTTGTAAAATGGGAGAATAATTTTGTTATTCCTACAAGTGTTTTCTCTTTAATAATATTGTTATCTGACATGACTTAACCACTTTAGCAACATGACTTTTAAACTTTAACTCCCAGTGCACAATAATTACCTAGTTTCAAGCATCACTGATTACTTGCAACAAATTAATATAATACTTTGCCTGTAATATCTTCCTTCCAAAACACGTATGTTTATGCTTGGCAACAATATTGAATTCACATTCACTGTCATTTGCTCATATAACTAATATGTTCAAATCAGTCTGCAGGGATTCCATATCAGCCACATTCCTTCTCACGCTTCCTAATTTAGCAGCACCAGCAAATAACTGAATATTACACTGAAAACTCTCCCCAGTATCATTTACATATGTTAAATAACAATGGCCCAAGTACAGAACTCCATGGTACACTTTTGGTCATCTTCTTCCTCACAGACTGAACAGCACAACACATCACTTTCTGATACTTGTCAGTCAGCCACTCTCCAAATTCATGTCACAAGCTCATTTTGCAGACTCATTCCTTGGAGCTTATATAAAACCCTTCAATGTGGAATCCTCTCAAATTCCTTGGGAAAATACACTAGTATCGAAACTAGTTGTGCATTCAAGTAATAGTTTTTTCTATTTTGGTACCTCTCAGCTTCTAGTCATTAAATTTCTTCAACACACACACATATATAATGATTATTAATGATAGCTATTTCATGTGTATACATGTCAGTCAGCCACTCTCTAATTCATGTCACAAACCCATCCCCTTGGAGCTTAACTACTCTCCTATATGGAATCCTGTCAAATCCCTAATAGTTTTCTACCATCTGCATTCACTAATATTATTCTTCCATGGTCATTTCTCCTTTTGCTCATTACTTAGCAATAAAATTCTTTCAGATTTCCTTTGGCCTGTTTGGCTAACTCTTTTCCTTTATCTAATTTTACTTTCCTCACTATGGCTGTCACTCTCCTATACACTGATTGGCACTCATATTTGTAATTTTAGAAATGAGATGACAATGCAGATGATATATAACAACTAAAATAAAGTAATTATTATTTCTGATATATTGCCAAAGTAAAATCAGCATTATCAGGGAGCAGTATAGAAGTAATGTTGCATGCATGTAGGCACTACATGAGTGAGAAAAAACTAATGTGAAGAAACAAGTCTTAAATTGTTCCCCCCCTCCCCCAAGTGGGCTTAATTTGGTATGCTTGGCAGTTGGGGTAGATTGATGGTCTGAAAATAAGTATTTTCCATACTTCAGCTAGTTCATCCAACCTTATTAAGTAAGACTGTTTTTTAGGGTAAAGGGAGATTTAAGGAACAGTCTTTCATATTGTATGTGCTTATGTGAAGTAAGGTGGCAGGTATACTAGGTAAGGTCTGTATGTCTTTGAGTTCAGGGTTTTGAATGTCTGCTGGTGCTTTGGAGTAAGTCGGCATAAACATGTGATCCTCCTTTTATCATTTTTAAAAGTGATTTCCCACTTACATTTCGCAAGGGAAATCATAGCAGCAATTCTCAAAAGGATTAATTATCACAAAGAAACCTGTAATAGCGTATGGGATTGCCGAAGCCAAATGGAGAACACATCATCAATGTATCTTAGTCAGAGAGAAGGGTTGAAAACAGCAGTATCAAGAGCAGGGTTTTCAAAAAAAATACTCTATATAGAAAGTGGTAGAGTAGGAGGAGGGCCCATGGCCGTACCCATGGTTCTCTTCCAAGTGACTGAAGAAAAAAAAAAAAATACTCAAACACAAATATGAAATTGAAAAAAACTTTTTTTTTTTTTTTGAATCTTCTGAATAGCAGCAGATTTTAAAAAAAATCAACCTAATCACAAATGTTAGGAAGTTTAACATACGGGAAACATCAATTCTTAGACCTCCTGCACAACAGAAAAAAGCTAGCTACCAGCAACCATATAAGGCATCCATCCTTATTAGGACTTTAGGCTGCTAATCTAATATCTTGTACTTATTTTTTGTGTGTGTTATTACAATTTTTATATTGTATTCCTGGAGATGTCTCTGTGACAGAGATAAAATATTGGAGCTATTAAACTTGTGCTTTATTTATATAACAGTGATTTGGTTTATTTTTTTCATACATAATGTTTGATTTATAATTGACTGTTCCCAAAGTGCAAACCTTCACATGTTTACGCTGCGACATTGATATTGTTACCCTTAATAAAATTAGTGGAGGAAACTAACAATCGCCTCTTTTCTCTACATACATTAATATACATCTATAAAATACATTAATTGTTTTTATATATATATACATACACACACACTATTATATAAATTAATATATATAAATATGCACAAATTATATGATATATAATTATTAGATATATTAGCTATTATATGCCAGTCTTATCACATCACTAACAATTTAAAGCTATACTTCCAAATTACCTGTGCTCTCGATACATCTGAACATGCTCCACAAACTAATTCTGTTGGATCATAATCATCTCCTTGCCCTGCTTCTGCATCACAACGAGCTTCTCCTCCATAATATGCCTGCAAATATCCAAACAGTCTTTGATACTGATATAAACAAAACTACCTGCAGAGGTGATGAGCATTTACCAATGCTACTGACTTGAAAAATTAGAAGAAATATTTATAGTCTATTCTGATTTTAATCACATTGTTCCAAAATTTTCAAGCTCATCAATTTTTTTCATCTGTGAGATGAAAAAAATTGATATCATCATTGTTTGCTATGACAATCTCAGCATATGTTAATTCAACTCATGAGGCTGGTGCACTGACCTCAAATATTAATACTTTGGTTGACTTGATAAAACATTAAATCTAGAAATGATGTCAGGACCAAATTACTTCAATGAATAATGATTTATTCTTATTACTAATGATCTTTCTAATGCTTTATGCATATCAAAGAAATCTAAAGGTCAGTAACTAGAAACAAGCAAATTTATTAATAAAAGCATTAAATACTCTGCAGAGTGCTTGATATTTTAGATGACATATTGACTTAATAGCACACAGTTAAGTTTCACAATTGCTAATGGCTGCAATAGAGAAAGTATTTACATTAAAAAAAATAATTTACAGCATCTGTGAAGTTTCATAAAAGATGCTTCCATTATTCTGGATAATAAGGAAACTCAATTGCAAAGACAAATGATGCCATACAATAAACAGTCTAATGCACAAGAATTCAACTGGTATCTTCAGGAGTTCCTTCCAACAGCAGCAAACCTGAATGGATACTACAATATCTCCCCTCCACACACACACACAAAGTGTTTGTTCCTGAGACTTTTAAGGTGACTGTACGTAAGGAAAGGCTTAGGTTCCATTGATTATTCATAATAGAGTTTTATGGTATAAACAACACCAAAAGAGGAAAAAATACATTTATTAAACATTAATATTTCACTGGTTGTCTACCCAGCATCCTCAGAACACTATTATAACTATGACAAGCACACAGCACTGAACTAAATAAATTTGGAAAAACGATTCATTTCAGTTAACCAACATGATAACTATTAGGTTAATTTGGAGAAGTCAGGCTATCAAGTCTCAAAATAAGTCTCACAGATCTTTAGTAAATTAATGCAACCATACTTCTTCAGGTTTGGAGAGTGTTTCATATGATTAATGCTGATTCTGAAAATAGTCTCTCAGACCTATAATGACTGCTAATGTAGTATTCATATTTTCCTCCATCTAATCCTATGTGAAAGAGTATCCCAAGCATGGTGTGCCAATCCTAACTTGCCATACATATGAACATGAATGTAATTTTTGTGTTCTTCATGGTGGATGTTAACTGATCTACCAGTCTCTCCAAAGTAAGCCAAACTGCAAGCACAAGGAACTTTATACAGTACACTCCAGGATGTGCAAGAGGATGAAGTTGATCTTTAGAAGAACAGATGGTAATTTTTTTTCTAATATACCTTTAATATGTGGGATGAGAATGGGTTTGGTGTCATCTTACGTGATGGTTACAGGAGGAATGTTCATTTGCATACGCTATTCTATAGAAGTTGTAGCTACTGGTGTTGAAAAAGTTCCCCAAGTCAGTTTGGACTGTGTCAAAAGGCTAAAAAAGGTGTTGAAAAAGTTCCCCAAGTCAGTTTGGACTGTGTCATTTGGACAAATAGCCCTGGCTGATGAGTATATGTTTTGAGGAGGCGTACTGTTGGGAAGGGTGTTAGTGTGACTGCTTATGTAAATTCCTTCCTGTATAAGTGGGTTTTCTTGAATTGGAAAAGGATAATAAGCCATTAGGGAGTTGTGTTGCTAGTGTATCTTGAAAGGGAAGACAATTATTACAAATGTGCTAAAAATGTATCCTACATGTCTAGACTATGAGGACAAATAGCAAGCACATCATCAAGATAGTGCATCGAAACCATTGGTTTAAGTGAAGTTGTGCTGAGTGCTTGGTTTTCAAAATATACAAAAGTTAGCCTGGGGGGGGGGGAACCTTTGCATTCCTATCCACTGTTTGTATATTTTTTTCCTTTCCATAAAAAATAACCTGAATACATGGTGTATATGAATAGTTCAGTTATTATGTCTGTGGAGAAATGTGGCTTAATGAGGTCAAGGGCATTTTACAAAGGTACATTAATGAATAGTGAAGTAATATCTAAACTGACCATGTGTTAGAATCTGCCAAGGTTAGATCTTTTTATTGTTTCAAAGTGCAATTTTTAATAGAGAGAGAGAGAGTTGTCTGTGAAGAAAGAAAGTGATTTGGATAAATGTTTGGATAAACTCGCAGCAAGCAAATTATATATTGTTAATATCAAAAATACAGTAAAGGTTATTGGGTGATGGATTTGCTCTGCTTTCCAACCAAAAGCCAAATTAGATCTTACTAATATAAAATTTTTAATTTACAATAAAAGAGTAATTAAAAAAAAACATACCTTATGTATTTTTACAAGGTTGGGATGACAAGATATTTGGAGCCAAACTTAACTGAATGAAATGTACAATAAGAGAAAGGTGTTGAGAATTAAGCTCAATTATGTAAACTTGAATATATGTATATATTCAATAGCTAAAAATGAAACAAAGCTGGTAAACAAAGAAGATAATGAATCAAATGAATTATAGATTTTGAAAGATTAACAATTAAAGGGTTAGATAATTTTGAAAACTGAAAATTAAAGAACAAAACTAGTAAAGGATATACAAGACCAACAATATGATGGTGTGCTGACCATTTTGTGGGAGTTGTCAGATGAGATCAAAAGTGACTATGAGCTTACCATGTGGTTTAAGATTATGTATTGAGGAGTTTGGTTGGTTGCTTCAGAAATAATGAGGAGTTTAGGGGGGTTTACAATTAATGGAAAGTAATTTTTTTTTAACGGTCAAGAAGGTGAGGTGGCATCCAGATTCTTATCACTAAATTCATAGCAACATTTTTTTTTTTTTTTTTTTTTTTTGAAGTCAGTAATGGTAAGGTGTGTTTTTGTTTGCATTTCATTTTTAGTGGTGAAATGAAATGCAAACAAAAACACACCTGGATAAAGTATGAAACCAAGAATATAATTTCTTGATAAAGTAGGGATATCTCCAAAATCTATCCCAAACTTTGTTCTTTTTTTTTTGATACTTAGGACTGTGGATGAAATATCATTCACCTCAGGGTTCCACCATGGGTTTGGATAGAAATCATGATGATGTTTTTCGAACTGCAGCTGTTGCTGCCTGGGCAATACAATTTATTGCATAATTACTGTTTTCTGACTGCTTCCAGCATAAAATTTTCAAGATGGAAAAAAGTATTCCAGCAAGCCTCATCAATTTTCCACATGGGAATCTTTGACATCCCACACTAGTGGAAGAATGTCTGAGGTAGTAGATTGTAAGATCTGTTGCAGAATATGAGAAGGTAGGCATATAATAGAATGAACTGTGTTCATTATTAAGAAGAAAGAAGTTGTTATTGTCCAGCATGTGTTTAACAATCCAGTTTCATCCATTCATGTTGGCACTGTTGCAAAGTGTTCTTGTGGATAGGCTTATACGTTGGTAACACGACTATTAAATTATTTAAGGAATTTACACCGTATACTGGAACATTAATTAAAAGAAATTTTCATAAGAAACTTTCCAAACCTCAACAAATTTGGGTGCATGAGACTGCCCCAAATTTGGGAAGCTTACATCTTGAGAACTTCAGCCCAACAGCAAGACAACCCAATATAGCCCACTAGGGGGCACCTTTAGGACTCTAGGAACAACAGTAGTTTTCTCTCTTCTGCCTCATTTGCTTTTTGTAGTGCCTGCATGCATGTGTCATAGTTGTATGTTCCCATGAAGATGGCAATGTGGCATTGCCAAAATATAGGAGGTATTTATTAAAGTTTCTCTTAATTAATATTCCAATATATGTTGTAAATTCCTTAAATAATTTAATAGTCATGTTGCATTGTATCCATTAACATCATCCATATGAAGTATCAAAGGCTGAGACAGTTGCAATATGAGATTATCAAAGTCAATCTGAGTTAACTCAGAACCAGGTGGTAAATAAATGTAACTAACTGTAATAACAAATTCCACCGGGAGATAGATGACTACCACTTCCAGAATGGTGTGGAGCCAAAGGCACTGAAAAGCATTATTGTCCATAATGATAGCAACTCCTCCATATAGCAGGTTCATCTCCATTTCTGTCCTTATAACAGTGAAATGCCTGAAGGTGGGTCCTCACTGGGTTTTAAATATGTCTCCTGAAGACAGAAACCAGTTTATGCTGTGGAAGGACCTTGAATTCATTGATAATTTGGCAGAATCCATGACAGTATTACTGAAAGAATTTTCCTATTCTTTTGGCTTTGAAGACATCTGATTTCTGAGAGGTTGAGGACATACCTTTCTCTGGCTTGTTTGTCAACTGATTTTGGGAGGTATGAATGACAGGTCTGATATGTCAGGGTCAGTTCTTATGTTTAATTTATATTTAGTGGATACAAAAGTATCCATTTCTGTTGTGGGGGTGTTGTTAGGTGTTTTTTCGATGTTTTGCATGATGCCCTTGATATAGTTTTCTTGATAAATGGGTTGTCATTCAGTAGCATGAGTCTTGGAATTGTTTCAGGAGTGAGATGACAACCAGTTGGGTGACTAATGAGCTTCAGAGAAAAATACTCACAATCACTAGTTTCATGTAGTGCTGCAGATGGTAGGATATATATATATATATATATATATATATATATATATATATATATATATATATATACACACACACATGCACAGGTTTGTGTTGCTTTTGATATTTTTAAACTGCCACCTTCTCAGCATAAGATGATTTCAGTTTCTTTTTTACTTCTTGATGAGATATTTCGTTCAGTTATTATTATTTTGGTAACCTCCATGGAGTCAACAGACTCACTGTGGGAGACCAACAACAACATGTCTATCATAACGAGCTTTGAAGTTATTTACACTACCTGCACTCACAACGCACTCTACTCACCAACAACTCTCCACATAAAAAATCTACTCCTCACACCCTTCTTCACATATATTTATACAACTTCCAGGTATTGCCTCTCATTCTTCCCATCTTAACATCCATTCTTTTTATAATTTCTACTGTATTAATCTGATAGAATCCCCTTAACTAACTTGAAGGTCTCTATCATATCTCCTTTTTTCCTCCTATCCACCAACCTCTGTAATCTGCATTCTCTCAAATGCTCTTCACCAACACTCCAAAGTCCTGATATCACTTTGGTTACTTATCTTTAGACACTCTCCAGTGTTTCCTCATCACAATGAAAACTAGGTGACCAAATCTGAGCACAATAGTCCATATATGGTCTAACCAATGCCTTATATAGAGGCACCACCACTTCCTTATCCCTACATGTCAATGTACTTTTTATCATAGCAGCAATATGATGTGCAGTCTTTGCAACATGTACGATGTACCTTTGGAACTTCCGTCCGCTGTCTACCATTACTCCAAGATCCCAAATCTTATCCACTTCCTGACGTACAGCTCCACCAATACAGTATGTAGCCTTATATCTCTGTATCCCAAAATGCAATACCTTGTATTTTTAACATTAAAACTGCAACCCCACTCATTTGTCCAAGCTAAAAGTCTATTCAAATCTTTCTGTAGAGAATTAACATCAGATCTACTCCTGATAACTACTTAACTTTGCATCATTGGCAAACACTTGAAGATATCTCAGTCAATCCACATGAAATATTAACAAATAAGTTAAACATTCTGAGACATGGCTCCATCATACACAACTTGCAGGTATCTTCAGAGAGCCAATCTCCAATCCATCTAACCAATATATGTACTATCTATTGATATTCTCTGCAGCTTGGTACACCAACGTATCATGTGGTAATCTATAAAATGCTTTTGCAAAGTCCAAGAATATCACTATATATGATTCTCCCTTATCCAACACATTCATCACCTTATCATAAAACATAAGCAAACTGCTCAAACAAGAGACTTGTCCTTCACAAACCCATACTGACCAAAATAGAGAATCTTATGGTGGCAATCAACCCAATCCTGTATTCTATTCCTAACCAATTTTTCTGACACTTTGATCACAACTGCAGATATACAGACCGGTCTATAATTGGAAACTTCTGTTCTCAAACCATTCTTGTGGATAAGTATTATTTTGGGAACCTTTCTGCACTTGTAAAGACGAATCTTCATCTCCTTTGAGATGAGGCTCGACTTCCATACTTTATTAAGACTTCTGTGGAACTGCAGTGCTTTCTGTTTTCTTGTTTTAATGTCTGTTAAGAAATTTGAGATGTGTGATCCAAGGTATACAAAGTTCTCTACTTCTTCAAGGTGATCATTTTGATTTATATAGCTGATTTGCCCATCTAGCTGATGTTTTAATATCTTTGTTTTTTGGGAGTTTATTTTTAGTCCAAACATTTCTGCAGTTCTCCTAACATTTCCTTACTGATTGCTAAATCAGGAAAACCGCATAATATTGGCGAAGAACTAATCCTACCAGCTGTTAGTGAGGTCACATGCACTGTACTGCAGAAGCCAGCCTCTGATATTATCAAGAAAATTCCTTTGAGGAATAATACAGTGCAATGAAGAATTGATGAAATAGCCCAGGATGTTGAAGACTCATTATGCGAGGATTTAAAAACAACCCAGCTCTCTATACAACTTGATGAGTCTACTTTACCAGGAAATGAAGTTACTTTTAGCATGTGTGCAATACATAAAAGAAGAAAAAATTTGCCAAGAATTATTTGCTAAAAATTTGCTAACTGACACTCAAGGAGAATCAATATTTCATGCATTTGAAGAGTTTTTTTTAAAGAAAAAGAAATCCTTCTGAATAATATCTTGTCAGTTGCTACCGATGGTAGGGCTCTATCACGGTTTTATTGCATATTTCAAAGAGGCGATGGCAAATGTATTCACTCTAAACTGTGTAATTCATCGTCAACATTTAGTTGTCAAATACCTGAGTGATCGCTTACACAGGTCATTACATTATGTAATTACGGCAGTCAAAAAAATCAGAAGTCATTCATTGAATGACAGATTGCTTGGACAACTTTGTATTGAAAATGATGAAGAATTCAATCACTTGCCTCCATACAGAAGTTTGTTGGCTATCAAAGGGTGCCTGTTTGAATGAATTTTATAAACTCTTTGACTCAGTGCTACAATTTCTAGAAAACAGAGATGATTCTTTACGAGCAAACTTGATTAATTTCGAATGTGACATAGCTTATTTGATTGACCTGTTTACTAAATTTAATGAAACATATCTACAGCTCCAAGGAGATGAGCTGAATTTAATAAAAAACAAAAGCTGTTATTTCTGCATTTGTGTCAAAACTTATCCTGTACAAACAAAACTTAGGATGAGGAGAATTCAACCAGTTTCCAAATCTATCAACAGTGGAAAAATGTGATGAAGACATGCTCAGCTATTGTCAGCAATTCAAGGCTCTCCATTGTGATTTCAACCAACGATTTAAAGATATTCTTGAAATGAAAATACCCAATTAGGTTTTGGACCCATTTTCAAGTACAAATGTTTAAAGAACTGATAGAAATAACAACAAATGAGGAATTGAAATTAAAATTCAAAAACGGGTACCAACAGTTCTGGTTGCAAAAGCAGATGCCTATACTTTATCCTGAATTGTGGAACTTTAGTAAAAAAGTTTTTAATTGCACTTCCATCATCATATTTAGTGGAAAGTGGATTCAGTGCAGTCACAAATCTTATAACAAAAAAAAATGAAACCGACTGCCAATAGATGGTCGTGGTGATTTAAGAATGCTACTGACAAATATAGAGCCAAATATCAATAAATTGGTAGCAGCACAGGCTCATCCTTCTCATTAGGATTGTTTTTAATATTACTGATTGTTATTTACTATTTTATGTGTGATTTTTACATATATGCAATTTATGTTTCTTTTGTTGATTTCAATAAATAGTTTTAAATTTCAGTTCCAAGGTGTTTATTTTCAAACTTCAGAAATCTCTAACAGATGCATAATAAAATGCAAATTTGTTTCTGTATCAATCTGTATGTTCACTTAAAACTTGAGAACTGCTGATCTGATTTTCATGTGATTTTTTTTTATGTATCAGGTAGAGCTGGTCAGGTCTTAGAAAGTAGTTTCCAGGGTGGAAGGGGAGTGCTGAATAAATTTTTTTTTTGGAAAAGGGGGCAGTAATAAGAACTACTGGTCTAAACCAAGCAACATTTGATACACCTCTGATTCTTTTTACCTTTAATTCTACTAATTCTTGCCTCCCTTCTACATGTTGCACAGCATCATTCACACCACGATATATATACTGATGAAGTGTTCGTTAAACAATTCCACTATATCCTTTGCTATCGTTATTCTGCTATCATAACCATCCACCAGTATCAACCTGCCGTAATTATTTTTCCTCTTGCTTACCAAAGAGCAGAAAAATTCCCTTGGATTAGCTTTGACCTGATTGACCAATCTCCTCTCATATTCTACTTTCTATTTTTTATCCATTCTGGTCACGTTTCTGTCCTGCACTTTATATTTTTCATGCATCTGTTCACTGCAAACTGTTTGCAGCAAAAATCAGCAAGACTGCTTGCTGATTTCACCACTCATCCATCTTACTCCAACTCTATTTATTTGCTTAACAATATTACAAGCATAAAAATTCTCCACTCTTTGAGGCCATTTTATCAACACGATCACTCTTTACTCTCTCTCTCTCTCTCTCTGCTACAGTGCACTTCTCTCTTCATTCTGACCATCCCTGGTTCACTGATTCTGACTCTGATTTTCATTTACATTCTTATCATCCTCACCGTTTTGCACTGCATCACTTTGCTCTGCTATAATCACTTCCTCACTTTTGTATCCATCCTCTTCCCATCCATCCACAACCTGCTTCTCAACCTCTTTCTCTGACTCTGAGTGGTACTAATTTCGTATGAACTCTGTATACTCTTACTAAACAACAATTGCTCTAAATGATCAACACCAAACCCATTCAAAACATTCCATCAGCTTTGATTCATTCTAACTTCCCTTCAAATTCATTTCATACATTCTGCCTGACACAATTCAGCTATCTTGCCATTTAGTATCTTTTCAGTTCACTACTGTTATATCTGAGCAATAAACTGACCACTTTTCTAATGACACTATTATCCTTTATTTTTATCCTTCATATCTCTTTTTTATCCTTTTATCTGTGGAATGCTTGGGAGTAGGGTGGATGGTCTTCCTCATAGCTGAGAGACACATTTAGGTTGCTTTGCAAAGTAAGTAAAATTTATTATCATGCTGGGCATAGATTGTAGAGCCACAAATGGCAGTTCACCATGCCCATATTTCTGACATTTCAAGCTTCTTAGTGGATCAGAGATGTAGAGTTCAACATAACAGTTGAGATATCCTGCTTTTATGATTTGAGGGTTGAGTGTTAAAGTAAAGATTTTCTGGTTCAAACTAGACAACTATTCCTACATATCAAACTGCAAATCATACCTGTCAGTCCTTGATCTTTAAGCTCTGAACAGATCTTTTTTTCTGGAATATCAAGACATCCCATTGTGATATCACATCTAGAATAGTTGAGTATTTTATGAGGTGTTACAATAAGTGCTATTCCATCCAATGATGTTGCTTGCAGTAGTTTTTCTGAATGTTGCTGACATCATATTTCAGCAAAAATATTATAAGAACATTAACTGCTTTGAGATCTACTGCCAATCTTTCAAACTGTTTTGAATAATAAAAAAAAAAAGGTGACATTTTTTCTGTTGACTTTTCACCTGTTACATGGATGATGAGAAACAATGGTACATTTATATAAGAAACAATGGTACATTTATATAAGAAACAAAAGACATTTGACACAATGCCTTTTGTTTCTTATTTCTATTATTAAATGATGTATCTATGGCATTTGTACTTGGCTGGGAAAATTTGAGAATGAAAAATTCATGCTAAAAAGGATTTTTTGTTTCAATGCCTGAGATTCCCACCCACCATGGAGCCACATATGAATGCCCAATATGTGGGCATCCATATGTGGATGCCCAACTAGCAAGCAATAAATATGCTTGGAAGTGAAAAGCCAAGGTTAACCAGAAGCTACACCAGTACTACAACAAGCCTTGGGTTCAGTTCCTGGACCATGGGAAAGGAGATTTACTACAACCACCACCAACCTTTGAATGCAAACCCACTAACTGACTGATCCTTGCTAGGCCATCCACTAATGTCCAACCTGCTTCAGCAAGTTGGACATTAGTGGATGGCTCTTAGTGGTTGGACATTAGTGGATGGCTCTTTCTGGATATCCATTGGTTACACGATATGGCAAACAAGATAGCAAGGTGTTGGATCCCAGCAATGGTGGTCTGGAAGACAGAAAAATATAAAAAATCTCAGGAAAGGGAAGAAGGGTGCAGAAAAAAGAAAGAATGAAAAGGGGCAGTACCATTTGGAAAGTTCCATTTACCACCTACATTGAGGGAGAAATTATTCCATTTACCACATATTCATATATATTTCAGTTCCAAACTTAACGAAACAACTTTTCATCCTCCTCTTTCATTTCAGTCTTCCTCATAACTGTTTTCCATGAGGAATATGACCCCCAATTATTCATGAAATGCATCAAAAGATTCTTTATTTTTTTTTTCCTGATTACTTGCCTTCATGTGGTCTTATGTATTTTTTTTTTGACCTCTTATGTGTAGGATTGAGAGGAAAAAAAAATTTAATCAAAATAGCCAAAGTCAAATCATGAAGTAACATACTTAAAAATCTCACTGCAAAATAAGCTAGAAAGTAGTTTCCAACATATAGCTAATGTAAAAACTCAACTGAGCCATGCACAAGAATCATCAGATCAGCTTTACTAGTACAGTAGCATTCGTACAATTCAAAGTAACTGTCACTAATACACACAGGCCTTTTGATCCTACTTTTCCCAAGTATATGTTTAAATCAAGAAAATACACTGAAATCGGAGATAATTCTTTCTATATCAATGATGCCTGAATTAGATCCCACCAAATCCCATTTCCTTATTTGAGTATAATTATTTAATTATTAAAATTATTCAGAAATGGACATTAAAGATACACAGATATCTGTTATCTTTAACAGATATCTGTGTATCCCATTCCACACAGTCACTACATGACATAAGAAAGTGGACACTGACGATAGATGTCCCCACATTTGTGACTACATCATTTCCAAAGTATCAAATGTCCACTATACATATTTTGAAAGAACAATTTAGGACTTACACAATCTCACACCTTTATTCCAAACAATTGCAAAATATAGATAGATACCTATAATGTGTTTATGTTTTCTTTCTTACTTTTTGCTAATTGCATTGAAGCACCATCATAGGCTAAATAAATAAAATTATGAACAATAATGATCATGAAGGAAAAATTCATAAATATGCAAAATAATAGGACAATTATATATCATTAACAAATAAACCAGTATGAAAGGCACAGAGAAAAAAACAGAATGATCACATGGACAGAGGAACACAGCATGATGATCGGGTCAAATCGAATAGTGCTACCCATGCATGAAGAATCAAAGATTCATAAAGGTTTCACTTTTGTTCTTATTTATTTACATATCAAATTAATTTTCAAGATTACCAATATATATTGTAAAACTACACATACCTAAATTAATTTTTTTTATTCACCCTGATGAATTTCTACAGGAATTATTGAAAAACTTTTTAATTCAGGGAAATAAAACTACTAAATTACCTTTTTACACTTGTAACAAACATAATATGCATATCGTTCCATTCCAAATCCAGCAGAATCACCAAAAAATCTTGCACCAGGAGTGGTAATTGCCTCTGCTTTATGCAGTCCTTCATATTCTAATCTCATTAAGGCCTTTCGTTTGACATCTTCAAACAAGTTAAGTATGGGATCTAGCAAGTCTTTAAGAACTGTATGGTCCATAGGAGCCTGTAAAAAGTCAAGAAAATAGTTTAAAAGGATCTTAGGTGATCTGATTGTACTAATACACAAATTAATATACAATTATTATTATTAAGCAGGCTTCTCCATGGAGTTAAGAGAGAGAGAGAGCTTTCTCAAGGTCCCACAATGCCTAAATACCTATGATACCTTTCTTTAAAAATATTCACCAAAGACTGACTGACAACATCCACTGACAGCCCATTCCACACAGTCACTACATGACATAAGAAAGTGGGCTTAGTCAAACAATGTCTACACACCTATGACATCTTTTTTTGAAAACATTCAGTGAAGATGCACTCAACATGGGGTGGCGCTAGTGTCCTTGGTAAATGTGGCGGTTGTGTTTAGCTAGTCTAGAAAACATGTTTTTAAAGTTAAATATAGTGTGGCTTTTTGTCACAAATTGTGTTGCAGTTGTGCATCGGTTAGATACAAGTGTCCTTCAGTGGTGTTATTGTTTGGAACTGTGTTGTATATATTGTGTTTTCACTGCCGTTTGTTTCACTATTTCAACGTGTAAAGATGGCGTCCAACAAGAAACGTACGTCAGCGGTGCGCAGGACTTCTACTTCAACACGAAAGGCTGGCTCAGCGTTAGATTTTTTGCAATGGATGCATTGCGGAAACTGCTACGTATGTGAAGGATCTGTGGTCGGTCTGGCTAAATGAGAAGAACGAAAATGTCGACGTATGTGCGAAGTGTCGGGATAGGCTGGAGCGTTTAGGAATGGAAGCTGACATTGTGACCGTAGCGGAAGAACTTTGGTGGGAGTTTATGAAAATGAAAAATGACCATCTTCTTCACGAGGAAGTGGAAGTGCTCAGTAAGGAGATACTGGAAGTTAAAGCTGAGTTTAATGTGTTAAACAGAGAAATTCGGACTATAAAGGTTACTTTAGCTGAAGTAACTAGAACAGGATTACATATGGGTGAGTCTTTGGTGAATGATGCAGTAATAAATAGTATGGGAGTGATTGGGAGTCAACAAAATAAAGCCACAGGTGGCCTAGAAGAAACAAGATATCGTGAGAATGGGGGGTAAGTAATAGAGCATTGAGTAATGAAGCTGGGAGAGTCATGCTGAATAGCATAGAGAATGAGTCCATGAGTGTGGACTTGAATGAAGTTAAGAGTGGTAAAATATATGGCGATTCTATGATTAAGGGTATGGAGAGTGGTATGCATGAGGAGTGCTTGGCTGGTGGGACAATAGAAAGAGTGGCTTTAGCAATAAAGAGAGGGCATGAAGCAGACAAGATGATAGTTATGGTGGGTACGAATGACCTGAGAGGTAGTATAAATCGGGTAGGAAAAGATTTAAGAACATTATTAGATATTGTGAAGAGGAAAAGTGTCAATGGGAGGATAGTGTGTGTGCTGCCTCGTTTTGACAATTACGAGTTAAGTAGACGAGCAATGATAATGAATGATATGATTGCAAAAATGTACAAAAAAAGAGGTCTGGAATTTGTTGATGTTTGGAGTGTATTTGAGGGAAAAAGGCAGTTGTATGCTAGAGATGGACTGCATCTTAACATGGAAGGAGATAAGCAATTGAAGAAGTTACTGTTTTCTGAACAAGTTGAAGTTATTGGGCAGGGAAAATAATATTGAAAAGAATGAGTGTAAGAGAGAGAAACTTTAGCACTGATTGTATATTTATTGATCCTTATATGCAGAATAAATTGCAGAAGAGAGGGGATAAAAATCGGTATGGGACTATGGAAGTTAGTGACTTATATATCAGTTCTAATGCCGGTACAAGATCTAAAGGGAATCTGCAATTTTTGTATACCAATGCTAGAAGCATTCGAAATAAGAGAGAAGAATTTTTGGCATTAGTCAGTGCAATCTCACCAAAAGTTGTAGGCATTAGTGAAACTTGGCTGTCAGCAGAAGATGTGGTCACTGGAATTGACTGTGATGGGTACAGTATTTTCAGGGAGGATAGAGAAGATAGAACATGGGAAGGAGTACTTGATGATAGCTGATGTGTTGCAGCCAAAGAAAGTAGTATATCAAGATGATAGACATGTGAATGAGAGTTCATTTGAGGCAGTCTGGTGCGAAATAGTGACCAATATATCAGTTCTAATGCCGGTACAAGATCTAAAGGGAATCTGCAATTTTTGTATACCAATGCTAGAAGCATTCGAAATAAGAGAGAAGAATTTTTGGCATTAGTCAGTGCAATCTCACCAAAAGTTGTAGGCATTAGTGAAACTTGGCTGTCAGCAGAAGATGTGGTCACTGGAATTGACTGTGATGGGTACAGTATTTTCAGGGAGGATAGAGAAGATAGAACATGGGAAGGAGTACTTGATGATAGCTGATGTGTTGCAGCCAAAGAAAGTAGTATATCAAGATGATAGACATGTGAATGAGAGTTCATTTGAGGCAGTCTGGTGCGAAATAGTGACCAATGCAACCAAATATACAGTTGGATGCTGCTATAGGCCAGGAAGTGCAGGGGGAGATATTGAATTCATGCATCAGCAAATTAGTGCAATGAGTGAAGGCTTAGTGATTATTATGGGGGATTTTAATTACGGTGATATCAATTGGAAGGAGGAAATATCACGTAGCAAAAAGGAAAATGAGTTCATACATCTTCTACGAGATAATTACTTGAAACAGCACATAACTGAAGGGACACATGGTGTGAGAGTGTTGGACCTGGTTATTGGTTCAGAGGTTATATGCATAAGTAAGGTGTCCTCGTTACCTGCAATTGGTGAAAGCGATCATGTGCTATTGACTCGGGAGGTTGCAAAATCTGTGGACTTTTCTGTTAAGAAGGGGTATATACGGAACTACAGGTTAGGCAATTATAACAAGCTTCGGAGTGAGCTTGCAGCCATCCCATGGCAGAACATATTGCAAGGGAAAAGATGTTAGCAGTGCATGGGATAAAATCAGCGGGTATCTGAGGAAAGCAATATCAGATTGTGTCCCCATGATCAGGAGATCAAACAAGGCAGGCGTTAGATGGATGAGCAGTAGTATCAAGCTTGATCTGCAAAAAAAGAAAAGGTTATGGAGAATTTACAAGAAGAAAGGCGACCAGTACACCCATGAGCAGTACAAGGCTCAAGCTAGGAAGATTACCAGCATAGTAAGAAAAGTAAATCAGATTATGAGAAGACCTTAGCCAAAGAGATCAAGGGTAATCCCAAAGAGTTCTTCCACTATGTGTCAAGTAAGAGGAAGAATGACTTCGGAAAGATAACTTTAGTGGGTGCTGATGGTATTGAGGTGACAAAATCAGATGTAATAGTCGAGTTACTGAGTGATCACTTTTCAAAAGTCTATCACCCAAGTGAGGATATCTCTATACCTGTAGCAATACCTAATGTGAGAATTGAAGATAAAGAATCAGAGGTATTAAATATATTGCAAAATTTAAATGCAAACACTGCTGTAGGCGTAGATGGAATATCAGCTAGGATGTTGCGTGAATGTGCAAATGAATTGTCAACCCCTCTTACTTGGATATTTAATTTAAGTTTGAACTCTGGTATGGTCCCTAGGGAGTGGAAGTTAGGCAAAGTGGTTCCTTTGCATAAGGGTGGCTCTAAAACTGCGGTAGTTAATTACAGACCAATCACATCTCAGGAGTAGTGGTAAAAGTATCGGAAAAGTTGGTTAAAGACAAAATTCAAAAATGGGTGGATCAGGATATGATACTCTATAGAGGCCAACATGGTTTTGTTAAAGGTAGATCCTGCCTTAGCAATCTATTAACTATTCATAATAGAATAACATCTGAGTTGGACAAAGGAGCAGGCTACACAGTGGTACTTCTGGATTTTGCTAAGGCTTTTGACAGGATACCCCATAGAACGCTGTTATGCAAATTGGAGCAGATGGGAATGGATATGAAATTGGTGATATGAATAGGAGAATGGCTCAGGGAGAGATACCATAAGGTGGTGTATGGAGGAGCCGAGTTCAGAATGAGGCAGGTGACCAGTGGTGTGCCTCAGGGCTCTGTGCTTGGGACAACAATCTTTAATTTGTATATAAATGATATAGGAAATGGCTTAAAGGGAGATATTCAGTTGTTTGCTGATGATGCAAAGTTGTGTAGCGCAATAAAAAATCAAGCTGATGTTGAAAGTTTGCAGGATAATTTAAATAAGCTGGTAAAATGGGCAAAAGATAATGGATGTCAGTTCAATGTGGAAAAGTGTAAAGTCATGCATTTTGGGATTAAAAGATTACCAGCTGTGTACTACATTGATGGAAAGGTACTCCAAGAGATTGATGAGGCTAGGGACTTAGGGGTGTTGGTAGATAGGGAGATGAAGTGCAGAGGACACATTGCTAAGGTGTCCAAGATTGCACATAGGATTACTTGGTTGTTGAGGAACACACTGACATCCAGAGATAAAGAGGTTATTATTCCCCTTTATAAAGCATTGATACTTCCACATTTGGATTACTGTGATCAGGTCTGGTCACCTGGATTCCTTGGAGATGAGGAGGCTGTGGAGAGGGTTCAGAGAAGATTGACCAAGTTGGTGAGTGATATAAAAAAATGCCCCCTACATTGATAGATTGAGAGCTTGTGGATTGCAGAAATTGGTTGATAGGCGAAGAAGAGGGGATATGATAGAAACATTTAAATTACTGAAAGGTTTTCATAGGATTGATGCAGGGGAAAATGTTTAAAATGTTTCAGCTGTGTGATAGTGATGGAAGAACAAGAGGTCATCTCTGGAAATTAAAGAAGAGTGTGGTTAACAAAGGTGTCAGAACAAGGTTTTTTGCCTGGAGGGTGGTGAACGAGTGGAATTCATTGCCTGACTTAGTTGTGAGTTCTTCGTCTGTAAATGAATTCAAGAAGAGATATGACAGATACTGTTTTGCTAGTTTGGGTCTCTCGCGATGAGTCTACTGACTCCATGGAGATACCCGTAATAATAATAATAATAATAACATTCTACAGACAGCTCATTCCATATATGATGAACAGGTGGTGCATAAGAACTTGAACCTCACATGCTCCCTAACCACATTTTTACTTCATTTTCAAGGATGACTTGGAATTCTTCCTTCCACCTGCCATGAGCTATTAACTTACTTCTGTCCTTTTACTAACTTTCTTCCAGTCTATGCTGATATGCACAATTCCATTGGGAAGATATCATGGTTACTTACCTGCTGCTGGATCATTTCAGTTGTCTCCATATCTCCTCTGAACCCAGGTGACCCATATCTGATCATAATAGTCAAGATATCTCATTAGCACCCTGTACAGTAGATGAATAACTTCTTTACTACTATAGGTTAGTGTCCTCTTCTACACTAGTCATCTGATGTGATGACTTGACTACTTTAGCAATGTAGCCCTTGAACTTTAACTCTGTTTACCAAAACAGCCTCAGGTCTAAGCTTCAATGACCACTTATAACAAATTACTATTAATACAACAGTCTGTCTGCAATGTCCTCAATCCAAAAAAGATCTGATCTCAATCTGATTCTTTTTGGATTAGAACATTGAGAACTGATATTTAGTATCATCTGCACATAGAACTAGTTTGTCACATTGACCGCTTCTTTACTTTGCACTATTGGAAAATAATTCTATTTTACTAACCCCCAATATCATTAATACACAAGTTAACAATAACAGCCAAAGTACAGAACCCCATATGTCCTCCTTCCCACTGATCCCTCTCCTATCTGTCACCAGCCTATTTTGCATACTCATCCTTTTGAGTTTCCATAACAACCTCCAGTGTGAAATCCTGTGAAATGCTGGAAATTTATTATTATCTGTGAAATACCTTAGCAAGATTATGATTTTCCAAGGCACTTGCCAGCCTGAATGGCTAACATACTTGCTCTCTAACCAGGCAGTGGGTTCATCGTATCGAAACCAGTGCCCTGTTTTTTGGAGGCTTGATGTAGCTTGTCAAAGTTCCATGTTTGGTCTCTAGAGCAGGGTCCTCAGACTATGCAAAAATATATATATGAAAAAATAAATAGAATTAAAATATAAGAAAACTCCTCAGCCTGATGTAGTATAGACTCCTAGTCTTTTGTGGATTGGTGGGGGGGGGGGGGAAGAGTCACAAAAAAAAAATCACAGGATTCCACATTGGTTACTATGATGTAGAAAATCAGAAGATCTGAATCTATCAAATAATTTCTCATGTTGAAGTTTCTGAAATAAAAACTATGAAAAATAATTTACTAAATGAATTATTCAAAAGCTGCACAAAGCTGGCTTTTCAACAGCTCAGACTAGCATTATATGAGGCACTTTAAAGATACACATTCAGTGAAAACTGAGAATGAAATGATCTTGAGAAACAAGGATGCTCACGTGTATGAAGGGCAATGGTGACACTCTTTGCAGTCTGTGATTATTGCCAACCAGAGGGTAAGGCAGTGTGTGTCAAAATTTTTGCAGGATCAAACCATCAGTTCTACACTCTCTCTCCAAAAAGAAACCAAACTTTTGCTAGAAAATAAAACACAGGCCAATTATAATTATTCAAATAATTTATTTCAACCACCATACTCTCCCTCAGCTTCGATACAGTGTTTTGGCATGGTCAATTAATTCGTTAAATGAGTTTTTTATATTGGTTTTTGGGATACTGTTGAGAGTCATGGTTACTGCCGCTTGAACGTGTTCAATGGTGTCGTATTGCTTTCCTTTCATCGGTAAATGAAGTCAGGGGAAGAGAAAGAAATCACAGGGTGCTAAATCAGGTGAATACGGTGAGTGATTCACACAAACTTGCTTTTTGCTCAAAAACCGTCTCACAATGTTCGAACGATGAGATGGTGCATTGTCGTGCAATACTGACTAGCTGCCTGCATCATGATATTCATACCATATGCGACGAATTCTCGCTATCAATCGCTTCAGAACTTTGAGATAAAACTCACCATTGACCGTTTGGCCAGGAGGAACAATTCTTTGTGGATAATGCCCTTGGAATCATAGAAACAAATCAGAATTGTCTTGACTTTTGACTTCTCCAAGTGATTTTTTTTCGGATGCTACTCAGCACTCTAGTGCTTTGTTTTGGGCTCATACTCAAAACACCACATTTCATCACCAGTAACAATCATTTCAAGGAAGTTTGAGTCCTTACGAGCAGTTTTAATGAGGTCCTTGCAGTGTTCAATTCAATACATTTTTTGGTCGTCAGTCAACTTGTGGGGAACAAATCGCAAATTCATTTACAAAGGTCCAAACTCTCGGTCAAAATGTTGTGCACAGTTGATATTGGAAACCCCAATTCATCTTCAATCAATCTCATGAACGATTTCAGGTTTTCTTTAATGAAATCATGCACTTTTTCGATGTTAACTTCACTCACTCCAGTTTTTGGATGGCCCGGCTTTTCGTCATCCTCAAGTGTGTCTCACGACCACTTTGAAATCACTTAAACCACTCGTAAACTTGAGTATGGGATAAGCATTCATCACCATATGCTTTTTGAAGCATTTGATGCATTTCGGTAAAACTTTTATCAAATTTAAAACAAAAGTAAATTGCAGCTCTCTGTTTGAAACTCATTTTCTGACCTTTCATCAAAATGCACTGTCACTTTTGGCACTATAACTCAGCTTCTAATGAAACAAATGTCATAAACAGTTGACACAACACTAATGAAGGTTGCTGCTTTTGACAACAAAAAAGATACAACAGGTGGCACCACTAGTTTCTTCTATTTTCGAAAAATTAGTTTCTTTTTGGACAGAGGGTGTATTGCAGATATTAAATCGATATTAACCAGTTTCTGAAGAACTTGAGCCACTTACAAGAATAGTCCCCACAATTTAAATTGGGGTTTGTGTAGTAGCCTGGCTTCTTTCATTAGATGAAGTGATCTTCATCTGAGGCATGTTGTTCTAGTCCACTTTTTGGTTCAAATACTGAATGTACTTTTCTTTTTCTTTTTTTCTGAACAAGGTGGTCTCTCCTGTCTGAAATACTGGGTCCTACAAATGACACAGGGAATAAATAAAGACACTTAAGAAGTGAGGGGAGGGAGGGGACCAGCAATCCTCTTGGCAAGGTGGAAACTTCATTCAGAAGTTTGTAGACTGTCCTAATTCCAGTTTTTTTTAGAACTGAGCATAGTCTATCTGTTGTATCTTTGTACGGGTGAGATACAGTGTCTGTGCATTCTGTTTGTGAGGGGGGGGGTTGTACTTTTTAAAGAGTTTGGCAAAGGTTTTTCTGTTGTATCTCTTTTATTCAGATGATGTAAGCAGAGCTTATTGATGCAGTTGCTAACTTATATAGAAATCTTTGTTTCAAAAGATTCCATGTATAAGTTCAAAATATCATTATACTTGCAAGGAAATTGGACCACATTTTTTTTTATTCAGCTAAAAGAACAATAAAGAAATAAAATCCGACAAGTTTCTCATTTAATCCTTTACCCAAGTGTAAGCAAAGAAAGGTTGCACATGAAATATCTTCACAAAGAGGTTACTTGAGGTTATATAGAGGCTGTTCAGTTCACATCAACAGATGTGTATATTGCTAAGCATTGTATACATCTGAAAGGAAGCATGTTTTACATTATGGGATGCTGAGGCACTAATGTGAAGTCAACAGCCTATATATTATATACAAGTATCTTCACATGCAAACATTCTTGTCAAGTATAATTTATTTAGTAACCAAGTGAAAAAAACTTTCTACAATTAGAAATTTAATTTTGTGTATAAGTTAGCAATTTGGAAGTGAAAGTTGGAGGACCACTGCACATTCAATCTGTTTAAATTGCTGATTGTTCAAGTTAAAATACCCCAATTTAAGACACAGCTAAGGGGAGAAAAAAGGAGAACAAATGTCAAGGGAAAAAAATTTTGGAAAGATCTAATATATCATCTAGTGCAGGCATTCCCAACCTTATGCCCATGGGCACCATGGTGCCCGTCGACCAATTTGTGTGTGCCCGCCGCAGTTCAACCGTGTGCCATATAGTTTGAAATAATCACGTGCACATCATGCAACAATTCATGGCATGCTATATGACGCATGACGAGTATTAAACACATAAAATGTAAAGTAGACACGCATTCGAAGTTGTTCATTATCTGTTGCTAGTTATATGGGCATAATTTTAATGGTGTCTTGTACTTAAATTTTTGAAATATTTTGATTTTTAATCCTAAAATGAGTGAATCAAGTAAAAGACAACGAATCTATAATTTTAACACTGACTGGGAGGAAACACATTGTTTCATTAATTTTAAAGATAATTGTGTTTGTTTGTTGTGCAACGGTAGCGTTGCAATTCCGAAAAAACATAATGTTGAACATCACTTTTCAGACAATGCATGCCACTTTTAATACGAATTATCGACTTAAATCTGAAATAAGAAAGGAAAGAAATTTTGGATCTTCAGAATGACATTATACTAAAATCCCATATAACAGATGAAAACTTCTCGAATCTAGTGGATAGAAAAAAAGTTTCCATTCTTAAAAAGAGCAGTGTACAAGATAAAATCGTTTTTCAGTTCCACATACCTTTGCAAATCATTGTTTTCAACCATGAATATTATAAAATCAAAATATAGATCACGACTCACTGATAAGCATCTTGATGATTGTTTAAGAACTGGAATATCATCATATTCTCCTAATTATGAAGCACTGGCCAATGAAATGCGATGCCAAAGATCACACTAACTTACATATATATATTTAAATTTTTACATAATGTAAACTTTTAAATAATAAAACATTTGATTATAATGAAAACTTTGTATGTATTCATTTAACAAAAGAATTCAAAAAAATTTGCTTGAAAATATGGATGGTGCCCATCACCCTACCAATATTTTAGAATGTGCTCTAGAAACAAAAAGGTTGGGAACCCCTGATGTAGTAGAACATTTGTAAAAAAGATGGCACAATGAAGTTTACTTCACAGTTGTTCTCCACTAACTGAAGGTTCTATATAGTGGTTTTAAGAAGTTTTTTTATTTTAATTTAATTATTTAATTAATTTATTTTTTATGTAAGACAATATCTTGCCAATGTGTTTGTTGAATTCAAATGCCAAATGTTTAGCAAGCTTGTAAGTGGAGGTTTCTGTGGTTTAGAAGTTCATAAGGCATATTCTGGAAATTGGACCACATTTTTTTTATTCAGCTAAAAGAACAATAAAGAAATAAAATCCGACAAGTTTCGTAAGTCGTTTGACTTACATCTTCAGGGGTAAAAGGTAACTTAAAGTTTAAAACAACAAAATAGAGAAATTATTCAAAAATAGTTCATACTATACAGTTGTAGCCATCTGACTGTTCATAAAATTAAAAAATCAGAATGTAGATTCAAAACAATGCTAAGTTTAAACAATGCTGGATGATACTACGTTCTGTTGTTCACGTTCATAATGTCCGAGATCTGACTGAGGTATATTTTTTATTAAAGCTGACCAAATTTGGTGTAGAATTAAGCCTTAGTTTTTATTGCATTGTGTTGGAATTCTAAGCATGTTTGCAGCTTCTTTAAATTTCTTTATGTAACAGTTTTTTTTCTATGTAAGACATGTTTGTTTTCTGCCAAAGTACATTGTGGCATGTGGAAGTGGTATGGAAAGCTAGACCTGATTTGTGTTCTCTTCTGTTTTGCACATCCTTTTGGTGTTTGTTCATGCATATTTCCCCAGATCTTCCTGTCTGTCCTACGTAGCAGATGCCACAAGAACAATAAATTTTTTAAACACCTGGTTTTTTTAAAGGATGATGTGGAGGTTTCGGTGGATATAGAAATCTTGAATTTTTTTCCAGCAGCAGAAAGGCAACTGTGATGTTATGTTTGTTTAGTAATTTAGCCATCTTGTCTGTAACATTCTTGATATATGGAAGCATGATAGTGTTTTTGAAATCTTTAGTTTAGCAAGTTTATAAGTGGGACAATTTATGGAATCCTCAAAGGTTTAACAGGACTCCAGGTTTATGGATCTTAAGTAGTCTTGGTGTGCATAAATAATAATAAAAAAAAACATCTTAGTTTGGATATAGTTTCAGTTGGCCAACTTTTAATATTATTTAACACTTATTTTTTTATTGACACTGACTACAGGCATATTATGTTGCCATAGCAGATAACAATTCTTTTAATTTATTGTAGTCTTCTATATTTATAATTACCATGACTCTCCTTTGTCTGTCTTCACTATAACTATTTTTTGGCTTAATTTTAGTTCTTTCAGAGTAGTTCCCGATCCTCCTCCTTTTGGAGATACTAATCCTTGAAGGGCTTACATGAGGCAGGGAGCTTCTAGCCTAATGATGTTCTGTATTCTCTTGTGGTTTGTTTGTTTTTGAGTTTATGGTGCAAGGACTGCTATTGTCATGCTGTGCCAGTACACAAGGGAATGAATAAACAGCGTAAACAGGAATAAAGTTTGGTTTATAAACACAAATGTTGAAAAAGTTTGGTTTATAAACACAAATGTTAAAGGTGAGTAGAAACAAATATAAAAAGGAGTATAAAAATAAGTATAGAAAAATTCATAAAAAACCAAGTGTTAAAAGAATATATGTACTAAATTAAACTAATGAAAACTTATGTACATAATTTATATAAGATGGAATACATTAATACTCTGTAAAAATTTAAGAACAGGAGTGATATTTGATGAAGCTAATAAAACCTGCTTGAGTGTTTAGGGCTCATAGAAGTGGCAATAGTGACTTTGATCATTAACAAAATGAGGGTATTTGATTAAAATATGAACAATGATAAGTCTAGTATCACACAACTCAAGTACAGACGTCATCGACTCTCAATAGGAAGGAACGTGTAAGATGACTATGACCTATGCAGAGCCAAGCAAGAACAACTTTACAAACTGCATAGACTACCCTACCACAATTTAATTATAAGCTTGATTCTATAGAGATATTATTGGTCTCTCTATTCAATGATGACTACTACTGAGATAAAAGTTTGTCTTATGATCTGCCTGTAATCGGTGTATGGGACAGGCAGGTGGTGGAAGCTTGAGAAACAAGCCGATCTACTGCAGCATCTGACACCTTATTTCCCTTAATCCTAATGTGGCTTGGAATTCAACAGACATGTACATCCAAGTGTGGCTTCCATAACTGGGAGAGAATATGTTGGATTCAAGTGATCCCTGGATGTTTCTGCAGCTCTAGACATTGTATTGCCTATAGGGAACTTCATGAATCTGAACATGTTATATAGTTTTGGTAGTGATGCAATTTTAATGCAAGCCACATTACATACAACTTAGCAGTAAAGTTGTTACTTTCTAGGGGGATATGAGCAGATGGCAGCCAATAAGTGCTGAAAATATTTGCTGTTTTCCAGCAAACCCTGACATTAGAACTCTAAGCAATATTTTCAGCACTTATTGGCCACCATCCATACTGTTTTGTTCTAATTTATGTGTACTTATATGAGCAATTATGTGAGAGAATGTTGCTCTCTAGTTTAATTTTTTTTGTAACCAAATGGATCATCATAATAATAATAACTGGACTCTAGTGTTGATGTAGTAAAGTTTTTTTAATTTAATTTAATTTTTTCATGACCAGAGATCACGCCAGCCGTTTTAACGGCCGACCAAATAAATGTAACTTTCATACCATGTAGATGTAGTGTAGCTCATTTCTTTGTAATATATGTGTATACTCCAGATGATGACCTTAATGTGAAGATTGAAATGTCAAGTGAATATTTTGGTTTATATTAAACTGAAGTTTTTACTTTAAGTAAAAACTTCAGTTTAATATAAACTGAAGAAAAATTTAAGTAAAAGGTAGTTGTTTCCGTAATTTATATAATGAATTTTGTGAGGGGTAATCGTAATTAATATTTCCCTACAGATATTATACAGAGTAATTTTTCAGATTGCATCACTGTTACTGCTCCAATATGAATATCTCCTGAATGTGGTTTCTTTTATAGATTTTGCACATGGGAAAATGTCATCCTCATTCCAGAAGGGTTGGCATGAGAAGGATGACATTTTTCCCACGTGGACACCACCTCGTTGTATGCATGATTAAAAAAAGTGGTGTATTTGTTGCAATTTCTGATGTTTTCTGTTTCTTATTTTGGTTTTCTGTTGATGTTTTGATAGTTTTTGAACATGGTTGAGGTTGACTGAAAGGTCTCTGATAAACAAGAGGATGAAAAATTATTGATTCTCAGGAGGAGTTTAATTCAGGGCTCGAGTTCTGAAGCCCATACGTGGACATTCATTCTCCAGCAAGCAATGACTGTGCTTGAGATTGGAACATCAGGGCCACCCCAGACACCATACTGGCACCACAGTAAGCCTTGGACCATGTCCCTGAACAATGGGGAAAGAGATGACGCTTGCAGATAAGTCCACTAGTCAAATGATCCTGACAATACAGAACTGCCTGCCTTGCTGAAGCAGAGGCCAATTTTGTGGGAGATTACCAGTATCTCCCTTTCTGGATGTCCACAGGTTGTACTACACAGCAAACATAGCAGCAAGTTGGATCCCAGTGACAGTGGTCTGGAGAATGGGATGCTGAAAATGTTGCTTGTAAATAGATGCGAGTTCAATGTTGCAAAATGTAAGGTTTTAAAATTTGGAAAACAAAGATGGGATGCAGAATTTATGCTTGGTGAGAATATATTGTTGGAAGTAGAGGAAATAAGAGATCTGGGAGTGATAGTGGATAAGGATCTAAAATTTAGGGGACACATCGCCAAAATTGTGAAGACAACACAAAGACTTCTGGGAATGATGAGGAGGACACTGACGTGTAGAAGTAGGGAGATTCTTGTTCCATTGTATAAGGCTTTGATTAGGCCACACATGGACTATTGTGCCCAGATTTGGTCACCTGGTTTTCAGAAGGATGAAGAGATGTTGGAAAGGGTCCAAAGGCAACTGACTAAGGTAGTTTCTGACCTCTGGAATGTCGAGTATGAGGAAATATTGAAAAGATGTAATTTGCAGAGTCTAGTGGAGAGAAGGAAGAGGGGAGATATGATAGAGACCTACAAGTTGGTAAGGGGTTGTTATAGGATCAATGGTGGAGAAGTTCTACAGAGAATAGTGGGAGATCAGGGGAGAACCAGAGGTCATCCCTGGAAACTGTATAAAGAGGCTGTGAGTAGGGGAGTGAGAGGCAGGTTTTTTTCGTGCAGAGTTGTGAATGATTGGAATGCCTTGCCTGAGAGTGTGGTGTCTGCAAGGAGTTTGAATGTGTTTAAGACCCGGTATGATGAGATGTGTGTGAGATAAAAGGACCTCCTAGATGAGTCTTTGACTCCATGAGGTCTTGTTTAATAATAATAATAATAATAATTAAGTCAGTTTAAAAATTATTTATAGTCATTCCACATTTCATGAAGTTTTTGTTCTAGAAACTTGTGCATGAACCATTGTAACAACTAAGGAAATTTGAACATGGAAATAAAGAAATTCTCATTCTAATTTTCAAATAATCTCAAGAGAGGACATATCACCACAAGTAGGTAAAGCAACAGGTAACAAAGAACACAAGGTGCTATTATGATTTCAATCAATCAAGTAATTATGGAAGCACTGGGAAACAGAAACTAGCAACATATCATGATAACATTCAGGACTGAAAATAAGAATATTCTATGGCTAGAGGTGGGTTAGACTCTAGAAGGCATCATAATAAGACATTAGTTCTCTTTTTTGCTTCACGATTTTTAACTGTTTCAAAATTATTTCATGGTAGTACTATAAGTCTGTGACAACAGATTTTGCACTTTGATGAAGCTGGTTTGAAATTTAGAAAAAAATATCAGCAGCTTAATAAAATTATATTTATTTTGTTTTTTTGTGTGATTGGTTGGCTAGTTTTTGTGAATTAATCCTTAGGACAGGAAATGTCATACTGTATCTTTACAAAAAGTAATAAAAAATACTCATAATTAGTTTAACGGAATGAATACAGCACAGAAAAATAATTAAACACAAGGTTAATATTTTGCATATTTCATCTTTGTTACAGAGACATCATCTGGGATAAAATATATTAAAATTGCAATAACACATAGAAAATAATAAGTGAAAGAATTCAGACTAGAAGTCCAAAATCCTATGAGGGACACCCTCTATGGGTGTTGTTAGCTAGCCTCTGAAGTTTCCCAAACCTTGGGAAGTTTAACACAACCATATTTAACATTCATATCAGGTTTAGATTAGGTTTCTGTTTTTAATTCTGCTGCTGATTCTAAAATAAAAAAGTCTTTCAAGTTTGTTCTTTGTACAGTGGAGCATAATAGTCTCCCCTCCCTCTCCCATTTTTGATTCTGTGCATGTCATCCAAGACGTGGCCAGCTAGACCCAGCTGACCATAGTTGTGGCAACAGATATGTTTCTTATGTTCTCCAAGGCAGATGTTGGTAGATCACTCAGTCTGACCCTAATATGACAAGTTGCAAGAAAGCTTGTAAACACCTGGAACAGAGAGAGAGGGGAGGAAGTGGTTAATTAGGAAATCAAATAAGTGCATCTGGTTTCAGATGAGGTTGAAAAGCAGTGCAGAGAAAAAATTTCTTTAAAGATCTGCCTATTTTTCCTGAGTGGCTGCAGATATAGGGAATGGCAATAGCATTGCTGTGTTCTTCCTATCTCCTCACATCCTGTTGAGAGGGATGTGAGGAGATAGGAAGAACAATTATTGTGATATTTTTGGTATTGTAGCCATTGGATAGGAAAGTTTGGCAGCCTGGTTGGAACAGAGATTAGAAGCTCTGTTGACAAGGGTTTAATAACACCATACTGTTGAGAGCGGGACATATGATGGAAAAATTTGTGTGTATGTATGTATCTACTTGTGTGGTAGGTTTTCCGTAAATTGAGAAAGAAAGGGTGCCATTGGGAAACTCTATGATTAGAGTGTCCAGAAAAGGCAGATTATTTTTTATGTTTTAAAGTGAACTGGATTATGTGGTGCTTATCAATGTATCTTAGCCAGATAGGCAGTATCAAGAACATGTTTTTTAAAATGTTCCATGTAGAAACTGGCTAGAGGAGGAAGAGAAAGAGCTTTGCTGTACCTTCTATCTGTTTATAAATGATACCTTTTAAATGAGGTAGCCAGTAGGAATTACAAAATTAAGGAGATCAACAATGTTGAGGAGGGGGATTTTTCAGTAAAGTGTCAGAATGGGGGATGTTAGTAAAAAAAGAAGTTATATTGAAGCTCACCATAGCATCATTAATATGTAAAACTAGGTTTTGGGTTAAAATTTTAAATGAATGGAATTTTTTATATAGGATGAAAGATGTCCAGTGCATGGGGTTAAGGAGAGAAGTCAATTACATCTATAATGGGAATTTTTTTTATATAGGATGAAAGATGTCCAGTGCATGGGGTTAAGGAGAGAAGTCAATTACATCTATAATGGGATGGAGATGGTTACTGGGTTTATGGATTTTAGGCAATCTGTATACCTGGGGAAAGGTAGACCAAAATTTTTGAGTGTTTTTAACTACTTTAGGATGTGAAGATGTGACATTTTTTAAAAAGTATTTTAATCTTTTTTTTTCCCCCTGAGAACTGGCAAGGTCATAGTCAAGTTGTTTACAGGCAGCACAGTTTTTGTGCAAGACAGTCATTTTCCGATTCTAATCACTGGCATTGAGGACCACAGTAGTATTACCTTTATTGGTTTTGGTGATTATCATATTATTGTCTTTCTTAATTTATGAAGAACTTAGAGCTGGTTTTGAAGAGATTTTTTTTAAATAGCAATGCTTGCAAATGGATGTTAACCATTAGCTATGTTGAGCTGATGTTGTTGGCAAGTTGTGGATGCTGTGCTCTATATGCAGCATGAGGTCTACAGATGGAACTTGACAAGGCACTACTGAAAAGTTCATAATCTTTTTCTTAAGAATCTTTTCCTTAAGATGATTGCATCTACCCTGCTTATTCTTCAAACTCTGGGAACACATTCTGATACTGCATCACATCACTAATGTATTTTTTTAATACTTCTCCATGCACTTCCAATATCCTTCCCCATCTAGCAATGATTACAATGGGATTGAACCAAGTAATTTTAGTAGGACATAAATTCCTGCTTTCGTGTAACCTTTCCTGTGTGGAATATCCATACTCTTAGCCACTTCCCATGTTGGCAAAGCATGATCACTCATCAAGGTGAAGAACAGCCATGTCGTTTACTGAAAGCTCCCCCCCCCCTCCTCCCAACCACTGTTATTAGGTATAATACTCTGACTTCAAGTTACTTCTGTGGTTATTATGCTTAAGCAAGGTGTCATGAAAAAGCTCAATAAATTCAGCTTCATTCTTTTCACGAGATTTCACTGCTATTTAATCAATGTTTGGATCATTAGCATAACACCCTCTCAAATCTTGTCTATCCTTCCTAAAAATACTTATATCCTTTACACTCAATGCCAGTCAGGTCTCACAAATGCCAATAATCAGATGCAGCAGCATATTCACTAAGACAACAAACTCAATCCCTATGTTCCTGATACTCCTGGTATTTGCATACTGATATAATAAGTTACCTTCACACAAAAAAAAAAATTGTATACTCTCATCTATAATCTGCATAACCCAGATGGACAACTTTGAGATTCCTGTTCACATCTAATGCTTTACTTATACAGACATCCTTACATATATTTAAGAAGATTAACAATGCCAAGAAATTGTTTTTGTTTAATCGTTTATCCAAGTGTAAGCAAACAAAGTTTGTATGTGAGGTTTCTTCATGACTAGGCTACTTGCACAAAGCACACATTCTTTTGGCTGTGTGCTTTGCATTATGGGATACTAAGGCAATTAATGTTAAGTCATTAGCTTCTATATACAGACAGCCCAGTTGTGAACATACTCCACATGCAAATTTTGTTTGCTTACACTTGGATAAAGAATAAACAACAATATCATTTCTTGGCATTTTTAATTTATAAGCAAGTGAAAAAACTTTCTACACTGTGCTTTAATCCAGAGTATTTCAATAATGAGGTATTACACCTTTTCACTACTTGTATATGGAATATCTATATGATTACTGCATTACTTCAACCTTGGTATTTGCTGAAGTGGTCTCGATCACTGGATTCCATTAGACATCTGCCTATGGTGTGGCCTCTGCTGATGTGGCCTTTATTGGGACCCTTTGGTCCCAATAAAGCCCACATCAGCAGAGGTGACCTTTGTCCATGGAGATGAGCAGTTCTAGCTAGAGGCTTGTGGAGTTTGATGCTTGGTGTAGTGGTGGGTTTTTGCCTGGCATTGGGTAGACTACAGGTTTTGTCTGGTGGAACCACTGCTGAGATTAACCACGTCGCCGTCAATATCATTATTATTACATCACACCTCCAGGGAGTCTAAAGACTCGAGGGAGGGCATCTACTCTACAACTCTAGGTATCACTATTCCACCAACCTTCATCATCTAACACCAACGGCATCTACCGCCGACTACCACCACTGGTACTTTCACAGACAATCACAAACATCCATGCCCACCGCAGGATTCGAACCCGCAGCCTTTTGGCTGGAGAGTGGATACGCTAACCACTCGGCAAACTAGGCCGGCGTGGTTAGTTTTTCACTAGTTTTTGTGTTGAATGTAAGGAAGATAATGGTTATCTGGTTCCTTGTTGGAAACAGGTAACTATCCCTAAGGTACAAAAGTATAAAGATTCTCCTTATGGCTGTCACTCCTTAGTCCTTCAGTTTAGATCAAATCTCCTCATTGAAAAAATCAAGGAGATCCTACTTTAATATTACTTTTCTAGAAAAAGTTCAAATTTTTTGTTTTTGTGTGGGGAGGAAGGGTGACTGACTGGTATTCACCTGAGACATGTTGCACAAAGTAACTGTTCTGGTTGTGCATGGGTTGCTGTTCCCGCAAGAATGGTTGCTAAGGGAACACTACCAATCCTTTCAAATCCTACTGGATGAAGACAGATAACATTTTTCCAAGTGAGTGTTTGCCGCAATGTATAGATAAGGATGTTGGTATATTCGTTGTCTCTGAGGTTTTAAGCTTCTTATTTTTGATTGATGCAAAAAGGGTTTCTGTACTTGGTTGGGACTTTGTTGAGGTTCCCTGATAAACATGAAAATGAAACATTACTCCTTCTCACAAGAAAATTGGCTCAATGCAAGAACTCCCCCACACACAATGCACAGCCACATATAGATGACCTCTCTGACAAAGCAATGTCTGCTCTTGGGAGTGGAATGCCAGGGCTATCCAAGATGCCATACTGGCACCACAGCAAGTCTTGGGCCTTGTCCCTGGACTAAGGAGAAGAAGCCTTACTATCACTTACTTATTCTTTCTGTTCTTTTTCTACCTGTATATTTTATTATGTTGTCTCTTAAAGCTTTTCTTATCCTATACATACACTCTATTGTTATCATCTGTCAATTCTCTACCATGCAGTTCTTAATACATCTGGCCTACTTCTTATTTTAGTGATATTATATTTTGAGTACGAATAAAAGGAGATATTCTTATGAATGAACCAGTCCTTCTATTCTTCTGATAATTGATTCCTATTTCGACACAGAGAAAATTTATTTGTACTGCGTCACTCTGCGTCTAGATAATCACAAGCATAATATCCAGGAATCAATGATCAGAGAACACAATACCACCATTACTTCAAAGACCTACAATAAAATTATCTCTATCTTTAAACACATTGCAGTCGTGGTCCTATGCTAATAATTTGGGTTCTCGCTTAGATTCGAACTTTTTATGAGTGGTAAAGATGAAATTAAGTCAGGCAAGCATATACTTTAAATTAATACAAAACATTTATTATACTAAAACATAAAATTTACACACATTATGAGATCTTAATTCACATCTAATTATCAAGGTTAAGCAATTTCCTTCAGAACAATACAACTCAAAATTCATTAAAATATCTGGCTATTTAGCAGATTATCTAAGGATCATACTTTGTTCACACTAATAGAACACACATTTCAATCAAATGAGATCAAACATAAACTCATGCACATACAAAACGTTACTCAACTTGAACATGCAAATTAATTTCAGCACCTTTCCTACTCTACAACTAAATTCCTGAAGTCCTTTACTCTAAAATCTTATTCCAAATGAATCTTACTTAACTTTTAACACGTTCTCAAGGAACTAACATTATCTCAATTCGCACATCTCTATGAGCTTAAACTATTTAACACACGTTCTCAAGGAACTAATTAAGATATCACAACCTGTTCTCGAGGAACAAAGAGATTACTAAGCCACATTTCCTTGGAACAAACATTAAACTCTCACATACGTTCAACATGAACTCTTATTAAGATTATACACATTCCTTCTTTATGATTCCAAAATGTGAAGACAAAGAATTTCTTACCGAGACTGAAGTCATACTTTCCTTCTCAGCTCAATATCTGGGATGGCAGTTCCTCCTTCCTGTTCCATAGACCTTTCTATTGGAGACGGTATCACATACCACAGGTAGACATCGAGTTTTTGTCAGCAACATACAGCATGACCCTGCAGTGTCGTATCTGTCTTGGCTATCTGAGGAGTGCATATTTTCTGCCTACAAGACATCATTCCATACGTTATCACCTTAGAGGTCTCCACGAGTTTTGGCATCTACATACTGGAATACAGGAACAAGAGCAAGAGAGTAAGAGAGAGTTTTTTGCTCTGCTATTTGGTTTTGTATCTCGCGCTTTTTTCTGCGATTGGTTCTTCTCTTTTCGTGAATAGCACATGGCTCCTTGACAACTAGTGCCAAAATTCAGTGCCAGCAATCGTCCTTGCCACATCGTGACGATCAGCACCAAATAGAACTCTAGCAGATGATTTATCCTTTTGCTTGCGTTACTCATACTCTGAATCACGGGTCTTGCCCTAGGCAGGCACTCTAAACAAGGGGATTAAGTTTCAAGGTCCTGTGCACAGTTTACAGCATACATATAAATTACTAAGAATTAATCCTTTTTGTGAACAGTACTGCTTACAATTCAAAGTTGTTATTTATATCTTACAATTTATTTTACAATTAAGTGGAGTACAATATTAGACAAAATTTTACGATTTATTCTGATTAACAAGAATTTGCTTTAGGAATGGCAGATCATGTTAAACTCAGAATGAGATACTATAATTGTACAATTCTTCTCATTCAGAATTTAACAGTATCCACTCTCCAGCCGAAAGGGGGCAGGTTCTAATCCTGCCATGGGTATGGATGTTTGTGATTGTCTGTGGAAATACTAGCGGTGGTGGTGGACAGTAGACAGCATTTGTGTAGATGATAATAGTTGCGTTTTACTGTAGTTGGTGGATTGAATGGTGAAGACTGGGAGTTGTAGAGTGGGTGCCCTCCCTTGATGAGTCTTTGGACTCCTTGGAGGTGTCACATAATAATAATAAAATCTAAAATATTAGTAAAGAGTGTTCAAGTATTTTTGAAAACTGCACTCGAGTTTAAATAAACATTTTAGTAAAGAGATCATAAATGCTTACTTTACAAATTGGACAAAGAGAAAAGGCGAAGGTGATGCGAGGCCCTGACCATCTTTTCATTAAAACTGCTCGACAACAATGAAGATGAAAAACATGACTGCAGTGTAGCTAAAATAATAAATTTCATTTTTAATATTCTTAAATAATAAACATTATTTAAGTATTAAATTGTAATTTAATCATGCATTGTACTCTTAATTTATATTAATTTAGAAAAGATTTTTGCATGTTTATTTTTGACCACAATAATTGACTAGAAAAGTTGGAACCTTATCTTTTTAAACAACAATGTGAGAGTGCACTGACACAAGACAAAATGAAATATAAAACTCCAAAGAGAGCTGACAGCTTAAAATAACTCTCAGGCCTGTGAAATTCAATCAAGTGCTAATAAGAGATCAGTATTAAAATTCATTGCAAAGGTTTATATTTTGTAAGCTCTCAATCGCTTTCAAAACTTTTTCAAGTTTCAGAAGGTAATCATTTTTTGCATACTTGGTATAAAATCATGATGGACATTATTTTCTTTACTTGCAATAATTTTCACCTAGCTGAAGCTTTTAAATGATTTTCTTCAATTATGATTTACATAAGAAACAAGCATGAACTATTATCATATTCTGACTTTTTCCTTGAACTCTGAGAAGAATCACCAGTTCAAAACAGATGCCAGGATGGTGAAACAAATTAAAAGCAAATATACACTCTCCTGGGCAAAACATGCATTTTATAAGCTCTTGTTCACATTCAAAAAGTTTTAATTCTGAACTGCTAATATGCTGCAATTTATATGACCATAACTAAACATTAATCTGTAAGGTAAGCAGGTATTTAGCATTGCTATCACCTTCAGTTATGACTAAGCTCTTCTCAGTAAGGATCAATGTGTGGATCAATTTCATATTTTCCCATTTATTGAGAAAATATTCTTAGTATTTCAAGCATGTCCAAGTGAAAAAAAAATGATGAGAACAAACTGGTCTAAAAATGCCAAACCCTTATGTGGAGCATTACAGCAGAAGGTGCACATGCATCTTCATTATCCAACCTTATGTTTTCATTTTAAAATTAAGCTACTGCAAAATTTCATAATAAAACCTATGTAACATTTAAATAAATAAAATCAAGTCATAAATTTTTTGAACAGCTAGTAATTTCTGACAATTATGTTAGTAATGGAGAGATAAAGTTTCAAAGGAAAACATTTTTGCATTTTTTAATTTTTTTATTCCAATAATATTTTTCTATGGTGTAGAAAAGCTCAGCAGACATGCTTATACTTAAATCTGCTCATGTCCGATTACTTTTTTGGTAACAAAGTGTACACAGACTAAAGTGAATTTTTCTTTCTTTTCTTTCATCCCTTTTATTTCTTACTCGAAACACCTTACTTGATCTTTACTGTTAAAAAATCACAATTCAAATCAAAAGTTGATAAATTTCTTCTTTCTGATATCAGTAGTTCTATGGCATTTGCATTATCCATTTCAAGGGATACAGACAACACTTTTGCTTCATACAGCTGTATAAAACAAACTACACACTTGCAATTTCACATGGATAAGCGCTTATGACAGATTACCAACTCAGAAAAAAAAATCTTGCCAACAGTTTTGCCATCTATGGTCGAGACTGAGAACTTTTCAGATCACCATCGTAATTCCACAAAATAAGTACACACGATAAATAAAAAACTCATAAAAGATTAAGCATATAAAATCTTTTAACAGTAATTGTAATGAAGTTAAAATTCAGAGTGACTGAAATTGTATTGTTAATAAATGATTTAGTTAACACAAAAAAATTACTATTCAAATTCATTGCAGCAGACAAAACAAATTACATACCATAAGTTACAAATGTGTGGGTGTACACACATCAATTTAAAAATGTGAAAAATGTCACATCAAATTTTTAATATATACAGGATATTTATTATAGTATTACATCATTACCAACTTCCTATCAATAATTTCCCTCCAAATTAATCTTTCAAGCCTCTAATACCATCAGATCTTATATTTCATTCTTCTAAGGCATTTCTCATTGTATCAGTCCCTTAGATCTTGGTCTCCTCTGGATGTTTTTCCTGCTCCTAACAAAAAACAGCTGGTTTGTAACCTTTCCTCTCCCATTCAATTTAAGTGACTGTACCACCTCAGATTAGCTCTGCTCACATTCTTGAATACTAATGTCAAATTTTTCCAAATATCCTCATTTTCAATATGGTTCTGCCATTGTTACATATGTTCACTCTCCTAATTTTTCTCAGTGATCACAGATATGTGATCACTGAGACTAGAGATCATATATCTGTGATTTCTAGTCTTTGATCAAGTCTTATTTTCAATCCAGATCTCAGATTCATAAGTTAAAATTGGTTTGAAGACCGCCTCTGTATATAACTAGTTTAGTGTTTTTATTGATTTCTCTCTTACCCTATATAAATTAATTCAGTTAACTCACTGCCTCAGATTTGCTAGTTAAGTTGTCTATTTCCATATTTAGTTTGTCACCTGCACTAAAAATTGTGTTTTAGGCAAATGTTTTAGTGAAGTAGCAAACTAAATGTGGGAAGCACAATTTTTAGTGAACAAGTTGTTCTGTAGATTCCCCCATTCAAGTTGCAACTGTTATTTTCAGAGTTCCTTTCTGTATTTTCACAGTCTGTCCTCTTATTGCTAATTTTCATACTAAACTTATTACAACTGTTATTCAAATTTGTTCATAATTCCTACAGATTTCTATTGCATTTAGAACTAGTAATATACTTTGGCTGGAGAGCAGATATGCCACTTGGCCAACCAGGCCAATTAGACCACTTATAGTCACAAAATTTGGGGAAATTAATTATATATTTTGTGTACATAAGCTAAAAATCATTGATATTTCATAAACATGCCCCTTTTGGAACACAATATTCAGTTAAGTACAACCTAATAGAGCTTTTCAAATAGCCGATTGGTCACAGACATCATGGCAGTTCTCACAAAACCAGTGGTAAATATCAACAATCAAAAAAATTAATTCTGGACAATTCAAACTGAATGCAAACAGATAAAGGAAATCCTGTTTATTTGTTCCTATGTATATGTTGCAGCACAGTAATTTTAACTCTTCAACCAATTTTATGGAAGTCTGCCTCACCTAGTAGGTGGAAGTCCCGACCCACCTGGCTAACATGGGATCAACTGGGGAACAAAACTTCCCAGATATGTGGAAAAGGCCCCTGCAAACCCTACCACTTTTCTTTTTTTCTTGCAGTGACTTCACTCCAAAATGCTAATATGGTTGTGCCTTATAATAAATCTCATGCTGCATCAGCTGTCATGCAGAATAATCAAAGCCACATTCAGGGCTTAAGCAGAAGGTCCTGTTCGAGATGTAAATTACAGTCTCCAACAAAAGTCGGTGATGTTGTGTTGAATTTTTTCTTGACAATTATTCATAAGACTATTACACTTTTTTTATATATAATCTTTGTCAAGTAGCTTTATTTTATCCTCCTACATGTTTCACCAATTTTTTCTATTGGCATCCTCAGGGAATACAAACTAGTAAGCTAAAATGAAGGTTACAGACTAGGTTATAACTGATGGTTCTAATTCATACAAAAAATTGGTATTGTGCGTGTCTTGTTAATGTGATTTATTCATTATGGTTCATGACGTAATTGTTATGAAAGTTCATTTCTTTGATGTTTAATGATCTGATAAAAGTTTTCCAAATTTCTGGTAAAATTAGACCTTGATTCTTGTTTAGGTTTTCAGTTTTACAGGCGACTGTAGCTGCTTCTTTAAAGGTTCTTGAATGGTAGTTATCTTCTATGTATGGCATAAGGCTCTTATCCCACTCAATGTGATGGTTAGTAGAGGCAAAGTGGCATGAAAGGCCTGAAATGTCTTGTCTGTTATTTCTGACATATCCTATGTGTTCTTTCTTTTTCGTTTCAAAGCTTCTAGAGGTCTGACCTATGTAACTAATACCACATGAAACAAGAAAGAAAGAACACATAGGATATGTCAGAAATAACAGACAAGACATTTCAGGCCTTTCATGCCACTTTGCCTCTACTAACCATCACATTGAGTGGGATAAGAGCCTTATGCCATACATAGAAGATAACTACCATTCAAGAACCTGTAAAGAAGCAGCTACAGTCGCCCGTAAAACTGAAAACCTAAACAAGAATCAAGGTCTAATTTTATCAGAAATTCGGAAAACTTTTATCAGATCATTAAACATCAAAGGAATGAACTTTCATAACAATTACGTCATGAACCATAACAAATAAATCACGTTAACGAGACACGCACATTGTCACGCACAATACCAATTTTTTGTATGAATTAGAACCATCAGTTATAACCTAGTCTGTAACCTTCATTTTAGCTTACTAGTTTGTATTCCCTGAGGATGCCAATAGAAAAAATTGGCGAAACATGCAGGAGGATAAAATAAAGCTACTTGACAAAGATTATATATAAAAAAAGTGTAATAGTCTTCAAAAGTTAGTGATATTGTGAATGAGGAATACAGAAGGTATAGCATTAATCTTAGAGGGGAATTTTACATAGGCACATGGATTTTTGGTCTACAGATGGGTAATCTTCATATTGTCTGTAAAGAGATGGAGAGGTACAAAATTGACATCCTGGAAATTACAGACTAGATGGAATGGAGAAGGTCACTTCAAAAGAGAGAATGATAAGCTAGTTGTTTATTCAGGAGGTAACTTAAAACATCATGTGGGGGGGGTAGTAGCTGTGATACTGAAGACAGTTCAGACAAGAATCCTTCTTGGTTATAATTCTGTTAATGACAGGATACTTTGTATCAGACTTAAGGCTCATCTTACCAACGTGTCAATCATGGTAGTTTATGCATGGGGAGTATGAGAGTTAAGTCTGAGTGTGGCATATTTAGTCTGGGTAAATGTTACACCAATGGTGAAAGACTGTTGGAATTTTCCAATGCTAACAGATTAGTTATTACCAATACCTGCTTTCAGAAACACCCATAACAGACCTATACCACTGAAAGGTCAGTCACTGCACCAGACTGATTACATCCTGGCTCTCCAACAATGGAAGACAAGCATCTCTGGTGTACATACTTGTCTTGGAGTAGACAGTGGTACAGACCATCAGCTAGTAACAGCCAAAGTAAGACTAAGACTCTGAACCTACCAAGTCAGGTACATCCTACTAGACTGGATGTTAGAGTAATTCCTGGTGGGTTCACAGTAGAAACATCAACTCGGCTCGATGATTTTTTTTTGGAGACTAGTGTGGAGAACTCACCAGAAATGCTTTGGGAAGGAGTCAGGGTTACATATAATACAGAATACAGCCAAGAAGTATCTCAGCCCAATAAAAAGACAAACAGACCCATGGATATCAGATTCAATATGAGATCTAATTGAATGAAGGTGGTTGGAAAAACCACAGGGACTGAAGAACATAAGAGACTACAGAAGAGCCATCAGGCAGGACAAGGAAAAGTTTTATACTAATCAATGTGGAAAAAGAGTTCCAGGTGAGGAGGCACAATTCTAAAAGGATGTTTTGTTTAGTTTGTGACTTAAAGCTCAAGATTAAGCCCAAATTGAATGTCGTCAAAGACAGGAATGGAGCAGTGCTAACAGAAGAACTGAAAAACAAAAACAGAAGAAAGAATACTGAGAGAAACTGTACAGCAGAGAGGATAAGGAAAATTTGGAGGAGCCCTCTCACCAAGAAAAATTCAATTTGGATCCCCCCCCCCCCAACAGCTATGAAACAGATAGAATCCCAGCAGACTTAATTAAGGCTACTGGGGATGGAGGAATAAGAGTTTCATAGATCAATTACAAGGATATGGGGGACAGGATCATGGCCTAGAGAATGGAAGAAGTCGATTTTCATACCACTGCATAAGGAAGATATGAAGGATTGCAAGAACTATAGAACCATGAGTTTAATATCTCATGCAAGCAAGATTTTATTAAAGATCAGTCTAAATAGGACTGATGCCAAAGTTGAGACAGAGATGCTTGAGGAACAAGCAGGTTTTAGGAAAGGTAAGGGTACCAGAGATCAGATAATTGCCCTTTAGAAAAGTATAAAGAGACATGTGAAACTGTAAGAAGTAATGAAAATAATGGATTTTCTCAACAACTATCAGGGTGATAGCTAATTTGTACAGTGAACAAGAAGCCATAGTAAGAACAAGTGTTGGATTAAGTTTCAGGTTAGAAAAGGATGATATAGTATATACCATTAAGCTTGAGCTGCAAAAAAAGAAACAACTGTGGAGGGAATTTAAGGAGAAAGATGACCGGCAGGCACATGAATGGTATAAAGCTAAAGAGAATCCCAAACAGTTTTTTCGATATGTTGCAAGTAAAAGAAAAAATGTATAAAGCAGAATGATTTTAAAGAATGCCAATGGTATGGAGGTAACCGAATCAGTTGATATAGTGGAATTACTGAGCGAGCGCTTTGCAAGAGTATATCATCCAGGTGGTGACATTGCAGGAATGAAAGAACCAACAGCTTATACGGGAATTGTGGTGAATGAAGTGGAGGTGAATAGTCTATTACAAAACTTCAATGTCAATACATCTGGGATTGGATTACCAGCTCGTGTCGTACGTGAAGCGGCTAAAGAATTGTCAGTGACCTTGACCATTTTGTTTATTTCGAGTCTCGGGTCTGGGTTAGTCCCAAGGGGGTGGAAAGAGGGGAAAATAGTTCCACTGCATAAAGGAGGCTCCAAGACTGCTGTTGTAAATTACCGACTGATCAGCATATCAGGAATCGTTGTCAAGGTCTTGGAGAAAATAGTCAAGAGGAAAATACAGGATTGGATAGATGAAAATGGGATACTGTATGGGGTACAGCATGGTTTTGTGAAGGGTAGATCATGCCTCAGTAACTTGCTCATGTTTTATAACACAGTGATGGCTGAACTGGATAAGGGTAATGGGTTTTACAGTGATTCTACTGGACCTTGCTAAAGCCTTTGATAGGATACCACATGGAATTCTAATCAGTAAATTACAGCATATGAGAATGGATATAGGGTTGTTGAGATGGATAGGAGGATGGTTGATGGAAAGATATCAGAGAGTGGTTTATTCAGGAGTAGAGTCCAAAAGACGGCCTGTGACTAGTGGTGTGCCGCAGGGTTCTGTTCTTGGACTACTACTGTTCAATTTGTTCATTAACGATATAGGAAAGGATCTGAGAGGAACTGTTCATTTGTTTGCTGATGATGCAAAGGTAGAGCAATAGTAAATGCACAGGATGTCAAAATTTTGCAGGATGATTTGGATAGTTTGGAGGACTGGGCTAAGGAGAATGGATGTCGATTTAATGTTGCAAAATGTAAGGTTATGCATTTTGGGGTGAAAAGATTAGCAGCAGTATATCACATTGGTAGAACTGTACTCCAGGAGATTGACGAGGCCAGGGATTTGGGAGTGTTGGTGGATAGGGAGTTGAAGTTTAGAGGGGCACATCGCAAAAGTGGCTAAATCAGCTCATCAAATCACTTGGTGGCTGAAAAATACTTTAACAAGCAGAGATGAACAGGTTATTGTTCCTCTGTATCGAGCCTTGATAGGACCCCATCTAGACTACTGTGCGCAGATATGGGCACCAGGGCTTCTTCTTGATGGGGAGAAGGTAGAGAGGATCCAGAGACAAGTGACCAAGATAATAGCAGGTCTATGGAATGAACCTTATGAGAACAGGTTGAAGAGTTGCAGAAATTGGTTGATAGGCAGAAAAGGGGTGATATGATTGAGACATTCAAATTACTGAAGGGTTTCTATAAGATTAATTCAGAAGATAATTTTGAGAATTGGACTGGTGGTGGGAGGACTAGGGGCCGTACATGGAAGCTGGGCAAGAGTGTGGTTTAGCAAGGGTGTTAGAGCTAGGTTTTTTACTTGGAGAGTGGTGAATGAGTGGAATAAGCTGCCAGAGTCTGTTGTGGGTGCCATGACTATAAATGAGTTCAAAACGAAGTATGATAGATACTGTGATGTCGAATAGTTGTTCTCGACATGATGTTAGGGCCTTCCTCAATGAGTCTATGGACTCCTTGGAGTTGCCCATAATAATAATACAGTATTCCTCAGTAATGAGAAGGAAGAACTAGGACAAATTCTTGACAAAGTTAATGAGATTAGTAAGAACAAAGGACTTCAATTCAATCCTAGCAAGACCAAGATCATGGTTTTCAAAGGAAATACAGACAGGAAAGCTCCTGAGAAACAAATGTACTTTAATGGAGAGAAATGAGGAAGTCAGCAAGTTCAAGTAGCTGGGATCCATTATTAATGTGAAGAACTGCTGTTCAGAAGTCATAAGAATATTAAGAATGGCTAAAACAACAGTCAGAGACTTGTCTAAAATCTGGAAGGATGGATCTATGTCCATTGGAACAAATTTGAGGGTTTTGGATGCAGCTGTTTTTCCAACAGTGACTTATGGATGTGAAACTAGGAACCTAAAGAAGTCTAACAGGAAAAGGATAACTGCTTTTGAGGTGTGGCGTTACAGAAAATTGTTGAGAATGTCATATACTGAAAGGTAGACAAATGGATGGGTGCTATAAAGGATCAGTAGAATGTTAAGCACCTTAAGGATACTGACAGAAAGAAGTTGAAATACAGTGATACCTCGGCTAACGAAGATAATTAGTTCCGGAATCACATTCGTTAGCCGAAATGCGATTTCCCGTAGGTTTCTATAGAAAATCGTTTAATTCGTTCTGGATGCTGCCTACTATTTAAAGATAAGTTTTATAAAATAGTAAAAAGCACACTATAAAAGAGCAAAAACTCACCAAAGGCTGAAATGAACAGCTACTCAATTAGATCAAGGAGAACGGAAAGTAGAATGAAAAACTAACGATCTTTACACTATTATATACACTTTATTAAACTGAAAATATGTACACAACGTTTTTACTATTCTTCTTCAAAATTTTCAAAGTTTATTCAAGGTAAGTCTCCTCTTCTTCAGTAGCTGGCCTCTGTCTCTTTGCTAAAGGAAGTCAAAAATCTGTTCAAAGTTGATTGAACTTCTCTTTTTTTCAGAATGTTTTTAAAGTGATTCAGACACTTGTCTTCAACCAAGGCACAAAGTCTGTTCATTTCAATGTTGGGATACCACTTTGTAGCCAAAGACTGAAACTCTTCCCAGTAGTGCAGCATTTTTTTAATGTCACCTGTTGGCATTCTTCCCTTTTTATTGCTGTCCTCCTCTGATGAGCACTCTTTATCTTCCTTGTCTCTTTCCTGATTCAGTTACTTTTTCAACTCAAGATCTTCTGTTGTCAGATCTTTTGAGTGTTCTTCAACTAATTCTTCTACATCTTCTTCATTTACCTCTAAATGTAATGCTTTGCCCAAGGAGACTACCTTATCTACAATGTCAGCATTTTCAGCAGCATGTTCCCCAGCGGCATCTTCAGCATCTTGAACACTGGAAACAGCACTTCTTATCTTGCAACAGTCTGGCCATAACTTATTTCCAGGCAGCATTAAGTGTCCTAACTGACACTTCGTCCTATGCCATGGCAATGACTTGAATAGCATGAAGGATTTGATAATGACCCTTCCAGAATTCCCTCAGAGTCAGACTGGTAAATGAAGTTGCATCAAAACATCTTTGGAACATGTGTTTTGTATACAATTTCTTAAAGTTTGATATGACCTGTTGGTCCATGGGTTGCAAAATAGATGTGGTGTTTGCAGGAAGAAATTTTATCTTGATGAAGTTAAATTCTGTCTCCAAATCTTCTTCCAAGTCAGGTGGATGCCCTAGAGCATTGTACAGAAGAACCACAGCCTTTTCAGGCAAGGTTTCTTCTCTCAGGTACTTTTTCACCGTGGGCCCAAACACCTCCACTCGTGAATATGCTTCTTGTTACCCATGCCTTGGTGTTTGACTTCCAATAAACACTAAGCATGGGCTTGCAAACATTCTCCTTCTTGAAAATTCTTGGTGTCTCAGAGTGGTAGACCAACATTGGTTTAATTTTGAGATCACCATTTGCATTAGCACAAAATAAAAGAGTTATTCTATCTTTCATACACTTCTCTTCTTTTGTGATGAAAGTTCTTTTGGGCATTTGATTCTAGAACAACCCAGTTTTGTCACAATTAAACACTTGTTCTGGTCTGTATCAATGAATGATGGTCCACTCCTGAAATTCTCTAATAAACTTCTCAGCCGCCTCTTTATTTGCTAGCTCCTTCTCCATGTCTAATAACACTATGGATCCCTGACCTTCTCTTGAACTTCTCAAACCATCCTCTGCTTCCTTTGAATTCTTCCTCTACCCTTGCTGTACTGTGTTCTGCCACATTTTTCTTCAAATTTTCATAAATCATTCTGGCTTTGCTGCAGATCATCTCTTGAGTCATAGTGTCACCAGCCATATGACGCTCATTTATCCATATCATCAGAAGCTTTTCCATTTCTTCATTCACAGAACTTCTTTGGGATTGAGAGGCCAAGGTCTTCACACCAGCTGCAACCGAAGCTGCCTTAATCTCCTCCTCCTTCTTCAAAATTGTAGCTACTGACGATGATGCTATGCCATGCTTGACTGCTAAATACACAATTCTGACTCCTCTTTCATATGTTGAAATTATTTCTTTCTTTTGCTCAATTGTGAGCAACTTTCTGCTTCCCTTGGGTTTGTCGCTTGCCTTTTTTGGACCCATTGTCAAGAAAAATTTTTTCTGAAAAATATAAAAGAAATATGACATATAGCATATTATTTATTTAATTAGATAAGAATAGAATTTACTAATTATAAATTAATCTCCCATAGTAGAATTTAGCCAAGTAAAGAATAAATGCTATCACACTTACCTCTCGCATTCACAGCCACACGGAGCGTGCACCGTACTGACACTGGTATGAGGCGTCTCACTTCTCGCTGTCTCGAACATAAACAACCCTGTTGGGTTGATGGGTCTCCCCTATGTGATGTGGTCAGCTCATTTCTTTCTAACACACATACAAATGGAAAAGATAAGCTCCTGGAATAGCCCGAGAGTTCACGTTTGCTGCTTTATGTTAGCGTGCACATCCACTAAAACATTCGTTAGCCGAGTCCGAAAAACAGCGAAAAAAATCTTTGTTAGCCGAAAAATTCGTTAGCAGGATCACTCATTAGCCGAGGTATCACTGTACTTTGGACACATTGATTGAAAAAAACTATATATATATATATACACACATACATACAGGTAACCCTCGTATAACGCGGTACTTATACAACGCGGTTTGCAAATTGTAGTAACCCTTGTTGAACGCGGTACTTATACAACACGGTTTCGATATGACTGCAAACAAACTGTAGTAACCTTTATCTTTTCATATACATTTTTCAACGCGCGACTTAAAAATCAAATTTTATCTTCATTAAATTTGCATCTGCCCATATCGCACATGTCGTTATAAGTAATGAATTTATATTAGGGGAAATACCCTTTAGAAAGTATGTACATCAATTGTTTACCGTATGAAGTGTTTATTGTTGAAAGTTGTCTTTGTTTTCTGCCTGGAAAGTGCATTAAAAATCATAAGTGTGTTATTTTTTGGTGAGTTACATACAGTATGTAATGCTTTTTTTTATGTAAAATTTTTATTTTTTATAGTAATGGCACTTAGAGCTCTTTTACAATATGGTTGAAAACGAAATTAGTCAATTAATTGATGGGGAAATATATTTAAATGAGGAGGAAATGGTACAATTAATAGATGACGTCAAACCAAATGGCACAGAAAATTCTGCCAAAGATTCTGATTGTGATGAATCCATTCAAGAATTCAGGTTAAATAAATTAGAAGAAGGATTGGACTTGGCAAGAAAGTTATTTTATGGATAATGATCTCTCAATGGAGCGCTCCGGGAAAATTCATGAGACAACTTGATATTTGTTTACCTCCGTATTATGAACTTAATAAAAAATTGCAGCATAGTGGTAAGCAAGATCTTATTACTGATTTCTTGATAACTAAACCAACCAAAGTATGCAATGAGAATTATACTAATGATGTACAAGAGATTTCAATTGATGATGACAACGTCTGGCCACTCATCAATAAAGAACATCTACAAAATGTTAGTTTTGAAGAGAGTGATAACGATTAAAATATACATTTTATTTAGCCTAAAACATTTATGTATTATGTGCAATGAAATTTACGTAAAATTTATAATTTTATACTATGTATTTGTTTTCTTAACTCACATGAATTACCTGAATTAAATAAAAAAATATTTTTGTTGCATATGTCATTGTTTATATAATCTTTAAAAAAAAAGATTTCGGAACCCAACCCTAATTTTTCTATGTGATCTGAGTTTTGCATAACGCGATTTATATAATGCACCATTTTTGTGGAACCTGACATCCATGTTATACGAGGGTTACCTGTGTGTGTGTGTGTGTATTTTTTTTTTTTTTTTTTTAATTTTTTTTTTTTTTTTTACACAATAAAATTTGGTATTTAGGATCAACATTAAAATTTCATATTTTAATGTCAAAAAAATATCTAGCTTATTTAATAGATCCTATCGAAGGCTTTAGAGATGTCAAGAGATACTACCTGAAACCAAATTTTTCTATAGTACTTGTCCAGAGATGGGTAATTTACTTATCTATGGATTTACCATAGATAAGTAAATCCTGTATTGAACCATAGTGGCAAAAACTGATTCAACTATTATGATAACAAATTATCTCAAAATATAAGAATGTTATTAATAATGAAAAGCATTTTTAAATGACTGTCTGCAATTCTTTATTTATTATATTCCTATGATTCTTTGATTATTTGGTGTAAGGTAAAAACTAGTGTTTGCAATCCCTACCAGGTCTAAACTCAACTTATGCAAATTTTTTTCTTCTTTCTCCCCATCTCCAAGAACAACAGAACAATATCACTACTGTTATTGTTCTATTGTTTGTTATCTTACTTAATAATTTTTAAAAGTAATTACTTCAGCAGAATATCATTATCATCAGTTTTTATATTACTTTTATGATTTCTGAATCCTTTATGTGCTTTATTTGACTTCTATTTCTATTCTTTTTCTTAGCCTTTAAAACATTTTCCATTTTATTTTCTATGTTCTTTCCAAAATTTTCCCATGACATTTGTTTGGGTATATTTATGTTTTCCTTAGTTTTCCTTCATTTTTTACTCTATATTCTGTATTTGACCATAAGTAGTCACTTGTTACTTGTTTTGTGATGAGGCCTTTCCCTGTCTCACTGTTGAATATTATATGCACATTTTCATAATTCATACCCTGAGCAAAAATCTGGCAGGTCAACATTATTAGTTTTCCCATTACTTCAAATGTTCCCACAGCATTTCTATTTCTGGGACCGATTTCCTACTCTGATGTTTACACTGCTAACAAGAACCAGTTTTTCCTTTTTCTTCATATCAGATGTGTGTCCTCTCTAATGACTCACTCAAATTCCTCTGATGCTTTTCTAGAACTCTCCATCAGACAAAGGCACAAATAAGTCTTGTCCAATTTGCCATCTTGAAATTTGTGTATCACCCTTCTAAAACTGGCCCATTTAGGAATTTTATCTTCATTTTCACTGTTTAATATTATAGCTACTTCTTCCGTTCCCTAATTCATAGTGCCAGAAAAAAAAAATCATCTTGTAACTTAGTGATATTCTGAACCTATGGTTCATTTTTCCAGTACTTTTGCCATCACTCCTGAGATACTGATTGGTCTATAATTTGCTACTGGATGTCTTATAATGGATGTTAATTTAATGTGAAAAAGTGTAAGGTTATATATTTTGGGATACAAATATTACAAGCTATGTACTACACTGAGGAAACTGTAATCCAGAGATTTGGGGATAACAGTAGATAGAGAGTTGAAGTTTAGAAGGCATATTGCTAAAATAGCCAGGGTAGCTCACAGGATCATTTGGTTATTGAACAACGTACTAACAAGGAGAGATAAGGGTGTTATCATTCCTCTTTATAAAGCCTTGATATGACCACATCTGGATTACTTTGGGATGAGGAATAGTGGTAACCCAGGGGTGAGTAACCAAGATAATGGTCTGCAGATACTTTCTATGAAGATAGATTCAGAGTTTGCAGATTGCAAAAGTTAGTCGATAGGCAAAAAAGGGGAGATATGATAGAAATGTTTATATTACTTATAGGATTGATATAGGGAAAATGTTTCAGTACTTGGCTAAAGCAGACAGAACAAGAGGTCATCCCGTGGAAGTTGGATAAGGGTGTGGTTAGCAAGGGCATATAATATAGCAAGGTCTAGATTTTTCTCTTGGAGAATGGTGAATGAATGGAATAGTTGTCTGAGTCAGTTGCGAGTGTCTGTTAATGGTCGTTAATGTCTGTTAATGGTTGCAAGGAGAGGTATGATAGATATTGTGTTGATAATTTGGATCTCCTACGATAAGTATTAGGACTCAATGGAAATGCCTATGCATTAATAAAAATAATACATAGGTTTAGATATCAATGGTTAGCTGATATCTGCATGATAGGCATTACAGAGTTGTGGGGGGCAGCATCGAGGGGGAAAAAAGTAAAAAGTCATAAGTTGGGTTCCACATGGCTCAGTACTGGGACTTTTGCTTATTAACATTTATGTAAATTGTACTGTCACCGGATTGCTAGGAGGTTCAGATGTTTAAAGAAGATATGAAGGTTGGAAGGGTTATTAGTAACAATGCTGATGCAGTGGTCCTTCAGTAGGATTTGAATATATGATGGGGTACACAGATGTGTAAACAAATGGGGATATCAGTTTAAAGTTACTAAATGTCAGGTCTACAAATATATCCACCAAAGCGAGGCTACATATTCTGTTGGTGGAAATATAAAAGATGAAGCGAAGACAAAAAAGGTGTATTGCAAAGGTGGTGAGATAATTCACAGGATTGCTGCAATACTTAATACAGACTCTGACCAGTAGAGATAAAAGAGTAGGAATTCCATTGCCCTGATCAGGCTACATCTGAATTATTGTGCTCAGATCTAGTTAACAGATCTGATAATGATGAATTAATCTTGGAGTAGGTACAGAGGAAGATAACAAAAATGATATCAGGACTGTGCGATGTCAATTATGAAGATAGAGTGAGGGCATGCAAACCAGAGTTTGGTAGACAGAAGATGATGGGAGTGACATGATTGAGACAGTTGCACTGTTGAGAGGTATTTACATGATTGACACTAGCAAGATTTTTCATGCAAGTGGAACAAGATGAAAGAATAATGACAAGGATTCATCCCTGGAAGATGCAAAAGGAGGCAGTGAGAAATAGATTTTTATCTCAATAGGCTAGTAAACAGGTTTAAGGATTGGTAATTGTATTCAATGTAAATCTAACATTAATCATTCTCCCTGCTTCAAAGCAATGAACCAACTACTTCCAAATGAAAATGCATGCATGCACTGTGCACACACACAAACTCTCTCTCTCAAGCAACAACAGACACATGCACATAACTATTTTAAATGTTCAGAATCTTGACTGTTACCATACTTATTAACAATAATATTATCTGTGTATAAACAGTTGTTTTTATAATTACATATAAAGATAATTTTTTTATAGGTATGTTCATAAAAATATGTATATCAGTTATTTAAGTTAAGGGATATTGCATCCCATATTGTTTCAATAGCCGAATAAGAAACTCAAAGAGTTTCATGCAGAATATAGAAACTATATAAAGTTCGGGGAGTCCAAGTGTAAGCAAATACCTAGATAGTGCAACACCTAACCCATTTGGTAGTGCAACACTGAGGCAACTCATAGTAAGGGTGGAGCAAGCTCTGTTCACTATTCTTTGTATTTACCCATAATGTGAAACCCAGCTCCTGGGTTTCACATTATGGGTAATTTCTGCTAACCAACCCAGCTCCTAGGAGCTGTATTGCTGTTCTACATTATGAGAGAAGGTGACTACTTAGACTGGTTTCAACCTTTATTGAGAACTCATCAGTGAGTAGGTAGACCTAGTTAATACCAAGTTTGTGGCAAACAGAACTTACATACCCTACTATAAGAATTGCCAAGAAGGTGTCCTAATAAATTACTAATTATATGAAGAGCCAAAGGCTTCAATTCGGCGACGTGAAATTATTTAAGTTAAGGGATATTACATCCCATATTGTTTCATAGCCGAATAAGAAACTCAAAGAGTTTCATGCCGAATATAGAAACTATATAAAGTTCGGCGAGTCCAAGCATAAGCAAATACCTGGATAGTGCAACACCTAACCCATTTGGTAGTGCAACACTGAGGCAACTCATAGTAAGGGTGGAGCAAGCCCCATTCACTGTTTTTGGTATTTACCCATAATGTGAAACCCAGCTCCTAGGAGCTGTATTGCTGTTCTGCATTATGAGTGAGAGAGGGTCACTACCCAGACCGGTTTCAACCTTTATTGAGGTCTCATCAGTGAGAAGGTAGACCTAGTTAATACCAAGTTTGTAGCACTACCAAATGGGTTAGGTGTTGCACTATCCAGGTATTTGCTTACGTTTGGACTCGCCAAACTTTATATAGTTTCTATATTCGGCTATGAAACAATATGGGATGTAATATCCCTTAACTTAAATAATTTCATGTCGCCGAATTGAAGCCTTTGGCTCTTCATATAATTAGTAATTTATTAGGATACCTTCTTAGCAATTCTTATAGTAGGGTATGTAAGTTCTGTTTGCTACAAACTTGGTATTAACTAGGTCTACCTACTCACTGATGAGACCTCAATAAAGGTTGAAACCGGTCTGGGTAGTGACCTTCTCTCACTCATAATGCAGAACAGCAATACAGCTCCTAGGAGCTGGGTTTCACATTATGGGTAAATACCAAGAATAGTGAATGGGGCTTGCTCCACCCTTACTATGAGTTGCCTCAGTGTTGCAATATCCAGGTATTTGCTTACGCTTGGACTCGCCGAACTTTATATATAGTTGCTATATTCGGCATGGAACGCTTTGAGTTTCTTATTCGGCTATGAAACAATATGGGATGTAATATCCCTTAACTTAAATAAGTTCATGTCGCCGAATTGAAGCCTTTGGCTCTTCATATAATTAGTAATGTATATCAGTTATTCTGTTCTTCTGACTTTAGTCACAAACTATTTCTGATAGGTAAAACATATATAATTAGACTGTAAATGAGTTCAAGGTGAAGTATGATAGATACTGTGTGAATGTTGAATAGTTGTTCTTGACATGATGTTAGGGCCTTCCTCGATGAGTCTAAGGACTCCTTGGAGTTGCCCGTGCTACTACTACTAATAATAATAAGATGAAAGAAATGAATATCATGCTGAACCTGATGACATATTGAAAATTAACAGTTTATTTAAAACTTACCTGTATGGCAGGTGCATAAGCTAAAGCTTCAGTAAAGCATATCATGCACATATCATCAGCATCTTGTTTCAATCCAGCAGATTCTCCACTACAACCATGTAGACATGGAAGACAAGGATTTTCATTTCGAATTCCACCACACATATGACCACAAGAATGCAATTTTGTGCAGGCGTTACGTGCATGCTCCTACACAAAATAGCATAACAAAACGAAATTATCAAATTTGGAACAAGTAATATTATTTATAACCATGCATAAGGTAACATTTGCCAATCTATACAGTTTATCCTATATTAGCTTGAATGCTTACTGCATATTCATACTGATGGTAATCATACATAAATCATATAAGAATATTAGAAAAGTAGATTATGTAACAAATTAGCAAACATATTAACATCTAAAGTAACTATCTTATTTACTATAACATCTATGTCCTATTTCTAATAAAAGTAATAGTTAAACTCTTATTTCATATCCATAGTCAATTAAATGAAAAATATATGGAAATTTATCACAATTCTATAAAAAAAAATAGATGAAATAAATAAATGTTCACCTATATGACATATGATCAAAATAAAAGTTGCATAAATTTCAGTTCTACAGGCAATGGTTTCATGGGAAAAAAAAATTATTTTGTATATAATTTCATGCTATTAGCTATTTCTAAAACCTTTTTGATGTATAGGGACATAGTGCACAAAATTATATGTATTGTATCTTTATTTATAGATCAGGTCTCGTCTGTTACAGTCAAATAATTGGTTTAAAATTCATAAAAATGTTTGTTAATAATTAGGACATTACTCTCATCTTCATAGTCCACTATGTTTGTCAGTAAATGCTTCTAGTCAATTTTATCTCTCTTTCTGGGAGAATCCAGCTGCCTCTACTTATGATTGAAAAGTTTTTATGAATGTTTGATTTCTGAGCAAGATTCATACTAAGAGCTTTCCAATAGAAATGACACTGTCACTACTGAATGTCCTAAGGAAGATGCTAATTTTATTTACTATCAATTTTATATTCAGGAAAATAATTTTCCAGAATATCATATTGAGAATACGAAATCAGGACTATGAAATGCAGAAGGTAGGTGGAATGCTTATCATGAATTATCAAATGTAAAATGAATTTCAGAAATTGGTTTTTAACTGTATGTTGCCAAGGTATGACAGTGATAAAATCAGGTGGAGAGAAAAGATTGTGAATGATATGGTAGCAGAAATGTGTGAGGAGAAAGGAGTGCAGTTTGTTAATATGCAGAATGAGTTTGAAGGACAAATTGAACTGTATATAAGAGTGATGGACTGCATTTGAATGGTTTTGGTGCGAGTCATTTGAAGAGACTGCTGCTGGAAATGAGTGCAGAGAATGAATCTGATCAAGTAAGAAGCGATGTGAAAGAGCGGGAGAGTAAGAAAGGAGAAACTGAAGTGGTGGTTATGAACGAAGAAGTGGATAGTATGAGCACAGAGAATGAGAGAACAAGTGTGCAAGACAAACAGGGAAATGGGGAGGCTCAGGGTGAATAGGATAACACAGCATGAGAAAGGTTGATGTGCCAAAAGGATGCGAATGCATGTATAGACAAAAAAGGAAGGGGATAACCTGGGATCAAGGGAAAACAGTTGGATTTGAAGAAAGTTCTAAGATGAATAAGGAGAAAATGAAATGGCTCGAGTTAAGTATGGAGAAGTCAAATCTAATAAGCTGTATCAGTGAAACTTGCTATAGATCCAGGAATGAGCTGTTATGTTTGTATACAAAGCTAGAAGTGTAAGAAATAAGGCAAATGAAATGGTTGCATTAATTGAGACTGTTCACCCAAGAATTGATGGAATAAGTTAGACGTGATTGGATGGATGAGGATGATATCCTGACAGGAATAGAGATGGAAGGGAATAATGTGTTTTGTGAAGACAGAAAGGATAAAAAGGGAGGGGAGTGCTATTGATGATAGAGAAAGAGTTATGTCCATAGATGGTAGAGATGCAAGAGGGATATAGTGGCAGTGGTTTTGAGGCAGTATGATCAGATAGAGGTGAAAATGAAATACTTAGTCGGATGTTGTTACAGACCTGGTAATGTCGATGGTAGTGATCATGAAATGAATAATCAAATTAGCCAAGCAAATAAGAAAAGGGTGATTTTAATTATGGTAATATAGACTGGGATGATGAGATAGCAACTGGGAGTAAAGAAAATGAGTTTCTTGAGTTTTTAAGGAACAACTACTTCAAGCAATATGTCACAGAGGGCACATGAGGATTGAAGGTCCTGGATTTGATCATCTCATCGCATGATGTTATTATAAATAAGGTGTCGAATCACCCTCCAGTTGATGAGAGTGACCACAAAATGATTACTGGAGTGGTTGTCAGCAGTGTGAGGACCTCTGTGAGGAAAGGGTATATGTGAAACTACAAGGCTGGTGATTATGAGAAGCTCAGGAGACAGCTTGCAAGTGTAGCATGGAATGAGGAGTTGGCTGGATGCGAGATTAATGCAGCTTGGGTGATATTCAAGAACTGTCTAACAGAAGCAATGTCTAAATGCATTCCAAGGGCTGGAAGGTTAAATAAGGTAGGTATGAAATGGATGAATGAAGAGAATTAAGCACATGCGATACAGAGGAAAAAGGTATTATGGAGGCAGCATAAAAAGAAGTAGAGTGATAATAAATTCCATGAAGATTACAAAGAACAAGCAAGGAGGGAGACTTGGTTGGTAAGGGTAGCAAAAGTTAAGTATGAGCAGCAGCAGTTAGCTAATGAACACAAAAAGAATACTAGGGAATTCTTTTGATATGTAGCCAGCAAAAAAAAAAAAGAATGATCATGGAAGGATGACACTGATTGGAGAAAATGTATAAGAACAACTGCTGCAGAGGATATAGTTTAGATATTTAATGAGCAATTCATAAAGGTCCTTCATTCTTGTGAATGTGACATCATGGAGAGTTTGAGAGTAGTTGATGATGAGGCAGAGAGACAGACTGTAAGTGAGCAAGAGGTATATGGGGAATTGAGCAAACTTGATGTTAATAAGGCTGTGGGACTTTGCAATATAACACCACATATTTTGAATGAATGTGCCAGGGAGCTGGCATCTGCCATGACATATTTTTTTAATATGAGTCTTGCACTGGGTCAAGTTCCAAAGAGTGGAAGGAAGGCAAAATTGTGCTACTTCATAAGGGAAATGACAGAACTCAAGCATCAAATTATAGGTCTATATGTGTGTCAGTTGTTGTGGTCAAAGTGTTGGAGAGGCTAGTGAGAACCAGGATCCAGAATTGGGTTTAAAGCAGTCGTATTATCTTTGATGGACCACATGGATTTGTTAATGGAGGTCATGTTTTAGAATCTACTTATAAGGTATAAGGTATTATTATGGGCAAAGGAGATGGGTACGCAGTAGTATACTTAGATTTTGCAAAGGCTTTTGATAGATTACCGCATAATAAATTGATAGTCAAACTAGAGCATTGGATTTGAGATTGGCCTCTCTGATAGGTATCAGCAAGTTGTGCATGGGGGAGCAAAATCCTGGGCCATTGCTGTTTAATCTGTATGTTAATGATATTGGGAAAAATTTGGATGGGAATATTCAGTTGTTTGCAGATGATATTTGCAGACGTTGGGATAAACTACAAGGTGTAGAGCAGATGTTGTGGCCTTACAAGAAGACTTGAATAGATTGAGTGAATGGACACATGAGTGGGGATGCCAGTTCAATATTGCAAAATGTAAAGTTTTAAAATTTGGGAAACAAAGATGGAATGTACAATTTACACTTGGTGGGGATATATTGTTAAAGGTGGAGAAAATAAGAGATCTTGGGGTGATGGTGGATAAGGATCTAAAATTTAGAAGACACACTGCCAAAATTGTGAGAACACAACAAATTCTGGAATGATGCAGAGGACACTGACTTATAGAAGTAAGGAGATTCTTGTTCCATTGTATAAGGCTCTGATTAGGCCACACATGGACTACTGTGCACAGATTTGGTCACCTGGTTCTCAAAGGACAAAGGGATGTTGCAAAAGGTCAAGAGGCAACTGAATAAGGTAGTTTCTGATCTATGGAATATTGAATATGATGAAAGGCTGAGAAGATGCAGTTTACACTACTGGATAGGAGGAAGAGGGATGATATGATAGAGATGTGCAAGTTGGTAAGGGGTCATTATAGGATCAATGTTGAAGAGGTTTTTCATAAAATGGTGGAGATCAGAGGAGAACAAGAGGTCATCCCTGCAAGCTGTATAAGGAGGGGAGTGAACAAGGCAGTGAGAAGCAAGTTTTTTGCATGCAGAGTTGTAATTAATTGGAATGCCTTGTCTGAGAGCGTGGTGTCTGCAGAGAATCTGAATGTGTTTAAAGTGCGGTATGATGAGCTGTGTGAATGACAAAGGAACATCCTAGATAAGTCTTTGACTCCATGGGGTCTTAGGGTAATAATAATAATAAACATGAATCCCACCCACAAAAAGTTGTAAAACCTATCGTGTATTTATGATTGAGCCTTTAGGGTTAGTTATTAGAAAACCGTGCTCTGGAAACCAAACATGAAACTTTTTTCATGCCTCCATTAACCAGAGTGATTATTTTGCAGCAATTCCAGGTCAACAATGAAAATATTGCCAACCTAGTTGGCTGAATGGATAGCATATGCACTCTCCAATCAACAGACTGGCATGTTTGAATTCATGTGCAGATGTTTGTGAATTTCTTTAGTTGAAAGATGAATTACATTAAGTGATGTGAGACTACCCTGCTTATTAGAAGTCTATGTTATCTTGAAAAATTTAAATGTTTTGTGCCTGGAGAAGAATTCCTGAATTATGTAAAAAATAAAAATATAAATATAGCATTATTTTATGGCTATTTAGCCTATTTTTGTTTAGGAATACCCTTTTTTATAATGTCATTGGCTTTTTACTCAAATTTTAGGGCATTACTAATGTTTTATATGGAGAGAGAGAGAGATGAAGAATATGTACGAGGGAAAAAAAAAAAAATATATATATATATATATATATATAGGAAGAATAAAAACAGGACATACCTTTGTGGGATGTTGCTGGCTGTCTTCTTTTTTAGTGGCATCCTGGCGTATGGCAATATACATTCATTGTTGAAGGAAGGAAGTATAACGAATGGAAAGGGAGTTGGAAAAGTGGGGTTTGAGAGATGTGGGAGAATTATTGGTGAGACAAGAGGTATGCAAACTTTTTGAACTTTTTTGAAAAACCCAGTTTTTTTTTAATTTTTTAAAATTATTAAAGGTGGGCAGAGAATACAGTTGGCCCCCCGTATCCACGGGGTTTGGTCCCATCGTCTTCTGGGGATACCTGAAACCGCGGATAGTAGCGAACCCTATATATACTATGTTTTTTTCCTATACATAAATACCTATGACAAGGTTTAATTTATAAATTACACACAGTAAGAGATTAACAACAATAACTAATAATAAAACAGAACAATTATAACAACATAATATAATAAAGTTATCTGAATGTGAATGGAATCTTAGCAACCTCAGATGTGTGTAGCTTTCTCCACCTTTGTAACGAGTTGCCATGGTGTTGGACAATCTCTGCGATCAGCCAAACTGTCTATTACTAAAAGAAAGAGCCATACAGCTTCATTTCGCCGATGTTAAAGTACATAAGCAAAGTGGATATTAGATCCAACATTATTTCAAAGCCGAATATTTGTAGAGACTATGAAAGTTTCGTAAGTTGACCTTTCGTATGTTAATATCTTCAGACTGGGGTTGACCGCAGATATGGGAGTCCTACTGTACTTTGCAATGGGGGTGAATATAGAAATTTTTGGGGAAGGAGAAGGATATTATGGGATAAGATCAGGGATGGGAGTCGTGACCTAATTTTTATGTTATGGAGCTTCCAACTCTCGGAAATTATGTAGGGCCAGTGGACGTTTATTGAGTTTTTTTGTCACATTTTATGGCTATTGTTTGCGATATTCTAAGCACTGTTTCATTTTCCTGTATGTCTACTATTATGGCCTTGTTGATTTGTAAGATATATTTTGTTCAAGGGCATGTACAGCTATTTCTGTTTTTCAAGTATTTTGTATTCTGTTTTTCTTTTGGTCGTTGCATTTTTTAATGTTTAAATGTTCTGGAATTGGGATGATGCAGTCACAGACATGTTCTTGTAGTTTTGCCCACAAAGATCTGATAGCAGAACCTGTGTAGGTGACATCACCAGCTTTATTTTAGGTGACATCACCAACAATATTTTATGCTATATTTTAAATATTCGGTACTATCAACATAAAAAGCCTGAATGGCAAAGAAATGGAGCTAGCTGAGGAATTAGATCAGTACCAGATCGACATAATAAGGATGACTGAAACAAAAAAAGACAAAAACTGGTGAGATCTTTCTGAGCAATAAATACAAGATGTTATATTCAGGAAATGACAATCAAGGAAAAGAAGGAGTAGCCATAGTATTCAACACTAAATACGAGGCTAATCTTCTTGAATGGCAGGCAGTCTCAAGTAGAGTGATGTGGGCTAATATCAGAATGGGGAATAGGACAATGAAACTTATTTGTGCCTATGGTCCCACAGAAGGTTCTACTAAGGCAGAAGTGGAGGAATTTTTTGAGGCTTTAGAAAATGCAACTGACACAATGAAAAAGGAAAAGTTGGTCTTTGCTGGTGATCTAAGCAGCAGAGTAGGAAACGATTGTCAGACATACAAAAATATTTTGGGAAAATTTGGAGAAAAGAGCAAAGCTAATAATGGCAAATACCTGTTGGATTTCTGCTCAGGACATGACTGGTTATTACTAACACCATGTTCCAACATAAAAATGTGCACAAATTCACATGGAGAGAAGAAGCAAGGAATAAGAAAAGTCTCATTCACTATGTTATTGTAGATAATGATGTTTTCTCCCTAGTGCAGGACACCAGAGTGTACAGAGGATTTGAAACTGGAAGTGATCACTATTTAGTCTTGAACAGGATAAAATTGAATTTCATATTGAAAAGAATAACATGTAAGAAAGTTTTAAAGCGAATAAAAGTTGAGAAGTTCTCAGATGTGAACTGTAGACTAAAATACATACAGATTATTGAAGAAAAAATGAAAGAGTTTGAGAACAGGAACCAAACCTTGGAGATTCAGTGGCAAGCCTTGAAGAAACCCTTGATTGATTCAGCCAGAGAGGCATGTGGTGAGGTTGTCTGCAAGGATAGAAAAATCAGAACTCCATGGTGGACACAGGAAGTTAAAGAGGCAGTGAAGGAAAAGAAGAAACCATATCAAAAGTTCCTTGCAAATAAGTCAGCTTTTGCTCTTAGAGAATACAGAGACAAATGTAAGAAAGCGAAACACTGTGTAAAACTAGCTAAACAAAAGTCATGGGAGGACTTTGGCAAGAACATAGAAAATAAATATCAAGAAGGTTGTAAGATATTCTGGAGGTTGTTGAAGAAGCTTAGAAATGGAGGAAAGAGTGCTGTAAAAGGAGTTAGAGATGATAAAGGTGACATGAAAATGGGAGAAAAAGATATCCTTGAAGTATCGAGTACCTAATTACTTGGAAAAATTGCTAAATGAAACAAACAGTGATAGCACAGTGGTAAAAAACACTCAACAGGCATACAGTCAGGAATACATATCCATACTTGAAGTAGAAAAAGCCATCAAAGGCTTGAAATGTGGAAAGGCAGCAGGAGTAGATGATATTTGACCAGAAATGCTGAAGTATGGTGGTATAAAAGTCTTACAGTGGCTGCACTGCATAGTTCAGAAAGCCTGGACAGAGGGACAAATTCCCGATGATTGGAGTAGAGCTCTAATAGTACCCATATATAAAAAGGGAAATAAAACTGAATGTGAGAATTACAGAGGTATTTCCCTACTGAGTGTTCCTAGCAAGATCTATGCAAGTATACTTGAGAAACGGTTCAGAAGAATTGTGGAAGAAAAGCTTGGTGAAGAACAAGCTGGATTCAGGCCAAATAGAGGCCGTCAGGATCAGATCTTCACTTTACGACAAATAGTCGAGAAAGCATGGGAATATAACAAAGATCTGTATTTAAATTTTGTCGATTTGGAAAAGGCATATGACAAGGTGCCAAGAGAGAAGCAATTCAATACACTACAGTTATATGGTATCAATGGGGCATTATATCAAGCAATACTTAGTCTTTATTTGAGTTGTAAGTTAGCAGTTAGAATTGAAGTACCGGAAGATGGTTTGATGTTAAATCTGGTGTGAGGTGATAATGTACATAACAAGGATATACATTATCACCTCTGTTATTCATTATCTGTTATTCCTTTTAGCCTGCTAGAGGGCTAGATGGTCGGTTGTGTTTTCAGAGAGCTCCCGAAAGCTAAGTATAGTTTTGAGTGAAAATTAGAATATAGATTAAAATCATAACGTAATATTGTCTAATTTTGGTAGCTTGTTGTGTCTGTGTGATTTTGGTGTGAATTCCATTATTTAATTTAGTATTTAATGATACGTTTCATAGATTTGAATATGGCGGCAACGCGACGCAAGATAATGGCGTCCAAAAATACGATGCCATTGTTCAAAAACTATAATGTGAGAGAGTTTGTCTAATGTGATGTGTGTGTGGGATGTATGCATTCCCAAATGAGGCTAGAGTTTGGATTGAAAGTGATAGTGGTGGGAGAATGTGCAGAAAGTGTAAGCAAAGTGAGGAGTTGAAGTATGTGTCAGGTTGTGAGACAGTTATGGTTGAAGAAAGCCAGAATGTGAGTGAAAATAGTGGCTTGATAGGGAATTGCGATGTACAAGATAGCAATGAGAGCGGTGATCAAAGAAAGAGTGAAAGCAACTATACAGAGAGAGAAAATAGTTTGAATGATAAAAAAAATGAGGAATTATTTGTAGGAAGCGAGATCGCTAGGTTGCACGCAGTGATACAAAATGCGCAGCAGAAATTAGAGCACCTGCAAAACTCTTTCCAGAGGGATTCAGCTAATGTAAATAAACAGCGTAAGAGTGGGAGAGTTTCTGAAATGAAGGAAAGAGTGTTGTGTGGTGACTCGTTATTAAGAGCAGTGATAGATGGAAGTGTAACTAAATCGTACTTACCGGGTGTGAAATTTAAGGATGTAAGTGAGAGTATTAGAGTGCAAAAACAGAGGGTGAAAGAATTAATAGTTGTGGCAGGTACGAATGAATTGAAAGGTGATAAATTTTTTATGAGAGAGGACTTGAAAGTATTGTTAAAGGTAACGAAAGAAAAGAGTGACAGAGTTAGAATGGTGAGTGTGTTGCTGCGGTACGACAGAGAGGAGTTTAGAAGGAGGGCCATACTCGCAAATGACATTATGCAGACGGTGTGGTGTGGAATTCGTGGACGTGTGGAATGAGTTTGATGGGCAAAAGGACTTATACAAGATGGATGGCCTGCATTTGAATGGACGGTGTGTGGAGACTGGAAAAAGTGTTGCTGAATGAAATGAAAATGGATGTGCAGAACCAGGGAAACTAAAACTACCAAGGAGGGGGGGGGGAGTGGATATGCAGACATCAGTGAGACAGTTGAGTGTAAGAATGTATATAATGTACCCGAGCCAGCACTAAGGACAAAAAATGGGAATGGGACATTTAGAATAATGCATCAAGATAGGGGTGGGACAAAGGGATCACAGCATTTCATGTATACTAATGCCAGGAGTATTAGGAATAAGAAGGAAGAATTTTTGGCCTTGGTTGGCTCTTCCTGGCCACAGGTTATTGGCATTAGTGAAACATGGCTGACAGAAGATGATATAGTTAGTGGGATAGAATGTGAAGGTTAAGTGCGTTTAGGAGGGACAGAGAGAATAAAATGGGGAAGAGGTGTTATTGATGATAGCTGATGAACTGCAGCCAAGGAGAGTTGTATCACAGGATAGTGAAAGGAGCTCATTTGAGGCTATTTGGTGTGAGACTGAGACTGGTAGAATAAAATATACAGTTGGGTGCTGCTATAGACCAGGTGATGGAATAGATGGTGGATATAGTATGCATAAACAAATTGATGAAATGAGTGGAAGGAGGGTAATTATTATGGAGGATTTCAACTATGGTAACATTGATTGGAAGGAGAGGACACATGTGAGGAAGGAAATGGATTTTATTCAATTATTAAGGATAACTATCTGAGACAGCATGTAATTGAAAATACTAGGGGTGTGAGAGTGCTTGACTGAAACTAGCTATGCAAGCAAAAGAGAATCCCAAACAGTTCTTTCAATATGCTGCAAGCAAGAAAAAAACTGTACATGGCAAAATGATTTTAAGGAATGACGATAGTAAGGAGGTCACTGAATCAGTCGATATAGTGGAGTTACTGAGCGAGCACTTTGCAAAAGTATATCATCCAGGTGGTGACATTGAAAAAATGAAGGAACCATTAGTTTATACGGGAATTGTGATGAATGAAGTGGAGGTGAATAGTCTATTACAGAACCTTAATGTGAATACATCTGTGGGATTGGATGGTATACCGGCACGGGTCTTGCATGAAGCGGCTAAGGAATTATCAGTGCCCTTGACCATGTTGTTTAATCTGAGTCTCGGATCTGGTTTAGTTCCGAAGGTGTGGAAAGAGGGGAAAATAGTTTCACTGCATAAAGGAGGATCCAAGACTACGGTTTCAAATTACTGACCGATCAGCATATCAGGAGTCATTGTTAAGGTCTTGGAGAAAGTAGTCAAGGGAAAAATACAGGAATGGATTGATGAAAATGATTGCTGATACTGTACAGGGGACAGCATGGCTTTGTGAAGGGTAGATCATGGCTCAGTAACTTGCTCAAGTTTTATAACAAGCTGAGGCTGAACTGGATAAGGGTAATGGGTTTACAGTGATACTGCTGGACCTGGCAAAGGTGTTTGACAGGATACCACATGGAATTCTAATCCGTAAACTACAACATATGGGAATGGATATAGGGTTGGTGAGATGGATAGGTGGGTGGTTGATGGAGAGATATCAAAGAGTAGTTTATTCAGGAGTAGAGTCCAAAAGACGGCCTGTGACTAGTGGTGTGCCACAGGGTTCTGTTCTTGGACCACTGCTGTTTAATCTGTTCGTTAACGATATAGGGAAGGATCTAAGTGGAACAGTTCATTTGTTTGCTGATGATGCAAAGTTGTGTAGTGCGATAGTGAATGCAGAAGATGTCAAAATCTTGCAGGATGACTTGGATAGTTTGGAGTTCTGGCCTAAGGAAAATGGATGTCAATTTAATGTGACAAAATGTAAGGTTATGCATTTTGGGGTGAAAAGATTAGCAGCAGTATACCACATTGGTGGAACTGTACTCCAGGAGATTGATGAGGCCAGAGACTTGGAAGTGTTGGTGGATAGGAAGATGAAGTTTAGGGGGCACATTGCAAAAGTGGCTAAATGAGCTCATCAACTCACTTGGTTGTTAAAAAATACCTTGACGAGCAGAGACAAGCAAGTTATTGTACCTCTGTACCGAGCCTTGATAAGACCTCATCTCAACTACTGTGCCCAGATTTGGTCACCTCAGTTCCTTCTTGATGGGGAGGAGGTGGAGAGGATCCAGAGGCGAGTGACTAAGATGATAGCAGGTCTATGGAATGAACCATACGAGAACAGGTTGAAGATTTGTGGGTTGCAGAAACTAGTTGATAGGCGGAAAAGGGGAGATATGATTGAGACATTCAAATTGCTAAAGGGATTCTATAGGATTAATTCAGAAGATATTTTTGATATCAGGACTGGTGGTGGGAGAACCAGGGGACACCTATGGAAGCTGGGCAAGAGTGTGGTTAGCAGGGGTGTTAGAGCTGGGTTCTTTACTTTTAGAGTGGTGAATGAGTGGAATAAGCTGCCAGAGTCTGTTGTGGGTGCTATGACGGTGAGCAAGTTCAAGGCAAGGTATGATAGATACTGTGAGAATGTTGTATAGTTGTGTGGACATGATGTTTAGGGCCTCCCTCGATGAGTCTAAGGACTCCCTGGAGCGGCCTGAAATAATAATAATAATAATAATCTATATGGATCACATTATGAAGGAAAGTGGTATTAAACATGATATCAGAATTGGAGATGTTAATGTCAGCTCTTTGCTTTATGCGGACGATGTTATACTTCTAAATAAATCCGCTACAAGTTTGCAAGATTCTCTGACTAAATTGAATAACTGTTGCAATAGATATGTATGAAGGTCAGCATTAAAAAGACAGAGACAATGAAAATAGGTAGAATTGTTGAAAATGTCAACTGTGTTGTGAACAGGGAACCTGTGGAACAAGTAAAACATTTCAGCTAGTTAGGCATTTATTTTTAGTGAAGATGGTAAATTAAATATGGAAATAGACAACAGAATCAAGAAAACAAGTATGGTAGGAAGTCAATTGAATAAATTCATATGGAATAAGAGAGAAATTAGTCGGAACACCAATATTAGCTGTATACAAGACAGTGTTCAAACCAGTTTTAACTTATGGATCTGAGAGCTTGGTCAGAAGTAAAACACTTGACCAAAGACTAGAGGCGAGTCTTTGGTCAAGTGAATATGAAAGTCCTTCCTCAGGACTCTCATATCCCACAGATATGAGAGTCCTGAGGAAGATTATAGGCATGAACAGATGGCATCAATGGCAATATCATATTAAAAACGAGGATATTAGGAAAGAACTTGACATTGCCAGCATTCAGGAATGCGTTAGCAGAGCTATGGTCACTTAAACAGAATGGGCGAAGAAAGATTAGCAAAACAAGTGTTCTCTGCCAGGTTGGCAGCAAAATGAGCCAGAGGAAGACCAAGATATAGGTGGATTGATACTGTATTGATACTGCCTTAGACGATAGAAATATAAGATCTGATAATGTTGGAGTCTTGACAAGTAACAGACTAATTTGGAGTAAAATTGTAGATAGGAAGTTAGTAATGATGTAAATTTTTCATGTAGTACTATCGTATCCTGTACACCCCTTGAGGGTACATGTCAGAATTTGATGATGATGATATTTTAAATACAGCATAAAATAATAAAAAAACTATAGCCCCTCCCCACCAGTGCTATAGATTTCTAACTCTCGTGAGTGGGAGTCACATGACCAGAGGAAAAAAAAAATCAAATCAGGTAAGGAAGTAATTGCAAATAAACAGGTGTGTTCTGTAATAGTATTTACATATAGTAATATAATTCATTATTGCAACTACTAGACCTACAGACATTTTTGACATATGTACTGTAGATATACAACACTGTTTTACCTAATTTTTACAACTTGTGAAATGTGATTTTAATTCTACTAAAAATTCTGATTTTAGATGGAAAAAAAAAAAGTGCAAAACAATATTATGCCTACAGTACAAATGTCAAAAATGTCTCTGCATTGAAGTGTTATGATGGTGAATCATAAATTATAGTAGAGTTCCCAAATATCACATTTCATTAAATTCTATCTACCTAGTTTACTGTTACTGCATCTCATTATTACAAAATGTTTGGTGAATTATGCCTGCAAATGGAATGAATAAAATGAATACTGAAAAAAATTCCTTTCAACAAATTTCAAAGGAATCCCAAATACCAAATTTCACTAAAATCCATTCAAGAACTAGAAATGGCATGCATATAGGCAGACAGACAAATGAAGCAAAATCATTCTAATGGATGAATATGCATTTGATCGATGACAAAAGACTATTTCTAGAATCTGTCTTAGCCTCAAGAAACTACCCAAACTTCAACAAATTTGGTTGCATGAAACATCCCAAAATTTGAGCACTCATCCTCCAAACTTTAGCCCAAGCCAAGAACATCCATTTTAGCCCATGACATGGCACTATTCAGAACTTTAGGTGCACCATTGGTTACCGTTTTGCCTTCTTTGACCAAGTATATTGCTTGCATGCACATATATTGTATTGTGTTTTCTGATGTTAACAATTTGACTTTGCCAAAATGTTGGAAATTTTAATTAAATTTATTGAAATTAATATTAAGCCTAAGTTGTAATTTCCTTAAAAAATACAGTTATGAATAGCCATCAGACTTAATATAACATCATTTATATGTTATGCAGTCATATATAAATAGTACTGCATAAAGAAAAGAGCTGAGCTGAATATCTCCAAGTTTAAAAACAGTTTAATGCCACTTTCCTTCATAATATGTTCCATATAGATGAATGAAAGGGAACATAGTATGCACTCGTTTTTTTTTCTGATTTTACAAACCATGTTCTGCACCTTCGATTCTAACTGCAGAATATAGACCATGCATTGCTCAATATAATGTCCCTCCCATTCATATCATATAAATGTAGTGTTTTGATCAATTTTCTCTTGGCACTTTATCACATGCCTTTTTCAGATCAACAAAACTTAAATACAAATTCTTATTACACTCTCATGATTTTTCAACTCTCAAAAGTGAAAATTTGATCCTGATAAACCTTATTTAGCATTAACACAGCTTGTTCTTTTCCAAGTTTCTGTCCCACAGGTAGGTTTGCATAAATCTCACCTGGAATTCTCAGTGGTGAAATTTACTGAGATTTCTCATATTGTTTTATTTTCCTTTTCTAGCGGTATTATGAGAGCTCTACTCCAATCATATGGAATGCAACCATCTGCATTTTGCAGTGCAGCCACTGTATAACTTTTATATCTCCATATTTGAGCATTTCTGGTGAACCTCCCCTCCCCGATTTACATATTTGGACCAATAATGAAGTACCATGTGATATCAATGTTGCATGCAGCTACTACAAAATGGGCACATCAATCCTCTGTACATAATCGATAAACATTTGCCAGTAATGGGGAAACATGATGATGTAAGCCAATTTGACTGCAGGCAGATAGCTGGGGCCCAGAGGGCAAGTGCCAGTATTGTGGAAACAGTCACACTTGGTTGCTCCTGTATCAAGGATGTACAGGACTGTATTAACCATGAACCATAAACCATCCAGCAGAAGGGCTCACATTGGTCAGCCATGCATGGCTGATCCTAGAGATGAGTACCAGGTGTTACGACTGGTATCTCAGCAATGAAGTGCAACAGTCACACAGCTCACCCACCAGTACAAGAGCAGAGCAGTTCGACCCATTTCCACATGCACCATGTGCCATACCTTGCTTTGCCTGGGGTTCCAACCCCAGGAAAAGCAAGATAACCAAAGCTGGAAACCAACAAAGGTACCCATGATGACAGCCAGGCATCACAAACAATGCCTTGCATGGGCCAAGGAACATTAGCAATGGACCGTCAGTGATGAGTCCCATTTCTTGCTACACCATGTGGATGACCAGGTTAAATTTGGAATAAACAACATGAGGCCCTATCCCCCTGGTTGCAGAGTTTGGATTCAACAGGCCAGTGGAGGCAGAGTTATGGTTTGGAGAGCTTTTTCTTAGCACATACCCTAGATCCGTTGGTTATCATCCCACAAACACTGAATGGTGAATGCTGCAGGGACTTGTTAGTCAACCATCTCCATGATGAGCATGATGTTAATAACGAAGTTATGTCTGAGGAAAAAAATCTAGTCATATTTTACTATTATTATTAATAGCTTTCTCCTTTTCTCCAAATTTTTGTAAGACATTGCCATTAATCTGTGATCAAGGTGTATGTGTGTAAGTCTCCTAGAAGTTCCTTCTTTCATTGTGTGTGTGTGTGTGTGTGTGTGTGTGTGTGTGTGTGCGCGTGTTATTAACAAAGTAATCCTGATGTTCAGCTTTGCAACATATACGTACTATTATTACATCTTGAATGCAACCAGAAATATATAGTGTATACTTATCATGTCTTTCATTTTGAAATTTCCTCCCTACAATTGCTTGAAACTTCTCCCTCTTTAGATCATACACACACACACACACACACACACACAATGAATAAACTTCTCCCTCTTTAGATCATACAAGATACTACCCAAAAGTTTGTGGAATTTTATCCTAAAAAAAAAAAAATTTACTTACCCTAATCCCTAGTTTCCATCGTCTCCTTTAAAGTAGTTCCCTTGGACACATATACAATGATTCCAGCAGTTTTTTCATGATTCCATTCATCCCTAGAAGTCCTCAAGTGTGACGTGTGTTGCATACCTCCTGTGATTCTGCATAGATCTCCTCAAATTTGTCAAAACATCACCCTTTCAGCTGAAATTTCATCTTGGAGAAGAGGAAAAAGTTGCAAGGAGTGAGGTCAAGCAAATGGGGGATTTGAGGAATGACTGTCATGTTTTTGAGAAGCCAAGAAGTGTTAAACAATGAGCGATGTTGTTTGATACAAATGATGTGTGGGTGGCATTTTGCAGCAATGCTTCTCATGTCAAAACATCTGACAAAACGCACTGAACAGCCCTGTATAGAAGTCTTGCGATCTCACAAACATCAAGGATAGTTCACCTACAATCTGCAAGGATAGCCTCATGCCTTTTGCAATGTTTTCTGGTGTCATGCCTATTGACGGCTGTCCAGGATACTCACTATCATTGACAGATGTTTGTGATCCTTGAATGGTTGTAACATAAAAAAAGTTTTAGTTTGGCTCATAGCATTAATGCTTCCTTAAGCATTTGGCAGGTTTCTACAGCAGTTTTTGAGTTTGAAGTAAAATTTAATGCAGATTCTTTGCTTCTTAAAATTGACCATTTCAGCTGGAGAAAAAAATTGCCAAACCACTAAAACACAATGTTACAAAAACACACACGTAACCCAAGAATGCAGCCTCTCAGCTTGCTGGCTGTACAACTGGTTCACATGCACAATTCAAATTCCCTGAACTTTTGGTTAGTACTTCATATATCTTATATCATATATCAGTTCCAATTTCATTTAACTATAAAAATAATAATATGCAAGATATGCAAATACATTATTAGTGAAAAGAGCAAATAAAACAACTCACTTGGCACTCTTGTTCACTACAGACACTACCTATAACAGGAAAGCCAATACTTCCTGGGGATCCACAAAACCTACAAGCACCTGATGAAGTACTACTTTTTCCTGAAAGGAACAATACATAACTTCAAAAATACATATAGATGTATGTGTGTATGTGTGTGTGTGTCACATGAAAAGGTCCCAATGATCATGGGTCTGGAAACCTTACACTTCTGAGATAGTCCTATATAACTGAAGCATGCTTGACCATATGTAAAGTATATAGATGCAACTCAATGAATCACACAATTGTAATTAACCAAAATCTCATGCAAGATGTACCTAGACTTGCATTCAGTCTAATAAGTTTGCCCTAAGATGGCAGTTATTTGTTTCAGTTCTAAATCATATGTTAGTGTTAGAGAGAGGGTTCACATTTACTAAACTGAATGATATGCACTTTTATTATGGGGGTACCAAAGGAAATATGCATTAAGCATGTTAGAATTGCATTCGGCCTAATAAGTTTGCCCTAATCAAGTGGCAGCTGTTATTTGTTTCGGTGATTCTAAATCACGTCAATGTTAGAGAGCGAGTTCACCTTTGCTGAACTGGATGATGAACTGCACCTTTATTATAGGGGTACCAACAGAAATGCACATTAAGCATGTTGGCTTTATCAAGAGGCTTCCCTGGTCATCAGTTTCCGTGCACTCAAATATTCACTTGTCTTCATCACCACCTTCATAAGCATGGCATAATTTCTGCACTGCAAAAATGAGGGAGGGAGGGGGGGACCATGAGCGTATGGAAACCAAGAAAAGCATACTATGTCTAGTGGCATAGTATGCTTTATCTAGTGGCATACTATGTCTAGTGGCACAGAATCCACATACTAGCACTCAAAGGTCATGCTGCACCAGGATACAGGTTACAGCAGTACATCTGGTAAACGGTTAGTAGAACAATCGCAAGCATCGATGCCCTTGATGGGATTTGAACTTGCAGCTTCTTGGCTGGAGAGCAGATACACTAACCACTAGGCCAACCAGGCTGGCCATACAAAGGACTGTGTAAAACTCTATATAACTGTGTTTCCCAAGCAGTTATATAGAGAATCCTGAATGAAAACTGGCTTTACTCATACTATTTCCACCAAGTTCAAACAATCATCATCATCATTGATTGATATTTTGTCAGTGGTTTCTACAACAGTGTACATGGGACCAATGATTAATCTCAATGTGGCTTTTATAGATGAAGCAATGTTCACTTGGGATATTTTTGAATGTTGTGACAATTTTTCTTTTCTTTTCTTTTTTTTTTTTTATGTTAGACCAATACACAAGAGATTGGCTGGTCAACCTATAGTACTTTAGTACCGCATATGTGTAGTGGGATGGGAAAGGAGAAACTTGTTGACATTCGATTTAAAAGCCTGTATATTGTATTCCTTGGGAAATACATCAGGAGGAAGACTGTTCCACATTACAGCAGTAGCAGGGATGAAGGAGGAGGAAAAGAAACTTGTTCTGTGGTTTCAAGGTGTACTGTGAAAGGATGTTGGGTGGCAGCTGTACGTGTTCCAATGGGCTTAGTACAGAGTAGGGGAATAATTAATGCTGAACATTTTCCATGGAAATATTTATAGAATATACAAATTGCAGAGACTAAACGTCTATGTGAAAGTGAGGGGAGTAAGTTGGTAAGAGATGGACCATTTATCAGTCTAATTGCTCTCCTCTGTATTGAGTCAAGCATTTTGAGGGAGCTTTTAGGAGCTCCACTCCAAATGTGAGAACAGTATTCGATAGCTGGGTGGATTTGTGAGTTGTATAAGGTTAACAGCTGTTTTGAGGTGAAGTAACATCTTGAGTGAAAGAGAAAGCCTAGTTTTTTGGAAGCTGAGGATGCAATGGTTGTGATGTACTTATGCCAGGAGAGGCCTGATGTCAAGATTCCAAATTCCTTCCCTTTAATTCCAAGGAGAGAAATTTCATCTTGTCTGGGAATTTGAGTGTTATCAAAAATAATACTTAGGGAAAATGGTTCTTTTTTTGTGGGAAATAAGACAGAACTGGGTTTTACTAGTGTTGAAGTTGACAAGGTTATCTGAACCCCATTGGAGAATGGCATGGAGGTCCGAATTAAGGGAAGTTGTGGTTGATGTTCAGTGGGTTGAAGTGAGTTGTGTAGGGTAAGGTTTATCAAATGAAAGGGAGGAGTGCAATGTGCTATCATCTGCAAAACTGTGTATTGAGATAATTACCACAACAATCAACAAAATTCAAGCTTGGTTGGCCGAGTGGTTAGCATATCTGCTCTCCAGCCAAGATCATGGATGTTTAGGATTGTCCTTCCAACTCTCTGTGGAAAGGGCATCTGTGACCCTACCATATCCTCTAGTAGCTGCAGTTGGTCCCTTGCCAAGAGGTTGTAAAACTAGGCAAGAAACCAATGGACAAGTAGTCCAGCAACACCCACATCAGTGTACTAGTTGGGGGGGGGGGAGAGCCCATCCATACACCAGCTAAGACAGTGGTTCCCAAACTTTCCGATTCTCAGTGCCCTTGCTGAATCCAGGTTTTCCCAGGCACCCATGTCAAATTCTAACAAGTACACTTTGCGAAATAGCAAATAATTTTTTTAATTAAAGGGTTAAGTAAAAATAAATAAAACACACATTTGAGATTACAAAAAAAAGTAATTGAACAAATTCAACTAATTATCATTAGTGGGATGATGAGCCTGTTGATCACTGCACATTTTCTCAAATCTTAGAATCAAACTGGACACAGCCACCCTCATTTCCTTCTCCACATTGATTTTTGTGCGATACTTAGTTTTTATCACAGCGACTGCCGAAAATTCAGCTTTGCACAAATAAGAAGTCACAAATGGAATTAAAATTCTCTGAGCTTTTTCACTCAGAAGGGGATATTCATCTTTTACTGATATCCAAAATTCAGTTAATTCCATGCTACTAAATTTTGTTTTCAACGTATTGTCGCAAGACAACTCAATAAGATTCTCTTCTTCTGCAGCAGTAAATTCAGGAGCACTGGCATTAAATGGTTCTTGAATCCATGCAAATTTATTGATATTATAATTTTGAAAATATTTCTCAAACCAGGTGATAAGCGTTCTTCAAAAATGGATTTCATAACTAAAGAGAAATCAACTCCATTGGAGGTCAAAAACTCTTGCAACAAGGGGAAACATTCTTTGCCTCCGTCTTCATTCATTTTTCTTTTCCACAGTTTTAGTTTTTTTTATAAAAGCTGAAATTTTCTAAATCGACTTTAAAAGGTGCATGTTGCATCCCTGCAGGGAGAGATTCAGAGCATTCATCTTTTCAAAAGTATGCTAGTTTTACCAAAAAATCTTCATTCACAAAATTTTCGGCATACTTGTGGTCTTCCTCTTTAAGAAAAATAAAAATTTCCTGTCGCAGTTCAAATGTATGAAACAAAACATTATCACAAGAGAGCCATCGCAAATCCCTGTAGTACAACAAAAACGTGTGCTCATTATCGTCAGATAGTTTTTTGAAAAACTTTGCCTTTTTATAAAGTTTACTACATTCACTACATATTCTAAGGCCTGGTTCAATGTAAGACTCAGAAAGTTTGACACGAGTGCTTCCCTGTGAATAACACAATGGGTCCACCGTGCATCAGGGGCTTTGCTTCGAATAAGTGCCTGCAATCCTCCATAACAGCTGGACATAGAACGAGCACCATCAGTACAGACACAAATGCACTTAGTCCACTTCAAATTAATTTCGGATATAAAAGTAGCAAGGATCTCAAACTAGTCTTGAGCCTTAGCACCAGCAGTGATACTTTTACAAAAGAGAAAGTCTTCTACAATGTTATTACCATCTATAAACCGTACGTAGCAAATCAAGTAAGCATCATTATTATTATCCATGGCCTCATCCAGCTGCAACCCAAATTCCTTCCCTTTTTATTTTTTCAATTAATTGATCATTGAGGTCCTCCGCTATGTGCTGTATTCTGCGACTGATGATGTTATTGGACAAAGGCACTTTTGAAAGCAGCTGCCCACCATATCTACAGCAGCCGGTAGAATGAGTTCTTCTGCGATGGTATGAGGCTTCTTATATTTTGCAATTCTATGTACCACCTTGTAAGATGCTAGCAAAGCATTGCTTAGTATTGACGCCTGCTTATAAAAACTACCTTTTTGTTGATTTAACTCTTTTAACTTTCTGGTAAAGTAGTCACGAGATGTACTAACCATGCTGGGATGATTGGTTTCTAAATGGCGTTTCAACCCTACTTGCATGCACTCTGGTGCTAAAACTGTCATACACAGTACACACTGTGGCCTCCCTTCACCATTGACTTCTGTCGACGTAAAACCAAAGTCCAAATAACTTTCATCTTATTTTCGATATTTACACTTCTTCACACTCTTGCCACTATTTGACGGTGTGCCCTTATTTTCTCTCTCACAAACGCTTATTACTGTTTAGTAAAAACCGATCCATTTTTATTGTTGAAAGTTTATTTTTCACTTGGTTAGAATATAATAAATTTAGTTTAACCCTTTATCCAAGTGTGAGCAAACAAAGTTTGCACCTGAAAGTATCTTCAGGACTGGGATAAGGTGGTGCAACACCAGGGCAACTCCTTGCAAAGGTGGAGCAAGTTACTATCACTCCTATCTCAGTATCTCCCATAATGCAAAAGTGAAAAATAAACTTTCAACATCTTTCTCTAAATCCAGAGTAATTTATTAAAAAGGTGGCACACCATTTGGCAACTCCTATAGGTAGAGATGACCTTGCTAATGCTTCTGGCTGGTATCTCCACTTGGGCCTGGCTCCCACTGAAGAGACCTCAATAAAGGTCGAAACTAGTCTGGGTAGTGGCCCTTCTCTTAATGCATAACATTAGGCATATCCGCAAGGAGATGTGTTTTGCATTATGGGAGATACTGAGATAGGAGTGATAGTAACTTGCTCCACCTTTGCAAGGAGTCACCATGGTGTTGCACCACCTTACCCCAGTCCTGAAGATACCTTCAGGCGCAAACTTTGTTTGCTCACACTTGGATAAAGGATTAAACTAAATTTATTACGATCCATTTTTAAAAATACATACGAGAAGAAATACTTCAAAAACTTCACTTGACTAAATCACAATATTCAGTTGATACAATCTCTGAAAACTAATTCAACACTAAGACCACGCGAAACCGACAGGTATTTATACACGAACACAAAGTACCGAGAAAATTCAAGAAACTACTAAACAATCAAGAAACTTAATTATTGCAGAGCCATCTAGTAACCATTTGTAGAGGCTTCTGAAAACAGTTATTACTAAGTGAGTTATTGGTTTGCATCAGGTCCGCTAGATGTTGCGTCCTATCACATTGCATTGAAAATGGAAATAAAATTATGAAAATTTTGTAATTTAGACACCCACATTCTCCTCAGCACTCTGCTAGAGGAAACTCCATCAATGTACCTGCTACCTGTTTGGGGAGGTGTTTAGGGGCAACGCAAAGAAATGGTTCTGCAAAAGGATGGAAATGGCAACGACAATGGCTTTAGGCAACTGGAACATCTTCTCTCTGACAGGGAAGGAGTTGGAACTGGTAGAGGAAGCCAAGCACTACCGGCTAGACTTAGTCAGGCTTTCTTCGACCAATAGGAGAGGCTCTTGAACTGTCAACCTGGATAAGGGGTGGAAGCTCTACAACTCTGGTGTGAGCACGACAATGTCTGCTCAGGCGGGTGTGGGGATACTCACAAGCCCCCAGCTGTCAGACTGTGTTGCTGAGTGGATCCATTGGGGGGGGGGGGGGGACGGGTATGCGTGTTAAGGCTTCAGATGAAAAACCATGATTTGGCTGTGGTGCAAGCCTATGCACCTAATCTGGAGTCAGAATACTCTGCCTTCCTAGAGGAAGTGGATGCTGCTTTTGACAGGGTGGCAGACATGGGATCAGTCCTGCTAATGGGTGACTTCAATGCACATGTTGGAACAGATGACCAGACATGGAGGGGTGTGATCGGGAGGAACGGCACCCCTGACCTTAACGCGAATGGGTCGAAATTATTGGGACTCTGCTGTACTAACAGCTTGTCAATAATGAATACCTTCTTCCAGCACCGAGAAGTCCATAAGTATACCTGGTACAGGGATACACTAGAACAAAGGTCTCTGATTGACTTCTTTATAGCCTCAGCAGATCTATTTTCCTCAGTGTTGGACGTTCGTGTGAGAAGAGGGGCAGAACTGTCAACTGACCACCACCACCACCTTGTTGTGTGCACTCTACGGCTTCAGAAACCAGATGCTACCATCAACGCTGGTAGGCCTAAGCAGCTATACCGCATGAAATGGGAAGCATTGGAAAATGAGGCTGTGAGGAAGAATTTTGCAGATGACATTTCCTCCAGGTTCAAAGAGATTCCCAAGCAGACTGCAGATGTTGAGGAGGAGTGGAAGCTGTTCAGAACAGCTGTTACTGCCACAGCATGAGAGTGCAGAGGCAGAAAGCGGGTCGGTGTGGCAACGGGTAGTGAGAAAAGGACACCTTGGTGGAACCAAGAAGTCCAAAAAACTGTCCGGGCAAAAAAGGAGTCCTACCTAACATGGCTTAGGGTCAGGTGAGCTGAGATGTGTTTGTGGTATGCTGAGGCATGAAAAGCTGCTGCTGAGGCAGTAAAGACAGCAAAGCAGAAGGCTTTGGAATCCTTTGGAGAAAGATTAGACTCATCCTATGCAAATGCAAACAAAGTATTCTGGCAGACCATCCACCACCTTCGAGGGAGGAAATCGTGCACAGCAAGGGCAATTAAGGCCTCTGATGGTGCACTTTTAACAACCGAGAAGGATATCCTCCGCAGATGGAGGTAATACTTTGAGAGCCTTCTTAACCTGGGTGGCCCAGCAGTTGTGGACATCCAAGAGGTGCAGATCGGGGCAATGACTAGTCTCACAGCAGAACAGGTCCATTTAACAATAAAATCGCTAAAATCAGGCAAGGCTGCTGACGATGATGAAATTCGGCCCGAAATGCTAAAAGCCTTAAATCGAGACGGTGTTCTCTGGCTGATTCGAGTGTGTCAGGCTGCTTGGATATCTGGGTGAGCACCAAAGCAATGGCAGACAGGCATAATAATACCAGTCTTCAAGAAAGGAGACTAGAAGGATTGCAGTAACTGTCGTGGCATCTTTCTGCTCAGCCTGCCTGGGAAAGTATATGCTAGGTGCTTGGAAAGACAGTGCAGGAGCATAGTTGAGTCAAAGTTCCAGGAAGAACAATGTGGCTTTCGTCCTGGTAGAAGCACAACTGACCAAATCTTCACTTTAAGGCAAGTCTTTGAGAAATCTTGGGAATATGCCAAGAATGTCTACACATGTTTTGTGGACTTGGAGAAGGCATATGACCGGGTTCCTCGGGATAAGCTTTGGCAAGTAGTACAGGAGTATGGAGTGGATGGCTAACTATTAGCTGCCATCAAATCCCTGTATGAATGCCCAGAGTTTTGTGTCAGGGTAAACAGCACAAAGTCTGAACCTTTCATAGTCTCCGTTGGCCTCCGCCAAGGGTGTGTTCTGTCACCCCTCCTTTTCATAATATTTATGGACTGGATTGATAGGCTCAGCTGAGGCAGTGAGTGTGTCAAAATTGGAAGATGTAGCATTGGACGTCTGCTTTTTGCAGATGACCTAGTTCTGCTTCGCTCTTCGACAGATGACCTCCAGCGGACCCTGGATAGGTTTGCAGCTGTTTGTGCAGATGCCAGAATGAAGATCAGTGTGATCAAAACTGAAACATTTGTCGTCTCAAGACAACCATCCCAGTGCACTCTACATGTAAGTGGAGTCCCAATGAGGCAGGTGGGTAAGTTTAAATACCTCGGGTCCATATTCATGAATGATGGAAAATGGGACGTAGAGCTAGATACTCAAATTGGCTTAGCAAGTTCAATATTGAGGGAGCTTGGTCGTTCGGTAGTATTGAAGCGGGAGTTAAGCCAGAAGGCAAAGCTGGCTGTCTTCAATACAGTCTATGTCCCCATCCTCACCTATGGTCATGAGAGTTGGGTAATGACCAAAAGAATGCAGACACGAATCCAAGTGGCTGGAATGAGGTTCCTTCGAATGGTTGCAGGGCTGACAAGACTCGACAGAGTCAGAAGCTCTGCAATTCGGGAAACCCTCAATACTCAACCGCTGCTTCTCCATGTTGAGAGATCGCAGTTACGTTGGTATGGGCACCTGGTCAGAATGCCACAAGAGAGGCTCCCTCAGCAGGCCCTCTTTGCCAAGCCAGAGGGTGGGAGGCCACGTGGAAGGCCAAGGACTCGCTGGATAGATTATATCCAAAACCTTGGGTGGACATGTTTGGGAATCCCACCAGAACACCTGAGCTTGGTGGCAGAGGATCGTGACCATTGGAAGTTCCTCTTGCAGTTGTTGCCCCCACAACCCAATTAGGAAAGGTGGGCCTTGAAGATGCATGTATGTATGTTGTAATCGCGGCACCCTGTGAGGAAGCCACGGCTCCCCAGGGCACCGCGGCACACACTTTGAACCACTGAGCTAAAGGATAAAAATAAATAAATAAATACATATAAATAAAATAAAATCCATATGCAATGTATATGACATGCTAATTTGAATGTTTTTGATTAAATTTTAATTGTTAAATTAGTATTGTTTTAATGATAATGTATAGTGTCTCTGAGAGGGTTTGTTTTTATTCCAGATGTCTCCAATTTTTCACTATTTTCACTAACATTAAACACTACACTTTTTTAATTGTCCATACTGTATTTAGTAGTATAATCAACATGTTTTTCTTGCATTTGAGGTATGGTGTCTGTTGAGAAGGGGATATACATAACACTATACAGGGACATTTTCATTTGTCTTCCAAAAGAATAAGCATAGTGAGAAAAACTATTCATCCTATAAATAAAAATGAATCCTTTTGTTTTATGGCAAGTACATTTGTGGCATTAAATAAAATATTTCCTAATTTCTGTTTTTATTGTTTGGGTTTTTTTATTTTATTTTTCTATGTTGTATTTAATTGTTAATAACATTCATGTTTGTTATTAAGTTTGTTACATTTTTGTTTTTACTTTATTATATGTGCTATGAACATGAATTGTTTTGTGAGACTTTTGTTTCCATTTAGAGAGAGCGAGAGAGAGAGAGAGAGAGAGTGTGTGTCATTTCTCCCAGATGGAGAAAACTGATCCTACAGGTAGTGCAGCACCAAGGCCACTTTGCCACCTTTCAAAATTAGTTTAATATCTTGGGGGGGCCAACTGGGTTCATATCAGATGTTAAACTGATAAGAACAAACACTACACTTTTCATTAATCAGCATAATATCTAATATGGGTCAAGATATTAAACTGATTTTTGGAAGGTGCTTGGAGATTGCTACACCTTTTCTGTTGGTTGCTTATTGTACAACCTCAGTTCCCTCTGAGTTTTGCTTCTTCTTGGGCATTATATGTATATACACTGTGTATATACATATAATGTGGATCAAAGTCAAAAAAAGTTTGAAAAACACTGATTTTTCTAGAAAACCCCCTTTTTTTTTCCAATTCAGGGACACTTACTATGAGTGTTACATCAATTTCACCTCTCCTAGATAATATGTATATGGAAAAGATGGCCAATGAAAAATACCACACTAAACTCAAAATATTAGTGCATTACACTGATTATATTTTCCTTCTCTAGCCAGGGTGGGTTCAAAGAAACATATAAGTTTCAATAACTTCCTGGCTTATTATACTACTAGAAAAGATAATTTGGAAACTAACTAAAATGCTGTATGTTGAGTTTAACAGCTATATCGCAAGTTTTCCAAATTAAAAGCTATGGAAAAACATTAGGTAGTTCAGGAACTAACAAAATCACAGTATACAGATTTTGATAGCTATATCTGCAAGTTGAAAGAAGCCTCTAAAATGACATTAGCCCAGCATGATGCAAAAAATGAATGCCTTATCCTAAACCAACTATGGTCAGCATACATAAGACCTAAAATTTATGGAGCCAGGTTACGACAGACTGACACTGAAGTATATGTGTGATGTTGCAACACAATATGTACTATCAGTTTAATAATGAATCCATTAATGTCAGTTTATGCATTAAAAAGTGATTATACTGGAATGTCCTGCTTTAAATATTAAAGTTACTGCTACTCACAAAACTAAAGACTGTTTTTTGGGTTTAATGGTGCAAGGACGTCTATGGTCATGTTGCACCAGAACATAGGTAATAAATAAGCACCATATAAAGGACTAAAAAATGTATATAAAAGTTGATACAATAACAGTAATCATAAATGAAACATTTCTTAAAAATATATTAGTTAATAAATAAGTAAAACAGCATAAAATCAGTATGGCAAAACAAATGTAAATGATACTTATAATAACAGATGTAAAAAGAAGAATAAAAACTATTAAGATTCATAGAAGGTACATAAAACACAGATTTTTAGAAGCGTATTTACATAAGTTAGACTAATAAGTATATAATTTATATGAGGTAGTATAATTTAAACTACCTCATATAATTTTTTACTATAATGTATACTGAAAAATCCTGAGAAAAACAGTTGATGAGTCTAATTAAAATCTGCCTGAGCATATAGGGCTCAGACAGATTATGAAAGTGACTAAAATAATGACTCTGCTCATTGTTGAAATGAGGGCAGTCGATTAAAATGCGAGTGGAAATGAGATTCCGAGTGTCACAAAACTCACATATAGGCATCTCATTACCCTGAATAGGAAGGATTACATAAGTTAACTACAACCTAGGCAGAGCCAAGCAAGAATAACTTCCTCTGTTCAAACCCTGCACAGGCTAGACTACTATATATAATTTCAGGCTTAATTTGGTAGCGCTTATTATTATTCTCTCTGTTCTAAGATAGCTGCCACTGGGAGAGAAGTTTTTGCCTGACAATCTGCTAGTAATCTGTGTATGGTTATAGGTAGAAGGTGGATGTTTGAGAAATAAGCCAACCTAGCTGCAGTATCTGCATTCTCGTTTCCCTTAATCCCAACACGACTTTGAATCTAACAGAAGTGTACATCAAAAGTGTAGTTTACATAACTACAGCAGGGATTTTATTTTTGTTGGCATTGAAGCAAGCAACAAAGGTGGTTTGTTTGAATCAAAGTACAGAGTAGGAATAGGTAACATGCAAAAAACATCTGTTAGTATCCCAACAGGTGGAAGATAAGGTGCAGCAGATGTTCATTGTTTACCTCTCTCTCTCTCTCTCATAACTGACTTTGCTGTCAAATATCAGTCCCAAGAACTTGGCTTCTGGTGCATCTGGGATTAGTAACTGTCCTAGTCAGAGTTCTCAGACAGGATGAAGACAACATCTGCAGCAAAAGTGCAGATGTTGTCTTCATCTTCTGCTGTAAAAATCTGAACCCATTTGCAAGTGCCCATTTTGAGAGATGGTCAATGGCTCGATACAACTGCCTTTCTATGACCCTCATATTATGTGAATTATAGAACATGGTGAAGTCATCCACATATAGGTCATTACTTACTGATGGAGGATGTTGTTCTATCATTGAGTTGACCTTGACTGCAAAAAGCATGACACTTAAAACTGATTATTATGCAGCTGGGAGAGAGTGGTTCTCACTTAGACTTGGAATCTCCCTCTTTTGATAAAAAAAAGAGAGATTCACTCTTCAGTATTCCAAATTTCCAAGCAGTGATGTGCTTTTCCATATCAAAGAATGATACTAGATGCTTACGTTTTAAGAAGGCATCTCTAATGGACGATCTTTGGAAAAATCCTCCAGCTGGACTAGATGATCAGCAGTAGAATGATATTTTCAGAAGTCAGATTGTTTTCTGGAAAAAAAGGTCACTACTCTTCAGAAACCATAAAAGAGGAGAGTTAATCATTTTTACCAGAATCTTGCACAAGCAGCTGGTCAGAGCAATTGGATGCCAGTTATTTGGCGAATTCAGATTCTTCCCAGGATTAGGAAAGGAAATAACAACTGCCTTCTGTCAGATCTCCAAAAATATGCTCTCACAGAAATTCTGTTAAAAAGGTGCAACAGTTGATTCATGATGATGTTGATGGATGTTTTACAATCTCATAATGAATATTATCTGGTGCAACAGCAGTTGGATGATATTTAAGCAAAGTAGGTTTCATTTTCTTTTTTGGTAAATGGCCTGTTGTGTTCTTCTTTTTCATTCGAAGAAAACTGGATTTGTTTGGGCCCTCTTTTTTTTTTTTTTAAGTCACAAGTTATTTCACTATATCAACAAGGTTACTAGCTGATATCTTCATCTTTTTTGACTGAAATAAAGTAGGTTCACCAATGCCAGTAACTTACATCCTTCAAAAGTGCTCATAAATTATAATCTTATCACCTGCTCTTGATTAATTAAGTGTCCTAAAACTTGAAGCATCACTACTAATACCAGGAAGATTATAATGATATTTTCAATCATACAATCCCTCATGAAGAAAAAAGCTCCTAATTTTCCTAAACCAAGTTAAGCGTTGCTTTAAACAATAATGATGCTATTTAAATAATTCTTGCAGAAAGCGATGGATCATGCATCAATGCACAATCGAATATCAGTTATATCTAGCATGACTAGATATATTCTAACTGGTATTTGATTATTAAAGTAACCATAAAAAATAACTATCATTTTTAGGTGATTTTAATAAAATTTAAGTAAAGAAAAAAAAAACGAGAGAGAGAAGAATTTGAATAAATATGAGTCAGAAAATTAAATATCCAACTTTTCACATATCTTATTGGTTATCTGACCATGTTGTTGGATTGAATAAAAGGTTGTTTATTGTATATAAAAGTTAAATTTTTAACTGTAGAAGTAAATATGAAATTTTCAATATCTTACCTCTGGTTCCCTCTCTGAATTCCACCATAGCTTTCAAAGTTTTTGAATCAGCTAAAGCCATTACCCAAAAGAGCTTGGTTCTTCCACATCCTTCATGTAAATCAACTTTAATTGCCTCTTCTTCTTCTTTAAATACCTTGAAAATGCAATTGTATTTTAGAGATAAAAATATTCTTCATGTGCAAAAAAATCAAACTATTAAAACATTGTTTATAACAGACATTCAACATAGGACAAAAACTGAAGAAGGGAGATTGAAAATAGGATTTAACTTTTATTCTCTTGTGTGTGTGTACACACACACACACACACACACACACACACACACACACACACACACACACACACACATGCATGCTTTCAAAAGAAACAGCAGTATTTAGAATTAACTTTGATACAGTAAAATTTTGAATAAAACACAGAAATATTGCAAACAATCTATCTCAGAAGAACAAAATGGTTTCAGAAATGGAAGATCATCTATAGAAAATAACTATGTTTTAAAACAAATTATTGAAAAAAAGACAAATTTAATTTGGAGATGTATTTAGCCTTTATAGATTATGAGAAAGCTTTTGATAAAATACAGAGAAAAATTGTGGAATATAATGATTAAAAAACCCAAACAAACAGGCAATCCATTATGTTTACAGTACAAGCTATCCATAGTTTATGTAAAGACAACAAAAATAAAGTTAAATTAGATAAAATAACAGAAGATACTGAAATTAATCAAGATGTATGATAGGGATGCTGTAGTTTGACTCTGTTCAATATATATATATATATATACAGGCAGCCCCCAGATTGCAGATGAGATACATTCCTGAGAATGTCTTTAGGTCGGATTTGTATGTAACTCGGATCCCTGATGAATAGCGCATATATGGTAATAATAACAATACTATAATGGGTCACATGTGGCAATATTAATACAGTATAATAATAATATTAATACCTCTGTACTCTAATAATAAGTTACAGAAATTATTGTGCTCTTTCTTTTAATTCAAACAAACAGAACATAAAAACAAACTCATACATGTGCAGAAAAAATAGTTCCTGAATTATTAATTTAATTATTTTATTCAGTGGTTCCCAAACTTTTTTGGTTCACGATGCCCTTAGTATATCAGGATTTTTCCACGGCGCCCAAAGTCAGAACATAGGCTTACCTAACAGTTGCAGCGCACTGTTGTTGTGATTATTTCAGTGAAAATACTGGAATATTACGCAGTTCACAGTTTGGGAAGCACTGATTTAATTATTAATTATCCTTATATGGAGCCCGTTCGTAAGTATAAAATGCCGAAAGTCGGGTGGTCCATAACTCGGGGACCGCCTGTGTGTGTGTATGTGTATATATATATATATATATATATATATATATATATATATATATATATATATATATATTGATCAAATTATTAAACTATGGAAAGCAACAATCAAGCAAAATATCCAGTGTTAAGCAGAAGAACTATTATCAAGACAATGTCGTATGCAGATGATCAGATTATATTACAAGACCATGAAGATGACCTTCAAAAATCAGTTTATGAATAAAATAAAATAAACCAACAGTACAATTTACAGATTTCACACCAGAAAACAAAGGGTCAAGATCATATTAGATCTAAAACAGTTATAGAAAATAAAATAATAGAAAAGGTGACAGAATTTAATTATTTGGATTGCATAATGACAATGATATAGATGAAATAATAAATAAATTTCAGAAAACCTGTGAAACAATTAAAAGAAATTAAAAAAGAAGACAATAAACCCAACTTAAATTTTATAAAGTAATGGCCACTCGAACTCTATTATACGGTTCAGAAACATGGTATGTTAAAAGGAAAGATCAAAGTAAAATGCAGGCAGCAGAAATGAGATTTTTAAGAATAATTAAAGGATACACAAAATTAGACCATATAAAAATGAAGATATTAGAAGAGAGTTAGCTATCTATAAGTTAAATGAAAAGATGAAGGAAAATATAGAGTGAAATGGAAAGGGCATTTATTTAGGATGGAAAGATATCAACTTACAAGAGAAGTGGATAAATATAGACTAAAGGGAAAGAGAAAGAGGAAGACCAGCTGCAAGAGGAAATACCATTAAAGCCAGAACAGGTAAATGTCTAATTCTTGATAAGAAGTAGCAGCAGCTAACTTTGAGCCAATTTAAGCCAAAAACAGCTATTCTGATTTAAAAAAAAAAAGTGTGTGTGTACTGCATGTATATAACATGCAATTTAATATGGTCAGCTGTTTCACATTCATTCATTCATTGTGTGTGAGAGAGAGAAATCAAAGATAATCAAGTATGGATGAAAATCCTCCAAAGGCATCTGAAAATCCATTGTTAGTGAAAATAATAACTTGCTATTTTCATTTTTAATTCTTTAACAGACATTTGAAATAATTTTGCCACTTTCATGTTGAAGAATGGCTGGATATTTACATAAAAGAAAAACAATCCTATTTACAGTTAATTATTAGATAAAATATGAATCAGTAAATGCTTTGTTAGCACTAAAAGTTCTGTTAGCACTAAAAATTCCAATTTATAGTATAAAATTATATATTTCCTAGCAGCAAACTACTTTAAGCATAACATACCACATTCACTAGGTTACCTGTCTTTGATGTGAGCGGGTTTTACGATGTAAGTGAAGGAAACGGTCACAGTCCGCACAAAGATTTCCACACACACTACACAAAATAATTGCTGATGTCTCCCCATCATCATGGTTATCACAAGTAGGCTATAAAAATATTAACAAAACAAACATAAGCATAAATAAGTGCATGCATAATCATATCACAATTACAATGTACAATATAATCAAGCATTTTCATTAATATCCTGATGATAATCCACATCGTAATATTTATTCCATATTCTATTTGTTTAATTTATAAAGATCAGTTTTGATCTTTATAAAGCAACCCATTGTTTTTAATATTATTTGTATCATTTCTTCTTTAATGAGTTGGCCCTAAGGTATCAATAAGTTGTAATTGTTTCTCTTGATGATTTTTTTTTGATAAACTGACAGCAAAGTTCAACAGTTACTACTAAAAGAAGGCAATATTTAAATTATTTTGTTCCATAACAGAAAAAAAAGTGCTTTTACACAAGAAATTCAAAATTTTCCAAAAAGGTCCACAATGACAAAGAATTCAAATGGACTTGCATCCACAACATTAGAGACAATCAAGGAACAGAAAAAGATTACTGTTATTACCAAATAGACATCTCCATGGAGTATAGAGTCTCACTGCACAAGGCCCATGTTAATCATTATTCACATAATACATATCATGCATAATCACGTAATCAGGAATGCCACTGATATGCAGCACTTGCAGAATGATTTGAATAGGCTGGAATTGTAGGCATGGGCAAATGAATGTCAGCAAATCTAAAGTCATGCACTTTGGCATAATTAGATATCCAATGTCATATTATATTGGTGGGATTATGCTAGAAGAAACTGATCAGGCTAGGGAATTTGCAAACGAATTTTCATATGTAAAAATAAGGATGTCATTTTGCCACTTTACAAGGCCTTGATAGTATTGTGTGCAGGTCTGATCTCCTGGTTTCCATTGAGATTCAGATATACAGAGAAGAGTATAAAGGAGAGTGTTAAATGATATTAGTATTGTGGCATACAGATTACGAAGACAGATTGAGAATTTGTGGACAGCAGACACTAGTAAACAGGAGAAAGAGGGGTGATATGAATGAAACTTATAAACTTCTGCAAGGATTATACAGGATTTCAGTTGATGGAATTTTTTATTTTATGAGGGTGGGGAAAGGACAAGAGGGCATCCTTGGAAGCTGAGATGAATGCCACTAAGAAGGGAGTGATATGTAGATTTTTCTCTCATAGAGTGGTGTATGATTGGAATGGACTGTCATTGGATATTGTGTGTGCAAGCAGTGTGAATGAATTCAAGAACAACTATGTAGCTGGCGCATGTAGTATGTGGCCTCCCTCAATGAATCCCTGACTCCCTGGAGGTCCAACATAATAATAATAATATCATTCTTTAAAGTCATTCACTGACAAAGCACTCACAACCACTTCTATCAACTTATTTTCTCATTTACCATTCTCCAATTTTTAACAATAATTTGGTTAATAATTATTAACATGCATATGAAATTTGGCATTTGGTTAATAATTATTAACCAAATACCAAATTTTTTAACCTGTAAAGTTTGTCTATTCTAATAGGGGAGCATTTCACAGTTGACATCTTGGTCACTCATCTTAGAATGAAAAGTGGTGGAGCTCTCCACCACTTTTCTCATTCTCAAATATCCTAGCCAACATCAGTTATGAAAAGATTTGGAGAAGTGCATGTGGTTGTTCTTAACATTTCCAAGGCATCTGTTAAGGTTGAGCCAAAATAACTACTCACCAAATATCATCTTATGGCCTATAATCTAACTATGTATCCTAATTAACAACACATTAATTAAGCCTCTTCCTTCTATACATAAATGACGTTTTCTTACTAACCTCAAATCTTTTCATAAGTTTGCTGATAATGGTATATGCTCCACTGCCCTTTTTCATTTGACAAATCTTATAGAGCTCAAAAACATCCTACATACCGTACAAGATCCTCAAATAAAAATCATTTAAACAATGGTTTCTTTCCCACATTACAGTAGGGTGATGACAATCTCATCTGCTTAAATGCTATCAAAATAGTCATATCTTATTTCATGCAAAAAAAGATCATACTTCACTGCCACTCAACTCACCCAGATCTCCAGTAAGAATGTAAGTTAACTCTCTTTTATGAGTTAACTTACATCCTTAGCTTTTTTTCTGGCAAAGTATATCACATCTATTTCAACAAAAAAAAAAAAGTGTCTTTCTGCTCAAAAACACACTTCTCACCTAATCCTAGACTCTTATATTTAGGAGATGATGTACTAAAAACTTCCTTACAAATGCTTGATGCTATCTAGAAGACGGCAATCCAGTTACCCCCCCCCCCTTTTCCTTCTACTAACTCACTCCACTATTTTTCTTTCTCACAGAAATCTGTTTCTACCATATATCTTTCCATATGGGTGCTGTTCTGCTGAACTAACTAACATCATATCTGCACATTATATTCCTTTAAGCTTACAACCACATGAACAAATGCATGTCAACATTTATTTAATGTAGCTTTAAACTTACCAAACCAGCTTTTCATCTTCTTTCATTCTATCTGCCTCTGTTCTTTTGGAAGGGTCTTCCTTAAATTGTTTTCCCGTGGATTATGACTTCATTTCGTTCATAAAACACATCAATAGTTTCTTTCTTTTAATCACTTATCCCCACAAACTAATAATCTGCTTTTGATATATATATTTGATATATATATATATATATATATATATTTAAAAAACATTCATTTAAAAAAAATACAAGTGTTACAAGGATAAGAATGTCTTATCAAATCTATTTCAAAAACTTCTTTAAAAGAAGAGCAAAATGTTTTTCTTAGAAAAGTCAACTGGAACAATAAAATGAATCCCTGAAGGCTAAATTTCTTCTTTTTATGAAAAACAACATTTCTTTTATGTATATTATTTCTGGGAAAGCTCCCATGTTACTCCTCTTAATAAACTATTATAATTACAGCTATTTTGCCTGCTTCAGTTTAGGAGTGCCCCTGCTTAAATGTCATTGGCTATTTACTCATGGATTCTTAGGGCATTGTGAGTGTAAATGTACCAAAAAGTATATGTAGCATAAGGAATAGAAATTTACACATACCTTTTTCTGGGTGTTGCGGCTTTTCCTCTTTCTGCGATGTCGAAAAACTACTGAGTGTGTGTGGGGGGGGGTAGGCAATTTGGTAGAATTAAGTTAGAAAAACCCGGGTTTTTTTTCCGTAATATATATAAACATATATATTATATTATATAGGGTGGGGAAAAGGTGAAAGGGTTGATTTTTTAAAATAGGGAGGGGGAAGGGGAAAGGTGGTTGACGGGGTGCGGTCCGTTTCGACTATTCGTGGTCATCTGAACACATTGGGAAAGTGGATGCTATCCACTTTCCCAATGTGTTCAAATGACCAAGAATAGTCGAAACGGACCGCACCCCGTCAACCACCTTTCCCCTTCCCCCTCCCTATTTTAAAAAATCAACCCTTTCACCTTTTCCCCACCCTATATAATATAATATATATGTTTATATATATTACGGAAAAAAAACCCGGGTTTTTCTAACTTAATTCTACCAAATTGCCTACCCCCCCCCCACACACACTCAGTAGTTTTTCGACATCGCAGAAAGAGGAAAAGCCGCAACACCCAGAAAAAGGTATGTGTAAATTTCTATTCCTTATGCTACATATACTTTTTGGTACATTTACACTCACAATGCCCTAAGAATCCATGAGTAAATAGCCAATGACATTTAAGCAGGGGCACTCCTAAACTGAAGCAGGCAAAATAGCTGTAATTATAATAACAACATATCTTTTTTTGTGTAGAGAACAACAACAAACAATGGTTTCTAAACCTCCATTGATTTCATCTCTAAAAACTGCAAAAACTGTCACTTTGATATGTCGTGATCTGTACTGTCTTCTGATCACAACAAGTCATGGCTCTCAGAGAAGTAGTAACTATTAGAACACAAGGATGCAATTGAAACTTATTTACATTGAATTTGTACAAATAGCTTTCAAAATTCATTTAAGGCAAATAATTTATTTTTATAAACTTTAAATGATCTCTTAGGGAACCAATAACATGACAGTATTATTACTAAAATTAAGAGAGGTTTCACTACAGCCATATAGTGAAAGTTGTGTTAATTGACAAGTAATCAACTAAATTATACCATGTGCATTATGTTAAAATAATTAATGGTAACAAATTATGTATAATTGAATAATTAATGTAATATCTAAATACAAATAAAATGTTTTAATCTATTCTTTATGAAATTTGCCAACAATTCCTTTTTTTTTTTTTTTTTAATATTAAGGCCAAGTTCTAAAATTAAATCTTAGTATTAGATGAAAACTAAGATAGCACAAGAAAATTTTCACAACACAAAATGTTCTACATTACCCTTGGTTGAGCTTGCTGACCATCACCTCCTCCTCCTCCTACCCACTGTCCTGAAGATAGCCTTTCTACATGATCCTGATCAAGCACACAGAGAGAAGCTAAAGCAAGCCATAACTGTGAAAAAAAGGCATATGCTTTTGTTATATAATGAATAAATGTCAAAATAATGAATAAAACTTTGTGGGCTAGTTAGAATAACTTCTAATAAAAATAAAACCATGAATCAACACATGAAATACAGGGTGATCAGACTTAAAGTATCCATGTGTAAGGCCTTGTGAAGCACCAATCCAGTTATCCAAATGCTGCGAAACTTTGCAGGAATGCATTGCGCATCTGAGGAAAAACAAAAGTAGTTCCAAAATTCACTCTCAGGGGCACTGTATGATATAACCAAATTTAGATGTAGTAATTGTTCTGTGTGTGTGTAAGGAGGAGGAAAGTTACACAGACATAAATAATACGTATTTACTCACTTCTATTATGCATTCACTGGCTGTACTGTTCAATGTGCTGCCCTTCCTGATATGGCACAAACTGCATTCTTTGCACAGTGTTCAACAGCAGAACACAGCTGGTTAGGACTGATGTTGTGCACATGTTGCATTATGTCTTTCAGTGCTGGCAAGTTATCAGGATGATCCTGAGTGCATAATATGGCAATGCAGCAGGAAACGCATGGCTGATCACTTTGGCTTCTGTGAAATGTTCTTGAAGAACCTACTATATGGACTGACCAATGCATGCGTTTCCTGCTGCATTGCCATATTATTCACCCAGGATCATCCTGATAACTGATCATCTATGTCAATATGAAAATGTCAACATTTTCATGTTGACATAGATGCGGTTGATATACTTGCATGAAAATGACTGAATCCATCCACAGGCGCTGCTGTAGCTGTGGCACAATAAAATTGTTTATGATATTGCAATACTTTTCAGCGGTAACTGAGCAGGTCACAGGACCTGACTAGCAAATGTCCTAAAAGAAGAAGAATGGTCCAATGATAAATGAAGCTGTAAACCCACACCAGACAGTAACTTTGGGTGAATGCAAACGAATATGTTGGATGGCATGCAGGTTTTTGCATAGCCAATACCCAGCAACTGTGGACATTCACGGCTCCTTTCAGGCGAAAGTAAGTCTCATCCCACAAAATCATCTGCAGCCATGCAGCATCCAGCTCCACTCGAGCATGGAATGTTAAAGTAGATGTCAGTCAACTTGCAAAGTCCTGTGGGTGCAATTCTTGTGTCAGGGTTATCTTGAATAGGTAGATATGCATCTTCCATAGAATTTTCCAGACAGTAGTGTAAGGCACATGGATGTGCCTTAGTACAGCATGTGCACTGCTGGAACCATTGCTGTTATTCATGGCCTGCCCCACAATGGCAGTACCATTGTGGGGCAGGCCATGCAGGCCAACTCACAACAATCTTGTTTCTTCAAAACGACAAATTATTCATTGCAGAGCACATGGAGATAGTGGACCTTGTCAACATTTGTTCAGGTGACAAAATTCGTGGAGTGTCGCAACAGCATTGCAATTGTTTAGGTAGTACAGCTTTACTAGCAAAGCAAGTTGGGGTAAGGTTAGTGCCATCACTGTGGAAGGTAATAACAACCAGAATGAAGGGGAAAATCCTATTTCCATCTTTATTAACTCTCGGCAGATGCCGAGTTGTGTGATATTCAAATTCGGTGTTTTAAACATCCCATGGTGGTGAATTTTGGAACTAGTTTTTTTTTTTCTTCGATATCGCTTCTGCATGATGCACAATGTATTCCTGAAAAGTTTTGCAACATTTAGATCACTAGATGGTGCTCCTGAAAAATAATTCTAGTAATACAAGAATTACCTTTTCACACTCTTATTTCAAAAATCAGACTTTTTTTTTTAATTTTATATCAGTACAGCATTTTTATTTCAATCTATATAAATTCCATCAATGTAATATTTCATCATCATCAAATTCCTGCCATGTACCCTCAAGGAGTGTACAAGATATGATAGTACAACATGAAAAAAATTACATCGTTACTAACTTCCTATCTACAATTTTCCTTCAAATCAGTCTGTTACTTGTCAAGACTCCAACATTATCAGATCTTATATTTCTATCATCTAAAGCACATTGTACCATATCAATAAACCTATATCTTGGTCTTTCTCTGGGTCGTTTTGCTGCCAACCTGGCAGAGAACACTTGTTTTGCTAATCTTTCTTCACCCTGTTTAAGCGACCATACCACCTGAGATTAGCTCTGCTAACGCATTCCTGGATGCTGACAATGTCGAATTCTTTCCTAATATTCTCGTTTTTAATATGATATTGCCATTGATGCCATCTGTTCATGCCTATAATCTTTCTCAGGACTCTCATGTCTGCAGTCTCTAGTCTTTGGTCAAGTGTTTTACTTCTGACCAAGCTCTCAGATCCATAAGTTAAAACTGGTTTGAACACTGTCTTGTATACAGCTAATTTAGTGTTCCGACTAATTTCTCTCTTATTCCATATGAATTTATTCAAATTGACTTCCCACCATACCAGCTTTGCTGATTCTGTTGTCTATTTCTATATTTAATTTACCATCTTCACTAAAAATCATGCCTAAGTAGCTGAAATGTTTTACTTGTTCCACAGGTTCTCCATTCACAACACAGTTGACATTTTCAATGATTCTGCCTATTTTCATTGTCTTTGTCTTTTTATTGCTGAACTTCATACCATATCTATTACAACAGTTATTCAATTTAGTCAGAGAATTTTGCAGACTTGTAGCGGATTTATTTAGAAGAATAACATCATCTGCATAAAGCTCTTTGCTTTATGCGGATGATGCATAAATCTTACCAGGAACACTGAGTAGGGAAATACCTCTGTAATTCTCACATTCAGTTTTACTTCCCTTTTTATATATGAGCACTATTAGAGCTCTACTCCAATCATCAGGAATTCGTCCCTCTGTCCAGGCTTTCTAAACTATGCAGTGCAGCCACTGTAAGACTTTTATACCACCATAGTTCAACATTTCTGGTCGAATATCATCTACTCCTGCTGCCTTTTCATATTTCAAGCCTTTGATGGCTTTTTCTACTTCAAGTATGGATATGTATTACTGAACTGTATGCCTGTTGAGTGTTTTTTTACCACTGTGCTATCATTGCTTGTTTCATTTAGCAAATTTTCAAAGTAATTACTCCATACTTCAAGGATATCTTTTTCTCCCATTTTCATTTCACCTTTATCATCTCTAACTCCTTTTACAGCACTCTTTCCTCCATTCCTAAGCTCCTTCAACAACCTCCAGAATATTTTGACACCTTCTTGATATTTATTTTCTATATTCTTGCCAAAGTCCTCCCATAACTTTTGTTTAACTAGTTTTACACAGTGTTTAGCATTCTTGCATTTGTCTCTGTATTCTCTAAGAGCACAAGCTGACTTATTTGCCAGGAACTTTTGATATGATTTCTTCTTTTCCTTCACTGCCCCTTTAACTTCCTGTGTCCACCATGAAGTTCTAATTTTTCTATCCTTGCAGACAACTTCACCACATGCCTCTCTAGCTCTCTCTAGAATCAATCAGGGCTTTCTTCAAGGCTTGCCATTGAATCTCCAATGTTTGATTCCTGTTCTCAAACTCTTTCATTTTTTTTTCAATAATCTTTGTGTATTTTAGTCTACAGTTCACATCTGAGAGTTGCTCAACTTTTATTCGCTTTAAAACTTACATGTTATTCTTTTCAATATGAAATTCAATTTTATCCTGCTCAAGACTAAATAGTGATCCCTTCCAATTTCAAATCCTCTGTACACTCTGGTGTCCTGCACCAGGGAGAAAAGATCACTGTCAACAATAGCATAGTCAAATGTAATACTTAAAGGCATAAATTTAACTTTTTTTTTTTTTTTAAATTAAGATGACTTATTTTTTCCTTGAATTTTTTTAAAGTACAGCTCTTAATCAAAAGCAACAAAAAATATGAACTCTCAATGAATAAGAAATATTAAATTACTACATATCAAAACATACTGTAGGGGTACGAAGGCATTCTGAGGGGCTTCTGTAACGTTCTTCTAGTTTTGTGAGATTTAAAATATTCTCAGCTATTGCTCCTTTGGTCACCGATGCCCAAGCTTCAGTTAACTTCCCCTGAAAAATAGCTCATGGTCACTTCCTAAACTATTGCTGTTTTTCTGTAATAATTACTGAAAAATAATGACTTTTTGCACATGCATAGAAATTAAAATTAACCAGGCATCACTATGCCTGGTTAATGAACATTAACCAGGCATAACCTGGTTAATGTACATTAACCAGGCATAATGATATTAACAGAAAATTATTAAATTTTTAATTATTAAAATAATAGAATTAGCTGAGAAGTAAGAAGAAAGGAAAAGGAATTGTATAAAACATATTACCTCTGAATTTATGGTTCATGTTGCTCCTTTTGCAATCTTTGATATATAAAAAGATAAGCAAAAGTCATTTATGGAGCATCCCTTTTTTTTTTTTAATTTTAATTTTTTAAAGGGGTGAAGTAAGGCTGTTTCAGGAAAGCCATCATTAGAATAACAGAACAAAATTTTAGTGCACATTATGAAGGCTGTGTCAATGCTATAAAGGCATTTTGATTAGGTTAAAGTTTTTTTTTTTGTTTTTTTTTTTGAAGCTGACAAACCTCAGATCCAAAGGTATGCCATGAAAATAAAAGTTTTGCTCTTTATATCAAAGTGTTACACAAAACTATTATAATGATATACAGCAGAGTAAGGAAGGAGGGAAGAAAGAGCAAAACCAGTAATAATATAATAATACATGAGCAATATCAGTTAAATATTAAAAAAATAACTAGATCAGCAAACGAATCATTCATATGTAATACAGATGAAAGTCCTAAAAAGGGGAAATAAGAAACAGAAATAAATGCATTTCACAAGGAATTCTATTAAACTCTAAATAAGACCAACAGAAATAGCCATTACTACTGGAGATTTAAATGCATGGAATGGGAACATAATGGAATAATAACAAGAATATGTCAAAGATTTAATGGACGAGTGCAAAAAAAAAAAAAAAAAAAAAAAAAAAAAAAAAAAAAAAAAAAAGGAATCAAATTAGTACAGTTTTGTATGGACAATGAATTGAGAACACAACACATAAATAAAAAACATTCTACACATAAACACATTCTACAAACATCAATAAAATCATTTATACAGAAATATCTTAAGCACATCCAAAACAGACTGTTTAATAACAAATATAAAAAATAATTGATACCCGAGTCTTAGCATCACATCAGCTGATACATATTAACCTAGAGATTAATAAGATAAGAGAAAAAGTTAAGATTAAACTATGACAAGAAAAAAGTATTAAAATACCATATCAACAAAAATTTAATATTAAGCAAGAAGTATATGAAACCTTAGTTTTCTTATCTTATTGACAAGAAAACATTGTCTTTTAAAAAATTGAGCAATGTTGCATCTACATCATATATTACATTTAAGATCAAATACATTCGTATAAAATAATTCTTTTAAAAAGTTTCTAATAAAAAGTTAAAATATGCATTTTCTCTGAAACTGACAAAAACTGCCCGAGTGTATGCAACTCAGCATGATTAGTAAAACCTGCATTCTTCTCTCAAGTGAAGTGATGGTACTCTACTGACCATGGCAAATTGTAAGATGAATGTTATGTCATCAGTTATCAGCCCAGAATAGATAAGAATGTGTAAAACGTTGTGGAATATATTGCCTCTTCACCTCCTGATAAGTGATGCATTGCTTTTTTTTATATATTTTGGATCTCCTGCACATCCTTCCACCTTTAGCATGCTCAGAAGTAGGCTAGATGGTTTTCCTTACAATCAGGGCATTTTGGAGTTTTGTTCTTACAATGTTTGTTTTCATGGTCTCTTTACTGCTGCATTGGACACAGATGGCAGAGCAACAATAGGCAGTTTCAGAATAATCATACTTCTGACATTTAAAGCAGCAAAAAAGATTTAATATAAAGAGCTTTACTGGGCAGTTGAGGTAGTTTGCCTTAACAGATATTTGTGGTTTCGATATGTTGAATGTAAGGATGATGGCCTTGGTGGGAACCATGTGACCATCTATGTGTATGAGTATTCTCCTCATGCTGTCACTCCCTGATCTTTTATTCTGAAGATATTATGATATCTTCACTCTGATATTATGCATCTGGAAATGTTTAAAGGTTTTTTTTTTTTTTTGGGGGGGGGCAGAATTGGTATTCTCCGTAACTGGTACAGATGTGGCACAAAACAATTTTTCTTATTATGCCTTATTTGATAATTCAATAAGTATATCACTTGAATGAAGCTTCTTTATAGACTTTAAAGGGCTTGCCAAACCTTTCTGGATGAAGAAGGGTGACATATTTCCAAGAGGATGTTCCCTTGTTGAATGTTTTTTCATGAAAAGTGGTGAACTCATTGCAGCTTCTGATATTTTCTGCTTCTTATTCTGATCTTATTCTTGGTGTTTCTATGGTTCTGTGACATGGTCGGGGCTGGTTAAAGATGCCTGATAAACAAGGGGATGAAGAAGTGTTCATTCTCTGGAATAGGATTTAGTACCAGAGTTCTTCACACATCACAGAGCCACAAATGGACCCCTACTCTTCAGTAAGCAATGACTACACTCAAGCACCACAGCAAGCCTGGACCATGAGAAAGGAGTCTTACTGTAACATATTCACCCTTGCAGGCAAGCCAATTGACTGATCCTGGCCCAGCCATCCAGGACCACCCATTTTGCCAAAGCAGAGGCCAAAATAATGCAAGACTACTAGGATCACTCTTTCTAGATATCCATGGTTCAGACCACACAGTTGCAAGTCATTAGATCCCAATGATGGTGGTATGGAAGACAGGAAAGTAAAAATGACTCAGGAGAAGTAGAGTGAAGAATACAGGAAGAAAAGCATAGAAAAATAAGAATAAAAGGGTCAGTACCATGACTGGGAGGCCTTCTCCACCATGAACAGGCAAGCAATGACGGAACTTGGGTATCTTACATGGATAGGAAAGAACTTGTTCTGCTGTAAGAAATGGAATGCTCAGCATATTACATAGTCTGTTTTTAATATGCAGGATAAGAGAACAACTGTAAAATGCATGTTCTACTGTTTCCAATCTGTTAACAGATATCACAGATAGGATCTCTGAAGTTTAAGTACCAACATTTGATGGCATTTATTAAAAAGCAACCATATGCAAATCTGTAAGCAAGGGATCTCCTGTTAGGGTATCCTTGGAACTTCAATAAATTAATAAACAGTGTCATTGGTAGTATTTTGAAGTTCATGGAGAGATGAAGTTAAATATTTCCTTATACAAGGTTCTGTTGTTATTTATGGAAGGAATATCAGTGCCAGTAATGTAGTAGTCTTAGGATGAAGCAAAGAATGCTGCAGTATTCAGGAACAATCTCAGTTCCTGGACCGCTCTGATAATTCTATTCATGAAAAATGAAAACTCAAGTATTACTGGGGAAGGTCTACACATGTGTGACTGGTCTATAATATTTTATGGATTTTTGAGGCTGTATTGCTTAAATAGCTGAATTTTAACACTGGCAGCCTTCATGCTTCTTAGACATGGAGGCTGCCAGTCTTGTATCAGCTAGACCCAAAACAAATTACATTGTTTTACTGTATAATTGAAGAAAGTATTTTACCTTGGGTATAATAAATGTTAAAAATACCAAGCAATTTTAAACCTGGTTTTACTCCATTTCCCAAGTAAGCAAACAGACAAACAACTCAAGTTTGCGCCTGCAAGTGATGCAAGACTAGCTGATCCTACAGGTAGTGCAAGACCAAGGCAACTCGTGGTAAAGGTGGCATAAGCTCTGATCACTAATCTTAATATTTACCCTTAATGCCAAAATATAAGGTTAAAACACCTTATGGTAACTTGTTCTGGTAAAATACTTATAAGCTCTGTATTACTAAATCTTGGTATTTCTAGCCTGGCTCCCACTGATGAGACCTCAATAAAGGTCGAAACCGGTCTGGGTAGTGGCCCCTTGCCTTTAATACAAAACATCATACATCCCCTTCTTGGAGATGTGTTTTGGCATTAAGGGTAAATATTAAGATTAGTGATCAGAGCTTATGCCACCTTTACCACGAGTTGCCTTGGTCTTGCACTACCTGTAGGATCAGCTAGTCTTGCATCACTTGCAGGCGCAAACTTGACTTGTTTGTCTGTTTGCTTACTTGGGAAATGGAGTAAAACCAGGTTTAAAATTGCTTGGTATTTTTAACATTTACTGTATAATTGTTTTTCTTTGGCTTCTGTAATGGGATTTCATCTATAGAAACTAGACACATTAAGATATTGGAAACTAAATCAATGCAGAAGTCATATTTTTCATATGCAAGTAATGAAATGGTAAATAAATCATCATATTAAAATATTCAGGATGAGAGACATTTGAAGAAAGTTTTTTCACTTGGTTACAAAGTAAATTATACTAAACAATAAATACTGTTCTGTAGAGATATAATGAGATACTAGGACAATCTAATGTAAAGTCATCTATTTCCATATACAAGTATTCTTATCATGAAGATATTTCATGATAAGAATACTTAAATATCTCACTATATCTTCTGCAGCAGTTGTTCTTATACCATTTTCTCCAATCAATGTCATTTTTCCATAATCATTTTTTTTTTTTTTTGCTGGCTACAAATCAAAAGAATTCCCTAGGATTCTTTTTTGTGTTCATTAGCTAACTGCTGCTCATTCTTCACTTTTGCTACCCTTACCAACCAAGTCACTCTCCTTGCCTGTTCTTTTGCAATCTTCATGTAATTTATTATTACCACTCTACTTCCTCTTATTCTGCCTCCATAATGCCTGTGTGTATGTGTGTCTGTGTGCGTGTGTGTGAGAGAGAGAGAGAGAGAGAAATCACATCCAGAAAAGTCAGTAAGGATTACATAATTAGGAATCTTGCTTCTAGAGCCCAAACGTTCCCCCCCCCCCACCAAAGCAACTAACAGGCTACCAATAATTGAAGAAAAGTTAATCACATGGCCATTCTTTATATTTCAGGACACTCTGAACACACTACCGAGATGCTTAGATTCGCGACACTTACATTGCATCCTGTACTGTTCATCAGCTTTCTTCATTTTTAGATTCTACAAAGTGTAAGTATCTTTCTCCGGTGTTTATCAGATACACATACAGTTTACCTTGCTTTGGCCAATTCATGAGATATTAGCTATCTCTCATGAGGAATGTAAAAATGACAAAACAACATGAGATATTAGCTATCTCTCATGAGGAATGTAAAAATGACAAAACAACATGAGCCAGAGCAGATTGGACTTGACTAACTTGCTATACCTTCATAAACAGAGAGATAAAGAAGTCCTCAAGATATACAAAGTGTTGAACTCTTTATGAAAAAATTATAATAAGGAATCAATAAGTGAAACCTGTAAGACACAGTTATAAGTAATGAAAATTAGCAAACAGGTTTTGTACTGAAACTAGCAGTACATCAAAGTTGAACAAGCAAGCAATTCAAAGATTAAGATTATAGAATACGAGGCAAATATAATAGCTGGTTATTCTATAAAAGCTGTGCCATGTGCTAGGAGAAGCATATCAATTAACTATTTAATCATTTCTGATATTTATATAGGATGAATATCTCCTAAACTTTTTGGATAGAAAGAAAGGCATTCATTCATTCCAATTTAAATCTCGACAGTGTAACAGCCGGCATGGTTGGCCAAGTGGTTAGCATATCTGTTTTCAGCCAAAAGGCAGCAGTTTCAAATCACACTGAAGGCATGGATGTTTGTGATTTGTGAAAATAGTGGTGATGGTTAGCAGTTAGTTAGTTGACGGTTAGTGAAGTGGTGGAGACGGAGAGTTGAAGAGCAGGTGCCCGCCCTCGATGAGTCTTTGAATTTCCTGGAGGTGTTATGTAATAATAATAATAATAATACCATGGTGTGTGACATTCAACTAATGAGGGTTAAGGCAGTCACTGTGCTAATGATGTTTGCTAATTCTGTTTCAACAAAATGGTCTATCTGTTCCAAGTATGTTAGATGACACAAGGCAGTGGCACACTCAGGATTTAATCTTTGAGGGGGCTGAGTGCTCAGGATTTAACCTTTGGGGGGGGGGCTGAGTTGAGTAGACGATTTGCAAATACACACTACGCATCGCATACGACCTATGACTGAGCATCTGCAGTGATTGCTAATTCATAAGTAGTATAGAAATAGAAGGCACGACATAACATAAATAAAAAAAATGAATTTTAATTAGGGAAAGATTTTTGGAAAATTTTCTAGTGTTTTTTCCTTTTCTTTGGGGGGTGCCCAGGCCCCTTGTCTCCCCCCCACCCCTGGGTGCGCCACTGACACAAGGAATATAATAAACACCAGCTACAGAGACATGAAAATTTGTCTTTTGTAGTGGTAAGAGATATGAAATTTTGTTGACTGGAAAATATGTGGGTATCAGCATATAAGGAAGGCTGTGAAAATTACTACATCATTGTAAATATTCTGAAAGGCTTTATACTTATTCCTGTCGTGGAAAGTAGCACTTCTTAACTCTGCTCATGTCCATTTTTCCATTGTTTTTAATACTTTTAATACACCTACTAGGACATCAGTTTCATATATATTTTTAATGTGACTCCCACTCCCTGAGAAAGATTAGAGTCATGAACTAAAAACGAGGATATTAGGAAAGAATTTGACATTGTCAGCATCCAGGAATGCATTAGCAGAGCTAATCTCAGGTGGTATGGTCACTTAAACAGAATGGGCGAGGAAAGGTTAGCAAAACAGGTGTTCTCTGCCAGGTTGGCAGGAAAAAAAGACCCAGAGGAAGACCAAGATATAGGTGGATTGATACTGTATAAAGTGCCTTAGACAATAGAAATATAAGATCTGATAATGTTGGAGTCTTGACAAGTAACAGACTGATTTGGAGGAAAATTGTAGATAGGAAGCTAGTAATGATGTAAATTTTTCATGTAGTACTATCATATCCTTGAGGGTACATGGCAGGAATTTGATGATGATGATGATGAAGAAATATATTATATACTTGGTTTAATCCTTTATCCAAGTGTAAGCAAACAAGTTTGCACCTGAACTATTTTCAGGACTGGGACAACTCTCTTTCAAGTTTCTCATAATGCATTGCATAATGAGAAATACATGTTTGTAAGGAGATGTGCTTTTCATTATGGCATACTAAGGCAAGCGATGTGAAGTCATTAGCTTCTTTATACGAGTTGCCCCAGTCCTGAAAATAGTTCAGGTGCAAACTTGTTTGCTTACACTTGGATAAAGGATTAAACCAAGTATATAATATGGTATATTTCTTGGTATCTTTAATTTATAGTATAACCAAGTGGGAAAACTTCCAAGTGACTCCCACTCATGAAAGGTTATGAGCCAAAAGCAGTACAATGAGTAGGCTAATGATTTTTTGATATTTTTTTTATTAATTTTATAATTTTTTAAATATTTTTATTGATATTTTACATAGACTGCAAGCCCTGCTTTAGAGGCCAAACATAGAACTTTTTTCAAGCCATTATATAAGCAGAGTAGTGGTCTCACACCAGGTGATGAAATGCATCTCTCACCTAAAGACAGTCACAAATATTCATTCCCATAGACCTATAGTCTGTTGATTGGAGTGCAGATATGCTAATCACTCAGTCAACCAGGTCAGGCATGCTGCTGCTTACTACAACGAATGAATTCATAATTTGATTTTAATCCATCTGTCATGTATATTTTTGCTATTGCTTCATTCTCCATTTCTCAGACTGAAGATGACCACAATATGTTAGGCTAAAATTTTACAAATAAAAAATATTTACTTAAGTAATTCAAAATTATTTTTTTGCTCAAATATAATGCTCATAACAAACTTTAATACTCTCCTAATTAAGTATACAAATTTTGTGAATAATAGTCATGTTATTAAAAATAATGTCAGAGTAATTATTATTCAACCACTTACAGATGCCATATCCTTTAAAAGTTGAATGATTACTTCTGCTAGTTTGCGAGCCATGCAGCCACGTAACCACCATCTTGTGCCAATGAAATCTCTAGAGAAATATTGAAGAATAAATACATGATAAAATGATAGTTTTTAATAATTTAAATCCTTAAAGAAAGTTCTGAATTTTAAATAAAATTTTTAAGACCTTTAGAAAACTAAGTCTTTAAAAAAAAACATTATTTGCTGGATACAACTTACACTATTTTTTTAATATAAAAAAGCTGAAGTTTTTTTGTTTTTTTTTTTGTTTTTTTTTTGCCAAAGAATTAGAGCAGAGGTTCTTAACAGGTGTTCCACGAACTGGTTACAAGTGTTCCACCGGTGAAAGATGTCACATGTCACAGTTCTGAGTTTAATTGTCTATTCTGATCCTAACAACTGAAGACTACTGTGAGCGTTGACTTCTAAACCGATAGAATATCGTTTATTATATATATACTATAGTATAGTATAGTAGAGCCTCTACTATACTATAGTAGAGTCTCTTATTTTACCAGCATGTTGTGAAATAGTAAACATTATGTTTGGCGATGAAGTAAAATTGAAATTATGAAAATTCCTCATTCGGACGATACAATAAAAAATAAAATTAAAGATATGTCAGATGATATAGAGAAAACAGTTACCAATAAACTTTCCAAACAACATTTTGCTTTGAAATTAACTAGTCCCCTGACATTAGCGGTAAAGCTCATATACTAGGATTCGTTCGTTTCATTAATGGAAACGAAATAGTGAATCAATTTCTATGCTGTAGAGAACTTTCTGAACATACAACAGGACAAGATATTTTTGACTCTATTACATCATATTTAGAAAATTTTAAAATTTGAAATCCTTTAAAAACACAGCTCTGATTTTAAATTTTAAATTTAAAATGGGAGCTGTATGTAGGAATTTGTACGGACGGTGCTCTATTAAACAATTTGTTAGCGTTGCAAAGAAAATAAACCCAAACATATCTACGCACTGTTTTTTGCACAGAGAATCCCTACTTTCAAAAACATTACCGACAGCATTAAAACCTGTGCTAGACCAAGTTGTAAATATGGTAAATTACATCAAATCAAGACCTTTAAAACCATCCTTTTTTTAAAAAAAAATTTGCATAATCTATGAAAGCCAAATACGACTCTTTGCTTTTGTACACTGAAATAAGATGGTTATCGGGGTAAAGTGCTATTCCAAATTTTAGGACTTAAGAATGATAATTGGCCTTTTTTTAAAAAAAAAATGAAGGCACAGATGCTTTTATAAAATTTCTTCAAAATGATATTTGTTGTGCTAAAATGGCATATTTAGCCAATATTTTTAATTACTTAAATGGCGTTAATACAGGTATGATATCAGGTCTAATATCTGAAATCTGCAAGAGCTGACAAGCTCAAGTATCTAATTAAAATAAGTTTTATTTTATGACCCTAATGCTTTTGGTGTTCCCCAAATTTTTCTTATAATCAAAAGTGTTCCGTGACTTCGAAAAGATTAAGAACCACTGAATTAGAGAAATAACAGAATGCAATAATGCATAATAATAATTATAATGCAAAGGAGAAATAATGCAATATTACATTTGACAGTATATGATTTTTGTTATTATTATTATTATTCAGGATTTCAACACAGTCACACAAGACTCACTGTGGGAGGTCCATGTTAGATCACACATAGTCTATCATACCACTCCTTAATCTTGTTCAAAATTCATGCTCACTTGCAAATTTATAAAATGAAATAAGCTAGCAAAAGAGAACTCAGTTAAAACTATTTTCACTCTTTGATATACTATCATAGCCATTGTTCATAATGTTTTACTGTAAAAACAACATTAAGAGGAAAAAAAATATTTATTCAACTTAATATTTTGCTGATTTTCTAACCAGCATCATCAAATAAATTAAAGATGCCAAAAATTATATTCTTGGCTTAATCCTTCATCCAAGTGTAAGCAAACATTGCACGTGAAGTAACTTCACAACTGGGCAACTCATATGTAGAGGCTAATGAAGTAACATCACTTGCCTTGGTATCTGTCCGTATAATGCTATGCATTATATGGACAGGTCACTATCCAGACCAGTTTTGACCCTTATTGATGTGAAAAAGTAAAGGGGTGCAAGAGAGAGCCTCATAGTATTAGGAGAAAGAAAAGACAGATAAATAGCATGAGAGATAGAGAAAAGGCCTTTTATATCATCATACAGCCAAAGGCTATCAGTTTTCCTTTTTTTTTTTTCTTCACCAATCTCATATAGATGGACAACCAAAAGACCATCCCCCCACCTTGAGAATTGCTTTCCAGTCACTCCTGCAATTGACTATAACACCACATTGAATTAAGTGGATGGAACTATTTAAAAAACATCTAATAGACAGAATTTTATCTTCCCCTGGTAAATACTGCATAATGTGGGTGGTCTACACCATCTAGCCAAAAATTTGATATCTCCTAGAATGCTTCTTTCTAAATACAAAAATCATCTCATTGAGCAATAAAATTTCCATAATACAATATTATAACGCATTTGGATGATTTTTTGCTGGTTTTCAAATCCTTGTTTCTTTCTAACCTTCCATAAATGGTATTTTAATTCATAAATTATAAAAATCAAAATTCTCTTCCCATTGCTGACAGTGGTGGGTCCGCAAAAAAATAATCTGTTCTATTATAAGTAATGGAATGCCCAACACATTACATAATCTGTCCCAAAAACGCAAGGAAAGAAGGCAGCTGCAGAATGCATCGTCTACTGTTTCCAATCGGTAACAGATGTCACAGACTGGATCTCCAATGTTCAAGTACCTCCATTTGATTTGATCCTTATTGATCTCATCAGTGGGAGTCAGACCCAGAAGTGATATCAAGGTTGAAGTAATGTGGAAGTCATATTTCCATATACAAGTAGCCAAAAGATATCACACCTTATTACTAAAATACTCTGAATTAGAGATAGATGTTGAAAGTTTTTTCACTTGGTTCTTCCCATAATGTATAACATTATACATGTCCGTAAGGATATGTGCTTTGCATCATGGGATACCAAGGTAAGTGATGTGAAGTCATTAGCATCTATATATACAAGCTTCCCAGTTGCGAAGTTACTTCACATGCAAACTTTGTTTTCTTGCACTTGGATAAAGGATTAAACCAAGAATATAATTTCTTGGTATCTTTAATTTATAGTATAACCAAGTGGAAAAACTTTCAACAGCATAATCAGTACACAATTATATCTATAATAGGCACAGTACTAAACTACATAACTCGGGAAAGCAATCTAAATTTTATAACTGACAAGAAAACTAAGTGATGGCACCCTCTATGAGTTAGAAAACCACAAAATTAATTTAGAGAAGTCAGGCTATTAGGTTTTAAAATAATAGTCTCCCAGATTTTGGTAGTTAATACAACCATACTTCTTAATGTTAAGATAGTGCATCATAGCTGATAATGATTTTAAAAACAGTCTCTCAGGACACAGCCTGGAGATATGGCATATTAAAAGACCTCTATAACATAGGTCTCAGAGGACTCCCTGTATTTCTTAAAAACTTTCTATCCAGGTGAACTTTCCAAGTCAGAGTGAGAAGTACACTATCTCAGCCATATCATCAAAGAGCAGGGTGCTCCCCAAGGCTCTGTTTTAAGTGCGACACTTTTTTCTATATAAGTTAACTCAATCACTGAACAGCTTCCTCCCACTGTAGAGAATGTACTACATGTTAATTATTCACAATTTACAGTCACTCTTGTAACATGAGGGTAATTCAAAGGAAACTTGCAAACAATTGATCATGTTTCCCTATGAGCTCTTAGTAATGGGTTTAGGTTTTCAAAAGAAAAAAGTGTCTGTGTACACTTCTGTTGAAAGTGCAGTTTTAACTCATATCCTGAATTAAGAATGGTACAAAAACTGTTATTCCAGTAGCAACAGAAGCCAAGTTCTTGGGACTCATATTTGACAGGAAACTTACATTCCTTGCACATATTCGTCAACTAAGAGAAAAGTGCAAGAGAGAATTGAATCTCCTTTGCACTCTATCCTTTACTGAATGGGATGTCCATCAGTCTTCATTGCTTTGTCTTTATCATGTGCTTATATGTTCAAAGCTGGAATATGGGTCTGCAAGGCAGAATAACCTGCGATGTTTGGATCCCATCCATCATCAGGGTATACAGATAGCTACTGATGCCTTCTGTTTCCTAACATTACTATCTCCAGCCAGATTCCACCTGATTTCAGTAATTATACAGCAGAGTTGCATGCAAATGAACTGGCTCTATCACTTAGCCAGAAACAGTTGTTTTTTTAATTATGCCCTAAAGATAAAATCTTTTCCAGATTACCAAACATGGACTAGTCTCTTTCCTCTGCATTGGGAAGTTTAATATTACATGTCAGATTGCCATATATCCTTTTGGTATGCATGTTAAAGAGACCATGCAAGCTGTTTGCATGAATGTTGACAACATTGCCTACACTAAACATAACAGCACCCCCCCCCCCCCCAATGCAGGTTTGCACTCCATCCTGCAAACCTCTCACTTTGTCAACTACAGAAGTCTCATACTCCATCATCTATCTACCTGCAATTGTTTAATGCACACAGAGCAGTCCATTTTGATTTATTGCCCATATATACTAATGGCTCAAGAACTGATACCTGTGTTGGCTGTGCTGCTCTGTTTCCTAACATTACTATCTCCAGTCAGATTCCACCTGATTTTAGTAATTATACGGCAGAGTTGCATGCCATTCAGCTTGCACTTGTGCACATAAAAGAAAACCCCTACCAAAAGTGTGAAATTTACACAGACTCACTGAGCTCTTTACAGGCTATCTCCTTTCCTATGTATAATCCACATCCAGTGCTGTATGAAGTGTTATACGTGTTGTACAAAATGAAAATCCTTAATTTTGATGTTTGGTTGTGCTGGATTCCCAGCCACATTGGGATTAAGGGAAATGAGACTACAGATGCTGCTGAAAGATCAGCTCATACTTTCTCCACAAACTATGAAGGCAGACTGAAAAGTTCTCGGCCTAACAATGAAAAAACGAATTTATAATTTCAAAATTATTTTTGCTTTTCAACATAATCTCTCTTAAGATTAATACATTTATTCCATCGATGCTCCAGCGCCATTATCCCATTCCTGTAGTGTTCTCAGTACGATCTGAAAAAACCTTCTACAGTTGCAATCACCTCTTAATTAGAAGAAAAACGCTGACCAGAGAGGAAAAGTTTTAGTTTTGGGAAGCGATAGAAGTCAGAGGAAGCCAAATCTGGGGAATAGGATGGATGTTCCAATAATTTATAGTGCAGATCCCTTAATTTTCCTATTGCCAAAACACTTTTGTGGGCAGGTGCATTGTCCTGATGAAAAATGATTTTTTCTTCTACAAACCGGGTCCTTTTCTCACGAATTTTTTCATCTAGTCTGGTTAAAAGATTGGAATAATATTCCGGGGTTATTGTTTTACCCTTTTCAAGATAATTAATAAACAAAATGCCTTTAGCATCCCAAAACACTGATGCCATGACCTTTCCTGCTGATGGAACTGACTTTGTCTTCTTCAGCGCTGAACAACTGGCTTCTTGTCCACTGTTTTGACTGCTGTTTGGATTCTGGTGTACTATGGTGAATCCAAGTCTCATCCAAAGTAATAAATCGAAGCACAAAACCAGTTTTATTCTTGTTAAAATGCTCCAAGCACTGTTCAGAGATTTTCATGTGAGTGCATTTTTGATCTGCTATCAGCAAGCGTGGAACCCATCTTGTGCAAAGCTTTTTCATATGCAATTCTTCATGCAAAATATATCCTACAAGTTCTTTTGAAATGCCTATAGTGTCAGCAATTTCACGCACTTTGACTCGCAGATCATCCAATACCATATCGTGCACTTGATCAATGATTTCTCATGTTGTTACACTTTCTGGACGTCCTTCACCTGGATCATCTTCACGGCTGGTAGGGTCACATTTAAACTAGGAAGCCCATTTCTTAATTGTCAGAAATGAAGTTGAAGAGTGCCCATAAACTTTTATGAACTTTGAATGAATTTCTTTTGGCATTAAACCTTCTTTTACAAAGAATTTTATAACCGCATGATACTCAATTTTATCCATTTCAAGGGATGCAGACAACTCTTTTGCTTCAGACAGCTGTATAAAACAAACTACTTGATAGAATGACTTGCAATTTCACATGGATGCTTCTGACAGATGTACCAACTTAGAAAAAAAAATCTTGCCAATAGTGTTGCCATCTATAGTCGAGGCCGAGAATCAAAGCTAGCTGTTCAATGGCGGTCATCATGACAGTAAGCATTAACAAACAAAGTATATAGCATTAAACTTGAAATTAAGCATTGGCACTCTAGTCAACATAGAAAGAGAAGAGAGGAAGTCTTGCTAGTTCTGCATAGGTCATAATCATCTTACACATTCTTATTTAACATGTTTGCTGCCAACTATGAGTATACTCGCAGTTGGTATATGAGCCTCATAAGCCAACTACGAATATACTTGTATGACGCTTACTGCTGGCAACGAGATTACTCATACTGACCTTGAAGAAGTGAAAATGCTTGGCATGCGGAGCATAGCAGCGAAAGTGTGTATACTCATAGTTGGTATATGAGCCTCACAAGCCAACTACGAATATACTCGTATGCTGATTACCACCGGCAACGAGATTACTCGTACTGACCTTGAAGAAGTGAAATTGTTTGCCGTGCGGTAACAAACTATGCCCGAGGAGCGTGGCAGCGAACGTGTTAATGAGAGATGATGACCCTCCCATGTGTGAAAAATGCAATACATATCTTACTATTTGTCATATCCTGGTGGCGCCAGCACTTTACATGAGAGCAGAATGAAATTTTTACTTATCTAGCCAAGCCACATACATTCATGATAACTAATATTTAAGGAATTGACAGCGTATACTAGAAATATAAATTAAATAAACTTTAATATATACTTTCCGATATTTCGGCAAACGTCACGTTGCCATCTTCTTGGGAACTTAATACAAAGACACGTGCATACAAGTACTAATAACAGCAAATGAGACTGAAGCTAGGAAGCTAACGTTTTCCTAAAGTCCTGATGGTGCCCCCTGGTGGGCTATATTGGTAGTTCTTGGCCTTTGGGCTGAAGTTCTTCTGATAAAAGTTTCCCAAATTTGGGGCAGTCTAATGCATCCAAATTTGTTGAGGTTTGGCATGTTCCTAAGGGCCGAGGCTGATTCCATGAATAGTCTTTCATACTTGAACTTGCTGCGGTGTATTACTGTGGCTTTCTTCCATCTTATTCTGTGGCGAGCATCCAGAGCGTGGTCTGCAAGCCCAGAGTGGCTGTACTAGTGAAATCGGATGTAATCCTTGTGTTCTGAGATTCTGATATTTGCTGTCCTGCCTGTTTGGCCAAAGTAGGACAATTTACAGCTGCAAGGGACTTGGTATATACCAGGTAGGTCTAGGGGAAGTGGTTGGTCTTTAGTGGAGCGGATAAGGGATGCCAGTTGGCATCCCTTATCCGCTCCACTAAAGACCAACTAAGGGATGCCAGTTGGCATCCCTTATCTGCTCCACTAAAAACCAACCACTTCCCCTAGACCTACCTGGTGTATACCAGGTCCCTTGCATCTGTAAATTGTCCCCCCCCCCCCCAAGGCTAACTTCCGTATGGAACATTTTGAAAATGAAGCACTCGACATGGCTATATTTTAACTAATAGTTTGGCTCCATGGTCTGGGCACATGAGATACATTTTTGGCATCTTAACAATTTTGTCTTGCCTTTTTAGATAGATACACTAGAGACATGCCTTCTTCATTATCCTTTTCTAATTTACAGAAATCCCACTCATAAGGTATTTACATAAACAATTACACCATCACCCTTCCCAACAGTATGGCATCCTCAAAACACTTACTCACCAAGCCAAGGCTACTTGAAATGACACAGCCCTTGAAACTGAGCTTATGGGCTTCTGCAACACCTTCTTAGCCAATGGCTACAGTCCATATAAAATAGATAAATATTGCATGCACATAGGATCACCATTCCCATCCCATACGTTAAGGGTATATCAGAAAAAAACAGGAAAAGTTTTTTGCAAATATGATCTCCATTTTCAAACCTGTCATTCAGCTTGATACCTCAATGTGTTCTAAAGATCAACTGCATCCTCATGAACACCACAGAGTGTATAAAGTTCCTTGTGCCTGCAGTTTGGCTTACTTTGGACAAACTGGTAGATCAGTTAACATCTGTGATGTGATCATCTTTATGGCAAGTCGGGATTGGCAGACAATGATTGCAATATTCCTTCACATAGGATTAGATGGAGGAAAATATTGATACTACATAGTAGTGATTGTACACATACCGACCACTGAATTAGAAATTAATTTAATTTATTTATTTATTTGATACTATGTTGGATCTCCTTTAGCAACTGCCAATACTGATCCTCTTCAATTCCTTGCACATAGTTCAGTGAGATATGGGTCTTAGGACCACAGTTACACCTCTTAGACAAAGCAATGTGGGTTATTTTTCCACTGATTAAACACCTGGGATATCTCATCTTTTGAGAAAGCAATTGGCTCTGCTGTTTTCAAAATTGTGGCTCCAGCCAGACAGGCACCTACAATAAACCCTTTACCAAATTCCAAAAGATCTTTTGTTTTTCTCATTGTGATCAACACTATTGATGATAACTGACCAGCACTTAAATAGTTTAGAGCACATGCTGATGCATCTGACCAAGTATTTTGCATATACATTGTGAAAGGGACATTTATGTACATCTGTATAAAGGTTTCTAATTCAGTGGCTGGTATGTGTAGATCTGAGAAACTATTTTTAGAATCAGCATCAACTATGAAGCACTTTCCTAACCTCAAAGTATGGTTGCATTAATTTAACAAAAATCTGGAAGACTGTAATTTTAAGACCCAATAGCCTGATTTCTCTAAATTAACTTTGTGGTTATCCAACTCATAGAAGGTGCCATGTAAGAACATTAGTTCTCTTGTCAATCACAATTTAAATTGTTTTCTTCAATTACATAGTTTAGTGCTGTTATAATTGTCATCATCAGAACTGTGTTCTGATGATGCTGATTAAAAAACCAGTGAAATATTAGAGAGTTTAATAAATATATATTTCTTCCTCTCTTGTTTATACTGTAAAACATTATTATCAATCAACAACACCTAAGCCTTTGTATACGTATCATCAGCATGCTTATTCATTCACATCATTACTACTTCAACTTTTCATATTCATTCTAGTGACCATCCTACTGTTGAACTTCATATTTTGAAAGCATTGTCTGATCTCTGGCTTATTCGAATTTGTTCACTTTTGAAATCAAGATAGCTTATGAAGTTTGCTAATATATAGCTCACAGCATATATATATATATATATATATAATCTATAGCATAAGTGATCATTTAGAATTAATATTGAGGCTGTTGAAAGTAATGAGGTAAGTATATCATGTCCATAAATTGTGTGTATGTTTGAAGAGTAAAAATGCTAAGCCCTCACAGTTTACAACTTGCAAACTCAACTTTTGTTGAAAATATTTTTTACATTCTTAATAAGATTCAAACTAAGTGCTGATGCACACAAGTTGTTTTACTAATTGAATGGGGGAGGTGGGGTATTTTGTTGTATTGTTGTCATTAATAAGACAAAAATGTTAAGATGTGCATTACTGATCTTAGTGCTCCTGTCACATGGATAATGGCACAAAAAAAAAGCAACAACATAGTGACATATATATAATATCTGTTTAAATTGTTTTCCTCAATTACATAGTTTAGTGCTGTGTTATAACTGTCACAGTTATTATTATTATTATTATGTGATGCCTCCAAGGAGTCTAAAGACTCATCAAGGGAGGACACCTACTCTACAACTCTCCGTCTCTGCCAACTACAGTGAACTGCATCATCTACACCAACGGCATCTACTGCTCACCACCACTAGTACTTTCACAGACAATCACAAACATTAGTTTAACCTTCTCTTCCACTCTTCTCTCTTATTGAATAAAAAGTCTATAAAGATTTTATCCACTCTCCTTCCTTTTTTTTGATTAGTTCATTTAGACTCACATAATGTTTTACAGTATAAACAACCCCAATGAAATATTAGCGAGTTTAATAAATATATTTCTTCCTCTCTTGATGTTTATACTGTAAAACATTATTTCAATTTAAATGAACTAATCAAAAAAGGAAGACAGAGAGGAGATAAAATCCTTACAGGCTTTTTATTCAATAAGAGAAGAGTGGAAGAGAAAGTTAAACTAAATGAGAAAAGCAATAAAGAAGAGTCTTCCCTTCTTGATTATTAGCTGAGATAGAGCCTATAAATGAAAAACTTGAAAAAAGAATAAAGCTTCAGGTTATAAATGAATTATATTCATCTCTCTCGCTCCCTCCCTCTCTCTCTCTCTCTCTCTCTCTCTCTCTCTCTACAGCAAACACCATTGTAACAAATTACAGAAAAGTCCCAAAAAGTTCACATTAATCATAAATCGCATTTTTTCCCCCCCACAGAACAGCTTGTCTGCCCAAAATATAAGAAATTACATTCATAAGGGATCTGGTAAACATGCTAAAGTTAGAGGCGACAGTTTTTCTTTTGCAGATGGTGAGAGATGAAAAATTTTACTGATATGAAAATATGTAGGATTAAAGTGCAAATTCTTCATAATTCTACAAACAAGTTTAGAGATTCAGATATATGGGATTGGAACACTGCAGTCTTGTGAAGAATCCTTAGGTGTTGGAAAATGGGAGTCAACTATTCAATGAATTTGATGATGCTTTTGGCTAGTTAATTCCATTAGAGTTCTGATAGTGTGAAATTCTATGACTTAACAACATTACTTTTTTGAGATTTTTGATGTATATATCTGCCAATACAGGTAGGTTTCCAAGAAACACTGGTTGACAAAGTACCACAAGCTCTGCAAGTAAGAAGGATGCCAAGAATGGTAACTACCAGCACTTTCTTTTTTCATGAATTGAAATATTCATGAAAATGAATTTTATGAAATGAAATTCAATTCATGAAATTGAATACATACATGAAGGTGGTAAGTTTTTCAGCTATTTGGCCTCATTAGGAATCAAACAAAGATTTTGTACTACAGTAGATTTAAATTTAATTGTCTATTCCTTGAACATGACATCATTGCCATAATCTTAATCAAGTGAACTGAGTGTCTATCTCCAAGTTTTGGGAAGAAATTGCCATAAATTGTTCATATTTTTTTATTTAAAAAACAAAACAAAAAAAAACTACTTTTGAATTACACAACTATACCTGGTTCCCCCAGAACTATAAAAGTGTTTTTTCCTGTTCACTCAGCTACGACCAAGACGTGGAAGCATTCTCATGCTGTAACCATTTCATTTGCGCTCTCTCTCTCTCTCTCTCTCTCTCTCTCTCTGAATGATGCTCATGTTACATCAAGTGAAATATATAGGAGTTTTTAATAAATTCTGATTTCCCTTGCATGAGTTAAAAACATCCCCCCCCTTCAAAGTATCATTATGTAACAGTGTTGAGTGCTTAGTTCTCTAGATGCTTTATATAAAAACTGGCTAGATAGGAGAACCCAATGTAATCCCATCTTATAAAATTTTCTTTCCATAAAAAATAATGGAAATGGAAAATTTGAATAATTCAAATATGATGGGGTGGGAATGTGCTTTAATAAGGTCAAAGGGCTTTGTCAGTGATTAAAAGAGAAATAATATCAACCTGATCATGCCTCAATTTTTGAGGATAAGAGTTTTTTTTTTTTTTTTTTTTACCAAGGTTTTGATGTGAAGAGAATTTTTAATAAAGAAGGGAGAGTTGCCTGGAAACTACCTAGCTCTGTGTTAATTACAAATTGTAATTTGTGATCTTAATAAATTATTGGTTTTGTTCCTCTGCTATTACGAATGTCTTGGAATGGACTGAATATATGCCAAATGAGTATAAAAAAAAAGTACAGAGAAGATATAGGATGGATGGATGTCACTTCCAAAACACAAGTCTCTCTCCACCTCTCTTTCCACTAGCAAATGCTTGTATTTTTATTAACACATAGTGGAAGAGAGATGGAGAAAGAACAGGGTGTCATTAAATGAGACAGAAGACTGGTTGACCGATATAAATAAGGCAGCCTTACTAGAGTTGACTTACATCTCCAGAAAGACAAGAAATGTAAGTCAGTCCAAGAAAATAAATTAGGACTTAACTGGAGATTTTGAACATAAGGCCTTCACCAAAAGTTTGAGTATTATCAAAGATATGCAAAGTAAGCTGTTGCTCCAAAACAGGACTGTGTTTTGGTATTAATGAAGTTTTCTAAGTTTCTCAACCACAGTGAAGAACAGCAAGGAGATCAGTGGAATTATGGAAGATCTTGCAGGTTGGAATGTTTGAGCAATACATTGCTTGTCAAAGAAAAAAGTAGAAATAGAGCATGCTGTCATGAACAAAACTATGAACAGGATGTGAAGTGAGTGAGAGAGAAGGTCACTAATGTATAGGAGGAAGAGCACAGACCAAAATACTAAGCCTTGGAGTACTGGGTTATTTTAAATGGTTTCTCTCTTCTCAATAACTCAGATATGATCCCCAGTCTTGCACAGGATTCATCTCCTTCAGAAGAGAGAGAGAGAGAGAGGAGACAGATATGGCTTGCATAGCAGAAAAACTTCCAAGACACATTTCCTTGTCCAGGTCAAACAGTAGTCAGACTACTGTTTGCACTCTCTAGATTTAAATATTTGCTTTGTTTGAATTATAGAAATTAAATCAGATTGATTTAATTTCTATAATTCAAAATTACCACACACACACACACATACTTAACCTTACTTCTAACAAGGCAATTCTTTTTTTTTTTTTTTTTTTTTTTTTTGGAGGGGGAGGGATATGAATATCACAAGTGACTTGAGACAAAAACCAGAACTTGATTCTTGGATTACAATTCACTTCACCATGCAACATGTGAAAAAACCTTCAAAGAATCTAAATCAGAAAGAGCAAAATGCGGAAAACTTTCCTCTTGTACAAGAGGAAAGTTTTCTGCATTTTGCTTCCATTCCCTGGCAAAAGGTCATTGGGCACAACTTCTGTCCATTTTCTTTCTCTCATCCAAAGAGCAGCACTAATTATAACAATACCTAAAGACAAAGTTGACTTTCTAGCACTATTCTTGAACTTCTCTACACAGAGGATAAAAACAAATGACTTCCAATTATACCAGATACAACAGAGAACATGCCTCACAGTTTTGAAAACTTCTGTTCATTATGTTTATCTCTATTATAATAGCACTATTATACTTTCAACTAAAAACAAAGCCTTTCTGAAACCATTCTTCAACTCCTCTACACAGATGATAAAAACAAATTACCTCCAGTCATACCAGATACAATACAGCATGTGCTGCATCCTGTGGTTCTGAAATATTGTGCAAGACTAGAGAGAAAAAGAGAGAGAGAGAGGTTTTGTTTGGTTATCTATGCAGGAATTGGAGAAGCATGATGTAAGAGGGCCAAAACAGCTGAGACTAATAATAAATTTAGTTTAATCCTTTATCCAAGTGTGAGCAAACAACGTTTGCGCCTGAAAATATCTTCAGGACTGGGGTGAGGTAGTACAACACCGGGCAACTCACAGCAAAGGTGGAGCAAGCTAACATCACTCCTATCTCAGTATCTCCCATAATGCAAAACACATCTCCTTGCAGATATGTATAATGTTATGCATTAAGGGAAGGGCCACTACCCAGACTAGTTTGGACCTTTATTGAGGTCTCTTCAGTGGGAGCCAGGCCCAGAGATGGAGATACCAGGTAGAAGCAATGGCAGGTCATCTTTACCAATAGGAGTTGCCAAATGGTGTGCCACCTTTTTATTAAATTACTCTGGATTTAGAGAAAGATGTTGAAAGTTTATTTTTCACTTGGTTAGACTATAATAAATTTAGTTTAATCCTTTATCCAAGTGTGAGCAAACAAAGTTTGCGCCTGAAAATATCTTCAGGACTGGGGTAAGGTAGTACAACACCGGGCAACTCACAGCAAAGGTGGAGCAAGCTAACATCACTCCTATCTCAGTATCTCCCATAATGCAAAACACATCTCCTTGCAGATATGTATAATGTTATGCATTAAGGGAAGGGCCACTACCCAGACTAGTTTCGACCTTTATTGAGGTCTCTTCAGTGGAGCCAGGCCCAGAGGTGGAGATACCAGGTAGAAGCAATGGCAGGTCATCTTTACCAATAGGAGTTGCCAAATGGTGTGCCACCTCTTTATTAAATTACTCTGGATTTAGAGAAAGATGTTGAAAGTTTATTTTTCACTTACCCCAGTCCTGAAGATTAAACTAAATTTATTATAATCTAACCAAGTGAAAAATAAACTTTCAGCTGAGGCTAATGTTATTGACAAGATACTAAAGCTAAAAATGAATGCAAAGCTTGAATTTTTGACTTTGGATGTTCAAGAAATGTTTTCAAAAAAATACTACTTTGGTACACTTGTTAGGTGCTAAGGCCTCATTCCAATACAAAGTATTACAGCAGAAATCACAGTGGTCATCCTATTGCAGTGTTAATGAATACAAGATGGAGAATAAATGTATGAAGGATGTTTACAGAAAAGGAAACACAAACAAGGTTATGATATAAGTTATTGATAGACTGACATTACAGTCTACTTGAAATGAGAATTGGTTATGAAAAGGTCCAATGTTTTGAAAAAGGACAGTGAAGATTATCTGGCATCATTACAGTGAATACTTCCAGCTTGCTCAGTTTAGAAGTAAATACAACTTATTTTCTTTTTGCAGGAAATAAGTTGTATTTCCTGCAAAAATACGGTCTTAATATTCAAGTATTTAGGCTACAGAAAATCAAGTTGAAGAGAAATAATCATAGAGATAAGAGCAGTGATCAAAATTTGAAAAGCAGCAGAGACAGTAAATGAATCTCAACGGAGAGTTGCAAGGAAGCCAGAGCAGATGATAAAGAAGGAATTCTAAGTTTGGCATTCTCTAACAGAGAATGGAAAATCAGGAATCACGAACTACTTGTGTAATAGAAGTACTCGTATAAAGTGAGTTTGGATAGTTGAGGTGAACATTAGTTGTTAAGGTAGTCAGTTGTATTTCTGCAAGAATTAAGAGATCTGTTTAAACTGGTGGTGCACATAATTTATTTTTGTTAGGCTATGAATGTTGACGAAGTGAATGTGGATGCATTTTTGTTCTTCTTTGTATGGAAAGGCACAAAACATTTTTGTTGTATTTTGATTCATTTATGATTTATTTATAATTATATAATTATTATTATGATTTATGGCTAGCTATTATGGCTCTCCATATATTGCTATCCTAGGCCATTTCCTTACTTTCTACATAGTTCAGTCCCCAGCCAAACCTAATATATCATATATTACCGTCTCCACCACCCCCAATAAAACCTTTTTGAAGAACTGTTGAATTTCTTTCACAAATTATATATATTTTTTTATTTTCTATATGCTCTTCATTACTTTCATTTTAGTACCTGTCTCTTTATGTTTCCCATCTCTGTATGTCTACATCCTGAAAGCATTACTCCTTTTAATATATTCTGAGTTCATTCTCCATGTTTCAGCTCTATAGAGAAAAGCAAACCAAATAAACCATGTAATTATCCTTAAACTAGTTTTTTTTTCTTTTTTTCTCTTGGTGTGTGTTTTTCATTCTGTTCAAGGTTAATTTTGCAATATCTATTCTTCTCTTAATCTTCTTCTTCTTTTCTTCTTCTGCAGCTTCTCCCACTTAAGTGGGGTCACTGTTTGTTATGAGTCTCCTCCACACCTTCCTGTCTTGGGCTGTCACCACATCCAAGTTCTTCATCTTCAAGTCCTCTTCTACCAGCTCCCTCCATCTCTTTTTTGGCCGCCCACGCTTCCGCCTTCCTTGCACATCCATCTGCATGACCCTTCTTCCCACATATTCGTCCTCCCTCCTCATCACATGACCAAACCATCTCAACCTTGCCTCCTGTATTTTCGCTCCTAAGTTCGTAACTTTCACTGTTCCCCTGACATAGTCATTTCTCAGATGATCCTTTCTGGTCACACCGCACATCCACCTAAGCATTCTCATCTCTGCTACTTCCATCCTGCTGATGTTATTTTTCCTCAGGGCCACAGTTTCTATAGCATATGTCATAGCTGGCCTCACTACTGTCCTATAAATTTTGCCTTTCAGATTGATCGGCACCCTCTTATCACATAACACTCCAGCCATCTCCCTCCAGTTCCTCCAACCTGCTTGTATCCTGCATCCCACTTCCTTCTCACCTCCATCTTCTTCCACTGTCGAACCTAAGTATCTAAAGTCTCTCACCTTCCTGATGACATTTCCTTCCAGCTCCAGGTCTGTCTCCTGGCCACCGCCCACTGCGCAACACATATACTCTGTCTTACTTCTGCTCAGTCTCATACCTCTCTCTTCCAGTACTTTTCTCCATCTTTCCAGTTTAGTTTCCGCTTCTTCTCTTGTATCTACACACAGCAAGATGTCATCTGCATACAACATTGTCCAAGGTGCATCTTCTCTCACCTCCTCTGTTACCACCTCCATCACAATATTAAACAGAAACGGACTTAATGCTGACCCTTGATGCAAGCCAACTGTTACTTGAAAACTTTCTGTCTGTCCCAAACAGGTCCGAACACTTGTCTTCACATTTCTGTACATTTCCTGCACCAACCTGACATATTTCTCCGGCACCTTCTTCTCCCTCAGACACCTCCAGACTTCTTGCCTTGGCACTCTATCGTATGCTTTCTCCAGATCAATAAATACCAGATGTAGCTCCCTTTGTTTCTCTCGATATTTTTCCATCATCTGTCGTAACCCAAAGATAGCATCTGTTGTTGATCTACCAGGCATGAAGCCAAATTGTTCCTTTGCAATCTCCACCTCCTCCCTCAATCTACCATCAAGAACCCTTTCTAGGATCTTCATTGTGTGGGACATCAACTTTATTCCTCTGTAATTTTTACAGTCTTGTGCATCCCCTTTACCCTTGTGGATGGGAACAAGAGTACTCTCCCTCCATTCCTCGGGTATATTTTCCTGTTGGCAAACTTTCATGAACAGGTCCCACAGCAGGTCAATTCCCTCTTCCCCCAGTGCCTTCCATGCCTCCACTGGAATTCTGTCGGGGCCCACCACTTTTCCATTCCTCATCCTCTTCATGGCCTCCGTCACTTCCATTCTACTGATGTTCTGCACCATCCCCTCAGAAGGCTGCCCATCTCCTCTGTGAGTCCTTGCATTTTCCTCATTCAGAAGTCCCTCAAAGTATATTCTCCATCTGTTTCTTATGTCCACATCCCTCCATAATACTCTTCCTTCAGCATCTTTGATCTGCCTCACATGTAAGATGTCCTTAGCTGCTTTATTTCTACATTTCGCTAGTTGGTAAATTTTTCTCTGTCCTTCCTTTGTTTCTAATTGATCATACAGATCTTGATATGCCATGGCCTTCGCCTGTGCCACAATTCTCTTGGCTTCTTGCTTTCTCTCTTTGTACACCTCTCTGTCCTCTTCCACTCTTGACTCATCCCACTTCTGCTTTGCCTTCCTCTTAGCTGTCACTGCCACTTGTACATCATTATTCCAACACCAACCCTCCTTCTGCTCTCTAATCTTTCCAGATGTCTCACCAAGCACCTCGATTGCACAGCTCAGGATTACTTTTGAATTATGTTTCCACCAATCTTGTACACTTTCCAGTCCATCCGAAATCCTCTCTAACACTCTCTCCCTAAAACGATTCCTCACACTCTCTTCTTTTAAGCGAAACCACTTAATTGTCTTCATCCCATGGCAACCAGAAGTTCTTATCTTCGATCTTAATTTAAAGTCTGCGCACAGCAGTCGGTGTTGTTGTGCTACTTGATCTGTTGGAATTACCTTACAATTTGTCACAACCTTAAGATGTTTTCTTCTAGTCAAAATGTAGTCAATTTGTGAGCTGTTGTTACCACTTCTAAATGTTATCAAATGTTCTTCCCTCTTGAAGAAAAACGAGTTCACAATTGCCAGATCAAACGCTACTGCAAAGTCCACAACCCTCTCTCCTTCCTGGTTCATCATTCCCACTCCGTGGCCACCATGCACCCTTTCACAGTCTCTATTCTGTCTTCCTATGTGCCCGTTCAAGTCTCCTCCAACAATCACCATCTCATTTTCTTCCAATTCCCTCATTTCTTCATCTAACACGTTCCAGAACTCATCTTTTTCCTCTGCTGTACAACCAACTTGCGGGGTATATACACATAATACGACCACCCGCTCTTCTCCAAGACCCAATTTCATTCGCATGATCCTGTCGTTCCTTCTACCCACGTCCAGTACTTCACCCTTCATTCTGCAACACACCACAATTCCTACACCATTTCTTCCCTCGTTATTCGCTCCAGAGTAGAACAATTTATATCCATCTCCCAGTTCCTTTGCCTTTCCCCCTTTCCACCTTGTCTCCTGCACACATAAAATGTCCAACTTCCTCTTCCTCATCATGTCTGCCACCTCTCTTCCCCTTCCAGTCATGCTTCCAACATTCAGTGTTCCCACTCGCAACATCCTCTCCACCTGCTGGGCTCGCTTCTTTAACCGCACCTGCCCTTGATGCGGTAGCCTTCGTCCACTTCTCACAGCTGTAGGGCGATGTGGCTGCGCGTCGCTTAAGGGGTACGCCCTAGCCCTTATATCATTTTCTCTTAGACTCATAATCATAGTTTGAGTTGGCACTCTTCTTCTTCATCTATTCTTCTCTTAATGTCTCTTATATATTTTCCATCCTCTGTAATTAAATATCTTAAATAAGTGTAGTGTAACATTCAACTTTTATAATTTGGTCTTCTACTCTGATTTTGGGATTTTTTCCTCTGCTTACCACTAAAACTTACCACCAAGTTTTTTTTTTTTTTTGAGGGGGGGGGTAAAATTTAATTTATTTTATCTATTAATTTTTGCAAGACCCCCCATCTCTCTCTCTTTTAACAGTTAATACAGTATCATCTGCATAAAATTTATTTATATTCCTTTTTCCTATTTTTCTCCATTTCTTCTATACTTTCATAAATTTCTTCACTGTAGACAATGAATATGTAAATTATTTTATACTTGACAAGAAATTTAATCCTTTACCCAAGTGTAAGCAAACAAAGTTTGTGTGTGAATTATTCCACAAGTCTACTTGTATACAGAGGCTGTTGACTTTGCATCAACTGCCTCTGGATCCCATACTGCAAAAACATTATGGACAAGTCCTCTACCCAGACTGGTTTCAATCTTTATTGAGGTCTACTTAGTATCTTTCTTGGTCTGGCTTTCACTATTGAGATCTCAATAAAGGTTGAAACTAGTTTGGGTAATGACTCTATGTATAATGTTTTTGTATTATGGGAAACTGAGGCAACTGACGTGAAGTCACCAGCTTCTATATGCAAGTAGACTAGTCAGTACATGCACACTTTGTCTACTTATATTTGGGTAAAGTATTAAAATCAGAATATAATTTCTTGTCGAGTATAATATATTTTGTAAGCCAGTGGTAAAACTTTCTGCAATTGTATTTTAATATTTCTGACATTCACAGTCAATTTTATGTTTGGATCCATTATATATAGGGTATTTGTTAGTATTAATGTTTCTATTAATTCCATAAGGAAATAATAGAAACATTAATAAAGATGAGAACTAATCAGGAATAATATCACTTGCAGTTAAATTAAAGATATCAAGAATTTTTTCCTTCTTTAATCCAAGTGTAAGCAAACAAAGTTGGCACATAAAGTATCTATCCTCATAACTAAGATGCTTGTATGTTTGCAATAAGGAATTAATAGAAACATTAATAAAAAAAAAAAAAAACAATCAGGAATATCATTGCAGTTAAATTATGGATACCCAGAAATTTTTTCTTGTTTAATTCATTATCCAAGTGTAAGTAAAACAAAGTTTGGGCATGAAGTATCCTCATAACTAGGCTGCTTGTATGTAGATGCTTGGATGAAGGATTAACCAAGAATATAATTTCTTGGTATCTTTAAGTTACTTACAGGTGATTTAAAAAACATTAACAAAATAATATACATTTGTTAACTTGATATTGTTATAAATGATGGTTGTGCAATCAATTATGTGTTCATTAGAGATCTGCTTTCATAGATGCTATTTCTCAATTTACCTGTCTCTTGCCAAATCCTTCAACTTTAATCCAGTTTTGCTATCTAGCTTCTATTATCATTAGATGCTGCGTCCTCTTTTTTCATCCATCCATTTATTGGACATCATGAGATGCCATATAGTCACTAGATGCTCGGTGATGTGCTGCACCAGTTCTCACCAGATGATCCTGTTGTATGCTTTTCTGCAGGCTTCAACTCTCTGAAAATCAACCATTTCAGATGCACCATCCATCCATCTCACCGAGGGTCTACCCTTCATATTTTTTTCAGGAACTTTACCTTTAATTACTGTTTTGAGAAGTCCTCCTTCCAGCCTTTCAATGTGTCCAAAGTATTTCAACTTTCATCTGTCAATATGTGACGGAAGGAATCTTTATGTGGACTTTTTCAATCGAAGGTGAGTTAACCGATCTCATACAGAGGTAGCAGGGCTTTTTCTCCCGGAAACTTGGGTTTTTCATCCCGCATACAGACAAATCGGCCCTTCAGAACACACGCAATTTACAGACAAAAATACTAGTTGTGGTGGCGGCAGGCAGTAGATGGTGTTGATGGAGGTGATTGGTAGTAGAGGTTTGGTGTAGTGGTGAAGACAGTTGTATAGTGGGTGTCCTCCTGTGATGAGTCTCCTTGGAGGTGTCACGAATAATAATAATAATATCCTTAAGGAGCCTTAAAATTCTACTGATCCCTTTCTAGCACTCATCGATTTGTCTGTCTTTCAGTATATATATATATATATATATATATATCCTCAACAGCCTTCTGTAACACAACGTCTCAAAAGCAGCTATCCCTATCAGACTTCTTTAAATTCCAAGTCTCACATCTTTAAGTTGCTGTTCGAAAAACAGCTGCATCCAAAATCCTCAACTTTGTTCCTGTGGAGACAGATTCATCCTTCCAGATAGACAAATCTCTGACTTGTTTTAGCTGTTCCTAATCTTCTTCTGATCAGCTATTCTTCTCATTAATAATGGATTCCAAGTACTCGAACCTATTGACTTCCTCAATTCTTTCTCCATTAAGGTACACTTGTTTCATAGGAGTTTTCCTATCTGTATTTCCTTTGAGAACCATAATCTTTGTCTTGCTAGGATTGAGCTGAAGTCCTCTGTTCTTACTGATCTCATTAGCTTTGTCAAGGATTTGTCCTAGTTCTTCCTTGTCATTACAAAGGAGTACAGTATCATCAGCATACCTCAGATTAATGATCAATCTACCACCTATCCTAATTCCTGTCTTAAGTTCATCCAATATTACATGCATGATATCCTCAGCATAAATACTAAACAGGTGAGGAGAAAGTAAGTATCTTGCCTAACTCCCTTTCCAACCTGAAGCTAATCAGTTAATCCAACATTTGTTCTTAGCGTGGCTTCTTGCTCACCGTACAAGTTAGCTATCATCATGATAGGGTATTGAGAAAATCCATTATTTTCATTACTTCCCACAGTTTCAGTAACTCAACAAAGTCAAAAGCTTTATAGCAATCTATGAAACACATTACCATATGGAGTCTAAATTCTTTATACTTTTCTATGATCTGTCTAAGGCAAAGGATCTGATCTCTGGTATCCTTAACTTTCCTAAAACCTGTTTTTCCTCAGGCATCTCTGTCTCAACTTTAGCATAAATCCTATTTAGAATGATCTTTAATAAAATCTTTCTTGCAATCCTTCGTATCTCCCTTCTTATGTAGTGGTATGAAAAACGACTTCTCCCATTTTCTAGGCCATAATCCTGTCTCCCATATTCTTGTAATCAATCTATGAAACACTTATTTTTCCATCCCCAGTAGCCTTATTTATGTCTGCTGGGATTATTCCATCTGCACCTGGGAACTTATTGCTATTAAGCTGTTTAACTGCCCTTTCAACCTCATGCGTAAGTGGTGGGGATTCGAAAAATTGAAATTTTCTTGGTGAGAGGTCTCCTCAAAATTCTCCTTATCCTCTGTGCTGCACAGCTACTCTCAGTATTCTTTCACCTGTTTTTGATTTCCAGTTCTGTTATTACTGCTTCACTGTTTTTGATGTCATTGAATTTGGACTTGAGCTTTAGGTCATGAATTACACAAAACATACATTTATAATTGTGCCTTTTCATTTGGAACTCTATCTTTCCCCATTTATTAGCAATTTCCCTTGCTAGTAAATGTGAAGTAAACAAATTTCCCTTGTCCTGCCAGATGGCTCTTCTGACTTCACCATATAATCTCTTATATTCTTCAGTCCCTGTGTATCTTTGTTTCTTCAACCATCTTCTTTTGATTGGATCCCATGTTGAATCTAATATCCATGGGTCTCTTGGTCTTCCAATTGGGCCGAGATACTTCTTAGCTGTATCCTGTATTATAACCTTGACCCCTTCCCAAAGCATTTCAGGTGAGTTTTCTCATTATTCTCTAAAAGATCATTCAGCTGAATTGATGTTTCTTCTGTGAATCCACTAGGGATTACTCTGACATCTAGTCTAGTGGGACATGCCTGACTTGGAAGGTTTCAGTGTCTCAATCTTACTTTGTCTCTTACTGGCTGAAGTCTATACCACAATCTGCTCCACAACAAATATGCACATCAGAGATGCTTTGTCTTCCACTGTTAGAGTGCTAGGATGTAATCAATCTGGTGCCTTGACCTATGAATATTAGATGTCCAAGTATAGGTCTATAGTGGGTGTTTCTGAAAGCAGGTATTGGTAATAACTAATTGGTTAGCATGGGCAAATTCCAACAGTCTTTCATTACGGGTGGTATGTTCACAGAGACAAAACATTCCACACACCCAGGCCTAGCTCTCATACTCTTTCTCACTTTTGCATTAAAGTATCCTATGATGTAAAGTACATGTCTCTCTTTGGTAGGCAGTCCAAAAATGTGTATGTTTTCATATAATTTCTTGCTCTCTTCATCAGGCCTATCTGTGTGGGGTGCATAAACTATCACGATTGACACATTAGTAGGATGAGCTTTAAATCTTCTTTTTTAAATACATTTAGTTCTTGATTTAGTCTCTCTAAACCTTCACTAAGCAACTGTTAACTTACCCATACATTTCCCCCTACCTCAAATGTCTGCATGTTTTTTAGATTTTATTCCTTTATTTCTTCCTCATATTCTAAAGTTTATTTTTCACTTGGTTAGACTATAATAAATTTAGTTTAATCCTTTATTCAAGTGTGAGCAAACAAAGTTTGCACCTGAAAGTATCTTCAGCACTGGGGTAAGGTGGTACAACACCAGGCAACTCATTGCAAAGGTGGAGCAAGCTAACATCACTCCTGTCTCAGTATCTCTCATAATGCAAAACACATCTCCTTGCGGATATGTGTAATGTTATGCATTAAGGGAAGGGTCACTACCCAGACTAGTTTTGACCTTTATTGAGGTCTCTTCAGTGGGAGCCAGGCCCAGAGGTGGAGATACTAGCCAGAAGTAATGGCAGGTCATCTTTACCTATAGGAGTTGTCAAACGGTGTGCCACCTTTTTATTAAATTACTCTGGATTTAGAGAAAAATGTGAAAAATAAACTTTCAACATCTTTCTCTAAATCCAGAGTAATTTAATAAAAAGGTGGCACACTGTTTGGCAACTCCTATAGGTAGAGATGACCTTGCTAATGCTTCTGCCTGGCTCCCACTGAAGAGACCTCAATAAAGGTCGAAACTAGTCTGGGTAGTGGCCCTTCCCTTAATGCATAACATTATATATATCTGCAAGGAGATGTGTTTTGCATTATGGGAGATACTGAGATAGGAGGGATGTTAGCTTGCTCTGCCTTTGCAATGAGTTGTCCGGTGTTGTACCACCTTACCCCAGTCCTGAAGATACTTTCAGGCGCAAACTTTGTTTGCTCACACTTGGATAAAGGATTAAACTAAATTTATTATATTTCTCGTATTCCATTTTTTCTTAAAAGTAGGAGGTTCACATTTTAGGATTTATCTGTATCAAAAAATCTAGTCATTAAAGGTGGGAGTAGGTCTTTCCAAATGGCATTATTAAACTGCACAAATCAAAATGAAAATGTGTACTATAAATATTACTGTAATGGCAATGTATAAAATTAAGGTTTTTATACATTAAGGTATAAAATTTAAGATACAAGTTTGCTAAGGGAACTATTTTGCCAATGCATAATTTTGTTAAGGCATAATAAAAATACAAAAAGTTAGATGTAAGCACTGTGTAGTACTGGTGAAGAAGGAGTGAAGTGCTTTTCTGTTTTTACTTATTTATAGAGTGATGCAAAACTGAAATGGAAAGGACTACTAGAGAGGAAGAGAAGTCACAACAAAAAGATCAAAATGACTAAGATAATTCATCATTATCTAATTCCTGATAGGTGCCCTCAAAGGGTGTACAGGATACCATGTTTATAACACATAATTAAGTTTACATTATTACTGATCTTTTATCAACCTTCTCAATTTTCCTCCACATTCCAATATCATCAGATCTTATATTTCTCTCTTCTAGGACACTTCTAACTGTAACAATCACACATGAATCGTAGTCTTCCTCTGGGTCTTTTTAATGACCATTTTGGCATCAAACACCTGTTTTACTAGCGTTTCCTCTTCCATCTGTTTAAGTGACCATGCAACCTTAGATTAGCTTTGCTCACACATTCTTGCATGCTAATAATGTCAAGGTCCTTTGGAATATTTTTTGTCTTTCACATGATTCTGCCATCCATGCTATTTGTTTACTCCCCTAATTTTTTCAGAACTTCAGGGCATCTATGATCTCTAATCTCTGATCAACTGCTTTATTTCTAACCTCACCCCTCTTCCTCTCTCAGATCCATTAAGTTAAAACTTTAAATTTTAAGTTAAAACATTAAGTTAATTTGTGCTTTGGCTAATTTCTCTCTTATTCCACATAAATTTACTCAACTGGTTACCTACTACAATAGCTTTGCTTATTCAATTGTCTATTTTCATATTTAAGTTGTCTTTTCACTAAAATCTGTGCCTAGCTAAAATGTCTTACTCGTTCTATATTTTCTCTATTGAAAATGCAGTTGAAGTGTTTTTATGTTCCTGCCAAATTTCATAGTTTTGGTCCTTTTAGGCTTTTGCACCTCATTTGTATCTCAAGTGTTTTTATACCAAATTTTGTTACAGCAGTTATTCAATTTAGTTAAAGAATCTTGGAGACCTGCACTAGATTGGTTTATAACATCATCTGCATAAAGTAAAGAGCTAAATTTGATATCTCCAATTTTTATATTAGGTTTGATGCCATTTTCTTCATAATGTGATCCACACAGATGATAAATAAGACTAGAGGTAGTGTGCATCCATATCTTACCTGATTTTACATTATGCCATCTTCCTGTACTTCCTATGATTCTAACTGCTTACATATTAAACACAGGCCATGTATTGCTCAATATAATGTCCTGTGTACATCCTATAATTGTATGATTTTGAACAGCTTTTTGCTAGATGTCTTGTATGCTTTTTCAAAATCTACAAAATTTAAATACAAATCCCTGTTATATTCTAATGATTTCTCAACTATTTGTCTTAAAGTGAAAATCTAATCCAAAACAACCATATATTTGGCCTGAACCCAGCTTGCTTTAAGTTTCTCTTTCACAATTTTTCCTAGCCTCTTCTAAGGCATGTCTAAATCTTACCTGGAACACTCAGTAATGAAATTCCAGTATAATTCTCATATTGTTTTATTCTCTTTTTTAAAAAAATGGAAACCATGAAAGCTATATTCCAGTCATCAGGAATTTGACTTTATGAATAATGTAGTGTAGCTGCTGTAAAATTTTCATACACCTATATTTGGATATTTTTGGTCAAATATCATCTCTTCCAGCTGACTTTCCATTTCAGGCTTTTGATAGCCTTTTGTATCTCAAGTGTGTTAATCTTGTACATACTCCTGATTGCATTCCTCTTGAATAGTTTATATTCCTTTGTTCTGTCAATGCTTGTCTCATTTAACACTATTTCAAAGTAACAGCTCCAGATATCCAGAATATCTTTAGTTTCAGTTTTCTTGTCACATTTAACATCTCCAATTCCTCTTCCCACACTCTTTCCTTCATTTCTAAGCTTTTCAATACTCCCAGAATATTCTACTAAAGTCTTCCCATGACTTATTTAGCTACTTTTTTACATTAAGCTAAGTCTCTTGCATTTGTCTCTGTATTTTCTTAGGGCATACTTTCTTCTTTTCAAGAACCATTTCTTTAAATTCTGAGTCAAAGAATAAAAGCTTGAGACTCCAAGCTTTGGTCCTCATTTTCAAACTCTTTCATTTTTTCTTGAATAATATTTGTATAGCCAAGTTTACAGTTCAACTCTAAAAGTTATTCAACCAAATTATTTTCTTAAAATTTTCTTATATATATTTTTGTCCTTTTACTATGATATTAATTTTTATCCTGATTACAACTAAATTATGATAGCTTATTATTTCTTATTATTTCGACTTCTCTGTATGCTCTTATATTTTGAACAAACATGAAGATATCACTTATTATAATGTAGTCAATAAAACTTTTTTTCTTGCATCTTCTTTCCATGTAAATTTGTGCAGAACACTTCAGATATTTTCCTAAATAAATATATAATTTAAAACCTATGAAATGGAAAAAAAAAAAAAAACACTTTAAATTATTACATTATCTTGCAATACTTGCCTAGGATGTATGGATGTTGCTAATGTAACTGTATTTACACCTTTTCCAGAGCTTGTATTTGATCCCTTAACTTTTGTTTGGACTGTAAGTGCTTTTGCTATACAAGCAAGAAAGACATCTAATATGCCCATGCGATGAAGATCAAATGGTGGTTCATTTTGTTGACCTACTTTGTTTGTTTCTGAAACAATACTAAAGTCAGTTGGAGGAAGAGATGACACTACAAGAATAGAGGCTAATGTTGGAGGAGAAACTTCAGGAAGAACTCTTCTTAATAAAGATGTCACCTAGATGAGCAAAAAATGTGCTGTTTGTTAATACTCAAGTGAAGTTTATTGTGCATTTCATGTGCATTTTTTAAATACTCTATAAAATTACATAATAAACATAAAGGAAATTTTTTGCAAGAATAAAGTTTTATATAACAGAATGAATTCTTGAATAGAGTATTTAAAAAATTAAACAGTCTTCATTATCTCATTATCAACTGATATGTGATTTTAAGTAAATTTCATCAATAGTGACTGGTAATGAAATTCACATATGTGTTTCAGAGATGAAACGTTAAATTTCTTTTGGGAGGGCAAAAATGGGATACAGAAGATTTAAAAAAAAATTCTCTTCTCTTTAATATATTAGGCTCAATGATCTGTCATAGCTGAGTAACCTGACTTCAAAAAAAAAATTGAATTAATGCCATATAAACATTGAATGCAACTGATCTATATAGGTGCTATCTGTCAGTTTATATTCTCTGGCAATTTTTATATTTAAAAGATGAAAAAAACTTGACACCTCCATATAATTTTATGCAGCTCACGTTCTAAAAACCCTCATAAAGGTTCTTTGCATCCCAGATAGAATTCAAACTTAGGTGTTTTACAAAAGGCAACCAAAAAGTATTGTTATTACTTACTGATAGCGGGGGGGGGGAGTTACTTAGTATCTGGATTTCATAAATTTATTTGCAATGCACAGATTCATTTATTTTTTCTATTAAAATGACAATGATATCAGGAAAAAAAGTTTCTGAAACCTTGCTTGGCAAGATTAAGACTCAAGAATGTGGTGCGGATTTTAACAGTGAACAAGAAAGCAGACTACATCCCACAAAACTAGAAACTAGATGCTAGATTTTGTCCAATAGGAAGCATACAAAATCTGAAAATAGACCAAGTATATTTGGAACCCAACATGACTGATACAGGCTTCTGTTCTTTCTATCAGCAGACTACTCAGAGCATTACCACTAGTCTAGTTACCATTACTAACTGTAGGTAGAATTTTCAGCCATTAATCATCAACAATTCAACACTGCAATCATGGCTCAGCTGCATGCTCCTAAGACAAAATGTTTACAAACATATATAGGTTGTAAATCTCCTATACACTCATTGCTTAACATATTTTATTTCTTTGCAATCACTGTTCATACCCCGTCCAATGTTTTCACATTACACTGAAAACCAGGTGACCAAATTTGAGCACAATAGTCCAAGTTTGGTCTGACCAGTGCTTTATGCAAGGACAAAAGCCTCCTTATCCTTACAGTTAGAGTGTACTTCTTATCATAGTGGCACTATGATGTGCAGTCTTTGCAACACTTGCAATATGCCCTCTAAACTTCAGTCCAGCTCTAAGATTAATCTGAAATCTCATCTGCTTCCTGTACTGTTAAATAGTACACAACCTCATATTTCTACACTCCAAAATGCGACACTTTGCACCTATTAACATAAAACTACAACCCACTTCGGTCAAAAGTCCATTCAAATCTTTCTTAAGGGAATTAACATCAGCAGGTGCTATTTATAATTCTCCCCAAATCTGCATCATTAGCAAACAACTGAAGAGTCAGTCAACATGATATATCATTTACAAACCAGTTAAATAGAAATGGAAACTTATGTCCTAGAACTATGCTTGTGGAGTGGTACTATTTTGACTTCTTTCCATTCCTTAGAAACCTTATCCACTGCAAGACTTTAATTAAATAACCAGGTCAAGGACATAGCTAACTGTTTTGCACATTCCTTTAAAATATGTAGTGATATGTCATCCATTCCCACAGCTTTATTAATATCTAATCCAATCATTAACACCTGATACAATTCTGATTCTTTCACTTCCAATTCTCCTAATGCTTGTTGCCCTTCTAAATATTTGATGGCATCATTTATACTAATATGATATATGCTGATAAAGTGCTCATTCAATAATTCCACAATATTCTTTGCAACAGTCACTCTGCTGCCACGACTACCACACTAGTGTCAACCTGCCATAATTATTCTTCTTCCTGCTTGCCATATAGCAGAAGCATTCCCTTGAATTAACCTTGCCTGACCAGCCAATCTCCTCTCATATTGCACTTTTTCTTTCTTTACCATGCTTGTCTTCTTGACCTTCGCTTTATACTCTTCATGGATCTGATCACCACCAACTGTCTTGTACCTAATCCTCCATAGCATTTTCTTTTTTTTTTTTCTACACAGCTTTTCACTTCTACTCTATAACACACACACACACAAAATGTGATCAGGAATAAACAGTGTAAAAGAGAAAGTGTATCTGCTTTCATTGTATCCCAAGAGTGAGTAGTATAATTAGTTAAAGGAAATTCTTTAAAAGGATTGCAAAGATTTAATCTTGGAGATATGTAGTCATTCAATTATAATTAAATACAAAGAAATCCCAAAGGAGGGAGGGCGCTAGTGGGCCAAGCGCTGCGGATGCGATTTGAAGAGCTCCTGATTCAGATAAGTTTTACTAGGAATAATTAAGTATATATGCGTAATTATTTAAGTAAGAGCGGCTGTAAACGTTGTACGCTACCGATATTATTAGTGTGGGGGTTTTTTCTTGCCTAAACTAAATTACGAAATCGTTATTATTAGACCTAGTAAACTGCAGAGAAAAAAAAAACGCCGGCAGCATTGTCATTCCATGATTTTAATTTAGATTTCAGTCGTTTCGTTAAGTATGAGGTCTGTTATATGTATTCCTTCGATTACATAAATGATTTGTGGATGTTTAGTGTGGATGGAAGAAGGGTGTGTGTGTGCGAAGTGTGACCTGAACGAGGAACTGATGAATGTGAATATGAAATTGATGACAGAAAGTGCTAGTACCGATTGTGTCGTGAGTGCACGTTTGAAAGAGAAGGATGGTGAGAAAGACAGGCGAAAAAATGTTAAAAAATCAGGAAAAAGGAAAAAGAGTGATTTGACAACCGTAATGGATGTTAAAAGGGATGAAAGTGAGGCGGAAAGAAACGAAATTGAGAGAACGAATGAAAGTAGAAATGGCATGACGCAGAAATTGCAAGTAAAAAAAATTGAAAGAATAAATGATAGCGAAAAAAGAATGAATGATGGCGAAAGTTGGACGCATGTTGGAATGAAAGTATTGAACCAAAGAAAGATGAATGACAGTAAAAGTGAGAAGAATGATAGCGAAAGTTGGACGCATGTTAGTCCAAAAGTACAGAAACAAAGAAAGATGAATGACAGTAAAAGTGAGAAGAATGATAGCGAAAGTTGGACGCATGTTAGTCCAAAAGTACAGAAACAAAGAAAGATAAATGAGAGTGAAAGTGAGAAGAATGATAGTGAAAGTTGGATGTATGTTGGACCGAAAGTACGGAAACAAAGGATGAATGAGAGGGAAAGTGAGAAGAGGGGGTCGAGAGTTAGAAAGTTAGAAAGATTTAATGATAGAGAGAATGTGTCGCGAGGTTCGAAAGGTGAATTGGATTGGATGAAGCAAGAAATGAAATCGATGCGGAATGAAATTAAGAGAATTCAGGTCAAAACTATTAAAATAAATCTTGATGGCATGAAAGAGTTAACGAAAGATGAGCGAGTGGCGTTGTATGGCGACTCCATTATTAAAGGTGTGCTAGACGATAAAATGCACAAGGTATGTTTTCCAGGTGGTAAAATGAGTAGAGTGATTGAGGCATTGAATATGAGGAGGGAGCGAGCAAAAGAGTTAATTGTATTAATTGGCACAAATGATTTGAGAGAGAACAAAGAGCATGTCAAAATGAATGTCAGGAGACTGCTTGGAAAGATAAAAGAGAATAGTGTGACAGGAAGGGTAGTCAGTGTGTTGCCTAGGTATGATTGTGGTGAAATGAGGCGGAGAGCAAGGATTATGAATGATATTCTGGCTAAAATGTGTGAGGAGATGGGAGTACAGTTTGTTAATGTGTGGAATGAGTTTGAGGGACGAAGTGAGCTGTATGAGAGCGATGGACTACATTTGAGTGGTTATGGTGTGAGTCGCTTAGAGAGACTGCTGCTGGAAAGTAGAGAAATGAATAGAGAGAATGAATCAGATCGAGAGGGGAATGATGTGGAAGAGCAGGAGAGTAAGATAGGAGAGATTGAAGAAGTGGAAATGAATGGGGAAGTGAGTGGTATGAGCATAGAAAATGAGAGAATGGGTGTGCAAGAGGAGCAGGGAAACAGGGAGGCTCAGGGTGGACAGGGGTACTGTTACACCTGATATCTTAAGAATGTAGAATTCTCAGCTATCATGGTGTAACATGAAGAGAAATAAATTAAAAACCCTGCATAAAAGCTAATAGCTAATTTAAATGAAGCAAAAAAGTTATAAATTATTTATAGAAAATTATATATTTAAGAACTTGTCTATATTGGTATCCTAAACGTCAGTTTCCATTTCATGTATGCAAAACAGGTGAAACTTAGAAAACAAAAACAGCAACTCATGACAAATTAAAATGTTCAATTGGATTGGTTAACGTACAATCAGAGCCGATTTCTGATTGTGTGTTAATAATCAGAAATCAGCTCCGATTGTATGTTAACACACAAAACCCACTGATTTCTGGGCTATTGTCTCAGCACACACACCATGCCTCACCTTCTGGGGTGACTCAAAACTACTGGAATGCTAAGAATATGACCCAGTGTACCATCTGTATATCTGTTCAAAAGGGCTCAAAGGTGTCCATATTTGTAACTGCACACCCGAGCTATTAACGTGAATGTGATGCAATGTTTACACGTCAAAATGTATCCTCTTCATGAAGCATTTTATTTATTAATTTTCATTTCATTTCATTAATTTTAGGAATCATGTGAAGTCAGGAAACAATTAGAAAAGCCTTTAATAGGAATAAATGCAAAAATATAATATTGGTGATATTGTTATTCCGTGGGTGTGCACCACACACACTTAGCACATCTGAAATACATGTCCAACAGGTACAGTGATGGAATCTTCCTGAAGGTCTCAAGATGACGGTTTCCCAGATTTTTGGTGTGATGCAGCCAAATTTGTTTAAGTTTGGAGAATGTTGTAGTCGACCAACTAAAGCATTGTCAATGTGCAGTATGCACAGTCAAGTCATCCCCACCTTCCTGCAGTATAGTCTTTCTACAAATGGGGCTCTGCTGCTGAACCTCGCAAGCACTGTCATCATAAAAGTATAACTTTCTTAGTTGGAGGAAATGCTGACGAGACCTCTAGGTGGTAGATGTCTCATCACTCAGTGAAATACCACCACCTTACTTATTAGAGAACTGAAGTGGCCATATTTGGTCACCAGAGCAGTGATTCTGGTTTCTTTCCCATCCTCTATTTCCACAGGTAGCAAGTGATATCTTCAATGATATGCCAATCATAATGTAGGCAAAGACACTCCCCATTTGAGGATACAGCAGTAAAATGGTTCCACAGGTTGGCTGCTGGTTAGTGCACAGGAGTGAGCCAGTTAGTAATGAATCTGGAGGCTTCCTGATCAGTTAACATCATATCCTGCAGCCACATATTTTACCAGTATGTGACTGGAGGAAGACCAAATACATTGACTAGCAGGGGGGAAACTGTCAAGGCTATGTATGAACAGGAGATCGAGTTCCCACTGTGAGGATATTATGTTTGTGAGTTTGTCACCTCTCAATCCACATCTCACTCTATTTTTTTTATCTCTTCCTAACCGCATACAATTGATCACAACCCAAAGAAATGAAATTTTAATCCAGATCACAGAACTTCTCTCACAAAAAATAGTTTAAAAAAATTGAAAAAATTCAACCCAAAAATCTTACTTCCCTCCCCAAACATTGTACCAACATTAATTCTTACCCCACCCCCAAAAAAAAGTGTTTGCATCCACTGCACCAATATCCATGGCCTAAACAGCAATAAAAAATTATATAAATGATCAGAACTCCAACTGGCAACCTCAACAACCACTGTCCACCTCAACTGTCCAAACTATGCATTATGCAGTTTTTCTGTCACAAGGGCAGCACTTGTGCATTCGTCAAAACTGACATACCATGAAAGAGATTACAAAACTTTGCAACTTCTTTTCCAGTGTTTTATCTACTTTGGCTCAAATTTTTCCTACCAAATCAACCTTCCTCTTTCATATGCTCTCTGTATATCACTCTCCAAACTCCATTAATCACTCTAACCTCTTCAAAAACACTGGGATTGAATTCCCCAAAAAGGATGACCCCAATAATGAGGTCATCCTTCTTGGGGAATTCAACCACGACAATTCATATTAGCTTCCCTTCTCCAGTTTCACTAATCAAGTATGCAGGAATACCACTGATGATATGTGATAGGTCATTGCTAATGACCTATCACAGATCAATCTTCCTACCAGAATACCTGACAACTCCCTCCAATTTGTCAACACACTTCATATCTTCCTAACAAGCTTCTCTTCCAAATATACTGTGGACGTCAGTTCTCCTCTTAATAATTCACATCGCAACCTCATATAGATCTCTTTTGACATAGAACAACCTTCACCCACCAGTTCTCATTCTTTTCTACACTGGCACTACAAGGATATCGAATGGAATTACCTCCATGACTTCAATTCATCCTTCCCATGGCTACTGCTTCAGTTCTTCTTATCTAAACATTTGCTCAGACTAAATAATAGAAATCAACCTTCCAGGAATGAAGACTTTCATCCCTTATTCAACTAAAAATTCTCAGCCACCTCCAAGTCTTGGTTCTCAAAAAAAGTTTACCAATGCAGGAAAAGAAAAAATTCCTGCATACCACAAATGTCTCAAGACTAAAACTCCAGCTGCTCCTCTACATAAGCCAGCCTGCCTCTATAGTTTTTGCCTTGTCTGGCTTTAGGAGAAATCCTGCTACCCCATATGTAATCAGTTAAATCACCACCATCATCATCATCATCATCATCATCAGTCAGTTGATGATAATGATTTAGCTTATAAACATTGCTCAGAATTTGAACCTTTTCAAAGGACATTGTTATTGATTGCCCTATAGAAACATATAAATATTAAGTTTGTGTTTTGAATGATTTTATATGAAATTCACCTGTAAAAGGCTGTACTCCTGTAGTACATTAGTAATAGTTCTATGGGTAGGTAAAGTAATCTGGAAATCATGCAACTTTTTTTCATGAGGCTATTAGTAAGTGCATTAGAGGTCTCATGGGCAAGGAATTCATCTACCACTTGCAAAGGCACTCACAAAACATCTATGCCCATGGTGGGATTTGAACCCATTGCTGCAGTTGGAGAGAAGATACGCTAATCACTTGGCGAGCCAGACAAGCAGGTTTATAGTTTAATGAGCACACTAATTTATTCATTCACAGATTTCATCTTCATAAATGAGATGATTGACTATGATCAATCCACTTAGATCTTAGTCTATTCCTGGATCTTTTAGCTGCCATTCTTGCAGCAAACACATTTGCTACCCTTTCCTCTTCCATTCTGTATAAGTAACCATACCATCATATGAAAGATGAAGATATTGAGAAGGGATTTGTAAACCAATATCTTCATCTTTCATATGATGATATATGATAAGCAGAGCTAATAATAATGTGGTATTTATGCCACTACTGTTCAACTGCTTTCACTTCTGTTGTCTTTAAAATTATGGAGAAGGTCATCAACAACCAACTCTTGAACCACTTAGAGACTGACCACATTTTAACTACAGCTTCTGCAGTTGTCAGAAGTCTTCTTGTACTTTTTGCATGAGACTAGTTCACACCTTCATAGCTGTTAACTCTCTACAAATCCCAAACCCACCCAATCTTGGAATATTGTTCCCATATTTGGGGTGGTGCACCAAAATCCTCTCTAAGATTGTTCAATTCTATCCAAAAGAGGGCAATCTGGCTAATTAATGATCCTTCTCTCACATACTGACTTCAGTCTCTCTTTCTCTCTCTCTCTCTCTCTCTCACACACACACACACATTGTTTATGCAGCTTGTGCATTTTCTACATACTTTCATGGAAAGTACTCTGTTGAACTGGCCACTATTATTCCTCTAATTTCCTCCAAAATCATCATCAGAAGAAGCACTGCTAATCAGCAACACCCATTTCCACCTTGAAAATTGTCAAACCAACTTCACTGCCTCCTCTTTTATTCCATCTACTTCTGCTCTTTGGAACAGTCTCTCCTCACTTTGTATTCTCCAAAAAATACAACCTTCAGCTATTCAAACAAAATGTTAATACATTCCTCCCCCCCCCCCCCCATCTCTCTCTCACCCACACATGGCACTAATGTGCTACACCTTTCTGCTTTAAATCTGTTCCTGTATAAGAGAGAGAGAACATTTTCCCTACTGGATCCATTGGGAAAAAAAAATCCTGTTTTACAGGAACTGATTTAAAGCAGAGAGATTAATCCTGTAATCTGCCATAGCACTACAACATTCTCTAAAAATAAAGAAATCTGGCTGCATTGCAGTGATTCAGCCAGATTTGTTTAAGACCAAAGTATCTTCATGAGAAAATTCTGTTATGGTATTTAAATGGAACAGGCAGAGAGAAATTAGCTAAAACACTAAAATTAGCAGTATACACGATACTGCATGTGAATCTGAGCACTTAAAAAAAAAAAACCAGTTAATCAAAACCTTGAGACAAAAATATGAGTTCTGAGAAAAATTATGGTAGTAATCAGATGGCATAAATACCACATTATTATTAGCTCTGCTTATCATACATCATATGAGAGATGAAGATATTGGTTTACAAATCCCTTCCCAATATCTTCATCTTTCATATGATGGTATGGATACTTATACAGAATGGAAGAGGAAAGGGCAGCAAATGTGTTTGCTGCAAGAATGGCAGCTAAAAGATCCAGGAATAGACTAAGATCTAAGTGGATTGATGTAGTTAGAAGTACAAAGAAGATCAAAACAGAATATCTCACAAGACTGGAGTTCTCACAGACAAGGCTAATTTGAGGGGAAATTATTGATAAGAAGCTGGTAATAATGTCAACTTCCAAATCATGATGATATTGGATGAATGACTGAAATCATATGAATGCAAAGATAATGCAACAAAAAAGGGTGAAGGATAAATTGACAACAACAGACATCTAACTCAAAAGTCATCTCATTTATGAAGATAAAATCTGTGAATGAATAAACTTGTGTGCTCATTAAACTATAAACCTGCTTGTCAGGCTCACCAGGTGATTAGTATCTTCTCTCTAACTGTAGCGATGGGTTCAAATCCCACCATGGGCATAGATGTTTTGTGAATGTCTTTGCAAGTGGTAGATGAATTCCTTGCCCATAAGACACTAATGCACTTACTAGTAGCCTCATCAGACTTGAAAAAAGTTCCATGAATGTTCTCTGATGCACGATTTCCAGACTACAGGAGTACAGCCTTTTACGCATTAATTTCACATAAAATCATTCAAAACACAAACTTAAAATATTTATATGTTTCTATAGGACAATCAATAACAATGTCTTTTGAAATGGTTCAAATTCTGAGCAATCTCAACCATTACGATGATTTATAAGCTAAATCATCATCATCAATTGACTGATGATGATGATGATTTAACTGATTACATATGGGGCACAAGATTTTTCCTAAAGCCAAACAATGCACAACTGTCTCTAGACAGTTGATCCACTGTCTAGAAAAGTTAATAATGGGGTTCTTAAATGGTAAAATCCTTTTGGCAGAGCTGACTGCTACAAGGCACATCCCCAGTTGGTGGATAGGGGAGTGACCTTTGGATATAAAGGCTAGCTGTGAGATAAGCAGGGAAATCTGACAAATAAACAGTCATGGACCAACAGTGGTAGTCACTAACAGGGCATGGGAAGCAGCTGTGACAACACTGTCTCACTCAAAAACCACACATAAGCCCAAGGACAGTACTATGTCATGGCGAGTCAGTGCCACCATAAAAACACTCATATATGATGTTGATGGTGGACAGCAACATCATCAACACAGAAGATGAGGAGTCAAACAGAAGGCCAACTGCTTATCATCTCCAATCAGCAGGTGGAAGACCCTCTACAAGGACAATGGCTGGTGAACATAGCAAGTTAGATGGTTATTGTGGGTGAATGATGCAAGGGGAAACCACTTCACTCCTAATCCCAAGTAAAGTAGCACATGGAAGAATGCCTACAAATGATACGTGAACTAGCAACTACAAGACTGTGACCTCTACACACATCAATCCCAGCAGGAGAGATGACATGCACTCTCAGGTTGTTAACGTGCGAAATACATGTATCATCATAGCCAAATGGAATGTACACATCCTACTATGAGCAGGAAAGCCAGAGAATTTGAAAAATGATATGAGAAAAATTTAAATAAATATCATAGGAGTAAGTGAAACAAGGTGGAAAGATGAAGGAGTTTCAAAGTATCCAGAGTAATCCATACAGGCAGCAAAAATGGACATGGTAGGCTAGCATTTTTAATGGATAAACAGGCAATCAAAGTGCATGATGGCAAGATTATCAGTCAAATCAGTAGATCTGATAATAATACAAGTATATATGCCAACATCAGGACACAGTGAAGATGAAGTGGAAGAAATCTATGAAAAAATGGGACTATTGAGAAGAAAATATAGTGATAATGGGAGACTGGAATGCCTCAGTTGGAGAAGAAGAAACACCTGACATCAGTGGAAAGTTTGGCCTTGGAACAAGAAACGAAAGAGGACAAGGTTTTCTGTCAACAAGAAACCTTATGATCACTAACACTGGTTTGAAGGGGAACCAAAAAAAAAAGATTCCAAATCGACTACATCATTGTAAAACAGTTACACTGGGACCAAGTTAAGAAAGCTATGGTTTCCCCAGGAGCAGATATAGGACCTGACCACAAATTAGTAATCATGAAAAGCCAACTAAAATGGAAAATCCCAAAGCTAAAAAGAAATGGAATGTAGGAATTTTAAAAGAAAAGGAAATGAAACAAAGATTCAGAGATTGTACCGACAAACAGATATATAAGTTAAACAAGAAAAAGAACTGGGGAAATACAGATTACTGACACACTCTGGAAAGACATTAAAAACAATAATGAATGGAGCAGAACCAGAAGAATGCACAGGAATAAAACTAAAGAACTGAAAAGCCATGGAGCAATGCTGAAATATTAAGTAAAACAGAAGAAGAAAATGAAAAAAGCACAATAGAAGGACAAAATCCAAAACAAAGTGGACAGAGAAGCTAAAGAAAACTGGTGGAATCAAACAATGAAAGGAAATAGAAGAAATTGAGAAACTAGAAAGAAGCGATCTAACCTACAGGAAGATAAAGAATATTACATACAAACACAGAAGCATAACCACTTTCGTGCTAAATAACAAACAAGGAAACCCAATAACAGGACCCTGAGATGAAGAAGAAAAGATGACATGAATATGTACAAGAACTGTATAAAGAAACAAAACCACTTCAGCCAGAAAGGAAAGAGAAACTAATAAATAATACAATGCAAATTACTTGTGACAAATTCAAAAATGCACTCACAACTATTGTAACAAACAAGGCATCAGGCATAGGTAGAATACCAATCCAGCTAATTAAAGAAGCAAATGAACAAGTAAAAGACAAGGTATACCCAACTCATCATCAAATTCCTGCCATGTACCCTCAAAGGGTGTACAGGATATGATAGTACTACATGAAAAAAATTTATATCATTAGTAACTTCCTGTCTACAATTTTCCTCCAAATCAGCCTGTTACATGTCACTCAAACATTATCAGAAACTTATATTTATATATTCTAAGACACTTTTTACCATATCAATCCACCTATATCTTGGTCTTCCTCTGGGTCTTTTTCCTGCCAACCTGCTAATCTTTTCTCGCCCATTCTGTTTAATGACCATACCACCTGAGATTAGCTCTGTTGATGGATTCCTGGATGCTGAAAATGTCAAGTCTTTCCTAATATGCTCATTTTTAATATGATATTGCCATTGTTGCCATCTGTTCATGCCCCTAATCTTTCTCAGGACTTTCATATCTGCAGTCTCTAATCTTTGGTCAAGTGTTTTACTTCTAACCCAGCTCTTAGATCCATAAGTTAAAATTGCTTTAAACACTGTCTTATATACAACTAATTTAGTGTTTTGACTAATTTCTCTCTTATTCCATATAAATTTATTCAGTTGACTTCCTACCATACCAGCTTTGTTGATTTTGTTGTGTATTTCCATATTTAATTTACCATCTTCACTAAAAATCATGCCTAAGTAGCTGAAATGTTTCACTTGTTCTATAGGTTTTCCATTCACAATGCAGTTGATATTTTCAATGTCTTTGTCTTGTTATTGCTGACCTTCATATCTATTACAACAGTTATTCAATTTAGTCAGAGAATCTTGCAGACTTGCAGTGGATTTATTTAGAAGTATAACATCATCTGCATAAAGCAAAGAGCTGACATTAACATCTCCAATTATGATATTAGGTTAATTGTAGAAAGGCTTATACGCTGGTTAAACATGATAACTAAATACTTAAGGAATTGACAGCGTACACTAGAAATATAAATTAAATCAACTTTAATATATATTTTTCCGATATTTCGGCAACATCACGTTGCCATCTTCATGAGAACTTAAGATAAAGACACGTGCACTCAAGTACTACATAACAGCAAATGAGAAACGAAGTGAGGAAGCTACTGTTTTCCTAAAGTCCTGATGGTGCCCCCTGGCAGGCTATATTAGGTGTTTTTGGCCTTTGGGCTGAAGTTCTGATATATGTTTCCCAAATTTGGGGCAGTCTCATGCATCCAAATTTGTTAAGGTTTGGCAAGTTCCTAAGGGATGAGGCTGATTCCATGAATAGTCTTTCATATTTGAACCTGCTGCAGTGTATTACTGTGGCTTTCTTCCACCTTATTCTGTGGCGAGTATCCAGAGCATGGTCTGCAAGCCCAAAGTGGCTGTACTAGTGAAATGGGATGTAGTCCTTCTGTTCTGAGATTCTGATATTTGCTGTCCTGCCTGTATGGCCAAAGTAGGACAATTTACAGCTGCAAATTTTCCTAGTATACACCAGGTAGGTCTAGGGGAAGTGGTTGGTCTTTAGTGGAGCGGATAAGGGATGACAATTTTCTATATGGTCTGTAACAAGAGGTTAAGTCATGTTTTTTTAAAATTTTGTTGATTTTTTCCGAGGTGCCTCAGATGTAGGGAAAGGAGATGTATTTAGAGAAATCTTTTTTGTGAGGGGGGGGGGGGGGGGGGGAGGCAGGTTGTGGATAACTGGTTTTAGTATTTTTTTTGGAGGGCGGAATAGCCATTGGCTGAGAAAGTGTTAAGGATGTGATTTAGTTCAGTAGTTAGGGCTTGGTCATTTGAACAGATTAGTTTTGTCCTGTTGAATAGTGTCTTAATAACTCCATATTGTTGTGAGGGGGGGGGGGGAGGGACTGTTGGTGAATGTATCTGCCTGTATGGGTGGGTATTCTATAAACTGAGAAAAACCAAGGTTCCATCAGGTTGGCAGGTGACTAGTGTGTCTAGGAAGGGGAGGCTATTGTTTTTCTCTTTTTCCAGGCCATATGGTAGGTTTTTGTGGGGCAGAGTTTAAGGCTTTCTCTTCAAAAGTCTCCATAAGAAGTTGGCCAAGGGTGGGGAAAGTGGTGAACACATGGCTGTCCCCCTCTATCTGTTTGTAGAATTTTTCCTGCCAAACGAAATACCCTGAGTTCATTGTGAACTGAAATAGGGCTGAGATATCGGGAGGAAATTCAGCTTGGATTAGCTCTAAGGTTTCTTTGAGGGGGACATTTGTGAATAAGGAGGACACATCAAAACTGACCATTATGTCATTATGTAGGAGTGTAAGGTTTTCTATACTGGCTTCGAATTCTGAGTTTTTTTATGTGTGCTGGTGTGTTGCCAGTATAGTGTGAGATCGCTTTAGCTAAATATTTAGCTAGTTTGTAAGTGGGGGAATCAATGCCATCCACTATGAGACGTAATGGCACATTCGGGGGGGGGGGGGGTCTAGAGTTATATGGTTTTAGTCTGTTAGTAATCTCCACAAAATCCAAAAAATACTAAAACCAGTTATCCACAACCTACCTCCCACCCTTCACAAAAAAGATTACTCTAAATCCATCACCATTCCCTACATCTGAGGCACCTCAGAAAAAATCAACAAAATCCTAAAAAAACATGACTTGATCTCTTGTTACAGACCATATAGAAAATTGTCATCCCTTATCCACTCCACTAAAGACCAACCACTTCCCCTAGCCCTACCTGGTGTATACCAGGTCATTTGCAACTACAAATTGTCCTACTTTGGCCAAACAGGCAGGACAGCAAATATCAGAATCTCAGAACACAAGTACTACATCCGATTTCACCAATACAGCCACTCCAGGCTTGCATACCATGCTCTGGATACTCGCCACTGAATAAGGTGGCAGAAAGCCACAGTAATACACCGCAGCAGGTTCAAATATGAAAGACTATTCATGGAATCAGCCTCAGCCCTTAGGAACATGCCAAACCTTAACAAATTTGGATGCATGAGACTGCCCCATATTTGGGAAACATGTATCAGAAGAACTTCAGCCCAAAGGCCAAGAAACACCTAATATAGCCCACCCAGGGGGACACCATAAGGACTTTAGGAAAACAGTAGCTTCCTCGCTTCGTTTCTCATTTGCTGTTATGTAGTACTTGAGTGCACGTCTTTATCTTAAGTTCCCCATGAAGATGGCAACGTGATGTTTGCCGAAATATCGGAAAGTATATATTAAAGTTGATTCAATTTATATTTCTAGTGTACACTGTCAATTCCTTAAGTATTTAGTTATCATGATATCATGATATGGATCACGATTTAGTTATCGTGATCGATATAGATAATGAATAACAGAGGGAATAATGTACATCCTTGTCTGACACCAGATTTAACATTAAACCATCTTCCTGTACTTCCTTCAATTCTAACTGCTGACTTACAACTCAAATAAAGACTAAATACTGCTTGATATAATGACACATTGACACCATATAACTGTAGCATATTGAATAGCTTCTCCCTTGGCACCTTGTCATATGCCTTTTCTAGATATCTACAAAACTCAAATACAGATCTTTGTTATATTTCCATGATTTCTCAACTATTCGTCATAAAAATTAAGATCTGATTCTTACAGCCTCCATTTGTCCCTGAATCCAACTTGTTCATCACCAAGCTTTTCTTTCTCAATCCTTCTCAACTATACTTGCATAAATCTTACCAGGAACACTCAGTAGAGAAATACCTCTGCAATTCTCACATTCAGTTTTATTTCCTTTTTTATATATGGATACTATGAGAGCTCTACTCTAATCATTGTCCCTCTATACAGGCATTTTAAACTATGCAGTGCAGCCCCCGTAAGACTTTTATACCTCCAAACTTGAGCATTTCTGGTCGAATATCATCTACTCCTGCTACCTTTCCACATTTCAGGCTTTTGATGGCTTTTTCTACTTCAAGTATGAATATGTATGCCTGACTGCATGCCTGGTCAATGTCTTTTACCACTGTGATATTGACATTGACACCATATAACTGTAGCATATTGAATAGGTTCTCCCTTGGCACCTTGTCATATGCCTTTTGTCATCACTGCTTGTTTCATTTAGCAATTTTTCGAAGTAATTACTCCATACTTCAAGGATATCTTTATCTCCTGTTTTCATGTCATCTTTATCGTCTCTAATTCCTTTTATAGCACTCTTTCCTCCATTTTTGAACTTCATAAACAACCTCCAGAATATTTTGCCACCTTCTTGATATTTATTTTCTATATTCTTGCCAAAGTCCTCCCATGACTTTGGTTTAGCTAGTTTTACACAGTGTTTAGCATTCTTACATTTGTCTCTGTATTCTCTAAGAGCACAAGTTGACTTATTTGCCAGGAACTTTTGATATGCTGTCTTCTTTTCCTTCACTGCCTCTTTAACTTCCTGTGTCCACCATGGAGTTATAATTTTTCTATCCCTGCTGACAACTTCACCACATGCCTCTCTAGCTGAATCAATCAGGGCTTTCTTCAAGGCCTGCCACTGAATCTCCAAGATTTGATTTCTGTTCTCAAACTCTTTCATTTTTTCTCGAATAATGTTTGTGTATTTTAGCCTACCGTTCATATCTGAGAGCTGCTCAACTTTTATTCATTTTAAAACTTTCTCACATATTCTTCTTTTCAATATGAAATTCAATTTTATCCTGCTGAAGGCTAAATAGTGATCACTTCCCATTTCAAATCCTCTGTACATTCTGGTGTCCTGCACCAGGAAGAATGAGACTTTTCTTATTCCTTACCTCTTCTCTCCATGTGAATTTGTGCACATTTTTATGTTGGAACATTGTGTTAGTAATAACCAATCCATGTCCTGAGTAGAAATCCAACAGGTATTTGCCATTATTATTAGCTTTGCTCTTTTCTCCAAATTTTCCCAAACTATTTTTGTATGTCTGACAGTCATTTCCTACTCTGCTATTTAGATCCCCAACTTTTCCTTTTTCATTGTGTCAGTTGCTTTCTCTAAAGCAGTGGTTCTTAACCTTGTCGAAGTCACAGAACACTTTTGATTATAAGAAAAATTTGGGGAACACCAAAAGCATTAGGGTCATGAAACTAGCAATAAAATATGCATGGACTTGCCTTTTATAAAAATGGAACCTGTTTTAATGCGATACTTGAGCTTGTCGGCTTTTGCAGATTTCAGCAATATCAGGTCTAATATGTGATATACCTACCCTCATCTCTTTTAATATTGAGAAACCGAGTTCACACAAGTATGATGTTGAGAACTGTAACAAAATTTTCAATGCCGTTGTTCGGCTTGGACAAAAATCCAAAATTCCTCAAGAGTTATTTCAGAGAATTTCATTTTTAGAGTATGATTTTTTGACAACGTAACTAATTGTTCTTGTAATGAAAATTCTCAACTCAATGTATTAACTGTGCCAAATGGATTTCATATCCAGTCATAATTGTGTTCATTTAAGGAAGGAAAGCAAGTTGAAATCTTTTCTTCCAATATTGTTAAATGTTCTGTTATAACGGAAATAATCCCCTTGACATTTTATTATGGAGCGAAGGAAAGATATCTACTGTATTTTTTCTGATATGCAGTTTTCCAAAGAGATACTTTTTTTCTGAAAAGCTGACAATTTGTCAGTGGATGTCAAAATATTTTCATTTTTCTCTTGGATACTTGTATTAATGCGATTTAAGTAATTAAAAATAGCAGTCCATTTTAGCAACACTAGATATCATTTTGATGACATTTTACAAAATCATCTGTACCTACATTTTGAAAACAGGCTAGTAATTCATTCTGAAGTTCTAAAATCCCAAATTGCCATCCCATGTTCGTTCAGTCTCCAGGTAGATACCTAAGAGGGTGCAACATGAGAAGGTGAGGATTGGACATTAGGTCAGAAGCCCTGGTTCGTTCTCCACATTCCTTTAAAGGCTATGTGGAGGTCTCTTCTTGATCGCTGATATTTTTTGAAAAAAAAAAAAAGGAACATGGCTAGAAAACTTTTTATGCTCGCTAATGGTGCTCATCCCTAAAAAGACTAAATCAATAGAATGTACCCACTATAAAACAATAAGCTTAGTATTGCATGTCAAAAATACTCCTGAAAATAATAATAAAAATCGACTGATAAGAAAACTATCTTGAAGAAAATCGATTTGGTTTCAAAGAACGAGGAACTTTGGATGCAATTCTGGTTCTAAGGCATCTTGGTGAACGTATGACAGAACAAGGATGAACCCTACATATATGCTTTATAAACTACAAAAAGGCATTTTACATGGTCTCATGGCATAAACTTTTCCTATTGTTGAGAGAGATAGGAGTAGAAGAATAAATAATAAAGTTGATCTTGAACTGTATAAACATTAAACTGCAGTAGTCTTTGCAAGAGGGTTGGTCAGAACCAGCTAAAATAGAGAGGGAAAGAGAGAGAGAGAGAGAGAGAGAGAGAGAGAGAGAGGTGTAAGACAAGGATGCCTACTCTTCAAAATCCTTTTTTGGCAGACAAAATGATGAGGGAAGCTTTAAATAAAGAGTACAGAATTGTGATAAACGGTAAAAGAGTACATGTTATTAAATTTGCAGACGACCAAGCAATAATAATCAGGTTGCTCTAATAGACTGGAGAAAATGCTGGAAAGAATAAATAACAAGACATCCAAATATGGCATGAGTATAAACTTCACAAAAACAAAGGCAATGATAACAGGAAAGAAACCTCATATTGTGAACATCAGAATAGAACAGCGTTTCCCAAATTTTTCCTACGATGGAACACTTCACAAATCCTGAAATTTTAATGGAACACCTTGGTTAGAGTCAAGTATCATCGGTCTCGTATTCAATGTAAAGCTAAGTGCACACTATCACCAAAGCAGGCTGTATCATATCACAAAAATGCAACAGCCAAAGGCCAGCACAATCCACACACAAAGTGAGGAACGCCTGATTTTCAAACATGTTTGAACTTGTCATAGCATTTAAAATCAATCCATCATATTAATTTTGATAATTTTTCACGGAACACTTATTCACTTTCTGCGGAACACTAGTGTTCCCGAACGCAGTTTGGGAAACCCTGAATAGAAGATAAACACCCATTAAACAAGTAACTTTCTTCCAATACTTGGGACAATTGATCAGAATATGCACATTGCACAAAAGAAGTGAAATCAAGAACTGCACAGGGAAAAAAAAAAGCATTTGGTGATAAATATCACATACTCACATCAAAGCAAGAAAAAGACTAGTAAAGACTTTCATCTGGCCAGTCGCATTATATGCATCGGAAACCTGGACACTCCCTAAACAAGATCAGAAATACCTAGAGTCCTTCGAGATGTGGTGTTGGAGATGATTAATGAAAGTGAGTTGGAAAGTTAAAAAGAAAAGCAACAACAAAGTGCTCAAAGAAGTTGGCAAAGAAAGAAGTATATTGGAGACCATAAAGAAGAGGCAACTCAAATGAATAGGACACTTACTAACACATAACAGTTTCCTTAAAAACAGCAATAGAAGGGAAAATCCTGGGTAAAAGAATGAGGGGCAGACAAGAATGAATTTCAAACAACTATGTGAGCATGAGCATTCAGTAACAAGAAGATAGGGAGAAATAAAGAGAATCGCCAAAGACAAGAACAAATGGTGGGAACAGTGTGGTACAGCCAACCAGTCCATTTAGTGAAGGTTTGATGATTTTACCACACAATGACAAGGGGTAAAAGCTGAATAAGTGAGGAGAGACCTCCACATAGACTTTTAAATAATGTGAAGAACCAAACCAAGAACAACAAGGGCTTCTGACCTAATGTCAAATCCATGCCCTCTCGTGGTGTACCCTGTTAGTAGGTATCTATGTCTATACTGAATAAATGAGGATGGGCTGACAATTTGGGATTTAGCCAGCCAAACTGTATTCTCAATGACTTAAATAAAAAAAAAATGATGTGACAACATACTGGAATTTCATGCCATCTGGGGCATTACCTGGTTAAATAAGACTTCACTATTATTCTCAGAGAAACAGGATGAAAAGGTGAAAAGTCAGCAACTGGAACAAACTCCAAATCATCTGCAGAATTCAAGATCAACATAAGAGATATCAAAATAAAAGAAGTGGAACTGAAAGAAGAACTGGAGAATTACTAAGTCAACATAATTGTAATTGCAGTTACCGAAATAAAGAAAACAAAAACAGGTGAGATTCTTCTAAATAACAAATGCAATATATTATATTCAGACAGTAGAGATCAGGGAAAAGAAAGAGTAGCTATATTATTCAACACTAAAAATGAGGATAATCTTCTCAAATGGCAGGCAATTTCAAGTAAAGTGATGTGGGGAAACTTTAAAATTGGGATTGTAGAAAGTTTTTTCACTTGCTTACAAAGTAAATTATACTTGACAAGAAATTATCTTCTTGTTTAATTCTTTATGTTACCCAAGCATGTGCAAATAAACTTTGTGCGTGAAGTATCTTCATGACTAGGCTATATGTGTATAAAGACTGCTTACAACACAAGAGTGTACAGTGGATATAAAATGGGACATGATCACCATTTAGTTGTGAGGCACGAAATTGAATATTGTGCTAAAAGGAAAGTGTGTATGAAAGTTTTTTTGTTTTTTTTTAAATAAAGGTTCATTAGTTTTCAAAGGCAAAATACAAATTAAAACACAAAAATATTACTAAGGAAAAAATGGGAGAGTTTGAAAACAAGACTTAAACTGTGGAGACTAACTGACTGATTCAGCCAGGGAATCATGTGGTGAAGTTGTCTGCAAAGGTAGAAAAATCAGAACTCCATGTTGAATATAAGAAGTCAAATAATAAAGTCAAAGAAAAAAAAAGGATATCAAAAGTTTCTAGCAAGTAATTCAGATTTATCCAAGAGTAGGCTAAGAAAAATTGCAGAAGAGAAACTTGGAGAAGAATAGGCTGGGTTCAAGTAAAACAGAGGTTGTCACTATTCATTTCAATTTAAGAATAGAAGTCAAGGAAATAAGACAAGGATCTGTATTTAAGTTATACAGATCTGGAAAAGACATCAAGGCGCAAAGAGAAAAGCTGATCAAAAACGCTAAAATTATAAGGTGGACATTATACCAAGCAATACATAACCTATATTTTAAATGTAAGTCAGCAGTTAGAACTGAAGGAGGGACAGGAAGGAAGTTCGATACAATATCAGGTGTGAGACAAGGGTGCATATTATTCTCGCTGCTCATCATCATTTATATGAATCACATTATGAAGGAAAGTAGCATTAGGCTTAATATCTAAATTGGGGATAGTCACACATTTCTTCATATATGTAAATAATGTTATATTATTAAATAAATCCATTACTAGTCTGAAGGATTCCCTAACTAAACTGAATAATACTGCAATACATTTAGTATGAAAATCATCAATAAAAAAGACAATGACTATGAAAATAGATCAAGATTTTTTGAGCCCTATAGAGCAAGAAAAACATTTCAACTATTTAGGCATAATTTTTAGTGAAAAATGGCAAGTTAAATATGGTAAAAGACAATAGAATTAGCAAAGTTGGTATGGTGAGAAGTCAACCAAATGAATTTATATGGAAAAAAAGAGAAATTAGTCAAACACTAAACAAGTTGTATACAATACTGTGTTCAACCAATTTTAACTTAAGGATCTGAAAACTGGATTAGAAAAACACTTGATCTTACATTACAGATATAAGAGTTCTGAGGAAACTTAGGGAAGAGAATAGCATTTTTAAAATGTAATAATAGGAAGGACCAGCTTGACATTTTTAGCATTTAGGAATGTGAAAGCAGATTCTAATGCGAGTTTGGTCTCATAACCAGAATGGGAGAAGAAATGTTAACACAAAAGAAGTATTTGTTGCCAGGATAGCAGGAAAAAGATCCAGAGGAAGACCAAGACTGAAGTGAATTGATACAGTAAGAAAAGTCTTAGAAGACGGAAATGTAAGATTTGACCATATTCAAATCCTGACAGATAGATTAACCTGAGGCAAATGATAGGAAGTTGGTAACAATGTAAACTTTTCATATAGTGCTATCATAATATCCTGTACACTTCGAGGGTACATATTAGGAAAATGTTGATGAATATATATTAGAAATCTGTCTATGAAATTAATAATGCATACTTATTTCTGTGTTTTGTTTAGTTCAAATATTTATTAATACATCTAAAGCTTAAAAGAAAATGGAAGAGTACTGTTCTATAACTAATAATGAATAAAAGTAAACTCCTACTAATTTAGTTCAGAAGTAATAAAAACTGAAAGAAGAAAATGACTATTATTGTAACTTACTTGTCTCTGTACTCTAGCAGATCCTGTATGAAGAAGACTGAAAAGATCTCTTAAAAGTCCTGCCTGTTGAGCTAGATAGTTTCTTCCAACACTTGATCCACTAAGTGCAAGAACCATTGACAGCATTTCAAAGCAGTATGCATCTGATGACTTTGGTAATTCCTCCACAGATTGTGATTTACTACACAGTAGTGCTTCCCACTCTTCTCTCACTCTAGTAGCTTCTTTTCTGATGGCTGCAACTATATGGGAACAAACCTAATAAAGATAAACATACAGAAAATTACTGATTTGGAAATGTAATTTCTTCAGAATCAGGTTGAAAATCATGTTGTGTGTGTGTGTGTGGGAATATATACAGTTGACCCTTGAACAACATGGGGTTTTAACTGAGCAGGTCCACTTACATGCATCTGCATGTAAGTGGACCTGCACAGAGATACAGGGATTTTTTCAATAATTGAAAAAATTTTTGGAGATTTGTGTCAATTTGAAACAACTCACAGATGAACCACGCAGCCTAGAAATATCGAAAAAATTAAGAAAAGTTAGGTATGTCATGAATGCATAAAATATATATATACACTAGTCTATTTTATCATTTACTACCATAAAATATAATACACAAATCTATTATAAAAAGTTACAATGTATCAAAACTTACACACATAATGTTGCCATGTACAGACAGTACATGGTGCCATTCGCAGTTGAGAGAAATGTAAAGATACAGTATTATATCATAACTGCATAAAATTAGATGTTATTAATTAATCAATTAAAACTTACTCACATAATGTTGCCATGTACAGACAGTACATGGTGCCATTCACAGTTGAGAGAAATGTAAAGATACAGTATTATATCATAACTGCATAAAATTAGATGTTATTAATTAATCAATTAATTAACTTTAATTAATCAATTAATTAGCATAAAAATAAAACTTTTATAACAATTCCTTCATTAGTATATAGACTATTGCTACCAGAAAGCAATCATTGTTGCTTCTTCTTATCGATGCATGAATCTTTATACCTGTAAATAAATATGAATTTCTTTTCCACATTATCTTTTCATTTTTGATGTCTAGTGTCAGTAATACATATAACATGTAAATTTTTTTCTATCATATAAGACAATATAGATGTAGGTACTGACAGGCAAATAATTCATCTTGTATACAGACGACATAAACTTATGGTATCGATAAGTACAGTAATGTAAATGTATTTTCTCTTCCTTAATATTTTTTTAACATTTTTTCTCTAGCTTACTTTATTGTAAGAATACAGTAAAACACAAAAATATGTGTTAATCGACTGTTTTTGTTATCAGTAAGGCTTCTGGTCAACAGTAGGATATTAGTAGTTAAGTTTTTGAGGAGTCAAAAGTTATATGCAGATTTTCAACTCCAACACTGTTCAAGGTCAACTGTGTGTGTGTGTACGTATATATATATATAGAGAGAGAGAGAGAGAGAGAGTTATATATGTTAAATTTTAATGACTAAATGCCGAGGATTTAAAATCAGAACTTTAATAGAACACAACTAATTTCGTTGGAATGTTGACTTCATCAGGTGTCACAGCATAAAAATATGTAAAATGGAAAGAAGCATTGCATTTTCAATATAACGGAACATGACAATTAACTGTAATAAAAGTTTAACTTCAAGACTGAGTTCTAGTTGAAACGTCACATGCGTGCGTGTGAATTCGCGTGTGTGCCAATATTGAATGGCAGAACTATGGGAGTCTGGCAAACTGCAACTTAGATTGTTATTCATGGGGAGGCGTCAAGAACTATTTCTTTCGATTCTAGTATTCGTCTCTCGAGTTTGTCATAACATTTGTGCATGTTGGCTGGTTATTAAATTCCAATCTATTTGATGTTGGAGGCCTTCAACATTGGTGTTTGCTGAAAACAATATATGGCTTGACAATGCACTGGCCCAAATTCTGTTGTAAGAAATGTCTCTCCAGTGCTCTTTTAAGCAAAGGATTGATTTTTCAGTCTGTCCATAATATTGTTTACTGCAATCAAAAATGACTCTGTAGACACCAGGAAACTGAAGATTGTGGTGTTTCTCTTTTGGACGGCTTAAATAGAGTACAGTAATGTAAATGTATTTTCTCTTCCTTAATATTTTGGTAAAGTAGTGAAAAGTCTGTTTATATTTTTCTCAGAGTATCCATTTTGTTTGAAGGTACTTTGGAGGTGTTTTAGTTCATTTATAAGCTTTTGTTCGTCTAATAATAAGGATCTGGTCCAATGGGCAAGAGTAGAGGATGCCAAATTTCTGTGGAGGATAGTGGTGAGAGTCCGCATGTAGGTACCTGTCAGTATGCGTAAGTTTTCTAAAGACTGCAGATTCAATTTTTTCAGATGTCCTGGTTAATTTAACATCTAAAAAAGGAAGGAAACTGTCCACTTCTAACTCTGAGGTGAATTGGATGTTTGGACGTATGGCGTTTAGGTGATTAAGGAATATTTGAAGGTTGTCTCAGCCATTTTCCCAGATCAGAAAAACACCATCTATATAACATAGCCATATCTTTAGTTTCAATGAAGCAAAAGAAATAGCCTTTTCTTTGAAATCTTCAATGTATGTCTCCTTTTTTTTGCTGATTTTGTTACAAAATCAGCAAAATCTGATCAGACCTGAATAAAAGTCAAAACTTGTCTGGGTTGACTGTTCAAAATGCATGGCATTATGCATTCTTGATAAAGGAATACACATAATATAACTATATATGTACACAGATAAGGTAATATATATATTTATATACATGTAGGACACCTGTTATCAGGAGTGTGCCTCTGTGTTGAAGTAGACATGAAGTCAATTGCTCTACACATAGCAGCCTAGTTCTGCACAAAGCACACTTCTGATAACAGGTGCCCTACGTGCATGCATATAAAAATATATATGTGTGTGTGTGTGTGTGTGTGTGTATATATACACACGTTCCCTTGTGTGTGTACATATGGAAAAAAATAAAAAATGTACAGTAATCATAAAACATAAATAAAAAGACAAAAAAAAGCATTAAAAGAGTATATACAAGAAACAATACTGTATAAAAAAAATAGCAAAAATGATCTGTATACACGGTAAAAGATGTTAACTGTTTTTAAAAATATAAAAACAGAATAAACATCTGTGGTGTCTGATGAAATCTACCTGAACATATAGGGCTCAGACAGATTATGAATATGGCTAAAATAATAACTGCACTTGTTCATGAAATGAAGAGGATCAATTAAAATATGACAAATGGTAAGTCTGGCATAACAAAACTCACACACAGGCATATTATCATCCTGCAGAAGGAAGGAGTGGGCTACATGATTATGACCTATCTGGAGCTGAGCAAGTACAACTTCCTGTTTGAATCCTGTGCAGACTAGACAGCAATGATCTAATTTAAGGCTTAATTTGGTGGAGATTATTATTAGTCTCTCTCTCTATTTCATGATGATTGCCACTTGAATAGAAGTTTGCACCTTTGATAGTGATGCAATCTGATGTATTTTAGTACACACACTATTGCATATAGCTCAGTTGAGACCGCACAGTTAGCCTAGTGTCTTTGCGCTTCACAACCATATGCCTGGGGAAGGAGTGTCCTAGGTTCAATTCCCGTCGACGACGTGAGGAACTTAAGGATCTTCCTCAGCCATAGCCAAGTTAGCCAGTCTTGGGCATAAACAGCAGGGTTTTTCATCCCGCAAGCAGGCAAACCAGTCTTCTCAACACACGGATTACAGCCAAGAATACTGACCCAGCCATAGGCCTGACTCGTCAGTCTATGCCGGTTCCGGAGCCCGGATAAAATTTGGGGGGGGGGGGGGGGGGGCTCAGATGGTGCTGTACACTCCCGCAAAAAAAAGGGGGGTACTGTACCATCACGCGGAAAGGAAAGGAAGCAAGGAAGCTCAGTTGAAAAGTTGGTACATTCTAGTGTGGGATTTGTGCAAATATAATGCAGTCTGGAAAGATGGCAGAAGATATTACTAGGTCCTCCAATTTGGAACTGTATATAGATAAGCACAAAATCAGAGTATTAAATTCTATAAAGCTCAAAGAGTTGCTGGTAAACAACAAAAAAGGTGAAAGAATCTGTACAACACCTGCCGGGTGCTGTACAGATTCTCCTATCATGGACCAAAAATATTCTACACATAGGGTAGTTTAGCAGGAATTTTATTTTAGTTGCATTTAACAGAGATATCTGTTGACACTGAAGCAACAAAGGTGGTTCCTTTGCCTTGACATATAGATTAGGAATAAGTAACATATGAAATACTCCAGTTGCAATTCTGATGGCTTGATGGTGAATGGGGTCCAGCCATCGAAGTGTATTCTCCCTGGCAAAGCCATAGACTTGCGACCTACAGACAAGTTTTGATCTAATCAATGCTCTGTACAAATAAAGTAAAAACAAATCTTTGCACCCCCCAAGAAGCAGAAGTAGGGTGCAAAGTATGTTCACTGCCATACAGCACCTCTCTCACAACTGACATATGTGAGGGAGGAAACAGAGTTTACTGCCAAATATCAGTCCAAAGAACTTTGCTTCTAGAATAACCAGGATTAGTGATCGTCGTAGTCGTAGTTCCAGGTCAGGATGAAGACCACATTTGTGGCAAAAGTGCACACAATAAGTCTTCTACTGTCTTCTGAAAATCTGAATCCCCTTTGCAAGTGTCCATTTTGAGAGAAGGTCAATGGCTTGTGTCAGCTGTCTTTCTATGACTTTCATATTACATGAATAACAGAAGATGGTGAAGTCATCCAAACAGAAAGCATTACTTACTGTTGGAGGAAGTTGTTCTATTATCAAGTCGACCTTGATTACAAAAAGTGTGACACTTAAACCTGAACCTTGTGGGACTTGTCTTACTTGATTATATGGATGGGAAAGAGCAATCATACTTCCTTGTTTTTGATCCGCCATCTTGTTTTAACTTTGTTCTTAAACAAGTATTAAGTTGCTGGTTGATTACTAATTTAAATATAGAGAAATTTATATTTTTAGACTGCGCCACTCTATATCTAGATTAGTCTAATGAATTGTAATGAAACCAACCATCAACTAATTTTATATCAATATTATTTCTTATGTAGACCGAGTTTATCTCTTATGTTTGAAGCTCCCGCTAGGTCCGATAATTTCATGAACGGAGCAGTAAAGGAGATTCAGGCAAACACAATTTAAAATCATCAAAACAAAACATTTAATTCTGGGTTATATATTATACATATAAACTCAATTCTGAGAACAAGATAATATAAATGTCTTAGTTAACTGGTCACAACATCTTACAGATTCAGTCTATGGGCATTCTGCTATCAGACTTATAGCTTTCACAATATTAAAATAACTTTTAATAGAGTTCAATATCACAAAATCTCTTAGTAACAAATTTTACTATTATCACACAGTCAGTAAAGTCTCAATACATTAATGGTGCAACAACTGCTTCATGAGTATACACTTTCATACTTCACACGTTGGCTGATTTCAGCAAAAAACGTTATAGTTAATGTGGAGAGTAACAGCAGGAATTACACATATATCTCTGCACTGAAGTAACATAAAATTGGACAGTTCTTACCGGATAAATCCTTTGCTCATCAATTTCACTATGGGCACACTTTATAACTATATTTACTTAGCACACTATGGCAACACTATTTAGAATAAATCTTCTCAATGATAACTGAACTATTAATGGTCACACTTCACGTGTATAGACGTACTTGGATAAAGGAAAATGCTCATTCCTTCTTTAACACTATTCGACCAATTCAGCTCTCTGTTAAAGTTCCATGAAACTAATGGAACACGTAGTAATTCTTTAACTTCTAGAATTATTCTCAGTTGCTTATTACTTTCCCAGTCCTTAAATAGTCCAATTACAGCACTAAAGTTCTAGACACAGCAATCCTTTGCATTCACTTTGCTGCCTCTTCTGTTTTCTCCTCGTCTCTCTGTGCTATACTCAATGCTCTCGTGTCCTAGAATGGTTGGTCCTGAAAAAGAGAAGGCCCCCGGTTTTCTCTGCTCTCAGCTTATATATATCCATTCTTTTTCCCCAAAAAATTGTTTTTCATGCTCTAGCTTATGTCAATTTTTTCTCTGCAGTTGAATACCATATCTCGCGATCCAAGCATGCGCTAGCTATTTCTAGTCCGTCCCCATAGTAACAAACAAAATAAAATAAAAACAGAAATATTGCATAACATTATACCTTTACATACTGGTAGTGATAAATAAAAAATTAAAATATTATAATTCACATAAGGCATATTAAACTTATATATACAATTCCTCATAATATTGAATTAGGAATAATCAAAATAAACAGAATAATATTTCAATACAAGGTCCTATCACTGCTAATGCATATTTTAGATTAATTAATAAAATTTAATAAATAAACTCAAGGCAATTACATGAATAATAATTTACAATCATGGGATTAATATCAAATAATTTTTACAAGTATAGCCTTTGGTATGGTGGATTAAGTTGGATTCTGTAAGGAATATTAATAATTTAAATTTCTCCTTATTCAGAATCCAACAGTGAAGTCATCCAAACAGAAAGCATTACTTACTTACTGTTGGAGGAAGTTGTTCTAATTATCACGTCGACCTTGATTACAAAAAGTGTGACACTTAAAACTGAACCTTGTGGGACTTGTCTTACTTGATTATATGGATGGGAAAGAGCAATTTTTGCTTGGAGGATCCAGTCAGTTAGGAAGTTCTTAATAAAAAGAGATAGTGAGATTTCCTCTGAGACAAAAATTATGCAAATCTTTCAGGATTTCCAATCTCAAAGCAGTGCTGCATGCTTTTTCCATATGAAAGAAAAGTGATACTGGATGATAGCATTTTAGGAAGGCACCTCTAATGTATTGTTCCAGCTGAACAAGATGATTAGCAGTAGAATGATATTTTTCAGAAGACAGATTGTGTCCTCAAAAAATAGGTTGTTTCTCTCTAGAAAAATAAAAGAAAGAGTTAATTGTTTTTATCTGAATCTTACATAAACAGTTGTCATTGGAAGGAATTCTGGATACTTTCCTAGATAAGGAAAAGCAATTACCAATTGCCTTTCGCCAAGTAATATCTGGAAATATGCTCTGCCAGAGAATTCTGTTGTAAAGGTGCAACAGTTGATCCATGGATGATGGTGACAGGTGTTTTACCATCTCGTAATAGATACTGTCTGGTCTTGCAGCAGTTCAAAGGCATTTAAACAAAGCAGCTTTCCTTTCTTTTTTAGTGAATGGCTTATTGTGTTTTTCAGTGCCGTTCAAAGAAAACTAGATTTGTTTTTCTGCTTTGGCCAAGGAACTCGGGGGGGAGAGATATTGGCTGATAATTTTACAAAAATTTCTCCAAGCATGTCGGCAATTGCTGCTAAATCAGCAACTGTCCACCAAACATCATGTTCGAGGACAGAGAGTCGGAGAGTGGTATATCCCATTCCTTTTCCAGATTTTGTATCAGCCTTCTTTAGTGTTATTTTTTCTTCTTATGGAGGATGTATATTGGATCCAGGATTCCTTTTGACTGATACTGGATGTATCTCACTACAACACATTAGAAAGCAATGAGGTTTGATGTCGTAGGCTGTCTGAAAAATATCTCAAGCTTTCGTCTGAGGTTCAAAGAACCTCAAAAGTTGATACCATAATAGGAAAATCTCGCAGGATAATCAAACCCTGGATTACAGAAGACATTTTACCTCTACGTGATCAAAGGAGAACCTTAAAATCCACTATAAACAAGGATAATAATAGCAAGGAAAAATATAAAGAACTAAACAAAATAATAAAAAATAAAATTAAAGCAGCCAAAACCAACTGGATTCAGAATGAATGCAGAAAGACAGAAGAGGCTGCTCAACAAGAAACAATCCTCAAAGTGCTTTCCAAATGATAAGGGAATTAACAAAACCCTTCACTAACACAAATTGGTCAGTTGAGGATGGAAATGGTAAGTACTTGACTGGAGAGTATGAAATCTTGCAGTGCAGCATTACTCAGTTAATCTTTTCTCAGACTTACTTAATAATCAAAACCTTGAAGACATAATACAAATGACATTGGATGAAGGAGACTTCCCTATTTTATAAATAGAAACAGAAATTAATTCTTTGAAGATAGGAAAATCACCAGGCATAGAGGGAATAACTTCAGAACTACTGAAACAGAGGAATAACTTATCACAGATATCTACTCAACATTTTTCAAGATGTGTTTGACAATAAATCATGGCCTAAAGATTGGTGCTCCTCTGTTCTGATTCCTATTCCTAAAAAAAAGGATAGTACAAAATGTAGCAATTATACAACTATTGGTTTAATCAGTCATCCAAGCAAAATTTTCCTAAAAATTGTAAGGAGTATAATAGAGCATTTATTTACAATACATCTCATTGGAGAAAAATATACTGAACATAATAAAATACTATGTCACAATTTTATAGATAAACAGAAGGCCTTTGATTCAGTATGGCATGAGACATTGTAGAGAATACTGAACCAATATGGAATATAAATAGATAATAAAATAGAACACCTAATTAAAACTCTTCGCTTTCCTCAGAAATGTTAATAGAAATCAATGGCACTATAGCAAGCCTTTCAAAATGGAAAGGGGCATGCATTAAGGATGCATACTTCACTGATGCATTTTAAGCTTTATTTGGATTATATAATAAACATAGCCTTGGAAAACAGAGGTATTGGAATTACAATAGTTGGTGGCAAAAAAATCAATAATCTCAGATTCGCTGATGACATTGATCTAATAGCAGGGAATGAATATCATTTACAAGAATTAACAGACAGAGTTTCTAAGGCACTTAGTGATTATAGATTAAGATCAGCATTCACAAATCAAAAACAATGTCATCAGACAATAACCTTATGAAAATTTCAATTAATGATGAAAAATTGGAAGAAGTAGAAAGATTCACCTACTTGGGAAACATACAATACAGAGATGGCTGGTCTAAACATGACATTAAAGCACACATTTGCAAAAGCAACTGTTGCCATCAGAGATTACAGTTATTTAGAAGGACAACAAAATACAGCTACCTACAAGACTACCTCATCGATAACCTTGTTAACTCTGCCTTACCATACAGATGTGAGTGTATGGTAAGGAAGATGAGAAAAGATTATTGGCCTTCGAGATGAAGTGCTACAGAAAAATTTTGAAGATACCATATACGGCCACATAACAAATGACAAGGTTAAAAGGACAATCTACTGCATTGCTAGAACACAAGAAAATAGCACTAGAATACACCAGAAGCAGATCTGATCTAGCTATGGGCCATACCTAAATTAGCACTAGAGGGCTTGACTTCTGGTAAAAGACATCAGGGATAAGCTAGAATCACCTGGAAAGATAACAGAAAGTGGACTTATTCTTCGTTCTCTACTTTGTTAAGGAGATCCCAAGTTGGAAACATCTGGAGAGAGAGAGAGTATGTTAGGACTGTCACCTTTATTGTACCCTAATGGTCTACACAGATTATGAGTGAAGAAGACGACTTTGGTTTTCTGTTGATAATAATATGGTTTCTGAACTTGGTTAGAGCTTGTTGAAGGGGTGCCCCCTGATAAACAAGAGGATGAAGAAGTGCATATTCTCAGGAGGAGTTTAGTTTGGCACCAACACTCCCTATCCATCACAAATGCATGCCCACTCTCCAGCAAGAAATGACTGCATTCCAGAGTGGAATGCCAGGGCCATCCAAATGCTATGTGAGCACCACAGCAAGAGTGTTACCGTAAGGATACTTATGGTAACACTCTTGACCCTTGCAGGCAAGCTCATTAGCTGAATGATCTTGGCTGGGCCATCCATGACTACCTGTTGTGCTGAAGCAGAGGCCAAAGTAGTGCAAGAATACTACCAGGATCCTCCTTTTCTGGATATCCATGGACTCTGTCCAGTTTAGCATCATAGGAGAATAATCTTATATCACCCTTCTTGTAAAGCAGCAGCAATAGTATGAAAAGGGTTTCTCTCTCTTGGTATCTCTGAGTCAAAATACTCCAGTTTCTCATATCTATCTTGAGTGTCTTATAACTATGGACCTTAAATTTATCTCCTATACTCTGAAATGCATGGGTTCATCCAGACACTGTTACTAGGCTATACCTCATGCATCTTTGATTCTTTCTTAGATTTCTGGTGTGTTTTCAATCAATCTGCACAAAGGATCTCAAACTTTTTTTTATGTGTCTACTGTCCCTCTGGAAATCACTTTGACCTCCAGTTTAGTAGGAAGAGACTCTCTTGGGGGTTTTAGAGTCTTACTCTGGCCATTATCAGTTTGATGATTATGTACCACAGTCAAAACAAGTGTACACAAAGGAGCTTGTCTTCCGCTGTTGCAGTGGCAGGATATAATCAACCTAGTGCTTGACCAGATTGATTATTGATGTTCCACATTAGGTACATCATGAATGCTGTTGGAAGCATGTATTACACCAAGCTATTTCCTACAGCACTGTTATTGAATAATCATAATTTTTCAATAAGTCAATGAATAATGTAAAAGCAATGACATGCATATCCTAGGTTAAAAAAATTATACCAAAGCACATTTGTAATTATGGTAATTATCAAGAATTTACATATGTATGCACGTGCATGCGCACATACATGCACGCACACACACACACACACCAACACACACATACACAGAGTCTCTGAATTATCTGATTGTGTTCCGAAATCCATTTTCTGGCCAGTTAACTAGGAATACCGGAACAGCATATTGTGCTGCTTCAGAAGTAGGCTGACATGCTAATTTATTCAAGGACTGGTTAACTGAAGGTTTCATTATTTGAAGGTCAGATAATGAGAAGACAATGGTTGTAAACATATGAGCTCAAATCCCATCTAGGATGCAGTGAACTTTTTTTAAAAGACTTTTCAACTTAAGGCGGGTTAGCAGTCTCGCACACACAATTACAGAAGTGACAGGTTTTACTCCTCTTGGGAAATGAGCTTTTAATATGGTTTGTTTTCAAAACAAACTAGACAGAGAATACATGCAATTCACAGACATACACAGTGCAACGATCCTATTATACTATTAATTAATTAGGATTCTATGAAGCTAAGTCACAAGCAAATGAGCTAATATATGATCAGTGATGATGAGAGGAGATATATATAATTATGCAAATCCTGCCCGTGAAAGATTGTGAACCTAGAGTAAATAGTGTCCGTGTGGTTAGCCGAGTGGTAACGTGCCCCGTAACCATATGCCTGGGAAAGAAGTGTCCTGCGTTCGATTCTCGTCACTGATATGAGGAACTAAGGATCTTTCTCAGACATTTAGCCGGTCTTGGGCATGGACTGCAGGGTTTTTCTCTCCACAGTTTATCTGGGGTTTTTCCTCCCGCAAAGCAGGCAAACTGGTCTTAAGAACCCAATGCTGCACAGACAATAACACATGGATGAGCATGGGGGTACCAACTCCACCTAGTAGTAAGTTATGAAGCCCAAAAATGCCCTACATGGGGCTGTAGTGCCAAAGAAGAAGAGTAAATGAGTGTTATTATTATAATGCAGGCTAAGGTTTAGATAATCCAGAAACTCTATTTTCTAGAGAGCAACCATGAAACTTCTTCAAGCAACTTCAGGCTTCCAGTAAATAGGATGAAAGTTTCACACTGGCTAATAATTTATCAACCACCTAAGATATCTATATTATTATTATTATATTAAAACAGACTATAGATTAGGCATTTATTCAATAAACTGCTAATTAGGAAACATCAGTGCATAGAAATAGAAAAATTCTGAATATAAATCATATCATGTCGGTAACAAAATTTTAATTCTAAATACAATAACAGAAAATAATAATGATTCCCTACCTGTTTCTGTAAATGTGTCAGTTTACTACGGCTGAATAAGATGCCAACCATATGCTCTTTTAAATCATTAGTCTCCATTCCTTGAAGATGATGAAGATTTGTTTGCTGCCTTTCATTATTCTGCACAGTTTCTTCTGTTTTTTCTTCTAAACCCTCAGCTTCACCAGATATTAACTTTCCAAACACCTACACATAGAAATAGGGAAAAATACAGTGAATGAATATTATATATCTATAATTGTGATTAGACTATTACTGACTCATCTTTCAGGAGTTTGTAAGACTCTTTAAAGAATGACCATTCCAAACCTATTATACCTTTCCAGTTACTCAATCAATGCACCCATAGCTTACAAAACATTTAATTCACCTCTTGCTTTCAGGTAATAAAGGATAACTCTTTGTTATCCTTTTCCATCTGCCTATGCAAAATCATCTCTGTATCTACCTATAAAGATAGATCTAAGAGGAATTTATTTCATTAATTTTGTATATAGCTATCATATTCTTTATTTCCCTTCTATTTACCAAACTCTTCAAATGCATTTGTCAATGCATCTGTGTGCATACAATATGCAACACTCATGTTATTTTAGTTTTTAGCCTCTGAATTTTTTTTCGTTGCTCCCCTTCACCTCTCCAAAAATTGGAAGAATCAAACTTAATCCCACCATGTTTGAACAGCTGTTCAAACATGGCAAGATTAAGGCTTTATGTAATGGAACAAAAATATCCTTATTCCATTTAGAATTTTCTGGACAAGAAGTTCGTGTTACTCCCATTTTGGTTCTAGACATGGTAGTAAGCCATTACAATATTTACTGGAGCAAGAGTACTGGAGCACTCCTAAGCATCTTTGTTAAGGACTACTTAAAGATAACTAGAGAGAGAAAGACAGAGATTGTAATTAATGAGCATGATCACTGGCCTTATTGCTGCTGCTGCTTCTGTTAATAGTAAAAGGCAATCATGAAAATATATATGAATAAAGTAAAGGTGGAATAAAATGTCAAGTAGAATAAACAATCCATTAACCAATACTGAACAGTATTTCAAATATATATAATCTTTTAAAAGTTGGTTATAGTGGAATAAAAGGTTAAATAAAATTTTAAAATGATGAACGATAAGTGATTGATTCCATATGGATGTCTGGTATTTTCAAAACAGAAAAACAATTACTATAGCATTATTAAAACACTTAAGGAATTGAACAACGTAGTTAAGAATATAAATTAAATTATACTTTAATAAATATTTCCAATATTTCGGCAACGTCACGTTGCCATCTTCTAAAGGAACTTACAAAAAAAAAGGCACGTGCACACAGGCACTACAACACAGTAACTGAGAATGAAGAGATGAAGCTATTGTTCTCCTAAAAGTTCTGATGGTGCCCTCTAGCAGGCTAAGTAGGTGTTCTTGGCTGTTGTGCTGAAGGTCTGCTGATGTAAGCCTCCCAAATTTGGAGCAGTCGCATACAACCAAATTTGTTGAGGTTTGGAGAGTTTCTTAGGGCTGAAGCTGATTCCATAAATAGTCTTTCAAATTTTATTTGCTACCTTGTATTACTATAGCTTTCTTCCGCCATATTCTGTGGCATGTATCCAGAGCATGGTCTGCAAGACGAGAATGGCTGTACTTGTGAAAACGGATGTAGTCCTCGTGTTCAGAAATTCTGATATTTGCTGTCCTGCCTGTTTGGCCAAAGTAAGACAGTTTACAACTGTAAGGGAACTGGTATACACCAGGTAGGTCTAGGGGAAGTGGTTGGTCTTTAGTGGAGCAGATAAGGGATGCCAATTTTCTGAAAGGTCTGTAACAGGAGGTCAGGTCATGTTTTTTTAAGATTTTGGTAATCTTTTCCGAGGTGCCTTGGATGTAGGGAATGATGATGGATTCAGAGTAATCCTTGTTGTGGAGGGAGGGGGATCTGTGGTTTTTAGGTTCTAATATTTTTTGGATTTTTTTGGGGGGTAGCCATTGGCTGAGAAAGTGTTAAGGATGTGATTTAGATCAGTGTTTAGGACCAAGTCGTTTGAACAGATTAGTTTAGCCCTGTTGTATAGTGTTTTCACCACTCCATATTGTTATCATTGTCTGTGTAGCCACATCTGGCCATATTCTCCTTTGATCTGCCCATTCCAGAATGAAGTCTATTCAATGTCTTTCATCTTTGCCAGTATATAAACTGGAAGGAAGACATTCGTTTTTGGAGAGCGTTCTTGCCACATTGTTGACCTTGTAGCTTTTATGGAATCAACCTACGGTTCCATTGAGAGAATAAAACTTTTCCTTGATCTTAGCCTCCTATGTACTGCAACTTGTCCATACAAAAGATGCCGTTCGTCATGTAGTTGTTATTTCCGCTCATATCTACTCCTATTCTGTGTAGTCCTTTTGATGTGAGGAGGTGCAATACCAGACAGAGAGTACAGCAGTCAATTCTCGTAGGCTTAAGGCAGCTGGTAATGTGCTGACATATTTCATTAAGAACCATGTCAATAATTTTGACATGTGGTGGTGATGATCTTTCCCAAACAGGACTAGCATACTCAGCTGCCGAAAAGCAAAGTGCCAGTGCAGAAGTGCACAGTACTTGTGGACTACACTCTCACTGAGATGTTAATTGGTGCAGAATATTATTATGTGTTTGAGTTTTAGCTGCTGTCTTCTCTATGTGTTGCTTATAATTTAAGGTCCTGTCTAGTGTAACACCTAGGTAAGTTGGATTTGGATAATTGACCAATTTCACATCATTTCATTCTATATTCAACTCTCTCCTTGCCTCACTATTATTGAGATGGAAAAGACATTTGGGTTTTACTGGGATTTGGTTTCAGTTGGTTTTCCTTATAGTAAACTGTAAGAGCTTCTAGTTCTTGTGTCAGCTGCTTCTTAATGTTATCAAAGGATTCTGCTTGATAAGCTACTGCCTGATCATCTGTATATAAGGTTCCTGACCGCGGGTTTATAGGTTGGTCGTTAGTATATATATTGAAAAGAAGGGGAGAGAGAGCACACTTCCCTGAGGTAGACTATAATAAAGGTTGAAACTGGTCTGGGTAGTGGCTCCTCCCTTAATGCATAGCAGTATACATGTCTGCAAGGAGATGTGCTTGGTATTACGAGGAGTGATGAGAGCTTGATCCACCTTTTCTACGAGTTGCCAAGGGATGTACCACCTTACCTCAGTCCCGAAGATATTTTCAGATGCAAACTTTGTTTGCTTACCCTTGGATAAAGGATTAAACTAAATTTATTATAGTGGCTAACCAAGTGCAAAATAAACTTCCAACATCTTTCTCTAAATCCAAAGTAATTTAATAATAAGGTGGTACATCGGTTGTTAACTCGTATAGGTAAATATGACCTCTCCATTGCTTCTAGCTTAGTATCACCACTCTAGGTCTGCCTCCCACTGACGAGACCTCAATAAAGGTCGAAACCAGTCTGGGTATAGGCCCTTCCCTTAATGCATAGCAGTATACATGTCCGCAAGGAGAGCTGCTCTGCATTATGGGAGATACTGAGACAAGGGGTGATGAGAGTTTGATCCACCTTTGCTATGAGTTGCCAAGGGATGTACCACCTTACCTCGATTCTGAAGATATTTTCAGGCGCAAACTTTGTTTGCTTACACTTGGATAAAGGATTAAACTAAATTTATTATAGTCTAACCAAGTGGAAAATAAACTTCCAACTTCCCTGAGGTAGACTATTTTTCTGAATACACCATCTGCTCTTTTTTCCTTGAAAATCAACAAAGAATTTCCTGCTAAACAGAAGTGACCTAAATATCTCCACTAACCGATAGCTGTTTGTCATGCTGTAAATTTTGACTATAAGCTTTCTAAGATTTAGTGTGTCATATGCTGCTGTCAAATCCATAAATACAGTTCTTGTTGCTAACCCCCTTTCAAAGCCGTCTTCAATAAACTGTGTCAAGTTTAATACTTGTCCAGTGTGTGATCTTCCTGGTGTAAATCCTGCCTGTTCTTTTATTAGCACTTTCTCTATTTCTGGACTTAATCTGTTCAAGATTAACCTCTCATACAGCTTCAGCATTGTGCATAGGAGAGCTATATGTGTGTAGCTCTTTGGATCCTCAGCAAGTTTTATCCTGTCTCAGGATAATTATTACTTTCATTTGCTGGGTATTTTAGAAAATTTCCAACAAAAGTTGAAAAATTCTAGCAACCATTCTGTTGCCTTTTCTCCCAGATTCCTTAGTACCTTGTTTCTGATATAATCTATACAGGCAGCTTTTCCTGGTTTTAAGGCTTTTAGGACATTTTCTAGGTCCTTTTTAGCAAATGGTGCTTCAAAGGGATTCTGAATCCCTAACTTTTTTTAATGTAATTTTTAGGTATTTTTCCTAAATTACTACTCTGTTTACCATTCAGAGATAGCTGAGTTGCAATTTGGTTTGTATTTATATTAACTTCAGTTGCTGTTGTTGTGGGGTCACCAGATACTTATTTGAGTAAGAGCCAGGCTTTTCTGCTACTATGTTTCATATTTCATTTAATGCTAGACCAGAACACTACTAATAAATAAGTGGCATATATAGATCTAAGAACTATATATAAAATTAGAAGTAATAATAATCATAAATGAAACATTTCTCTGAAGTATACTAGGTAATAAATAAGTAAAATGGCATAAATAAAAATAAGAATTCAGTGTAGAAAAAGATGTAAAGATGTAAAAACATGTATAAAAATAGTATTAAAATTCATAAACAATACATAAAATCTAAGTAACCCAGCTTTTTAAATTTTGGCAGAGCAATAAACATTAATGCTCTCCAAAAATTAAAAAAAAAAAAAAAAAACAGGTTACACTTGATGAGTCTGATAAAATCTGCCTGAGCATATAGAATTCACACAGATTATTTAAGTGTCTAAAATGACTGTATTCATTGGTGAAAGGAGGGCAGTCAATTAAAATATGAAGGATGAATAGCCCAGCATCACGAAATTCACATAGAGGCATGTCATCACCCCTCAACAGGAAAGAGAGTGTAAGATGACTATGACCTATGCAGAGCCAAGCAAGAACAACTTCATCTATTCACATCCTGTACAGGTTAGATTGCCATAATTTAATTTAAGGCTTAATTTTATAAAGATTATTATTGGTCTCTCTGTTCTACAATGACTGCCACTGGGATAAAAGTTTGTGTCTGATAATCTGTGGATAGTCAGCATATTAGACAGGCAGATGGTGACCTAGCTGCAGCATCTGCAGCCTTGTTTCCCTTGATCCATATATGGCTTGGAATCCAACAGACTTGTACATCTAAGTGTATTGTCCATAACTGAAAGAGGTGATTGTAGCTCTCAATGCTTTTGAAGCTCTAGACTTTTTATTGTCTGAAGAGAACTTTGTGAGTGAATACATTATATACCATTGGTAGTTATGTAATCTAACGTATTTTAGTGCAAGTTCTATCATGCAGCTTAGCTTAAAGTTGTTACAATCTAGTGGGATTTTTGCAGATATAATTTTGTTTGAAAGATGGTACATGATCTCACTAGGTCATTCAATTTTGAGCCATCTGTGTAGACAGGCACAAAATCGAAGTATTTGGTTTGACATACTTCAAAGAGTTACTGGTAGATGACAGAAGGGGTTGGAAAATTTTGGTAGTCTGCTGAAAGAGAATATATATATGTGCTGATATGTATGATAGAGATAAAGATTGTGGAAATGTGTTTCGTGGCATCTGAGCTTTGTTGTCAACTGCCATCTCTAGAGCTTGTAGGACAGCTTTTATTTGCAAACCAAAGGGTTTTATACAGTCTGTCGCGTGTTGTAAAGATTCTTCCATCGTGGATGAAAAATAAGTGAACATGTGAGGTGGTCTGGCAAGGATTTTATTTTCACTGCATATAATCAGAAACAGCTGTTGATGTTAAAGCAACAAAGGTGGTTAATTTCTTTCGATACAGATTAGGAATAGGTGATGTACAATATTCACCAGTTGCAGTTCAGATGGTGAATAGGGTCTAGCCATCACAGTGTACTCTCCTTGGCAGAACCATAGTCTTGGGACCCATAATCAAATTTTGATCTTATCAATGCCCTGTAGAAACCAATCAAAGAATATCTGTCAGCACCCCAAAAGATGGAAGACAGAGTGCATAGAATGTTCATTGCTTATGGCATCTTGTAACTGACGTATGTGAGGGAAGAAATTGAGTATTCTGTCACATATGAGTCCCAAGAACTTGGCTTTAGGTGTGACTGGGATTAATGATTGCCCTAGTTCTCAATCAAGGTATACAAAGTTATGGCATTAGTTCCTGTTATCAAATTTACTTTTGATTGCAAAAAGCAGGATACTTAAAACTGAAAGGTTTAGGAGTGACTCGTGGTTATATGGTCAGGAGAAACTGAATCTTCCATGTCCCACTTGAACATGGAAGATTCAGTTACATAAGATCTTGATAAAAAGAGAGGGAGAGAGATTACCTTTATGACCAAACTTATGTAGGTCTATCAGTATTCTAAATCTCCAAGCAGTGCTGTATGCTTTTTCCATGTCAAAGAAAACCGAGACTAGATACTCTAATTTTAGTAAGGCATCTCTAATGCATGCCTTCAGCCAGACAAGATGACAATAGTAGAAGGATATTTTTGGAAACCATTATTGCGTTCTGGAAAAATGTTGTTTCTCTTCAGAAATCATAAAAGATGAGAGGTAAACCATTTTTTCCAGAATCTTGTACAAGTAGCTAGTCAAAGCTTCAGGATAGGTAGTTGGTGTGTGGTATATCTGCCCTTCATTTTCCAGATTTCATCCAAGACTTCAGTTCTAGTTGTTCTTCTTATGGGGAATGAATAATGAATCCAGAACTGCTTTTGACTCTGCCATCCAATGTGTCTTGTTCGAGCTTGGACACATTTGAAAACATCAAGATAGCCAAGAGGCATCATCGAAGAATACCTAAGCTTTATTCTGAGCTTCTTTGGATGCAGTGGAATCATCATTCCATCAAGGGACACATAGAAGCAGACTAGATAGACCTTTTAGGAACTGCAGTTGTGGTAGCCTTGTGTAATATACTGTGTCGTATGATTCATAACATCATTGATGGAATGAAAGATTGACTACTGCAGAATGAAATTCTGCTAATGATGACCAGAAGAGTCAGTCGGCTTGCTCAATTGTGCACTGTGATATCTATGATAGAGTGCATAGTTGCCTATACAGAAAGGTGGATATCGTCGAAAAGTGATCACTCTAAAATAAGTTCTCATCTGTTTCCCACTTGAAGAGTGGGAAGAGGTAGTAAAGTGAGCAGACAGTTCTATGCCAGAGAATGCTCACATAGTCATATGGAAGGTTCTCTCACCCCCCCCCCCCAAAAAAAACAAAGTTTGAGGGGGGGGGAGGATTATTCTTGTTGAGCATATGCTCAACAACTTTTCCTTTGATGCTTGTTCAAGCATTATCCCACAGTGTTGTGTCCATTTAAATCCCCTATTAAAAGTAAAAGGAAGGTAATGCAATATGCCATCATCCAGGTCATCTTGAGAGATAGGTGCATCTGAAGAATATAGACGTTAACATACTGTTAACAGAGTTCCGACTGAGAGTTGAACAGCAACTGCTTCTATATTCATATTGAGTGAGATTTGTTTGAAGAGAGGTATGGCCACCAGGATGGCAACTTCTCTATAAGCAGGTCAATCCTCTGTTCTGTCCTTACAAATGATGGCAGTCTTTTGTAATGTATGATCATGTCTTGGCTTTAGGTATGTTTCCTGTGGTGAAAAGAATACTCATTTATATTTCTGCAAGAGGCCTTGATATAATCAATGTTTTAATGGAATCCACAACAATTCCATTGTAGGAATATTTTCATTATTTCTTTTTGGTAATATCATCTGGCTTTGTGTGTTGAGTAGTTTTGTTTTATAAGCCTTGATTTTTTTTTTCTTTTTAGAGAATTAAGGATGGTAAGTTTTCTTCATTTCTTCTTCATCAGGAAAAATATCCAAGACATTATCATATTGCACTCTATCTAGGACACTAGTTACATGAATTATTTTATCTTCTTTGGGGAAGGGAGGAGGATAGAGATATTTATACCATCTGAAGATGGTCCATCTATTAGAAGATCTCGAGGCATGTCTTTGACCTTCCACAATGTACATTCCATTATCTCTTTTTTATTAGTGGATTTCCATGTAGCAGGGCTATCTTTGACATGCGAGTGAGTTAGGGATCCCATACGTCCTGGTTTTATTACTTCTGTCCCAGCATCCCGATATGTTTAGTTCGGGATGCTAAATGTCCCAGATTTTTTTGAATATAAAAATATTAACATTTCTAATAAGAATAAGTACAAGTCGTAATATTTTTGGGTGCTTTTAAAAATGTATGTTTACAAAACAAAAAGCAGAGACATATTTATTTTGTAGTTCGGTTAATTACCAGAATGTTAGAATTTTGGGAAAACGATTTAGTTCCATACATTTCATTCAGCTGGAGAAAAGAATGTCAGAATGAGGGAGACAGTCGCCCAACTGTATGTTTAACTAATCGCAACCACGGCATCTATTTCGTTCGTCTGGTCGGCCGTAAATTTTTAGCAATCTTTTGTCTCAAGCTTAGTTCGCATAGTGTACGATATCCGATAATTCGAAATGTTTCTCATTGGTCGACATGTTTTTGAATATTAACGTGCCACGGTAGTTCATTTTCTTTCAACCAATGAGAAACATTTCAGACCGTAGGATATCATATGCTATGCAAACTAAGCTTCACACGTCAGGCACTAAATTGTTTTTATATCGCTACAGGGTATGTGATATAACCTAGTTTTGAACTGTTCATTTCATATTCTTGCATTCTCATATTAATTATGAATACTGTATTTTATAAATTAATAAAGTTATACCATTTGTTACAAAATGCTCAAAAGAAAGTGTAATTTCAATGAAAAATTGAAGAATCTTTTTCCTTTCATTTTCATAACAAAAAACAGTGATTGTGATGATAGCTCAAGAGTGAAATGTAGCATGTGCCATGCAGAATTTAACATTGGCCATGGAGGTAAGGCAGGTATAACTGACCATGTCAATACAAAAAAGCCCAAGTCTGCTGTGTCTGCAAAAAGTTCAAGTCAATCACTTACATCATTTTTTGGGTATCAAAAGTTAGGTAGCCAAGAAATGGAGATAGTAGCCAAGAAATACACAAGAGGCTACATTGGTTTTTCATGCAGTTAAACACAATCACAATTTCTAATCTATGGATTGTACGTCCTCTATTTTAAAAAAATTCTTGAATAAGAAATTTTCATGTGCACAAACGAAGTGCAAGGCTATTATTACAATGTCTTATCACTACATGTAAAAAGTGAAATATTGGAAGAGCTGAGGAATGTAAAATATTGTTGCATATCCATAGATACATCTAATCATATTGATCTTAAGATTGTACCTATCAATGTGAGGTATTTCACTGTTGATAAAGGGATTTCAACAGAAATATTAGAATATTCTAGCCTTCCTGGAGAAACTTCAGACGTAATTTGTGATCACATTTTAAATGCTGCCCAAAAATATAACATTACTGATAAAATAATAGGCATTTCAGCAGATAATACCAACACAAATTTTGGTGGATTAAAAAGGAAAGATAAAATTAATATTTTTACTAAATTACAAAACAAATTAAACAGAAAATTAATAGGTGTAGGTTGTGCAGCTCACATTATACATAATGCTGTACAAACTGCTATATCTTACAAACTGTGATATCTTACCAATAGATATTCAAACAATTTTGGGTAAAGTTTTCCAGCATTTTCACCAATTCACTGTCAGAGTTGAAAGTCTGAAATCTTTTTGTGATTTTGTCGAAAATGAATGAATACAAGACTATTTAGGTCATAGCAAAACATGATGGCTTTCACTGCAGCCATGTTTAATTTGTTTTATTGAAATGTATGATGGGCTTAAATCCTATTTCTTGTCTCAAGATAAATGCCCAACTATTGTGAATATGTTTTTCAGTGATAAAAAGTCTTTCATTTATCTTCTATTTTTAAAAAATCAGATGAAAATGTTTTCTGAGGCAATCCAGCGAATTGAAAGAGAATATGCTATGGATTGTGAGGTAAAAAAAGAGATAGACATTCTTAGCACGAAAATTTTATTGCGTGAAAATGAGAAGTATTTACCCAGTGAAGTGAAAACTGAAATGAAAAATCTTTGTGAAGAAGGTTTAATGACCGAATCATCATTTAGAGACAACATCTCCAATTTCTACTTCACTGCAATTCAATATATTCAAGAATGGACTCAAAATCAGTTTAGTGTATTTACTAAAATGGAATAGGCTTGCTTGAACACACCTGTATCTTGGGAAAATTTAATGGAATGTGTCAAAGAAATTAAGACCATCTTACCAAATTTCAACTTAAATGAAGAGAACTTATTTGATGAGTACAGCCATATTAAAATGTATGCAACTGAGTATAAAATTAATGAATGGAATAATGCCAGTTGTAAACTTGAGGATAGGTGGAAAGAAATCTTTGGTCATTTTAAAAAGGAACAAATTACTTACAGTGAAATAGCTTCAATTATAAGTTTTTGTTTGACCTTACTAGGATCAAATGCTTCTATTGAACGAATTTTTTCATTGATGAATTCGTTATGGACAAATGAAAGGAATGGCTTGCAACTGGACACAGTTAAATCTATCATGCTTGTTAAAACCCATTACAGAAACATGTCATGTTCAGAGTTTTTTGATATAGTATCTAAGAATCGACAACTCTTGCACAAAATCCATTCTTCAAACAAATATAATAATGATTCTGCAAGTAACAGTAAAATGGGACAGGCAACGACCAGCTGTAATGTACAAGAAGAGGCAAGAGAGGAGGTACATATTAAAAATTTATTTAATTATAAATTTAAAAATTATAAATTTAAAAATTAAATTATAATTATAAATTTAAAAATTAAATTAATTAAATTAATTTATTTTTCATATAATTTCAGATATTATGCATCTACACAATACACATAAGGCTCGTGTTGTTTATATTTTATTGTATTTACATTGTAGTTCCCATTTTATTGACATATTAACATTTTATATCTTTATTCTACGTCTTTATATTTCATATACTTATTAATGTTTGATTTAAGATTAGAATTCTATTTATTTGACATATGTATAAACATTTATGTTATCTACATTAATAAATCAAATTCAAATAAATATTTAATTTTTTTATTTTAAAATATATAATGTTAACAAATAAAATTTATTTCTCTTAATCCTTAATTCTACAAAATTTATTGTGTCCCAGTTTTTTGTTTTCAAAAAATGCGATCCCTAGAGTGAGTCCATGCTGACTGGTCTCCTTCATTCGCTCAAACAATGGCAAGCAAGTCATATTATACTGTAGGGATACTCTAACTGTAAGAAGACAGGATTGACATGTGGATTTGGATCCATACTGACACTTTTTTTTTTTTTTTTTTTTTTTTTTACAGCTGCCTTCTTAGTGTAAGCTTACAAAATATTGCTGCCACTTTTGTGGTATACCGCTTCTTTGCCTACTGATAAATAATGCATTGTTCTGTTTTTATTTTTTTTATCTGGTGTATGCCAACGGTGGAAGGCTGTTTGGTACCTATCATAGAGTATTTTAGTGCTTTTTGTTATAGTCTTTATTCTCTTGATTTTTACTGCCAAATCGGACACAGATGGAGAGTCATGACAGACAATTTGAGAATGACCATACTTCCAGATGGTTATTCTCAAAAGAGTTCCAGATGTAGAGCCTTACTGGGTAGCTGAGATAGCCTGCTTTGTCAGGTGGCAGTGGTTTGATGTGTTGAACATAAGGATGATGTTTCAGGTGGAAACCAGGTGACCATTCCTGTGGTATGAATATTCCCCCTCCTTTCATTTCAGAGTGGATCTCTTTGTGTGGTATGTCAAGGAGATTACATTCCAATATTATGTCTCTTAAAAATTTAAAGTTTTGTGGGAGACAACTGTAATTGGCATGCCCCAGATAGATGTTGCACAGAGTAACTTTTCTGATTGCGTCTTAGTTGATGCTTAAATAAGTATATCTCCTGAATGGACTTCTTTACAGCTTTGGAAACCCTGCTAATCCTTTCTGGACAAAGAAGGGTTACATTTTTCCAAGAGGACATTCTACTTTTGAATGTATTATGAAGAAAAGTGGTGTATTGATTGCAGCTTCTGAAGATTTCTACTACTTCCTCTGATTTTCTGTTGGTGTATCTGGTTTTCTTGAGATGTTTGGAATTGTTGATTGCCTCTAATAAACAGAAGTTCTTTAATTTGGCACTAGAACTCGCTGCCTACCACAGAATCACAAATACATGTTTACTCTCTCCAGCAAGCAATGATTGCACCCCAGAGTGAAATGTTGGGGGGGGGGCCTAACCTGGACACAACACAAGTGCCATAGAAAGTCTTTGGCCCTGTCCCCTGACCATGGGGGGGGGGGAAGACTTACTACATCACCCTTGACCCTTGCAGGCAAGTCCACTAGCTGATTCATCTTGAACAGGCCTTTAAAAATCACCTGCCTTGCCAAAGCAAAAGCCAAAGTAGTGGGAAATTACCAGATTCTCTTTCCAGATGTTCATGGGGGCTCATTGCATGTAACATGGTGGCAAGACATTGAAATCCAGTGATGGTAGTCTGTTAGATAGGATAGTAAAAAAAGACAAAGGAGAGAAGTAGTGCAAAGAATACAGGAAGAAAAAACAAACAAAAAGAGGAAGAAAGAAGGGGCCAGTACTATTACTGGGAGGTCCTTCCACCATAAACAGGTTTCTCACATGGAGGTTGTGCAATGGTGGTAAGCTGACTACTGTTACCAATGGAAAACACAATGGTTTTATTATTATTATTATTATGTAACACCTCCAGGGAGTCCAAAGACTCATCGAGGGAGGGTACCTACTCTACAACTCATCACCAACTAAACTAACTGCAACTACACAATGCCATCTACCTCCTGCCACTACCACCACTAGTATTTCCACAGACAATCACAAACATCCATGCCCATGGTCCCCAAATCCTGAAGTGGGCCCCCAGGCCAGGATTTTTGATGGGTCCCTACCTGCCGCTCAGGTTAAGGACAATGCATTGCTATAGTCTACAGGGTTTAGGATCAATTAATTTAAATGATAACACAAAAGTAATATTTATTTAAAAAACTACCAACATCTACATAATACAAACTAATAATAATATTCAAGATTACTTCAAAGTATATTTTCTAGCTTTTGTCGAAGCAAATTTATCAATAATGTCAGTAAAATCAACTCGCTTAGCCAAATAATTTTCGATGCACAAAATTGCTAGGTTATTAAGTCATTCTTGGCTACTTGTACTTCTTTGCCATGTTTTCAATGAATTGGCCAGTCTGTTGAATGATCTCTCAGCTGAAGAAACAGTAACCAGTATTGGCAAATATACCTTGCAGGTTTTTGTCATAAATTGCGTTCAGAAGTCTCACCGGACTTGTTTCTGTGCCAAAAACTATCTTATAAATACTTTTAAGGTGAAGAATTTCATTCAGTAGCTCTTTAGCTCTGACAGATTTTTTTCATATATATTCACAAGTTTTACTGCATTTGCAATAAGTTGACTATTGTCCAAGTTGTGGAAATTTAAAATAGGCGAGAATAATTCACATATATTATCTGCTGCTTCAAACATCGTTTTTAAATCATTCATAATGAAATCCAATACTGGATAAATTACGAAAGTTTTGAAATCTTATTCAGATTCTACAGTAGTTTCTCGATTTTTGCAAAACTGAGGTTGCACGCCGATTGCTTCAGCAACTAATTTTGCTTCTTGGACAGCACTTTCCCACAAGTCACATAAGTGTTGCATCTCTTGCACTAATTCTCTTATAAGTGCAGACTCGACCTCAAGAGATATTCCTTTACTATGTATAATAATGTTCTTATTGTCAATATTTGCTAATATTTTGTGCCAAAACATTGTCATTAGCATACCTTTATAAGATCTGAAATACTTTTTCAAGCCTTTAATTGTGTTCAGTGTTGAAGGAGTTAATTCTGTGTCCATCTCCCCAAGAATGACGCAAGTAGACCAGGATAATGTTTAACAATTGGGCACAGAGCTTGAATTCTTTCACTCCACCTTGTTTCTGAAAGACTTTGAAGAGATAGTGGTATGTGTTTTTTCAGTACTTCCCAGCATGCAGGACTGTGAGCAAAGAAAGAGTAGAAGCTCTCTATATTCCCAAAAAACGCTATAACATCTGGGTTAATTTTGGGAGCATTGACGCCTATGCGATTTAGTGAATGTGCTCTGTAGGGAGAGAATAAGGCACATCTGTTCTTTCATAAAATGAGAGTTTTTAAACCGCTTATTTTTCCATACATATTTGCGCAATTGTCGTAGCCTTGTAAACGGCAATCTTCGAGAGGTATACTGTTTTTTTCCAGAGTTGCAAGTATTTCTTCAGTTATTTTTTCTCCAGTTTTCCAAGTAAAGTTTATGAATTCAATGAAACATTCATTGATTTCAAATTCGTTTGAGTCTTGGTTTTGTGATATGTATCTGAGAATTAGGACGTTTTGTTCATTGTGCGAGATATCTGATGTTGCGATGTTGCGTCTACTATTATTCCGTAGAAAATTATGTCTCTTCTTTGGTCTGGAATAGTTTGGAGAACTTTGTCTGTGTAAAGGCAAATAAACTTATTTGCGAATTCCATGACAATTAATGTGCATACTCTTTCATACTTTTATTTGTATAGAGCAAAGAATCTTGAAATTAAGATCTTTTGGCAATTCCTTACCTTCTATCTGATTTTGTTGAACTTTGCCGAGATGTTGTCATGTCACTTCATCGTACATTCCAAATAATTCTAATATACCTAAAAAATTTCCATTATGAACATCTCCAATCTTAGTGTTCTCTCCTTGAAATCTAAATCTCTGGATGATAAAAATAACATTACGACTATAATCTGTTGCAGAAGTGCTCTCCACTTATTTTTATAGAGCAAAGAATCTTGAATTTTCCTACCATAAATTCTTGAAAGCTGATAGATCGTACTATCTCTTGCTGCATGTTGTTTGAGATTACTCTGGCTAAGTACTAGGGTCATCATATTTTATATCAGAATTTTCAACAAGGCCTGCAACTGAAGCATCAACTGTATCATATTCTTCCATAGTCACACCTTCTGCAGGTTTTTCACTTGCTCCCTTTTCTTCAGTCGCAAGAGGTTCACATGTAATAGTCGCTCAACTTTTGACTGCCTTTGAGTTTCGATTTGTCACTGATATTCTGTTTGGATCTCAATGTCACAAACATAATCACCACCTTCACTATTACCAGTACTGAGAACTATGTCCTTTTCGTTTTCAGATTTGAAAAATTTGGTCACGAATTGACGACCTCACGATACTTTCAATTCTCTCTCGGATTTAAGTTTCCTCTTCTGAGCTTCGGACTTATGTTTGTACTTTGAATCAGACATTGGGATTTTATTTATTTTAACTAGAACGGCTTTGCTTGCTTGAGAGCAATTTATTTAAATATTTTTAATATCTCAAATTTGTATAATCTGAAAAGAAATAATAATTTTGTATCATACAACAAAAAAGATCAACTTAACCAACTAAAACTATCAAATAGTTTTCTCTTTTATGAATAAAATAAAATTCTCTCAGCATCCGTAGCATACCACCGTAGGCACTGGTAGGGTAGTGTGCCGGTAACATCGGCATTGGCATTGAAATGACGACGTGCATAGAAAGCGAGACGGGCGAATGAGAACCGAAAACTAAAGTAAATCCTTTCGAATGTGAAGTTCAGAAGAGTAACCATAAGTCTGAAAAGATGGATAATGGTTTGGAAATGATTGCAAAAGCTAGTAGTTCCTCTCGGCACATATTTATTCATAAAGTTCCTTTTTGTCTTTTGTTAGTCTCACTTAACTGGCCGACCCGACAATATGGGCTCCTAATTCCAGGCCCCAAGGCTAGACCCTCCCCTGGGACATGTCCATGGCAGGATTCGAACCCACAGCCTTTAGGCTGGAGAGCAGATACGCTACCACTTGGCCAACCAGGCCAGTACCACAGAGATTAGCATTCATAATAATTGTCTGATATGTTACAGTTACTATGAACAAGCTTTGGTTTATAGTAATTGTAACATATCATGTCAATTAAGTATCAAACATGCTATATTTGATACCTAATTGACAAAAGACTTTTACATGTTCTATTTTGAAATTAACTCGAAGCTTACTTCTGTAAGCTGTCTTAATAATTTCCATTTTGATGAACTGAAACATAATTTTTTCATAAAATATCTGCTTAATACTACAGAATACAATATAGTATTAAGGACATCTTAAATACAAATTTAAAAAATAAACAAGACACATGCATCATAAGTGAAGAACCAAAAATGCAAACATGTCAGTTACAAGAGAATAAAGTAATGTGATCAGAACTGTTTTAACCCGTTCATTGCCAATCACGCGATATCACGCGATGCGAGTTCTCACCAAACGGCCGATCACGTGTTATCGCGTTGACGTCGCTAACTAAATAAAAAAAATAAAAAAAATTTGGCCACCACATGAAATTCCAATTTTCAGCTTGGCAATGAACAATATCGCGCGATCATGCGAGTTCTCACCAAACGGCCGATCACGTGTTATCGCATGGACGTCGCTAACTAAATAAAAAATAAAAAAAATTTGGCCACCACACGAAATTCCAATTTTCAGCTTGGCAATGAAAGTGTTAATGACTTTTTATATATTCAATGTGAGAAAAAAATAAAAAAAACAAACAGTGTGATCTGTAAAGCAGAACAATTTCCCATAAGAAGGATAACTTAAGCCCATTAGAACTATTCAAATAAGAGCAATGTGGCAAGGTTTCATAGCTTTCTTCATACAACTATTCTAACAAGAAAATTACTTTCACATGGGACTTTATTCTCTTTCCAAAGAATTTTATATTTGAAGGAGATGAAATGCTCAGAAAACTGCTTTGTAAAATTAAATACAGTCTAGTATTTAACGCAGCAGATTTCGTACTTCATGCCAGTTTGGCTGAAGTACAAAAGCCATTTTCATATGCTGTAATGAAAACTGTGAAATCTTGATATAAATCACCTTTATTTGAAAAGATCTCATGAGTTTATGTTATCCCCCTCTCCCATGTGGGAAATTCTTGTCCCCCTTCACATAGAACTCTAGTTCTTTATTTTATTTTTTGTATTAAATATATATAAAAACATCAGAGGGTGCTACTCCTACTTTATTCTCTGAACATTCACATTGCTGATTATTCAATTATGTTGATTGTGTACTGTTTAACTTTTTGAATTCCTAATGAAGATGACCATTGATATTCTGGGCAAAATTTTATGCAAATAAAACTTTAATGTAATTAGTGTCCATTGTATTAATTTTTTCTTAACAATTACCAGCTAATTAAAAAAAATACTTTTTAAACCAAAAAAAATGTTTAAGCATTGGAAATTTTTCCACTTGGTTATACTATAAATTAAAGATACCTTTCAGGACTGGGACAACTCATATACAGAAGCTAATAACTTCACATCACTTGCCTTAGTATCCCATAATGCAAAGCACATATTCTTGCAGACATGTATAATGCTATGCATTATGGGAAGGTCGAAAAGGTCACTACCCAGACTGGGTAGTGACTTTTTCGACCTTTATTGAGGTCTCATCAGTGGGAGCTAGACCCAGAGGTGATACTAAGGTTGAAGTAATGCAGAAGTCATATTTTCATATAGAGTAGCCGAAAGGTGGCATACCTTATTCTTAAAATACTCTGGATTAGATGAGATGAGACCTCAACGAAGGATGAAACCAGTCTCAGTAGCAACCCTTCCCATAATGTATAACATTATACATGTCCGCAAGGATATGTACTTTGCATTATGGGATACCAAGGCAAGTGATGTGACGTTGTTGACTTCTATATACGAGTTGTTCCAGTCCTGAAAATACTTCAGGCGCAAACTTAGTTTGCTTACGCTTCGATAAAAGATTAAACCGAATATATAATTTCTTAGTATCTTTAATTTATAGTGCTTAAGCATGATTTTTTTAAAAATTAATTTGGAAAGAAAAAATACTAGAATAGAATACTTAATTTTTTTTAACTGATAATTATATCAATTTTTTTAAGCAGCAGCCATAAACACAAAATGAAAACACAGTAGTAATAATCAACACACCTTTGGTGACTAACTGCAAAACTAAATGGAATCAAAGGATAAAGTCACACAGTTTACTAAAGATAGAAATTACAAATCAACTATTCATTTTTTAAAATAAATAAATTGAACAAAATGCAAAACTTAAATTTAAGATTAGTTAAAAGTAAAACTTGCCTGTGAAGTTAATAATCTAAAAACCTTGAGTGTTTCAGTTTCACAGTTATTTTGCTGAATCTGACTAGCTGTGAGCGGCTTTCCTACAGTCAAGCTTTCTCCAACCTGCTGACCTAATACTTTTACTTGTCTTAATCTTAGAGTATTATCTGGGCCTTTCAGTTCCAGTCTAATAGTGGTGTGTCTAGAATCAGGTATTACACAGCTCATCCAACCAATATATCGATTTTCTATTTCTACCTAAAAGAAGAAAAAGTGAATAAATGATCACTATATTGTTATATCAGAATTTGCAATACTGAATTTCCTTCAGAACAGCATTGTGCCTATAATGATTTCATCAGGAACTTTTTCATGTCTGTATATTATTGTTATTATTATTATTGCACCCTCCATGAAATAGGCAGACTCATCATGGGAGGTTCATTCAACTGACAACGGATTTTTCATATAGAATCTTAAAATCCTTAACACTCCTTGCATTTACAACACATTCTGGTAATGCATTCCATTCACTGACAATTCTCCATGTAAAAAATCTACTCCTCACAACCCTCTTCAGCACACTCTTACATAACGTCCAGGGATGACCTCTGTTTTTTCCCCTCTTGCCTTCTACTCTTTTTATAATCTCATCTGGATTAATCCAATTAAATCCTCTCATTAACTTAAATGTCTCTATCATATCACATCTTTTCCTCCTATCCACGAAACTCTGCGATCCACATTTTTTCAACCTCTCTCCATAGCCAGAAGTCCAAAATCCTAATATTGTATCAGTAGCTTGCCTCTGGACCCTCTCCAATGTCTCCACATCACAATGAAAACCAGGTGACCAGATAGTCTGACCAGTGCTTTATACAGTAGCACACTACATATTATCCCTATATGTTAGAGTACTTCTTATCATAGCAACACTAGCAATATGCCTTCTAAACTTTAGTCTACTGTCAAACATCGCCTCCAAATCTCTCTAATCTTATTCACTTCCTGCAGTATGGCACCGTCGATATCATACACACCCTTATATTTCTGCACTAAAAAAATGCAACACCTTGCACTTACAAATATTAAGACTATAAACCCACTCCTTTGTCCAAGTAAAAAGTCTATTCAAATCTTCCTGAAGGGAATTAACAACAGCAGTGCTACTTATAATTCTTCCCAACTTTGCATCATCAACAAACAACTGAAGATCCTCAGTCGGTACACATGATATATCATTTACAAACAAGTTAAACAGCAGGGGGGGCAAGAACAGAATCCTGGTCACCCCACTGGTTACTCTCCTTTTTTTGACTGCTCCATCATACCCAACTTGCTGGTATCATTCACAGAGGCAATCTCCGATCCATCTAACCAATATACTATTTATTACCATCCTCTGCAGCTTGTACCACACTTATTATGTGGTAATCTATCAAATGCTTTATATGTAGAAAGTATTTTACCTTGGGTATAATAAATGTTAAAGATACCAAGCTATTTTAAACGTGGTTTTACTCCATTTCCCAAGTAAGCAAACAGACAAACAAGTCAAGTTTGCGCCTGCAAGTGTTGCGCCTGCAAGTGTTGCAAGTCTAGCTGATCCTACAGGTAGTGCAAGACCAAGGCAACTCATGGTAAAAGTAGAATAAGCTCTGATCACTAATCTTAATATTTCCCCTTAATGCAAAGCATCTCCTAGAGGAGATGTATGATGTTTTGTATTAGCTTATTCTACTTTTACCATGAATTGCCTTGGTCTTGCACTACCTGTAGGATCAGCTAGACTTGCAACACTTTCAGGTGCAAACTTGACTTGTTTGTCTGTTTGCTTACTTGGGAAATGGAGTAAAACCATGTCTAAAATAGCTTGGTATCTTTAACATTTATCAAATGCTTTTGATGTCCAAGAATATCACTGTATATGATTCTCCCGTATCTAACACACCCGTTACCCTATCATAAAATAATAAGTAAATTGCTAAAACAGGACCTATCCTTTACAAATCTATGCTGACCATTATAAAGAATGCTACATCCATCAACCCAATCCTGTATTCTATTCCTTTCCAATCTCCCCAACACCTTGACCACAACTGCAGTTATACAGACTGGTCTATAATTGGAAACTTCTGTCCTAGAATCATGCTTGTGGAGTGGAACTATTTTGCCTTCTTTCCGCTCCTTAGGAACCCTACTCACTGCAAGACTTTCATTAAATAAACAGGTCGAGAGCATAGCCAACTGTAACAACTGCACATTCCTCAAGAATAAATGGTGATATGTCATCCATTCACACATCCAGTCTTATTAATATCTAACCCAACCAACACTTGATACACTTCTGATTCTTTCACCTCCAATTTTCCTAATACTTGCCTCCCTTCTATATATCACCTTGCATCATTTACACCAATATGATATATGCTGATGGAGTGTTTGTTCAATAATTCCACAATATCTTTTGCAACTGTTATTCTGCAGCCATGACTATCCACCAGTGCCAACCTGCCATAATTATTTTTTCTTCTGCTTGCCATATAGTGAAAAAATTCCCTTGAGTTAACTTTGGCCTGACCAAATAATCTCCTCTCATACTGCACCTTTTCTTTCTTTACCATGCTCATCACCTTTCTAGCCTGCACTTTATATTCTTCATGGATCCGATCACCACAACTGTCTTGTCCCTCCTCCATAACATTTTCTTTTCCAGCACAGCTTATCTGATTTCACTGTTCATCCATTTCACTCCTACTCTGTTTATTTGCTTAACCCTTTGTATGCAGTTATACATTACTGGTGTCAGATACTGTGTTGTGAATTTCCATGCATTTTCAACATCCTTTCCACTCAGCTCATCAACCCAACGTACTGATGTTAACTGACTACAGAGCTTCCTATAATCACCCGCTTTATACTTCCACATATATCCATTTTTGGCAGTAACCTTTTCTTGTTTCATCACTTCCCAAACAAGTACCTCATAGTCACTCTCACCAACCTGCGGCAGTGTCAGCAACTTATTAACAACTACATCTTGTGAAATTATCATCAAATCCAAAACATTAAAGCCTCTAATTGCTTCAGTCACATGCTGTTTAAGATATTTATTGCTCAGAAATTCAACAAAACTCACTCTCAAATACAATTTTAATAATACAGACCAGTATTTTACAATAAACATTTTAATAAATGTTTATTGTAAAATACTGGTCTGTATTAATAAAATTGTATTTCTATTATAAAAACGACCAAAAATGTATACTTTAAAACTCACTCTCCTTGTTTTCATACACTATCTCCTCCTTCCATTCTATATTCCTGTAATTAAAGTCTCCCATTAGGGTCACCTGCTTTTTATGCCCAACTAAATTGCCTAAACATTTCACAATCAGTATTACCTGCATTTCCTGGCCTATAAGAGCATCTTATCAGATATACTAGCATGTTTATTTCAACTTCACACCACACAGATTCAAAATCTGTGCATGCTTTATCACCTTCCCCACTTTGTGGACATAATTCCTCTGCAATCATTAACAGCACTCCCCCCCCCCCCTATTTTCACATTTCTATCCTTCTGGAACATTAGATATCCTTCTCCTCAGACAACCAAGTTTCACTTAGTCAAGTTATCTTTTGGCATACTGGCTCAATTTTTTCTCCTGGAAACTTGGTTTCTCATCCCAAGAACAGACAAATCAGCCTTTAGAATGCACACAATTTATAGACAAAAAATACTGTTGTTGGTGATGATGGGTGATAGATAGCAGCAGTGTCGTAGTTTGAGAATTAATTAGTAGTGGAGAGGATGAGATGTATTATCGAAGCAGCATAGTGCACCCTCCCACAATGAGTCCTTAGACTCTCTGGAGGTGTCATGTAATAATAATAAAATATTCCTTACATTCTAACTGCTATACCACACCTCTCTGTTTTCGGTCTGACTACTCCTTTTTCCTAATCCTGACTCTGATTTCCATTCCTATCTGTCCCATCATCACCTTTATGCATTCCATCATCTTGTGCTGCTGCAACCACAAGATGATGGAATCATCAACCTCATATCCATCTTCCTCCTGTTGTACAATCTGTTTAGTTGTGTGTGTGTGTGTGTGTGTGTGTGTGTAACAATTTGTAGTATTAACTCGGAATTGGGATATGTTCATTTTTATATATACTGACTATAACCGAGAGTAGAATAACAATTAAATTTATTCAAAACGCAACATGTTTCATCGGATTGTCCGACTTCAGTCGTGGGAACACAGAAAGCAAATAAACACTATAAGAAACATCATATCACTATAAAAACGACTATTATAAAATTCAGTTAGCTTTGAACTGTAGCTACAGTCTGTTGAAGTTCTATTGTTAAGCAGCTGCGTGCATCTTGATTTCACAAGTGTGCCAATATCAGATAGCAGAGCTGAAAGATTCTGGTAGATTATAGCTAAAGTTATTATTTATGTGATGAAGGTTCATAACAATTTCCTTAGACTCGACTATGCGGTGCTCCATCTCGTCACGACATATATAAAGGTTTGAAGTTGTTGTCCAGTTTATCTCGTGATGAAACATGTTGCATTTTGAATAAATTTAATTGTTAGTCTAGTCTCAGTTATAGTCAGTATATATAAATGTATGTGTGTGTGTGTGTGTATTTGTTATATATATACATATAATATATATATATAATGCAAGCTCTTTCTACATATATATTTGTCCAATAGGTTCAGCTTAAGGCTAAAATATTTATGTTGCTGCTTAAAAATACAAAAAACAACAAGAAAAAATTAAAATTTCTATTTTCTCTAGTTCTTTTCTACAAAGTAATCTTTCATTTACCATTCTATTCAATGTGAATATTCCAAAAAGAAAAAAAAAGTGCTGGAATGTCAGCAGCAGGTAATGGAAAAGCAATATTCCTTTGATCAGACTGCATGTAGATTACTGTGCACAGATTTGGACAATGCTTTTCAAAAGGATAAAATGTTGGAAAGGGATCAAAGATGATTAACTAAGGTGGTTTCTGGTCTCTGGAATCTTGAGTATAAAGACAGATTAAGGGATGCAATTTGCAGCGGCTAGTGGGTAGAAGAAAGGGGGTGGGTGATATGATTGAGACATGTAAGTTGGTTATTACCAGATCAAGTGGATGAGATTTTTTATAAAATGAGTGAAGACAGAGGCAAGAGGTCATCCCTAGGTGTTATATAAAGAGGGTGTGAGCACAGGGCAAATAAGATGTGATGGGACCCTCTTGCAATGATCATTAGATTATTCCATGTAGGTCTGATGATGATGATATAATTAAACAAGTAAAACCAATGCCCTTACAATATCATAGCCATCGGAGTGGGGCATTATCTTCTTTTAGAAATAGCCACCAAATAATAATCCTCAAATTTGATTAAAAAAAAATTCAACAGTTGTGAATGCCAAAATTATCACCTAAACATTACATTTTTTCTGAGCAACTCCACTACAACATAAAACAGTACAACATAATCTTAATCATAGGAAAAAAAAAAAAACTACCACCCTTTTGCAGAGTGTTATTACTTATCCTTCAGATCAAACTATTCACCTATTCAACTAACAAAAACTATTCTCATTTTGCCCTCATTTGTATGGCTTATCAACAGTACATAATTCTTACTGTCAACTGAGACTGACCATGAATGATAACTGATTTTTTTTTTTTTTAAATATATATCTGATCCACACACAGCACATTAGTGCTGTGTGTGTGGGCTAGAGAAATAGAAGAATGTAGAAGAATGGAGGAATCTGTTCACATTTTGCTTGAACAAAATCCCCCACTCTGCCTTCTCCAAATCTTTGAGGAAGGAAGAGTGGAGGAGACTGTTCCAGAGGACAGAATTAGATGGAATGAGAGAGGAGGCAGTGAAGTTGGTTTAGTGAGTTTCAAGATGAACTGTAAAAGAGTGTTCGTTAGAAGTGGCTCTTGTTTAATGATTTTGGAGGAGAGTGGAGGAATAATAATGGCCAATTCAGCAGAGCACTGTCCATGAAAGTATCTGTAGAAGAGGCACAGCATTGTATAGCAGAGTTTTAAATTCTGGTGGCATTCCTTATGGAGGCTAATGCTTCCCTATGTATGTAACAATATACCCAATTCATATCTGGAGCTACTTCCTTGAACTTAGAAACAGCCCCACTATACCTGCCTGTAAGGGCACGAGCTCCATCCGAACAGAAGCACATACATTTTTCCCACTGGATCTCTTTGTTTATTATGCAATTATTGAGAGTGTGAAATATTTATTCTCCAGTTGTTCGGGATAACAAAGTTCTACAAAACAGAATATCGTCATGAATGTTATTATCATGTGCATATCTTATGTAGCATATTAACTGTGCATCATTTATAACATCAGTAGTCGTCTATTTGTAACACATAATAAGGACTCTTCTTAACTCTTTTGATTAACTGAAAGAACAGGTGTTGGATTGACTGACTGGCTTCAAGTTGGAAAAGGAGTTAGGCAAGGATGTTTACTTTCTCCTCACTTGTTTAGTATATATGCAGAGGACATCATGCGTGAAGCATTGGATGAACTCAGGACAGGAATTACGATAGGAGGTAGATTGATCAGTAATCTGAGGTATGCTGATGATACAGTACTCCTTTGTAATGACATGGAAGAACTAGGACTAATTCTTGACAACTTCCTCAATTCTAGCAAGACAAAGATCATGGTTCTCAAAGGAAAAACAAACAGAGAAGCTCTTGAGAAACAAATGTATCTTAATGGAGAAATAATTGAGGAAGTCAGCAAGTTTCAGTACCTGGTATCCATTATTAATGTGAAGAATTGCTGTTCAGAAGATGTCAGAAAAAGGTTAGGAATGGCTAAAACAACAGTCAGAGACCTGTCTAAAATCTGGAAGGATGGATCTATCTCCATGGGAACAAAGTTGAGGATTTTGGATGCAGTTGTTTTTCCAACAGCAACTTATGGATGCGAGACTTGGAACCTAAAGAAGTCAGATAAGAAACAAAACAGATATCTGCTTGTGAGATGTGGTGTTACAGAAGGCTGTTGAGGATATCATACACTGAAAGGCGGACAAATGAATGGGTGTTTGAAAAGATTAGTAGAACTTTAAGGCTCCTTAAGGATATTGACAGAAGAAAATTAAAATATTTTGGACACATAGAAAAGAAGGAAGGAGGACTTCTCAGAACAGTAATAGAAGGTAAAGTTCCTGGAAAAAGAGGCAGAGGTAGACCATCAATGAGATGGATGGATGGCGTGTGTGGAGTGACTGATCATCAGAGAGTTGAGGCTGCCAGAAGGGCAAACAACAGGACTACATGGCGAGGCCTAGTGTGGAGCATTATCGAGCATCGGAGTGACCATACGGCATCTGTAGATGCCCAGTGAACACAGACAGACAAGCATCACCGTAAAAATTCAATTGGCTTATTTTTCACATCACAATGTTTAGTTTATAAATGTCGGAGTTTTGCAGGTTTCATGCACTCGTTGGACAACACTTCATAACACAAAACACATTGAGGTTTCTGTTCACTTTCATCTCCACACCAAGTAAACCCAAATTTCAAATATGAACTGTTATATTTCCTACTGTATTTTTTCTTTGAGCTGCTTGTTTCTTCTACTTTAATGGTATCAGATTTACTCGCTGTTACAACACATGTATTACAATTAGGGTTAGCACCACCTGTTTCATTTGCTTTTATTTTCAAAGTCCTAGTTCTAAGTCACTTTTCCATTATTAACACCCCAACTGTCCATAACGTCTATAGACTTCAGCAAAATCTGGATACAATTCTGTAACATCGGTTGAATAACATGGAGAGGTTAAAAAACGTTTCCGAAAAATATATAAATACTGGGGTTAACTCACGACACACTTTGTCGAAGTATCACTTAACACTTCTGAAGATATACTGAACCTTGGTTGAAGGAGGAAAACCTTCAACAATAAAAACCAACAAACAACAAGCAATTGGTTGAAATGTTGATAACACATGTTTAGCACAGTTCTTCAAAACTGACAAAACAAGGGAAGGTGGAAGCAATAAAACTATATTGTTGTTCACTTAACCCCCCCCCCCCCCCCGTCTTTTATTATTCATCATTCTGCCACTATTTGTTGGTTTTTTTAAGTATCCATTTTATTTCAATAATTTTTACTTACTTATTCAATTTTAATTTGTTTTGTTTGGATAATTAAACTATATATATATTTATTTATTTACGTTTGCCCGTGGACCACCTGTGGTCTACAGACTACAGGTTAAGAAACACTGATATAGAGGATTCTCTACACCATCTCCAAAACTGCAGCATGACCAGCATCAAATGTGATATCTACAACCTATCTCCAATAGTGGCAAACAATATTTGTTTGTATGTGGCTGGCATGAATTCTGACAAAATCCAAACCTCCCAAGAGCAACATTCCATCTAACAAAAAAACTTTGACAACAACAAAAATTATTAGAATCAAAGCTGATAAGGATAGTGCAGAGGTCATTATGGATTAAACAGATTATATTCTTAAATATTCTTAAAGAACTCTTCCAGATTATTGAGTTGAATCCAACCAAATGTCAAAAGACAAGAGTGTATAAATTGTTAAAAAAGAAAGCTACAACTTGGATGAAAGAAATTACTTGAAAAATTAATTACTCAAAAAGCTAAAACTCAACCATGTCAGACCACTCTGGATATATGGGGATTCCAAAAATTCCTAAACCAGTACTCTCCCTTCATTCGATAGTTGACCATAGACAGCACCCACCTATTAACTTGCCATACAATTAACAAGATCACTTCCCCTACTTTAAAGGCAGCCTTTGCTCCTTTATTCAAAATTCTATTTACTTTAAAATCTTATTAATAAGAAATCTTATCCTGAAAGATTCAAACATCATGGTCAGTTCTGACATTACTTCATTGTTTACTAATGTAATTTTTTACCCAATAACGACAACCTTTATAAAACACACAATACTGCAAATTGCCATCCTTTGTGCAACCAACACACAAGATCACAGCAAAATTATTCCCATCCTTTATATTCAAGATGAAAAGATAACCAAAGTTCTCTACAAACATAATCTCCATGCCACTTTCAAACCATATATTCAGCTAGCTACATTCATTCATGTTCCTAATGATCAGCTTCATCCTCATGTGCATCCTGGAGTGTATGAAGTTCCTACTGCCTGCAGCTTAGCCTAATTTAGGGACAGACTGGTAAATCTGTTAACATCCACCTTGAAGATAAAAACTACAATTGCAATGATCTGTATGGCAAGTCAGGACTGGCAGGCTGTGCTCTTAGTTATTCCACAGGGTGGAAGAAGACAATTGTGCTGCACAAAATTTGCTGTAGGGCTGAGAAACTATTTTTAGAACCAGCACCGGCTATGAAGCACTGCGTGACCTCAACAACTATGGGTGCATTAATTAGGAAAAGATCTAGGAAACAGTCACTCCTCTAAGACCTGACTTTCCCAAATTAACTTTGTTGTTATCAGGCCTATAAAGAAAATCTGTTAGAGTTCTTTGTGTTTACTACAACTGAAACTCCTCTGATGATGTTGGTTGCAAAACCAATGAAACAGTTGCAAGTTCGATAAATTAGTTATTTATTTATTCCTCTGGTGTCATTTATACTGTGAAGCACTGGTATAAATAACCACCAACACCTAAAAAGTCTACCTATACATATAAAAGATGGTAATGTCATCTACAAAGAATGCAGCACATAGGATAGGAGGAAGTTGTTGTTCTGTCATCAAGTTCACTTTGATTGAAGATAGCATGACTCTTAAGACTGACCTCTTTTTTTGTACTTCCTCTTGAAAAAAGGGTCAGGAGGGGGGGGGGGAGTGGATTCCCACCTGAACTAGAAAGATTCATTAAAAGAGAAATTTCCTGAAGAAAAGAGGAAGTTCCCCTCTAAGACTAAAGTTGTATAAGTCTCTCGATAAATCTGCAAGTTGTGTCATGTTTTTTTCCATATCAAAGAAAACTGATACCTTAATTTCCACTGATGAGACTTCAATAAAGGCTGAAACTGGTTTTGGTAGTGATCTCTTTCCATAACGTATAGCAATATACATCCAAAAGGGAATGGGCACTTTGCATTATGGGATAGTGAGGCACTGATGTGAAGTCAACTGCTTCTATATATATAGGTAGCACAGTCATAAAGAGAGACTTCATTGCTTAAGTTTAGATAAAGGATCAAAAGGATCTTGTACGTTAATTTATGATTTTGGAATATTTCTCAGTATAAAGGAAATACTGGATTTATAAGTTTGTACTTGCATATCTTTTGTTTGGTTTCCATAAAGAATACAGGCTTAGCACTGTCGGCATATCTCTGCCTAATAATGTTGGAACTGTTTCCATGAACTATAAACCTTTATATGAAAACAATGCTAACAGAAGACATCACAATAAAAGCTGCATCTGGGATATCCCAGATGCAGTTGATCGCAGATGATGCTGTACTAGACATACTATATATACTGTATGTCTACGATTCTTTTTTAAACATTTCTTACTTCAACAAGATCAGTGCATCCAAAAATATCAGTGCATAGATAAAAGAAAATGTGACAATGGCTAGAAAAATATTAAAACTCGCAAATGTTAGAAAGGGAAACAGCAGGGAATATATTTTAAAATTAGATTTCATGAGAGTCACATATAATTCTTATTTAAGTCAATGAATTAAGAATGATAATTATTATTCAAGGTTAACCAAAATACAGATCAAAATTAAATTAAAATCAAATGTAGCTTTTAGTTATTTTTATAGTACACTACCTGAACTAACTACAATAAATACTGAAGTGCATTCAACAAATTACCTGTTTAAGTTTTTTAAGTTCTTCTGCATTTGGTCCTGATCGAAATGCTATACTTGAAACTTTGTTCTGTAAAAAACATAGTTAATAAGTGACACAAAAACAAAACAAGTTATATTTTGTTTCTCTCACATTTTTAGATATTTTCATATTTATATACCATAGCCCCCCCCCCCATTATTTGTGAGTTTGCTATCTGCAGTCAACCCTGGTCCAAAAATATTAAATCGGAAATTCTACAAATAAACAATTTAAAGATTATTTATTAAACAATAAATAAACAAAATCAACAAATAAAGTTTCGTAAGTTGACCTGAGAGCTTAAGAGAATACAATCCTCGGCATCCCCAAGTTGCCTTAGCTTGCACTACTTGACTTAAGTAGCTCAGGCAACTGGGGGATGCTGAGGATTGTATTCTCTTAAGCTTTCAGGTCCACTTACGAAACTTTCACAGTTTCTACAAACATTTGACTTTGAAATAATGTTGGATCTGATATCTACTTTGCCTATGTAATTTTACATCGCCGAAATGAAGCTGTATGGCTCTTTCTTATAGCACTATATTTAAATTATAAGATGATTTATTCAAGATAAGATTCAAGGAAAGGAGGCAGCAGCTATAGTATTTAACACTAAATATGAAGATGAATAATCCAACCATGCTTAGTGAAAACTTGGCATGCTGATCCCAAGCCTGGATAAATGAAGGTTGAGCGCAGGGCTAGCAACGAAGTCTCAGAAAAAAAAAATTTTGTATGCAAACTGAAACCTTCCAAAATGTGATACCAGATGAAGAAAATAGAACACGAACTGCCATGAACATGAGGCACCTCTGTGAAAGCCCTTCTGGGGAAGCAGAGGTGTGGAGGAAAGTGACAGACACCTTACCGAAAGACAAGCTTAGACTGGGATGTTGGAATGTTAGAACCATGTTTGAAACTGGGAAGACATACCAAGTCTCGGGAGTTCTAGAAAAATACAGATTAGAAATAATGGGATTAAGTGAAACGAGATGGAGAGGAATTGGAAAAATCAAATTAAACTCTGGTCACTACTTAATCTACTCTGGGAACCAAAATACGAATGACCACACAAAGAGGAACCAATTTCTACAGCCCACAAATCTTCAACCTGTTCTCATAAGGTTCATTTCATAGTCCTGCTATTATCTTGGTCACTCATCTCTGGATCCACTCCACCTCCTCCCCATCAAGAAGAAACCCCGGCATCAATATCTGGGCACAGTAGTCTAGAAAGGGTCTTATCAAGGCTCGATTCAGAGAAACAATAACCTGTTTGTCTCTGCTCGTTAAAGTGTTTTTCAGCAACCAAGTGATTTGATGAGTTGATTTAGCCACTTTTGAGATGTATCCCCTAAACTTCAACTCCCAAATCCCTGGCCTCGTCAATCTCCTGGAGTACAGTTCTACCAATGTGATATACTGCTGCTAATCTTTTCACCCCAAAATGCAAAACCTTACATTTTTTTACATTAAGACATCCATTCTCCTTAGTCCAGTCCTCCAAACTATCCAAATCACCTTGCAAAATTTTGACATCCCGAGCATTCACTATTGCTCTACCCAACTTTGCATCATCTGCAAACAGATGCACAGTTCCTCTCAGATCCTCTCCTATATCGTTAATGAACAAATTAAACAGTAGTGGTCCAAGAATAGAACCCTACGGCACACCACTGTCACAGGCTGTCCTTTGGACTCTACTCCTGAATAAACCATTCCCTGATATCTCTCCATCAACCATCCTCCTATCCATCTCACCAACCCTATATCCATTCTCATATGCTGCAGTTTACTGATTAGAATTCCATGTGGTATCCTATCAAAGGCTTTAGCAAGGTCCAGTAGAATCACTGTAAACCAGTTCAGCCGTCACTGTGTTATAGAATGTGAGCAAGTTACTGAGGCATGATCTACCCTTCATAAAACCATGCTGTCCCCATACAGTATCCCATTTTCATCTATCCAATCTTTTATTTTCCTCTTGACTATTTTCTCCAAGATCTTGACAACAATTCCTGATATGCTGATCGGCCGGTAATTTTCAACAGCAGTCTTGGAACCTCCTTTATGCAGTGGAACTATTTCCCCCTCTTTCCACCCCCTTGGGACTAACCCAGACCCGAGACTCAAATTAAACAAAATGGTCAAAGGCACTGACAATTCTTTAGCCGCTTCTTGTACGACACGAGCTGATATACCAGCCAATCCTGCAGATGAACTGACATTGAGGTTTTGTAATAGACTATTCACCTCCACTTCATTCACCACAATTCCCGTATAAGCTGTTGGGTCTTCCATTACTGCAATGTCACCACCTGGATGATATACTCTTGCAAAGTGCTCACTCAGTAATTCTACTATATCAACTGATTCGGTTATCTCCCCACCATCGGCATTCTTTAAAACCAATCTGCCGTATACATTTTTTCTTTTACTTGCAACATATCGAAAAAAACTGTTTGGGATTCTCTTTAGCCTGCGTGGCTAATGTTCTTTCATAATCCGCTTTTGCTTTTCTTACCACACTTGTTACCCTTCTGGCTTGGGCTTTATACTATTCATTTGCCTGCAGGTCACCTTTCTCCTTAAATTCCCTCCACAGTTGTTTCTTTTTTTGCAGCTCAAGCTTAATGGTGTTATTCATCCATTTAATCCCTACTTGATTTATTATTCAGACTCTAGGTATACAGTCAGCCATTGCCTCCTGCAAACACTTCTTAACTGCCTCCTGTGCACTATCAACATCCAGCCCTTGAAGTTTTACATGCCATGGCACTGAACCAATCAAACTCCTAAGCTTGTCATACTTACCAGCCTGATAATTCCACATGTACCCTGTCTTAATTCTAAATTCCACACTCCTTGGCTACAGCTCATCAGCTATCTCGAAACCCTAATATATTCCATTACATGCTGTCTCAGGTAGTTATCCCTTAATAACTGCATAAAATCCAATTCCTTCCTCCCATGTGTCCTCTCCTCCTTCCAATCAATGTTACCATAGTTGAAATCTCCCATAATAATTTCCCTCCTTCGACTCATTTCTTCTATTTGCTTATGCATACTATCTCCACCATCTATTCCATCACCTGGTCTATAGCAGCACCTAATTGTATATTTTGTTCTGCTAGCCTCAATCTCACACCAAATGGCCTCAAATGTGCTCTTTTCTTGATCCTGCAATTCAACTTCTATTCTCCTTGGCTATAGCTCATCAACTATCATCAATAATACTCCTCCCCCATTTTATTCTCCTGAACACACTATACCCCTCACATTCAATCCCACTAGCTATATCATCTTCAGTCAGCCATGTTTCACCAATGCCAATAACCTGTGGTCTGGAAGTGCCAACTAAGGGCAAAAATTCTTCCTTCTTGTTCCCGATACTCCTAGCATTAGTATACATGAATTGCAGAAGCCCGTTAGTCCCATCCCCACCTTGATGCCATATACTAACTATCCCATTCTGATTTGTTTCCGTTCTTATTTAGCTTGGGCATATTATACTTATTAATACACTCAACTGCCTCCCTAAGGTCTCCATATCTACCCCCCCCTCCTTAATAAATCTAGTTTCCCTGATTCTGCACATCCACTTCACTCAACATTTTTTCAAGTCTCCTTACACTGAATCCATTCAAATGCAAACCATCCATCTTATATAGATCCTTTCGCCCATCAAACTCGCTCCACATGTCCAGAAATTCCACACACCACTCATCTTGCATAACCCGCGCATAAAGTCATTTGCAATTATGGCCCTCCTTCTAAACTCTTCACTGTCATACTGCGGCAACAGACTAACCATCCTAACTCTCTCACTCTTCTCTTTTGCTACCTCAAATAATTCCTCTTCAGATCCTCTATCATTTCCATTTTATCTCCTTTCAAATCATTTGTACCTGCCACCAATATCATTTCTTTCTCCCTTTGCTTTTGCTCCCTAATAGACTCACTTACGTCCTTAATGGTCACACCAGGTTGGTACGATTTTGTCAAACTCTCTACTATCACACCTCGTACTAATGAATCTCCATACAGCACTTGCTCCTTCATTTTGTTTACGTTCACAATCATACTCTAATTTTTCCTATCATACTTTTTTTTTATTGATTGGTACACTCGGTAGACATTTGTGCATACGCTCCAGCTGCTGCTTTGCCCTATGTATCGCTCTGCTCAACCGTGCGATCTTACTCACTGCATCTATCTCATCTTTTTTATTATCTGTTAAACCATTCATTTGCTCTATATTAATACCTTCATTCTCACTTTCAACACTGCCCTCACAGCTCTCTGGTACAACCTCACAATTTCTTATCATATCGCTATTTTCTGCATTCTGACATTCGACAAAAATATCACACTTACGACCTGAAACACACTTTAATTCCTCATTTTCCTTACATTTTCTGCACACATTCACTCCACCATCACCATCCAACCAGACACCTACTGCTCTCTGCAAAGCATACATCTCGTAGATAGTACACTGAATAATCTCCTTTATGTTACAATTTTTGCGCAAAGATGGCGAACCATTATTACTTGCCGCCATTATTTTCCTTCTTACCGCAGCCATGTGCATGCTTCTGTCATATCTTATCAAATTAATAATTGAAATAACACCAAAAACACACAAACAGACACATTAAGATACGAAAAGCAAACAAAACTATGTAATATTCAAGCAAAATTGTCAATGATAACTTAAAATAACACTTTTCTTATCAGGAGCTCTCAACAAACACTACACCAGAAATGTGTTGAGGAAAATGAAGAAAAATATGTTGAGGAGAGAAGATAAAATAATAGTAAAACAGGCTCTGGATTGGAATCTACAGGGTAAAAGAAGACAAGAAAGGCCAAGAGAAACTTGGAAAATAACAATACATTAAGAAATAACAAATATTAATAAAAACTGGAACCAAATAAAAGCAGAAGCAAAAAACAGAGTCCAGTGGAAAATGGTGGTGGAAGACCTATGCTCCCAGGTGGAGTGAAGAGGATTAAGTAAATATGAAGATGAATGAATATAATCTTTCTGCATATTTAGGATTTCATAGAGTTTGAAAAAGCTTTAATTCTCTATATCAGTCAGAAATAATAAACAGTTTAAAATAACAAGGCTAGCCCAACAAAGTATAGCAAATTATCCCAAACCCAAACAAATATGGTTGTATCAAGCTGCCTCTCATATGGGAAACTCTCATCAGCAGACAGTCAGCCCAACAGCCAAAAACACCGGACCAAAGCCAATAGGTGGCGTAATTATAGGAAGGAAGTAATTATAGAATATTTTTAGTCATTATCTAGTCTATGTTTTCAATTTCCTTAAGCTACACAATGCAGTAGCATTTCTGATTGCCTTATCTCTGCATCATCAACAAACAACTGAAGATCTCCTGTGGCCTTTCCCAATATCCTTAATATATAGATTAAATAACAATAGTCCAAGAGCTGATCTCTGGAGCACACCACTGGTCATGTGCCAATTTTTTCCCATAGCTAATTTACAAGCACACCAGGCTAAGCTGGTGTGCTTGTAAATTAGGAGCACTTTGTTTGAATGGAACTGGTGTTTTAATTTTACACAGTTGGGAATGACTTTGTTATCCCTACACTGTTTAAGGAAGGCTCCCCCATAGATGTTGCTATCTGTCATGCTGGAAACTTTTAGAACCTACCTTGTAGCTTTTTCCATACAAGCATAAATATGGAATACTTTGATAATAATAAAATGATATAGTCATTTTATCATCTGTATATTATTATATGTATAAAATTTATTTTATTTTGTTAATTAATTTCTATTTGTGTATAATTTTTTATTTATTATTTTTTTTTTCACCAGAGGTCAGGATAGGGTACACAATTAACAAAACATTTAGATTTATCTCATTTTTGTGTAGGTCATCTAGCTTGTGTCCTGTACACATGTATGTTTTCCTGATGATGACCTCAATACAGGTCAAAATATTGAATGTTATTTTCATAATTATAAGTAAAATAGTTACTCCAACACATGTTTTTGTCTGCATAAATTCTTCTCAATGAATGCTGGCCACTGTGTAACCTTAAAAGAAAAACGTTTCATGAGTCTTTGACTACCTGGAAATGAGCAAGTGAAAATTTATTATGCTTAAGAGCTTATGATTAGTGAAAAATGGCATTATTTTGTTCATTATCGGAAAATGAACAATATGTATGAGGACTTTATACTGTCTCTGAACTTATTGTTCATGTTGCTCTTTTTGTAATCTTTGATATAAATATTTTCATGTTTTGGAGTACCCTTGGATCAAAATATGTCTTTTCATTAAATTAAAAATTTAATGAAATGATCATATATGTAGGTGTTATGCCTACCTTAGCTGTACTTTTGGTAGTAACAATCTTAGAAATTTGGAGTGGAAATTGTAAATGGTGATGAATGAATATGATATTATTAATAGGTAGAATATTAAGATGAAGCTCAGATGAATTTTAAAATTTAAAAACTGAGATACGAATAAAAGAGTTTAAAGCATAAAAATAATAAGATACTATGATGTGGATGGGAATAAATCTGAAATGAATGGTGTGATATTAATAGTAAATATACTATAAAACCTATAAAATTAAGAGATTAAAATCTAGAAATTAAAAACTGCAAAGGATGAGAAAACACCAATGCAAAGGCCTCGAAGGTAAAAACATAAAACTATACAATGAAAGATGAAATTGATTTATGGGGTGAAGTAAGGCCACTTTGGGAAAACTATCATTAGAATAAAAGAACAAAATTAAATAGTACACATTATGTAGGCTGTGTCAATGCTATAAAGGTATTTTGATTGGTTGAAGATTTTTTGTTGTTGTTGGGAAGTTGCCAAATCTCAGATATAATGTAGGGGTAGTGGACAATATGTTGTTATAAAAAGAAAGATCTTGGAAGAGTTCTTAAATATTGATCATTTTTTAAATTCTTGGCTTCATCTTTAAATTATATATGGATTTAAATACAAAAACATATTTCTTTACTTTACTGAATATATGAAATAAAAGCAATTTCTTTCCATAAGTCTATTCTAGAAAAAAAAAAAATAAATGAGCTTTTAAAAATCTTAACACTCTTTACACATACAAAAAGATATATATTAGAAAATAATTACCCCTAAATCCCTGCAGTTATCAATATGAACATATACCATCCTTGGTCTAATCTTAGCACCACACGTTAAGGTAAGGACTTTAATTTTATTCCTATCCTCATCTCCACTTTCCCAGAAAGTCTCAGTGCTGTTATCTGTAAGGCTATTCACCATTGCTTGACGACTAGATGCCTTGATATCTACCAGAGGTGTTGCATCCTTGAGTGCTTCTACATTTGCAGTTACCTGTAGTTTTGAAATAATTTGAAACTTCCCAAAATCAAAAAATATCTTTTGTTATATTTCAACATTAAATAAGCAAATTATTTATTACGGAGATCCAAAAATATTAATAATAACATTTGAATTAATAATTATCAAAATTCTATAAAATGCACAAACATTATATTTCTGGTTATAAAACTCCATTCAAGTTAAGATTAAAGTGGTATAAAGCTATAACTAGTCTCCAGTATAGGCATATCTAATCCCTGTTCATCCACATTACTAATGTACAGTAATTTCTGACCTTGTGGCAAAAGAGAATGACAAAGAAAATTTTATATTCCCTTCCCCTCTAGCACTGAAGAAGGAAAAACAATTCATATCCTAAGTAGTATGCAAAAAATGGATTTCCAATTTTTCTCTTTTTCTAATTTTCCTCCAACATTTAAATACAAGAGGCTTCTCAAGTTTGCAAAAATTAATGTAAACATTCCTAAATTAAACTGAAATGATCTACAATGCTGAGGTATTCAGTGATCGATAAGTGTGTTTCATCCTGATCAGGATGAAATGAGAAACTTAAGTGTAGAGGACATAGTAGGGGGATGGCTTAATTGTGAGTGAGCAGGAGGTATTTGAGGAAATAATAAAGTTGATGTCAACAAAGTGATAGGATTTGATCACCACACATCTTAAGGGAATGTTCCAGGGAATTGGCAGTAGCATTGGCATACCTGTTTAATAAGAGTCTTGCGACAACACAGGTTCCAAGGGAGTGGAAGGAGGGTAAAACTGTTCGACTACATAAAGGCAGTGATAAGGCTGTGACTTCAAATTATAGGCCCATCTGTATATCTGGAATTGTGGTGAAGGTACTGGAGAGATTGGTGAGAAGTAGGATATGGAAATAGGTTGACAAACAGCATTATTCTCTGTGGTTATCAGCATGGGTTTGTTAAAGGAAGATCATGTTTCACTAACTTACTTATGTGCTATAACAGGGTGACAAATACATTGGACATGAATATACAGTGGTGTACCCAAAAGAGGAAGGTCACTAGTGGTGTACCACAGGGGTCAGTTTTGGAACCATTGTTGTTCAATTTGTATGTTAATGATTTGGGATAGGTTTAACTAGAGATAAGCAGCAGTTTACAGATGATGCAAAACTGGGGAAAGCAATGCAGTCAAGCTGATGTTATGGCCTTACAAGAGGACTCGAATAGATTGCATGAATGGGCAGGTAAGTGGAACTATCAGTTCAGTGTTGCAAAGCATAAGATTTGAGATTTGGTAAGCAATGATGGGATGTGAAGTATACACTTGATAATATGAAATTATTGTGATGAAGTAGAGGAGATGAGAGATCTAGGAGTGAAATTCAGGGGCCACATTACACGGGTAGTGAAGACATCACATTGGATAATGGCAATGATGCAGAGGACCCTGACATGCAGAAATAGAGATATTATGATGCCATTATATAAGGCCATGATTATGCCTCATATGGATTATTGTGCACAGATTTGGTAGCCAGGTTTTCATGGTGATGAGGATATGTTGGAAATGGTCCAGAGAAGATTCACAAAGGTGGTCAGTGGTCTTTGGAATGTGGAGTACGAAGACAGATTGAGAGAATGCAAGATGCAAAGCCTCGTGAATTGGAGGAATTGGGCGGATATGATTGAGACATATGAGCTAATCATGGGTTGTTATCAGGTTGATATGGAAGAGATTTTTCATAGAATGGGAGAGGGGTAGAACAAGAGGCTAATGCAGGAAACTGTATAAGGAGGGTGTGAGCAGAAGAGTTAGGAGGGGTTCTTTGCATGGAAAGTGGTTAATGAGTGGAATGTATTGCCTGAGTGTGTTGTGAATGTACACACATTGAATCAGTTTAAAGCACAGTTGGCTAAACACTGTGTGCAATACTGTGTATCTTGCACGATGAGTTTCTAACTCCATGGAAGTTAGATGTTAATGATAATGATGATGATCTAATCAGCTCATTGACACTGCTAATCAGGTTATATTAAAGGTTCAATTTGATTAGGCCATACTCTCTATTGTTTGTATAGTATTATGTATACATCTTGCAGTTTGTGGTAGAAATCAATCCATTATAATAAGAGTTCACAAGGTTTAGAAAAATGTTATAAATGCTAATGAAATGTATGGAAAAGTAAATTTTGTCCCAGAATTAAACTACACAGTCATTTCATATTATCATTTATAGTGCTATAATTAAAGATATATTACATTCACTCTCTATGGCAAATACTATCATAACAAACTCATTCAGTAGATAAAACTACCAAAAAAAGTTGCAACTGAAGTCTTGTAGGCACAATACTATGCTAGGAAATGCCATCAAACTGCTAATAAAACTATTCCTGCCATCCCTAGGAGTTCTATATAATGAGAATGGATTTTATCTTCCTACAAATTTACAATCACTTAATAAAAGAAAGCTGTTTATACAACTTTAATATCTATAAGTATTCACACTTCAAATGTGTTAGGGAGAACATGGTTTATAGTTGAATAAAGTAAAAATTAAGTTATTATATATTATAAACAACTTACCACTATCTTAAACAAGTAGTTTTTTTGTGTATTCTAACACTTCTAACATGATCTTAAGCAATAAAAGAAATTGTTTAGCCAAACATGTCGCATTAAGAAAGAATGGAAAAACCAATCCATTACAGAGTTCAAGATGCTGAAAGCAACTTGAACTCTCAACGATCCTAACACATCTGAAGATGTACTGGATATTTTTCCAAAGGAGGAGATGGACAATGGTTGCCCATACTTCCCAAAAACCAGACAAGTCTACAAAACATAAACAATACGTAAATTTTTACAATGGTACTGTCATGGGTTTCAGCAGAATATTGATGATATCAACTATCTGCTATAGAAACACAAACCTTTTTGTTTCTCTGCAGGAAGCTTATTTAAAACCTAGCAAGAATCTTACAAGCAAGGTGCAAAAGGAATATCCATACATGGGATGAGAATTAACAATCTGAGATTTGCAGATGACATTGTTATTATGGAAGAAGACGAAAGAGAAACTGTTAAATGAGGAAGGAAAGAGATTTGGACTTGTTATGAACTTGGAAAAAACAGAGACAATGGTATTTGGTGAGAAGAACATGAAACAAAAGATACAATTGGATGGAATTGATATAGAAAATGTAGAACAATTCATATATTTGGGAAGTAAAATGACATGATTTGGACTGTAAAAAAGAAATAAAGATCGGGATTGCAAAGGGAAGAACAAATCTGAAGGTCATGGATAACATCTGGAAAAGTAAGCGATCAGCCTGCAAACAAAACTAAAAGTGCTGGAAACATGCTTCTTTAGCGGTGTACTGTATGGATCAGAAACATGGGTAATAAATAAGGAATCAAGAAAAAGAATTTTGGCATTTGAAAGAACTTGATACAGGAAGATTCTAAGAATAGGATAGGATAGATATATAAAATCACAAATGAAGAGCTCTATTGGAAGATACAACCAAAGGAGAATCTAATGCAGAAGATTATAAAATGGAAGCTGCAATAATTAGGACACATCTGCAGAATGAGAGAATGAGTGAGGACCGGAAGATAAAGACATTCATTCTATAAGATTGATCCAGAAGATATTTTTGAAATTATGACTGGTGGTGGGAGGACTAGGGGCCATGCATGGAAGCTGGGCGAGAGCGTGGTTGACAAGGGTGTTAGAGCTAGGTTTTTTACTTGGAGAGTGCTACGACCGTGAATGAGTTCAAGGCAAGGTATGATAGATTCTGTGTCAATGTCGAATAGTTGTTCTTGACATGATGTTAGGGCCACCCTCGATGAGTCTGTCGACTCCTTGGAGTTGCCCGGAACAATAATAACAATCATAATAATAATGTTTGGTATTATGGATGGTGTAAACAGAAGAGGTAGACAATGGAGAATGGATAGATGACATAAAGGACTGGTGTGGAATGGATGTACAGAAAAAACTGCGACACTGTGCACTGGACAAAGAAAGGTGGAAGAAGATAGTGGAGGCATCGGACACAATGGGCAGTGAGCCCATGGTTCATAATGATGATGATGAAGGATCTTACCATCAGGAATATCACTCTTGTACTCAAGGACAGAACTGGAGATGGCCCTGCACATGATGAAGAAGATATTCTCATTGGCAGTCATACTCCTTTCCATCATGTTCAGCTTAATACTGCTCTGGAAGCAGTAGCAATTCACCTATCTGTGTGGTTTCTAATCAAAATATGCTCAATGTATTTACCGCCAGGTTCTGAATTATATGAAACAGAACTCGATAATTTTATAAGATAAATGCCTCAACCCACACTCCTAATGGGCGACTTTAATGGACATAACACTCTGCAGGCAGTGCCAACACAAATAGACAAGGTCGTACCATTGAGTGAATGCTCGACAACCTTGACCTCACCCTTATTAATAATGGTATAAATACCTTCTTCCATATGCCTATCCATTCTTATTCAGCAATTGATCTTACAATATGCTCCTCAGCATTTTTCAACTCCTTACATGGAATGTTGATGAAAACATATATAGAAGTGATCAGTGACGGCTCATACATAAGCACTGTGACACTGCAGCACCCCCAAGGAAAAAATGAAAAAATTAAATTTTGTCTGTGTTTATAAATAATAACAATGCTTACAACATTATATAAATGCAATACAACATTAAAGGTTACAGTTTATGTTTTGACATTGATTAAATAGTTAATAATTGGAATTATTCGATTAATGCTTTAGATTACGAAACAAATGCACCGAGATATAACACCGATATTCGTTTGCGCTTGTCATTGCACATTACGTCATTAGATACTGCCTCTTGGGCAGTGTATCATAAACTTGCGCGCATTATTTCTGTGAGATATGAAACGTTTATTATTGGTGCATGTTTGTGGTGAACTATGTTTTGTAAATCTTATTTTGTTTTGTTAAAATAACATATAATTATTTATTTATTATAGATACAAGGCTGAATTATGACAAGTGTGACTGTTGAAAATATGAAAAGAATTATATTTTTTCAATTATCGTTACACAAAACAAATGCACTGCGATCTAACGCCGATATTCGTTTGCACTTCAAGCTATATTTTTTGGCTCTCCAAGCAAAAAATTTAGTCCTCACACCCCTACTAACCACACGTTTATTCAACTTCCAGGGATGACCCCCTTGTTCTGGTCCTTCTAGTCAAGTGCTGAAACATTTCCCCCTACATCTATCCTATTAAACCCTTTAAACTATTTAAATGTTTCTATCATATTCCCTCTTTTTCTGCTATCAACCAATTTCTGCAATCCACACACCCTCAATCTATCCTCATAGGGTACATTCCACAGGCCAATCACCATATTGATCACTTGCCTCTGAATCCTCTCCACTACTTCCTCATCCCCAAGAAACCCAGGAAACCAGACTTGAGCACATTAATCCAGATGTAGGTGTATCAAGGACTTATAGAGGAATAACAACAACTTCCTTATCTCTACTTGTTAATGTGTTCTTCAATAGCCAAGTAATCTTATGGGCTACCTTAGCAACCTTAGCAAAATGTCCTGTAAACTAACTCTCTGTGTACCATCACCCCTAAATCTCTAGCTTCATCTATTTCCTGGAGTACAGTGTGTGGCTTGTAATCTATTTATTCCAAAACGCATAACTTAATAATTCTTCATATTAAACTGAGACCCATTATCTTTTTCCCACAAACAAACAAACAGCCTATTTAAATCATCCTGCAAGCTCTCCACATCACCATTGGAATAACTTGGTCTGTTACACAAATTAGAACAAATGGGGATGGATATGACATTGGTTAAATGAAAAAGGCATTTGGGATAACTTGGTCACCTCATACTCATTCCCCTCATGCAAACTCACTTGCTTCTACCCTAATTGCTTAAATTTTCCTGAAATTGAGTTTCAGCATGCTTGGTGAACTAATCAACTCCCTTAACTAAGTAAAGATACCAAACACTGTACAAATCTTTTGTATTATTCATTAATTTATCTCCTTGTAATCATTTATTTATTTACCTATCAACACCCTGTGTACTGCTGTAATAACCTGAGTGCTGGCAAAGTATGACCTTTGCTGTCCATGTGCCATAAAAATCTATAATCAACTTCAACCTCATTAACCAAACATATACACGTGAATGTGTAAATACGCACAACGTAATGAACAGTGCAATGTACAATTAGAAATATTTTAAAATAACATCATTCTCTTCTATAATTACATAATTGTTGTCACCTTTGCTAGTCCTTACTATTTTGTGAATTAGTTTATAAGTACACCTGAAGAAATTCTGTGCAATTAGGATGAAATGTCGTGTTGTTAATTAAAATAAATGTTATCATCTTATTCTGCTGGCCTGTCTTATAAACTCTTAGTTGTGTGTGTGTGTGTGTGTGTGTGTGTGTGTGAATATATACATCATTTAATCCTAAAAAACATGTACTTCAACCAAGTAAATCAGTCGTCTAACATCTCTAGTCCTTATGACGAGGCAACTTACCGAAATATCAGAGATTTCCAAAGGACCCTAAAGAGAATTGCCCTGAATATCAAGAGGTTAGTGTTTTTAAAACATTGCAGATTCCATGCCCTCTTCCCAAGTTTTTATCTCTTTCAAAGAAACTATCAAAATGGAACATGCTAGTAGAATTTATCATAGAGCGAAGTTGGATCTTCTCGCCGAGAAAATCTTTGACACTAAACGTACTTTGGCTTTTTTATTTGCTAAAAAAACTGCATTATCTAATAACACTGAACATTCTCTAGATATGGACACATGGAACCATCTTAAAGAGCTGAGTAAATCTCAAGCTTCCAGAGTTCAGAATGAGAACAAACTGAAACTAAAAAAAAAAAAAATTAGAATCTCTTAAACAAAAACAAGAAAACTCATTAACTTCTAAATTACACCTCCACCCGGATAAAGTTGTTACCAACAAATCTAGTCATAATCTTTCAACTGCCGAGAAAAATGTTCTCACCAAAGGTATCAACTTTGTTTTATCTCCAAGATCAATCCCAAAAGAATTATTACTTACAAGGATTAAAAAAGCTGCTTCCCTCCTTCCCACCCAAGAAGCAAGCCTACTCTGTATGGAATCCATTTTCATTATTAACAACACCAAACCTCCAAACGACAACATCTCTTCACTAGAACGACAGGCGATTAAGAAACTACAAAATAACAAAGACATCATTATTCTTCTGGTGGATAAAGGCAATGCTATGGTTGTGCTCAACTCTGAAGATTATCACAACAAGATACTAGACTTGATACAAACTGGCACTCGGATCCTAGAAAGAGAGTCTACCCGTGAATTTCACAATCGTACAAACAACCTTCTGAGAACAGCAACAGAATTCCCTATGAACATTCATCTATCTCTTCGTTCTCTACATCTGTTAATTCCCCCAATTATACGGATTACCTAAAATTCATAAAGAAAACATTCCTCTATGACCAATTGTGGAAGGCATTGATTCTCCAACCTATAAGCTTTCCAAATTTCTGGCTAAATCTCTAAAATGTTTCTCCGGTAAGTCATCATCTTTTATTAAAAACTCCGTGGATTTTGTCTCTAGCCTTAAAGATATTACTATTAAGGAAGAAAAAATCATAGCCAGTTTCGAAAGTCTCGTTATTTACCAATGTTCCTACTGAAGAAGTTCTCATTACTAAAAAATAAATTATCATGGCCTTATTAACTCACTTTTTCATTCGGGATATTTCAAGTATGGAGATACTATCTACAAACAAAATTCTGGATTAGCTATGGGAAACCCATTGTCACCAATACTTGCTAATATCTACCTTGAAGATTTTGAAGAGAAAGCTATCTCCTCCTTCCCTTTAAAACCTAGAAAAATTTGGAAAAGATACATAGATGATATTTTTATTTTTAGTTTGGGGCCATGGCCACAAGTCTCTTCAGTACTTCCTAGACCATCTGAATAATCAACATTCTAACATAAAATTTACAGCTGAGTTGGAAGTTAATAGTTCTCTTCCTTTTTTGGATGTTAAACTGACCCATTCAGCTGAGAAATTGAAAATTTCAATTTGCAGAAAACCTACCCACACAAACAGATATCTCCATGCTCAATCTCACCATTATCCCCCACAAAAGTTTGGAATCATTTCTACACTTGGACCCTTCCTACCCTACACTTGGCTTGCTCCCTTCTTTATGACGAAGAAGAAGAACTTAACAAAGAACTCAATTTCCTCGGAACTACCTCTGGACTGAATGGCTATTCCCAGAAAACAATTGACAAATTCCTGTTTAATCCTTGTCATACTGCAAGTGTTAAAGGTAACGTTTCTCTATCCTACATCAGATCTGTCTCACCCAAACTGGCCAAGGTTCTTAGGAGATACAACATATGGACCTTATTCACACCTCTATCGAAACTCCGCTCCTTACTGAGCCAACCTAAAACTAGACATAACATTAAATATCCCAGCGTCTACCAGATTTGGTTCAACTGTGGTAAACCATACTTTGGTCAGATTAGAGAAATCCATTGAGTTACGGATTGAAGAACACCAGAGAAACATAAGTTACGAGAGAACATGAGTCAGTGCTCTGTCTAGCCATGTTTTGTTTTCCGTGAATTCCAATGAAGAGAACCGCACCCATTCGATACTATGGGACAAGTATAATAATATTTTCCATTGTTATGATGAACTAGAAAGGAAGATAACAGAATCTAACGAAATCATCCTCAATCAAATACATCTCAACAGCAACCTGAGTTACAATCTATCAGACTGTCATTGTGCTGCTATCCAATATTGGCGTATATGAGAATTGGAGCACACGCATACACACAACAATGAAGTCAGAGAGAGAATGTTTTTAAATACACAAACATCAATGCATTAATGTTGAAATATGTATGCTAACTTTTTTGTGCTGTTTAGAGTTAATTTCTTTATGGTTTTTGTTGGTTATTTCTCTTATATTTTTTGCACCTGAAGAAGTTTGTAAAAGACAAAACTAGTCGTGCCATTAAAATTTTTATTTCTCATCTCAGTTTTCTAGTCATTTAATCCTAAAAAAACACACACATTACACCTAAACCTCTTTTTATGCGATAGATACATTCCTAAAAATTACACATAAATAGAATTCGCGTAAAAAGAACTACTGACTCCATAGAAAAAGTGAAGATTGGTTCCAAACCTGAAATATAAGCAAAATATTGAAAAAACAAACAAACATTGAATTCATTAGGGTCATAAGATTTTTATTTACATTTCATGGAGAACACACATACACATAATGAATTTTAATAACTTTAAAAAAAAACATATTCATTTCAGTTGTTTGCTAAGGATTCTATAAAAAAATTATGTTATTCGCTATCAGTTTTTGATAATAAATGCGAAAGCTTTCGTTTTCGTGAGACTGTAATATCACTAGAACTACTAGATATGGTATTATTGTCATTGACTTCTGCCTCAACTTGTGGAATTCTTCTTGTCATGTCTTGAACAAAAGTAACACTAGTTGTTTCAGTAGTTTTAGGCATGAACTCAGTTATTAATCGCTGTGTTGATGCTTTAGATAAGTCGTGATATAATTCTCTGTATGAAGACATTAACAATTTAAGCTCACGTGAAAACTTCCCAGCATGTTCTTCATTTGGATCATGTCGGGCAAAATAATTGCAATTCCTAGCCAGTTTAAGACCTTCTTTAATAATATCAGCAACAAAAGTAGGATTATCTTGATCATTATCATTAACTTCTTCGCTTTCAGGAGTCTCAGAAACAATCTCCACTATTTCGTCTTCGCTAAAAGGCTTATGAATTAACAATTCTTTGATATCTGGCGACGTAAGATCATCGAATCCTTCTCCGCCAATTTCACATGTAAAACTTATTATATTGGGGAATTCTGCAGTATGATTGAAGGGAACAGGAGCATTCTCTTTAACACATGCGGACAAAATAATTTTCCAGCATGCATTCATAGTTTCTGGTCTCAATTCAGATAACGATAATCGAACCTGATCAATACAATCCATAATTGAAAATTTTTTCCACACATCCATAACCGACAGTGTTTCATCATCATTTAGCTTGTTCAAAATGTATTGAAATGTTTGTCTGACATAATATGTTTTAAAAGTCGCAATTATACCCTGATCTAGAGGTTGTGGCAATGATGTGGTATTGGGCAGCAGAAAAAAAAAATTGCACATTTGGGTGTTCTATTGCAGGATGACCGGGTACATTATCAAGAATCAAAAGCACTTTAAATTCAAGACCCTTGTCATTCAAATAGCGCCTAACTTCTGGCACAAAATGTTTGTGGAACCACTCAGGGAAAATATTAATGGTCATCCAAGCTTTTTTTGTTGGTCATCCAATGAATTGGCAATTTTTGAAAATCTACGCCTTTCATTGGCCGTGGTCTTAATGATCGATTTATGAGCAGTGGTTTTAACATCCGATCTCCTAAAGCGTTTGAACAAAATAGGAGTGTTATGCGATCCTTTGCTGCTTTGAACCCACCAACAGTTTTTGCATTTTTGATATGTAAGTTCTGTTTGGCATTTTTTTCCAGAAAAGGCTGGTTTCATCCATATTCCAAACTTGTTCACGAGTGTAACCTCCATCTTCAATTATTTCAGCAAGTTTTTGTGGAAATGCTTTAGCAGCTGTTTCATCAGCAGAAGCCATTTCACCTTTAATTTTTATATTATGAAGAGCATATCTTTTAATAAACTTAGCCAGCCAAACATTGCTTGCATGAAATTCATATTTTTTCCTTGATTGAGATGAAGTATCTGGCTGCAGTTTTTTAATCTGTTCATAAAATCTCAATGCTGATTGCTTGATGGAATTTCAGTCAACTGGAAACTGTACATTATCTTCTATCCACATCAATAAAGCTTTTTCGGCCTTTTCTAGAACAACATCTCTTGTGTATGATGATAATTTTGTACTCGATTTTGTACCAGAACATACCGCTTTTCTAATAGCCTCTTCATTTTTCTTTATAGATTTGACAGTTGATTCACAGACTCCAAAATGCTTACCCACAGCCGTCGCACCTTCCCCAGTTTGAAGATGATCTAAAATTGAATTTTTATATCCAAGGAAACGACTTTCCTTTTTTTGGGGGAGGGGGGGGTATCGGCAACATCCATTTATTATTTCTTGGCAAAATTATTAATTTTATAACATGATTTTTATTTTGATTTCACTTAAAAAATGCAATGCAAAAAATTCGGTAACTGTGTTGTCTACTCAAAACAAATTCAAACTGCTAAGAACTGCTTTTTTATGCACAGTCAGTTATGTAATTTGGGAAATTCCCAATAAATGAAATTCGTAAGAATTTAGAATTTTCTTAATTGAAACGAGAATGAAAAAAAAAAAAAAAAAAAAAAAAAAAAAAAAAAAAAAAAAAACTCAGAATTTTCTAGAATTTAGAATTTTCTTAATTGAAACGAGAATGCTTTTCTACAAAATTCTCAGAATTTTCTTCAATTAAAGATTTTTTCCTAACTTAGACTTAAGGTTGGTTGCGTAAAAGTGAATAAAAATCGCGTAAAAAAAATTCACATAAAAAGAGGTTTAGGTGTATATATATATAATATATATATATTTTATTTCTGTATACCCTAATGAGGATGTTAAAGTACTGATGAAACTAACTAGATGCCTTATTTGATTTTATTTAGCAACCTTAAACATGACACCACTTTGTGTGTCACTACATGATGATAATGAAGTTCATATTTTTGGTTGAGGCAACTAAGGTTATGAGGTTCTACAGCTAAAGGTTAGCATTCTGCATGTATTGTTCTGACCAGCTTTCCTGTTTTGTGAGTTGGAAAACAGTTTCTGGGAGAAGAAAACCTATTACTTTAGTATGAGATTGCCTAATTCAAAAATCCTTATAAAGGTTTGAAAAACATTTATAAGGATTTTTCATCTTGAGTTTGAATCCTTAAAAATGTGTCAGATTCGAACCTAGGTATTTCTAACCAAAGGCATTGCTGATACTGACTGAGCCATGGGAGCCCCCCCCCCCCCTCCCATGGCTCAGTCAGTATCCCATTGCACATTGATCATCATGTAGTGATGACCAATGTGCAATATTATATAACTGATATGTGAATAAATGCATTCTGATCCTGCACAGGATTAATGACCAAAGCCGCTAAGGCTACAACAAGGCCAGTGTATTCTATCAGTTAATCTCATATGTGATTAATGTGATAAAGTAAATGCTTGTTTACCATAAACAAAAGTTTACAGAGAGAAAAAATCATGCACCTCCATATGCTCTTATTACCCACTATCACTCACCACAGAGCATTTTGAAAAACATTATTGAACACTTACACCTCTAAATCAAAAATGTGGCAGTGTGTTTGCAGTCTGCTTCACCATCACTATAGATTTCTGGTGTCCACTCAGTTAGCCGAGTGGCTATGTGCTTCGTAACCATATGCCTAGGAAAGGAGTGTCCTAGGTTCGATTCTTGTCGCTGATGTGAGAAGCTTAAGGATCTTTCTCAGACATAGCCAAGTTAGCCGGTCTTGGGCATGGACTGCAGAATTTTTCTCCTCAGTTTAACTGGGGTTTTTCCTCCCGCAAGCAGGCAAACTGGCCCCATGAACACACGCGGATTACAGTCAGGAATACTTAAGACCCAGCCATGGGCCTGATTTGTCAGCTATGCTGGTCCCGAGCAAAGATAAAATTTGGGGAGATTGAGATGGTGCCATACTTCTCTGTAAAAGGGGCCTCATGGCCATTATATAATCATATGAATAAATAAAATAAATAGATTTCTGGTAGTGTACTATGTGCTAAAGTCCAAGATTTAAAATGAAAGTGCTTAAAAATACAGACCTGAAGGCAGCAATAATCAAAGAAGCAAAAATATTCTCAATAAAATGCATTCAATGTATTTCTTGTTGTGTCTATGATCACAAGTATGGAATCTGTTTTGGATACTGGTAGTGCACATACTACCATTATCCAAATGATATTCCTGAACAGACTGATTTAGAAGGACCATCCATTTTACTCTGTGAAGTTGAAAATGCCATCAGAAAACTAAACCCACATAAAGCTGCAGGAATAGATAACATCTTGGCAGAATGGTTGAGGGCTCTCGATGAAGAAGGAATGAAATTTCTAAAAAATTATGCAATAAAATATACGAGACTGGATTTCTACCCGAAGATATTAATCACTCAATTTTCGTTCTAATCCCCCCCCCCCCAAAAAGCTACAAGATGTGAAGAGTTCAGGACAATCAGCCTCATCAGTCAAGTATCAAAAGTCCTCCTATATGTTATTCTTGAAAGAAATAAAAGAAAAATAAACACAGAAATAAATGATACACAAAGTGGCTTCAAGGAAAATGTAGGTACAAGAGAAGGTATTTTCAATGTCAGAACCATTATAGAAAGATATCTAGAAAAACAAAAAGATGTGTACCTCTGCTTCATAGATTACAAAAAGGCATTCGACAATGTCCAACTTGAACAATTAATGGAAATCCTTTCAAAAATAGGCATGGATGGAAAAGACTTTAGGCTATTAACTAATCTTTACTGGGAACAGACTGCATCTTTGAGAATAAACAGAGAGACCACAGAAGAATTCCCAGTTCAGAAAGGTGTGAGCCAAGGCTGTGCCTTTTCTCCGATTCTCTTTAACCTGTACACAGAAGAAATATTTAATAAAATTAGTAACCTCAAAAGAATCACTGTAGGGGTCAGAAATATTAATAACCTAAGATATGCAGATGACACGGTTCTTCTAGTTGAAAACAAATATGAACTCAAAACTCTTATAGATGAAACCCTCAAGTACAGCAAACAGTATAACCTCAGTTTCAACTTTAAAAAGACAAAAATCATGATAATTTCAAGAGAAAAGGAAATACCAAAAATATGCATTAATATAAAAGGAAATAAATTAGAACAGGTGCAAACATACATATACCTCGGACACTTGATCACAGAGAATGGCAGGACAGAAAATGAAATTAGAAAAAAGGATTGAAATTGCAAGGTCAACTTTCAACAGTATGAAAAATCTACTAACATCTAGAGAATTAAATCTGAAAACAAGACTAAGGATCTCCAAATGCTACATATGGTCTACATTATTATATGGAGTAGAGACGTGGACACTCTCCCATCTGAGTATGAAAAAATTGGAGGCCTTTGAAATATGGATGCTGCGAAGAATTATGAGGATATCATGGAAAGACAAAAAGAAAAATATTTTGGACATATTTTGGAATATGTCCAAAATAACTAACTTTTCAGCTATTTTGGACATATTCTGAGACATAACTGCCTACAAAGGACACTTCTCGAAGGAACTGTTGAGGGAAAGAGAAAGAGAGGAAGACAAAGCCTGGAGTGGATGAAAAATATAGAGGACTGGACCTATCTCTCATATGAGGAATGCAGCAGAGAGGCGCAGAATAGGACATGGTGGAGACACATGGTAGTCAATCTCCTGGAGGGAGAAGACACCTGACAGGGCAGGACAGGAGTGCATACACACATTAAAAACAAGTTACTTTTATCTACTGAATCAGTAAATGTTTTGGACCAAAATCTGTCAGAATGTAAAAAGCAGTGTATTAATATCCTCTGCATGCTTGCACACTATTAGAATTATTAAATAGCTATACAGATAAAAATAATACATTTCAACAGATATTTGAAATCATATATTTAAAACAATACAAAAAAAAAAAATTAAGTGCTGATAAAAAAAAAATAAAAGTAAAGTGTAAAGTCTGAAGTGCCTGAGAAAAATTCTGGAACATACCTGTCCACAGTCGGAAGATGCAACTGTTGCTACACCTTCATCTCCTTCTTCTTCTGAACGAGAGAGTATTTTGCTAATGTTTGAAAACACATGGCTCCTATGCAAAAATGCATGATCTGAAGGGTGAAATTTTAGGCACCAACACCTCATAGCCATCTGCTGAAGTGCTGAATTCATAGGTAGTAACATCATGATATCTGATATTGTCTGCAATAAAGCATGAAATGTCTGTGGTAAAGGATGAGCAGCTTCCCCTGCAATTGTGATGTCTGATAGAGGATGTTCACAAACACCTAAATCACGATCCTAGGAAATGAAACACAGAAGTTTAGAAAAATTACATACTGACAGATATTAAAAAACTTGCACCAAATACTTATAATGTATGAAAAATATTATTATTATTATTATGTGACACCTCCAGGGAGTTCAAAGACTCATCAAGGGAGTGCACCTACTCTACAACTCTATCTTCACCAACTACACCAATGCCATCTACCGTCCACCAACACTAGTATTTCCACAGATGATCACAAACATCCATGCCTATGGAAAGATTCAAACCTGCAGCCTTTTAGCTGGACAGTGAAAAAGCTAACCAGGTCAGCAAAAAAAAAAAAAAAAAAAAAAAAACCTCTGGCTTCGTCCTGCCCAGGCATAGTTCACCATCTTTCAGGTCCCAATGTGTATGCTCTCACTCCACCCCACTGACAATGTGGGCAGGACGGGACATTGGTGCTCAAGTGCCATGGTTGTGACACGAGATCCCAATGAAGTCGATTTGAATGTTGACCTTCACTTTCATTGCGCCTTTGGGCTTATTCAAGATCCAATGACTCGTGCACACAAAATAGTCAATAGTAGCTTTCATAATCAGAAGAACGCATAGATATCCAAGCATCATATACCAATTTGCAGAAATTTTGAGGTGCTAAATCAAAAGCAAGCAGCAATAAAGAAAATCAAATTGACTTTCTGAAATATATCTGCTTATTTCAGTATTATATGTATATTTTAAAAAGAAATTCAATAATTACTATGTTATTTACAGACTGAGTTTATTCTGAAATGAAATTATGAAATTAAGAACATCAGGGTTCCTATCAGCTGTGATAGCTCCCTACCTAAAGACAGCTGGGCAGGTTAATGAAGCCCCCTCCTCCCTTTATATGTAATGCTTAAATAGATTTAGTATTTAGATTACTCTGAAATTCAATTCTGGTTTACTTATTTTTTCATTTTTTTCCCTCCATAAACAGAACCAAATCAATAAAATTTTTGTCTGGTTTCTGGGAGGCTGAGGACTTGCCCTTATCAGGTTTATATTTCTCATTAGATTTTGGGAAGTATGGACGACCACCATCCAATCTGTTCCTGTGGAAAAATATCCAATGCATCATTGGATGTGTCAGGCACTGGGCAAGTTTAAGTTGATTTCTGTAAATACTGAATGTGGAAAGTCTGGTAGTTTGTCTTTAAGTGATAACCTTGCCATATTTTTTTTTTTTTCATAAGTGGGTTATCATTGAACGGATTCAGTTTTGGAGAGGGCCGTAAGTCATGCAATTGATGCGCTCAACAGAAAAATAGTAATGCCCGTAAAGATATGGTGAAATTATTAAATGGTGGAATAGACATGTGAGTTGCTGTTGACATTTTCTTTACTTCATCCACCAAAACCACCTCATCATCCTCTTAAAAAACCAGGAGTCTACAAAATCCATTGCTCTTGTGGGATTTGCTACATAGGACAGACAGGAAGATCTGGAGAAATACGCATGGCTGAACACCAAAAAGATGTACAATACAAAAGAGAACAAAAAACGGGTCTTGCTTTCCATACCACTTCCACTGGACACGATATACTCTGGCAAAAAATAACGATATCATACATAGAAAACAACAGTTATATAAGAAAATTTACAGAAGCTGCTAATATGCTAAAAAACCCAACCCAATGAAATAAAAATCAAGCTTTAATTCTCCATCAAGTGTGATCATCTCTAATAAAAAATCTACCTCAATCTGAGCTCGGACTGTATGAACGAGAACAAGAACATGTGACATCGTCCAGTATTGTGCAACATCAATAATGTTTTATATCTGCATTCTGTTATTTGAGTTTATGAAAAACCAGACGGTTATGATTTGTATTTATTAATTCTCTTGTTTAAACTTTAAGTTATACTATTTACCCCCTGAAGATGTAAATCCTACGATTTACGAAACTTGTTGGGAACTATTATTTCAGTATTTTGTATAACTGAATAATTAAAAAAAAAAAAAAAAAGTGGTGTAATCACTGAAATATATCTTTTGATTTTCTTTACTGTTACCTTCTCAGCATAAGAGGATCTGATCTCAGAGTAGGTGTGGTGGTGGTGGTGGCTAACTTCCTTCTTGCATTCTGATATGATATGTTCTGTTTCTATTTTTATCTTTCCACTTCTGACATGCACAGAAGTATACTTGGTGATATTCCTGACAGTTTACACACAATTGTGTTATATCTTTTTGTGATCTCTTGTGTGTCTTTGGTTAATAATAATAAAATCGAAGTAAGAAATATCAATGGTAAAGAAGTAAAGGTAGCAAAAGAATTACTATCACCAAGATGATGACTAAAATGAAATACTTCTAAATAATAACTGTACATATTAGAAAACAGTGGACAGAGTTCAGGGAAAGGAAGGGGCAATATGACATTCATTATCAAAAATAAACTTCTTGAATAAACAACAAATTACATGATAACCACAGTAATTAACTTTAATGAAATGAAAGCAGATATTTTGTACGGAAAATAACAATACAGGTATCCCTTGCTTAACACGGCGAAATTAATTGCGGCAATCCCTTGATATGTGCGGCAAGAGTTTTGATTAACGCGCCTTTAAATTTCCCACGCAAAAACATGCAAGCCTCATGGCGTGAGCATGATGACGTAAAGTTGTATCTACATCTGCAAGTATGCAATGGTTGAAATGGAAGATCTGTTGATTATTTGGCTGGAAGACTGCAATCAAAAGAGAATTCTAATTAGAGCCTATAATATCACGGCCAAAGCTCTAAGCCTCTTTTCAAGACTTAAAGAGACTAAATATAAAGAAGACAATTCAAAATTCACAGCTAGTAAAGGCTGGCTTGAAAATTTTAAATCTAGGGCTGGACTAAAGAATGTGAAAATAACAGGTGAAGCTGCAAGTGCCAATGAAATGCTGCAGCTACATTTCCTGCTGAGCTGCAGAAAATTATCAAAAAAAAATTATTACAATTACTGCCAAATTTTCAATGTAGATGAAACTGGACTCTATTGGAAAAAAATGCCAACTAGAACTTATATATATATATATATATATAAAAAGAAGCAGCGCAGCCAAGGACTTTATAAAAGGATGTAACAAGAACTCTTTACCTGTAATTTGGGGGTGAATCAGAAGGCTTGGGTTACCCAAAGTCTATTCGAAGATCAGTTTAAGTCTTATTTTTGCTTGGCAGTTGAAGCTTATTGCAAGAGAAATAACTTAGCTTTCAAAGCTCTTTTGCTTTTAGATAACGCACCTGGTCATCCAAATTCTCTTAATGATCTGTGTGAGAATGAGAAAGTTTTATTTTTCCCGCCAAACATGACATCATTGCTACAACCCATGGACATGGGTGTCATTGCAACTTTCAAAGCCTATTTTCTTAAAAAGACATTCTCAAAGGCAGTAGAAACAACAATGGGAGACATGTCTTCTAACTGCATGAGAGTTGTTTGGAAAAACCTTTTGCCAGAATGCGCTAATGACTTAGGTTGTTTTCAAAATCCTGTGAATAACATGGTTGAAGAAATCGTTGCAATTGGTGAAGACCTTGGTTTTGATGGTGTTGATGCAGAAGATGTTAAAGTATTATTGGATTCAAATTCAAAAGATTTCAGTGACAACGATCTCCGTGAAATTGAACAACAAATGGGCATATGAAGACAACGAACAAATGGAATGTGAAGATGAGGTTCCAAAGGAGATAACAGTCAAAGAACTGGATGGAATATTTCGCAGTTTAGAATCGCTTAAGCAGCAAGTAATGGATTTGGATACAGATGTTAATCGAAGAATGCTTTCTTGCCCGAGGTCTGGAGAGTCATTTTGCTTGTTATCGTAGAATCTATGCCGATAACATAAAAATTAAAACTGTTCAAACGACTCTTGATAACTTCTTTTGATAAAAAATATTGCAGTAACTAATATAGGTACAAGCATTTATTAAACATTTACTTTGCATTCATTTTATATCTTTCCTTAAAGAGTACCATATAAAACGAACTATTAATACAGTAATCGATCATGGACGAATTGTACTTTTTATCACTGATTATTAGATTTGATTAACGCAATTTTGATATACGCGGTAACATCGAAGGATACCTGTACATCAGTGTGCATAGAAACAACAGTGTGCTCCTCTCCCTCAGGCTTACAACAAGAACTTCTCAGTATCAAAGCTTTAATGGAATTTAATGGTTACAACCCTAATCAAATCCAGCAGATAACTGACTCCTATGTTCCAACACCTCAGTTTCAAATCCTTTATATTTCTGGTATCTCTGAACTGATTGGTAGAATTTTGCTGGCAAAGGTTGGTCGATTGGTAGAGCCTCTGCTACTAATGGCTCAGTTAAGTAAGTTTGAGCGCGGTTAGTAGTTGGAAGGGTGCAATCGTTCGATGCTGTTGGCACACTCTCCCTCGATGAGTCTTTGGACTCCCTGGAGGTGTCAAATAATAATAATAATAATTTTAAAGAAGTATCACCTTATTCCCACATACAATGATACCTCGGCTGAATGAGTGACCCTGCTAATCAAGATTTTTTTCGCTGTTTTTCAGGTAAGTGTGATAGCATTTATTCTTTACTTTACTTTGCATGGAGGATTAATTTATAATTGGTAAATTCCATTCTTATCTAATTAAATAAATAATATGCTATGTGTCATATTTCTTTCATATTTTTCAGAAAAAAATTTTCTTGACAATGGGTCCAAAAAAAGTAAGCGACAAACCCAAGGGAAGCAGAAAGTTGCTCACAATTGAGCAAAAGAAAGAAATAATTTCAGCACATGAAAGAGGAGTCGGAATTCTGGATTTAGCAGTCAAGCATGGCATAGCATCATCATCAATAGCTACAATTTTGAAGAAGAAGGAGGAGATTAAGGCAGCTTCAGTTGCAGCTGGTGTGAAGACCTTGGCCTCTCAATTCCAAAGAAGTTCTGTGAAGGAAGAAATGGAAAAGCTTCTGATGATCTGGATAAATGAGCATCAAATGGCTGGTGACACTATGACTCAAGAGATGATTTGCAGCAAAGCCAGAATGATTTATGAAAATGTGAAGAAAAATGTGGCAGGACACAGTACAGCAGGGGTAGAGGAAGAATTCAAAGGAAGCAGAGGATGGTTTGAGAAGTTCAAGAGAAGGTCAGGGATCCATAGTGTAATTAGACAGGTGAAGGAGCCAGTGCAAATAAAGAGGAGGCTGAGAAGTTTGTTAGAGAATTTCACGAGTGGACCATCATTCATGGATACAAGCCAGAACAAGTGTTTAATTGTGACGAAACTGGTTTGTTCTGAAAGCAAATGCCCAAAAGAACTTTCATCACAAAAGAAGAGAAGTGTATGCCAGAGTACAAACCTATGAAAGATAGAATAACTCTTTTATTTTGTGCTAATACAAATGGTGATCTCAAAATTAAACCAATGTTGGTCTACCACTCTGAGACACCAAGAATTTTCAAGAAGGAGAATGTTTGCAAGCCCATGCTTAGTGTTTATTGGAAGTCAAACACCAAGGCATGGGTAACAAGAAGCATATTCACAGAGTGGATCGTGGAGGTGTTTGGGCCCACGGTGAAAAAGTACCTGAGAGAAGAAACCTTGCCTGAAAAGACTGTGGTTCTTCTGGACAATGCTCTATGGCATCCACCTGGCTTGGAAGAAGATTTGGAGACAGAATTTAACTTCATCGAGATAAAATTTCTTCCTGCAAACACCACATCTATTTTGCAACCCATGGACCAACAGGTCATATCAAACTTTAAGAAATTGTATACAAAACACATGTTTCAAAGATGTTTTGATGCAACTTCATTTACCAGTCTGACTCGGAGGGAATTCTGGAAGGATCATTATCATATCCTTCATGCTATTCAAGTCATTGCCATGGCATAGGACAAAGTGTCAGTTAGGATACTTAATGCTGCCTGGAATAAGTTATGGCCAGACTGCTGCAAGATAAGAAGGGCTGTTTCCAGTGTTCAAGATGCTGAAGAAGTTGCTGGGGAACATGCTGCTGAAAATGCTAACATTGTAGATAAGATAGTCTCCTTGGGCAAAGCATTACATTTAGAGGTAAATGAAGAAGATGTAGAAGAATTAGTTGAAGAACACTCAAAAGATCTGACAACAGAAGATCTTGAAGAGTTGAAAAAGCAACTGAATTAGGCAAGAGACGAGGAAGATAAAGAGTGCTCATCAGAGAAGGAGGACAGTGATAAAATGGGAAGAATGCCAACAGGTGACGTTAAAAAAATGCTGCACTACTGGGAAGAGTTTCAGTCTTTGGCTACAAAGTGGCATCCCAACAAAGCTGAAATGAACAGACTTTGTTCCTTGGTTGAAGACAAGTGTCTGAATCACTTTAAAAATCTTCTGAAAAGAAGAGAAGTTCAATCAACTTTGGACAGATTTCTGACTTCTCCTTTAGCAAAGAGACAGAGGCCAGCTACTGAAGAAGAGGAGACTTACCTTGAATAAACTTTGAAAATTTTGAAGAAGAATAGTAAAAATGTTGTGTACATATTTTCAGTTTAATATAGTGTATATAATAGTGTAAAGATCGTTAGTTTTTCATTCTACTTTCCATTCTCCTTTATCTAATTGGGTAGCTGTTCATCTCAGCCTTTGGTGAGTTTCTGCCCTTTTATAGTGTGCTTTTTTACTATTTTATAAAACTTATCTTTAAATAGCAGGCAGCATCCAGAATGAATTAAACGATTTTCTATAGAAACCTAGGGAAATCACGTTTCGGCTAACGAATATGATTCTGGAACTAATTATCTTCATTAGCCGAGGTATCACTGTATTTTCCTATCAACAAAATTTCTCATCTGTTGCCATCTACAAAAGACAAACTGTCACCTCTATCATTAGCTGGCATTTACCAGATACATTGTGATTGTAATCTGACATACTTTGGTCAGACAGGCCATTCTGTGTAAAAAAGAATCAATGAACATCAATATTATATTGAATACATGAAACCTCAAAAGTCTGGTCTAACACAACATGGTATTGACACTAAACACAGTATCTGGTGTGATGAAGCTCATCTTTTCCACAGAAGCAGTTTTAAACATGAACACCTTCTGCATATATTTGTCTCTAAAATACATCTATAATGCCCTAAGAATTTCTGAGTAAAAAGCCAACGACATTAAAAAAGGGCACTCCTAAATGAAAGCAGGCAAAATAGCCATAAAAATAATAGTAATATAGCTTGTCTCTGTGTGTGTGTGTATATATATATATATATATATATGTGTGTGTGTGTGTGTGTGTGTGTGTGTGTGTGTGTGTGTGTGTGTGTGTGTGTGTGTGTGTATACTCCAGATGATGACCTTAATATGAAGGTCGAAACATCAGGAAATTAAAAATAATATTTCTAACATGGTTGTAGAGTCCATAATTTGTCTAAAATGAAAACTCCAGGAACTTGTCACTCTGCCTATACTGCAGCTCACAAGAGCTGTAAAAGAATCATCACCAAACTCAAACCAGACTTTGGAAGGGTTAAATGATGCAAACTTGCCTTCCTGCCCAAATGGCAGTTGCTCCTTCTGGTCCCTGGCCTAGGCCATTGGGAGAAACTTTTGTCTACCTAGGTTTCCACCACTCTCATATCCAGGTGGCAGTGTTGTTACTTCAACTAGAGACAAGGTCAACTTGCTGGCATCACTCTTTTCTTCTCTTCCAATTCCTGAATTGATGACCTGGGCAAAGTTCTCTTCACTTCACCAAGAACAGCTCTCTCCATGTCACCTATAGCCTTCTGCCAGAAGGAAATTGGAAGAAGAATCCTTAATAACCTGAACACAAGCAAGGCAGTAGTTTAGCGATGGACTTATCACCTTTCTTTGGGATAGGGTGGATGAGAATCTGTTTCCATGTTGTAGAGTAGATGCTAGTTGAATAGGATTGATTGAAGAGATAAGTCCATCACTAAACTACTGTTCAACTGCTTTCACTTCTGTTCTCTATAAAATTATGGAACCACTCTTGAACCACCTAGAGACCGACCAATGAATCAATGACCAGCAGTATGGATTCTACCACTCGTGATGTACTGTTGATCTTCCTTTCACTACCCACCTCTGGACACAAGCCATGGAAAAATTTGGGGAAACTCATGTGGTTTTCCTCAATATCAAATCCTCAATATCTCAAAGGCATTTCATCAGGTTCAGCACAGGAGCCTACTTAGCAAACTGCCATCCTATGGTGTGTGTCCTCCCCACTCTGCAACTGGATCAACTGTCTGACTGGTTGCTCAATAATATCATAGCAGACAGTTCCTCTCCTCAGATTTCTCCACCAATGCAGGAGTACGCCAGGGTTCCAATTCTTTTACCCACTCTCTTTCTGTTGTATGTAAATGACCTGCTCTCACGGACTTCCAATCATATACATAGCTTTGCTGATAATGGTACTCCATTCCTCCTTTTCATTTGACATACCTTGTAGTGCTCAAGTATTCAAATCCTCAAGATGCACCATGACCAGTGGCATGAACTCTGATCTCCTAGCTATATCCTAATGGGGGCAAGAGAGACTTCAATGCCACCAAAACTCAGTTCTGTCTGATCTCTTGCAAGAAAGAGCTCATATCCCTCCCCATTACCTTCAATGACACTGAGATATCAGAACACAATCAGATTTCACTTCCAAGACAGTCCTACTACACCTCAGATCTTCAGCTGTTCACATAAAATGTGAATAGATTCCTCCCCTTCTTTTCCTCTTGCCCATACGTGATATTTGCTATAGGTTTTGTAGCCTTTCATGTGTGGATAAAAACACCTTTTTTTCAAGGTCTGTCCATTCAGCTCATATGTACCTATTATATTCTTACTGAATCACACATTTTTCTCATATTAAATTATTATTATTATTATTATTATTCGTGACATCTCCATTAAATTATTTTAAACCCCACTTCCCTGTCCACTCCTTTCAACTTTCAAGATCATCTAGTAAAGAACTTCGATCATCTGAATAACAGACTTTTGTCAGTATCACATCATCATCAGCAAAAAGAACTTTTAATGTTTGGCTCAAATATGTGTATGAATATATTAAACAAGAGTCCTAAAAATGAATTCTGGTGTACCCTGCTCCTAAGAACCTGATTCTCTAACATTCTCCCTCTTAACATTAATACCTATATAGCACATTTTAGGTTTTTAAAGCAGAACCTGGAAAAAATAAAACACTAGCAAACTGTTTCAAAGTAAAAGATCAAGTGCAAGTGAAGCAGACCCATAGAAAAACAACTTGAAACATTTCATAGTAATAGGAGTAGAATGGTCTTTTCTACCTTGAATGATATTTATCAGTTTAAGAGCCTCTGATCCAAAAAATAAATAAATTTCATAAACTGTCGACATAACTTTTGGCGCTCTCATTAGATTTTTACAACTACTAACACATGCTAAAAATATTTGATTAAATTACATTTATCAGAGACATTATGATAGTTCTTACAACTTAATTCCAAACAATTCTAAACTGCCAACAATTATAAGTCTACTAAGATACATTTATATAACAATGTACATTTAGCCATATGTCATACATTACTGTACCATAATTCTTAAATTCAAGACAGATTGAATATTTTTTTCCCATTATTATTATTATTAAAAGAGACATACAGGGAGTCAGGGACTCATCGAGGGAGGCCACATACTACACACAACAGCTATCAAACTTATTCTTGAATTCATTCGCACTGCTTGCACACAAAACATCCAATGGCAATCCATTCCAATCACGCACACTCTGTGAGAGAAAAATCTAGCCCTCACCCCCATTCTTAGTGGCATACATTCTCAACTTCCAATGATGCCCTCTTGTCCTTTCAGACCCTTCATAAATTGAAAAATTCAATTAATTTAAATCCTGTAAGACCCTTTCAGAAGTTTATAGGTCTCAATCATATCACCTCTCTTTCTCCTTTTTGCTAGTATCTGCAGTCTACAAATTCTCAATCGGTATCTTCATAATCAGCATTGCACTGATTATGAATTTACTGAATATGTCTCCTTTTTGCTAGTATCTGCAGTCTACAAATTCTCAATTGGTATCTTCATAATCAGTATTGCACTGATTATGAAGATAATAAATCAGAATCACAATGGAAACCAGAAGACCAGACCCGTGCACAATAGTCCAAGTGAGATCTTATCAAGGCATTGTAAAGAGGCAAAATGATATCCTTATCTTTACACGTGAACATTCGTTTCAGAATTGCAATTATCTTTTGAGTTGTATTGCAATCTTTGCTACATAGTCCCCGAACTTCAACTTCCTGTCTACTAACACTCCAAGATCCCTAGCCTCATCAGTTTCTTCTAGCATAATCCTACCAATATAATACGACATTGGATATCTAATCACGCCGAAGTGAATGACTTTACATTTACTGACATTGATATGACATCCATATTCCCATGTTCACAATTCCAGTCTGTTCAAATCATTCTGCAAGTACTGCAGATCAGCAGCATTCCTGATAAACCTACGTATCTTTGCATCATCAGCAAATAGATGTATGTTGCTTGTCAAATTTTTCCCAATATCATTAATGTATAGATTGAATAACAGTGGACCAAACAATGATCCTTGTGGTACACCACTGGTTATTATTAATAATCTTTGTACTGGTTATGGGCCGTACTACCCTTACATCACGTCCAGACTTGATATAGGCCTAAGCCTTTACAAGTGTTTTACCCTATGCCTGTTCTAGTTATCATTGTAGTCATTCTCTGGTGGCAACGCCATGCCACCAGTGCACCCTGTAGGGAACTCAAGGAAAGCACTTTTATATCCTTCTGCATAAGCCCAAGCTGTTTTAAGTCCTTATAACTATCTGCACTCCATATGCCATGTAAAGAGATGGTGGTGCTGGTAAACCTCGGAGTTTTCCCATGCTTCTCCCGTATCTTACTAACTAGATCTGGGTTATTTTTATAATAATTTACTTTATTATTATGGCTATAGGCTAGTGGGCACCCTGTTCCCACCACCTGGGCATCAACTACCCAAATGTCACCATCTCTTTTAATCACTAAGTCTGGCTTATGCAAACTCGCGGAGGTCCTATAATGTGGTTCCACTGCGGTCTCCCAACCTTTGTTCTTAAAAATGGTTGTTCAGAATGGAGACCACGGCATCATGCCTCTGCACACGGATCCCATGTGTGTGGAAGCAACACCGGGGTAAAGGCAACAATGAGATAATGTCTCAATGCAGTGGCAGCCAGCACTATAGTTTGAGTCGTCACTACCCCATCGAGCTGTGCAGGCTCAAGTGGGCAGGGCATTGATCCTCGTCCTGATAAGGTCAATATACTAAAACCCAGGGAGGAGTCTGGTGCCATCCCTTACCCAATCATGCTGGGGAGGCACCAGACATGACTCTTTTAAAGGAGCACCATCTACAGAACAGTGCAACAGAGATGCCCACCTCTTGTGTTCTGCAGGTGCTGACTCAATTAAAGTACCTTGATAATAGGACCAACCTTTAGCCTGCCTAAAGTCTTCTTATATTAATGGGCTATAGAAAGCCTCTCTGCAGATAGGGGAAGAAGATAGTTCTAACTTCGTGATTCCAGACAGCCGCAGGCATGGGATTAGCCATCTAAGTGATGGAACTCCGAGCCTGCCATCCTTCACCCTCATGTGGAAATATGCAGTAGGGCTGTCAGGCAGCAGCCGGAGCCATGATCTCACAGCTGAACAGATAGCCCTGTCCATTCGGGAGAGTACCGAAATATATGTCCTCCCAAGCACCAACTTGTGATAAAAGCGAGGTAGGAGATAGTGGGAAAGGAGAAACAGTCTTTGCTGGGCTTGAGAGGAGCTTTCCTCAAAGAAGCAATCCCAGCTTCTAGGATAGAAGGGACAGAAGACCTTCCCTTTGGGGTGAACATGATACTGAGGTATCTCCACTCTTCCAGGATGGTCAAAGCATGCAAAGGCTTCCCATGCAGGGAAAACTCTACAGTACCTTAAGCTTCTTGTCACGACCAGAGGGGACAAGAGCTAAAGAGCAGGACTTCTCTACATTAATAGAAAGGCCTCGAATAGAGAAAAAGTCAACTGCCTGGTCAAGGAGTTCCTGCAAGCCTACCTTAGTAGAGGCTATGAGAATAAGATCATCCACAAAGGCCATAGCATTAAAGGAAGAAGCACCTAGAGAGTAGCGTTATATGGCTAGGAAGAGAGTGAAGAACTCATCTATGACGCAGTTAAAGAAAAGGGGGGAGATAGAGGATCACCCTGGCAAACACCCCCGCACTGGGGGAATAGAAGTCACACAGGACCCTGTAGTGACGGAGCTACCCAAGTATAGCTCCATAACATAGGAAAGAAAGGGTTCTAGACATCCAGCAATAGACAGCACTTGGAGAGCAGGAATGATGATGCTATCAAAGGCCTTTTGGAGGTCCAGCGACGCCATATATAGAGGCTTAAGGCAGCATCGGGAATCAGAGAGAAGAGAAGAAAGCTCTCTGTCTATAATAATGCTGTATATGTTGCTGAAGTCGTTTAACTAAGATTTTATGATAGAGTCCAAGTATCACAGGGGAATGGTAATAGGTCTAAAGTCTGATGCACGTCTTGAAGTTTCTTTCTTTGGAATGAAGATAGTTCTTGAAGTGCGTAGGCATGGTGATATTGCTTTACTGGAAAGGAGAAGGTCCAATAAGTCTTGAAGAATCTTCAACGGCACCTTCCGAAGTCTGGCCGCAGGAAAGCCATCAGGTCCGGAGTCGGAAAAATTGGATGGAAGAGCTGCTTTGATCTCCTGGATGGAGATAGGCTGGTATATTTGAAGGGCAGGAATGGACCTCAATATCATAGGATGGTCATCATCAGGGAAGTGTGAAGGTGGAGCAGAAAAGACCATACTCCAGAATTTAACAAAATCATCATGTAAGTCTGCTAGAAGTGGAGGGGAAACACTATCAAGGATGGTCTTGGCACACTGCCCTCTATTCTTTTTATAGAGGGCCTGCATAGGCCCTCTTCCTCTGCTTCCTATTTGACAAAGTCATTGTAGAATGAGATGTAGGCTGATGTTGATGAGGCATCAAGTGTTCAGAGAATTCAACATGGAGGTAGTCATTTAACTGATCTGTGATATCCATTCACAGAAGGTGAGTCTGGATAAGAGATGTAAGAATTTGATGGTTATATTCCAGAAGAGGAGGATCTTCTAGAGATGAGGTCAGTCTGAGAATCAAAGTTTCTTCAACAGCAGGATGGTGGTTGGAAGATGGAGAGGCAGGGACAGGCGATACAGAGATATTACCTGTCCCTACCTGTGGCAGATGAGTTGCCAATTCTTGAACTAAGACTTTGTAACTGGCTTTCCATCTTTTCCGGCTTAACGTCATAAACAATATAATAAAATATAACAATACAAATCCCTAAATGTTACAAATGGTGCAGTCGACAGGATAATAAAATAATAAATAATAGATTTTACAAATGGCACAGCTGACAGGATTTAAATCCAGTTTTGTTAACAGCTCAGGCAGTTATAAGTTTAACTTTTGAGAAACTTTTCTTGTTAAATAATCATGAATATTGAAGTTAGGAATAGTGACCAATCGAATAATGCCACGATGGGGGACAAGGAATTTTTTTGTACCATACACCCCAACTTTGCCATCCAGCAATTTTCTGGTGATGATAATGTCTTAGCATTTTTTAGTTTTGTAGAGGAGAAGGGTTGATAATTGGTCAGATTTCCAACTGTTAATTCTACTTAGGAGCAAACTGGTCGGAAGGGCCAAGAACTTTTTATATTTGTCCCCAATACTTAATGACACTTTAGAATATACTAAGTTCAAGGACACCTTGATTTCCTAGTTCTCCAAAGTACGAAACATAAGCCCAAACCTTTGGAAATTGCAGAGGTGCGCTCAAGAAAAGAAGGAGAATGTAACGGACTTCTACAATAAACTACTGACCATTGCAAATAGTCTAAGCGTCTCCAATGACGATAAACCTCATCTTGACTGGGCAGTATGCTACCAGTTCAGGTTAGGAATCAAAGATGAATGAACTAAAGGAGACCACATACAAAACGAGGATCACTAATTAAGAAGAATGTCACCTCGCTGTGAAGGAGAGGGAGAGAATAAGCTCTTGGAGACATCCGTCCCGCTTCTAACAACAGCCAAGTTCAAGTAATCCTCTTTGAAGTTAAGTGTAAGAAGTACTCAAGTATGATTAAAGGAAAGTCCATGAAAGATCGTAAGGAAAGGGAGGAGGAACGAGGAAATGTGTTTAACATCAAACATATAACTGAAAATGAGATAACCATCCCGAAAGAAATAAACCCTACTAACCTGTAGGAATTACGCTCGAATAAGGAGGTAAATATCAGAAAAGAGCCCCCCCCCTCCCCCCAAGGTTTGTTTGTAACAAATATGGGCACATGGCAGAACTGTTTTAGGAATAAGAGACCCTCCAATGGAAATAATAGATATGAGTCCAATCTTGTGCTTACTCATCATGGCCATACTAACAAACCATGGAGGAGAGAGAACAAAATCAGAGAATATATAAAAAAAATCCAAAATGACCATTAGGGGCAAAATTCAAGGGATGCCTTGTGATGTCCTATTAGATACCAGTTCCCAGGCCTCTGTCATAATGAGGAGTTTTTTTTCAAAGAATAAAATCCTGTGTATGGAAGGGTATATCTGAACTGAAGAGACCAATCAAGCTAACGGGAATTTCAACACCCGAAATATGTGCATCACAGAGAGTAAGAGTTAGAATATACTTACAGAATTCAATCTGTGTGTCTCGCAAGAGTTATTGGTCCTCCCTAAGATATCTCGTTTGAGCGTGCAAATAATCTTAGGAACTGACTTTCTAGAGAAACATAAGTTCTCTTGCGATTTTGCTGCAAATGAGATTTCCCTAATGGGTATCATGCAGAGGAAAAGGGATCGTCTTAAAAGATTGAGAGAGAACAAAAGAGTGACTATTAGGTCAGACTTACTGAGCAGGTTGAGAGGTATAAAGAAGAATGTCATATTGACCACACTGATTCTTCATTAAGTTCATCATCTGAAGGGAACAGTCACTTGGAAGCCTTGAATGATGCCTATTGATGCCTCGAACGTCAAGTTAGTAAATTATCAGAAAGAAATAAAAGAGCCGTTTGGGGAAAGTAAGCAGCACGATCGAGAGATTTAGAAGGTTCAACAAATTTTATAACCAATCAATGTGGAACAAGCAAAGTGTTGTGGAGGTCCATATTAGAGATCCTAGGTACAACTGGAGTAGGATGAGACGTAATGTATACTGCCCGAAGGCTAAACATATGAGGTGGGATTTTACTCATAGCTTGACTGTGGGTAGAAAAAATTTTGGGTATGAAAAAGAAAATGACACCAAGGCTGGGAGATCTGACAATAAAAATACAGAGAGAAATGGTATATCAGAAAAATGTAGTCATGTCTTTCCCAGAAAATGTGCAGATACTGGGTTAAGAGAAAACTTTTTGATGAAAAATTTTGAAAAATCTCTTGTGGTGAAAAATAGAAATATTTTTCACCTATATCAATTTTACATGGGCCATAAACTACTTATAATTGAAAAGTGTATATAATCTACTGTAATGTAATAAATTTTGTAATATAATTTTTGAATACTGAATGTAGAACCACAAGCAACTGTAACTAAAAAGATCAGACAGCATTAGGCTAGTGAACTGAAGGTCAACAACAGTCTCAAAGGTCACCAGATTATATGAGATTTGCCATTAAAACCTAACCTGGAATGGGCGCCTCCAGTAATCCTGGAAGTTTTGGAAGGCCAAGGGACGGCAATTATATAAAAGGCAGAGATCGAGGGGAAAAAGCTCTCTCTCTTATTTTTTGTTCCTGTGGCAAGCTTTTTGAGGAGGGAGTCGGGGTCCCTGCAAGCAGTAGTTTTGGAGATCATGGGGAGTTTGCTTGCAGAAAAGGCTGTATTTCAAGATATCCTTCCATAAAATTCTTCAATGAATGTACCGATCCACATGCATGCTGTTCTGTTGCAGCCGTAACCAGTTCCTGAAATTGCCAAAGAAATGCAGTACTGTTACAAGGGAGGAAATCACCAGATGACTACCAGTGGATAATGCCCAATCACAGTCGATCGCAAGTTTAAGAAAGGAAACAGCAGAATTTACCATTAACCCTTTTGGATTCAGGACTGTACAATGATATAATGAGCTTGTAAGTAGATTGCTTTATGTTAATAACCTAGACTGTGTATAACTAATGGCATAATGTGTTGCAGAGGTCAGAAAGCCAAAAGTCAGTTTGAATGTGTATAACAGAATATTGTAGACTTGAATAGTGCTTGTGTTATATAATGCTTAGAACGTGTATAGTATAATTTTGCCTTATATTATTTGTAATGAGAGTAAGGTTATGTGTGCTAAAATCCATTCTTGTGTCTAATAAGTTGAGTACAAATAATTTCTTTGTCTAATGCTTTAACCACCTAACCAGGCTAAGACATGTGTGTGTGTGTGTATACACATATATATATACGTCCAGGTTACCATGGATACGAAGTGCATATTAAAATTGTAATACCATTGATATTACCATTGAAATAAATGATGGATACAAAGTGTAGAGGAGTGATGTATTTTATTCATATTGAGGGCGACGTGGTTAAGTGAATTGTTTTAATGAATGTGTGGAGAATCAGACACGTGATATGTACTGTTTCCTTTGTACATTAATTGTCTTAGTTAGAATAAACATGTTTAGTTTTGTTAATAACTTGCCTCATCTTTGTTAGCCTGACCTTTGTTTTACTGTCTCATAAAAACAAATCGAACCTGTGTGACCTAAGTAAAGTAACAACCAGGACTGAGTAATTCGGAGTTGCTTGAGATAAAATTGATTTAAGGGTTATCATACATGCTTAGTTAAATTATTCTCTTGTATGTAAAGGAAAGATAGAAAATTCTTTTACACAATCCTTAATGGTGCAGGCGTTAACAAAAATAAATTTTTAAGGATTAATACATTTGAATTATAGCAACGCAGATTAAGGAATTAGCCCCAACAGAGGCTTTTCTTCAGTCTACGATATTAGCACATGTGAGAACATACTTTATGGCATTAAAAGGGGGAGAGTAAGCTAAGTAGATTACGAAAGGACTATAATTAAATAAGAGTATTATACGTGAGTTAGAGATTAGAACATATAGGCATATTGTACAAGCTCAAGCAACCACGAAAATAACAAAGTAAGAGGGGAAATACATAGAGTAAAAAAGTAACTAAATAAACAATATAATAAAAATACAAATTCCTAAACGTTATAAATTGCACTGTCGACAGGATAATAAAATAATAAGTAATAAATTTTACACATTCCCCTTGTCTAGTTGAATGGTAACATTGTTATACAATGTGAGCAGGTTGCTGAAACATGACCTTTCCTTAGTAAACTCATGTTGCTGATTGCAAAGTAGAGATTCACTGTGAACCCATTTCTGAATGCAGGCCCTAACCAATTTTTATTATCCTAATTGGTCGATAGTTGGATATATCGGTCTTTGCATCACCCTTTTGCAATGGAATTACCATACATTCTTTCCATTCCTGCAGAATCTTCCCTGTTCTGTTACTCATATTAAACAGCCTGATCAAAGGAATAGCCAGTTCAGCTGAATGCTCTTTTAGTACACATATCGATGTCCCATCAGTCCCTATTGCTGAATTCTTATTCAGTTTGTGCAACAGTTCTAATACCTCGTCCTCATACACCTGAGTTTCATCCAGTGAAGAGGTAGCAGTGAGCTCAATGTTGCACACACCAGGTTGATAGCTTTTAACAAAATGAGATCTCATTAGTTGAACAACCTCTTCTGCATCTGTAACCCTCACACTATCTGCATTTAGAAGAGTTATTCTTTGATATTCATTCTTTCTTTCATTTGCAGCATATTGATAGAATTCTTGTGCAGACTTTTGATAGAATCCTTATATTTATTTATTTATTTTTATGAAGATACAATGGCTGTGAGGCCCCTTTTACAGGGAAGTACGGTACCATCTCAATCCCCCCCCCCCACCACCACCACCAATTCTATCCAGGCTCAGGACCAGCATAGCTGATTGTAATCAGTGTGTGTTCACATGGCCGGTTTGCCTGTTCTGGGGGATGAAAAACCCAAGTGTTTCCTGGTTAAAAAAACCCCTACCTCCATATGAGACCAGCTCACTCACTTTTCATCAAAAGAGACCAGGGTTCCTCACATCACTGACGGGAACTGAACCCAGTTCTTTCCGACCAAAGGGCTCCATCTATACCGACTGAGCTATGGAGGCTCAGCTTTGGATTATATTATATTTTGAAATATTTTGGTACTGCGACTTGTTAAAAAGTATAGAGTGGTTTATTCCTCAGAGCCATTTATGAGCAATGTATAAGACTTTTCCAGGGGAGTACAAGCATATTAATACTCCAAATGTCAGATTTCAAGGGCTCTCTCTCTCTCTCTCTGCATTATCTTGCCCTCGGCTAAAGCTGGGTTCATAGTTGCACATCACCTCAATAATACATGCCCAAATAGAATCCAAGGATATATAAAACTCTTACGTAATGAATATAATATAACATAATATAACTATACTATAATTGTATAATATAACTGTATAAAGAGAAATTTTGAAACATTTTGAAATAATATATGATTAAACATAATAAAAATAAAGAACATAAATATAACAAAAAAGAACTATAAGTAAAAAAAATAAAGGATATAATCAACCTCCAACATATACTGTCGCAGGAGTTCAGATATATTTAGTCTGAAAAAAAAAGACATTCATTAGTATATTGAATCTTCAGACGGACCCATTTGGTCCACATTCCATCATCGAAATATGGTACTTTGATTAGCATTCACTTCTAATCTTTAAAAAAAATGCACAGCATTAGAATCAAATAACCCAATAAGACTAGACTATCCATAAGATGGGTCATTTGGTCTGTCGAGAATTCTCACACAGAGAACAGTATTTCTAATACGTTTCAAATTTCAACATCATGAATACAGTGTATGTCTGCGACCTCTCTACTCAAAAAGCGTTTCGCTTTATAATAATACAATATAATATATTGTGAAATTGGAATTTTTGATATTTATCTGCGTGTATATCCATTCTACATAGATTTACATAATAATTTTCTAATTATTCTTATATTTAGACAAAATGACATTGACAAATGTCAATTTGTCATTGACAAAAATACTTAGAATTTTCATAACGGACATCATCCTTATGCAAACAGTATTCCTTCCACATCATCCTTTCCTTATGAATCTCTTGCTTAATAAGATTTCAGATTCATTTGACTCCTACCCTATTTATTCTTCGAACTCGTAGGACACATTCTGATATCACATCATTTAAGTATTGTTTAAATTAGGCATGGACAACCCTTCCTAGTTCGGGAACCAAATTATCATTCCGTCTCCGAGTCAAGGGCCAGGCCAAATTATTAAATAAAATAAATTAATATTAAATGAATTAAAACAAGTTGCTACTTCATATTTCATTTATTTATAATATAATGCTTTGGTATAAAGCTCTACATAAATTTTATAATATAATGAACAACATAACAATTTAATGTGAAGATTGGCTTTGTACTTCAACTACGAGACTATCAATATTGACGTTAATATTACTTAAGGATAATCACATAGAATTTTCGAGGTATTCGTCCATTATTCTTGTCCGAATTTTTGATTTATTGTATTTCATTCTCGAAAAAAACTGTTCACACATATATGTGCTGCCGAAAAGACAAATGATTTTTCTTGAAAAGGCACGTAAACTTGTATATTTTTCTTCCACCAAATAAAATTTATAAAAATCCATCAAAGCAATGTTGTTAAATTGTGATTTTAGCACTAAATCTGCCTGAAGCTCAATAAGTTCCATCTGCAAGTTTTCTGGCACATTATTTACATCAGCATCCATCAGACAAGCAAATATATCGAATGTGGAGTCTTTGTTTTTGAAGTCAGCACACCTTGTATCAAATTGCTCTATCAGTGCCTTCAGTTCATCTCCATAACAATTATAAGGGATATTTTTATGAATTACTAGAGTAAGAAAATGATTACAATTTTTAGCTCTTATCTGACTTTCCAACAATCTGAGTTTATTACAAAAAGCTTTGACATGTCCAGCAGTTCATGAACCAATTGTCCTTGTTTTTGCAATTTAAGATTCAGTTCGTTTAGGTATCCGGTGACATCTACAAGGAATGCTAAATCACACACACCCACTCATCATCTTTTACTTGATTAATTGTGTTTCCTTTTATGTCCATAAAATCTGCAATGTCTTGTCTAAGATCATGAAATCGTTTTAACATTTTACCTTTACTCAACCACCTCACTTCACAATAATAAGACACATCTTCATAATCCGAAAATAGGTCTGCCAAATACTCCTTAAATTGGCGGTGATTAAGTGCACATGACTTAATAAAGTTAATACTGGCTGCTACAACTTCCATAACGTTTGTGAATTTAATCGATTTTGCACACAGATTTTGTCGGTGGATAATGCCGTGAAAATTTGTTAAATTTTCCGGATGGATCTGTAGTTCTATTACTCTTTCATGAACTATTCCAATAAATCTCTTCTGTGCACCAACCATTGCAGGGGCTCCAACAGTGCATATGCCAGATAGTGAACTCCATTTAAGCCCAAATCTCTCGAAGAATGTGTTGACTGTTTCAAATATATCTTCACTGGTAGTTGTTCCTTTTAACGGCCGAAGCGCCAATAATTCTTCTGTGATGTTGAAATCTGCATCAACTCCTTGAATAAATATTGCTAGTTGTGCTGTATCGGAGGCATCGGTTTTGTCATCCAAAGCAATTGAAAATGCTTCCAATCTAGCAATCTTCTCTTTTAAACTTTTTTTGATATCATCAGCCATAATTTCTCTCCATCAGACAACAGTACGCCTCTACAAACAAATATTCTCAAAGTCTTTTTTCTTTTCAGGACATATTATACTTGCAACATCTAGCAGACATTCTTTGATAAATTCTCCTTCACCAAATGACTTAGAATGCTTAGCGATTTTTTCGCTTACCACAAAACTGGCTTTGACAATGCTGTGGTGCTGCGTTCTTTGTTTGTTGAACATTTGCTGCTGGGTATCCAAGTTCTTCTTCAATTTCTGTATTTCATCTTTTCGTAGTTGTCCATCAATTTTTGGATGATCCGCATGCCTCGAAGTAAAGTGTCTCTTCAAGTTGTATTCTTTGTTGACGGATACGGATTCGTTGCACAGCAAACATACAGGCAAACTTTTATTCAGAATAAAATAATAATCTTCCGTCCAGTTGTCTTAAAATTGATGATTCTCTGCATCTACTTTTCTTTTTTTTTTTGCAATAACCCCTGACACTGTCCCAAATTTATAAGCGATATTCAAACAAAACTGTCTTCTACAATGCAGGCACTGAACAGAACATGACATCAATGCAGGCACTGAACAAAGCACAACATCAACGCAAGTACTGAACTGACACGTTGTAATACGTTCCCACACGCCACTAGTCAAAGTGAGAAAGAGACCTTGGTTGGAGAAAACATAGTTTGTTTTGCGCAAGTCATATAACGTCAGCTTAATGTGAGTTAGTAGAACACACAATGTTTTCTTTCACCATGAATCAGACAAACTTCGCTGAAATAGATTAAGGCCGGATCAAAAGAAGTACAGGTCCAGATCCAGCACGCAGGTTGCCCATATGTGGTTTAAATGCTTCCCATGCACTGTCAATATTCTTCCCATCCAGCAACTGATAGAATTCTGCTGAACTCAGTATACGCCTCAGTTGGTCATAATTTCCTGCTTTGTTGTTCACAGCATGTAACCACTCTGAATGGAACATTCATAAAGTTAGTCACTTCCCAAGTGATACCGCATGATCGCTGTCACCAACCACAGGCAGGATAGTCATATCTTTAACTGAAACGCCCTCTGATACTATAATCAAATCTAACACTTTGACCTTGAGTTCTTCTGTCACATGCTGCTTGAGAAAGTTGCCCTGCAACAGCAAATGCATTTTTATTCTTCTCGTGGGATTCTACTGCTACCCAATCAACATTTGGATAATTAAAATATCCCCAATTATGATTACTCTTTTCATGCTCATCTTTTCTATTTGGTGATGCATTTCTTCATCATTAGCAATCGATCCACCAGATCTATAACAACCCCACCATGTAATTTATCTTGTTAGATTCCACCTCACACCGGAAGCTTTCAAACCCACATGAAATATTGTTAGTAGTACTACTACAATCATAGGTCTCAACTCTAACTGGATTCATGTCATTCGATATCATCAGTGGCACACACACCCTCCTCTCCTACCCTCTCTATCCTTCCTAAAAATAATGTACCCTTTACACTCGATACCAGTTAGTGATTCTGATAGCCAGGTCTCACTAATGCCTACAATCTGAGGTCCCAACATATTGACTAAGGCAACAAACTCTACACCTTTGTTTTTGATACTCCTAGCATTCGTGTACAGACATAATATTCTACCTGCATGTTCTTTTGTATACTCTTGTCTGCATGACACAGCTGGACAACTTGCAGATCTCTATTCTTCTCTAGTGCCTTATACATGTAGACATCTTTGCACACATTTGATGGGTCAACTGGACGAACACGAAGTCTAAATCATTCTCTCCTCGTCAACACTTCCATGATAAAGTCTGTTTCCGGACTTTATCACAGTTAGATAAAATTATCACTCTTACACTCACATTCTCACCATTCCTTCCTCCCTTTATAATTTAGTTTTCCTGACTCTCTGTGTTAGGTCTCATGCCAGTTATGGTTAATATAATTGAACTGCTTGTTCAATTATATATTCAAAATAATGTCCTCCTCTCTCTCTAGTTGAATACAATTTAGGATCTTTGTTAAAATTTGTTACTATGCAAACATGTTATTAAATATACCACTTTATGTATTGTTTACAATAATTTCTTTTCTTGTTTACATAATTAACTATTCTGTCTATGAATACATAACAAGCTTATAGTTTCACAGACCATTCTGCTTAATGAACTTTCTTGGTTTATGAAGAGCTGTTTTTGAGTCATAAGTTTTCTCAAAACATGAAAGGGAGTGTGAAATAAAAATGTGAAAGGGAAAAGGATAATAGTGCTCCTATATATATGGCATTGGCAGGCATGGAGTCTTCTGCTGGTTGTGAGTGGCAGGTTGATATGAATATGGCTAAGCTGCTAAATTTCTGAAATAACTTGGGGAATATTTATGACATTACTATTGGTTCTGATTGCTACAGTGCAAGATATATGCTGTTTTTTGTTCTTTGGATTGGATTTATGCAACTATTGAATGTGGTTTGCACAATAGCATATACCACAATTTCAGTCAGTATCTCAACAGTGTGAGCCACGATTTCAGTCATTCCAACTTAGGGATTTTTATCCATTTGCATCTTTTTCTTTGGCTGAATCAAAATGTTTTTTTTTTCAGGGTTTGCCACTGAATTTCCAAGGTTTGGTTCAAGAGTTGGAAAAAAAGAACCAAGCCTTGAAGAAAACATTGATTCAGCCAGAAAGGCATGAGGTGAAGTTATCTTCAAGGTTAGAAAAATGAGAATTCCACTGAGGAAGTTAATAAAATGAGGAAGAAAAGTAAGAGGCAGTCAATGAAAAAAAAAAAGAAAGTGCACCAAAAGTTTATGTCAATCAAGTCAGCTTTTGACCTTAGAAAATACAGAGAAAAATATCTTCATCATCCTTTCAGGGATTTAGGCCCACAGTGGTACGTTCCAGTCTCATTCCATCTTTTGTTTGGACATACCTGATTTCTATATCCTCCAACTGGGTGGTATCTTTTTTTTTTTTTTTTTTTTTTTTTGAGGGGGGGGGGGGTTAGTCTTGAACTGTCCATTCTTTCAATATCTTCAATCCACTTCTTTCACCATTCATATACTTTGTCCAATACTGAGTCTATTTTTAGTTCTTTAGATATTCCTGTGCTTTTTTTTTTTTTTTTTTTTTGGTACCAGAGAGTATGGCCTGCATCCTTCACAGGAGTTTCATTTCTCCAGTTTCAATTCTTTTTTGTTCTGCAGTTTTTATGGTTCATAATTCACTTAAACAGAAAATTGCAAGAAAGTAGAACACTGTGTAAAACTAGCTAAACAAAATTTCTGGTAAGACCTTTGTAAGAATATAGAAAATAAATATCAGCAAGATGGGAAAATGTTCTGGAGGCTATTGAAAAAGTTTATAAATGGAGGAAAGGTACTGTAAAAGAAATCAGGGATGATGAAGGTGACATGAAAACTGAAGATAAAGATATTCTGGATGTCTGAAGTAATTACTTGGAAAGATTACTAAATGAAACAAGAAGTGACAGTAGGGTGGTAGGAAATGGAATACATATTAATACTTGAAGTTGGTTAAAGTCATCAGAAATAAGAAATGTGAAAAGGCAGCTGGAGTAGATATTTGACAAGAAATGCTCAAATATGGAGGTATAAAAATTTTACAGTGGTTGCACTGCATAATTTAGAAAGCTTGGTCAGAGGATCAAATTCCAGAGGATTGAGTAGAGCTCTCACAGTACCCATCTAGAAAAAGGGAAATAAAACAGAATGTGAGGAATTTTATTGTAAATTATTTTGGATATCTATTAATGCAGATGGAGCTATTCCTTGCAGCTGATGATGCACATAATATCATGTGCTTTCAATTGAATTGTTATTCTCTTTTTGCGTTTTTCTATCATTATAATGACAATCGGTATGAAACTTAGCCAAAAATTTTACAAATCAAGACATTTAAATTAATGTAAATGATTCCATTATTAACATGTCAATAAGGATGTGATAATTACAGAAGAATTTCCCTACTGAGTGTTCCTGGTAAGATATATGCAAATATTGAGAAACAATGAGCTTTTCACTTTAAGACATAACATATAGTTGAGAAATCACACGAATATAACAAGGATCTGTATTTAAGTTTTATATCTGGATAAGACATATAACAATGTGCTAAGAAAAAAGCTGTTCAAAATGATATAGTTATATGGTGTAAATGGGACATTATATTGAGAAATATGTAGTCTATATCTGAGTTGTAAGTCAGCAGTTAGAATTGAAGGAATTACAGGTAGATGGTTTTATGTTAAATCTGGAGTCAGACAAGGATGTACATTATCCCCTCTGTTATTTATTATCTATATGGATCACATTATGAAAGAAAGTGGTATTAAACCTGATATCAAAATTGGATAACTATTGAGGTATGGTCACTTAAACAGAATGGGAGAGGAAAGATTAGCAAAATAAGTGTTCTTTGCCAGGTTGGCAGGAAAAAGACCCAGAGGAAGACCAAGATATAGGTGGATTGATACAATAAAAAGTGCCTTAGAGGATAGAAATATAAGATTTACTAATGTTGAAGTCTACAGGTAACAGATTGATTTGGAGGAAAATTGTAGATAGGAAGTTAGTAATGGTGTAAGTTTTGCATGTACCATATATACAGGATATGATAATGCTATCATATCCTGTACACCTCTTGAGGGTATACAGGATATGATATTTGTCAAGTTATATGGTTTCCTGATCTATGTAATGTTAGATTAAAAAAGTTAATAGTTATCCTGCTCATGCTCTATGATGGAAAATAGCCTACTACTGAAACTGTTACACAAAGTTAGTAAGGCAAACAGTTTTTCCTCTATATACACAAGATATTGACCCTGTATCATCCATAGAATAAAATATTGGGGGGGGGGGGAGTAATATGTTTGACCCGAGATGAGCCCAATAGAACTTGGCAAGTTGACTACTGATGTTCTCGCCCATCAGGAGTGGGAAAGTGCATATAGAAGTCATTTTCAAACTTTAAAAAATTGGTGGAGATGATCAAACAAAATCAAGATTAAAATAAGGTTGAAGGTGGGGGATTAATTTTGTATGCAAATTTAAAACTGGGTCATTTAATAGTAAAGTGTGGATGATGTGAAGCATTTTGGGGACATTGATGTTTGTAAAGAGAGGCAACATCAAAAGAAATTAGAAGATCATCAAATGACAGAGTAATATCTTTCAACTGTTCAAAAAGGTTGTCATTCTTTATCATAAATTTAGAGCATTAAGGGTTTTAGTAAACCAGTCAAGAATTTAGACAAAGAAATTATATCCTTTTTCTTTGTCTAAATTCATGGCTGGTTTAATGAAACCAACCATGAAATGGAGTTTCGGGTCATAGTTATTTCAACGATGACTTGAAATGGCTCCACTCCATAAAACTATAAGCTTGCTATATATTCTTGTGTAACATTTTCAAGAAGGAACATGAACCTAAGGTTCAGAATACTTTAAATAGCTAATTTTGTTCTGCCTATCTTATGTTTTAGTGTGCAAACATCTACATTAAGAATTATCGAGGATGGTAGGTATCAAGAAGAAAATGGCTGTTCCAATCCCACTAATCTACTAAAATTCAAATATTAAGCTAATTTTAATTTTTAGAGAAAATTATGGAATAAAATGAAATAAGATAATCAGGAGAAGAAATCTGAACACAAGCTGAAATAAAAAATAAAGCCAGCAAATTAAGTCATTAATACTGCAAATTAAAGTACTGTCTTGTTTTAAATGTAATGTTTTCACTTACTCCTTCATGCTCTTTTTTCTCAATCACTTCACCCTCCTCACCTTCATCTTCTGTTCTTTCCAAAGGAACAGGAGCAAGGGATGCAACAAAGCACCAAAGCAAATCATGAAGAGATGTTGGCTGGGTCACACTACGTAGAAGCCAGTTCAAAGCCTATATAAAAATCATCATCATCATTTAATATCATACACTATAAGCAGGAAAAAAAAAAAAAATTAAGATTTCATTACTAGTATATAAAAATTCAAACAAAATGGATGACTATTATAATACAGCTATATTGCCTGCTTCAGTTTAGGAGTGCCCCTGTTTAAATGTCATTGGCTATTTACTCATGGGTTCTTAGGGCATTATGAGTGTAGATGTACTAAAAAGTATATGTAGCTTAAGGAATAGAAATTGCACATACCTTTTTCTGGGTGTTGTGGCTTTTCCTCTGTCTGCGATGTCGAGAACTGCAGAGTGTGTGTGTGGTGTGTGTGTGGGGGGTAGGCAGTTTGGTAGAATAAGTTAGAAAAAACCCGGGTTTTTTTCGTAATATATAGAAACATATACTTTTATATAGGGTGGGGAAAAAGTGAAAGGGTTAATTTTTTAAAATAAGGAGGGGGAAGGGGAAAGGTGGTTGACAGGGTGTGGACCGTTTCGACTATTCGTGGTCATCATCGGAACATATTGGGAAAGTGGAAGCTATGTCAGGTCGGGTGGGTGCTTCAGAGGTGTTTGTGTTGTCTCCTATTGGTCGGGATTGTGACCTCAATTTAATGTTGTGAAGCTTCCAAACCTCGGAGATTATGTAGGGCCTGTGTACGTTGATCGAGTTCGCGTCACACTTTATAGCTATTGTTTCCGATATTCTGAGCATTGTTTCATTGTCTTGTCTGTCTATTATGATGGCCTTGTCTATCTGCGGGGTGTGTTTTTGTTCAAGGGCGTGAACAGCTATTTCCGTTTTTCCTGTGCTTTGTATACGATTTTTCTTTATAATGTTGCGTTTTTTAGTGTTTAAATGTTCTGGAATAGGGATGTTACAGTCACGGAAGTGTTCTTGTAGTCTTGCCCATAAAGACCTGATGGTGGAACCTGTGTAGGTGATGTCACAGTCTTTTTGGCAGGGACATTTATAGATTACATTGTGCTGTTCAAATATATCTTTTTGTGTGTGAGGTTTGGTGGATTTTAGGAGGTTAGCCAGTTTTTGGCTTGTGGTGAATACCAGTTTGTAGTCAGTATGTTTGAAGATGTATTTATAGGCTTTGTATGTGTTTTGGGTGTATGGTAGTTTGATAATTTTTTGTGTAGGGAAGTTCGTTTTGGTACTTGGGTTGTTTTGGCGGTTTTTTGCCGTCTTGTTTGCGTAGTTAATCAGTTGTGTAGGATAGTTACGATTTAAGAAGATCTGTGTTAGTTTTTTTATTTCAGCGTTTAGACTATTTTGATTGGTTGAAAATTTGTGAGCATTTATGAATTGTGATAAGATGACGGATTTTTTAATCAGAATACGGATGGTATGAGTGAAAATGGAGGTAGTTTCCGATGTGTGAGGGTTTGTGGTATATTTTCGTGGCTATTTTGTTGTGTGTTCTGGTTAATGTCAAGTTTAAGAAGTTGATGGATTTGTTCTGTTCGGTTTCTGTGGTGAATGGGAGTTTTCCCAGAAATAATATACAAAATGGATGACTTTCATGAAATTAAATATTTAAGATAAAATTTTCAGGGATGCTTCAAGGTCAAGGTTGGATAACTGGGAGGAGACCTCCATATGGCTTTTTAGAAAATGTGGAGAACCATGCAGGGATTCTAACCTGATGTCCAATCCTCACCTTCTTGTGGTACACCCTGAACGAACAAGGATGTTCGTTCAGTATCCTTGTTCGTTCAGGGTGAACAATTTGGGATTTATCTTGATGGACCTGTGTTTCACTCAGGATTTCTCCATGGGTGCAGGTCACAAAGATGCCTCCAATGATCTAGATCTTGAGCCTCTCTCTTGCATGTTATACCCATAGATTTCACTAGTGGATCTTTCCATCATGTAGGTGATCTGTCTGGTTTTCTCTTTATTTTTGGTTGCCAGTTGAGTATTCTCTATGTCCATCTGTTATCCCTGAGTCTGGCTATGTGACCAGCCCATCTCATCTTGCTTTCGTATACTGCATTTACATCTTTTATGCTGATCTCTTATTTCCGTGTTAACATGTTCCATTTTGCTGATGTTACAAATCCTATGTTCTATTGCACGCCGAGTTATTCTGAAAGTCTCTTCTTCTTTTCATGTCGTGTTCCATGTTTCTGATCCATATGTGAGTGATATAAGAATGTCACTATCAAATAGTTTTGCCTTCGCAGAGATGTCAAGGATTGGATCAGTAAGTGTTTCTTTTAGTCTGTTGAATAATAGCCAAGCAGCTTTCTTTCTTTTTGCTAGTTCTTCAGATAAGTCATTATTCATTTTTATTGTTTGTCCTAAGTAATTGTAGGAGTCAACTTGTTCTGTAGGGATGATAAAACTTAAGGATTTGTAGTTTTTCATCATCTATGCTTATTTCTCCATTTAGGTCTTTTTTTCTTTTCTTTTTTTCAGAATGTATTCTAAAGTGCTGGTAAATAGATTTGGGGAGATCACATCACCTTGGCGGACCCCTCTCTTTATATCTATATTTATAGGTTGATCAAATAGGGTTATTTGTGTGGTCAGATTTTTGTTAATTTCTTTTATCATGTGGATGTAAGTAGGGTCCACATTTATTTCCAGTAAGGCACTGATGACTGCATTGCGTTCTATGGTAGCAAATGCTTTTTTAAAATAAATAAAGAGTAAAAATAGAGGGATTCGGTATTCCCTGCATTTTTCTGTTAGTTGTGAAATGACCTGGATATGATCTATTGTGGAGAAGCCTCTTCTGAATCCTGCCTGCTCTCTACTGGAGTTGTCTTCGAGTGTTTTGGATTCTATTCAGTATTACTCTGTTCATGATTTTATATATGCGAGAGAGAGTAGACAGATTGGATGATAATTTTTTATGTCTTCTGTTGGATTCTAATTATGTAGAGATTAGAGTAATTATTATTTGGTTCAGAATCCAACATGATCTTCCATCACAAAGGCTAGACTTGTAAACATTATTTAATGTAAATAACTTATTTTATAATTTAATATTCATATAACTACCTTAATTTTGTCTAACTAATTATTTAATCAAAGATATATGTATTAATAATGAAAAGACTGTATTAAATATTATTAAGCTATTTTATTTATTACTATATTAATATTATAAGAACTTGTATTTGATAATTTAACTGCGCATTAATTGAAATATTAATATTCTCTATTTATTCCTATTTGTAGAAGTTTAACGTTATGCAATAGCTCAATTTTATTATGTTTTGTTTTGTTGTCATGGAGACGTATGTAAGTAAGCGAGCATGAGTTTGGAACACCACGTGAGGAGAATGTTGAAAGCTTATTGAAAACTGTTTTAGTTAAAGAAAGCACGTGAACAATTTAGGCGGGAAGAATGGATATAAAAAGGAAAAATGCTGAAATTATTGAGAGAGAGAGAGAAAGGAGAGGATTGGCATTCAGTTGGAATTGCAGCATTGGGCATTCGGAATCAGAGTGTAATAATAGTGAGTCGGCGAGTTACTCAAGCAGCTAATTTAAGTCGACTAGTCGAGAAGCAGTTAGCTAATAAGTTGTAGAATAACAATTATAGCTACGGAAGACAGCTGAGTGACTATTAAATAGACTAGCAATACTTGAGTTGAGATTTAATTTCAGGGCTGACCTTTCAAGGACACACAGAATCTTGAAATAAAGCACAGAGTTACTAGAGAATAGTAGAGGCTGTAAAGTTGAAGTTTACCGATAGCTGTGTTTAGAATTGTAGTGTCTAAAGAATTAATTGAATGCCGGAAGAGTGAACGACTTGCATATAAAACCTCAAGTTAAGGAATTATTGTTTGTTGCCTTATTTCATGAGTGATCAGTAGTACTTTATGCAACAACGTTTGTTTATGTGTATTCTGTATAGGAATATTAACATTCCAACTGTTAATATTCCTATACAGAATATTAACAGTTGGAATGAAACTAGGATGAGAGTTTCATCCTAGAATTTCCCTATACTAACAGTAACTTTTGCAGAAATTAGCTGAAGTGTAAATTTAAAAGTGTTTGTTTGTGAAGAGGTGCTACTGCAATTTTTGTCGTATTTGGAACCTTAGGAACTGCAAGAAGACTGTATTATAGAGATAACAAATTTACCATTGTATGAGTTGTATGATTGAATTTATCTGAGGAGTTAAAATGTTTGTGATATCTTAATTACTGACTTGAATTTAAGTGTAAAATTTATGATTCTAAAATTAAATGTTTGTTTTTGTTAATCAAAAGTTGTATTTTGCCTGAATCTCCTTTACTGCACCATTCATAAAATATTCGAACCAAAGCGGGTAAATTAAGTAAGTCAAATATACTAGGCCAGTATATATAATAACAACACCGCGTGGTTAGCCTAGTGGCTTTGCGCTTCGCAACCATATGCCTGGGGAAGGAGTGTCCCAGGTTTGATTCCCGTTGTAGACGTGAGGAATCTGAGGATCTTCCTCAGGCATAGCCTAGCCAAGTTAGCCGGTCTTGGGCGCGGTCAGTAGGGTTTTTTCCGCCAGTTTATCTGGCGTTTTTCATCCCGCAAACAGGCAAACCGGCCCCGTGAACATACGCCTCTACAGTCAAAAATATATCCCCCCCCCCCCCCAGCGGCAGACCAGGCGATGGGTCGGTTGGGAGTAGTACTAACAAGAAGTCGCATCTAAAAGTAACACGCGGACCCTGCATAGGAAGCGGGAATAACGCGTAGAAGAAGAAGAAGTGTATATAATAACAACATATAAAGGAAGGGTAGTTGAGAGTTAGTTTATCTTCAGTTCTTGAACTAATTCAGATATAAAGTGGCACAGTCTTTAAATATAAATTTTCTTTATATTTGAATTAGAAATCAACTTACAACTTATCAATTAGTTAAGAACATCGTAACAGTAATCATATCGGATCCAACGCTTCCTTGTTCCCTTTTTTTTGAATAGAAGACCTCAAATGGCTTTTGAGGTCTTCCATTCCTCTGGAATCTTTCTTTCTTTGAAGTACCACGTGAATCTGGCAGCCAAGGCTTTGAATATAGTTGGTCCACCTTGTTGGATTTCTTCAGCCTTAATATGATCAAGTTCTGAGGCATTATCTTTACTCAGTTTCTTGAGGGCATGTTCCATTTCTTCTGCAAGTATATCTGGTATGTTGCTTGGTTTTGGAATGATAGGTTCTGAGACCTGGCACTTAGTTGCATAAAGATCATTATAAAAATTCTGCACAATTTCTTGTATCCTTTTTCTATTAGTATGTTTTTCTCCATTTTGATCCTGTAAAGCAGATGGAATTGACTGTTTAAAATTTAAGTCTTTCCCTTTTTTTTTTTTTTTTTTTCCAGACTGGTTTTTGCCTGCACTGCTTCTCTTAGTTTTTTTATCCTGAAAGCTTTGTAGTCTTCTGGAATTCTTTCCCTTGATAACTTACAGATAATTTTGTATTCTAGAAAATTTCCTTCAGATTTCTTCAGTTCTTTTCTCTTTTTCAGTAGTTCTATAGTTTGAGGTGAGAGTCGTTGTCTTTTCTTTTGTTTCATAGAAATTTCTGATTTTTTCTTGCATTCGTTGAATTCATTAATAAATTCAATATGGTCATCATTTATGTTACAGTTTTTAATAGTCCATTTGGTCTCTTCTATATACTTCCTGAACTTGTGGTAGTCAATTTGTTTGGGTTGTCTTTTGTGGTTTGATGTTGCCCTGATATGGTGTTCTTTTTTGTGGTTTATTCTTATAATGACTCTGAGGAGTCTGTGGTCAGAATCTATGTTGAAGTATGTTTCGCCTATTGTACCAACATTTTGTACCAGTCTTTTACAGTCTGTTAAAATGTATTCAATTTCATTTTTTGTGTCTCCATTCGGTGATTGCCAAGTCCATCTTCTTCCTAGGCATTTGTTGAAAAAAAGTGTTCATGATAAAGAGTTGTTCAGCTGCAGCAAATTCAGCTAATCTCTCTCCTCTTCTATTTCTTTCTCCCAGGCCATGTAGTCCTATAAACTTTTTGTTTTCTTTTCCACATCCTATTTTGGCATTAAAGTCACCACCAATTAATGTGTATGTTGACTTGTAATTTAATGCCTGTGCAAGATTCAAGTAAAAATGTTCTATTTCTTGATTATCAGCTACAGATGTTGGAGCATAGCATGATATTAATTTTATTGTTATATTGTTCTCTATTCCAATTAGGAGTACATCTATTCTTTCAGATTTAGGTTATGATTTAGTTGACTAAATTGTATTCTTATTGTTTAAAATTCCATCATGTGTATTCAAAATGAGTACACATAATGGAACTTCATGCTGGTTGGATCATCACCTGTTTAAACAAGGTCCCATTGTTTTCATCAGGAAACCAGGGGTGAACAGGGAAAAATCAGCTAGCTCTCACTACCTGAAGAGATGTTGCAAGTCTAAATATATTTATGCAACTTCCAGGTAGCAATGCAATCTGATGTATTTTAAAGCATGCTCTAAAATTTGTAGAGGGCATTGATAAAATGCCCTCTACAAATTCTGCTCAGCTGTAAAATTGTTACTCTAATAGGATTTGAGTAGATGTCTGGAAAGATGATAGAAGATTCCATTAGGTCTTACAATTTTGAGCCTTCTGTGTAGACAGACATAAACTCAGAGTATTCAATTCTATAAACTTCAAAGAACTGCTGAAAGAAAAGGTACATGCTGGCATGGATGATTCTCACAGTGGAAGTGAGTTCGGTGATGTCTGGGTTATGTTGTCTACTGCTATCTCTACAGCTCGTAGTAGAGATTTTTATCTGCAAACCAAAGGGTTTTACAGCAATCTATCAAGCTTCTAAAGATTCTCTCATTGTGGAGGAAGATAGTTTGTCAAGTGGAGTGGCCTGGCAGTGATTTTACTTTTGTTGCATATTACAGAGAAAGCTCTTGTTCTAGGTGATGCACGAAATGTTCCAGTTGTAACTGGAATGGCGTGATGGTGAATAGGATCTAGCCATCACACGTACTCTCCCCCCAGCAGAAGTCTGACTGATATATCAAAGAGTACTGTATGGGGGAATGTGGGTCTGCAAGATTTATGGCCTATCGCAGGGATCCATTCTTGGAACATTTTATTGAATATTTCCATTAAATAAAATATTAGAAATTATTTTGGTACCCATAACCAAGTTTTGATCTTATCAATGCCCTCTACAAATGAATCAATGAACATATGTCTGTACCCAAAGAGGTGGAAGATAGGGAAAGAAGAATGTTCATTGCTTTACAGTACATGTCTCATAACTGACATATGTGAGGGAGAAAGCTGAATTTTCTGTTAAATACAAGTCTCAAGAACATGGCGTCTGATGTAACTGGGATATATGATTGTCATAGTAAGAGTTCTGGTAAGGATGAAAACCACACCTGTAAAACAGTGCACACAAACTGTTTTCTACTGTGATAATGTAAACCCATTTGCAAGAACCCATTTTGAGAGAAGATCAATGGCTTGATGTAGCTGTCTTTCATGAAAGACAGAAAATTATGAAGTCATCCACATAAATAGCATTACTTACTGTTGGAGGAAGTTGTTCTATTATTGAGTTGACCTTGATTGCAGGATTTGCAAAACAGTTAAAAGTGAACTTTGTGGGACTCTCTCTCCTCTTGGTTAGGTATACAGTTGGGAGAGAGTAGTTCCCACTCAGACTTGTAAGATTTGGTTAGATAAGAAGTTCTTGATAAAAACAGAGAGATTCCCTTTAAGAAAAAAAAATGATGTAGGTCTTTCAGTATTCCAAATTTCTAAGCATTTTGTATTCTTTTTCCAAATTACTACAGAAAAAATACTATCAACAAAATTCTTCACTAGACTCCACTTGGAAATAACACAAACTAGATTACAATAAAACTAGCCATTCCATACATTAAAGGGATATCAGATAAAATAAACAGAATACTGCAGAAATACAACCTTAATGCTACCTTTAAACCTCCTGCAAAATTAAAGAACTTATTCAACTCATCCAAGGATCCACTTCCTACACTGCCTCATCCTAAAGTATACTGTAATATGATGCTGTTAGTTGCTACTATTTACTTGTTATTTAAAAAGTCTTGCTTGGTTACTGTGCCTTTGAAATATCGTTATTCTACCGTTATTCTAATTAACAGTGTACGCTTTCTCTCTCATAACCTTTCTCATTTACTCTGCTGCATATTATATTTTTCCACCTTCCGTATTTACTAGCCGTATGCCTAAGAACACTGAAAATTTATTTATCGAGACTGCGCCATCAGTATATCCATATTGGCATAAGACTAAATAAAAGTCCGGTAGATCTCTCTCTCTCTCTTACTAACGTAAATTCCTTCAACAAAGGTTACATAACCAGTCGTGGTTCGTAAGTAACTAAACTGCGCTTTTATTGCCTTAGTTGTTTCCCGCTCACAAGTCCAATTTATTTAGGAATAGTGCAGTTGTAAAATAAAGGATCAGGCAGCACTCTTTTAACAAATAATTAAAACACATTTATTTACATTAATATGAAATACACATGAATCAAACGACGGAGAGGTAGCTTTCTCTATCAATCTAAAAATCTTTAGAATAAAATTAGAACCCTTTCACTTCAATACTAAATAAACACTTTAACTTAAAATCTTATTTACTCTCTGCTTACAAATTCAACTTATTAAACTTCTAGTTTACTCGCAAAGAGGTTAGCTAACTCTCTGTTAAGTATTTTTACTCATCTTTATATCGACTTCTAACATGCCAAATGACTCTCTTATGGAAACTTGTAATTAGTAATAAACTAACTCTTTACAGTCCATATACAATATATCTCCTAGATTATAAGAGAAAATATACAAAACGATACAACTTACAGAGGCTCTGTATCACACATTCAGTCAAGAGCCTTTTATTAAAATCTTTATGGCTTTTCTTTCATCTCAAGTCATAGACTTCCTTCTGGAGTATCTTGTTTCAGTGGTATCACATCGGGATATTAGCAAGCTTTTGGACTGCAATCTACAGTACTTGAATAGCACATTCAAGGGGTTTCAGCATACAGGCAAATTCTCCTCTGGATCCTTATTTCGGGAACTTCTGCTACTAATCGCCGATGACTGCCGCTGACTGGCTCTGGCTCTTCTCGGTAACAGCACTTCACCTTTGCTCTTAGGTACTTGGATCTCGGCTCTCCTCTTTGTAATAAGGGACCTTGCATGGTTCTTTGCTGCCACTGCTCTGATTCGGACTCCGCATATAGTCTCAGCTCGCTTCCGCTCTGATTCCAACTGCCTCTAGTTCTGATTTCTGATGACTCTCTCTCTTGACGTCTGGAAGCCCCTTATACTCGGCTCAGTCTCCTTTTATTTTGCCATCTTGGGGCCTTGTACTAAGGGTAGTAACCCCAAAGAATTCAGCATAACTCTTTCATCTTCTTTTTAGTTTAACTCACTCTTTGTTCTCCTCCATGCAATCTTTCGATCGTATTTTGCCAGGTGCGGAAACTTGTCTCTAAAACTAGCGGACCTCTTTGATACTTTGCTCCTCCTTTCGGGCCACGGAAACTTCTCTAAACCTAGCGGCACTCTTGAAAACTAACTTTAAAGGTGTTGGCGCAGAGCTTGTAGGCAACTCTATATAATAACAGTTCATCAAATCATTGTCACTTTGACATACGAGTACTGTTTGAAATGTAATTAGCTTGTCATTGTGTGTGTGTATGTATGTATGTATATATATATATATATATATATATATATATATACACTCCAGATGATGACCTTAATATGGAAATTGAAATAACAGGAAATTAAACAAATTATTCTTAATACAGTTGTAATCTCCATAATTTACTGAAATGGAAACCAATACAAGAAGCTTGTGTTTCAGAAAGGCATCTCTAATAGATGCTTCCAGATGGACAAGAGGATCAGTAGCAGAATGATATTTACATCTTTTACAGTTTCTCTCTAGAAACTGTAAAAGATGAAATTTAACCATTTTTTCAAGAATCTTGCACAAGCCGCTGGTCAGAGCAATTTGATGGTACTTATTTGGAAATTTTGGATCCTTCTCTGGAATAGGAAAGGCAATTATAACTACATTTCGAATGGTATCTGGAAATATGTTCTCACTGAAAATTCTGTTGTAAAGGTGAGGCAGTTGATTCATGAATGATGGTGACAATAAATCTTGTAATAGATATTGTCTAGTCAGCATTTAAGCAAAATAGCTTTCATTTCTTGTTTACTGAATGGACTGTTTTATTCTTTGGTGAAATTCGAAGAAAACTGGATTTGTTGATTTTCTGCTTTACTTATTTGAGCAAGGAACTCAGAGCGATAAGAAGATTTTTCTGATGTTTTAACATAACTTTCCCTGAGTATGTTGGCAATTGCTTTTAGAATGATTGATTTGGGGTTTTATGATGCAAGGACAACAAATGCCATACCGCACCAAGACAAGGGTTACAGCAGTACCATGGTGTTGGCAGATAAAAAAATAAATAGTTTACAAGGAGATAAAACAGAGAATAGTAGAAAAGATATGTACAAAGTTATTAGAATATAATGATTAAATAAAATGTTTGTACAAAATTTAGTATTTACAATGCAGCATCTACATATACACAAATCTATAATCAAATGTCTTTCAATAAATTAATGTTTTTTAAAAATCTAAAAATTGTGCAATCTGTCTGGAGTGTATAGGGCTCAGCCAGATAAGTAAAAATGACATTCCTTTCTCGTGTGAAGTGCCAACACTCCACCACAACATGACTAATGGTAAGATGAGTGTTACATTTCCAACACATAAGTGGGTCATCTGCCCTCAGTAAATAAGAATATGTGAGATGACTGTTATTATTTACACTCATTCTTATTTACTGAGGACAGTAAATGAGAATGTGTGAGATGACTGTTACTTATGCAGAGCCTAGCAAGAAAAACTTCATCTCTTCTGTTCCTACACTGACTAGACTGCCAGTGCTTAATGTCAAGCTTAATCTCATGCAATTTATTTGTAAGTGCTTCCTGCCATAGTATTGCTGAAATCTGCAATTAACTTTGATTTTATAATCTGTGTGTAGTCAGTATAAGGGGACCGTTGAACAATAGGTTGAGAAAGTATGAACTGATCTAGCAGCTGCTGTGTTATTATTTCCCTTAATTCCAATATGGCTGGGAATCCAATACAACCGAAATTAAGGGTCTTTATTTTGTGCAAGAGTTGAAGCATTTCTACAAGCACTGGATGTAGATTATACATTGGAGAGGAGATAGCCTGTAAAGAACTCAAAGAATCTGTGTAAATTATACACTTCCGATAGGAGTTTTCTTTGATATGCACAAGTGAGAGCTGAATGGCATGCAACACTGTTGTACAGTTACTGAAATTGAATGGAATCTGGGATCTGGTTGCAGATTATATATAATTCTAATGTTATAGAATTATATATAATGTTAGGAAACACATCAGCATAGCCAAAAGAGAGAGAGATCTCTGATCTGGAACACCATTGGTATAGATGGACAAGAAATCAAAGTGGGCATTGATTACATTGATACTGTGTACATTGAACAATTGAAAGTAGACAGATGAGAGAGTATGAGACTTCTGTAGTTGACAAAGCGAGAGGTTGCAGATTGGAGAGCCCATGAATATGATTAATTCCTCAATGGGGATGCAAGCCTGCCATTGAGGAATGCTGCTTTGTTTGATGCAGTGTTATCAACACTCATGCCAACGGCTCTTCCATAGCTTCTTTAACGTGCATACCAAAAGGATGGAAGGCAGTTTGGACATGTATGATACAGAACCTCCCAACATAGAAAAAGAGATTAGTCTATGAAGAGTGATCTGGACTTTAGCAGGAGTGACAGTATATTATGAAATCATGGATAAAAACAATTGACTAATGTGAGAGGAAGCTGTTCGGTAATTGAGTTTGCTTTAATAATGACAAGGGTCACACATAAGACAGAAACTTGAGGAACTTCCTCTTCTTGATGATATGGTCAAGATAACATGCTAACCAATAGTACTTGGAACACACACAGCTGGAGAGAAAGTTCTTAATAAAAACAGGAAGGTCCCCCCCCCCCCCCCACACACACACTCCAAGACAAAGATTATAGACAATCTTTAATATGCCATATCTCCTGTCATAGGCTTTTTTACATGTCAAAGAACATTGAAACTGATAAGTTTTCATTTCAGAAAAGCATCTCTTACACATGTTTCTAAATATACCATATTACAAGGTTGACTGGTGTCTATGAAAGCCACACTGTGTGTTGGAAAGAAGATTGTTGTTGTTTACTAAGTACCAGAGAAACCTTGAGCGTTCCATTTTTTCCCAAGATTATACAAAGACAGCTAGTTAGAGCAATGGGATGATAATTGTTCTTTTGGGTTGGATCCTTGTCGGCTTTGGAATAGCAATGACAAGCGACATATGCCAAGAGTCACGAAACAATTCCCCAGTAATATTCTGTTGTATAGTAAGAGAAGGAAATCCCTTACTATACAACAGAATATTTGGTGGGAGATGTTTCATCATCTAATAATGGAATGTCATTAGGGTTCACTGCACTACATTAAGATAGCAAAAGGACTCTTTTGAGTTCCTCTCTAACAAATGACTGATTGTAGGGCTATCTAAAAATTCAGGAGGATATGAGACAGTTGCTGAGATTCTGGTAAAGTTTTTGCCCAGTGTCTGCAATTAGTTTTGGGATCAGCAATAATACATCCATTATGTTCCATATCTATCTTTCATCTTCTGGATTTTATCCTAGACAGTTTTTGCACTGGTTGTTGGATTAATTGATAATGTAAATTAGATCCAGGATTGTTTTTGATTCTGATGTCTTACATAACATGCTTTGGCAGGAGCATGTTTAAATGCTATTAAGTTTTTACTAAAATGAAGGGCCAAATGACTTCAGTTAGGCGATACAAAATCATAAAAATGGATATTAGATCCAGCATTATTTCCAAGCTGAATGTAGAAACCATGAAAGTTTCGTAAAAATAAGTTGACCAGAGAGTAGGGAATACACTTACTAGTATTCACAAGTTGCCTTGGAGCGGACTACTTAGAAAACATAAACAATGCCCTCTATATATTTGCTTTCTATTAGTCCATTTTGATAAGGTTTCACTGGCCTGACAGCTGTTTTGAAATTATTGGTTCTCCTCAGAGACCAGGAAGAAACCTTAAGAGAGCAAAAACTCTCGTTCAGTACTAAGAAACTTGCAATGTTAGTGAGGTGTATTTTTTGTAAGTGAACTCTTAGTAAAAATATTTACTAAAATGAAGAGCCAAACTGCTTCAGTTTGGCAATGCAAAATTAATAGAAACTATGAAAGTTTCTTAAAAATATTAAATTTGTTGTGGTAGGTTATCTATGAAAAATACCTCATGCTCTATCTTGATATTTTTTGGCTGCTTGGCACTCTTCGTTCCACCAAGGGTTTGGAGAGAGTGGAAATCAGAATGTTTTTGGGACTGCTGTGGTTGCTGCATGGATACAATCTGTGACATGCTTCATTAATGGGTGTTTGGCTGACAGCTTCAGTATTAATCTAACAGATAAGCTTATGCGTTGATGGTTATTCGTGACTTATTTTTCACGGTATTAACAACACCACAAACACTTTTATCAACAAAGATGTTTTATTAACGCTAATATTTCGCTGATTTTCAACTCAGCATCATCAGAGCACAACACACATGTAAACGCGACAGTGAGTGAGTGAAACAATATAATTGCAAAAGACAAAAGATCTAAAGTCCTATTTTTGGCACCCTCTAACAGGAAAAAAAAACAGCAGTTATCCAGGAGTTTTTCTTAGGATAACCGTCTCCCAAATTTTTAGCAAATTAATGCAACCATATTTGTTAAGGTTGGGAGAATTCTTCAAAGCCATTGCTGACTCAAAAAATAATCTTTCAGATCTATAACGACTCCTAAATAGCAAATTCGTTTTCCTCCATCTAATCCTGTGTGAAGGAGTGTCCAAAGCATGGTCTGCCAGTCCCAACTTGCCATAGTAATAGTAGCGAATGTATCTTTCATGTTCTTCCAGGCGGATGTTCACTGATCTTCCTGTTTGCCCATAATAGGCCAAGTCACAGTCACATGGAACTTCATACACTCCTGGGTGTGCTAAAGGGTGAAGTTTATCCTTTGGCGAGCGGATCAGAGTTGCCAGCTTGACATGAGGTTTGAAGGTGGTGCGAAGGCCATGTTTCAACAATACTTTGGCTATTTTTTCCGATGTACCTCTGATATAGGGAATAGAACTCTGATCCGCTTGCCAAAGGATAAACTTCACCCTTTAGCACACCCAGGAGTGTATGAAGTTCCACGTGACTGTGACTTGGCCTATTATGGGCAAACAGGAAGATCAGTGAACATCCGCCTGGAAGAACATGAAAGATACATTCGCTACTATTACTATGGCAAGTCGGGACTGGCAGACCACGCTTTGGACACTCCTTCACACAGGATTAGATGGAGGAAAACGAATTTGCTATTTAGGAGTCGTTATAGATCTGAAAGATTATTTTTTGAGTCAGCAATGGCTTTGAAGAATTCTCCCAACCTTAACAAATATGGTTGCATTAATTTGCCAAAAATTTGGGAGACGGTTATCCTAAGAAAAACTCCTGGATAACTGCTGTTTTTTTTTTTTCTCATTAGAGGGCGCCAAAAATAGGACTTTAGATCTTTTGTCTTTTGCAATTATATCGTTTCACTCACTCACTGTCGCGTTTACATGTGTTGTGCTCTGATGATGCTGAGTTGAAAATCAGCGAAATATTAGCGTTAATAAAACATCTTTGTTGATAAAAGTGTTTGTGGTGTTGTTAATACCGTGAAAAATAAGTCATGAAGCTTCAGTATTAAATTTTGCAAGATGGGAATATGAATTCCAGTCAGAATGGTCCATTTCTCACATGGGGGACATGGCTCTTATGAAGACACAATGCTGATAAGAGGAAAATGATTGTTTCCATATATATTTTCATCAACATCCCATGTGAGCAGTGAAAAAATGGCAGGGGAGCATATTGTAAGAGAGATTGTCAAATAAAAGCAGGTAGGCATGTGGAAGAAGGTATTTGCTCCATTATACAACCAAGTCTATTTGTGTTGGCATTACCATCACAGAATGTTATGTCCATTAAAGTCATCCATAAAGAATATGGCAGTGTTAAGCTGATGACACGGAGTAGTCATCAGCTTAACACTGTGAATAACTGCTCCCTCATGTGCAGAATCATCTCCAGTTTTGCCCTTGTATACAAGAGAGATATTCTTGATGATAGAATCCTCACTGATTTTTAAATAAACATCCTGCAGACAGAAACAAAAAGGTTTGTGTTTCTGCAGTAGGTGCTTAATATAATTGATATTCTAGCCTAACTACAGTGGTTTCATTGTCAAATGTTCCTATTGTTTAGGAGATTTGTCTTCATCAGGTTTATATTTCTCATTAATTTTTTTTCAGAAGTATGAATGACCAGTGTCCATCTCTTCCTCTGGAAAATATCTACGGATGTGTAAGATCAATGAGTAAGTTCAAGTTGCTTTCAGTAAATACCGAAGTATCCATTTTATCTGTGGAAGGGACTGGTGGTTTGTCTTTAAGTGATAACTTTGCCATAATTTTTTTAAAAAGGTGGGATCTCATTGAACGGAACCATTTTCAGATAGGGCCGTACGTTGTATGGTTGATGCGCTCAACAGAGAAACAGTCACGATCATAAAGTTCAGATTTGGTGAAATTATCAAAGGGTGGAATAGACATTTGAGTTTGAATTACTGTTCTCATTTTCTTTACTGTTACCTTCTTAGCATAAGAGGATCTCAAAGCAGGTTTGGTGGTAGTAGCTAACTTTCTTCTAGCATCCTAATATGACATGTTCTGTTGTGTTTTTATTTTTTGTATTTCTTTCCCATCTTTCCATTGCTGACATGCATGCGAATATGCTGGATGATTTCCTTGACAATTTAAACATTTAACTTTCTTGTTCAAAGCATGATAACTAATACAGACATGCCCAAACTGTCTGTCTGACAGAGCCACAACAGGCAGCTTAAGCATGTCCATATTTCTGGCATTTGAAGCATCTTGGCGGATTAGGGATGTATAGCCGAACAGGACAATTGAGATACCCTGCTTTAACAGATGTTGGAGGCTTAGGTGTATCAAACATAAGAATGATGTTTATGGTTGGAACTAGGTGGCCATCCCTACAGATCGTGATGTGCCTCATACCTGTCATCCACTGATTTTTCAGCGCAGAACATATATCCTCATCAGGGACATCTAGGAAGTCCCACTTTGAGATCACTCCTCTACACATATTGAGTGTTTTATGGGATGTGGCTGTTATAGGTATTCCACCCAATGATGTTGCTCTGAGTAATTGTTCTTGATGTTGTTGACATGATGTTTCTATAAGGACATCACCAGAACATAGTTTCTTTACTGTTTTGGAAAAACTTGCCAGCTGTTCTATATCACTGTTGTCAAAAGATATATCAATGGTATCAATACCTAGTTGGGGCTTTGTTTCAGCTACTGAAACAACTGAAGATGAGAGATTCGTGCTTGAGCGATTTTTGGTTCAGCACCAGAGCCCTCCATCCACCACAGAGCCACACATGGGAACCCACTCTCCAGCAAGCAATGACTGCACTCGAGTGGAATGCTCAGTTTACTTCGGACACCATACAAACACCATAACAAGCCTGTCCACCAGACCATGGGGAAGGAGACTTACTGCAATATGCTTGATCCTTGCAGACAAGCCCACTAGCTGGCTGATCCTGGCCAGGCCATCTTGCCGAAGCAGAGGCCAAAGTAGTGCAAGACTAACAGGATCCCCCCCCCCCCTTCTTGATGTCCACAGGTCACACAGCACGACAGCAAGGCATTGGATCCCAGTGATGGTAGTCTGGAAAATAGGATAGTAAAAAAGACTCAGGAAAATTAGAGCAAGGAATATGCAAAGAAAATAGAAAAGAAAGAACAACTGTGCAACCATTGTGCTCAAGGATAGAGAACCGGGTGAGTAATATATCTAACCTTTATTTTCTGGATTTTGTCCTAATTTTTTTTAGTTCTGGTTGTAGAGGATGTATATTAGATCAAGGATTCCTTTTGACTCTGACAATGTTTCTTGTTCAAGCACATTTGAAAGCAGTGAGATTTGTTGTTGTTATCTTTCTGCTAAGCTTCTTTGGGTGTAGTGCAACAGTAATTCCACCATAGCTTAGAGAAATTTGGTAACACCTAGATGTTTAGGGATTGCAGTTGTGGCAGATTGTATAATACACTATGATTATACAATATACATATGATTCACTGAACTGTTAATGGATGAAGAGCTGACTACTGCAGAATCAAGTTCTATTAATGAAGAAGTGAGCCACTCGATTTTCCATTGTAATATTCGTGATGGATGCTCATACAGGAAGGTGCATATCATGGGAAAGTGATCATTCTCAAATAGGTTGTCACCAATTTCCCACTTGTAGAGAGGAAAAAGGAAGGGTGAGCAATTAAGTCTATGGTGGCAGCAAATGTTCAGTTAAGCATATGGAAGCGGTGTTGCATCCTGTGTTTAGGAGGGAGAGATGATATATGTCAAGTGCATGCTCAACAAATTTTCCTCTGATGGTTGCTTAAATCCCCATTAAAAGTAATAGTGGGAGGTAACTACAATATGACACCATAAGGTATTCTTGAGGGATATCTGCTGCAGGAGTAATGCAGATATCTACATTATTAGATGCAGAAATAGAGTTCCAACTGAAAGTTGGACTGCAGGTGCTTCTACATTCACATTGAGTGTGGCTTGCTGAAAGGGGGGTATGGTTGCCCGCAAGTATTGTCACTCCTCCAAGGGCAGTTCCATCCCATGTTCTTACAAATTATGGTAATATTTCATAATTTCAGATAACTTCTCAGCTTTAGATATGTTTCCTGCAGGTAGAAATGTACTGATTTATAATTCTGCAAGAGGACATTAATGCCTTCAATGTTTTGACAGAGTTCACGACAATTCCATTGTAGGAATGTTTTCATTATTTCTTTTGGTAGTATCATCTGGCTTCCTATGTTGATTAGTTTTTCTTTCATTAACCTTGGATTTTTTTTTTTTTTTAGAGAGAATTGAGGAGATGGCCACTATCCATCATTTCCTCTCCATCAGGAATAAGATCCAAGACATTGACATATTGTACTCTTTCTAGGACACTAGTTACACGAATTAATACATTAATTGTTTTATCTTCTTGGGGAAGAGGGAATGGAGGTATTCATACCATCTGATGATGACTCACTGCAGTGCACATTCCATTATCTTTTTTATTAGTGGATTTTTGTGTAGCAGGACCATCTTTGGCATATTCTCAGGAGTGAGTAATACTGATTGGTCTCCATTTACTCAAAGGAGATGGGAAGCAAGTTATATCATTCAGAGAATTGTAATTGTAAGAAGGTAGGAATGATATATGGCTTTGGATTTCAATTAACAATTTTTTGCAGCTGCTTTCTCAGGATAAAAGGGCTTACCAGATGGTTCTGCCATTATTGTGATATAATGCCTCTTTGGCTCCTGATAGGTGATACACTGATCTGTTTTTAATTTTTATATCTCCTTATCCTTCCACCTTTGGCATGCTTGGGAGTATGCTGGATGGTCTGCTTCACAATTAGGACATTTTTGCTCTTGTAATCTTTGTTATCATTATATTTACTGCCACGACAGGCAGTTTGACAATGACCATACTTCTGATATTTAAAGCATTTAAAGGGTTTGGGATGTAGAGCTTTACTGGGCAGTTGAGACAGACCACTACGACAGATGTTAGTGTTTTGGTGTATTAAATGCAAGGATGGTGTTGGTGGGAACCAAGAAACCATCTTTAAGTATTCTCCTCATGGCTGCCACTTCCTGATCTGGAATTTCAGAGCACATCTCTTTATCTGGTATGTCGAGAACTCCCTTCAAAATTACACCTCTGGAAAAGTTCAAAGTTTTGTAGGGAGTAACCATAATTGGTATTATCCCAAGATGTGTTGCATGAAGTAACTTTTTCTGATGGTGTCTTAGTTGATATGTCCATAAAATAACCATATCTCCTGAACACAGTTTCTTTACAGACTTGAGGGTGACATTTTTCTAAGATGTTCCTCTGTTGAATGTATTATCGAGATTAGTGGTGTGTTGATTGCAACTGCTTATGTTTTCTGCTTATTAATTCTGATTTTCAGTTGGTGTTTCTATGATTTCATGATATGGCTGGGGCTTGTTGATGACCCCTAATAAACAAAAACATGAAGTATTCATTCTCAGGAGGATTTTATTTTGTAAAATCATGTATACAAGGATTTTTATACAAAAATACCTTATATACCGATTTTACTGGTAAACAAAATGCACTAAAAATACTTGTGGGTTAATAGAGAAATTTCCATATTTTTTTATTTGGAAATAATATTTTTTGCATATTACTGAATATTGTCACCTCAAAGGGTTTTTGTAAAAGAACAAGGGAATATAAATGTAAGATAAATTGTCTAAAGAAACCTCTTAGTCACCAGTAATTTTAGACAGAGTAAGGTATTAACTAATGACCTGGGGCAACTGCAAACCTCGAAGGTCAACATTGCAAGGGGATTTTCCCACTTTAATGCAACGACTGAACAAAAGGTGGCAGGTGCAGAACAACATAATACCCAGGGGATTAATATGTAGCAGAACCCAAGGTGATCGGAGAGATATAAGAGAGGGTTTGCTACGGCGATAGGGGGCTTTTTAGTGGTTCCTTGGTCAGTGAGAAGGCGACGAGGTCAGCGAGGGTCGAGCAGTTACCGGGATAAGATGTACGTTACGGCAATGGAGTTTTGCTAATCATCGTAGAAGATGATTCGCAATCACCAACAGGACCTGCGTTCCAGCCATTAGATTCCAGAAATGTGAAACAACTAATTTATGTTGTTCCTAGAAGAAAGTAGATACCAGAGTTCAATGCCTCCAAGTTCCCGATGCTCGAAAAAAGTAGGAGGAGATCTCAAAAATCCCGGAGAAAGTACCTGTGTTCGTTGCTTAAGGTTGGAAGGTAATAGAAGGAAGTGATTTCAGGGATCATTCAGAAAAGACCAGACATCTGTTCAAAGTAAGATCTTTCCTTTGTTTAGCTGGAAATAAAAAGATTGTGACGGTGATTTAATTAAGGGACTTGTTTTATAGTGATACTTGAGGAGTTTAGGCCTTATGCTGATATTTGAAGTATTTTGTTATATGTGAGAGAAGGTATGGCCAAAATTTAAGGTGAAATGTCGTGTATTTAATGTTATAGCTATTGCCTACACCTGCAGAATGTTATGTAAAAATTGATCTGAGTACTACCAAGTTTAACGAGAGAAAATTATACACACGTGGTCTTACTAGAATTGATTATGAACTAAATTGTAGACGTAGTCATTAGTTGTGATTTGAAGCATAGAAGCTAATTTACTTATTACTTAAAATTGATCCATTGTACATGTCATTGATGTTAAATAAATTGTTTTCTTGTTTAAATAACTTGCCTGATTTCTATTTCCAATGCACTACTCATTAATTCGAATCTGTGAGCCTTAAGGTAGATATTGTCACGACTGCATAACAGAAAATTTAAGTTGCTAGATTTACTTAGAATTAAGAGAGAAAAGTTCCGTGTGGTTTACTGTGTTATTTTTCGGAGGGAGATTCAACTCCCACCCACGAATTTGGTGGCGCAGCTAGAAACTAAATAAATTTTCCAAATTCAGTTGAGAATAAACACCAGTGGGTCACACAAAGAGATTGGCTCTGGCCTGAGGCAATTTCTTTGTTCTGTAAGTTTTGCACACGTGAGCTTTATATTATTTGTGGCCATAAGTCAGAAGTATATAACAAGGTAAAGAAGGAAAGTTAAAGTGAGATAAAGTAGGATTTTAAAGGGAGATTTAAATAAAAGAAAATAAGATATAATTAAAATTAGCATATTTTAACAATTTCCACTCCAAAGCTCTCCACCCATCACTGAACCACGTGGATGCCCACCCTTAGGCAAGCAGTGACTGCGCTTGTGAGTGGAATGTTACCGCAGAACCTATAAGGGTAGCATAGCAAGTTTTGGGGACCTTGTCCCCTGGACCATTGGGAAGGAAATCCACAGCAACACCTTTTACCCTTGGAGGCAAGCCTACTAGCTGATTTATCCTGGCTGCGTCATCCAGGACAGTCTGTCTTGCCAAAGGAGAGGCCAAAGTAAAGCAATATTACCAGTATTCTCCTTTTCAGCATGTCCATTGATAGCTCCACATGGCAACCACAGTGGCAAGGTGTTATATCCCGAAGATGGTATAAAATTTTGTATAGAAGGAATTTAGAATAAAATTTCTTCTATAGCGATTTTACAGGGGAAATGAAATCAATTTAATATACTTGTAATTTGATTAATACTTAACTCATTTTGCTCTAATAAAACTAAAAAAAATGTTGGAATAAATTGTAATAAGAAAATTGTACAGACAAAGAAATAACTCAGACGGGATTAAAAATGTAAGACGACCTGAGGCTATCGCGACTCGCGAAGGTCAATGAAGTATGAGGTTTCCTTGCCTTAACTCAGCAACTGCAGGGTGGCTGAGAAGACCCCTCCAAGAAAATCTGGGAGATTCAATCTGTAGGAGTTTTAAGGTCGGGAGATTAGAATAAAAAGGAGGAGGAATCGAAGGAAAAGAGGCTAGACTTTCTGTTCCTGCTCTCGCTACGAGGAATTTCCTGTGTGTCCTGCCATTCCAGGGACGGGGATTCACGTCCTGCTAGCCAAAGCCCGATGATGATAGGAGGTTCGTATTAGCAGTGATGGTATATTCCAGAGTTCCCACCGCTAAGTTCCTTGACAATCTCCGCTTGTGAAGTATCATCGATGTCAAATAAAGTGCCCATGTGTGAATTTTTGAAAGTAGTAGAAGGTGTCAACAATCTCTAGGATCTTGTGTAATGAACTGGATGACAAAGTAGCAAGTGAGACTTTTGTTTAGGACTTTCCTAGATGTGAAATTTATGGCAAGGATTACTGATGTTTTTTTTAGTTTGTTAGCATAAAGAACAGTAGTAAAGACAAAAAGCCGTTTTGTTAAATTAATTGTGAAGTAGTTTGCAGAGTTTTGAGGAATCAACTAATGTTATATATTGAAGAGGGGAATTGCATGTGAAAGTAGTTAAGCTTAATAATATTTATAGCTGAGTTAAATTAATGTAAAATGTATACAAGTCTGCTTCCGTGTCTAATTTATATGTGAGCGTATTTGTTGCATTAGTCATTGAGCTTAAGCAAGAAATGTTTAATTAATCTAGTGGAGAACCAGACATGTGATTTTTATATTATTTCCATGTCATTTTATTGAGTGAATTTGAGTTGGATTATTTTAGTATGTGTAGTGTTACCCTTTATATGTATCGATTGAGCATGAATAAATTGTTTTGTTTGTCAAATAACTTGCCTGATTCTGTCTTACCAATAATTCTGTCTTCTCATAAAAAGATGGAACCTGTGTTACCTTAAGAGTAAAAGTAGCCATGACTGACAAATAGTAGGTTTGAAACGTTGCTTGACTTAGAGATAATTCCGTGTTGTGCTGGGCATTTTTCTTGCATGTAGAGGAAAGATATACAATTCCTCTACGCAATCTCTGATGGCTCAGTCTTAATTCAAATAAATTTTCAGAGATCAGTGTGAGAAAAAGCCAGCTATTTAGACAAAGGAATTGGCTCCAGCCAGAGGCAATTCCTAAATTCTAAAATACATACACATGAAGTAGCATAGTCATGACCTTGAGCGAGGGGGGGGGTTAAATTGATAGACTGAAAAGATTAAAGGTGATAGACTATTGCAAGCAATGAGATTACACCTCGGAGTTACGACTGTTAAGTAAGTTGAGTAAAATAAGTAAATAAACAAAGAGAAGAAATATTTAATATTGAATTTACAAGTACAATATAAAAATATTTAAATTTTACAACAGGATAGTAATAAAGGCTCGGGAAAAACAGAGAAAAAATATGGGAAGAAAAGCATTGCAAAAATAATAAGAACAAAAGGGACCAGTATCATCATTGTGAAGTCACTTCCATGCGATATGCAAGCTCCACATTACCCAAACCAACGTGCAGTGTTATTTTCACTGCCATTGGGACTGGAAGTTTGGAAAGCTGCGTTATGGAGCAAAATCATGCTACATTCTCTATCAAGAAGATGAGTGGGTATGGATTTGGTGGATGCCCAGTAAAGTCTCTTACCAGAGTGCATAACCCCAACTATGAAATTTGGAGGTGACTGCGTGATGGTATGACTCTTTTTTCCTGGTTTGGCCTCAAAGCTGTTGTGTGCCATGAACACTGAACTCTGAGAGATACCTGAAGATTCTGGACAATGAACTGCTTCCTATTTTGTGGCATTTCTGACCATTGTCTCTTTCAAGACAATGCACCATGTCATAAGGTCACTGCTGTTGCTGTAATTGCATGGCTTGTGGACAAACATCACCACACTTGACTGGCCTCCACAGAGTCTTGATCTCAACCCTATTAAACATCTGTGGGATAAACTGGAGCCCCTCACATGAGGTCAAGGGATGTCCACCTTACAACACTACAGGATTGTTGCATGCCTCCAGGAAGAATGGTCCAAAATTTCCATCGACTGCAGCATATGCTTGTGGATATGATATGCATATGACTGCAGCAAACATGTAGGTTTGCTGCAGTCATCATAGCAAAAGGAGGTCCTACATCTTAAGCTGTGTACCATGGCTATTTGTTCCTTACACCATGGTGTCCATTGACTTCTTTCCAAGCAGTATATCACTCACTCACACACACACACACACACAAGAATATAAGTGGTAGTATATGAATACACAAGATCATTGAATTGCGATATAAATATTAAAGCTGTAGTGGTATATGGTTTATTCAAAAGTTTTTGTTTTTTTTCCCCTGAATATCCTACTACTTTCTTTACCTGCATAGCATAAACTCTGCATGCTGCTTTCCTCAATGCTTGTTTCATGGCCAACTGGAGACTGTCAAGATCATGCCTCTGAAGAATGAAAATCATTACTGGCCGCTGAAGAGAAAACTCTGCCACTGTTCCTGGCCGTTCCATCATTAGTGAAACTAACTTGGTTAGAGCAGCAGATGGTTGACACAAGAAAGAAGCACTACTGTCTGAAAGTTATTCAAAGATTTTTTTTTTTGTCAATAGATTGACAGAATAGTATGAAAAAAGTATCACATAATTCATCATAAAATGACAGGTAAAATATTTGAAAAACAAACTATTTAAAACTTTCACAATTGTAAGGAGTTTCTGCTTATATTAATTGCCTTTAACATTTTATCATGTGATGGATATTTGAGTGTTTCAAATTAATAAAAACATCAATAAAGAACATTAATATTAAACATCTTAGATATCTGTGCAATTAGATAAGTTAGATTTATAATAATTAATAGTGATGAGTTGTTATAATGCTTTTGACAAAACTTTGGAACAAACAATCCTAAACCAAAGCAAGCCAATTTTTCTCCAAAGAGAAAACTAATTATATTACCTCTCATTATTCAAGACTCCAGTATTAATCTACTTTTTAGTGCTAGCTAAAAATCAGCTACTTATGATGAATGTCACACTAATTTTACCTTCACTATGAAAAGAGATCAGTATTACACTACACAGCTATTCAGATTATTTACTGAACAACTTAATTCAATGAAGAAAGCATAAAATACTTTTAATTTATACAAACCAATGATAGTACCATCATCATTACCAAATGAATCATATGCATTTACAAAGGGAGGGGGGGGGGAATCAGCATACTATCTAGTATAACATGAAAAGTTTACATTACTACTTAATCTGTATTCACAATTTTCTTCCAAATTAGTTTCTTGTTCATGAAGATTCCAATATTGTCACATCTTATACACTAACTCATAAACTCACCTAGATTTTGGTCTTCCTACAGATCTTTTTTTCCTACCATCCTGGCATCAAAACCTTGTTTTGCTAATAATTTTCTCCTCTATTTTCTTTAAATGACATACTTCCTGAGATTAAGCTCTGCTCACACCTTTCTGAATGCTAACAATATCAAGTTCCTTCCTAATATCTTTTTGCCATTGATGCCTATTTGTTCGCTTTCCTAATTCTTCTCGTATCTGTGCTTTCTAATCTTTGATAAACTTACTGAAATAGAGAGCCAAAAGGCTTCACTTCGGCGATGCAAAATTATTCAAATTAAGTGGATATTGAATCCAACATTATTTCAAAGCCAAATACAGAAACTACAAGAGTTTCATATAGAAAAGTTTTGAAATAGACTTTTTTTTTTCTAACCCAGTTCTCAGATTTAATTTAAATTTTAATTAATATTTTAATTTTTTTAAATTTAATTTAAAGTTTACATTTTACAATACAGTAATACAAACAATGAATGAGGATAAGGCATATAATGTCATTTTTTTAGATTCTGCAAAGGCATTTGAAAGGGGTATCACATAACAATTTTGTTTTTTAGTTGCAACGTATGGGTTTGGATATCAGGTTGGTGAATGGCATGAGTAACTGGTTTTCTGTTAAATATCAGAGTAGTATACAAAGGAGCAGTATTAAGAAGGTCACAAATGGTTTCAGAGGGTTCAGTACTAGAAGCATTACTATTCAATCTTTATGTTACAGATACTGCAACAAGACTACAGGGAGATTGCAGATGATGTGAAGCTTGGGAGGGTTATTAGTATTAGTGCTGATGTTTTGGCTCTTCAAGAGGATTTGAGTAAGCTGGATAGGTGGGCAAATTAATGATGATAGTTTAATGCAACTAAAAAGTAAGTTTTAAAATTTAGGATCAGCAGATGGAATGCTTCATATTCACTTTGTACAGTTATACTGGAAGAAGTAGGAGAAGCAAGGGATCTTGGAAGTGATTGTAAACAGAAACTTAAAGTTCAGAAGTCATATTATGAAGGTTGCAAAGATATCTCAGAGAACTGCTGCAATATTTGGGGGGGGGGGAACAATGGTCATGAGATAAAAGAGTGGTGATCCCACTGTATAAAGATTTGATCAGATCACATCTGGATTTCATTGCTCACCAGGATTTGAAAGGATGATGCAACCTTGGAGAGAGTATAGAGATGGATAAGGAAAATGATATCAAGATTGTATAATATTAATTCTGAGGAACAGATGGATGGCATGCAGACTTAGTGTTTAGTGGATAGAAGACAAAAAAAAAAAAAAAAAAAAAAATGAAGGGATATGATTGAGACATTTAAGTTATTGAAGGGTTATTATTAGATTAACGCTAGGGAGATTTTTCACATTGTAGGATGAGGGAAAGGAAAAGGGCCACCCTGGAAGTGAAAACAAAGAAATGAGTAAAAGGGTGGGAAGTAAATTTTTTGCATGCAGATTGGAAGGAACATTAAATGTATTGCCTAAGAGGATGGCAAAAGTGCAAATATTATTATTATTACGTGACATCTCCGGGAATTCCAAAGACTCATTGAGGGAGGGCATCTACCCTACAACTCTCTCTCCATTACTCAATCTACCAACCACAGTGAACCACATCATCTACACTAATGCCATCTACTGACCACCACGACCACTAGTATTTTCACAGACAATCACAAACATTCATGCCCATAGCAGGATTTTAACCTACAGCCTTTTGGCTGGAGAGCGGATATGTTAACCACTCGGCCAAACTTAGTAGTGACTAGCATTGTCTTCCAATGGCGAGTCTTGTGACTCCTTTGAAGTCAAGAAAATAATAATATTGAGGAGAACATTGGCTATTAAAGATAAAGAGTGGTGGTCCCATTATATAAATCTTTGATCACCCCAGATCTGGATTTCTTTACTTATATCTAGTCACTAGGATTTGAAGGAGATGAAGTAGCCTTAGAGAGACGAATAACAAAAATGATATCAGAACTGTACGATACTGATTATGAAGATAGACTGAGGGCAGATTGTAGAATTTTGTAGATAGAAGAAAAACAGGGGGGGGGATATGGCTGAGACATTTAAGCTGTTGAAAGATTATGATCAGATAGATTAACACTTGGGAAATTTTTCATATGGCAAAATGAGGAAAAAAACAAGTCCTGGAAGTTGCAAAAGAAAGTAGCGAGTAAAAGAGTAAGAATTTCTTCAGTTCATATGATAAAACAAGGAAAGGAGTGAATAATATATATTTTGACCTGAAAATTACAGGCCATCAGTGGCAAAAGTTTAATACAGAGTAGAATGTTAACAATGGACTGATTTGAAACAGTGAGAGCCACATTGTTACAATGAAACAATGCAAAGGCATAACTGAGGATACATTGTATTATTAGTTATTAATTAAAACTTTAATTATGTTTAATTAAAATAAGACTCCCATATCTTTAATAATGAGAGGCAGCTATTCTGATTTAAAGTTTTGAATTTAATCAGAATGAAGTAAGGCTTTGGTGCTTTCTTTTAAATAAATGTTTGAATTTACAGCAACAATGTTGGAGAAAGTGTGTTTCAGACCATAGGATATTGTTGTTTGTGATCATCTGGCCCCATCACGAAGATCCATTAACTACTTTCCAGCAAGCATAAACAATGTTCATCCACACATTAACTTCACTATGGAAAATGAAAAATTATCCTTAGATGTCCTATTCCTCTGCTCATTATCAGGTGAACTGATTACTTCTGTTATTGAAAGCCTACCTTCACTAGAAACTACATTTAACAGCCAGCTTACCATAATTAAAAGAAAAGATCAAAGCAAAATACAGGTGACAGAAATAAGATTTAAGAACAATGAAAGAATGCACAAAATTAGACCATATAAAAAATGAAACCTTAGAAGAGAGCTGGATATTTACAACTTAAATGAAAAGATAAAGGAAGAGAGAGAAACAGAAATAATATAGGACAAAAAGATATTTGCTACCAAAAGAAGCGGATCAATATAGACTGGGGGGCAGGGGGGGACCAGAAGCATGATGCAAAAAACCAGTGAAGCTGGAACAGGTATGAGATATCAGGCAAATGCCTAATACTTGATGAGAAGAGGAAAAATAAGAAATATATATACCAAATATTACCACACTACAAAAATTATTCAGACATCTTGATTTTTCTTGAATACTACTCACAGAAGCATTAGAACTTGTAGCTTTCCGATTATTAGCAGGCTATAAGTTCTAATGCTTGACCAAACTGGCAAATGCAACTGATATCATCAAAACTGGTAAAGTAATGGTTAAAAAATAAATAAAAAGAGGCAAACCACAAATTGATAGGAAAGAATAACAGAAAGATATACATTCATTCCGTCATGCATCAGTGGATATTCTGAACCAGGAATTTACGATACCCATAGCTATAAAGGTAACCAGAAACTACACAAGGGTTCCTATAGTCTGTTTCTATGAAAGTCTGCTATGCACAAAAAATCTCCCCTCCCCTGAAAAATAGTCTAAAATTGACTTACATTGTGCAGAGCTGGTCAAGCAAACAGCATATCACTGGAAAGCTGTGGTATAGTGATGAATCATAACATATGCTTTTCAAATCAGATGATCAGTTGGTATAGAGCAGCTACCAAGAGAATGTTATTTACTGTACTCTTTTTCAGGTTATCTTGGAAGTAAAGAAATATACTACAGGCATTACTGCTTCCAAAGGTAGCGGGATATTAGTTCGCTGTTAGTATGGCAACAGCGAAGCACGTTGCATTTGTAACTAAGCATATGTGTAGAAAATCAACTAAACACTGTCGATGCCCAAATCACACCATTCTACCTATAACGTTACATTATGATTGCAAATATGAAATTGCACGGCCAAAATGACTCTTATATGACTGTGTGCCTTTGAATTTTCTGGAATTAACTGATAGGTTGTAACAAAAAAATGTCATATAGTTTATTATAAACTGGCTTAAAAGATAAGCAGTGATTGTTTACATTATGAAGTGAACTTCACTCATCACAACGCACATTTCTGAACATGACATATTTTATTACAATAAGATATACATAAACGCTCTTATCCCTTCATTAATTTAATGAGAAAGCTCCTCAACACCACTCAGGCTATGAGTAATATCATCAGATTGTGCAACTTCACTGAATAAAGATTCAGAGCTGTCATCTACCGTGAAACACACGTTTTCTACTACCTCATCTATCATTCCATCAAGGGCCCATAGTTTTTCTGCTTCTTCAATAACATGGGTTATGCAACTTTTCCATGTGCACTCAGTAATTTTTTGAAATCCTTCCATGACCAGTCTTTCAACATCTGAAATTCTGAAAGTTGTATTTTTAGCTGCAACATGTCCCTTAATTTGTGCCCAGATGAGTTCTATGAGGTGGAAGAACAAATAACTGTGTGTGTGTGCTTTCTGTTCATCAAACTGTCAATGCAATATTTTTGACATTTACTACCAAGTTCAATGGTTCTGCTTTCACCATATCAGAAGTAAAACCGATTCCTTTCTCCTTCAGCCACTTCTGAATGTCCTTTTTCGTGTAGCCTGAGATGGCACATTTTCCAGTTGGACAGAATGGTAAGGTGCATTGTCCATTACAATAATGCTGTTAGGCTCAATGTTTGGCAAAAACATGTTCGTGGGCCAATGCTCATAGTGCTTACCATCCATTTCCTAATGATAATTGCCTTGTGATTTCTGTGCTTGTAAAATTTGAAGGGTCTCCCTGGTACAAATCTGTCTTCACTGCCAACATGCGTTATGATTATACGAGACCCCTTTCCACTTGGAGCTTTCAGGCCTGTCATTAAGCCCAACAAAAATGCTTGACGAGCACTTTTTACTGTCGTATTCTAGAGAACTTTAGTGAAGATGTGACTGGCATTCACCCAGGTTTCATCTGTATAATAAATTTTTTGTCCCTCACGATGATATTTCCTGATAGAATACAAATACTGGAGATGTTATAAAATTATATCTTCCCTTCCAAATAATGCCGATGATTGCTTTCTTGTGGTGTAAACAAAACCAAGGTCCTTTAACAACCGGTAAGTTGTTGTTAATGAAATGTGAGGGAGATCTTCATTATTGTTTACAACATTACCTTATATATCGTAGGAATTTCATTCTTTCGGAAGAAATGGTGCACTTTCTGACAAATTACTGACAGCATAAAGTCATCGTATTTCACTGAGCGTGTGCGTAGTCCTATGGCACTAGCCCTATTCTTCCCCAGCGTACGCAGTTCTCCCATCGTGGTCGGCTCCTCCTTCATGCAGTATACTGCCGTCTTACTTACACCTGTCAGTTCCACTGTTTGCATCACGATATTGCCCACTGTTTCATCAGGATTTCTCGTCCATAAACCAGAGTAAACATTTAGTATGATGTGTTTTTCAGAGGTTTGCCTTTAGGATGTGTTACTAATTTAGGACTACCGCAAGTGGGAATACAAGATCAAACACCACCAGTCATCTCCGCCATGTGTAGAATAAAGTCGGCAATCGGTAGAGACCACATGATAGATAATTGCATTATTTGAAAATAAGTTTGCTGTAACAATTTAATGGTATGAAACAGAAAATTCTAGCATCGGTAAGGAAGTAGTAAAATAATTATATACAAAGTACTCAGGGCCGTTGCCAGATATTAGATAGCACCCTGAGGCAAACAATTAAATATCACCCCTGATGGATTATAAGACAAAAATGTAAGAAAATCTCCATTTTTTTTTTTTTTTTTTTTTTTTACTACAACAAAAACATTAATGCAAAATGATTACATAATAATATTAATTAAATGTCTGCTCTAAGGGGATATCACACAATAAAACTGTTCATAAGCTCTTCTAAATTTAAATTAGATGCTATGTCCGCCTCTATCGATATAGTTGCTAGACCAACAAATCTTTCTTGGATCATTGCTGTTTGCAAATAATTTTTAATCAGTTTAAGCTTAGAAAAACTTCTTTCCGCACTTGCTACAATAACAGGAATTGTTAGCGTAGCGACAATTCCTATCGCAATATGGCTGAACGAGTGCCCTTATTAAGCCGCGCCGTGAGGCAGGCTGCCTCTATGCTACACCCTGTCGACGGTACTGAAAGTACTACACGATGTGATAATGTAAAAAATTTAAGGAACTATTTTAAGCAGCGTAAGCCTACAGTACAAATGGTAAGAAAAGCCGGAAATGTAGCTCATTCCGCTACTTCCAGATAACCTGAAAAAAGAGTATAGGTGTATTATCTATCTCATCTGCTAAATGTAATGGCTGTGGTGTAACAAGTGTACCCTCCTCAAAATAAAAAATAAATAAATAAAAATTATATATTAATATACTGAAAAAATCTTTGCTGCACAGCATGAAGTTTCTGTACAAGTAACTAATTTGAATATCACCTTGATGGACTTGTGATTTCAGTCAGGATTGCTCCATGACTGCAGGTTGTAAAGAGTCCAGTTATTCCTGTCTTGAGCCTTTCTTCTCCATTTTCTTCCAACTTTCTTGATCACTGGCCTTCCAGGTTTCCGTTTGGTTTCTCTTGGATACCAATTTGTTACTCTGACTGTCCATCTGTTTTCTCTCATTCTGACAAGATGTCCTGCCCATATACTTTTACTGCTGTAGACTGCTTTTATTACATCTTTGAGTCCACACCTCTTCCTGATTTCTATGTGTTTTATGTGGTCAATTTTATTTATATTGCACATTCTTCTTTCTATTGCATGATGAGTTGTTATTAAGCTTTGTTCATCTTTTAAAGTTGTGTTCCATGTTTCACTGCCATAAGTTAATGCTGGTAGGATGTGACTAGTGAAAAGATGGGCTCTTATTTATTTATTTATCTATGTTTTGGTTGATAACTGTTGATTTTATTTTGTTGAAGGCCATCCAAGCAGCTCTTTTTCTCCTTGCTATTTCATTTGATATGTCGTTTTTCATTTTTATAGACTGTCCAAGGTAGATGTGATCAACATCTTCAATGGTATGGGATTCTCGACTGATTGTACCGAAGTACCCCCTTATTCACAGGTTAGCTATACACGGTCAACCCTGGTCTGAAAACATTAAATGGAAAATTCCAGAAATAAACAATTTATAATTACATCAGCAATGTGAATTTTTAAATCCAACATTATTTCAAATGGTGGACATAGGTGAACTCCATGATGGACACAGGAAATTAATGAGGCAGTGAAGGAAAAGAAGAAAGCATATCAAAACTTGCTGGCAAATAAGTCAGCTTGTGCTGTTAGAGAATACAGAGACAAATGTAAGAAAGTTATACACTGTGTAAAACTAGCTAAACAACAGCCATGGGAAGACTTGGTAAGAACATAGAAAATAAATATCAAAAAGGTGGAAAGATATTCTGCAGGTTGTTGAAAAAGCTCAGAAATGAAGGAATATGCTGTAAAAGAAACTAGAAATGATAAAGGTGACATAAAAACTGGAGAAAAAGATATCCTTGATGTATGGAGTAATTAATTCTAAAAATTGCAAAATGAAACAATCCTTGACAGCACAGTTTACAGTGGTAAAAAAAACACTCAACATGCATGCAATCAGGAATACATATCCATACTTGAAGTAGAAAAAACCATCAAAAGCCTGAAATGTGGAAAGGCAGCTGGAGTAGACGATATTCGACCAGAAATGCCAAAGTATGGAGGTATAAAATTCTTAAAGGGGCTGCACTGCATAGTTCAGAAGGTCTGGAGAGAGGGACGAATTCCAGATGATTGAAGTAGAACTCTCATAGTGCCCACATATAAAAATGGAAATAAAAGTCAGTGTGAGAGCTACAGAGGTATTTCTCTATTGAATGTACCTCGTAAGATTTATGCAAGTATACCTGAGAAACTCTTCAAAAGGATTGTGGAAGGGAAGCTTGGAAGAAGAACAAGCTACATTCAAGCCAAATAGAGGCGGTCAGGATCAGATTTTCCACCATTACCACAAATAGTTGAGAAATCGTGGGAATATAACAAAGATCTGTATTTAAGTTTTGTAGACCTGCAAAAGGCATATGACAAGGTGCCAAGAGGAAAGCTATTCAAAATGCTAGTTATATGGTGTCAATGTGGCATTATATCAAGCAATACTTTAGTCTTCATTTGATTTGTAAGTCAGAAGTTAGAATTGAAAGAAGTACATGAAGATGGCTTGATATTAAATCTAGTGTCAGGCAAGGATGTACATTATCCCCCTCGGTTATTCATTATCTACATTTATCACATTATGAAAGAAAGCGATATTAAACCTGACATCAAAATTGGATATGTTAATCTCAGCCCTAACGATATGCAGGTGATGTTATAATTTTAAATATATCCAGTACAAGTTTGTTAGATTCCCTGAATAAATTGAATAACTGTTGTAATAAATTTGTTATGAAAATCAGCAATAACAAGATAATGAAAATAAACAGAAACATTTAAAATGTCAGCTGCATCGTGAATGGAGACCTATAGAACAAGTAAAACATTTCAGCTACTTAGACACAATTTTTAGTGCAGATGGCATATTAAATTTGGAAATAGACAACAGAATCAACAAAGTTGGTATGGTAGGAAGTCAACTGAATAAATTTATATGGAATAAGAGAGAAATGACCACAAATATGAGTCCTGAGAAAGATTGAGGGAGGGGGGGGAGGCATGAACTGATGGCATCAATGGCCATATCATATTAAAAACGAGAATATTAGGAAAGAACTTAACATTGTTAGCATCCAGGAATGTTTTTGAAGAGCTACTCTTAGTTGGTATGGTCACTTAAACAGAATGGGAGAGGAAAGATTAGCAAAACAGGTGTTCTCTGACAGGTTGACAGGATAAAGACCTAGATGAAGACCAAGATATAGGTGGATTGATACAGTAAAAAGTGCCCTAGAAGATAGAAATATAAGATTTAATAATGTTGAAGTCTTGACAGATAATAGATGGATTTGGTGGAAAATTGTAGATAGGAAGTTACTAATGATATAAGTTTTTCTTGTAGTACTATCATATCCTGTATACTCCTTGAGAATACATGTCAAAAATTTGATGATAATGAACTTTATTGTAGGTATGTATAGGAAAAAACATAGTATGGATAGTACAGAACCACATATAATATGGTTCTGTACTATCCGCAATTTCAGGTATCCATGGGTGTGTCTTGGAACGTATTCCCCGCAGATAAAGGGGGAGGGGCTACAATATTCGTTTTTCCATCCATGATGTTTTGTCCAGATGTATTTTCAATCCAATGTTTTGAAAGTTTTGGCTTACGTCATTCAGCATTGATTCTAAGAGTTCAGGGGAGTGAGATATTAATACCACATCGTCAGCGAATAATAGAATATTCAACATTTCACCATCGACTTTTATCCCACCTTTCATGTCAGTTTTTTGAACGATGCTGTCCAGCGTACATGTGAAAAGATTAGGTGATGAGACATCATCACCCTGACGTACTCCTCTACTTAAATTAATTTTAATCAGGTGATTGAAAAGAGTGATATTTGTTGTACCTTCTTTGTAAATATCTTTTATGGAAATATGCTATTTCTACTCCTTGTTCTATTAAATCTTGGAATACTACTTTATGTTCAACAGTGTCAAATGCCGTTTTAAAATCTAGAAAAAGAAAACAAAGTGGCATATGGTATTCACTGTATCTTTCTGTTAGTTGACTAATAGTTTGAATATGGTCTATTGTCGAAAAGCCTCTTTTGAAACCTGCCTGTTCTTCGGCAGCTATTTTCATTCATGGAGGTTTGTATTCTATTTAGAATGACTCTGGCGAATATTTTATGTGTGTGTGATAATAGACAGATGGATCTGTAATTACTGATGTCTTCTTTATTACCTTTTTTATGCAGAATTATGGTTTTTGATGTTTTCTGTTCAGTAGGTGCTTTTTCCTTAATTGTATATATCGAGTAAATCTTTCTGCTAGAGCTTTAAAGAGTACTTGTCCACCCATTTTTAATTCGTCGGATTTTATACCATCAATTCCTGGTGATCGGTCAGTTTTCATATGGTGGATAGCCATTTTTACTTCTGAGGTAGGATAGATGGTATTTCCAAATTTTTATCTAGTACTGGAGCTGTGACTACTTGTTTAGATGAACAAAGGTTCTCATAAAAGGATTTTATTATTTTTTCCATTTCACCTCTGTTTGTGTGCCTGTTTCCTTGATTGTCTATGGATGCTGATGGTAGTGGTTGCTTTAGACTTATTTCTTTTTCTAATTTTTTTAGGCTACTGCAGAGCCTAGCTGCTGCTTCTAATTTTGTCCTTCTTCTTCTTCTTCTTATTATTATTATGTGACACCTCCATGGAGTCCAAGGACTCATCGAGGGAGGGCACCCACTCTACAACTGTGTCTACTCTACAGCTCATTCTAACCGCAACTACACCAACACCAGTATTTCCACAGACAAACACAAACATCCATGCCCATAGCAGGATTCAAACGTGCAGCCTTATGGCTGGAGAGCAGATACATTAACCACTTGGCAAACCAGGCTGGCATCCATACATATTATAGTCATCTTTGATATCCTGCCTCAGTGTTTACAGATAATTTTATATTCTAAAGAGTCTTTTCCTGTATCTTTCAGGAAAAGATTGTTTTCCTGAAAGATACAAGAAATGTTATCATTCTCACTGATAGGCATTAGCAGGTTTTACGAGGAAGTTCATAGGAGGCTCTTTCTTTGCAATTCAATAAATGATTATTAAAATTTGATAAATCTTCATCGCTGTTGTTTTTTAATTTAATTTCCAGTCAGTTTCTTCCACATTTTTTTTTAATTGTTCAAAATGTATCTGTTTTGAGTGTTTTTTTATGGTTGGAGTGTGCTCATATACATTCTTCATTTTTTCCTATTTTGAGGATGGCTCTTATTGGATGGTGGTCTGAATGAATATCACAGTAGGTGTTTCCAATGTTTTCAACACTTTTTTACTATTGTTTTGCAATTTGTTGAGAATGAAATCAATTTCATTTCTTGTCTCTCCATTTGGAGATTGCCAAGTCCATCTTTTCCCAGTTCTCTTTTTAAAAAAAAACTATTCATAATGTAAAGTCTTTCTGCTTCGCCAGGAGTTCGTCTCATTCATTTCTTTCCCCCATGGTCCAATGTATTTTTCTTCACTAGATCCTGTACCAATCTTTGCGCTGAAATCCTCACACACTATAATGTATGTTGTTTTCTTCTGTAATATTTCTGATTGGTATTCACAGAAGTTTTCTATTTCTTCTATGTCAGTTGTTGAAGTAAGTGTATAGACCACTATTATTTTTATTGTTACTAATCTCCTATTTTTAATTTTAGTGTTCCTAGTCATTCAGAATGGATTGTGCAAGAAATAATATTTTTAGTTAGCTTTTCGTTTATTATGAAAATAACTCCTCCAACCATTGTAGCATTACCTGAAGCTCCAAGGAAAATTTGGTTGCCAATGTTCCATTTTGCTGTTAATTCAGAGCTTCTTCAGGTTTCACAAATACCAAGAACATCAAACTTTACATTTTTCTCGAAGCAGGAAATCAATATGGGAGTCTGAAAACAAAGTTCGAGTGTTGAAAGAACCAATAAATAGGGTCGAATTTCCAGATGATGGTCTACTTTCCTGTGCAAGATTCTTAGCATCCACTGCTCTTGCAGATTCTTCACCACCACCTTGGTGGGATTGCAAAGAGACGTGCAGGACTGGGGGCCTTTTTCTTCTTCTACTTGCTGGCATCTTTACAGTGGTCTACAGCACTACTCCTGAAATGGTTCTGAAGTGCACCTTTGGTCCAAGGCTCGTTATTCATTATTTGGAGTGGCCCACTTAGGCTTCCATCATCCACCACTTGAGGGATGTGCTTGATGTAAATGACGTCCCTCCCCCAACTTGAATATTATTATGATTATTATTATCACCAGACCTACATACAGTCAAGAGACTCATCATGGGAGGTCCCACTCTCATATGCACAGGTCATCAGAATGCATTCCAATCATCTACCACTCTCCATGCAAAAAAAAAATCTACTCCTCATCCCCATGCTCATGACCACCTTATACAGATTCCAAGGACAGTCTCTCATTCCCCCCCAGTCTCCAGATATTCTATGAAAAATCTCATCCATACTAATCTGGTAATTACCACTTATGTGTCTCGGTCATTTCTATACAACTAGGCTCTGTAATTCTCAATCTGTCCTCATATTCCACATTCCAGAGACCAGAAACCAACTTAGTCAATTGCCTCTGAACTCTCTCCAACATCTCATCATCCTTTTGATAACCTGGTGACCACAGTGCACAGTAATCCATATGGACTGATCAAAGCCTTGTACAATGGAATCAATACATCATTAATTTTCTACATGTCAGCGTTCTCTGCATCATTCCCATAATCCGCAGTGTTGTCCTCACAATTTTAGCCAAATGTCCATGAAATTTGAAGTCCCTGTCCACCATCACTCCCAGATCTTTCATCTCCTCTAAAATATCTTCACCATTCTTCTACTCTGAATCCCACCTTTGCTTCCCAAATTTTAAAACTTTACAATTTGCAACATTAAACTGATATCCCCCCCCACCCACCCACACACTTACCCATTCACACAATCTATTTTGCAAAACTATATCTGCACTATTTATCATAATGCTCTCCAAATTTGCATCATCTGCAAACAACCACATATCACCATTTAAGCGCTTTCCAATGTCATTTACATACAAATTAAACAAGAATGGCTCACAAATTAGACCACTGGGGCATGGCACTAGCAACTTCCCTCTTATGGGATATTCCTCCCCCTACCACCACCACTGCCACACAACCTGTTGATACCTAACATACAGCCAATCTTCAATCCAACACACTAATCTACTATCCAAACCCACCTGTCACTCTTTAACTACAAGTGGCAATCTATAAAAAGCCTTTGGAAAATCTAAATATACTCACCCCCCCACACCTTGTCCAATGTATTCGTCACCTTGTTATAATAAGTAAGTAGATTGCTAAAACATGATCTTCTTTAACAAAATTAAGGGTATTCTACTGCTGTTAACCCAGATCTGAATCCTTGTCCTCACTGGCCTATAATTCAAAGCCTTAGTTCCCTTTTTGAAGAACAACAATTTTGCCATCTTTCCACTCATTTGAAATGTGGGCTAATCTAAGACTCAAGTTAAATATGTAGGTAAACTGTTGCTAACTCCCTGGACAATTCCCTCAAGACCCACAGTAATATACCATCAAGTCCCATGGCCTTGTTGACACCAAGTTTACTTAATTCCTGATAAACTTCCTGCTCACTCACCATCACTGGTTCCTCCCCAATTCCCACACCTCTCAAGTTGTCATTATGTTACAATCTTGTTACATCACAAGGATGGAATACTTGAATGAACTGGTCATTAAACACTTCTACTATATATATATCCTCCTCAGTGTTTATCATCCTCAGATGTGGTGGTAAAAGTACTAGAAAAATTGGTAAAAAAGAGAATTCAAGAATGAGTAGATAAAAATATATGATACTGTATGAGGGTTAACATGGTTTTGTGAAGGGTCAGTCATGCCTTAGTAATTTACTATATTTTTATATTAGAGTAACAGCTGAGTTGGATAAAAAAAAATGGATACACGATGATTTTGCTGGATTTTGCAAAAGCATTTGATAGAATACTGCATGGAACTCTGTTGCACAAATTAGAACAAATGGGGATGGATATAACACTGGTTATGTAGATAAGAGGGTGGCTGCTGGACAGATATCAAAAAGCGGTATATGGAGGGGCAGAATTAAGGCAAAAACAGGTGACTAGTAGTGTACTGCAGCAAGGTCTCCTGGGACCACTGCTGTTTGATTTGTACATAAATGATATAGGAAATAACCTGAAAGGAAATACTCAGCTGTGTGCTGATGACGTGAAATTAGGTAGAGTAATAGTTAATCAAGGTAATGTGAGAGCTTGCAGGAAGATTTAAATAGGTTGTCATTATGGGTAAAAGTTAATGGGTGTCAGTTTAATGTTGAGAAATGTAAAGTTATGCATTTTGAGACAAATAGATTAAAAGCGTGTATCACATTGATGGCATGTGTATAAGATAACTTGGCTATTGAAAAACACATTAACATGTAGAGATAAGGAAGCTGATATTCTCTTTATAAGTCCTTGATACTCCCACACATCTGGATTACTGTGCTCAAGTCTGGCCTGCTGGATTTCTTGGGGATGAGGTTGTGGTGGAGAGGATTCAGAGGCAGGTGACTAAGAAGGCGAGTTGCCTGCAGAATGTTCCCTATGAGGATGTGTGAACTGCAGAAGTTGGTTGACAGGAGAAATAAAGGGGATATGATAGAAACATTTAAGTTGCTTAAAGAGTTTTATAGGATAGATGCAGGGGAAATGTTTCAACATTTGGCTAAAGGGATCAGAACATGGGGTCATTCCTGGAAGTTGAATAAAAGTTTTGCTAGTAGTGGGTGTGAGTACTAGATTTTTTGCTTGGAGAGTTGTGAATGAGTGGAATGGGTTGCCAGAGTCAGTTGTGAGTGCTTTGTCTATTAATGGATTCAAAAAGAGGTTATGATAGATTGTGTGGATAGATTGGGTTTCTTGCAATGAGTCTTCAGACTCCATGGAGGTGCCTGCATAATAATAATAATAATTATCATTATTATCAACGACCATCATCATTCTCCTATAATCATTCTTCTTTCTACTGGCTGCATATTGAAAAAACTCCCTTGCATTTCTTTTAGCATCATTTGCTAACTGCTGCACATACCGCAATTTTGCTACTTACTAAGTGAGTCACCTTCCTTTATACTCCTCATGTATCTGATTATCTCCACTCATCTTGTGCCACCTCCACAATACCTTTTTCTTCCAGATTGCATGCTTCACCTCTTAAGTCATCCATTTTACACCTACCTTATTTAATCTCCTGACTTGGGAATATACTCACCATTGCCTCTGGCAGATACTTTCTGAGTAGACACCAAGCATCACTGATTTCTTTCCCATGCAATTCCTCATTCCATGATATTGCTACAAGCCACCTGAGCATGACAGTTCCACATATAACTCTTTCTCACAAAAGTCTGTTATGGCAGGCCACCACCCAAGTGATCAACATCATCAACTGTAGGAAGACGTGGCACTTCATCTACAACATGTTCTGATGAGAGAATCAAATCCAAGGCCCTCGATCCATGTGTGGCCCTATTACATACTGCTTAAGATAGTTATCCCTTAAAAACTGAAGAAATTCATTCTCTTTGGTTCCTAATGCTTTCTTTTCATTCCAGTCTATATTACCATAATTAAAATCACCTACAACAATCATCCTTTTCTTATTAGCCAGACCAATTTATCTAAACATTTCCTTCTCGCTGCGTTCCACATTAACAGGTCTATAAGCAACACCCTACCAAACATTTTGTCCTGTCCACCTCCACTTCACACCACACTGTCTCGAATCCACTGTCAATACTTGCTCCTTGCATCTCCACCCTAGATGGACTCAACTCCTCTGCCATCATTAATAACACTCCTCCTCTCTTTTTTTGTTTGTCTTCAAAAAAAGACTATATATCCTTCCATTTTTATTCCTGTCAGAATGCCATCCTTGTTCAACCATGTCTCACTTATACCAAATTTTTGAATGAATGAACTCTATCAATGCTACAATTTCATTCCTCTTGTTTCAAATACTTCTAGCATTTGGAACATACACACTAGCTCATTTCTGTTTCTAAAACAAGTCCCAGTGATTCCCACTTTTCAGATGTGGCTCCTCTACACTCTTCCCATCCAGTCCTGTATCCTAACTTAGATTACACCCCTCTTGAAGAGTAAGAGAGTAAAGATTGTGAGTCTGCTGCCTTAGTATGATAGGACAGAACTGAGAAGGGTCATGATGGCCAATGAAGATTGAGCTGGATGAATGGTGTGCAGTTTATTGATGTAAGGAGTGAATGTGATGGATGAAAGGACTTATATATGCCCGACAAACTATATTTAAATGGTTTTGGAGTTAGATGTTTGGAGAAAGTGTTGTTTAGTGAGAATGTGGTAGTGCAAAAACAGGGAAACTAGAGTTATTAGGGAGGATGAAATCAAGCATGTGTACAGTAATGATTATGCAATGCCGAATGGGATTTCACAGGTTTCCGATTTGAATGGGCTAGTAATGACATTACACAAGGGTAACTATGGATACAAGGGGATGGTGAAATGCATGTACACTAAGGCAAGAAGTATCAGGAATAAGGGTGAGGAGTTTTTGGTATTGGTGAGCTCAACCTGGCCAAAAATTAAAAACATCAGTGAGATGACTGAAAATGATATAGTTACAGGAATAGAATGTGAAGGTTACTGTATTTTCAAGATGGACAGAAGGAACAGGGCAGGAGGTGAGGTATTGCTGATGATAGCTGAAGAATTACAACCAACAAAATTAGAAGTTAAAGAGGATTTTAGGTCTGAAGAAGATGGTTCATTTGTGGTTGTTTGGTGTGAGATAGAGGCAAATAGAACAAAATATGTTGTTGGATGCAGCTACAGATCAGGGGAGGGGAGGGTCCACAGGAAGATGCCATGTATTGGCAGATTGGCACAATGAGTATAGGCCAAACAATTATTATAGGAGACTTTAACTATGGGAACATTGATTGGAGGGAGGAAAGAGGGCATGGAAAGATGGAATGGGATAATTACATAAAACAACATGTAATAAAAGAAGCAAGGGGATTTGAGGGTGTTGGATCTGATAATAGCATTAGAAGATGTGTCCATAACCAAGGTAGACACACTGCCTCCAATTGGGGAGAGTGGCCATGCGGTCTTGTTCTGCGTAGCTGCCAAACATGTGAAATTATCTGGGAAGAAAGGATTTATGTTGAATTATAAGGCTGTGATTAAGAGAGACATAGAAATCATCTTGGAACAGTGTCATGGCTTGAGAAGATACAACAAAAGAATATCATTAATGTATTGCAAGTGGTCAAAGGTTGCTTGAGAGTAGCAGTAACAAGACTGCATACCCAAGGTCAGGAGAATAAACCAAGTTGGAATTAAGTGGATGAACAGGGATATAAAGCAAGAACTGCAAAAAAAGAAAACATTGTGGAGGAAATATAAAGAAAAAAGTGATCAGCATACTCGATGAGCAGTACAAAGTGCAAGCAAGAAGAATTAGCCAAATAAATCCAAAAGAGTTTTTTCATTATAAGAGGAAAAATTACTATGGTAGGATGATTTTAAACAATGCTCATGGTAGGAAGGCCACTAAACCAAAAGAAATAGTTCAGTTGCTTAGTGATCATTTTGCAAAGGTGTATCATTCAGGTGGTGATTTTCCAGTTGCTGATGTTACAGGAATGCATATCAATATTGAAGTAGATAAACAGATGTTCAGCATATTAAAAAATATGAATGTGAACACAGCAGGGGAACTGAATGGCATATCAACCTGTGTACTATGTCAGTGTGCAAGAGAACTGGCATTGCCTCTGTTGTTCAATCTAAGTCTCAGCTCTGGCAGGGTTCCAAGGGAAGGAAGGAGGGTAAGAGAGTACAATTGCATATAGATGGCTCCAAGACAGAGATAGCAAACTGCAGACCAATAAATATATCAGGAGTGGTTGTTAAAGTATCTGAAAAGTTGCTGAACAGTAAAATGCACACACAGACAAAGAAATTAAGTGCACCAAGAAGGAAGCATAGGATTCAACTGAAATTTTATTGGTGTAATGATACAGGTGAGTGATGCACATGATGGCAAAAACAGAGCTGAAGGACAATTACAAAGGGATCTGTGGTATGCAATCCGGTCATCATCAATAGCGCATTGCACTGCCTCGTGCTGCGTTACATGCTGCAATACGGTCCGGCATGGTGGTGAACAGATGCCTGATGTTGTCCTGCGGCAGACTAGCCCGCACGTGTTGGACGTTGTGCTCCAAATCCCAGATATTGCGGCACGGTGGGAGCTGGCATTTCAGCTGTTCCCAAACATGCTCAATAGGGGACAAGTCCAGGGAGCGAGCAAGCCATGGACGTGTCTGTACACGACATAGGCAGGCCTGGGCAACCCGAGCCATGTGCAGAAAGGCATTATCCTGTTGGTATAGCGCTCCTGGTATCCCAGCCAGGAATGGGAGAAAGTGGGGCCATAGGATGTCGTCCACATACCGCTGCCCAGTCAATGCGCCACGTACCACTACGAGGGATGATCGGCTATCATAGGCTATGGCTCCCCAGACCATAATGCCTGCAGTGCGGAAGGTGTGGCACTCGATAGCGAGGTCGAGATTGTGTCCTTGACCAGGGGTCCTCCACACCCGGACACGATGATCATCTGTCCCCAAAATGACACTCATCGCTGAAGACCAGACATCGCCAGTCTGTGGCATTCCACGTTGTTCTCGCCTGGCACCACTGCAAACGGAGTTGGCAATGTTGCGGTGTTAATGGAAGCACATGTAAGGGGCATTGGGATCATAAATTCACCTCCACGAGGCGTCGGGAAATGGTTTGTGGACACACAGGAGCACCAACATCTGCCTGTATAGTGGACCGGGTCACCGTGGGATCCCTCCATGCTTGCCGCACAATCCGTTGATCCTCTCTAGAGTTGGTGCTCCTGATCCGACTGGTGCCACTCTGCCATGTGGCAGTGCCGGAACGTGTCCACAGCTCCCAACACTGTCGGACAGTATGGTCAAAACGGTTCATGTGCATGCCTATACGGCGCACCAACCAGCCTCCGGTTTTCAGGCCAATGATCATGCCTCTGTCAAAGTCCGTAAGTTGCTTAAATCGACGTCTCTGGCGTCTACCTGGCATTATTGTCACTTTGTACTCTAGCTTGCGTCAGCCAGCTCTTTTTGCTTTAATCGGCTATCGACTACACGCCGGCTTTATAAGGCTGCCGGTTCGTGCTTGCAGTGCCACCGCAGGGTGTGTGGGCATGTGCAATCGCACCAAACTTGGATCATTTGCATACCACCCTGCACTCTAGCCATTTGCTTAGTTTCAGCATTGTACCATGTTTTCTTCCAGATGTGCTAATTTCTTTGTCCGTGTGTGTACAAAAGTGGGTAGATAGGGATGCGATATTCTATAGTGGGCAGCATGGCTTTGTAAAGGGTAGGTCCTGTCTTAGTAAGTTATTCACATTTTATAATAAAGTGACAATAGATTTGGATAAAGGTAATGACTACACCATGATACTACTTGACTTTAGACTATTGCAAAAACTGGAGCAAATGGGAATGATATAAGGCTAGTGGCATGGATGGGGGGGGGTGCTGACAGACAGACACCAGAGAGTACAATATGGTGGAGTTGAACTTGGAGAATGACAATGACCAGTGGAGTACTTCAGGGCTCCGTAGTAGGGCCACTACTCTTTAATTTATATCAGTGACACAGGGAAAGATTAAAGAGGGGATATTCAGTTGTTCTGAATGCAAAACTGGGGCAAGCAATAGTTATAAAGGTGATGTAAATATCCTGCAGATGATTTAAATAAATTGGTATTGTGGGCAAAGGATAATGATTATCAATTTAATGTTGCAAAATGTAAGGTTATGCACATCAGGTTGAAAAGGTTGCATACAGTGTATCATATTGATGGTATTGGATTACAGGAAATTGATGAGGCTAGGGCCTTGGGGATAATGGTGGACAAAGAGTTGAAGTTCAGAAGGCATATTGCAAAAAGTTGGTAAAATAGCTCAAAGGATTACTTGGATGGTGAAAAACACAATAGCAAATAAATATAAGGAGGTTATTATCATCTTTATAAGGCTATGATTTGGCTACATCTTGTCTTCTGTACATAGATTTGGTCACCTGGGTTTCTTTGGGACTAGGAGGTGGTCAAGAGGAATCAGAGATGAGTGACCAAGATAGTAACAGGTGTGTGGAATACAATACTCCCTACTAGGAAGGGTTGAAAGGTTTATACGTTACAAAGATTAGTTGATAGGTGATGCAAGTGAAATCGATTGATGAAAATTGTAGCAAGTGATTTTCAATATATGACAAATAGAGAACTAGGGGGGGGGGGGGCATCTGTGGACATTGTATAAGAGTGTGGTTAGTGGGAGGGGGGACCAAATTTTTTCCGTGGAGAATGAGTAGAATGAATTGCCAGAATTGGTTGTGAGTTCCCTGATGGTAAATGTATTCAAGGATGGGTATGATAGGATTTGTGTGTATAATGGTTAATTTGAGTCACCCATAGTGAGTGTCCAGACTCCATGGAGATGCAGTAAAATAATAATAATAAATGTCACCCCACATCCTTTCTTGTGCCCTCATACTTCTACTCTTGAAACCATCATATACAGTTTCATGCAGTGTCCCTCTGTCTACCATGACCTCCCACTCTTCACTCATGCCACTCACCTCTCCATCCACAAACTTGCAAACCTTACCCTCCTGCTCTTCCACAACAGCTTTTGCTTCCTCAGGTCTTACATTCACTTCAGTCATTTTCCCTTGCAGGAAAAGTTTCTCCAATTGATGCATACCAACTCCACACAAATGTAAACCATCTCTTTTATACAGCTCTATCCTCTCCTTACTCATCCCTCATATTCACAAAATGAACCCCTTTCTCCTCATGCAACTCTGCTAGCATACCATTCCTAATCTTCGCTCACCTTCTCAACTTATCATTATCATACTTGGGCAAACACGCTGACTACCTTACCTACCATGCTGTTATCTTATCTTTCACTCTCCTTAACACTCAATGTTACATTCCTCGTTACAATTTTCTTGTTACTAGTCAAATCATTTGTGCCAAACTACCACAACCAATTCTTTTGATTGCATACTCCTCTTATCCAATGCTTCAACCACCCTGCTGATTTTACTTCCTGGAAAACAGACCTTGTGCACCTTTTCATTCACCATACTTCTTATCATTGAATCTCCATACACTGCCACTCTCAAATCATCTGATATTTCTTTCAAATCTTTCATCCTATTCTTGATCACATCTGTATAGTGCCCATACACAAGAGGTTAGCTGATCAACCTACAGTACATGGACCATTGGATCTGTTTAAGTTAGGGGAGTGAAGTAATGTTTCACATGTTTCTTTGTAAAGCAATTCCATGAGGAACCAACTTTTGTGAATGACTTTTGCCACAAAAGTCGGTTTTTTTACAAAGAAACATCTGAAATGATACTTAACTCCCCTAACTTAAACAGATCCCATGGTCTATGTCTATCCCCTTTGTGGAAGATAGTACTCTATAAATCAGTTTTTTTTTTTTCAAGGACCATTTTTAGTTATCTTACTTTAGCTACTTAGGTGGCACCTTGTGAATATTGTTTAATTAGCTTTTGTACTTGTACTGATGATGCCTGTGATACTCAGGCAAAAATTCTACTAATAAAGAATATTTTAAGTGAGTTAATTCCATTATTATAGTTGTAAGTAATATGGAACTACTTTTTTTTCTCAGATATTGCTTCTGAAAGATGCACAATGTATTTCTGCAAAGTTTCGCAGCATTTGGATTGCAGGGCGGCACTCCACAAAGTCCCAAACAAGGATACTTTAATTTTGATTACCTTGTATTTGCAATAAATATTTAATTATTTTTATAATTGAGCTTCATTCTTTAGTGTACACAACATGTTGATCCTTGAAATGAATGCACATTCATGGATATGAATCTGAAGCCATTTGACTCCCAAACAGTAATAAATCATCATCATTGGGGCATGTTTATGACATATACAGAAAGAGGTTAATGGTTGATACATACTGTATCATAATACTCCTACTATCCTTTAACCCTCCACCTGGCCAGGATGTCTATAGACATCCAGCTAATCTGGATACGATGTATGCTATCTGGTGAAGGCACATGGATAAGAAGTGCAATTTGGCCGGCATGTCCATTAGAAGGTGTGATAATCCCTCACACTGAAGAGAACACTTAATCAGATTATCTCACGCTCATAGCTGCTTCTTAGTTGCCTATAAGAAAAAATGCAGTTCCTCGTTCTATGCTGGGTAACTGAATCTTAGTTATATTGGATAAACTAAAAATATAGAAATTATTTTTATTTTCTCTTTTTATTGTACAAAGCAATTTTAATGCCTGGACAAAATAAAGATCCTTGCATAGTTCATCATCATCATCATCATCATGCGTATCAAGGATTTAGGCCTAGCATGGCCTGTTCCAGCCTTAGAAGTCATTGTTGAATGGTTTAAGAGGACATCCTGGTTTTCTTTTTCCTAATGGCTTGTACTTTAAGGCTTGTTTTGGTAATCTTTCCGTTTTCATTCTTTCAATGTGTTCCATCCATTTATGTTTATATTTTTTAATTTTTTCTATTACTGGTTCTTGGTTTAATTCTTTCATAATATCTTCGTTTCTTTTGTGATCAAATAAAGTATACTTTGCAGTTTTTCTCATAAACTTCATTTCTGCTGTTGTTAATCTTTGTTTGTCTTTTTGTTTTATTGTCCAGATTTCGCTTCCATACATTAAGACTAGTAGGGCTAATGTATTGTATACTTTTAGCCTGGTTTGTTTTTGAACTAGGTTTGGTTTAAATATAGAGTTAATTACACCTGTTATTTTTAAATATTTTGCAATTTTTATGTTTATATCTTTTTCATTTTCATATGTGATCATACATCCTAGGTAGTTAAATGAATTCACCTTTCTAAGATCTTGTTATCTATTACTATTTTAGTTCTTGCTGGATCTTGTCCTTTAAAGGCCATAATGTTTGATTTTTCCGTTGATATTATCATACCATAATCTTTGGATATCTCATTTAGATCTAAAATAGCTTTCTGTAAGTTATCTTCAGAATTTGTAATTATCCTTGCATAGTTTCTTCACTTAAATATTGCCTTACCTTGGAGAACCAATTTCATTTTTAATTTTTTTTTTTGCTAATTTTTTCTAATTGTTTACTCCACAAAACATTTTCTTTGTTCTCAAAGAAATTAATTCACAATAATTATTTGAAATATTATTTTAAAAAATCCGGCTGCCGACGTTCGAGATTATGTTATATTTTTGCTCAAGATCATGTTTCAAAGAATACGTCACAGATTTCCTGAAGGACGTGCTTGAGCAACTTTGCTTTATAGAGAATAGCATGAAATTCTTTAATCATATCACTAAATTTTTTTCTTTATATTTTAATCTACTGTTCTTTGCACTTTCGCATTCTTGGTTTCTCTGCATGATTGGTCATTACAACATGAAATTAATGGTTATGATTGAAAATGATATGTATATATTTTGTGCTAGTTCAGATATTATGCTCCAATTTTATAATAAGCAATACTTTTGCTTATATATACATATTTAAATTACAAAGTTTTGTATTAAAAATTTCCGTTACAGAAGTTCGATGACTCAACATTATTGTCATATTTCTTTTTCTCGTGTGGGCGAAAAATGGTAAAATGTCCCTCTTATAATTGTATCAGATGTTATAATGGCAAAAATAGTAAGAAAAAAAATTATTTGTACTTTCTTTTCAAAACACAAAGAAAGAACATTGTAAATTCACCCAATGAAAAAGAAAATACTACATATTTTTCTTGTGTTAGCTGATTTTTTTTCTTGTAGTACAAAGAAAAAATCACTGACCATAAGATGGTAGAACACAAGAGGGCAAAAATCTGTAGACTGATTACATTATAACTAATAGAGAAATAATGTCAGAAAAAAACTATTTATGTAAGAGTTCTAACATCAGCAGATATAATGACATTTTCTTCTAGTTTAGATACATGGCTTTGTTGAAGTAGCTAAACCTTTGCTACTATTTACCCTAAAATGAATGGACAGTTTCCCCAAGTGATTTACGTTTGTAACAGTTGTCTTGCGAACGATTTCTAAAATAAATTCTCTGAAATATCAGCAGATTGAACAAGTCTATAACCTTCCCCCTCTCCCCCAAAAAATAAGATTATGCATAAGCTCCTTTTCTCTTAAAATAATTCAAATCCTCTTTTTCGAGATAATTGTATGAAATAATTTAGAATTTTTCAATAATAAAAATGAAACAGATCATTATAAATTAAGAACTTATTTTAGCATAAATATTGTATCAGCCTGTAAAAGAAATATCTGTATTTTTTTCTATGTTAGGATGTCTACTGATCAACAATTGAAAATGAAACATGACATTCTTGATGTATCTCACACTACAGCTTGAGGCACTTTAGTGTCCCTTCTGGCTAAATGTTTTCTCTTTTCTTTCTCAATAGCACTGAGAGTGATCTAAGCCTTTACCTTTTCCTCCAGCTAAGAGGATTATTATCAAGTATTTCTAAGGTGTAGATTACTTCAGAAATAGCAACCAGCAGCAGAAGTAGAAGAAAATTATTTAGATTATTTTAAGAAAAAAGAAACAAAAAATAATACTACTGAACTTTCTTTCGTGTGGTACATAAATTTTGAATGGTGAAAATATAGCATAGTATTTCTAAAATTTCAAATCATTTCAGCAGACAGTAGAACAGCTATTTTAGATTGCAAAGAAACAGTACAGAACTAGAAGCTTAGTACAACAATATTATTGCCTTATTTCTTTTGTCAAAATGGTAAATGAAGTAATAGATTTTTAATACTATCTGGAAACGTTTTCATACCTGTAGAAATTTAGAGTGGTTATGCAATTGAATTCCAAGAAAGAATAAGGGGGGTGGTGGCATAAGCATTACAAAATCATCAAAATGAGCATAAATTTTGAATCATTCTGTATATGATATCCTTCATATTATATTTTCAACATATCTACGGTGGTTACTGGACTAGATATTATTGTAATGTGCATTCTACAAAAAAAAAAATAAAATAAAATAAAAGTGAAGAATCCCTGCTAAAACATCATTGGATATAAATTTTTGATACTAAAAAGACTCACAATCAGAAACTGAGTTATGCAGTATAACATCATTTGTTGTTCATAAAACAAAACCAAAAAAAAAATTTGATTCTAAAACTGAAATGTGATGATCAATATAATGCTTTTTTGCTAGGAAAGAAAGCAAAAGTCATATTTATTTCAATAAATATTATTTAAAAATATAAATATTTGACGTATGTTCAATTCAAACATTTGAAAATTTGCAAAAAAAAATTGTTTCTATATTGTGAGTCAAGTGCAAGAACAACCAGTGCAACTGTTCTGTTGCACTTATTTGAAGAATGAAATACAGCATATTTACTATTACTAAATAGATTCGTTGCAAAGGCTGATCGATGGTCATTTCAGGATTGATTATTTTCGCACATGTGAAATTCATTTCAATTTTTGGGAAGAAACACGATAAATCATTTTAGAGGCAAAAAAGGTCAAATATCTCAGGACAATAAAGAAAATTCCAAGCAAAACAGTGTGCATAAATACAGGTAATACAAAAGTCACCTACTAACAGTTAATCCACTAATGCCTCTAAAATAGCCGTAAAGGGATTAACGGTGGAGGAAGGTAATGGCATGATAAAAGGTGAATGCAGATGAAGTTTTGATCCATGCAGAATGCTATGGTGGTCTGGATATTTCAACCACCTCAGCCGGTAGGAAGGTTAAAGGGCTTGACCAAAAGTAATATCAAAAATTTGTAAATTCAGTAAATGCTATAAAATTTTTTTATTTTTTTATTTTTTACTAAATAGCTTAAGGAAATTACAACATATACTAGGATATACATTAAAATAAATTTTAATACACTTCCAATATTTCAGCAACATCTACATCAGAAGACCTTCAGCCCAATTGTCCAAGAATACGAACATTGCCTGCTAGGAGGCACCATCAGGAATTTAGGAGAAAGAATAGCATCCTGCTTTGTCCTCATTTACTGTTTGTTGTGCTCGCGTGCACATGTCTTGTTTTTAAGTTCCTGTGAAAATGGCAACGTGCGTTGCCGAAATATTGGAAGTGTATTAAAATTTATTTTTGTATATCCTAGTATACATTGTAATTTCCTTAAGCTATTTAATAAAAATGCATAACCAACATCTAAGCCTTTCCACGAGAGCTATAAGATTGGTAAATGCTGACAAAGCTTCATTTTGAGAGGGATTGATCTACAGTAGTCATAAGTACAAAGTAATTTCACTTGAAAGAAAGTGTAGCTGCTGTTGGGTTACTATTTCTATAACTGAACAGTACATGGACAATGCTGCTCAAATATGAGCAAAGACATATCTGAACTAGCTAGAGTCTTCATATTGACAATCTGGCATAAATGGATGTTTAGAAGTTGATTATCACTTGTGTTGTTATTTAAAGGTGAAAACACGTCTAGGAATTATTATTTTATTTAGTTATTAAATTATTTTTATTTAGGCCAATTTGAGACCTACAGAAGAATAAGCAAGCTCCCCATTACCCTTAAAGGTGGCAGCCAGGACTGCAGGATCCAGCATTTTCTCCTAGTCTTTGTTTGCCTTCTAATGGTATGTCTGAGTGCACAGTTAGTGTGGTGTTTATATCATTGTGCCAATGAAGATGCTGTGGTGACCAGGGCAAACTACTGACCTAATAATTTAATAACTAAATAAAAATAGTCAATTATTATTATTCCTAGACATGTTTCCTCTTCTAAACAACAACATGAGAGAATATCGCATAAGTATTATTATTCCTAGACATGTTTCCTCTTCTAAACAACAACATGAGAGAATATGGCATAAGAGAAATAACATGTCAGACAAGATGTAATGTTACAGGATCTAATGTAGTGTGCAAGTAGAGTTTTTTAGCATGGAAACAAGTCGCTGGATAATATTCCTTGGGAAAGTGACTCTCATTTAGAAAGATGGCTCATTACAATGGTAGATCAGTGCGCTATAATGCTGGAAACATTATAATATTAGAATGACAAGAATTAGTGTGTCAGATCGGACCATTTTTGTACATCATTGTGATAATTAGTTAGAAAGCAGGATCTCAATTACAAGTCAGTATATCTCCCAGATCTCCCCCCCCCCCTCTGGGTACTTGAAGTATCTAAAATTTTTAGCTTGACTTCAATACGAATTTTCAGTGTCCAGTATAAGACCACAAACAACAACATACTTATTTACATCCTGATACAACAACTTATATTCCTGAATATGGAAATAGTTCCATATTCTGCACCTATAACAGGATTTTTCCAAATTACTTAATCCCACCTATTATATATTTTACTATTATACAAATTACTTAATTCCTACCAAAATAATAAAACTATTTTGGTAGGAAGAATTGATGGCAAAGGAACTAGAGGAAGAAAAAGAATATCATGGTTTGACAACATCAAGACGTGGACAGGAAAGAGCAGTGCACAACTGCTCAGATTAGCACAAGACCGCAGTTTGTTCGCCAAGATGGTCGCTGACCTTCGATAGAAGATAGCACAATAAGAAGAAGAATTCCCCAACATGTTGAATATGACAAAAAAGTTTACTTGAAATACAATAATTTATATATCCTAGATCATCACACACACACACACACACACACACAAAATAATATCTTGTAACTGATTTTATTTTAAGTTAGTGACACAAAACATTAACTGGTCATCTGAGCAATCAGTTTATGGTTAAGGTATTGAGAAAAAGTGATTGCACATACCTTCGCTTCCACTGCTATTATTTCTCTTTCTTGTCATAATGATTCTTCCTTCTTCTCCTTCTTGTTTATTCCAATCCCTTGATGTTAAACCCACTGATATAGATCTATGGAAGGTGCGTGTTCCCATTTCCCCATCTCTGCATTTTGACCGTTTTCTTTCCCTTTTGCCTGAATTTTGTTGCAAATCTGCTCCTCCATTCATAGTCATGGATCTCATAATACCTTGGCACATATCAACTAGTCCAACACTTAATCCTACACCTTCAACCCCATTTTGCAGTGCTCTGATATCTTCTTCTGAAAGGAATTCTTCTCCAATCATGTTATTATATGCTTGTTGTACTCCTAACATCTCCAAACACTGAAATGAACCTATAGGAAATGGCGAATTGTCAAAGATACTTACTTGTTCTATAACACTAGGCATACTATTATAAGGACTCCGTCTAAGTGGTGTAACAACCTTAGTAGGAAGACCACTAGCTGCTGCACAAGAAAGTTCAAGAAGAAACAAAGCATTGTTCTTCATAACCTGATGAGCCTCCATTGGAGGTAGTGGTGATAACAATTTAGTAGGGGTTGACTTTTTTCTTGACTTTTTAGCCTTCTCTTTTATAATAGTCTGTCGTTTTTGGCGCAAATACTTTTCCCTACAACGATCGCAAATTAAATACCAACTACTACCTCCAATTCCACCATCTCCACAATTTCCTGCCCAACCACCACAGTAATTTCCACCACTATTATAACCTTTTCCTCCAGCATGATCACCACAGCCCGGATGTGACTGCCTCATATGATAAGTTACTGGATGAGGATAAAAATTTCCACATAATTCACACATAGTTTCTCTGTCTAGGCCAACAAATGGCCCACCTGCAGCTTCTCCAAACAAATTTCCTCTAGATGACATAACAGGCCTATAATCTTTTTTTTTCTTTATTTTTTTTTCTTTTTCTCTATCACATCGTTCTTTATCTAACCTATGAAACAATTTGCTACTTGTAAGAGGACTAGGCAAAATAAGTTGTTGAGATATAGCTCGTAAACATGAAGCCGCAATATGTTCCCATAGTATAACCAGGTGCTGCAAAGACTGAGGAAGTTGGTACTTCTCTGAGGATTTACTGTTTGATGAACTTCCCGATGAAGCTGCACCAGAGCGTTTATCATCTTGCAAGTGATTATCTTTCACACTTTCGATAACGATATCCTCTTTGATTGGTGCTGAAGTTTTACGGAGTTTATTTTTATTAATATTAGCATTCAGAGGAGTCTGTGTTATTGCTTCTAAGTACTGAAAATTCAAAAGACTAGAACTTGCCACCTCTACAGAATGCCTATACCTTGCTTTCTGTTCTCTTGTTAATGCTGTATCAGTTTTTTCTCGAAAAGTAACCTGAGGAACTTTGGTTATTTGCTTAGGAAGAGTGGGGTTAAACTTTAAAAAAGATGCACAAGCCATAGCATCATGAACAATTCCTTCATGCCACAAAAATGCTGCAAATACAGCTCGAAGACACTCAGCCACAGATGGAGATACAGCTTCTTTCACTGTCTCTTTAACTGTTTTCTCTTTAGAGTTTTTCTCCTGCTGAACAGGCGCAGGCGAATGAGCTCTATCTCGTTTACTACGGAGCTGTCGAGAAGAGCGATCTTTTCGACACATCTTTGAAGGAGATAACCTGATGGAATCATCTTTCCCTCCAGTAGTTCCAATACTAAAATGTCCTTTCACACTACCATCTGGACTAGTTTGAGTACCTGTTTGAGTTACGGATTTTGATGATGGACCACAGAGAGCTTCCTGAAAACAAAAGAAAAAAAACTAGAAATATATGTCTGTGAATATAATTATACACATATTAATATAGCAGATTTTTTTGGGAAAGGAAGTAAAAGATAAACCACAATGTATTAACCATTTAACTATAGCAAAGCCTTCAGATAAACACTACAAGAATAACATATAAATATTAAGAAAAGGTTGCTGCTATGGCCTTAAAAGCAAATATAACTTGGTCTTTAATTAATTTGAGTTTTCAATTCAAAAGAAAGTTATAAATATTCCTATCAGTTTATTTAAAACTAACTTTAATAAGAGATTTAGTGAAGTTCATATTTCAAAATCTCTGAAAATATTTTCTAATTATCTCATTTTTTTATATGTTGTTCTAAAACTCTTACATTCATTGGGCAAGTGTTGTAGGTTACCGATTTTTGTGGAAAGCAAAAACAAGGTACTCATTTTTATTCTGCATTAGTACGTTCCATACAGATGAATACCTACCTACTTATATATGAATAAGCAAAAATAATTTCTAAAATTTTAATTTTCTTTTTTTACTTGAATAATACATGTGGTGATGATTAAAAATCATTTTTACATTTTTTAAATTGAATAATACAGGTCCCAGATGGTTGACTTCATTTTATTTATTTATTGGCTATTACACAAAAGTAAATAATATGAATGAAAAAGCTTAATGCATAACAAAATACTTGAATTATCTAAACTGAGCCGAAATGAAGCCTATTGGCTCTTTATGTTTAAGTAACCTGAGTTATCATTTTACTGTCAAAATCAAAATTCCACATTAGCAATCATTTTGTTTCATATCATCCCAATTTCAAAATGTTTTTAAGTCAATAAAAACATATTTTGTCTATATCTCTGCATATGTCATATTTTTGATAGAATGGTATTTAAGTTAAAATTTTTCAATCAAAAATGCCGAAGAAAACAGTTCCTGTGATTATAAATTAAAGATACCATGAAATTATATACTTGGACAAAGCATTAAACCACGTATATATTAATAACTTAACACATATAAAACCAACAGTAATAACTTTAATGAATTAAAGGTACAAATATTTCGTACTGAAAGTAACAGTACATCATCAGTAGAACAAACAGTTAAAGGAATGGAGTACAAAGCACAGAACAGTTGGTGGATTACCAATTAAATTGTTGCCAAGTGCCAGAAGATTAATATTAATAAAATATTATTAATATAATTCTTAAAAACTATTTCATTGGTGGTTGCATAAGATGAGAATCTCCCAAACTTTTTGAAGAGAGAGACGGGCATTTCGATTCAATTCAGCTGATGTAAAAGAGCTTTGCAACTTTCTTTAAAAAGGTGTTCATATTTAAACCTGCATCTGTAGAGAAGACAAGCTTTATCCTCCTAGATATTATGTTTAGTGTCAATGTTATGTTGTGCTAGACCAGACTTATTAGTATTCTGAAGTTCCTTCATTCTTTTTTCCACAGAACGGCCTGTTTGTCCAAAGTATGATAAAATTGCATTCACATGGTATCTGGTAAACACCAGCTAATGATAGAGGTGCCAGTTTGTCTTTTGTAGATGGCAAAAAATGAGAAATTTTGTTGATAGGAAAATATGTGGGAATAAGATGATACTTCTTCAAAATTCTGCCAATAGGTTTTGAGATGCCTGAAATATAAGGGATTGGAACTGTACGGTCTGTTGAAGAATCCTGAGATGTTGGAACATAGGAGTCAATTATCTGATGGATTTCATTAGGGTTGTAACCATTAGATTCTATTAACTTTTTTTATAGTGAAAAGTTCTTGTTGTAAGCTTAATGGGGAGGAGCACACTTTATGTGCTCTATTAATTAAAAATTTGATAATGCTGATTTTTTGAGAGGTGTGATGAGCAGACTTTTGATGAATGTATCTGGCAGTAAAGGTAGGTTTTTGATAGACACTTGTTGACAAAGTTCCAGAGGATATGCGTGTAAGGAGGATGTCCAAGAATGGTAAACTACCAGACTTTTCTTTTTCCGTGGTGAACTGAATGCGTGGGTCAAGGCTATTTATCTATTGTAGAAATGTGGTAAGTTCCTCTTCATTATGTAGCCAAATAGCAAAGACATCATCGATATAACGAAACCAAAGAAAGGGTTGGGGATGAATGGATGAAAACAAGGTGTCTTCCAGATGTTTCAAAAAATAGTTTGCCAAAGGTGGAGACAGAGGGCTACTCATGGCAGTACCTTCACAACTTGTTTGTAGATCTTGTTTTTCCAGCTACTCCTCATCCATCTAACTCCTATCTGATTAACCCTCCTTACCTTAGGTTTACAATTTAATACTGCTTCCTCTAGATGACCCTTAACTATATCCCATGCACTATTAACATCCTTACCCTGCAGTGTTTTATGCTGTGGCACAGATTTAAGTTTCATCCTAAGCTTGTCATAATCACCTGCCTTGTAATTCAGCATACATCCCTTCTTGACAGAATATTCTTCATGTTTTTCGACCTCCTAAGTCAAGACTACATGATTACTTTCACCAATCGGAGGCAATGTAGTCACCTCGCTTGTTATTATTATTATCTGAGACCTCCATGGAGTCAAGGACTCATCGAGTGAGGCTATAAATCACCCAAATCAGCAGTCATACCTTCCCTTAAATTCATTCACACTAGATGCACCAACTACCCCTAAAGGCAAACTATTCCACTCACTGCTCTGTGAGAGAAAAACTTAGCTCTTACCCCTTTCTTGACTGCAAATAAATTTAATGTCCATGGATGCCCCACATGTTCTCTCCTCACCTTCCATATAATGAAAAATTTCATCAGACACTATCCTATAATACCAATTCAAAAGTTTATAGATCTCTATCATACCGTGCCTCTTTCTCCTGTTAACCAGAGTCTGTAATTCAAATACTCACAAACTGTCCTCATAATCTAAATCTCATAATCTAGATATAATCTTTGTAACTCTTCTTTGCACCTTTCCACAGCTTTATCCCCTTGGAATCTGGGAGACCAAATCTGCACACAATAATCCAGGTGTGGTCTTATCAAAGCCTTATAAAGAGGCAAAATGACTTCCTTATCCTTAATGACAAGGTTTGCTTCAACATTGTAATTATCCTCTGAGTTGTATTTGCAACTTTTGCTATATGACCTCTGAACTTAAATTTCTTATCCACCAATATGCCAAGATATCTTGCCTCCTCAGTTTCTTGTGGCATAACCCTGCTAATATAATATGGCTGCTGGAAATTAATCACGCTAAAGTGCATAACTTTACACTGACATTAACTAATAGCCCTTTTCATTTGCCCAAATTTCCAACCTATTCAAACCATTTTGTAAGTGCTGAATATCAGTAGCATCCCTGATATTATGGGATGCTAATGATGGACAGCTCTTCTGATCCTATGACCAGGTCCAATACTCTCTCATGCCTAGTCCCCTCCATCACGTGCTGCATAAGTAATTACAGAGCTAGAAGCACAGAAAGTTGCAGAAGAAAAGAAGAGAGAGAGACACTCACAATGAAAAAAAAGAGCTAGCCTGGTTGGTAGAGTGGTTAGCATATCTGATCTCCAGCCAAAAGGCTGCGGGTTTGAATCCCGCCGTGGGCATGTATGTTCGTAATTGTCTGTGAAAGCACTAGTGGTAGTAGTCAGCGGTAGATGGTGTTGTTGTTAGATGCTGAAGGTTGGTGGAGTAGTGAGATGAGGAGTTGTAGAGTTGATGCCCTCCCTCGATGAGTCTTTGGACTCCCTGGAGGTGTGATATAATAATGATATAATAATAAAAAAAATTGACAGAGGCATGTGCCTCTACTAAAAACAATTTGGTTGTTTAGCAAAGTAGACAGAATAATGCAAGCTGCAACTACTTGTAACAGAGATAAAAAAAAAAAGGGGGCAAACTGTGCAGACTGAGTGTTGGATGCAATGCAAAATTTTAAAGCTCACTACTGAAACATGAATATCACTGCATCAAGAATGTCATTGGGCTCTATGCACTGGCATAAGAGAATAATAGAGCTATTTCCAGTTCACCTTGATGAATGATTGATTGTATGGTTCCGCTCCACTTGTAGGAAAGTTAAATTGCTGTTTCTCTTGTTTTTTCAATATCAAAAAATTCAGGAGAACATGAGGTTCTTGCTGTTATTCTAACAAAGATTTCTCCTAAAGTGTCTGCAATTCTTTTGGGTTCATTCATTATGTTCCAGGGGTAGATGAATGGTGTGTTCTTTATCTACCCTTCATGTTCTCTATTTTATCCCAAACCACTTTTGCATTGGTTACATGATTAAACACCTTACCGGCCGTTATGGATCAAATACGCATTCTCATACGCTTCGTATCCAACATATATTTCAATGTAATATCAATGATATTACAATTTTAATATGCACTTCGCACCATGGTAACTTGGACGTATATATACGTCCTGGCCGGTAGCGTGGTTAATAGATGATGTAAACCAGATCCAAAATTGCTTCCAATTGTGATATCTAATGTAACATGATATGACCTGACCACATTTTAAAGTTAGGTGATGTGATAGGATATCTTCAAAATACACCCCACGTTTTGTCTTTATCGTTTTTTTGGTTTCTTGGCACTGAGTGTTTCACTATGGTTTTGGATAGTAGAAATGAGATGATTCTGGCATTGTAGTTGTTACTGACTGACAGCACAATCCATCGCAATACTACATTGTTGATAGGTGTTTGGTTGAGTGTTAAATTTTCCAAGTTTTGAAAAGTTATTCCAATGAAGTGTGTTCAATTTTCCATCTGGGAAATCTGAGAAAGAGAACATGGTTCCTGTGAGGATATACAGAAAACAGGAAAGTGTTCTGTATATCCAGAATACTGCTTCCATATGTGTTCTCTTGAACATCCCACATAAATAATGGAAGAATGTAATGTTAAGTTGGATGTGCTGAAAAGGGTTATAGTTATCCACATAGATAGCAACTTCTCCATGAGTAGGTACATCTCCAGTTCTGTCTTTATAAATAAGGTGGGTCCTCAATAGTTTTATATATGTGTCTATATTTCTGTAGAAAAAACCTTGATATCACTGATATTTTGGCAGAATCCAAGAAAGCTCCACTTAAAAATTTCCCTATTCTTTTTTCTTTGTAGACTTTATCTGATTTCTAAGAGGATGAGGACTTATCTTTGTCTGGCTTGTGTTTGTCATATGATTTTGGAGAGTGTGGATGGTGAACATCAATCACTTCCTCTGGAAAAATGTTTAATATATCATCTGATATGTCATGGACAAATCTAGGTGTTTATTTTAAACTCAGTGGATATAGATGTAATTTTGTTCTGTGGAGATGTCTGGCAGTTTTTCTTCATAAGAGGCACGTCCAGTCAAGAATTTTAAAAAAATGATAGAGAAGGGAAAAAAAAAGAATGACACGTCAAAATACCTACATACATACGTTATTTTTCCATACAGTTGCCACTGACTTTCAGGCATTTTTGGTATTGCAGCACCAGCTTCTTCATACCCAATTTAAAAAAGTCTGCTGGCAGTGAGTTCAACAACACTGAGTTACACTGTTCTTCATTTCCTCTTCTTCAAACTGCTGAGATGGGAGCCACTATATCATATGCAGAAACAAGATGTAGTCACTGGGTTAGGGCTGTAGGGTAGGTGGCCAAAAAGTTCCCACCCAAATTTCTTAATTTGCTGGAGAGTTCAAGCTGTAGTGTGAATTCGTGCATTGTCATGCAAAAGCACAATCCCTGACAACAGCATTAGACATCTTTTGTTCTGAACTGCTTGTCTGAGTTTATTCAGAATGTCACAATATGCATCAGCATTAATTGTGGTTCCTCGCTGAAGAAAATCAATGAGCAAGTTCCCTCTTTTCAGTTCCAGAAGCCAGTGGGCATAATTTTTTTGACCGATGGTGCCTGTTTGAATTTTTTTTTCTTTTGGAGATGATGAATGGTGCCATTACATTGATTATTCTTTTGACTTGATGTATGTGTACAAAATCCATGTTTTGTCACCAAGTCACAACACAAGAAAAAAGTTCATCTCTCTCTCATTTTTTCATAATGTGGCAAACATTTTTGTGCTTATTTCATTCATTGCTGTTTATGCACATCAGTCAGCATTTCTGGACCCATCTGGCACACAATTTCTTATACCCCAGCTTTTCTGTCACAATTTCATGAATGACTGAGCATGAAACTTCTGGGAATTCAAAAGAAAGTTCCTTAATTGTGGAATGATGATTCTCATGAATTTTCATGTTCACTCTTTCCACCAAATTATCTGTCACCACACTTGGCTGGCCACTGTGCTCTTCATCGCGAACACTGTTGTGCCCTTCTTTACACAAATGATACCATTGCCTAACCCTACTGTCACTCATGACATTAAGCCTATAAACTTTACACAGTTGTTGAATTTCTGCAGCACTATTGCTTTCTGCTAACCAAAACCATATCACACCACAAACCTCGTAACTGGTAAGATTTTTAATCACATCACTCATTATTAATTCTTCAAGGAAGATAACAAACGATGACATGACGAAAGTAAAATGGTCAACAGCTAGCTAATGAGTAACTTTATGCTACCACACATGTGCAATACCTCTCTCATATCATATTTTCCAGTAAATTCTGAATGGACGTTACTTTCTGGGTGTGGCTTGTATGTTGTTCTTGCCACGAAGTTATTGATACGTACGTGTATTCAATACATGGAATCATTTTATGAGATTTTTTTTCAAGAGTGAAACCATGGTAAGTTAGGCTATCGATGCACTTCAAAGAAAAGCACTGATGATCATAAAGTTTAGGTATGCTGAAATTATTAGATGGTGAAAGAGACACGTGAATATGTGTTGATCCAATTGATTCAATTGAGCTCTGAAGAAGATCAAAGATAATGTCAAGATGCAATATCATATATCACACCTAAACTTCTGACAACTGTAAAAGCAGGATACCTGCCAATCCTTCTAAACCCTTTTGAATAAAGAAATTTTGCCCTATTGGTTTTTCACTGGGGGTGCATAATGATGAGAAATAGTGGTATATTTAGATGTATATGTCAAATATTTTCTGTTACTTATTTCTGTTATCAGCTGATGTATCTATGATAAGTGTGCTTAATTTAAGACATGTGAGGTCCCTGAAAAAATCTGAGAATGAAGGATTCATGCTCAAATGAAATTTTTGTTTTGGTACCACACAGCCATAGATCAATGCCCACTATCGAGCAAATAATAAATGCACTCCAAAGTGGAACATCAGGGTTAATTCTGACAATATATTAACAATGCAGCAAGCATTGAGCTTGTCCCTGGACCATGGGGAAGAATATTTGCTATAACTGTTGACCTTTGCAGCCAAGTCTTCTAGTCAAATCGATCATGGCTGGGACCTCCAGGACTGCCCCGCTTGCAGAAACACAGACCAAAGGAGTGCAAGATTACCAGGATTTACTACTCTGGATGTATGCATAGCAAACGCAGAGGCAGGACACTGTATCCCAGTGGTCTGGAAGATAGGAAATTAAAAAAAAAATAAAATACTCAAGGGAAGTAGAGTGAAGAATACAGAAAGAAATGTACATTAAAAAAGGAAGAATAAAAAAAAGGTCAGTACCACCAGTGGGAGTCCGCTTTACCACAAAGAGGTGTCCTAAATAAAAGGATAAAATATTCACAAGGTATCTGTGAAAAATAAAATATAAATTACTATGAATTTTATGAATCAACTTAATCTGATTTTAAATGTAAACAAAACAATTTGAAATAAAAATTCAATAAAAATTTTAAGTTTTTTATGTGCTCATGTTAACATTTTTTATGTCATTTACTAAAGCTTTTTTTACTATAGCTTCTACTAATGCATTACTAAATTTTACCATAAGTTGGAGGATATGAGATTGGATATAAACCACTAGTGTGGATAAAAGGATGGCTTACTGAGAGATATAAAAGTCAAATTATCATAGGAAGTCAACATGGAAAGTGTAGAGAGAGAACTTGAGACTACAGGATTTAAGGTGACTGCTGGTGTGCCTCAAGGATCAATCCTTGGTCCATTTTTATTTAGTATTTACTTTAATGGCAATGGCAATTAACATGGGACACAGAGTGATTTGCTGATTATGCAAAGATTAGCAGGTTAATTAGGAATGCAGCTGACATACAATACTTGACAGAATGATTAGGAATTCTGCACATGTGAAAATGACTGTCAGTTCAATGTTAGTAAATGCAAAGTTATGCACTTGGGTGTAGTGAGATAATGGCATATTATACTGGTGGGATTATGCTAGAATAAACTGATCAGGCTAGGGATCTTGGAGTTTTAGTTGATAGGAACATTAAGTTCAAGGGTTCAAAGCAAAGACTGCAAATACAACACAGAGGATAACTGTAATGATAAAACAAACATTGACATGTAAGAATAAGGAAGTCAATGTACCTCTTTAGGAGGCCTTGATATAACCTCATCTGGACTACTCTGCATAGATCTGGTCTGGTTTCTGAGGTGATGCAGATATAATGGAGAGGGTGCAGAAGAAACTGAAAGATGATATCCTGACTGAGGAATAGGAGAGACTGAGAATTGGGACTGCAGATGCTAAAAAATAGGAGAAGGGTGATATGAAAGATACCTATAAACTTCTGAAAAGATCGCACAGGATACCAGTAGATGAAATTTTTCATTTTAACATGTTCACATTGGGAAGTGTTTCACACGTTTATCATCCTGACAGGACTTCTCATTACCATTTGTGTGCCGCTTCCACATCGGGCAAGTGGTTAGGCTCAAATGACACAAAGTTTATACGGCATGTTAGTGGCAACTCTTTTGGTAGAATTTTATTGACGTTAACATTTGTGGTCTGTCTAAATGACATCGAAAATTTCAAATGCAGTTGAATAAACACTTATTTCATGTAATTGAAAATTTGGACAAATGTTTTTAGTTACTGTGTTTTCCAGTACAACAAACGGTTTTGCATAAGTCTATGTAGCATAATTTTTCTGTGTGTGCGTGGGGGAAATTCATTTTTATCTCAGGTGTCTTGAATTGAACTATTTGTTTACAAATATATTGCACAGACATAAAACTACTTGTTCTTCTTGTGTATAGTTGCAGTATAGTGGCTGTTAGGTAGGGTGTGTTGTTCACTGCTTCTGGTCTTTAGACAGTAGACACATAGGAATTAAAAAATGTATCTATTCCTAACTAAAAATTAATCCTATATTCTATAAAAAGAATGCAACTCATGAAAGTCAACAAACTAGAAATATGTGGGAAATCCACATATTTCTAGTTTGTGGGAAATCCACATGTTCTAGTGATGAGTTTCCTGAGCTGCTGTCAAAAAGAAAAAAAAAACTGCATGTGGTGAAGTTTGAATTTTTTGAAAAATTCAAACTTCATCGCATGCAGTGTAGTGGATAATTTAGATAATGATTTCAGTTGGGTATTGTATTTACAGAGCAGTTCCTCATCTGATGAAGAGGATATTTAACAAAGTAAGGTTTCTGAATTTTTAGTTTCAAATGAATAGAATCTGGTAACATGTTCAGTTCATGAGTACAGTAGAAAAGATGAGCCACTTTTACCACTTGATACAGAAAATCCATCTGTAGTGTACTCTGCATTTCTAACTGATGGCTTAATAGAATTTATGGTAAGAGAAACTAACAGATATGCAGATCATTGCTTATCCAGAACTCAGGATTGCAAAACTCCAGGTGGACAAGTGAATTCCAAGAATTAAACTTATAAAGAATAATATTATTTATGTATAAATTATACTACTGTGTAAAAAAAAAACACTAATCATCAGTAAATAAAGTGAAATATAAAAAAAAAAAAAAGAAATATACATAACAAGCACAATAAATTGTACAAGATGTTGTGCTTGTTATGTGTATTTCTTTATTCCTTTCCATCTATTCACAAGTTTTTTTGTTTTTTTTTAAATTATGCCCATCATAAATGCAAATATGGAAGTCCAGAGTTTATAGGATCACGTATTCTTCACTCCACTCCAGATACTCACAGATGTAAATTATTCATAATCCATTTTACAGAACTGAAAGTATTTTTATTCATGCCTCTTCTTTCTTTTCTCTTTATATTTTCTCATCTTCTAGTAAATCAAGTATAGTAACTAATAATCAGATATATCATTCCCTTTAATTATTATTTATTAATATATTCTGAAAAGAACATTAGTTTTTACCCCCCCCCTGCGCAATGTAGGATTAGCCAATTGAAGAAACTGTCATGAAAAGTGGCATGTCCTATGACACACAGAAATGAAATTGCCAGTAATTTTGCTTGCTTTGCCAGATAGTTTCACAGCGAGTGAACTACTATCGCTCTGATGTAAACGTGTTAATAAGAGTAAGGAGAGGACAGGAGGAGAGCCATGGAAATTCATTTTTTTTTTGTTAACAAGGGCTACTTTTTAGGGCAACTGGCTATCAGTCCCTGTTGAATGAGTCTTCTCCTGACAGTTACAGTTTGCCACAACTCCTGTTCGTTCCTGTTAGTCCCATTTCAGTTCTTCAGACGACTCACAGTGATTTCAGAGATAGAGCCACTTTAGAACTCTATCTTGGCATGGTGTAGACAGTGGCTTTCTTCTTGTTCATTTCTTTCTTTCAGCAGATCCAGTTTCCTTCACTTTTGACAGCAGCCACACCCACAGTAGATTGACTATAGGATATTTGTTTAGCTATTTCACGAGAGGAAATAGCTTTCTCTATTCAAAGCTTGAATCACACTTTTTCTGCAAGGTGTTAACTGCACATAACTAGCCATAGCAATCTCAGCATGAAAATGTGAAAACTAGCTCTTGCTGTCAATTTATAGCATAAAAAATTCTGACAAAATAGAAGCAACTATTACGTTATACAGAAACCCATGGGAACAATAGATGATGCGATACAACGAAATATCTAATGATAAACCAATGAAAATGACCATTTAACTACTAAAAACTATTTATGTAAGGTAAGACAGTTTCTATGAACATGAATGTACTTCAAAGAGCAAATTTTTTTTAGACCCTCAGTATATAAGTGACCTTTAAAAAATGTTAACAATAGACAGAAGTTTAGAGCAAAGCCATTAGATTCACGTCTGATAAATGTCTTTAAAAAGTCTATAAAGTCAGATATCAAAGCTGACCATAATATCTGAAGATCAGTGTTTTGTGCCTTATTTTTGAGAAAAATTATGTGGATTTCTTTAAGAAGATTGATGAGTTCGAGGATGGAGAAGGTTGGACAAAATTTAAGAAACTTTGTAGGCAAGACTACCTATGGAATCACCAATAGGTTGAAGATGACAAATATTTTTATGCATGCCACAGCACTATATTCACACACTATATTCAGAGTTCTGTCATAGTTGTTAATCAGCAGACATGGTATTAACTTGTTTAGTTTATTTAGCCAACTTTTGGTAGGGCTCCTGCCAAACCTTAGAACATGTATTTTAAATATGAAGAAGAACTAATGGAAAAACATATATCCCAATAGTTTTTCATCTAAGTAGTTATGTTTCTGCATGTCTAAAAGGATTCCATTGTAAGGCATGCATTTCACTGTTCTCTTGAACTCCAATTTCTACCTCCACCCTCTGGAACAGTTTCAGTAAGACAACCTGCAACTCCTCAAAAGTCAATAAACTTCTATCTCAGTCCTTACTTGACCCCCCCCCCCAGCTGATGTGCTTATAAGCTCTTCGACACCTCATGTATGGGATCAATATAAAAAAAAAAGCACACACATACACATATATATTATTATGTGACACACCTCCAAGGAGTCCAAAGACTCATCAGGGGAGGGCACCTACAACTCTGTCTCAACCACTTAAATCCACCAACCATACCGAACCACCACTACCATTTTGACACAATAGGAGCAACTATTACATTATACAGAAACCAGTGGGAATGATAGGTGATGCAATACAATGAAATATCTAACGATAAACGAATGAAAAGGACAATTTAACACCAATGCCATTTATTGCCCACTGCATTCAATAGTATTTTTTTGTCTGTAAATTGTGTGTGCTCTCAAGGCCAATTTGCCTGAATGCAGAATGAAAATCCCAAGTTGCTGGGATAAAAAAAAAAAACCTTGCTACCTCTGTATGAGATCAGCTAACTCATTCAACTGAAAAAGTCCATTCCTCTCATCATGACAAGAATCAAACTCAGTCCTTTTCCAAGTGAAGGGTGTAACATACCATCCTTCTTCCAATTGCACTAATGAATGGGATTTTTTTAATTGTGGTTAATCAACTATTAAGATGCTCTTCACTAGACAAGGCGAGTATAAGACATATTCATAGTTATCAGGATAGAGAGTTATGAAATATTTGACCAGACATGCAATCAGAATCCATATACAGATATATGCATCAGTTAGTTCAGTATGAGTGCATTGTTTGGCTTGGATCAAGAAGTAAATTATGAATTGTGTATACTGTCATTCTCTTTTGACTAATCCAGTTTGTTTAAGTAATTATGGTGGCAAGCATTCAAGCATTAATATTCTTTATGCCAATCAATTTATCTATTTTATTCAAACATTTTCAAAATTTTTGTTATCACTGCACAGGTGTACAGTGCTATATTTACAGCACAAACCTATTATCTGATCTATCTTAAATCAAAACAAAGTTGGATTTAAAAAAATAAGCACTAAAATTAAACTCATATGGATTACCTTTTTAGGAGTCCCTGGTGTTCCTGGAGTACCTGGAGTGCCAGGTGTACTTATAGGACTAATAGTTGTTCGTTGCGTAATGCAACCAATACAGCCTGTTGCTGAAGTCTGGGAAAGCTCCTTCAGAATGCTGCTGAAATGTGAACTTACACTTGTGTCACTATAAATAAAAACATTACCGTTCAGTTATTTCTACTGCAATATTTCCATTTAAACTAGATAAATTACTATTTTAAGGTTTTTATTTATAAAAACCTTATTATGTTTTTACTCATAATACATAAGCTCCAAAAAAGAAATACAGAGAGAGAACAGTGCATGAAAAATAAAAGACAAAAGAACAATGCATTCCAGAATGGAAACTGTGCTGGCAAAAGATTAAAGGATAAAAGAAAAATCATTTTAATATACTTAATAGATTTAAATTTTCTACTCAATTTTCATTTATTTTCCATCAATGTTATGGAAGTTATCCAATTTTCATCATTAAATATTGGTCATTGGAGAAAGTAGAGTAAATCCAACAGAAACATAACAGTATAAAAAAAGAGAATTTACAGAATGTAATTTAAAACTCTAACCTATATAACATGAGTGAACAGTGAAGGGATACTGCTTAAAATATCTAAACACAAAATAAATTTCCTTTCATACTCAATATTGCTGGAAGGTAGAGAAATGTGAATGAATCTGATCAAGTAAGAAGCAATGTGGAAAAACTACGAAAGTAAGGAAGGAGAGATTAAAGTGGTGGTTATGAATGAAGATGTGGGTAGCATAAGTATAGAGAATGAGAGAACAAGTGTGCAAGACAAACAGGGAAATGAGGAGGCTCAGGATGAATAGGAGAACACAGCATGAGAAAGGCTGATGCTTCAAGAGGATGTGAATGCATGTGTAGATAAAAGAGAAGAGGATGACCTGGGATCGAGGGAAAACTTTGGATTTGAAGAGGTTTCTAAGATGAATAAGGAGAAAAAGAAATGGCTTGGGTTAAGTATGGAGAAGTCACATCTAATAAGATATCAGTGAAACTTGTTATACATCCAGAAATAAGCTGTTATATTTGTATACAAATGCTAGGAGTGTAAGAAACAAGGTAAATGAAATGGTTGCATTGATTGAGTCTGTTCATCTAAAAATTGCTGGAATAAGTGAGACATGGTTGGATGAGGATGACATCCTGATAGAAATAGAGATGGAAGGGTATAATGTGTTTTGTGAAGACAGAAAAGGTAAAAAGGGAGGGGAAATTCCATTGATGATTGAGAAAGAGTTATGTCCATATAAAGTAGAGATGAAAGAGGGAAATAGTGGCAGTGGTTTTCAGGCACATGAGTGGGGAATGCCAGTTCACTGATGCAAAATGTAAGGTTTTCAAATTTGGAAAAAAAAAGATGGGATATAGAATTTATGCTTAGTGGGGGATATATTGTTGAAGGTGGTGGAAATAAGAGATCTTAGGATGACAGTGGATAAGGATCTAAAATTTAGAGCACATAACACCAAAATTGTGAGGACAACACAATGAATTCTTGGAATGATGTAGAGGACATTCTATGTACAGTGTTCAGAGCATGAACACTCTACATAGAATTGACTGGAAAAGCACCAGTTGTTTACATCACACCAAAACATGGTACAAACGCAAATTTAAGGAAGCCTGTGAGACTCTTATCAACCACCCCAATTTGAACAATAATGATGATCTAAAAATCCCAAGCATATGGAAGGAACATATTCTACCCACAGAACCTTTCTCTCCAAGAGTTAACTATAAACAGGAATGTAGATAATCCAGAATCCTAAATCAAAATAACAATTGTAATGATAAAAATAGGACATCATTGTTACTGAAAGAAGACTATCTATATAAAAAAGAATGTTTTTCTCATGTTATGTTAAATAGAATTTAGCTTTGATGTAGTTTCTAAATAATTAAGTTGTAATTTTTTTTCCTCACGTAAAGGTCATGCCAGTAGAATAACCTGTGATGAAATTATTGTTTCTTTAGCTTATTGTGTGTAATGCAACTCAGCTTGTACTTGTATATTTGTGTATACTCCAGATGATGATGATCTTAATATGAAGATCGAAATGTCGGGAAATTAAAATAATTATTTATACCATGGTTGTAAAGTCCATAATTTCTAAAACAAATGCTGATTACCGTGCACAACTCAAAGAAAGGAAAAGCTTTTATGTATGGCTGACTGGACACAAGTGGTTGTCCATAATCAATCAATTATCATCATCATCATCATCATCAAATTCCTGACATGTACCCTCAAGGAGTGTACAGGATATGATAGTACTACATGAAAAATTTACATCATTACTAACTTCCTATCTACAATTTTCTTCCAAATCAGTCTTTTACTTGTCAAGACTCCAACATTATCAGATCTTATATTTCTATCGTCTAAGAATCAATACACCTATATCTTGGTCTTCCTCTGGGTTGTTTTTCTGCCAACCTGGCAGAGAACACTTGTTTTGCTAATCTTTCCTCGCCCATTCTGTTTAAGTGACCATACCATCTGAGATTAGCTCTGCTAACGCATTCCTGGATGCTGACAATGTTAAGTTCTTTCCTAATATCCTCGGTTTTAATATGATATTGCCATTGATGCCATCTGTTCACAGCTCTAATCTTTCTCAGAACTCTCATATCTGCAGTCTTTGGTCAAGTGTTTTACTTCTGACCCAGCACTCAGATCCATAAGTTAAAACTGGTTTGAACACTGTCTTGTATACAGCTAATTTAGTGTTCCGACTAATTTCTCTTTTATTCCATATGAATTTATTCAATTGATTTTCTACCATACCAGCTTTGTTGATTCTGTTGTCTATTTCTATATTTAATTTACCATCTTTACTAAAAATAAATGCCTAAGTAGCTGAAATGTTTTACTTGTTCCACAGGTTCTCCGTTCACAACACAGTTGACATTTTCAACGATTCTACCTATTTTCATTGTCTTTGTCTTTTTATTGCTGACCTTCATACCATATCTATTACAACAGTTATTCAATTTAGTCAGGGAATCTTGCAAACTTCTAGTAGTGGATTTATTTAGAAGTATAACATCGTCCGCATAAAGCAAAGAGCTGACATTAACATCTCCAATCATCCTTATCTATTTGATGCATAAGGATTACAGTTGGAAACTACAACAAAATATTTTACTAACTGATAATATAATAAGTACAAGTCAATGATATTTTGGACAGAGGATATTTAAAATATCCCAGACAGACATGGGATTTACCATATGCTATATTTACTAGAATATAACTCTCCCTCGCGTATATCTCACATCCCTGATTTACTTTATGAAAAAATGAATTAAAAAGTTTTGCATATACCTTGCACATGAAAAAGTTTAAAACTTTAAAAAATAGATAGTGAATGCTGTTATTCTAGTTTCAGATATTTTGGAATTTGGATGAAGAGAAACAGCATTTCAATTCAACAATCGTCGGGTTGCCTATCATTGAGTTGTGCGATCTTTTGTTAATGCGTACCAATCATATGCATGTCATCATAGCCACGCTATTTCCATTGTTGTCTGTTTCAGGCTTTGCTTAAATTCTCATTAGTCATTTGTGAAGTATTGTTCATAACGTATCTCAAGTCTCGTAAAGTACTGGCAATTTTGCTCAAAATGTGGAGAAATCTTCAAGTTATGCTGGGTTTAAACTCAAAGTCTTGATTTTGCATAAAAACATGGCAATAGTTCAGCAGTACACAAGTTTACAGTGACTGAGTTTAATGTGCAATATTGGCAGAAACAGGAACTTGCATTACAAAACACCAATAAGGCAAGAAAAGAATTCCAAGGACCTAAAAGTGGAAAGTTTCCTGCATTGGAGGATGAGTTATTTGGATATGTATGGTTTGCATAAAGATGGTTGCTGTGTTTTGCATGAAATGTTACATTTCAAAGCGGGTGAGTTAGCTACAAAACAAATCATTAGTCACACAGATCTGAAAGTGAGCCGAAGTTGGATCACAAGATTCATGCCTCTTCATGAATCTTGTGATCCAACTGATTGTGATCCAGCATGGCCAATCATGTAAATAACATTGATAATTAATTAAAATTTTATTGCATTTTAAAATTAAAAATTTCATAAATAATGTGCGCAATTATACATTATAATGAATACTGAGGATTTAATTATAAACGTCAATTTAGTTTTTTCCTGAAAAACTTTAGTTTAAAAAAATCCCTGTATATATCTCACACCACGAATTTTTACCTTTAACCTTTATTATTATTATGAGGCACCTCTATGGAGTCTGGAGACTCATCGCAGGACATCCAATCTATCGTACTTCTCCTAGAACCCATTGTTATGTAGATACTTTCTCTATATTTTACCTTGTTCCACCTCTAAATAGCCTGCTTTCTAATCTACTGTTATGCCTTTAAAATATTAATTCAGCACTATTTCCTTTTCGGATATTGGCAAAATTTATTTTATGCTGCGCAGGCCAATATCCTATAACAGAAGAGACTCTTGTTTAGGGAAACGATTCTAAATTCAAAAGGGATACACACAATAATTAATCTTATGCTAGTGCCGTGCAAATTCAGTTAGCAGTCATGACCTGAATCTCACTTAAGCAATAATATCTAATTTCTTCCCGCCAAAAGGTTCTATTTCATAAGTGGTGGTTTGAATTCGTAATGAGGCATAAACTCAGGTATAAGGTACAAAACATGTTTATTGGAAAAGCACAAAACATTTTACAGTTAAGAAAATTCAAATACTCAATAGAACAAAACTCACTCTAAGTTAAGGTTCATACTAGATCACAACAATGAAATTGAGTAAGCTAAATCCTTCAATTACGAAAGGATAAGATTAAGTGTAAGCATAACACTACTAGGATATAATTCCTTTCACAAGTTATTCACAGAACATGCATTAAACATTTTCATTAATACTCTATCAATAACCATCTTAATTCTAAATTTCATTAGTCAAGCCTAGCCATTTTCAATCAAAATACTGCCTATCAACAATTCTTCTTCTTTGTTCCACGGGGTCTTAACTAATTCAATCAAATTCTCACTTAAAAGTTCTCTATTAGTGTCCTTAGTTTACAGTATACACAAATTTCTTATTCTTCCAAGCGATTTTTAACATAGAATGAAATTCTTTACATTACTGGATCCTTTCTGATTTCATGCAGTCATCTCATGTAGATCTGGATTACCTTACTGTATAGTTATCGGCCGTCTTTGCATCTGGCGATGCACTATGCTTTTCTTTGAATCATTTCCGGACTGTGGTGTACTTTGAATCATTTCCGGTCTACTGCTCCGCATGAAATTTTCTCCGTTCTCCTCGATGGGACTTTATTCGAAGGCTCGATTCTGCATAGGCCATCATAACACGATCAGCTTCCTTAAGCGTCCTCAAGAATAGTTCTCGTCGTCCGACATCATTGTAGTCGACCCACCGCTCTCTCTCTCTCTCTCTCTCTCTCTCTCTCTCTCTCACGAATCCCCCTGACAAACTCCTAAAACTGGAATCCAGGAACCAAAGAAGAAAAAAGCCCTGTAATATGGCGCGCATGGTCTTTTATTCACCCTTTCGGGCGCCCTCTATTCGATGTGTTTTTTACCCACGAACTCCATCGTTCATGCCCCTTGGGTGATCCTACACTCTCCCTAATCTGTTAGATTACCCTATTCTAGGTAGTCGTTCTGATGTCACTTTCCACGTAGGTACAGCCTCCATCGCTACGCTCGACTCATACAGATTATACACGATTATTCCAGATTACTACTTATTATCTTTCTGGAAATTTCATAATGTACTAGACAGTTTAATGGGATTTACAAATAACTCAACAATTCCCTTACATAATTCTTACTATTCTGACACAAAATTCTCTGCTTCTCATTTCAGTTATACAGGAATAAATTTCAATATATGGCACATATGGACTACACATTATCACATAACAAAGAAATTTCTCATAATTATTAGCCGATGTGCAGGTATCTCCTTAATTAGTAATATTTATCATGTTAAATCCTGAATGAATGATTTCTTTGCAAGATTCCTTCATTCAGGATCTAACACCATCAATAGAAAAAGCACTCAACTGATTCTGACAACCCATTCCACTCATTCACCACTCTCCAAGCAAAAAATCTAGTCCTCACACCCCTACTGACCACGCTTTTATTCAACTTCCAGGGATAACCCCTTGTTCTGGTGCCTCTAGACAATACTGAAACATTTTCCCTGCAACTATCCTATAAAATCCTTTAAGCAACTTAAATGTTTCTATCATATCCTCTTTTTTTCTCCTATCAACCAACTTCTGCAATCCACACACCTTTAATCCTCATAGGGCACATTCCACAGGCCACTCACCATCTTGGTCACTCGCCTCTGAATTCTCTTCACAGCTACCACATCTCCAGGAAACCCAGGAGACCAGACTTGAGCACAGTAATCCAGATGTGGGCATATCAAGACCTTATAAAGAGGAATTACAACTTCCTTATCTCTACTTGTTAATGTGTTCTTCACTAGCCAAGTAATCTTATGTGCTACCTTAGCACTATGTCCTCTAAACTTTAACTTTCTGTCTATCACCACCCCTAAATCTCTAGCTTCATCTATTTCCTGGAGTACAGTGCCATTAATGTGATAAACGGCTTGTAATCTATTTATCCCAAAGTGAATAACTTTACATTTCTCAACATTAAACTGACGTGCATTAACTTTTGCCCACACTGACAGCCTATTTAAATCGTCCTGCAAGTTCTCCACATCACCTCGATTAATTATTACTGTACCTATTTTCGCATCATCAGCAAACAACTGAATATTTCCTTTTAGGTTATTTCTTATAACATTTATGTATAAATTAAACAGCAATGGTCCCAGAGATTGTGTAGCATGTTGCAGAACTGGGCAGAGAATAAGGAGAAAAACTAATGGGTAAAAGGCTAAGAGGAATAATACCAGTGCACTGCTCTGTCTCAACAAAGATGTTTCTTGTACTAGAAATGGGGGGGGGGGGAGAATTAGTGAGTCCTTTGATAAATTCAGTTGTTCTTATCATCATCAGGAACTATGGGCTCACTGCCAGTTGGTGTCCGATGCCTCCTTCACTATCTTCTTCCACCTTTCTGTGTCCAGTGCACAGTGTCGCAGTTTCTGTACACCCATTCCACACCAGTCCTTTACATTGTCTATCCATTCTCTGCATGGTCTACCGCTTCTGTTTGAACCATCCAAAATACCAAACATGAATGTCTTTATCTTCCAGTCCTCACTCATTCTACAAATGTGTCCAAATAATTGCAGCTTCCATTTTATAATCTTCTGCATTATATTCTCTTTTGGTTGTATCTTCCGATAGCGCTCTTCATTTGCGATTTTCTGTACCTATCCTATTCTTAGAATCTTCCTGTAACAAGTTCTTTCAAATGCCAAAATTCTTTTTCTTGATTCCTTATTTATTACCCATGTTTCAGATCCATACAGTACACTGCTAAAGATGCATGTTTCCAGTACTTTTAGTTTTGCTTGCAGGCTGATCACTTTACTTTTCCAGATGTTATCCATGTCCTTCACATTTGTTCTTCCCTTTGCAATCCTGATCTTGATTTCTTTTTTACAGTCCAAATCATATGTCATTTTACTTCCCAAATATGTGAATTGTTCTACATTTTCTATATCAATTCCATCCACTTGTATCTTTTGTTTCATGTTCTTCTCACCAAATACCATTGTCTTTGTTTTTTCCAAGTTCATAAGTCCAAATCTCTTCCCTTCCTCATTTAACAGTTTCAGTGTTTTTTGTAGTTCTCTTTCATCTTCTTCAATAATAACAATGTCATCTGAAAATCTCACATTGTTAATTCTCACTCACTGTAAAGATATTCCTTTTGCATCTTCCTTCAGTTTGTCCATTGCTTTTTCTAAATGTGCGATGAAAAGGCTTGGTGATATTGGGTCCCCCCTGTCTAGTACCTCTGTTCGTTCTAAACCATTTCCCCAAATCATCACCTGCTGCAACTGCATTCTGATGAACATCTTTTAATATAGCTATTAGTATTTTATCAATTCCAGGATTCGAGAACTACTAATGTCACTTTCTGGTCAATACTGTCAAATGCTCTCTGAAAATCAACAAAACAAGTATATATGTTTTTGTTTTTTCTCCTAGCTTTCTCTGCTATTAACCTCATTGTCAAAATCTGTTGAATTGTAGCTCTATCCTTCCTAAATCCTGCTTTCTCGTCTGCAAGGTATGCTTCCAATTGTGTTCTCAATCTTTCTGTCAATATCTTCACTTTACCAAGGTGACTTGTCAAGGCAATTGTTCTATAATTTTTACATTCTAGCTTATTTTCTGTCTTGTATAATGTCACTAATATTGATTTCACCCACTCCTCTGGCATTTTCCCTTCTTTCCACACCATATTAAATAGTTGGTGCATTTCTGTAACCATACTTTCACCACCATATTTAATAATTTCTCCAGTGATGTTATCGTTACCAAGACTCTTGTGTTTTAGAGTCCTATTGCTTTTTCTACCTCTCCTCTTAAAATGTCCATATCATGGCTCATTATCTGGTGGTGATATCTGCTTCAATTCTTCAGTCAGTTTCCCAACGCTATCTAAATCTAGTTTTTCTTCATATAACTCACTACAGTATCTTGTCCACCGATATACAATTTTTTCTTTATTCATCAATACTTTGCCTTTTTCATGTTTAATTGTGGTCTGTTTGGGTTGCCACTTTCTATTAATGGTTCTGATCATTTTGTATACCTCCCTTGTTTTATGTTATCCATAGTACTGTTCTATATTGTTGCACTGGGCTTCTAACCATTTCATCTTATGCATTCTGACTGCTTTTCTTTCTTCTATATTGCTCTTCTATTTGTTCTGATGTAACCATTCTTATCTTCAACATTCTGTTCTCGTGTACTAACTTCAGTGTTTCTTGTCAAATCCATTTCTTCTCTTCTTCTGGTACTCTTTCTTCACTGCATATTCTATCGCCTTCATTACTCTTTTCACTCTTAGATTCGAGTTTATTCCTTTCTCCACACTTTTAAGTTTCTCTTCTAACACTGTTCTGTACCTTCTTCCTATTTCTGCTTCACTTATTCTTGCTGTATCTCTTCTGTTCTGATGTTGGAGTTTATATTTAGTTTTAATTTCAACTTGATGTTTGCAATCACTAAACTATGTGCTGAGTCTATATCCGCTCCTTGAAAAGTTCGACACTGCTGTACTGATGTTATCCATCTTCTTTTAATCGTAATCATATCAGTCATGTTCTTGGTTTTCCCATCATTTGATTGCCACGTCCATTTTCTACACTCGTTTTTTGGAATCTTGTGTTACAGATCATCATCTCTTGGTCCACAGCTAATTCTAACAATTTTTCACCTCATTCATTTCTTTCTCCGAAACCACATTTTCCCATTACTCTTTCCCAACCATCATTATCTATTCCAACTTTGGCATTTCAATCTCCTTCAATAATTAGCACATTTTGCTTTGGTATCATTTCTATTGTCCCAGCACTGAATCTTGTGGCACACCACTAATCACCTGCTTTCGCCTCAATTCTGTTTCCCTCCATATACCACTTTTTGATATCTGTCCAGCAGTCACCCTCTTATCCACTTAACCAGTGTCATATCCATCCCCGTTTGTTCTAATTTGCGTAACAGTGTTTAATGTGATATTCTGTCAAATGCCTTTGCAAAATACCACAAAATCATCGTGTAGCCATTTCCTTTATCCGACTTGGCTGTTTGTCAATTATAAAAAGTTAATAAATTACTAAGGCATGACCGACCCTTCATAAAGCCATGTTGACCCTCATACAGTATCATATTTTTATCTACCCATTCTTGAATTCTCTCTTTTACTAATGTTTCTAATAATTTTTACCACCATGCCTGAAATACTGATGGGCTATAATTTGCTATATAGTCTTAGAACCTCCCTTATGCAAAGGAATAATTTTGCTCTCTTTCCATGCCATTGGAATTCTACCAGAGCTGAGACTTAAACAACTTAGTCAAAGGCATTGCCAGTTCTCTTGCACATTTTAGCAAACCCTAGCTGATATCCCATCTAATCCCACAGATGTATTTACATTGAGATTCTGCAATATCGTAAGGACCTCCAATTTATCCACCTCTACTTCCACATTAGTATCTGTCACATAGGTTAAAGCAGTAACTTCACTAGGAAGATATATGCTTGCAAAGTGGCCACTCAGTAACTCAACTATTTTATCTGCTTCTGTCTCCTCATGACCATCATCTCTCATTAAGGTTAATCTTTCATAGTCATTCTTCCTCTTACTTGCCACATAACGAAAGAACTTTTTGGGATTTCCTTTAGCCTGCTCGGCTAAATTCTTCTCATAATCTGATTATGCCTTCCTTGACATGCCAGTCACCTTTCTTGCCTGAGCATTCTACTGTTCATGAGTTTGCTGGTCACATTTCATTATATATCTTCCACAGCATTTCTTTCTTCTGCAGCCCAAGCTTAATGATATTACTCATCCATCCAACTCCTACCCAATTAACCCTCCTTACCCAAGGTATACAATTTAATACTGCTTCCACTAGATGACCCTTAACTATATCCAATGCACTACTAACATTATTGATAGAATATTCCTAGTGTTTTACAATTTCCCAAGTCACGACTGCATGGTCACTTTCACCAATTGGAGGCAATGCTATCAACTTGGTTATGGATAGCTCTTCTGATCCTATGGCCAAGTCCCATACTCTCCCACCCTTTAGTCCCCTCCATCACATGCTGCCTTAAGTAATTTTCTCTCAGCAGGTATATAAATTCTATTTCCTTTCTGCCACGTGATCTTTCTTCCTTCAAGTCTATATCTCCATGGCCAAGTCCCATACTCTCCCACCCTTTAGTCCCCTCCATCACATGCTGCCTTAAGTAATTATCTCTCAGCAGGTATATAAATTCTATTTCCTTTCTGCCACGTGATCTTTCTTCCTTCAAGTCTATATCTCCATAGTTGAAGTCCCCCATAATAATCACTCGACCTGTGCTCATAGTACTAATTTGGCGATGCATGTCTTCCAGTTTATCTGTAGAATTCCCTGACCTATAGCAATAACCAAGTGTATATTTTGTCTTATTGGTCTTAATCTCACACCAGATTGCTTCAAATGAACAGCCAACCTTCCACCTGTCTCCTATTCTTTTTGGTTGCAATTCATCTACTATCATCAACAGTACCCCCCCCCCATCCTCTCCATCTTCCCTGAAAATACTAAACCCTTCACATTCAATCCCTGTAACTACACCATCTGCTGTTAGCAAAGCCTCACTAAATGCCTATAACTTTTTTTGTGAGGTTGCACTAATCAATGCCAAAAACTCATCCCCTCTTGTTCCTGATACTTCTGGCATTAGTATATAAAAACAGCAACATCCCTTTATTCCCCCATGCACCTTTACTTTCTGAATTGACTATCCTATTCAATATTTTTGCTTGAGAGACTAGATTCCTCACTTGGTCATTCTCACACTCACTCGTTTCATGGTTGCCTTCACACAAACTCACTTGCTTTCACCCCGATTGCTTAAGTTTCCCTGAATCTGAACGTCAGCATGCTCGGTGAACAAAACTCTTTCCAGACATCTAACACCAAAACCATTCAGAAGTAGTCCATTCGCATTGTACAAATCTTTCTTCCAGTCAAACAGAGACCACAGATCCACAAATTCTACATCATTCCTTTTGCACAATCAACGTATAGACTCATTGGCTATCAATACCCTCCTTCTCAGTTTGCCTCTATCATAGTGTGGCAGGAGATTTACAATCTTGCCTCTTCTACCAACTCCTTTGCATCTTCCCTCATAGAATACTTCTCGCCTCTCAAATCAATGGAACCCACCAAGACAATCATTTCCTTCGACTTATATTTTTTTTTACATCTGGGATGGCGTGGCTAATATCGTGAATTTTTGCACCTGGGAAACACAATTTTTTTCATACTTACATTAAGTACTCCCATGATTGTTGAGTATCCATACATAATTTTCTTCTTTACTTGTTTTTCTTGTTTGTTTGGTTGGTCTTTATTATTCTTTTGGATCACCTCTTCTTTCTCTTTTCAGTCCTGCTTAACTCTTGCCGCTTCTGCAGTTTTTCAATTTCATGCTTTGCCCTATGAAGGATAACATTTAAGCACGCTATTTCTTTATTGATATCCATTTCATTATCGTCTATTTTCGTGGTTGCATGTTCGATATTATTAACATCATTTTCAATCCTATCGTCGGTATTTGTTGTATTCTTGTTACCTAACAAGACACTCACGTTTAAAACACTTAATACATACTTTCTCTCTCTCCAGTTTCAACTTCCTTTCACATATTCTTTAATTTTCTTAATGCAATGTAGTCTTTGTTGCCATTGTTCATCGCGTTGGTGCCATGCCAAAAATATCACAATAAAAATGTTATAAATACACTAATACTCTAAAAACATGAAAATCTATGCTAATACACTATGATACTCTAATTTTCTGATGAAAAAGCACAACAAAACAGATAAAAACTTGCTAATTTCACAGAAGTGCTAAATTACATGACCACTCACAATATAGCCTCAAACCCTGGAACTATATTCGAGTAAATATGGTAGATACATTTTACATGGTGTTGACTGTCTTATTTCTCTCTTATTTGCAGAGAGAGATAGCAACATAAAGAATAGGAATCAAGGAATGAGAGACTAGGGGGATGGAAAGGGATATTATTATTAAGAGAGACCTCCAGGGAGTCAGACACATCGAGGGAGACCACATACTACACACACCAGCTATCATACTTATTCTTGAATTCATTCACACTGCTTGCACTCACAACATCTAATGGCAATTCATTCCAATCACGCACCACCCTCCGAGAGAAAAATATAGTCCTCACACCCTTCTTGGCAGCCTTCATTCTCAGCTTCCAAGGATGCCCTCTCGTCCTTTCCCCACTCTCCCTAAATTGAAAAATTCTATCAATTGAAATCCTGTATGATCCTTTCAGAAGTTTGTAAGTCTCAATCATATCACCCCCTCTTTCACCTGTTTGCAGTCTACAAATTCTCAATCTGTCTTCATAATCAGTATTCCACAATCCTGGTACTACCATTTTTAACACTCTCCTTTATACTCTCTCTAATATATATCAGAATCACAACGGAAACCAGGAGACCATACCTGTGCAAAAAAGTCCAAGTGAGGTCTTATCAAGGCCTTGTAAAGAGGCAAAATAGCATCCTTATCTTGACATGTGAACGTTGGTTTCTGCATTGCAATTATCTTTTGAGTTGTATTTGCAATCTTTGCCACAAGGCTCCTAAACTTCAACTTCCTATCTATTAACACTCAAAGATCCCGAGCCTCATCAGTCTCTTCTAGCCTAATCCCACCAATATAATACGACATTGGATACCTAATCATGCCGAAGTGAATGACTTTACATTTACTGACATTGAACTGATACCATTTTCCCATGCCCACAATTCCAGCCTATTCAAATCATTCTGCAAAGACTGCATATCAGCAGTATTCCTGATTACCCTACCCATCTTTGCAGCATCAACAAATAACTGTATGTCATGTGTCAAATCCTTCCCAATATCATCAATGTACAGATTGAATAACAGTGGACCAAGCACTGACCCTTGTGGTACACCACTTGTTACCTTAAACCTTGCAGATTGAGATCCACTGTATATCACTTTTTGATATCTGTCAGTCAGCCATCCTCTTATCCATGCTAATATTGTATAACCCAAACCCATTTTCTACAATTTATGCAGCAGTCCACCACGCTGTCAAAACTCTGTCAAAAGCCTTAGCAAAATCCAAAAGTATCATGGTGTATCCATTCCACTTGTCTAATTCAATGGTAACATTGTTATAGAATGTGAGCAAGTTGCTAAAACATAACCTTCCCTTAGTAAACCCATGTTGTTCATTGCAAAGTAGCTATTCAATGTCAACCCATTTCTGAATGCAGGCATTAACCAATTTTTTCAAAATCTTCACCACCACTCCTGAGATAGTGATTGGTCGATAGTTGGATACATCGATCTTTGCACCACCCTTGTGCAATGGAATTACCATACATTCCTTCCATTCCTGTGGAATCTTCCCTGTTCTGAGACTCATTAAACAAAGGCATGGCCAGCTCAGCTGAACACTCTTCTAGCACACATGCTAATATTCCATCAGTCCCTATTGCTGAATTCTTATTTAGTTTGTACAACAGCTCTAATACCTCAGTCTCACACACCTGCGTTTCTTCATCTAGTGAAGAGGTAACAGCGAGCTCAATGTAGCCTTCACCAGGTTGATAGCTTTTAATGAAATGGGCACTCATTAACTGAACAACCTCTTCTGCATTTGTAGCCCTTATGCCATCTGGAATTAGAATTATTCTTTCATATTCATTCTTTCTTTTACGTGCAGTATACCGATAGAATTTTGTGAGTTGTCTTTAGCATGCAGAGCCAGTTTCTTTTCATAATCAGACTTTGTTTTCCGTACAACTGTTGTGACTATTCTAGCCTGCTGCTTACAATGTTCATAACGGACATCATCATTATGCAAACGGTATTCCTTCCACATTGTCCTTTTCTTATGAATCTCTTGCTTAATAAGATTACACATCCATCTGACTCCTACTCTATTTATTCTTTGAACTCTCGGAACACATTCTGATATCGCATCATTTAAGTATTGTTTAAATGCTTCTCATGCACTGTCAATATTCTTTCCATCCAGCAACCGATCCCATTCCACTGAACTCAGTATATTCCTCAGTTGGTCATAATTTCCAGCTTTGTAGTTCAGCATGTAACCTTTTCTGAATGGAACATTCATAAACTTAGTCACTTTCCAAGTGAGTACCGCATGAGCACTGTCACTAACTGGAGGCAAAACAGTTACATCTTTAACTGAAACGCCCTCTGACACTGTAATCAAATCTAACACTCTTTGATCTCAAGTTCCTTCTGTCACATGCTGCTTGAGGAAGTTGTCCCGCAACAGCTTAATAAATGCATTTTCATTCTTCTCATGAGATTCTACTGCTACCCAAATCAATATTTGGATAATTAAAGTCTTCCATTATGATTACTCTTTTCGTGCTCACCTTTTCTATTTGGTGATACATTTCTTCATCACCAGCAACCGATCCACCAGGTCTGTAACAACATCCCACTATGTAATTTGTCTTGTTAGATTCCACCTCACACCAGATGTCTTCAAACTCACTGCCACATGAAATATTGTTAGTGGTATTAATACATTCATAGGTCTCAACTCTAACTAGATTTAAGTCATCCAATATCATTAGCAGCATGCCCCCTCCTCTCCTATCCACTCTGTCCTTCCTAAAAATACTGTACCAATGACACTCGATACCAGTTAGTAGGTCTGATTCTGATAGCCAGGTCTCGCTAATTCGTACAATCTGAGGTCGCAACATACTGACTAAGGCAACAATCTCTATCCCTTTGTTTCTGATACTCCTAGCATTCGTGTACAGACATAATAATCTACCTGTATGTTCTTTTGTATACTCTTGTTTGCAGTCTGCCTGACACAGTTGGTCATCTTGCAGATCTCTATTCTTCCCTAATGCCTTATACATGTAGACATCTTTGCACACATGATGGGTTCAAACCGGATGAACACAAACCCGAAATCATTCTTGCCTCGCCAACATTTCCATGACAAAGTCTATTCCAGTCATTAACACAGTTACATACCGTTGTCGCTCTTACACTCACATTCACACCATTCCTCCCTTTATAATTTAGTTTCCCCGACTCTCTGTGTTAGGTCTCATACCAGTTATTAGTTTTTCCAGACTCCTGATACCAAATGCATTCAGTTGTAGGCCATCCCTCTTATACAAATCCAATCTTCCTTCAAACTCACTCCACACATCCAAAAACTCACATCCATTCCTTCTATATAGCCTACGCATTGAATCGTTTGCAATCATTAGCCCTTCTTTTTAATTCATTTTTATCATAGCGAGGTAAAATACTAATGATTTTCACTTTCCACTCTCACCTCTTCCAGCAACCCCCTCATGTCCTCTCTCATACTGAACTTATCGCCAGTTAAATCGTTCTTACCTACTACAACTACAATTTCATTTACTTTTCTTTTCTGTTTTTGAATTACTTGCATTATATTTTTAATTTTTGCTCCAGGAAAACGCGATGTTATAACTCTCTCATCTATAGCATGTTTTATTATAATAGAGTCACCATACCAAATAACTTCTTTCTTTTTTATAATGTCACTTACCTGATTTTCCTTATTTCCTGACTTACCTGTTTCCTTGCTTTGTTGTTTCTAATTTTCCTGTTCATTTTTCTTTTTCTCCCTATGCTCATTTAAACATCTCTCAACTTTTTGCAATTCCTGCATTGTCTCTTTGATGATTGGCTTCAACTTCGCTATTTTGGCGGTTAATTCATTTTCGTTAACCTCCTCCATGTGTACAATAACCTTGTTGGCAGGGCTAACCTTCTTGTTCTCGCCCACGGTGCTTTTTTTAGTATTAGCTTTCTTGACGTTTTTTGGTGCCATTTTAAACGTATACTAAATATTAAAATATCTTAATAAAAATATATGATAAACTACTAAATATTTCAGAAGGATATTTCCTAATTATTCAGGAAATTAGAAGCACCATAAAGTAATTGTGCTACTTAAAAAATGTTAAGCAGGACAATTTCATTTACAAGTTCATAAATGACAGGATAACTTTAATTCAACCAAAAGCTCATCCTATCAACTTGTCAATTATAGTAATTTATTCATTCACCACACACAGATAGGCATGATGGTGAAAGAGAGGAATGTAACAACAACGTAGGCTAGTTTATATTTTCTAGAATGGAGATTTTTTTTCACCATTCTAAGAAATTTCAATGCAAAATTGGAAAGATTATGACATAGCCAAGTGTTTTGTCTAAGAGAGCAAAATGCCCATTTCAAAAGACTACTAGAATTTGCGAGGGCTAACAGATTAATCAATGTCATTAATAATAATGCTTTCAACAGCACCCCTGACATTATACTTGGAACTCAAACATCAACTGGTCACAACACTAGACATCCTAACTGCAATGGTCAAAAACAAGCATCTTGTACAAAAATCCTGGAATAAATTGTGGCACAGATTACCAATCAGTGGGAGCCAATGTAGGAATCCTTCAAAAAACTTCCTGAAGTTCAAATTCCATTAGACCAGATGTCAGAATGAGTCCTATGTAGTACTTAGTGGAAAAATCAAACATGCTTAAGGCTCTTCTGCTGGTGAAGAGTAGACATCCTAAACACTGAGAAAGTCAAAGGCATAATATAATCTTGGTGGTATGCTGGATCATCTCTACCCAGTGAGAAGACCAACAGACTCATAGATCTGAGTGTCAACATGAGATTTAATTAACATGCTCACACTGGATACTGTGCAAGTTGTATCATTGTCCATCTCACCCACAGGGAGTAATGTCAAAACACGTTTTGTATTTTTGTGGGGAAATCATTGCTATGTAGAGGGAATAAGATTTATGGCTTTCAGGATAACAGATAATTAAGATAATTTCTATAAGTGATTGATATGGTAAGTTTAAATTTTTTAAGACACAGAGGTAATTATATTTCGACCTGCATTAATCAGATGAAATATTTGCATATGAAAATTGCAAATGAAAAGAATAGTCACTAATGCAAATAGATTTGTTATAGATAAATAAATACTCAATTTACAGTTGTGGTATTATGGGAAGTGCAAGAAATTAACATGATAGGAAATGAATTACATGTCTTACTATAAACTCTAGTTATGCTGGTGATTTAATGCACTACCATATGAAAACGTAATTCTATATTCCAAGAAATAAGGAGGGGGGGGGGACTACTGATTACAATGATTGATGTTTTTGTAGATAAGGGACCAGAGTATAATCATAAAACAGAAATATCACTACATCCATACTGATATTCCAACCCATTTATAATAAAATATTTTTAAAAGGAAATTTTATATAAACTCATATATGCAAAATAAATAAGAAAATATTACTTTTGAAATATTTTCTATACCAGGAAGACAGTTCATAAATATCAGTTTTAAATGAAAATTCTACCAAACAAAATTTGAAACTAGTATGCCATACATATATATTAATGAATTCATAAAAATGTGCCTGCCCAATGTGGAAAGGGAGATTATGGCTCACATGAGTCCTAGCCATATATGGCTGACATGCAAAACAGAGCTCAGGATGTGGGAAGTATTAAAAGAGGAGACTTGAAGAGGTCCACATTCATACTGCATCACAAGAAGAGAGAGAGAGAGAGAGATGTGAAGATTGAGCACTGTAGAACTAGCAGTGAAATCTCTCTCAAAAGGTAAGCTTCTACTAAAGATTATTCAAAAACAGATTGAGGCCACAATGCTGAAAATTCCTAAGAAAACAGGCAGGTAGGTCTCCATAAAGCTGATCCTTTGCCTCAGATAGATCATCCAGAAAGACAGAGTTTGGGAACTTTTGGTGATGCTTTACAGACTTTTCAAAGGCTTTTGGCTATATGCAACATGTGAAATTGTTGAAATTCCTCAACACATTATTAGGCTGACAGTTAATGCATAGAGTGAGCAAAAGCCAGAGTAGGCAAGGATGCCTACTCCCCCCTCACCTGTTCAACATCCGTGAGGATATAATGCATGCAGTACACTAGATGAACTCAAGAAAGGAATCAGGATAGGTGGCAGATGGGTTAGCAAAACAGACATGTTGATCACATTATAGTCTTCTTTAAATGATAAGGAAGGCTAGAATAAATGCTAGACAAGATTATTGTGAAAGGTGGGAGCACAATCTTGGTCTAACTAGGGTTGTGGTTCTTGAAAGAAGTCTAAGGAAGGACTTGCAAACAAGTGCACCTAAATGAAGAAACAGCTGAGTAAGTCGGGAAATTTGAGTATCTAGAATTCATCAACATGAAAAATTACTTCTCAAAAGACATCAGAACATCAAGTCTGAAAGAATAGATCCATATTACTGTAGAAAATAAGCTGAAGATTCAAGATGAGGCTCCATTCCCAAAACTCGAGTGGCAACTTAACAACATGAAGTCTGTAGACTTCATGTTGTTAAGTTGAAGCCCTATGGTTGGAAGGACCTGCGTTCGATTCCCATCCATGATGTGAGCAACCTTTATCTGGTCTCTTTTGACTAAAGGTGAGTTACCCAGTCTCATACGGAGGTAGACGGCTTTTTCAGCCAGAAACTCAAGTTTTTGTTCCTCAGAACAGGCAAACCGATCCGTGAACAAACACACACAAATCTACCATAAAATACTTCATTCCTCACTAGGAGGGCTTAACCAGTCCTAAGGGACAGTGGAGGAACATGGGGGGGGGAATTCCATACGAATAAAAAAATTGAGTCTGATAAGCAAAAGGTAGCTGATTTTCAGATGTGGTGTTACAGAAAAGTGTTGAAAATTTCATATATGCTGAAAGATGAACAATCATTGAGACGACTGGTAGGATATCCCCCCCCCCTTCCATCTCTCCTTTCTATATGTCTAAACTATTTTAGCTTTCTTCTGTCAATGCTATGGAGTCTCAAAAAATAAAGTAATAGAGGCTCGAGTACCTGAAAAAGGGATAGTGATGAATGGATAGTTTGAAGGTTCGAGTGCCTCTCTTATGACAAGTCTTAAGAGAGGCACCTTCAAGAAAAGCACAGCTCAGTACAGGGTCACCTGGTAAGAATTTGATAATGTCAAGCTAAACAGGTCTGACAGTGGTGGAACATGCTCACTATAAAAGTGCCTATAAGATTCTGTAGCAAAAAATCCCATTCTTTCCAACAGAGCCCTCCTACATATGTTCGATTGGATATGTCTGGTGATCATACTGAACAGCAGTCACTGGGTATCTTCAGTTTCACGATGTTCCCCCACCACTTCAGCTCTATAGTCAATGACATTGTCCATGACAACAGAAGAAAATTGTACTCTGGATTATAAGTCACATGTTCATGGCTCTCAGACCACAACCTTGTACAAGTCTCTTCTCTCATAGAACATGTCTCCTCGTCTCAACCACGCATTCTCTGGCACTACAAAGGAGCCAATTGGGATGACCTCTGGAATTTCTACTATTCCTTTTCTTGGTCTGACTATTGCTTCCACTCATCTGACTCTAAAACCTGCTGTGAACAAGTCATAGAAATTATTCTCACTGGTATGAAGACCTTCATCTCCTCATTCAGCCCATAATCTTGATCTGCTTTCCAAGCCCTTGTTCAATTAAAAATGTATCAATGCAGTAAAATAAAAACAATTCAGCTTACCATGTGGCTCACATCTCCAGCTTTGTACTCTGCCTGCAAATCAGTCATCAGCAGATCTAAATCAGATTTCATAAAGGTCGACAGCAGAAAACTTGCCTGCTGTTTATATGGAAGCCATACCTTCTGGTCCCTTGCTAAGGCCATTGGACATAACTTCTGCTCTCCTGCACTTCCATCTCTCTCTCTCATCCTGAGGTGGCACCATTGTTACTTTCACCGAGAGATAAATTTCACCTCTTGGCATCCTCACTCTTGCATAGACGACCCAGCAAAATCACTTCCTACCATACCAGAATTCAAGCACAATCCATCCATTATTGTTAATTATTCATACTTTTAAATTTAAATCTATATGCACATTACCATGTACACTTTCATTTGCTAACTACAACTCTATGCTTGATAACTACAATATCAGAAGTAATGGTTTTAAATATAGAAGAGAGGGCATTCTACCTATTTAACAAAAAGTAATATTTTATTTCTATATAACAAGAAGATATCACTTAGGAATAATGTATAATAATCTTACCTCTGCAAGGAACTCCTTCTGAGTACACTTGATGTAGATTTACTTGATACTGTTTGTGGTGATGAACTCCACACTTCCTGAATTACAGAAGAGTGTCTTGAAGGAAGACTTTTTGGTGATCCCGACAAGGGTGGAGATGAAGAAGATAGCACTGTTCCTGGAATTAAATGTGGAGCTGAAGCAGGACCATCAATAATGGATCGCACAATAGGAATTGCAATGGGACTAGAACTTCTACTGGAGGAAATTCTTGGAGAACCAGAAATTGGTTTGGGACTAACACTTTGAGAACTTCGACGAGGAATTGGTGGTGTGCTAGGAGGAGTACGAGGAGGAGTGGCAGCATTGCCATTAGCTCTACTCTCTCCAATTGCCTTAACTAACTCTTTCACAGAAACCCCTAACAATTCTGGAGGAATATCACGTGGCAGTGGACAACGGAAGCTATCAATTCCAGTCCGTAAAGCACTCTCCTCTTTTAGCCACTTTTGAAGTGCAGCAACTTTGCCTCCACTGCTCAATGAATCTTTTTCTGATCGATCCGTTTCTGTCTTTTCTGATTCAGCCAATGTATTCATAGATGTAGAAGGAGTTGAAACTAAAAAATAAAAAACTTGAAATTTTTTCTGCAATTGCTACTTGGATGATATAAAAATATGATAAACACACCTGTACATTATGAAAATAACAATATAAAAACAAAATATCTATTAGGTACAGTTTAAATCTGTAAAATGATAAGAATTAATCATCATACATCATGCTGAAATCCATCAATTTTTAACTAAAATGGTTTTAATTACTAATAAAAAATAAAAAGCAAATAATAAATTTGTATTATTCTTTAGATAGAGTATGTTACTTTTATTTTTATTGATGCAGAACATACTTGAATAATCTAAAAATGTCATAACCTGTCTTCCCCAACTTTTTAACTAATTATCCTTCAAAACCTTCCTTCCTCTATCTCAGATTATTAAAGAGGTAATCCACTGTCTCATAAAACAATTATGTTAATTAATGTTTTAATTAACATAATTGTTTTATGAAGCCAACATTAATTAACGTTAGTTAATTAATGTTGGCTGCACTGAAGAATTCAAGTTAATTGCAAGTTAACTGCATTAAAGAATTCTTTCATGTTCACTGATGAAAAGAACAGAAATTGTCTTGTTTAACCAAGTGATGTTCTAATTAGCGTGATTTTTAATTGTACTATACTACTACATTTTTCTTTTAGTCAATAAAGAAAATGGTTTGGTTGGTTATGTTCAAAATTGCCAACATATATATGTTACATGCTGCTTCTCTTCCATTACTTGCTAACCAATTACCAGTCTCCCACGACTAGAACTTGTTGATTTCACTCTCTCATCTATCAAAGTACAAAGTATCTGAGTTTTGGAGAGGAATTATATAAACAAATGCCTCCTCCAGTTTTTATTTATGCATAGTAGTAGGGTTTCTGGAAACTCAGGATTTTCAGCCTGCATACAGGCCAATTGGCCATGAGAACACACAGAATTTGCAGACAAAATATATTAGTAATGGTGAGTGGAAGATGCCATTGTGTGTTGATGGTAGTAGTTGGAGCACTACAACTAACTGTGTCCTTAAGTAAAGGAGACAGTGAGTTGTAGTAAAATAGGGTGCCCTCCCATGATGAGGCCAAGAATTCCCTGGAGGTGTCATGTTATAAAGATAATAATATTATTATTGTTCTTTCAATATCCAAATGGATTGTTACCAACATGATGCAATGCAAGAAGGTGGTAACTGATATTTAGCTTGCAGATAGGCAGGTGAGGGCAGGGATCTGTCAATGCCAGTACTCTTTAACCAGTTTGTTTTGTGAACGCAAAAAAAAAAGTTTCTGGGAAGAGAAACCCTGCAACTTTTTGTATAACAGCTCATTTATTCCTATTGAAAACAATTTATGAATGATTCCTCACATAAAACCAAAGAGCATTTGTAGTTCTGGCTGTTATCAAGGCACCACCATCACTTGTGCCTAGAGGTGGCATGGAATGAGTAGTTCTTGGTAGGGTGTGTGTGTGGGGGGGGGCATGGTACTATGCCGTGGTCATCATTGTAGGAATTGGAAGAGAAGAGAAGAATGATGTTAGGCTTGACTTCCAGGCAAGTTGTGACATCTAGCCATTTCAAAACTGGATTTAGATTTATCAATGGGTTTTCTGAAGTTGTCACAAGCTGCAATGCAGACTGATGCTGAAGCTTTAGTCTCATGTAATTTATGATATGCTGAATTTTTTTCATGAACTGTCTTGGAACACTTGTTGGAGAAGACTTGGATACTGAATGATTCCTCACATAAAACCAAAGAGCATTTGTAGTTCTGACTGTTATCAAGGCACCACCATCACTTGAGCCTAGAGGTGGCATGGAATGAGTAGTTCTTGGTAGGGTGTGTGTGTGGGGGGGGGGGGGGGGGCATGGTACTATGCCATGGTCATCATTGTAGGAGGAAGAGAAGAGAAGAATGATGTTAGCTTTGTCTTTGGATCAAAAGGCTTGACTGCCAGGCACGTTGTGACATCTAGCCATTTCAAAATTGGATTTAGATTTATTGATGGGTTTTCTGAAGTTGCCACAAGCTGCAATGCAGACTGATGCTGAAGCTTTAGTCTCATGTAATTTATGAGATGCTGAATTTTTTTCATGAACTGTCTTGGAATACTTGTTGGAGAAGACTTGGATACTGGTCAGGAATTTTGGGTGGAGTAAGAGATGAAAGCCTTCATTATAATTATTTTTTCTGTTCTGATTCAGTCTGGGCAGATTGGAAGGTTGGAGGTTGGAAGAATTGAAGCAGTACTTGGACTATGGAAAGAACGAACAAAAGTCATGGAGGTTATGATGTATATAAGGCCAGAAGATGTGAGACTGAGAATGGTTGGGTTTAGGTTGTTCTTAAAGGGCAGGAAAACTGGATCAGGTTGCAGTCTAGTTACCATGAAGAGACCAGAGTGGTTATCTGAATTTGGGAAATGAGAGAGAGAGAGAGAGAGAGAGAGAGAGAGAGACAGCAAATAAATGTAAGATTTGGGAGAAATTTTGAGCCAAAGCACATCAAAGAGAGAGGGGGGAATTAGCTTTCTGTATTTTCTCTGATAATGAGATGCTGGTTTTGATAAATGCATAATTACTTCCCTTGTGGGAGAAGGAAATATGCAAGGTGTAGTTTGGGCAATTAAGGTGGATATAGCAGTCACCAGCTGAGGTTTCATTAGGAATAATAAATTTATTTTGATGACTGTAGATGGAGATGCACATCATTTATATTGATGCTGAGTCTGTGAATATTCATGAAGTGGATATAAAAACTTTTTTTTTTTTGTGTGTGTGAAGATTATTCGTTTTTTTTTTTTGTTTTTTTTGTAAATTTTCGTTGCTTTTTTATGTTCCACAGTCTATCATTATATGTGAGAAAGAAAGTTAAAAACAAGTAGGGAGCATGCGATGAGGATGAAACACTCACAGATATAGTATCCACACAGAGTGAACCCAGTCTCCTGACTAAACATAACCTCAATGATTCCTGCTCCCTCCAGGAACAAACTGGCAGAATAAGAGGCAACAAGACTTATCACCATCTGATCGGAAAGCCTTTGGATTCATGACTATCAGATTCAGTCCCATGTCCAAATTAGCAGCTGGCCTGTAGAACCATTTTGTTGTACTCTTGAGCAGGGAAGGGTCTGGGCCTCTATAGTGTATTTGGCATATATTTGAAGAGTTCACCCAGACTGCATGTTTTGCAGGCTTCTGTCTCCCCCCCCCCCCCCCGTGCATGTTAAAGGATTCTATCCTTCTAACATGCATGGGGGGGACAGAAGCCTTTGCTTCAAAGACTAAACATGACAGTAACCCATTTCAGGTATCCAATAAGCAAGGTAAGGTGGTAGTATTTTGCCAGGTGGTAAAATATCTACCACCTAGAAGTCCAGTTGGCTTTTCCTCCAACTAGGAAAAAACAGGTTACACCTTGGAAGGGTGGGGTTGACTTGAATGTGAAAGCTATATGTTATGTTGTGCATCTACAGTAGTTTAGTACCTCTGCTTAGAAATCTGCTTTGCAGGATGAAAAATCCGAGTTTTCAGGAGAGAAAAAATCTGTCATCTCCACAAGAGGATGGCTAACTCATCTTCAGTTGAAAAGTCTTGATAAAGACAAGATTCAAACCTAGATTTTTCCAACCAAAAGGCATCAATACCGAGTGAGCTACAGAGGCTCTTTATATATGATATAACGATTTACTCGGCTGAGGAACATATTTGAAGTAGATTAAACGACTGGATGCCAAGAGATAAAAACAGAAGTACTGTTTTTTATTTAAATAAAGTGCACCACTAGTTTCGTCTTCTTAAACTTCATCGGGCACATTACATGAAAAGAGACTTAAAAAAAACAGTTATAAATTAAACTGCCAACATATTACTGACATTTAAAGGTGTTCCAAATACCTTTCACTCTTCTGCTCAAGCTCCATTCCTTATTCAGTACACCTAAACAAAAATATAAGAACTTAAAATATCCTGTTGTTGACTCTTTGGTGCAACTGCTTCACAAGTACTCTTTGATCATTAGCTATATTAACTTGATTCTGTGAGTTCAACACTAAACAGTAACATTCAAATGCAATCCATTAACTTTAAACCATTCTAACTTTTCTTCAAATTCACTCCACAGATTCACAAATTGAACTCCCTTTGCCTCACACAACTCAACCATCTTGCTATTCATTATCTCTGCTTTCCTTCTGAACTCACTGTTTTCATATCTGGGCAACATGCTCTATAAAGTTAAATCACATTGTATGAAGTAAATAAAACCTATTTTGTGTTATTTTCGAAGTCTGGAAGAGCATATAAGAGACATCACATATGGCAGAACTAGAGCTAGTGCACTCTCTAATCATGTCCTTAATTCTACTGATCCTAATGGTAAAAATTCTATCACTCATCCAATCATCTGGAACAAATCAGAGAACATCTTTAGATGCTATGACGAACTCGAGAGAAGAATTGTGGAATATAAGGAAATCATCCTCAATCCATTACATCTGAACACTAACCTTAGCCATAATTTTTCTGATTGTAAATGTGCCGCTATCCAACTTTCACATTAATGAAATCATAATCTTTGTACGTGCCCAACAATACTGTGGTACCTAGAGCATCTTCAAATGTCAGTATAACAGTATTGTTGGGCACGTACACAGATCATAATTTCGTTAATGTGAAAGTTGGATAGCGGCGCATTGACAATCAGAAAAATTATGGCTAAGGTTAGTGTTCAGATATAATGGATTGAGGATGATTTCCTTATATTCAACAATTCTTCTCTTAGAAAAGATCAGTAGAACTTTAAGGCTGCTTAAGGATACTGTTACGTCCCTATCTTACGGTCTTTGTTTGTCTTACAAGCTGCCTTCGTCTATATTCTTCTAACTTCTATTTTCAAAACACCACCAAAATTTCTACTAATATCTGAGCTAATGTTCTCCGTAGTATCCCTAGTATTTGTATTTTAACTGCGCCCTTTGGGATATTTAGTTTAAGATATCTTATACATAAACAGAGAAAGGAACTCAAATAACTGAAAGTGCAACTATTGCAGTCGTGACACTATTTCTTATTACTTAACATTAATTCCCTAAGCTTCCTGTTTCTTAACATTAATTCCCCGCGTGGTTAGGCTCGAATGTTTCTAAGCGGTGCATTGGATTAGCAATATCAGACAACTTCTTTTATCATTAAACAAAAGGTTTATTATTTCTCTAAACATGGTACATATCAAAATACACAACTAAATTACTTACACACTAAAATTAGCTTAATACAAGTAGTTGGGCTATGATTCGACAAAGGTTACTATGATCATGCCGCCACAAAATTTTTATACAAAACATGAATTCACCTAACATAAAAGTTTCAGATCATCACACATTAATAGATTATTCAGCTCCAAGTACACTAACACATACATTAACTACTCTAGCACATATTTATGACAATTCCGATTCTCTACACATCACACTAGGCATTCAAATTCCTCAGGCTACTTGGTTACTCAATTTACACTAATCAAACTCAATATTCATTAACACACAACTATGTCATTAACTTTCCTTTTACAATATAGTAGACACTCAAGATTCTTAGGATAATTAATTATTCACAATTTATCAACTCTAGCTAGCTTACTTTTAACACTCTCTATCAAACTCTAAAGTCCTATTATAATTTCTCCCTAATCACTTTAACAGTTCCGTAATATGACAATGGTATCTATCACATACAACTTCTAGTTAACATAAGACAAAATTCACAATACCTTTCTTTAGCTTCACTTACGGGCCTTCACCTTCTACTGAACGAACTTGCTTGCATAACTTCTTACAATTCTGGGCTATATGAACATCTGCACCGTCGGCTGTACTATCCGAAACGAGGACATCGATATTTTCACAGCTTCCTATGACTCTCTGGTATATTTCACTTTCTGCATAGGAATACGGGAATAGCTTTCCCGTTCACCTTCGATTCCTTGTTGTGGCATGAGGATATATGCCATATCTCTCCACTCAGGAACACCGCGAAATCCACTAGAAAACCAAACTAAAACCACCGCGACTATCCAAACGTTTCTTCTCTTCTCGCAAAAAGGCCTCAAGCCTCCTTGACCACCTAAACGTCTCCCCCAAGACCCAAAAGAGCCTACTCCTCGAAAATCCAAAGTCAAAAAGAAAGAGAGCCTCGAAGGGGGAGGGGGGTTACCAACCCTTTTATAGCTGCTCCCCTAACAGCGCCCTTTCTTACTTCTTTTTCCCACCTCCTACTTGCTTTCCGTCTGTCTACCAATTGGGTGGCATTTTGGCCGCCATACGTCATTTTGATCGGCAACTCATAACGAAGTTCCCATCCTGGCATAGGCCCTAAGCGATATTCCGTTATTTCTCTTGTTAGCCTCTATCTTAACCCCCTTCCAAACCTTTTCTCAGAATTCTACTTAAAGCTTAATCTGTAGCCTCTTACATAGCATATTTCATGACTCATCCTTTTATACTTATGCACTTAACTCTTTCATTCTTAATCACATTACTATATTAATTCTTAGTTAGCTACTTATTTAATACAAATTTCCTTGTTTAGTTACAATACATCTTAATACATTCTTTTCTTTCGTTATCTTAACTAAACAATAGACCTTTACATTTTACTCAAATTATACTGGATGCAAGAACATTACATTAACTAAATTATCCTTTTTATGCAGGGGTTTTCATTTATGTTATTTATTTTTCATGTTACACCATGATAACTGAGAATACTATATTCTCAAGATATCAGGTGTAACAATACTGACAGAAGAAAGTTAAAATATTTTGGACCTATTGAAAGGATGGAAGGAGGACTTCTCAGAACAGTAATAGAAGGTAAAGTTCCTAGGAAAAGAGGAAGGGGTGGACAGTCAATGAGGGGTGGGTGGGTGGGTGTGGAGTGACTGATCTTCAGAGAGTTGAAGCCTCCAGAGAAAAGCATACAACAGGACTACACATGGCGAGGCCTAGTGTGGCACATCTACTCGGAATAAAATTTTTGGGAAAATTTCATTCCGAGCATTGGAATGACCATATGGCATCTAGATGTCCAGTGAACATATGAATATGAACAACTAGTTTTGTCTTCTTAGAAGATTTCCACATATGTTGGGTGCATTACATGAAGAGAGACATAAAAAACATAGCTATAAATTACGTTGCCAATTTAATTTATAGCTATGTTTTTTATGTCTCTCTTCATGTAATGCACCCAACATATGTGGAAATCTTCTAAGAAGACAAAACTATTTGTTCATATTCATATGTTCACTGGACATCCACAGATGCCATATGGTCATTCCAATGCTCGGAATGAAATTTTCCCAAAATTTTATTCCGAGTAGATCTGCCACACTAGGCCTTGCCACGTAGTCCTGTTGTATGCTTCTCTGGAGGCTTCAACTTTCTGAAGATCAGTCACTTCACACACACACACATCTCATGTCCACCCCTTCCTCTTTTCCCAGGAACTTGACCTTCTATTACTGTTCTGAGAAGTCCTCCTTCCATCCTTCCAATATGTCCAAAATATTTTAACTTTCTTCTGTCAATATCCTTAAGGAGCCTTAAAGTTCTACTGATCTTTTCTAACATCCAATCATTCGTATGCCTTTCAGTATATATCATCAACAGCTTTCTGTTACACCACATCTCAAAAGCAGTTATTCTTTTCTTATCTGACATCTTTAGGTTCCAAGTCTCTTAAATAAAAAAAATAGTATTTCTATTTATTTATATATATATATATATTTTTTTTTTCTTGTGTATATTATCATATAACTGAGGAAAATAAATGACAGTCTATCATGAGACAAGCAGCAGAGGACATTTTTTTTTTTGTTGTGAAGCAATTTACAGATTTTTGTTTAGTCATTAATTATATGAATGAATAACAATAATCCACTGTTTTTTCTCGTAGAAAGGCTTATACATTGGTTATGCATTATTAAATCACTTAAGGAATTGAACAACATAGATACGAATATAAATTAAATTACACTTTAATAAATATTTCCAAAATTTTGGCAATGTCACGTTGCCATCTTCAAAAGGAACTTACAAAATAAAAATACCAGGTACCTTGCAGCTGTAAACTGTCTTACTTTGGCCAAACAGGCAGGACAGCGAATATCAGAATTTCTGAACACAAGGACTACATCCATTTTCACAAGTGCAGCCATTCTGGTCTTGCAGACCATGCTCTGGATACATGCCACAGAATACGGTGGAAGAAAGCTACAGTAATACACCATAGCAAATACAAATTTGAAAGACTATTTATGGAATCAGCCTCAGCCCTAAGAAACTCTCCAAACCTCAACAAATTTGGTTGTATGCGACTGCCCCAAATTTGGGAGGCTTACATCAGCAGACCTTCAGCCCAACGGCCAAGAACACCTACTTAGCCCACTAGAGGGCGCCATCAGGACTTTTAGGAGAACAATAGCTTCATCTCTTCATTCTCAGTTACTGTGTTGTAGTGCCTACGTGATGTTGCCGAAATATCGGAAATATTTATTAAAGTGTAATTTAATTTATATTCATCTCTACGTTGTTCAATTCCTTAAGTGATTTAATAATCCACTGTTTTGTCTAAAGTGAGTGAGTTTGTTCCCCCCCCATCCCCAAATTATAGTAAGATTGAGATTGATAGGAAAATGCATGATACTTTACATTGATCAATGAACAGTACCCCCCCCCATATCATATTTACTTGCTTCACTGTATATGCATCTGTTCGCATAAAATATAGTTTGCCAACTTTTCCCCTCCCCCTCTCCCAAATCACGCTCGGTGATTTTTATCAATCTGTAGCAAACTATATAACTATGTTTCTTTGCATCCTTCTTTTCAATGTCTTGTAACTAAATAAGAAATGAGAAATACTAAACAAAATTAATCCTTGCATTTATCTATGAGTGAGGATATTAATTATACTCTTCTGCGATTAAAATAAATTTTGTATCTTACCAGGTGATCCAAATACAAAGGGACTAGCACACCCTGAAGAGCCACCTTCCTGATCTGAAGTTCCACTTCCAAATGTGAAGATTCCTGAAAGTAAAAGGTATTGCATCACACAGACATGCATATTCATGTGAGTATACAAACTAAACTTTAAAATAAATACATACAAATAATAAATATTTTAGTACTTTTCAATTCCCAAAGGAAGTAAGTAGCATTGTTTTAGTCCTAAACCTTTTTAGAAATCAAAGGCAGCTGCTCTCACCTGTCATCACTGCTGCCACCACCGTACAGTTCAATGTTACATTGAAGATGTTCCTAAACTAATTGTATATTTGTATGTACTTGTTTGTTCTATAGTCAGTTTAGCCGAGCTGAAGGATTAAAAACTTCTGTAACTTCCTAAAAGAGGGGGGGGGGGAGGGAGACTTACTTACCTGAACCAGAAGATCAAATAAATCCAGTGACCTTCCTAAAGCAGTCCTGTATTATATTCAGATTTCTGTTCATTCATAGGATGCCTTACACCTCTAACCTTTCATAGCATAAACATCAATATTTTCCCTGGTCTCCAAAACTTGATGTCATCTTCTGTTAGACACTATTTCTGATCTGATAAATCTACTAATAAATGTTTAACTTATATCAGCTGCAAGGAGAGGGTGGTCTGAGTAGAGTGCCAGTTAATCTGGAATTGCAAACAGTCCACTTGGACTATTGCAATCCTGGAATAACTGGCCCCACACTCTTTAGTATAACCAAATATTGTTGCTTTAGTTGTAATACTATATTAAGATATTTATTACACAATGAATTATTCTGCACATATACAAAATGATTAAGAAATTACCATAACATGAATTTTGATACTTGATCTTATATCTGAAGACACACAACTAGTATTTAATGGTTCTATGTGTCATCAAGAACATTCTACTCTTGAAGATGATTCTGTTATGTTCTGATGTCAATGCAATGCAGACTTTTTTCCCCCTTTGCATTGGAACAAAGAATATTATTGTTTATTTCATTTTATTTCTGACAGATCTCCAGTAGAAGGACAGAAGGTTTAATTTGGGTGAGTAGAAGATTTTTCAGACTTCAGGAGCTAATTTCTTGGCCTGCTTGCCTGAAATTGCCTCTCTACCAAACTTGTGATTACTTTTCACTCTTAATTTTTCCAAATGTAGGGTTGGGTAGTGAAATGCACATGTTTATTTTACTGTAGGGCTATTTGCAACCGTGGGTGTTTACTGCAATCAGTTGTGAATATTGGGAATATTGGTTGGTACAAGTATATGTTGGTCTGAGTTATACCAGACTGATAATAAAAAAAAAAGGTGAATTATATTTCTTTTGCAGTAAATAAGAGATTCAGCATACTTATAAATACTCAGAAATTTTAAGAAATGAATTATAATCATGTAGATTAATTATTATTATTATTACATACGGGCACCTCCTTGGAGTCTGTAGACTCATTGGGAAGTTCATTTAAAAACATTAATCAACAATTATCAATATCCGTCATATTAAGTCTTGAAATCATTCACTGACAAAGCATATACAACTGACTCTGGAAATCCATTTTACTCATTCACCACTCTACAAGCAAAAAAAGTCTACTCCTACCCCTTGTTAATCACGTTCTTACTCAATTTCCATGGATGACCTCTAATTTTGCTCACATTATTCATGTACTGATATATTTTGTCCACATCGATCATATAAATCTCCCTAAGCCACTTATCATATGTATCTATCACACAGCTCCTTATCTGCTGATCAACCAGTTTCTGTAAGCCACAAATTATTATTATTATTATTTCCCAAGACCTCATGGAGTCAGACTCATCTGGGAGGTCCTTTTATCACACACACACATCTCATCATACCATGTCTTAAACACACTCAAACTCCTTGTAGACACCACACTCTCAGGCAAGGCATTCCAATCATTCACAACTCTGCATGACAAAAACCTACCTCTCACTCCCCTTCTCACACCCTCCTTATACAGTTTCCAGGGATGACCTCTGATTCTCCCCTGATCTCCCACTATTCTCTGTAGAACTTCTCCACCATTGATCCTATAACAACCCCTTACCAAAGTGTAGGTCTCTATCATATCTCCCCTCTTCCTTATCTCCACCAGACTGCAAATTACATCTTCTCAATCTTTCCTCATACTCAACATTCCAGAGGTCAGAAACTACCTTAGTCAGTCGCCTTTGGACCCTTTCCAACATCTTTTCATCCTTCTGAAAATATGGTGACCAAATCTGGGCACAATAGTCCATGTGTGGCCTAATCAAAGCCTTATATACAATGGAACAAGATTTGCCCTACTTCTACACATCAGTGTCCTCTGCATCATTCCCAGAAGTCTTTATGTTGTCTTCACAATTTTGGCGATGTGTCCCCTAAATTTTAGATCCTTATCCACTATCACCCCCAGATCTCTTATTTCCTCTACCTCCAACAATATATTCTCACCAAGCATAAATTCTGCATCCCATCTTTGTTTTCCAAATTTTAAAACCTTACATTTTGCAACATTGAACTCACATCCCCATTTGCTTGCCTAATCACTCAATTTATTCAAGTCTTCTTGCAAGGCCACAACATCTTCACTACTCTTTATGGTTCGTCCCAACTTTGCATCATCTGCAAACAACTGAATATCTCCATCCAAATCTTCGCCAATATCATTAATATACAAGTTAAATAGTAATCGCCCTAAAACAGACCCCTGAGGCACTCCACTAGTGACTTTCCTTTTTCCTGGATATCACACCCCCATACACAACTTGTTGATACCTATCAGATAGCCAGTCTCCAAACCAATGCACTAATCTAATATCCAACCCCATCTGCTCTAGTTTGACTGTCAACTTATCATGAGGTACTCTATCAAAAGCCTTTGCGAAATCCAAGTATATTACTGTGTATCCTTCTCCTCTGTCCAAGGAAGCAGTCACTTTATTGTAATAAGTAAGTAGATTACTAAAACATGACCTCCCTTTAGCAAATCCATGCTGTCCATCAAAGATTATACCTTTGTTGTCAACCCAATTCTGGATCCTAGTTCTCACAAGCTTCTCCAACAACTTAACCGCAACACCTGACACACAGATAGGCCTATAGTTTGATGCTTGAGTTCGATCGCCTCCTTTATGAAGTGGCACAATCTTGCCCTCCTTCCACTCTCTAGGAACTTGACCAAGTGCAAGACTTGTATTAAAAAATGTGTCAAGGCAGGTGTCAACTCTCTGGCACATTCCTTCAGAATACGTGGTGATATATTATCAAGTCAGCCTTATTTACATCCAGTTTACTCAACTCCCCAAACACCTCTTGCTCACTTACAGTCAGTCTCTCTGCCCCATCATCAACTGCTCTCAATCTCTCCATGAAGTCACATTTACAAGATTGAAAGATCTTTATGAACTGCTCATTAAGTATCTCCACCACACATTCTGCAACAGCTGTCTTAATACCATTTCCTCCAATCAATGTCATCCTTCCATAATCATTCTTTCTTTTGCTGGCTACATATCGAAAGAACTCCCTACGATTCTTTTTGGCTTCATTAGCTAACTGCTGTTCATACCTCTCTTTACCTATTCTCACCAACCAAGTCACCCTCCTTGCCTGGTCTGTAGACCTCATGAAATTGGTTACTTCCACTTCTCTTATGCTGCCTCCACAATGCCCCTTTTCTCTGTATCGCATGCTTAATCTCTTTATTCATCCATCTCACACCTACCTTATTTAACCTTCTCACCCTTGGAATACATTTAGACATTGCATCTACTAAATAGTTTTTGAAAATCCCCCAAGCTGCATTGATCTCTTTTCCAGCTAACTCCTTATTCCATGCTACACCCACAAGCTGTCTCCTGAGCTCTTCATAATCACCCCCCCATGCCCTTGTAATTCCACATATACCCCTTTTTTTCACAGGGGCCCTTGCACTGCTGGCAACCACCCAGGTAATCACCTCATGGTCACTTTCACCAAATGGTGGATGATTTGACACCTCATTTATAATTACATCCTCTGATGAGATGACCAAATCCAAATCCCTCTGTTACATACTGTCTGAGGTAGTTATCCCTCAAAAACTCAAGAAACTCATTTTCTTTACTTCCAGTTGCTATCTCTTCATTCCAGTCTATATTTCCATAATTAAAATCACCCATAATGATCACCCTTTCTTATTTGCTTGGCTTATTTGACTATACATCTAACTATCACCACCATCCACATTACCAGGTTTATAACAACATCCCACCAAGTATTTGATTGTATTCACCTCTATCTCACACCATACTACCTCAAAACCACCCCTATTTCCCTCTTGCATCTCTACCTTGTATGGACATAACTCTTTCTCTATCATCAATAGCACTCCCCCTCCCTTCTATCCTCACGAAACATATCATACCCTTCCATCTGTATTCCTGTCAGGATGTCGTCCTCATCTAACCATGTCTCACTTATTCCGACAATCTTTGGGTAAACAGACACAATTAGTGCAACCGTTTCATCCGCCTTGTTTCTTATACTTCTAGCATTGGTATACAAACACAACAGCTCATTTCTGGATCTACAGCTAGTTCCACTGATACCACTCACTCGATGTGATCTCTCCATGCTGGACTGGGGCCATTTCCCTTTCTGCTTCTTCATTTTAGAACTCTTTTCAATTTCATCTGTTTCCTTTTGATCCCTGGTCATCCCATTTCTTTCCTGCCTACACATGCTCTCACCTCCTCTTGGAGCATCCACCTTCCTCAGGCTGTGTACCCCTGTCCACCCTGAGCCTCCCCGTTTCCCTGCTCCTCTTGCACACCATTCTCTCATTTTCTATACTCATACCACTCACTTCTCCATTCATTTCCACTTCTTCAATCTCTCCTGTCTTACTCTCCTGCTCTTCCACATCACTCCCCACTCGATCTGATTCATTCTCCCTATTCACTTCTCTACCTTCCAGTAGCAGTCTCTCCAAGCGACTCACACCATAACCACTCAAATGCAGTCCATTGCTCTCATACAGCTCACTTCGTCCCTCAAACTCATTCCACACATTAACAAACTGTACTCCCATCTCCTCACACATTTTAGCCAGAATATCATTCATAATCCTTGCTCTCCGCCTCATTTCACCACAATCATACCTAGGCAACACACTGACTACCCTTCCTGTCACACTATTCTCTTTTATCTTTCCAAGCAGTCTCCTGACATTCATTTTGACATGCTCTTTGTTCTCTCTCAAATCATTTGTACCAATTAATACAATTAACTCTTTTGCTCGCTCCCGCCTCATATCCAATGCCTCAATCACTCTACTCATTTTACCGCCTGGAAAACATAACTTGTGCATTTTATCCTCTAGCACACCTTTAATAATGGAGTCGCCATACAACACCACTCACTCATCTTTCGTTAACTCTTTCATGCCATCATGATTTATTTTAATAGTTTTGACCTGAATTCTCTTAATTTCATTCCGCATCCATTTCATTTCTTGCCTCATCCAATCCAATTCACTTTCCGAATCTCGCGACACATTCTCTCAATCATTAAATCTTTCTTACTTTCTAACTCTCGACCCCCTCTTCTCACTTTCCCTCTCATTCATCGTTCTTTGTTTCCGTACTTTCAGTCCAACATACGTCCAACTTTCACTATCATTCTTCTCACTTTCACTCTCATTTATCTTTCTTTGTTTCCGTACTTTCGGACTAACATGCGTCCAACCTTTGCTATCATTCTTCTCACTTTTACTCTCATTCATCTTTCTTTGTTTCAGTACTTTCAGTCCAACATGCATCCAACTTTCACTATTATTCTTCTCACTTTCACTCTCATTTATCTTTCTTTGTTTCCCTACTTTTGGACTAACATGCACCCAACTTTCGCTATCATTCTTCTCACTTTTACTCGCATTCATCTTTCTTTGTTTCAGTACTTTCAGTCCAACATGCATCCAACTTTCGCCATCATTCATTCTTATTTCGCTATCATTTATTCTTTCAATTTTTTTCACTTGTGATTTCTGCGTCACGCCATTTCTACTTTCATTCATTCTCTCAATTTCATTTCTTTCCGCCACTCTTGCCTCCCTTTCATCCCTTTTAACATCCGTTACGGTTTTCAAATCGCTCTTTCTTTTTTCATGATTTTTTAACAATTTTCCCCCTCTCTTTCTCACCATCCTTCTCTTTCAAACGTGCACTCGCGACACAATCGTTACTAATACTTTCTGTCGTTAATTTCATATCTGCATTCATCAGTTCCTCATTCAGGTCACACTTCGCACATACCCTTCTTCCATCCGCGCTAAACATCCACAAATCATTTATGTAATCGAAGGAATACATATAACAGACCTCACACTTAATGAAACAACTGAAATCCAAATTAAATCATGGAATGACAATGCTGCCGCCATTTTTTTTTCTTTTTCAAAATCTTCAATCTCTTCTCATATAGAGCATCACACAGTCCTGCCACCATCTTACTTATTTGCCTCTGAATCTGCTCTACCCCATCCAATCTCCAACAAACCAAGGCGATCAGATCTGTGTGTAATAATCGAGATGAGGCCTTATCAAAGCTTTACAAAGAGGAATAATTATCTTCTTATCTCTGCATGTGAAGGTGTTCTTCAATAATCAGGTAATCCTATGAGTTGTTTTAACCACTTTTGCAATGAATCCTCTGAATTTCAACTCCCTATTCACCAACACCCCAAATCTGGCTTCATCAAGTTACAGTCTAATCAATCAGCTGGTAATCTTTTCACTCCAAAATGCATAACCTTACACTTTACCATGTTAAATTGGCATCCATTCTTCTTTGCCCTCACTGCCAGTCTTTTTAAATTATTCTGTAAAATAACCTCTTTATTGATTTTGCATCACCTGCAAATAACTGAATATTTCTACTCATATCATTTCCTATATCATTAATGAAGAAATTAAATAGCAGTAGCCCAAGTACAGAGCCTTGTGGCATGCCACTACTCAAAGGCCTAAAATAATGATATCCTCATGATTTTATTGGTATTTTTTACACAAATAAAACCAAGCAAAAGAAAAAATCCTATTGAAAAATAAATCTTTTTTTTTCTCTTGAATTTTGTTTCTTATTAAACTTGTGACCCAAGGTGAGCTTCTAAAAATTATGAAATACAGCTATCCAAAAACAGAAATTTGGAAAACTGTTATTAGTAACTGAATTTCATAATTATAATTATTTCTTTTTCTTTTTGGATCCTAATAGAGTAATAGTTTGTTCTATTAGGAATCTAAACAAAAAATAATGCAAAACTTTGATGATGGCAATCCTCACAAATGTATGAGGGGAAAACCATTGTTTAATGCAAATAGCTTTAATTTTTTGTACTTGAATTTTTCATTGTTTATTCTTTTATACTTGAAGACAGTTTGTGATACACAAACAAAAATAGCTGTAATTTAAGAGCAGAATCTTAATAAAATATCTTCACTGTGGTTATATATTTTATTTCAATAGATTTTCCACAGTTATCCCTGTATCAAAAGATGTTAATCCTTTGTAGGGAATATTATAGCCAAGAAGACCAGAAGATTTCGGAAGTTATACGTACATACGTATGCACATACGCGCACAGCACACACACACACAGACAGACACAGTAATACCTTGCACAGTGCAGTTAACTGGTGCTGAAAAAGTTCTGTGCTATGCTAAACTGCACTGTTTAAAACATCGTTATAATGTGTTCCAAACAATTACAGTATTGGTAAAAATAATAATAATTTGCATCATTTGTTTACCGCAAGCTCACCAGAAATACTAATTAATGCACACAGAAAAATTTAAAAAGGATTAAAATAAAACAAAAAAAGTAGATATTTTTTATTGTTGATAACTAAACACTAGTTTTTATTTGGAAAAATTATATTTAAACAACTTAATTTGAAAAGGTTTTTACTTCATTTTCTCTAAATGCATATTTTTTTAATCAAATGACATTTTGATTACAAAATGTCATTTGTAATCAAAATGCATACCGAACTTGTTTCATTATATTCAATAACCACTTTTGTAATTTTTTATTATTATTATTATGGGTATCTCCATGGAGTCAGTAAACTCATTGCGGAAGACCCAAACTAGCAAAACAATATCTGTCATATCTCTTCTTGAATTCATTTGCAGACGAAGAACTCACAACTGAGTCAGGCAATGCATTCCACTCATCCACCACCCTCCAGGGAAAAAACCTCGTTCTCCCACCCTCATTAACCACACTTTTCCTTAATTTCCAGGGATGACCTCTTGTTCTTCTATCACTATCACACAGCTGAAACATTTCCCCTGCATCAATCTTATAAAAACCTTTTAGTAATTTAAATGTTTCTATCATAACCCCTCCTCTCCACCTATCAACCAACCTCTGCAATCCACAAGCTCTCAATCTATCAATGTAGAGAGCATTGATAGATTGCTCCCTACATTGATCACTTCTCCTCCCAACACTTTCCATAACCTCCTCATCTCCAAGGAATCCAGGTAACCATACCTGAGCACAGTAATCCAAATGTGAAAGTATCAATGCTTTATAAAGGGGAATAATAATGTCTTTATCTCTGGATGTTAGTGAGTTCCTCAATAACCAAGTAATCCTATGTGCAATCTTGGACACCTTAGCAATGTGTCCCCTGAACTTCATCTTCCTATCTAATAACATCCCTAAGTTCCTAGCTTCATCAATCTCTTGGAGTACCATTCCATCAATGTAGTACACAGCTGGTAATCCTTTAATCCCAAAATGCAATACTTTACACTTTTCCACATTGAACTGACATCCATTTCCTTTTGCCCATTTTACCAGCTTATTTAAATCATCCTGCAAACTCTCAACATCAGCTTGATTTTTTATTGCGCTACCCAACTTTGCATCATCAGCAAACAACTGAATATCTCCGTTTAAGTCATATCCTATATCATTTATGTACAAATTAAACAACAATGGCCCAAGCACAGAGCCCTGAGGCACACAACTGGTCACCTGCCTCATCCTGGATTCTGCTAATCCATACATCACCTTCTGGTATCTCTCCCTGAGCCATTCTCCTAACCATATCACCAGTTTAGTATCCATCCCCATCTGCTCCAATTTGTGCAACAGTGTTCCATGGGTATATCAAAAGCCTTAGCAAAATCCAGAAGAGAAGTACCACTGTGTAGTCATTCCCTTTGTTTAACTCAGCTGTCATTCTATTATAAAAAGTTAATAAATTGCTAAAACAGGATCAACCTTTAACAAAACCATGTTGGCCCCTATAGAGTATCATATCCTGATGCACCCATTCTTGAATTTTGTCTTTAACCAACTTTTCCAATACTTTTACCACCACCACTCATGAGATGGTGATTGGTCTGTAATTAACTACCGCAGTTTTAGAGCCACCTTTATGCAAAGGAACTACTTTGCTTTCCTTCCACTCCCTAGGGACCACACCAGAGTTCAAACTTAAGTTAAATAACCAAGTAAGAGGCACTGACAATTCCTTTGAAAATTCAAGCAACAACCGAGCTGATATTCCATCTAAACCTACGGCAGTGTTTGCATTTAAATTTTGCAATATACTAAGTATCTCTGATTTCTTAACTTCAATTCTCACATTAGTTATTGCTACAGGTACAGAGATATTCTCACTTGGGTGACAGACTTTTGAAAAGTGATCACTCAGTAACTCGACTATTACATCTGAATTGGTCACCTCGATACCATCAGCACCCACTAAGGTCATCCTTCTGAAGTCATTCTTCCTTTTACTTGCCACATAGCAGAAGAACTCTTTGCAATTACCCTTGATCTCCTTGGCTAAGGTCTTCTCATAATCTGATTTAGCTTTTCTTACTATGCTGGTAACCTTCCTAGTTTGAGCCTTGTACTGCTCATGGATGTACTGATCACCTTTCTTCTTGTAAATTCTCCATAACATTTTCTTTTTTTGCAGATCAAGCTTGATACTACTAATCATCCATCTAATGCCTACCTTGTTTGTCTTCCTGACCATGGGGACACAATCTGATATTGCCTTCCTCAGATACCCATTGATTTTATCCCATGCACTACTAACATCTTTCCCCTGCAATATGTTCTGCCATGGGATTGCTGCAAGCTCACTCCAAAGCTTGTTATAATTGCCTAACCTGTAGTTCCGTAAAACCCCTTCTTAAGATAGAAATCAACAAATTTTGCAACCTCCCAAGTCAATACCACATGATCGCTCTCACCAATTGGAGGTAACGAGGACACCTTACTTATGCATATATCCTCTGAACAAGTGACCAGGTCCAACACTCTCACACCACGTGTCCATTCAGTTATGTGCTGTTTCAAGTAATTATCTCATAGAAGATGTATGAACTCCATTTCCTTTTTGCTATGTGATATTTCCTCCTTCCAATTGATATCACCGTAATTAAAATCCCCCATAATAATCACTAACCCTGCATTCATTGCATTAATTTGCTGATGCATGAATTCAATATCATCCCTTATACCCCCTGGCCTATAGCAGCAACCAACTGTATATTTGGTTGCATTGGTCACTATTTAACACAGGACTGCCTCAAATGTACTATCATTTTGATATATTACTTTCTTTGGCTGCAACTCAACAGCTATCATCAAGTACTCCTCCCCCCTCATTCTATCTTCTCTATCCTCCCTGAAAATTCTGTACTCATTGCATTCAATTCCAGTGACCACATCTGCTGACAGCCAGTTTCACTAATGCCTATAATTTTTGGTGAGATTGCACTGACTAATGCCAAAAATTCTTCCCTCTTATTTCGAATGCTTCTTGCATTTGTACACAAAAATTGCAGATTCCCTTTAGTTCTTGTACCAGCTTTAGAACTGATATACATGTCACTAATTTTCAGTAGTCCCTTGCCGATTTTTATCCCCTCTATTCTGCAATTAAAACCACAAATAATGATCAACAATTATACAATCACTGCTTAAGTTTCGCCCTCTTACACTCAACGTTTTCAATTTTAGTTTCCCTACCCTATTACTTCAACTTGTTCAGAAAATAGTAACTTCTTCAATCGCTTATGACCTTCCATGTTCAGATGCAACCCATCTCTTGCATACAGCTGCATTTTTCCTTCAAGCACACTCCAGACATCAACAAATTCCAGAACCTCATTTTTTGCACATACTTGCAATCATATCATTCATTATCATCGCTCGTCTACTTAACTCATAATTGTCAAAACGAGGCAGCACACACACACACACACTATCCCTCCCATTGACACTTTTCTTCTTCACGATTTATATCACCACTCAAGTCATTTGCACCCACCATAACTATCATCTTTTCTGCACCGTGCCCTCTCTTTATTGCTAAAGCCACTCTATTGTTCTACCAGCCAAGCACTCCTCACGCATACCGCTCTCCATACCCTTAATCACAGAATCACCATATATTTTACCACTCATAACTTCATTCAAGTCCAAACAAGAGTCACTTATGGCCTCATTTTCTATGCTATTCAGTATGACTCCCAGTTTCATTACTCAATTTCTTTTACTTACTCCCTCACTCTCACGAAATCTCGTTTCTTCTAGACCTCTTGTGCTTTCATTCTGTTGACTGCCAATCACTCCCATACTATTTATTTCTTCATCAATCACCAAACTCTCTCCCATACTTAATCCTGTTCTAGTTACTTCAGCTAGAGTAATCTCCATAGTCCTAATTTCTCTATTCAACCCATTTAACTCAGCTTTAATTTCCAGAACCCCCTTACTGAGCACTTCCAATTCCACTTGCAAAAGATGAAGGTCACTTTTCATTTTCCTGAACTCCTGCCAAAATTCATCCGCTACAGTCCTGACATCTGCTTCAATGCCTAATCGCTCCATTTCTCACATAAGTTGAAGTTTTCATTCTTCTCATTTCTCACATAAGTTGAAGTTTTCATTCTTCTCAAATAGGCGCATACATATAACAGTTTCCGCAATGCATCCACTGCAAAAAGTCCAACACAGAGCAGACTTTCGTAGAAAAGTTTTGCGAGCCGCTGACGTACGTTTCTTGTTGGACGCCATCTTTAGCCGCTGAAGTAGTGAAACAAACAGCAGCGAACACACAATATATACAACAGAATTCCAAACAATAACACCACTGAAGGACACTTGTATCCAACCGAAGCACAACTGCAGCACAATTTGAGACAAAAAGGCACACTATACTTTAATTTAAAAACATGTTTTCCAACACAATTCGACATGGCCACCATGTTCATTAACGACACTTGCACCGTTGTGGCTATTCCATGTGTTTTTTTTCATTTGATTTTTCTTCTTAATTAGCATTCAGACATATGATTCATTCATTCCTTTTGTCACATGCTCTTTTAGCATATGATGCTCTTTTTCATGATGATTTACAATTTCAAGTGTTTGTTCTAGTGTTAGCCATTTAAGTTTGTTAAAGTTTACAAGATTCACCCCATATATATATATATATATATATATATATATATATATATATATATATATATATGGGGTGCTTAAGGGTCAAAACTATATAACTGAGAGGTGACCTCCACATAGCCTTCAAAGGAATGCGGAGAACCGAACAGGGCTTCTGACCTAATGTCCAATCCTCACCTTCTCAAGGTGCACCTTGTTAGGTATCTACCTGGATGCTGAACAAACAAGGATGGGCAGGAAATTTGAGATTAGGCAGACCAAATTGTGTTCTTATTGGCTTAAATAAAAATTTCAAATGATGATACAACATGACAGAATTTCATGCAGACTAGGGCATCTCCCAGTTAAACAAGATCCCTGTTGTTTTCGCCAGGGAACCAGGGCAAAAATCGAAAAGTCAGCTTCTGGAATAAATCCAAAAACCCACCCCAACTCAACATCACCAGAGTTCAAGATTGGTACTATCAACATAAGAAGCCTGAATGGCAAAGAAATGGAGCTAGCTGAGGAATTGGATAAGTACCATATCGACATAATAGGGGTTACCGAAACAAAAAAGGCAAAAACTGGTGAGATCTTTCTGAGCAATAAATACAAAATGTTATACTCGGGCAATGACAATCAAAGAAAAGAAGGAGTAGCCATAGTATTCAACACTAAATACGAGGCTAATCTTCTTGAATGGCAGGAAGTCTCAAGTAGAGTGATATGGGCAAATATGAGAATGGAGAACTGGACAATTAGACTTATTTGTGCCTATGGTCCCACAGAAGGTTCTACTAAGGTAGAAGTGGAGAAATTTTTTGAGGCTTTAGAGAAGCGGCTGACACAATGAAAAAGGAAAAGTTGGTCCTTGTAAATAGCAGAGTAGGAAATGATTATCAGACATACAAAAGTAGTTTGGGGAAATTTGGAGAAAAGAGAGAAGCTAATAATAATGGCAAATAGCTGTTGAATTTCTGCTCAGGACATAGAATGGTTATTACTAACACAATTTTCCAACATAAAAATGTGCACAAATTCACATGGAGAGAAGAGGCAAGGGATAAGAAAAGTCTCATTAACTATGTTACTGTTGTTGGTGATGTTTTTCCACTGGTGCAGAACACCAGAGTGTATAGAGGATTTGAAATTGGAAGTGATCACCATTTAGTCTTGAGCAATATAAAATTGAATTTCTTATTGAAAAGAAGAACATGTAAGAAAGTTTTAAAGCGTTATTCAAGTTATTCAAAAATGTTATTCAAGAAAAAATGAAAGAGTTTGAGAAGGAACCAAACCTTGGAGATTCAGTGGCAAGCCCTGAAGAACACACTGATTGATTCAGCCAGAGAGGCATGTGGTGAGGTTGTCTGCAAGGATAAAAAAATCAGAACTCCATGGTGGACACAGGAAGTTAATGAGGCAGTGAAGGAACAGAAAAAAGCATATCAAAAGCTCCTGGAAAATAAGTCAGCTTGTGCTCTTAGAGAATACAGAGACAAATGTAAGAAAGCTCTAAACAGTGTGTAAAACTGGCTAAACAAAAGTCATGGGAGGTCTTTGGCAAGAACATAGAAAATAAATATCAAGAAGGTATGGAGGTATAAAAGTCTTACAGTGGCTGCACTGCATAGTTCAGAAAGCTTGGACAGAGGGACGAATTCCAGATGATTGGAGTAGAGCTTTCATAGTATCCATATATAAAAAGGAAAATAAAACTGAATGTGAGAATTACAGAGGTATTTCTCTACTGAGTGTTCCTGGTAAGATATATGCAAGTATACTTGAGAAACGGTTGAGAAGGATTGTGGATGAAAAGCTTGGTGAAGAACAAGCTGCATTCAGGTCAAATAGAGGCTTCCAGGATCAGATTTTCACTTTACGAAAGATAGCTGAGAAATCATGGAATATAACAAAGATCTGTATTTAAGTTTTGTAGATCTGGAAAAGGCATATGACAAGGTGCCAAGAGAGAAGCTATTCAAAATGCTACAGTTGCATAGTGTCAATGGGGCATTATATCAAACAATACTTGGTCTTTATTTGAGTTGTAAGTCAGCAGTTAGAATTGAAGGAAGTACAGGAAGGTGATTTAATGTTAAATCTGGTGTCAGACAAGGATGTGCATTATCCCTGTGTTATTTATTATCTATACGGATCACATTTTGAAGGAAAGTGGTATTAAACCTGATATCAAAATTGGAGGTGTTAATCTCAGCTCTTTGTTTTATGCAAATGATGTTACTCTTCTAAATAAATCCACTACAAGTCTGCAAGATTCCCTGACTAAATTGAATAACTGTTGTAATAGACACTGTATGAAGGTCAGCATTAAAAAGAACAAGACAATGAAATTAGGCAGAAACACTGAAAATATCAACTGCATTGTAAATATAGAACCTATAGAACAAGTAAAACATTTCATCTGCTTAGGCATGATTTTTAGAGATGGTTAAATAAATATGGAAATAGACAACAGAATCAACAAAACTGGTATGGTAGGAAGTCAACTGAATAAATTTATATAGATTAACAGAGAAGTTAGCCAAAACAATATATTAGCTGTATACATGACAGTATTCAAGCCAATTTTAACTTATGGATCTGAGAGCTGGGTCAGAAGTAAAACACTTGACCAAAGACCAGAAACCACATATATGATAGTCCTGAGAAAGATAAGGGTCATGAACAGTGGCATCAATGGCAATATCATATTAAAAATGAGGATATTAGGAAAGAACTTTATATTGTCAGATCCAGGAATGCATTAGCAGAGCTAATCTCAGGTGGTATGGTCACTTAAATAGAATGGGCGAGGAAAGATTAGCAAAACAAGTGTTCTTTGCTAGGTTGGCAGGAAAAAGACCCAGAGGAAGACCAAGATATAGGTGGATTGATATGGTATAATATGCCTTAGACGATAGAAATATAAGATCTGATAATGATAATATTGGAGTCTTGACAAGTAATAACTGATTTGGAGGAAAATTGTAGATAGGAAGTTACTAATGGTGTAAATTTTTCATGTAGTACTATCATGCACGGTACACCCCTCGAGGGTATATATCAGGAATACATCTGCAGATTCAACTTTCTTCTACATGATTACAGCAAAATCATGGAAATCCAAAATCTTTCAATCCATGAAAACATCCCACCCTAGAAATAAACAGGCTAAAGTCAAGGCACCCTCCAATCTTAACAGCAAAAAATCTTGCAGAGACAAGTTTCAACATGAAGGAGAAGTGGAAAGAGTCCAGGTGTAACACTTCAACAGGAATCTTCCATGAATTAATGGCCCCAACACAGATACCTTAGGGTTTTGACCTACCTCAGAAAGCTTGGTCTGCCCTTAACCGAATCCACCAACCATGACAGATGTGCAGACCACCTTTACAAATGGGGCATGATTGCCTCACCCAGGTGTGACTGTGGATCACCCCACCAGACAGCAGAATGTGTCCTACGTGCATACAGTGGAAACTTGTCAGACTTCATCCATGCTGTAATAAGTGCAGTCGACTGGATAATCAACCTAGACATTCAGTTGTAGCCTATTCTTGATTCTTGAGTGTCTCTTTTATGACTGTATTATGTCTTATTATTGTACATATATCTATTACTATGTCCATATGTAAAGATTTTTGTCACGAAGACTTGCGAATTCTCTTTAAACTGTGTACTGGTGGCCAGGAGGCGCGGCAGTCTTAACAACGGAAGCAGACGACGCTTAGGACTGTTATTAGCAAAGTTCCGCTGAGTGATATCCATTTTAAAATGTGCCCGAAGTGAGAGAATAAGTACAACGTTAGTGTTTGAAAGCAAATATAATTTTCTAGTTAGATCATATACTACAGTATAATAGGTCATCGGCATTACAAAAAGAGCTATGAATTAGTTTCAGCGAGCATTCATTCTGCGTAATGATCAAGACTTTCACCAGCTTTACCATTCATCACGAGTCCGAGTTTTACTGGCGCAGTCGATAGGACCTACAAGGTGAGAGCAATTCGTTATGTAAATGCATGCTCCCATGGTTTAGAGTTCTATTTTGATTATTTGGGCGAAAGTCTGTTTCAATACAAAACAAAAAAAAATGGCGATCGGAGTTTGTTCCATCCTGGAACAGTAGTACAATAGTTTGGATAAAAGAAAAACACGCCAGTGTTCAAACTATATTTTTGTCCCAGATAAATCAGAATAGTTTTTTTTTTTTTTTTTTCATTTTAAATTTATTTTGTTCTGTTCTGCATTTACCGATTTGTCCTGTTTTGCATGTTTGTTCCATCTTGGAACAGTCAGTACTTGTGATTTCTCGCCAGAGAAAGAACAAGACAGTGTTATCATAGTTCATTTTTGCATACTGTTTTGATAGTTCTGTTTCGAGATTTAAGTTATTATATAGTAGCGGTGTAAAATCGAAACTATTTCTTTTTTGTTTGGTTTTGTTTTTATATATCCATATATATATATATATATATATATATATTTGTGTATTTGAAAGTGTAGTAAATTGTGTAGTTGAAGTTTTTTTTTTTTTTTATCTGATAATATTGTAAGATTTATCTATGTTTACAAATGATATGTTGAATTTAGTTATAAGTCCCATAATCGCCAAATATATACATCTCTTTCTGGGCATTTAAAAAAAAAAAAAAAAAAAAATTTGCAATTGATTCCTTTTTAAGGGTGATTTTTTTTTATCAGTAAAGAGAGTTATTGTTAAGCACCATGGCTTATTTAACCAAAGGTAGAAAGGAAGATTTACGTAAATTGGCTGAAGAATTGGGAGAGAAGCCAACTGTTGAAATGAAAGTGATAGATCTTAAAATGATTATTACGGGAAGTAAATTTTATTAAGAAGAATTTGTTAAAGGGATGTTGGAGACGATTATTAGTACCAGACTCGAGGAAGAACTGATGAAGAAAGAAGAATTAGAAGCTCAACGGCGGAAGGAAGACTAGAAGCCCAATGCCGGAAAGATGAATTGGAAGCCCAACAGAAAAGAGAACAAATGGAGTTTGAGTTGAAGAAACTGGAAATTGAAGCACGTGTTCAACCAACCTCAACTCCAGTATCCAGTGACAATAAACCATATTGTCTTGAGCTAATTAAGCTAATGCCTAGGTTTAGATTACAAGAGGATGACATTGTGATATACCTATCCCTGTTTGAAAGACAAGCTAAGAGAACCAAAATAGATGTTAAAGACTGGATATCATGTCTCTTGACTTTGTTACCATTTGAGATTGTCCAATTAATTGGTAGAGAGTCAGAAGAAAATTGCGAAGATTATGAATATATTAAAACAATTCTACTAAAGAGATTAAGACTGAATCCTAAAAGTTTCAGAAAAAAAGTTTGTGATGCACCAAAAGGTTGCTGAAAAATCTTGAAGGGATTTCTGTTATGAAATAACTAATTATTTCGAAGAGTGGATTGGTAGCCTTGATATCAAGGATTTTGAAGGGTTAAAAGATCTAATTATTACAGATCAACTGAAGAAGAAAGTACTACATGAAGTGAGAGAACATCTCTTAGACGACTGGGCAAAATTCGTTTCTCCAACCAAGTTAGCTGACAGATTGGACGAATACGACAGTGTTCGTAGTACATCAAGGAAGCCCATTGGAGCTATTCCGAAGGACAAAGTTACTGAAAAGTTTAGACCTTATACTCCACCTGCTGAGCAAACATTCAAGAATAAGTTATTATCTACCTCTCAAAGTCCACCGAGATGGTACCAGCCACAGCGAATTGATGATTCATACAAGCCTCACTCCAAACCAACTTGTTTTACTTGTAGAAAGGAAGGTCATATCGCCAAGTTTTGTATGAAAAATAGTCAGCCAAAAGGTACTCCTGCTACAGCACACAGTAACCTAGTTCAAACGTCTACCACTGCGGATGACAATAAATCAAATGTGTTGACTGCCAAAATTTCCATTCCAGTATCCAAATCAGTGGACATTGGTCGAAACGTAGATGATTTGAAGGTCGTCAAAATCAAATGCGGAAGTAGGGTTTTAAATGGAATAATAGATACGGGAGCGCAAATATCGGTAGTGCGCGAAGATTTAGTGGCAGATACGCCCCATGATGGAGAAAGTAAGATAGAAATATCTTCTGCTTTCGGAGAAAATGAAATAACACCCTTGAGAATTTTTGAAATGAAAATTGATGATAATTTACATGGTAATGTTCCAGTCACATGTGCCGTCTCAAGAAGACTGGTTACCAATCTGCTACTGAGCTCCTCTGCCTATGAAATACTGGTCGAAAGCGGCGAGCTACATGAGAGTAGTCATCATTGGGAGACACCAGTTCTGAAATCAAAAGATTTAAGTGATAAACGGTCAGAAGATGATGAAGACGAAGACATGCCTTTGAAAATAACCCAGTACAGCATTGGCAGTCAGTACGATGGAGTCCCCACCAGGTGCAGAAAATGAGTGTATACCAGAAAAAACAAAATTCGAATTCGGCAAACTTCAAGAGGATGATGAGACGCTTCGAAGGTGTTTTGAATGGGCAAAAAGGCAGAAAAATGCCTATGCGTTTGACAATGGAGTTCTGCTTCATAATAAACATATTTGTGGCAAGAATATTAGACAAGTAGTGCTACCGCGTGTGAAACGAGAAAATGTCTTAAAGATGGCACATGAAATCCCTCTTGCTGGCCATCTCGGCGAAAAGAAAACCAGTCAGCGAATCAAGTACTCATTCTTTTGGCCTACCATTAAACAAGATGTGAAAAAATATTGCGAAAGCTGCAAGGAATGTCAAATGAGGACTGCTACATATAGAGATAGAATCCCCATACGACCTATCGTCAGACCAGAAACTCCGTTTGAGGTATGGAGCGTGGATTGTATCGGACCGTTAGAACCTCCATTGGGAACAGGACATCGATTCATAATATGTGCTGTTGATTTATGCACTAGATGGGCCGAAGCCATACCTGTCAAGGAAATAAGTGCTAAAACTACATGTAATGTTCTCATGAGGATTTTTACTCAGACTGGATTTCCTAAAATGGTCTGTACCGACCAAGGTACGAATTTTACATCTAAACTCACTCAAGCTTTTGAAGATCTGCTAGGCATAGTTCGACGTTTTTCCACTCCAGTATGGGCGCTGTTGAACATTGGAACAGAACTTTAAAAGAGATGATGAATAAGAATATACAGGAACATGGAAGAAACTGGGATTTACATCTTCCCTATCTTCTATTCGCATACCGAGAAGTACCACATAGCACTATCGGGTTATCACCTTTCCAGTTGGTATATGGAAGATTACCTCCAGGCCCCTTATCTTTGTTAAAGGAAATTTGGACTGGTGGACGAGTCATCCCAACCGCTGCCTCTCGCTCGGTTGAAAATTATTTACAAGAGCTTCTTGAAAATCTAAGAAAAGCTCATGAAATTGCATCCGAGAATGCCAAAGGGTCTCAAGAACAATACTCCTCCAGATATAATCTTTGTTCCAAAGAAAAATCCTTCATTGTTGGTGAAAAGGTTTTAGTATTGTTACCTTCATCCTCTCATAAGCTTCTAAATACTTGGACAGGACCTGCTACAGTTGTCCAACTTACTAGACCACATTCTGCAAAGGTTGAGATGAAGGATGGAAGTATCAGGGAGCTCCACATAAATAAGCTTCGACCATATATTCAAAGAATTAATCATGTCGGTCTAGTTTTTGAACTAGATGAAGATTTTGGAACACTCCACTATGCACCCGCTGACAAGATGAATAAATCAGTTGAAGATATTAGGAAACACCTTGAGGATATGAAAGCTCTCTTGACGGGAGAACAAAAACAAGAACTTTTTTGACATCCTCCGGAAATATGCAGATGTTTTTAGTTCCAAACCTGGTCATGCCAAAGTTGATGGACACTCCATCAAAGTTACAGAGAACTGTTCCCCTAAGAGACTCAAACCCTATAGGGTGCCAATCACTCTACAAAAGGAAGTAGATCGACAAGTCAAAGAACTGTTAGATATGGGTCTCATTGAGCCAAGTGTCAGTGAATGGGCTCATCCCGTGGTTTGTGTGGCTAAGAAAAATGGAAGTGTCAGACTATGCATTGACTTTAGATTGCTAAATAGTTTTACTATTCCAGATGCTTATCCAATGAAAATAGCTAGAGATTTATTATTTGAGGTAGGACAAGCAAGATTTATCACTGTAGTTGACCTCACCAAGGGATATTGGCAAATCCCTATGGAAAAGGAAGCAAAGCCCTTCACCGCATTCGTGATGCATTCTGGTCACTATCAATGGAACGTCTTACCGTTTGGAATGAAGAACACTGGAAGCACATTCCAGAAATCATTGGATAAAGCACTAGCTCCTCATAAGGCACACTGCTGATCTTATATCGACGATTTGGCTATATTTTCTAAAACATGGTCTTAACATCTCACCCATATAGATGAAGTCTTCAAAACATTAAGAGAAGTGGGTTTAACAGTAAACCTAGAAAAATGCGAATTCGGGAAAAATCAAGTGAAGTTCCTAGGTCATTTGATTGGATCCGGTCAACATTCCCCAGACCCAGAGAAGGTCGAGGTTATAAAAGGTTTAGCGACACCAGCGACAAAGAAGGAAGTAAGAAGTCTACTTGGACTGGCTAGCTACTACCGTGACTACATACCACGATTCTCCCAAATTGTATTACCACTGACAAATCTGACTAAGAAAAGTGTCCCAAACAATATTCCTTAGACTACTGATGCTGATGAAGCTTTTACGAAACTCAAAGAAGAGCTTATAAAAATGCCTTCTTTGCATACTCCAGATCTCGACAAGCCGTTCCAGTTGTATACGGATGCATCAGCAACAGCAATTGGCGCATGCTTAGCTCAAAACAACGAACAAGGAAAAGAACTGCCCATTGCTTTCTTTAATAAGAAACTAAATTCCTGTCAAATGAAATGGTCAACCATTGAAAGGGAAGCTTTTTGCGTCTTGGAGGCATTGAAAAAGTTTGACACATGGGTATTTGGTGCTGAAATACAGGTAATTTCAGATCATAACCCTCTGACCTATCTAACTAAAAGTGCCCCTCATGGTGCCAAGTTGTCCCGATGGGCTTTAGCCCTACAACATTATAATATGACCATTACATATAGAAAGGGTAGTCGTCATGGTAACGCCAATGCCTTTTCCAGATTAAAAACTGATATAATTAATTAATGTTATTGGCTTGTTTCTTAATAATGATTGTATATTTTCTTGATGTTTAGTTAATGATGATTATATAGTTTTTTTTGTTTTGTTTGTTTGTGGGAGCTGCATCGCACCATAAAGCTCTCACCTCATTTCTTGTATTTTAGAGTCAATTACTCGCCTGAGTTTTCTTTCAGATGCAACATCGACACTCCTGTGACGGATGTGCTTCCCCCAAAGGGAGTTGTAAAGATTTTTGTCACGAAGACTTGCGAATTCTCTTTAAACTGTGTACTGGTGGCCAGGAGGCGTAGCAGTCATAACAACGGAAGCAGACGACGCGTAGGACTGTTATTAGCAAAGTTCCGCTGAGTGGTATCCATTTTAAAATGTGCCCGAAGTGAGAGAACAAGTACAATGTTAGTGTTTGAAAGCAAATATAATTTTCTAGTTAGATCATATACTACAGTATAATAGATCATCGGCATTGCAAAAAGAGCTATGAATTAGTTTCAGCGAGCATTCATTCTGCGTAATGATCAAGACTTTCACCAGCTTTACCATTCATCACGAGTCTGAGTTTTACTCCATATATATTAAGGATTAATGTAATGTAACTTTTCATGTGTGAGCCATACGCTAAATAAATAAATCAGGAATTTGATGATGATATATATATAGATATTTCCTGGGATAGATCTGAAAAACATTTTTTTTCGCTGCCATGATGAATTTGAAAGAAAGATAGTGGAATCCAGGGAGATCGTCCTTAATCCTGAACATTTAAACAACAATTTAAGCTATAACATCCCTGATAGCCATACTGCTGTTATTCAGTACTGCCGTTCTCGAGAGTCTGCTACCACGCATACAACAAACAATGGCACGTAAAATAGAACAACTTGAATGTTAATACAATGTTTTTTATTTCAATTATGTACTGCAATTTATCTGTGCTTTTCAGTTTTTTAGAATCTTCAGTTTTTATTATTGTTTCCTCTTCCTAAAAAGATACCTGATGAAGGCTGTAAAAAGCCGAAACTAGTTATGTTTTTTTATCATTAAAGCTTTTAATTAACTCTCGGTTTTTTAGTCATTAAATATCTTTCTAAATATATCAGAGTAACTGAGTCAATGCTCATGAATACATATATATATATATGTGTGTGTGTGTGTGTGTGTGTGTGTGTGAATATTTTTTTTTACCTTGGGAATAATGTATTAGGTTTACCAAGTAATTTTATAAACTTGGTTATTTTCTCTTAATCCCAAGTAAGCAAACAGTTAAGTTTGCGCCTGAATGTAGTTCAAGTCTAAAGGTGGTGCAACACCAGGGCAACTCATTGTAAAGGTGGGTAAAGCTCTGATCACTATTCTTAGTATTTTCCATAATGTAAAGCACATCTCACTAAGAGATGTATACTGCAATTATATATGGGTGGGGTCACTACCCAGACCGGTTTCAACCTTTTTTGAGGTCTCCTCAGTGAGTAGCTAGACCCTAAATACCATGGTTTTAGTAATATAGAGCCTTATCAACTTTACCTATACAAGTTGTTACAAGGTGTTTTTATAAAAACAAGTTTATAAAATTACTTGGTAACCCTAATATATATATATGTATATATATATATAAACATGCTAAGCTACTAACTTGGAAATCTTTTCTAAAAAAAAAAATTATAGGAATGCCAATTTGATTCATACTTTTGCTAGTATTGAATAAACTATTAAATCCCCAGCAGCTTATAATATTTACCTTGAAGCTTGACTTTCTTTTGTTCACAATCAACTTATGTCAAAAAAAGGAACTTCATCATCAAATTCCTGCCATGTACCCTCAAGGGGTGTACAGGATATGTAATTCTTGAAATTATTATTGGGAATCTGAGCTTTCAAGTATTCTTGAATATGAATTATTCAGTATATGAAAATCCAAAATCATGTCAGAACTTTTGGAGAATTAGTAAAAAAACAGAAACGGCCAAAGATTAATCGATTTCTCTATCTACAATAATCTAAGAATAATGAATACAATGTTCAAACACAAAGACGTTCATAAATTCACACGGTCAACAAGAGGATCGAAATCTATTATAGACCATACAATAGCAAATAATAAAATAAGTAGATTCATTCATTCAGCAAATTCATTCTTGATGTTAGTTTTCCAAGGTTTTGAAATTGAATCAGATCATTATTTATGTGTGACAACATACGGTTTCTGCCCAAGATGAATAAAGTACCAGTATCTATTAGAAAACTAAGAACTCAGGTTCAAAGTCAGCACCTTATCTGACTCTGATAAAAGAAAACTATATCAGCAAAAAATTAATGAAAAATTACAGCAACTACCCTCAGATTAATCTAAGAATGAAGAGTAGAATCACTCTGCAATATTTTAGGAGATTCAGTCCAAGAAATCTTGGGAATGAAAAAACAATGGAAAAGAAAAAAAAGGTCTTCATAACTGGGATCCAGAAATTAGGAAAAACATAGATGAAAAAAGGAAGGCCTATAAAAATGGTTAAGCACAAACAAAATAGAGGATGAAATTGAATATAAACACAAAAGAGCAATAGCAAAAAGAGAAACATGTAAAAGACATACAGTTTAATGGAACAATTTAGAAAGCAATATTGATAAACCTCAAAAAAAAAAAATAAAAATTTATAAGAAACATGAATAATAATCATAGAGAATCGATCAAGATCAATACCATACCTTTGGAGGACTGGCTTAAATACTATAAAGAATTATGGACAAATGATGAAAACCCACCCTCAGAACCATTAGCTGCAAATAATTCAACAGACTCCTTTATCCTTGAAGATTTAGAGTCAACACTTAAACAATGCAAGAACCATAGAAGCCAAGGAGAAGGTGGTATCAATATGAAAAACTTTTCAAATTCTTTGGAGACAACTTCAGATACAAACTACTAGAATAAATTTAATTTAATCCTTTGTAAGCAAACAAAGTTTGTGCCTGAGGTATCTTCAGGACTGAGGCAACTCGTAGTAAAGATGGACCAAGCTCTCATCACTTCTTTTCTCAGTATCTCCCATAATGCAAAGCACATCTCCTTGCAGACATGTATAATGCTATGCATTAAGGGAAGGGCCAATACCCATACCGGTTTCGACCTTTCCAACAATACTAGAATTGAATTATTGGCTATTTAGGATTATGAATAAGATCCTAAATAGCTAATTACTACCAGAAAACTGGCAAAATGCTATGATCATCCCCCCATCTTCAAAAAATGCAATATTAATGAATGTCAAAACTATAGAGGCATTAGCCTCTTAAACACCAGATATAAAATCTATTCAAGTCTCTTAAAGACTAAATTAGCCAAATATTATGAAAATATTTTTAGAGAGGAACAAAATGGTTTCCATAAAGGCAGATCCTTCACTAATGCCTTTTTCACTCTCAAGCTCCTGATAGAAAAAAGAAGAGAATTCAATTTAGAGACCTATATATTCATCAATTATAAAAAGGCTTTTGACAAAGTCAATCGTAAATAAGCTACTGGAAATTTAAGAGATGACGACATTCCTAACCAGTTAATTAAAGCAATTTTCAATGTATATAACAATAACCAAATTACAATAAAGATAACCACACAAAAATAAGGATCACAGAACATAAATGCAGGTGTCCAACAAGGATGTAGTCTATCGCCACTCCTCTTTAATATCTATATTAATAATATTATAAGAGAGTGGAGGAAAAGAACCTGTTCTGGTATTCACATAAATGATTAACCAACATGGATACAATTTTATTTGCCAACAATCATGTTCTAATGAAGATTAGAACCTGATCGTTGCATCAATGATGATATTATACAACAGGTTAATACATTCAAATATCTAGGCTACCACTTATCTTATGAAAGAGAGAAAGACGTACAACATAAAATAACCAATTATATAGGAAACTATCAATCAGATATTCAATCCAAATTTAATAAGCAATAAAACAAGAATAAGAATCCAGAACTCATTAGCAAGACCTATCCTAAAATATGGTTCAGAAGCTGGGACAATATCTCAAGCAGATAGAAAAAGACTGATAAGCTCTGAAATGAGATTCATGTGCAAAACAGCTGGAGATATAATAGACTAGACTTCAAAAGAAATAGCGATGTCTTAAAGGAACAAGGTAATATCTGTTTAACCACGCTACTGCCCAGGACGTATATATACCTCCAAGTTACCATGGATATGAAGTGCATATTAAAATTATAATACCGTTGATATTACATTGAAATATACGATGGATACGAAGCATATGTGGATGCGTATTTGATCCATAATGGCCGGTAAGGTGGTTAAGACTATATCGATCTTTATAGTGAGATGGAGACAACATACAGAAAGAATGAGTGAAGGAAGATTCCCCAGAGAGATACAGAGATATCGACCTCAAGGAAGAAGGAATAGAGAATGGTCTTTGAAAAGATGGGAAGAGACTATAACAGGTCCCAAGGACTATTACTGAAGAGGAAAAAGTATTCTACACAATTTAAAGAACTCCAGCAATCCTGCCTGAGGTAAAGATGTTTTATCTTAATTGTCAATTTTAAAACATTCTAAAATGGTTTCCTAGCTGAAGCAAACTTCTATATGATTTTTTTTTATTATTATGATTCCACAAAAGAAGTCACAAGAAGACTTATAACACTGCAGTGCCATGTGTGGGCAAATGATTAAGGAGTTAAATGTAGCTCATTGATATGTTTCTTAAAGAGTGGGAGGTTGTATTCAGTGGCAAAAATAATATGGAGAAGATTGTTCCAAAGAACAGAGGTGGATGGAAAGAAGGAAGATGATGATAAGTTAGTTCAGTGTGTTTGGAGCTGGACAGTGTATGGGTGTTGGCCAGTGTCTGCTTTAATTTTTACATGGTTTGAAAAAAGTGGAAGTATGGTAGCAGCCAATTCAGAGGAGCAAAGCTCATGGAAAGTACTAAAACAGAGTGCCTATGGTAAAATGACTGTAGGGAATTTGTGAGGAAGGGTCATCATTAAAACAGATTGCCCCCCCCCTCTTCTGAATATTATCAAGAATTCTTAGGAAAGTCTTGGGTGCTCCATCCCAAATGTGTGAACAATACTCACTTCAGTCAGGTTTTTAGAGGCTAAGGAGGCTATGAAATATGTTTGTGCTGTTCTTGAAAGGAAACTGAAACATTATGAAAAGTAAGTGGGGGTGAGGTAGGATTTTTGATGAGGGTAACAAGGCAGGCTTGAATATTTTAGGCATTAAAATTTATAGTTGTCATAACCCCTTTGAGAATGTTGGTGGGAAGGGGGGAGTTCAGTATTTAAGTCACTGCTTTTGAAAAAGATCTTGAGGTATCTAACATTATAGTATTATAGGGTTTCTAGAATGAGGAAGAGGAATGAAAACTTCTGTCATTGACAAAGCTGGAATAGGATTTGAAGTCAGAAAAAAAAAAAGTCACTGATGTAAAGGAGGAAGAGCATGGGTGAGAGCACAGAACTCTGGAGCACTCTGAAATGGAGAAATCTGATAAGAGAAAGCTATCCACCATGACAAGCAATGAATGATCAGTGAGGAAGCTGGAAATCCAAACAAAGAGCACAGGTGTCATGTAGCCATTAGTGTCATGTTGAATAATATACTCCTTAATTTATATACTTCCAAAATAAGTCTGGATATAGGCCTACAAATAAATATGGATAAATCAAAAATAATATACAGTGGAAATACTTCGGAATGAAAACAAGTTGAAATAAATCAGACAGATTGAAATTCATACAAATATCTAGGACAAATTATTGCAAACAATCACAAACTTGATAATGAAATTTTGGCTAGAATAACAGCAGGATGGAAAGTTTTTAAACATGACAATGAAATATTTAAAAGCAATTTACCAAACTGCGTAAAAGGAAAAATCTACAACCAGTATGTACTTCCAACAATGACCTATGGTGAAACCTGGAGTGTGACTAAAAAACAGCTAGAGAAACTGAAAACAACACAAGAAACATGAAAAGAGCCATTTTGGGAATAACCCAGTTAGATAAAAATAATAATACTTGAATAAGGAAGCAAATTTTGTAACATAGTTGATAAGAATTTTCAGTTGTATGTATTTTTAGCATCCGTGCAGTTAGCCTAGTGGCTATGCGCTTCGTAACCATATGCCTTGCCTTGGGAAGGAATGTCCTAGATTCAGTTTCCGTCGGTGACATGAGGAGCTGAAGGATCTTCCTCAGCCATAACCAAGTTAGCCAGTCTTGGACGTGGACAGCAGGGTTTTTTCCCCAGTTTATTCTGGGGTTTTTCATCCCGCAAAGCAGGCAAACTGGCCTTGAGAACTCAACACTACAGGCCATAGGATACACCAGGGCATAAGGCTGACCACCTTATCCTGTAAACGGAGTGAGGTCCGATGATCAATGGACCCTCAACACTGCAAGGTAAAAGAGGGTATAAGGAAGATGAGATGAATAGTATATTTCAATTTTGCAAAAGACATCTGACACACAGCTAAATTACAAACTATTAATTAAACTGGACTGAACAGATGAGACAACTAGATAAGTTGCCTGATATAGCATCAGCCAGTTGCATATAGGGGGCTGGAGCAGTATTTCAGAAGACGAGTCACCAATACAGTGTTGTAGGGCTTTGGAATCATTACTACTTAACTTATATATTAATGATACTGAAAATATTTAAACAGACAATATTTAAACATATAAATCTAAGTCGTTTAAATATTTAAACTGTTGTACTTTGGCTAACAGGCAAGACAGCGAACATCAGAATTTCTGAACACAAGGACTACATCCAGTTTCACAAGTACAGTCATTCTGGTCTTGCAGACCATGCTCTGGATACATGCCACAGAATACGGTGGAAGAAAGCTACAGTAATACACCGTAGCAAATACAAATTCGAAAGACTATTTATGGAATCAGCCTCAGCCCTAAGAAACTCTCCAAACCTCAACAAATTTGGTTGTATGCAACTGCCCCAAATTTGGGAGGCATACATCAGCAGACCTTCAGCCCAACGGCCAAGAATACCTACTTAGCCCACTAGATGGCACCATCAGGACTTCTAGGAGAACGATAGCTTCATTCTCAGTTACTGTGTTGCAGTGCCTGCGTGCGTGTACCTTTTTGTAAGTTCCTTTTAAAAATGGCAACGTGATGTTGCCGAAATATTAGAAATATTTATTAAAGTATAATTTAATTTATATTTGGATCTACGTTGTTCAATTCCCTAAGTGATTTAGAAATGCATAACCAACGTATAAGCCTGTCTACGAGAAAAGAAATTTAAACAGCGATATGAAATTGCAGATAAGTCAGGGAGAACTATGAGAAGCAGAATAGATGTAGAGGCTTCACAGTGAGAAAGTGAGTATGACTAGCAGTTGAATGCTACATGTATTAAAATGTATAGCTCTGTTATATGAAAGGAGATCACTTAACGTTTCCACATTTTTAAGCTTAGAAGTTTTTTCTGTTTTTTTTTTTTTTTTATCACACTCTTGACAACTGAAACGCATCACCTCTTTCCTAGGATAATTATTAAGAAAGGTTGCAATGTATATGAAAGTCATAATGCATCTTTTTATTAACCTATTTGTTTATTCATTTAAGTGATTTATCAATGATTTTATTGGCATTTCAGATTTTTAAATAGTTCTCTGAATATGGACATTCTATGCAGAATTGCACAGAATTATCGGAAGAATTCCCCATAATTGTTTCACTACTGATTACATAAAGATATAGCACAACTTACCTAATGCTTGTCCAAAATTTCCAAATGATGGTGTTGTAATAGCCGATGCAAAATCATAACCTTTAGTATTGCTACCAGCAAATGAAGGAACTGGGGGAACTATAGGTTCAGCTCCAAATCGTGACATTCCTCTCTCTTCATCACTATCTCCAGCCTGCATCACTTCAGCCTCATGTTGCAAATATATTATTTCAGTTCGACTCTGTGCAAGGGACCAGGCATCTCCATCCAAATTAAAGCAATATCTCTGCATGCTTTCTTTATCAAGTTTCACCCATATACCATCAACATTAGTAATCTGAAAATTTTCAGTGTAGAATTTAAGTATCAAATAGGACTTCAAAGAATTAAAAATACTACTTTAGGTAAGGCTAAATTTGAAAATTGTTTCAAAACTATATTATAACATCAATACAGTAAATAATTAAAGGTGATATTTTCTGATAATTATGAATTATTTGTTTTTAACAAAGAAGAATCTTTTTTTGAAAATCTCAAATTAACATATTGACTATCAGTCATTCTCTAGTCTTTTTTTTTTTTTTAAGGCCCAGTATTTATTTTACTTTGTTACATAGTATCATTTCCTCACAGTATAATGAGAGGATGGGGGTTATATATAATATTTAAAAAAAAAAGAAAAAAAAAAGTGATTGTAACTATTTTATGGCTTTAATAAAATAAAATAAAAAGATAATTAGCTTCCATAATAATGCAAGAGATTTTATTTAATTTCATATTTTCACAGCATATGAAAGGTGCTATATATACCTAAAAGATTTGCAGAGGATAAATAAACTCATTAAACTGAGTTTAAACAACTATGTAGTTGTAATTTTTTGGAAATACAGATGAATTAGAGCTGTTCCAAAAGTATAAACGTAAATGAAAATGAAATAAATTAAGAATGATATGGTACTATAGCAGGTATGCATATAGTGTGTGAGGTCAACATTAAAAGAAAAGTCACTAATACTGCTACCATAGAGTGGTCATTTGAAAGAAAAAAGGAAAGCCAGTAGTAGGGTTAGTAAACATCATCACTGAATAAAATACTTTTCTGGTGAGAATATTGGAGTGAAGAACAAAGATTTAAAAAGGAAGTCAAGGTTAAAATAATTTGTTATGTTTGAGAAGGGGATAGGAAGCAAATGAATTTGATCATATAAATAGAGAAGTGACAGAGAGAGAGAGAGATTTAAGCCAAAAAATTGTGTGCAAGGAGGAAATTAAGTGGTTGTTTATATAACAATAAGTGATTGTTTCAGAATAGGTACATAAGCTGTCATGTTTGTTGAAAATAGAGATGGAAATTAAGACACATGAAAATGAATTTAAGAAATAGAAAATATTTGGCTTAGTATCTGAAGATTGATATAATAATATTTCTCATGAAGGAGATAACCAAAGGCCATCAGATCAGATTTGTTTAAATTTGCACAATGCAGAAAGGGTGTCACAGTTCTCTTTGTATAATGTTTCCTAAAGAATCTACTTTTGCATAAAAGCTTCCTGCTCCTCACTCAAAGTTATCTAGAGATGCCATGTTCAGCTAATCAATACTGCCAGACTGTCCGAAGTAAGATAAACCACTGGAAAAAGGGATCTGGTAGACATTTGGAAAATTGAGTGGAAGAAACTTGACTTTAGGTTTGGAAAGGAAGGGAGGTAAAAATTTTCCTAACAAGGTGAAATGCCAACATAGTCTTGAGAGAGATCTTAGAACTTTAGCAAAATGTCCAGATATTCAATGGAAGAGTAATTCCAAGGGATCTTTTCTTGAGACCTAGAACCTAAAGCTATTAAATGCTTTGTTGATAAAGGACTTAGTAAAACTGTTTTTTACACAGGCATATTTGATAAAATTCAATTCATAGTGTAGAACAGTGTTTCCCAAACTATGTTCCGTGGAACATAGTTTGAGTGAATAAGTGTTCCGTGAAACATGATCAAAATTAATATGAGCCTGGAACGGTTTTAAATGCTGCAACAAGTTCAAACATGTTTGAAAATCACTAAGGCCAGTGAGCGCTGGCCTTGACTCAGCTACCTGTGGTTCTCGGCACCTCTGAGCATGAGTGAAGTCCATACTTCACTCACACTCATAGAAGGTATCTATTCTAGGAACTGTGCAGTCACAAGCAAGTTCAATGTGATGCGCTGCAGCCTGGCACACCTGTAGTGTGTGCTGTCACATTTTTGCGATGTGATAGTGTGCACTTAGCTTTACATTGAATACGAGACTGATGATACTCGACTGTAACCAAGGTGTTCCGTTAAAATTTCAGGATTTGTGAAATGTTCCATCGTAGGAAAAGTTTGAGAAACCCTGGTGTAAAAGATCATCAGTGGAACATGAACTATAAGTATAAATTAAAGATGCCAAGAAATTATATTCTTGGCTTAATACTTTATCCAAGTGTCAGCAAACAAAATTTGCACGTGAAGTCACTTCATGACTCGGCTACTTGTATAATAGCAGCTAATGATTTCACATCTACTAAGGCAATTGATGTGAAGTATACAGCATTGAGTTTATTAAGCAAAAATATTATTATACAAGTATATAAAAAAAATAAGTAAATTGTGCACAAGTATTTTGAATTAAAATTTTATGCGAAGCTTATCTGTATACAAGGTAGATTTAAAACATTGCCAAAAATTATAAATTTCTAAATGCACTGCAGTCATATGTCACACACACACACAAAAAAAAGTAGTATAAGTACTTGCTTGAACTTGAATTTGAATATATTCTCAAAAAAAAAAAAAAATAAGACTGTGGGTGTACATGTGCCTATCACATAACTTATATTTCACTTTCTTTCTTTCCTTTTTTTTTTTTTTTTGAGAATATATTCAAATTCAAGTACTTTTACTCATCGTCAATATTATATATAAATTGCAACTTACATCTTCAATAATATTTATAGCATTTCCAAGAACTAACATCCCAACAGGAGAAGCTTTCAAGCTTGGACGACTACGAATATTATGACCAGAAGCTCCACACTTTACCACATGATAAATTCCAGGTCCTTTTAGAAAAAAAAAAAAAAAAAAAAAAAAAAAAAAGAAATGTATAAATAAATTGGTTAAAATGTAATTTACCATATCAGAAATGAGGAAAAATATATATCCAAGTGATTTTAACTTTTTTAAAAAAATGGCCCTAAAATGGGTCTGTTTTAGGGCCATTGCTGTTTAACATGTATGTTAATGATATTGGTGAAGATTTGGATGGAGAGATTCAGTTGTTTGTAGATGATGCAAAGTTGGAATGAACTATGAAGAGTAGAGAAGATGTTATAGCCTTACAAAGAAGACTTGAATAAATTGAGTGAATGGGCACAGAAATGGGGTATGCCAGTTCAATATTGCAAAATGCAAGGTTTTAAATTTTGGGAAACAAAGATGGGATGTAAAATTCATGCTTGGCGGGGATATATTGTTGGAGGTGAAGGAAATAAAAGATCTTGGGGGTGACAGTAGATAAGGATCTAAAATTTAGAGGACACATTGTCAAAACTATGAGGACAACACAATGAATTCTGGGAATGATGTGGGGACACTGACTTGTAGAAGTAAGGAGATTCTTGTTCCATTGTATTAGGCTCTGATTAGGCCACACATGGACTAATGTGTACATATTTAGTCAGTTGGTTTTCAAAAGGACAAAGAGATGTTGGAAAAGGTCCAGAGGCAACTAATTAAGATAGTTTCTGATCTCTGGAATGTCGAATGCGAGGAAAGGCTGAGATGATGGAATTCACAGTCTACTGGATAGGAGGAAGGGGGGTGATATGATACAGACCTATAAGTTAGTAAGGGGTTGTTATAGGATCAATACTGAAGAGGTTTTACAGGAAATGGTGGGAGATCAGGGGAGAACCAGAGATCATCCTTGGAAGCTGTACAAGGAGAGTGTGAGCAGGGGAGTAAGAAGCAGGTTTTTTGCATGCAGAATTGTGAATGATTGGAATGCTTTGCCTGAGAAGGTGGCGTCTGCAGAGAATTTGAATGTGTTTAAGACACAGTATGATTAGCTGTGTGTATGACAAAAGGACCTCCTAGATGAGTCTTTGACTCCATGGGGTCTCAGTGTAATAATAATAATTAAATAAAGACTGATTAATATTTATCCAGGTCCTATATAAAGAAAGAAAAAAATATATACTGAAAACAATTAAAATTTAATTTACCACAAGCATGAAAATCATGAAGGTATTTAACAAAGTCATTACATATCAGAAATAAAAAAAAAAATATTTTTTTTAAAATAAAAAATGATTAATATTTACAAGATGATTACAGCTTTTTCTATAATATGAAAGTCAAAGTATATAATATACAGGTATGTTTTTTTTTTATACAGAAGAAAATTCTGCTTCTATTACATTACAAGATCATATCAGAAAGATAATGCACCAATCCACTCTCTTCAAAACTTGGTACCATCACTTTTTTCTCTGATAAAACTTCTAAAAACAAATTTTTAAAATATAGACCACACCTTTAAAAGAATGATACCTAATTTCTAAGAAGTATATATTTTGCATAACATATAGGATGTCCAGTGTGTTTTCATATTATGTCAAGTGTCATCAGGAGGTGCTATTATGGATCTCCATCCATTGCTCTCTGCACAGTTCAGATGCCAGTCCTTTATGTTTTTGAATCATGTGTGTGTGTTACTGTCTTCTTTTCTTTTGCTTACCTTCAATTCTTCCTTCTAATAAATCATTTTGAAGACTTTCATGTCTCACAATATTACCAATTATGATATTTTTCTCTTTTTCTATGTTCTTTGTTAGTTCCAATTTAGTATCCATCATCTCCAATAAAACATTTGATTTTTTTTTTCCTGCTTATTTCTCTTGATGTTAGTATATTCTTCATTCTGTTAAAGGTTGATTTGGCAATTTCTATTCTTCTCCTAATCTCTCTTTTGCATTTTCCATCCTTTGTAATTAAGTCCTAAACAAGTGTAACATTTCACATTTTATAATTGGTTTTCTATTTTAATTTTAAGCTTGGGGTATATTTTTCTCTGCTTATTATCATAACTTTATCTAATTATTATTATTATTTATTTTTTTTGGAATTTAATGTAAAGCCATATTTGTTACTCTATTAATTTCTGCAAGTCTTCCCCCTTTTTCAGCAATCAATACAATATCATCTGCATAACAAAGATTATTTATATTTCTTTCTTCTATTTTTACTCACCTCCAGTTTTTCCATGCTTTCAAAAATTTCTTCACTGCAGAGATTGGACAGAAGCAGAGAAAGCCATATCCCTGCCTAACACCTTTTGTATTTGGAAAACTTCTGACAGTTCACTGTTATGTTTGCAGTTTGGTTCCAATATATGTTGGATATCAGTCTATGTCATTCCTGTCTATTATTTTCGTTATTAATGGTTCCATTAATTTTTTATGGCAAATACCATCAAATGCTTTTATATAATCTATAAAACAGAAATAAACATCTTTCTGCATTTCCGAGTTTCTTTCTAGTATCATCTTGATATTGAAGATACCTTCTCTTGTTCTCTGTTTCTCGTAATCAACTCTGGACACCCTTTATTTCATCTGTTTATCTTGATTTTATTCTTTCTAATAGAATCCATAAGAGTAATTTTATTACATGACTCATTAGACTTACAGGTCTGTGATCCTTTCCATTACATTCCATTACCCCAGCCTTTTTCAGGATGTTTATAAAGATAGAATTCCCGAGTTCATTAGAGACAACATATCTACTTTCACAAATATTGTTAAACACTTTCCTTAACTCTTCTATTCGATTTTCTCTAGGACCTTTAGCATTTCCATATGAATATCATCTTGAGCTGGTGCCTTTACTGTCTTCATTTACTCAACAGTCCTTAATATTCCTTCTTTTAGTATTGCAGGATCATCTTCAAAATTGTTAAACACTGGTATTATTTCTCTCTCCTCAACTCGGAAAAGATCTGATATTCAACTCATCTTTTCTTAACTTCTGTTTCAAATAACATTTTGCCATCATTACTCTTGATTGAAAAGTTGTGTGGTTCATTCACTCTGTTGTTCATCTTTTTTTTTTTTTTTTTTTTTTTTTTTTTTTTTTTGTGTCTTGAGTTTGTTATTTTACTTCCAGTTTATCTCCTTACGATCTGTTATTAAATCCTTATTTTTTTACCTCTCTGCATGCTTTCCTTATTATATTGTATAAAGATTTATATTCTGGTTTATTTTTTGCTTATCTTCTGTGGTTGAACAGATTTTTCATCTACGGTTTTCTTCTATTTAGTCTTCTTGGGGGGATACAGTCATATGCAGCATCTTTAACAGTCTCCTTGAAACATTTCTATTCTTTTTCTATCTTCATTTATCATTTTCCATTTCATGTTGTAAATAAAACTCTCTAATGTATTCAAAATGTTCTTTAATTTTTGTTACATACTTACTTTTAACAGTTATTCCTTAGATAAATGAAATCCAGATGAGGTTCTTTATTTCAACTCAATGTGTTTTTAGTCTTACTTTTAATTTTCAAATGACTAGAATGTGATCTGAGTCTGTATCTGCTCCTGGGTATGTTTTTGCATACATAATAACATTTTGAAATATTTTTCTAATCATTATATAATCAATCTACTTTCTAGTTTTACCATCTGTGCTTTTCCAAGCAGTGGCGTAGCTAGGGGAGGGCAGGGGGGAAACGGTCCACCTTGGGCGGCAGTGTTTTGGGGATTGCACTTTTCATGTTAGACACAATTTTATTTTTCAGCGATTCTTTTATTTATGTTAACTTATTAATTTTTATTACTAAATTAATAATTAGTTTTTAACAAATATACTTACAACTAAAATAAACACAGTGTTTTAATTTCTTGCCCTATATGTCGTATTGACTTTTTGTAGTATTTTTGGTGTGTATTGAGAGGGGCGGCAAAAGCTCTAGCTATGCCACTGTTCCCAAGTATATAGCGATCTTCATGGTTGTTGAAAGAAGGCATCTGTTATTATCAGATCATTTTGCTCACAAACCTCACTTAACCTTATACTTCTTTCCTTCATATCCCCAAGCCCAAAGTTACTAATTACTGGGGACACTGTAAATCTCCCATAACAATCAGGATATCATCTTTCTTTATTTGTTTTATAACCTTTTGTACCTCCTCATAAAACTCTTCAACACAATGGCTGTCAGTACGGGCATATACCTGGAAGAATCCAATGTGGAAAGGTGTTCTTCCTGCAAGTTTGATTAGTATGATTCTGTCACTTTTAGGCTAATATCCAAAAATACTTTTGGAAATTCCTTTTTTCATCATAACTCCAACACCTCGTTTGTTCTTCACTTCTGGAACAGCTTAACAAAGTTATCCCTTTCAATTTTTCAGTTTCCTGTCCATCTTGTCTCAAACTCCCATTATGTCTATCTTGATGTTTAGCAACTTTTCCATTATATTGTCAAATTTATCAATTTGGTATAATGTTCTAACATTCCAAGCAGCTATTTGTAAGAGCCTGTTTGTAGTTTTCAGTTTAACTTGATCCAATGATAACTGCCCTGATGGTTCTGGGACATCAACTTCAGGAGCAATGTTACTGGAGTTCATCCCATGGTTCCCTTTGACATGCATGTCTAAAGCTCTTCAACCTGAGATCTATAATGTGCAGTAGAAAGATAAGATGGTGATGCTCTAATCTCTAACATCTTCCAGTATTACAGCCAATATAAACATTCTGATCATACCTGTAAATGGAAATGAGGCTTTCTGACATCATTTTTCTTCAGCCTCAAGTGAATACTGATAAGAGATGCTTCCCTCTATCAGGATTTCACTATTATCCAAGTTAGCCAGATTTTCAGAATTCCTACAAAGCCTTCATGACTACTATAGCAGCTCAGGACCCAAAGGGCCCCATCACAAATCACCTTTGCAGGCATTCCCATGCTACCCTGTTGTCCTCCTCATAGAGGAATTTGGTCTTAAAAATTCCTCAGCAAATAAAAATGAAGATATACTATCAACATGACAGTTGTTACCTCATTTCACCAGGAACATTTATAAATTAAAGATGCCAAAAAATTATATTCTTGGTTTTAATCCATTATCCAAGTGTAAGCAAACAAATTTTGTTTGCTTACACTTGGATAATGTTTTGTTTGCTCACGACTGGACAAACAAATACTTACATTTGTTTGTCCAGTCGTGAAGTGTTATTTCACGTGCAAATTTTGTGTTTGTTTACACTTGGATAATGGATTTAAACCAAGAATATAATTTCTTGGCAGCTTTAATTTATAGTATAACAAAGTTAAAAAAAAAAACTTTGAACATCTAAATCTCATAATATATGAAGGAGCAATCTACTGACCAATGGATTGGCCATCATGATCTCATCTGCTAGATTTCAATTAGAATTCAGTTTCTCGTCTGAAGGCATTTTCGTATGACCGACTTCTCACACATTAATTTATATATCATGAGTGAAACTGATGAATCATGTCTATTGATAAGAAAATTGCTGTTATATGCAAAATAGGTTACATAATCTCTGACCTATAGAAATAAATAAATATATATATATATATATATAAAGAATCGATCAAAAAAAGGATTCCTTACATGGAATCCAGAAAGGAGTTCCTGAGGAGGAAGTTTGCAGAAATCAACAAAGGAAAAAGACATGCCGGAAGCAAGTGATATGAGGAGAGACTGGCCAGAGTCGTTATATGGTAGCTGGCTAACTAGAAGCTAGAGGTAAAGTGCCTCAAGCATTTACACAAAAAGTGATGACTGGTAACTCATTTGTCACTTTCTGCACCAGATACCTAATGTAAGGTCCACTTATCTGGTAGGTATCGATAGCATACCACACTATTACAGAAAAATGGTATTTTGTTAGCCAGGGCTAGTGGCAAAAACTCAAAGGTTTGTGCATGAAAGGAAATTAGGTCAAAGTGTTTACCAGAGCAATTAGTCCAAAACTTCTGTCCAGGAAGTTTTGAGAAGAAAGGTTTCTTTCCCTATAAATTTGTACCAAGATAAAGTTCATATCAGCATTTTTGTTGAGAACTCCACTTAATAAAAAAAAAAAATAAATAAAATAAATAAATAATATGTACAGAGATTTTGGCTAGTATCATGACTCCTGAATCAAGAAAAAAAAAAAGGGAGGGGTCATGACTACAATTTCTCTCTCAAGAACAAAAAGACCTGCAAACTTCCTCCACAGTTATGCTCAAGAGGAAGTTACAGGAAGTTTGCAACTGCTCAAGGACACTTCTATCCAGAAGAGGCAACTGCTCGAAGCTCATGCCTGAAGTTTAAAAACCATCCATTCTGATACTTGCTGCAGTATGGAGAAGGAATAAACAAGTGAAATAAAATGAAAATCAAGAAAAAGCAAACAGAGGAGAATAAACAACTATCCATAAAGAGAAATTACTAGCTTCTAAAGTTAGACTGCAGAGTAATTTGACTTTTTTTTCTTTTTATGGGGAACCCATCCATGAAAGATTGGTCAACCAATACTATACCAGTACCGTGAATGGGCAAGAGGGAACTTTTTCACATTTATCTTGAAGAGCTGTGGATTTTAATCCTTGGGAAACACATAAGAACACAGCAGTGGAAGGGATGAATGAAGAAGAGAAATTTGTTCTGCGAGTTCGGAGATGCACTGTGAGGAACTGTTGATTAGTTGCTGCATGCATTTGAACTGATTTGACAGCGCAGCACTATCATTGATACTAATTCTGATTAATAGTGGTCATGAAAGTATTTGTAGAAAATGCAAGCAGCAAAAATTGAACACCTGTGTGAAAGTGAGTGAAGTGTACTAGTGAGTGGGTGGTCATTAATCAGTCTGACTACTCTTTTCTGTACAGCATCAAGTATTATTAGGAAGCTCTTAGGGGCTCCATCCAGATATAGGAGCAATATTCAATGGTCACATGGATTTGTGATTTGTATAAAGTTAAAGGTTGTTTCATGTTAAAGTAATGCCTGAATATTTGTAATAGGCATGAGCCAAGAGAGATTTGAGGTAAGTGTTATCTCAAGAAGATGGATCTCATCATGCATGGGGATTTGGGTGTTGTCAAAAGTAAGGGTTTTGACATAAGACAGGTTGAAAACAACCAGATTATCCAAATCCCACCAATGAATGTTTTAGACATCTGTATTTAAGAGGGTAGGGGTTAAAGTTCTGGAGATTGTGGTGATTTGTGCATTGCAGGTTTATCAAATTAAAGGGAGGAATGCCATGTGCTCTCATCAGCAAAACTATGTATTGGGTTGGTAATCTGCTGGAATAAATCATTTATATTAGAAGGAATAGTGTGGAACTTAAGCATTAGCTGTGTTGTTAGAATATAAGGAACCATCTTTATGTACTAATTCCTTATATTCTAACTACCATCATCCAGTCAGAAAGTTCATAGATCAACTGTAAAAGCTGGGGGGGGGGGGGGGCAGACAGAATGATGGGAATTTACTTAACAGGCCTTTGCACTTGATCCCACCGAAAGCCTTGTAGATATCAAGGGTAACCTTGACATCTCCTTGATATCCCACTGCTCTGAACTGCTGTCCCCAAACTAAGCCTAGTTCTTCAAAAGATGTGTCAAGGCTATACAAATAAAAAATCAAGCATACCACAAACTGACTTACATCAAGAACTCCATCCTCCTTTAGTGCTTATACTCAAGTCTGAAACAGCTAAAGAAAACTATCAATGCCTTCCAAAACAGAGTATGAAATAGCAAAAAGCAGAAAACCTGCAGCCTATCTCTAAACAGCAGCCAAGTCTTCTGGTCTCCTGCCAAAACAAATGGTCATTACTTTTGCCAAACACTATTCCCACCTCTATCATACCAAAATGGCTCTATTGTATCATCACCCACAGAAAAAGCCAATCTCCTGGCTTCACACTTTGTCTCCAATGCATGCAAAACTGACTGTGGTAAATATCTCCAACCATTCTAGATGCCCTTACTAGATGGAGATCAGAAAAAATTGTCCAAATTAGACACACACAAAAAAAAGTCCCCTGACCCTGATGGCATTTCTCCAAATGTCTTGAAGTTCAGGACAATTGTGCACCAGAACGACTCTTATCAATGTTGCCAGTATGTACTCTCCTACTCCACTGGTATCTATCACACAACCCATTCCCAAAAAGGGTGACAAATCACTGCCATCAAACTACTGCCCTATCTCACTCACCTCAGTCCTATCTAAAGTAATGGAGAGAAACATCAATTCCTAACTCTTACATTACCTCAAAGGCTAATAAATGACCATCAGTATGGCTTCCATTGCTGCTGATCAACAGGAGATCTACTCGCATATATCACCCATTTCTGAACAAATCGCCATGGAGATGTTTGGTGAATCTAGTGGTTGCCTCTGTACTAGACCCAATCAAAGCCTACTTAGCAAACTCCCATCATTTGGTATGTCCCAGGATTTCTGCAGTTTGATTCTGTCTGGATGCACAATATGTGATGATGGATGGTTCCTTATCCTTTCACCATTCAACTAATGCCAGAGTTCCATAAGGTTCTGTTCTCTCTCACCAATCCTTTAGTGCTTCCACTCAAATCCTTCTATACAAGGTGTCCCTGAATTCATGGCCCAAACATGAGGGATGGTAGTACACACCGAAACCACTAATATTCGTCATAGAATATGTGGCCGCAAACACAGTCCGGTGCTGGTAGGGGGCGCAGATGAGGCGGCACAGCTTAAAAGCGCTGGATTGGCCAAACCCCAGCATTCTCAGTGTTGACCGGACACGAGATGGAGCAGTTTACGAATGCAGAGAAAGCCGATATGCACCTGATGTACAGCGTAGCCAAGGACAATGGTAGAGAAGCACAAAGACTATACCGTAAGCGATATCCTATGTGCTGTGTGTCCGATCATAAAATGTTTGCACACTGCACCATCAGCTGTGTGAGGCAGGCACCTTTCACGTCAGTCGACATGATGCCAGACGAGCATGAACGGTCAGAACGCCAGCTATGAGTGAGGACATCTTGTGTATGGTGACAGATAACCCAGGTACAAGCACGCGATCCACTGCCCAGTGCCTGGGTGTGCATCGGAACAGTGTCTGGCGAGTACTGCATGAAAAAGGGCTACTCCCCTATCACTTGCAGTGAATGCAGGCATTGACAGCTGTTGATTATCCCCTGCACATGGATTTTGCCTAGTGGTTCCTGCAGCAAAGTGTCATACAGCCAGATTTCCCCACTCATGTGCTCTTTACGGATGAATCAACTTTCTTACGTGAAGGCATAGTCAATGTTCATAATGCACATTTGTGTGCAGTCCAGAGCCCCCATGGTACACCTGTTTCGGCCATGAATTCAGGGACATCCTGTATATCAATGAGCTACTTCAGTTGACCTCTAGCCCAATACACAGGTTTGCATATAATAGCACATTGCACTCCTCCCTTTCATTTGATAAATTACTCTACACAAATCACCTCAAATTACAGAACATCAACTACCACTGTCCTCAATTCTGATCTCCAAGCCATCCTCCAATGGAATTCAGATAACCTCGTCAATTTCAATGCTAACAAAACCCAGTTCTCTCTTATTTTCTCACAGTATTATCTTTGACAACTGATACTCTGCAGTCTCTTCTCAACCAAATGCCTTATATGTCCAAAACAAGAGAGAAAAAACATAAGGAACATGATAAACATCTGGGAGAAAAGAGATTATTTATTCCTGATGGAAGGTAGCACGGAAGATAATTTTACTCACAAAAAAGAAAAAAGAAGAAGACTAAATCATACTTTTTAAGAATCCTTAAAATTAGTTCAGAGTTTTAAGCAATATATGGAATTGGAACACTACACAGTCAGAGTTCTTAGGGATCATTCTAGATATCTGATGTGTGGATAAAGTCTTTGCATTTAGCCACAACCTGAAGCTGCTCTAATTTCATTCCTAATCAAATCTTCATCCTACACTCCTGTATAAATTTTGCTATGGAAAATTAGCTTTCTTGGCCAATCTTTCCTTCCACGCTCCATCTGGCATACTGAAAACTTCAGTTTATTGAACACTTACACTCAGAAACGAGAGCCAAAACGACTCTCATTTCTGACCACAGAAAGCAGAGCCATTGCTGGCAGATTGCCAAGAAGAGTCAATTCATGTTGAAGGGGGAGAAAGGAATAATGTGATGTATGAATTTGTCCCCAACATGCGAAATCACGTGCTTTATACATAAAAGTTTCCAACTGTATTACAAGCAAAATAGTTATCACTTTAAAAACTAGAATTTTCATAAAAGAAAAGCTAATTTTCTAATGTATAATAATAAACACTCATCCAAAAAAATGGATTGATTAACCCTATTATCGGAATGGATTTGCCTTCTTCTGTCATGTGCAGAAGTGTTGAGGGGGGTCTTGCATCTGTGGGTGCACAGTACCATCATATTCAGTTAGTTATATACAACACAACTTTGCCCATCATCCATCTCAAAATCAAGCATCATCAAAACTCTCCTTAACAGAGCACATGCCACCTGCACCAGCCCTAATGATTGAAATTATAACTTGACACCATCCAAAGCATTATACAGCAGAACAGCTTCATCCCAAGAAAGATCCAACCATCTTTGGCATATACACCTGTGTGTGCAGAATTCCATATATTGCTGAAATCTCTGAACTGATTTCCAGGGTCCTTAACACGTTCGCTGCCACGCTACTTTGGCATGGTCTGTTCCCCTACGCCGAGCTGTTTTTCTTCTTCAAGGTCAGTACGATAATCTCGTTACCGGAGGTAAACGACCTACGAGTATACTCGTAGTTGGCTTGTACAGAGCATATACGTTCTATGAGAATACACAGTTTTGAAGCTAGCCCCACAAGCCAAGCATTTTCACTTCTTCAAGGTCACTGCAATAATCTCGTTCCCGGCGGTAAGCGTCCTACGAGTATACTCGTAGCTGGCTTGTGAAGCAGGATTAACCACTACGAGTATACTCGTAGTTGGCAGCGAACGTGTTAAGTATAATTTATTGCTCCCCCCCCCACCACCACTGTCAATATATGGAATTGGAACTCCTCCATGTTACCTTCCAGCAAAGAATAAAGTCCTTCCCCCAGGTATTTACCAGTAACTGTTTGTAACTGTTAACTTTTTTGTAACTTTTTTTGTTAACTTTTTGTAACCTTTTCTCTTATTTTGAACAAGAGACTACAAGAACATCAATCAAAACATCATTTATAAGAAGCCCAAAAAATTTTGTCTAGCACATACACACAGTTGACATGGACCACAGAATCTTCTGGTCTTTTGCATCATTGCTGCTTTAAATCTGAGAGTTTATGCAAAGATCATGTTGTAATGCTATTACATCATCCTAACTTAAACTGAAATGAAGTGTTTTCTTACTTAAAATTTGCAAAGGCTTGATCTTAATTAATTGCAAACATTAATTTATTTTTTAATATTATTATTTATACATCAACCATATATCTAGTATTCACATTCTAGTACATGGCTCATATCTTTTAAAATTCACTGCTGTTGTTCTATCTTTATGAATTTTCAAATTCACTGAAGACAATCAGTAAATTTCAGATTGAATTATCTGATTTTATAATTTATTAATAAACTTCTTGTGTTTAAATATTCAAAGTTCTCTTTTAAACTGATATCATAATAAAATGCATGGAAAAGTAAGCTGAATTCAGTGAAACGATCTGAAAACAACATAAAAAAAATATCACATATTTATCTTCTTCCTATTATCACTATCTTAGCAATTTTTAATTATTTTATTATTTTCTTTAGAAAATAATATCAGCCTATCAAAAACATGCTGTCTGAAAAAGAATGCCAGGCACATATACTAATTCTCCTTCTCCTGCATATACAGGGTGTTCGGGATAAATTTGACAGTTTCGTAAGGAAAAAGAAAATCTTCTTTGTATCTATTAAATTTAATGAATTGACAAAAAAACATTACAGGCAGAGTTAATTACAATACTATCAACAAGATTTACTCAAAATAACCACCATTAGCATCGATCACAGCTTCAATTCTGCTTCGGAACCTCGAACAAGCTGATGCTACAGTCTCCCTGGGAAGGGCCGCAAAAACTGTTTTAATTTTATCCATTAACTGGGCTTTTGTATTACTGGAAGTGCGATTGGTGTCTTTTTCAACTGCGCCCCATACAAAATAATCCATGGGGTTAAGGTCTGGGGAGTTTGGAGGCCAAACATTTGGACTGGTGAAGTCGTAGAAATTTTCAGACAACCATTTTTGACTTTTCCCAGAGGTGTGGCAAGGGGCCGAATCCTGCTGCCATACATACGGCCTACCATTGGCTACCCTTGTTATCCAGGGCTTGACTACAGTTAGCAACTCCACGAATAAAGCCCGAATTCCAATGCCAGGGTTCTTCAACACCTGTTCCTGCAGATTTGCGAGGAATTCTGCTGTACGAACGCAATCAGATCGTCTGCTAGGGATCTTTCTTCTTGCTACATCCTCATAGTCACCATTGCGAGTCTCTAGTTCATGCCTGATTGTTTTTACTGTATTCAGGGAGCATTGGGCAGCAGTCGAAATATCCTTATTTTGATGGCCGGCACGAATCATCATGATACAAGTTATTCTCTTCCATGATTCAGGTGGGTTCCAGCTATCCATCCTTTCTGACATCTTGTATATGAATGAAGAAGGGTCCAACCTTTTAAATGAAGAGAAGTGTGTGTTAATACATGTAACTTACGGAAAAATATAATTAATTATAAATATGTCAAATTTATCCCGAACACCCTGTATATATATATTAGCTTATTTTCATACTTAAGAATATAAGAACTGATTAACTAGAAACCTAGATTAATTCAAATTTGGAATAAATTTGAATTCAAAGTGAATTAGAGAAATAGCATGTCAACATAATCATTGTCAACAAGACAAAGATAACTAAAACAGGTGAGATTCTGCTAAACACTATTATCTAGTGCTATATGATATTGCTAGTGTTCAATGCTGTATGATATTATCTAGTGCAGATTTCTTTTCCCATGGAGCAACACATATCCAACTACACACATCCACACATTGTATGAAATTACAAGTAAGACAGGCGAGATGATCTGCACAACTATTATGCCTCATTTCCTTGGTCAGATCTATTTCTACCCATCCAATCTGAACTTATGCACAGAACTAATCACCAAAATAATTACTGGAATGGAAACATTTATTCTCTGCTCCACCCTAAATTCCTATTCCTTATATAAGCTAAGCCTAGTTCACCCACAGGTGCCACAGGCTGTACAAAAGAAGAGTCATGCATATGGTAACTGGCTTGCATCCAAAACTCTTTCTATACTACTTACACCAAAACTTGGAATAGCCTTAAGAAAGCTATCAACACAGTAAAAACCAACTTTGATATCTAAAGCAGGAAACTGGCATCCTGTCCAAACGGTAGCCATGCCTTCTGGTCTCTGGCCAAAGCTGTAGGCTGTAGCTTCTGTCCAACATTACACCACCATTATTATAGATATTGCATCATCACCAACAGAAAAGCCAACCTCCTCGCTTCCTACTTCTCCTCTAATTCTTGCATAGCTGATCATGTTAAATGTATTCCAACCATTCCAAGCACTCAATGCCTCATTTGATCTTTTGCCAGAAAGGGATAAGAAAAATTCTGCTCAAATTGGATACCAAAAAAAAAAAAAGTCTGCAGTCCCTGATGGCATTCTTCTGATTGATCTAAAGGCCTATGCACTAGAGGTGACTTCCACTCCATGCCACCTATTCACACTTTCTTACTTCACTGGTATCTATCTTGTAGTCTGGAAATTATCCCATACACAACCTATTCCTACAAAGGGTGACAATTCTTTACCTTCAAATTACCTCCAATTTCTCTCACCTAAATTATTTCTAAAGTAATGGAATGAATCATCCATCAACATCCAACTTCTATGCTACCTTGGAGATTCGACTAATAAATGACCACAAATGAGGATTTCATCACTGTTGATCAATAGGGTTATACTAACCTATGTCACCCATCTCTGGTCAAACACTATGGAAAAGTTTGGCAAATCTCAAATGGTTGCCAATCACATCTCCAAGGGAGATGTGAATGGAATCTATCATTTGTCTGCCAACTGACTTCCTTCTGAAATTGGGTAGCCAGTTTTCTGACTGGATGCTCACTTCGAGTGATTGGGGATGGTTCCTTATATTTTAACAATACAACTAATGCTGGAGTCTCACAAGGCTCTGTTCTTTCACCCATCCTCTTCCTTCTATATATATATATATTTCCTAAATTAATTACCTCTTACACGCCTTTAGACAAAATGGATATTCTGATAAAACCATTAAAAAATTTCTTCTAAATCCTCCTAGCCACCAAACTGAAGAAATAACCAACTTTAAGGGTAACATCTCCATCCCATACATTAGTTCAGTTTCCAAAACATTAGCTAAAGTTCTTAAGAAGTACAACATCAGAACCTTATTCACTACACTTCCAAAAATCCGCTCACTATAAGCCATCCAAAGCCTCATCATCATAATCTGAAATATCCTGGCATTTATAAGTTATTGTAATATCCTTTATTTTGGTCAAACAAATAAATCTATTGAATTACGTATGGAGGAACACAAGAGAGACATCTCTTACAAAAGAACCCATGCCAGTGCCTTGTCTAGTCATGTTCTTTTCTCGAACAATCATGATGATGAACAGGATCATTCAGTCTGCTGGAATAGATCCGAAAACATCTTTCGTTGCCATGATGAGTTTGAAAGAAAAATTGTGGAGTCCAGAGAAATCATTCTTAATCGTGAACATTTAAATAATTTGAGCTACAACATCCTTGATAGCCACTCTGCTGTTGTTCAGTACTGGCATTCACGAGAGTCTGCAAGCACGCACTCAACAAACAATGCCATGTTTGAAAGAACAACTTAAATGTAAATACAACATTTTTTATGTCAATTATGTACTGCAATTTTCCTGTGCTTCTCAGTTTTAAACTTCAGTGTTTTTATTGCTGTTTCCCTATTTTTAGAAGACACCTGAAGAAGGCTGTCAAAAGCCGAAACTAGTAGTGTTTTATATCATTAAAGCCTTACAATTATTCTCAGTTTTAGTAATTAAATCGCTTTATAAAAATGTATCAAAACAAACGATCATTTATATATATGTATATATATAAATGATCTACTTAAGCTGACTACCAATCAAGAAGACAATTTTGCTGATGACAGCACACTGCGCTCCTCCTTTTGACAAACCTTGTGATGCATAACTCACTGCAACTCACAGAACTTTAACCCCCTACAAATGGAGTTTGAATAACTTGTAAACTTCGATGCTAGCAAAATGCAGCTTTGCATTATTTCCCACAAAAGAAATCCCTTTTCTTCCAGTCTTAACCTGATAATATCTAAATCTCTATTCAAGATGAACCTTACTTTCTTCTAACCTCAAATCTCTCTTAGCACAAACCTATCACAAATATTGCCTGCTCTGCATCTAAAAAAATTAGGGTTATGCTTTTGCTTGAGGCACTACTTTACAAGATATGCCAAGGCCTAACTCCAAACAGCTTCTTAACACTATATAAATCACAAATTCACCTGACCATTGAATATTTCTCTCATATCTGGGATGGTGTTTCTAAGAGCTTCCTTAAAATACTGGATTTTATACAGAAAAGGGCAATCAGATTGATTAATGACCCCCCCCCTCACTTTCACACAGAGATTAAGTTTCTACAGCCTGCATCTTCTATAAATACTTCTATGGCTGTTCATCAGAATTCACACCAATAATTTTCCCGCCCTCTGTTAAATCCACTCAGATGCTTGCAAGCAGCTAATCAACACCCCCCTTACAGTTCAACTCCAAACCCCAAAGAATAAATTTCTCTTCCTCTTTGTTTATTCCTTCCACTGCTTCCCTCTGGAACAGTCTCCTATTATATATGTTTCCCAAAAATACAATCCACAGCTTTTCTCAAGTCAAATGTAAGTTCTTTATTGCCCATTCATGGTCTAGAGTAGAGTACTATAGGTTGATCAATCTCTCGTGGATGGGTTCATCATAATATGAATATATTCAGGCAAAATGATCACGAAAAATAAAGAATAGATATTGCATCCGCTGCACCTGTAACTTACCGTACATTAGTGAAACAGGACGGACAATCCCTATACGCAAAAAAGAACACATTAGACGCATTAAATATAACCATTATGGTGAAGCAGGCCTCTCAGACCACGCACTCAACACCTTACACCAAATCAACTGGAAAAGCACCTGCTCCTTACACCGTACAAAAACATGGTACGAAAGAAAATTTAAAGAATCCTGCGAAATCCTGATAAACCACCCAAATATCAACAATAAAGATGGTATGAAAATTCCAAGGATCTGGATGGCACACATTCAGCCAACCTAATTTGAAAGATTCAACACAAGTCAGGACTCTAGCCAATCTGCTATTATTAGAAACCATTCCACTCCAACTGGCTGGAATGATGTTAATAAAATGTTAATATATGTATATAGTAGACAACACAAATAATAGGACTTTAGCGCTGATGTACAATTATTTTTATTTATTTTTTTTTTTTTCCCCACCAGAGGTCAGGCCAACAATTGTGGTAGCGGTTAGTCAGTGTCTTTAACGAACCAGTATGATTGTAGTATAGCTTGTTTCCTGTGTATATTTGTACGCTCCAGAAGATGACCTTAACATAAAGGTCGAAACGTCGAATTGTAAAATTTTAGTAATAGTAAACTAAAGTTTTTATTCAAACACGGTAGTTGTCTCCATAATTTCCAAAAATGCATTCGGATCACCGTGCAAGCCTAAAAGAAAGGAAAGAATAGTTATATATTCAACATAAAACATAAATATAAACTTCTTATTCACATTTATGGGCTGAAGATTCTACTAGCCAGTGAAGAAATGGAGGAATTTTCGTAGTCATCAGAGAAGATGGCTGACAAACAAAAAAGGAAAAATATAGTTCTTGTTAGTGATCTAAAGAGCAGCAAAGGAAATGAATATCAGACAAATGTTGGGGGGGGGGGAAGCACTGTTGATAATATTGGTAATTGTTTGTCCTGGATGTGAATTAATCATTACCAATACCATGCTCTAAAATAAGATGTGCATTACCTCATATTGAACAAACGCACAAGAAATAAGAAAATCATTTTGTCTATGTTATTGTTCACAGTGATAAAAGAGCATACTGGTTCAAGTATAGAGTATACAATGAGATTGAAACAGAAGCAATTAACACTAAGTTAATTGCTTCTGTTTATTCAAACTGAATCTCCATCATCATCAGATCATGATATAAATACCCTTAATGGATGTACAGGATATGATAGTACTACATGAAAAATTACATCATTACTAACTTCCTATCTACAATTTTCCTCCAAATCAGTCTGTTACCTGTCAAGATATCAACATTATCAGATCTTATAATTTCTATCTTCTAGGGCACTTTTTATTGTATCAATCCACTTATATCTTGGTCTTCCTCTGGGTCTTTTTCCTACCAACCTGGCAGAGAACACTTGTTTTGCTAATCTTTCCTTTTCCATTCTGTTTAAGTGAACATACCACCTGAGATTAGCTCTGCTAACACATTCCTGGATGCTGGCAATGTCAAGTTCTTTCCTAATATCCTTGTTTTTAATATGATATTGCCATTGCTGCCACCTGTTCATCCCCCTAATCTTTCTCAGGACTCTCATATCTGCAGACTCTACTCTTTGGTCAAGTGTTCTACTTCTGATCCAGCTCTCAGATCCATAAGTTAAAATTGGCTTGAATACTGTCATGTATACGGCTAATTTAGTGTTTTGGCTAACTTCTCTCTTATTCAATATAAATTTATTCAGTTGACTTCCTACCATACCAGCTTTGCTGATTCTGTTGTCTATTTCCATATTTAGTTTACCATCTTCACTAAAAATCGTGCCAAAGCAGCTGAAATCTTTTACTTGTTCTATAGGTTTTACATTTACAATGCAGTTGATATTTTCAATGTTTCCCTATTTTCATTGTCTTTGTCTTTTTAATGCTGACCTTCATAACCATATCTATTACAACAGTTATTCACTTTAGTCAGGGAATCTTGTCAACTTGCAGTGGATTTACTTAGAAGTATAACATCATCAGCATAAAGTAAAGAGCTGAGATTAACATCTCCATGTTAATCTCAGGTTTGATATCAGGTTTAATACCACTTTCCTTCATAATGTGATCCATATAGATAATGAATAACAGATGGGATCATGTACATGCTTGTCTGACACCAGATTTAATATCAAACCATCTCCATGTACTTCTTTCAATTCTACCTGCTGACTTACAACTCAAATAAAGACCAAGTATTGCTTGATATAATGCCCCATTGACACCATACAACTGTAGCGTTTTGAATAGCTTCTCTCTTGGCACCTTGTCATATGTCTTTTCCAGATCTACAAAACTTAAATATAGATCTTTGTTATATTCCCATGATTTCTCAACTATCTGTCGTAAAGTGAAAATCTGATCCTGACAGCCTCTATTTGGCCTGAATCCAGCTTCTTCACCAAGCTTCTCTTCCACAATCCTTCTCAACCGTTTCTCAAGTATGCTTGCATATATCTTACCAGGAACACTCAGTAATGAAATACCTCTGTAATTCTCACATTCAGTTTTATTTCCCTTTTTTATATATGGGTACTATGAGAGCTCTACTCCAATCATCTGGAATTCATTCCTCTGTCCAGGCTTTCTGAACTATGCAGTGCAACCACTGCAAGACCTTTATACCTCCATACTTAAGCAGTTATGGTCGAATATCATCTACTCCTGCTGCCTTTCCACATTTCAGGCTTTTGATGGCTTTTTCTACTTCAAGTATGAATATGTATGCCTGACTGCATGCCTGGTCAATGTTTTTTACCACTATGCTGTCATCACTGCTTGTTTCATTTAGCAATTTTTCAAAGAATTTACTCCATACTTCAAGGATATCTTTTTCTCCTGTTTTCATGTCACCTTTATCATCTCTAATTCCATTTAGATCACTATTTCTTTCATTTCAGAGCTTTTTCAATAACCTCCAGAATATCTTGCCACCTTCTTGATATTTATTTTCTATGTTCTTACCAAAGTCCTCCCATGACTTTTGTTTAGCTAGTTTTACACAGTGTTTAGCTTTCTTTCATTTGTCTCTGTATTCTCTAAGAGCACAAGCTGATTTATTTGCCAGGAACTTTTCATATGCTTTCTTCTTTTCTTTCACTGCCTCTTTAACTTCCTGTGTCCCCCATTGAGTTCTGATTTTTCTACTGAAACAAACTGAATCTTTCTCTTTGTTTATGGAACAAAGTTATTTTATTCCAGAAACAAAGAGGAAGAGAAATTTGTTCTGTGAGTTGGAGTTCAACTACTGAAATGCAGATTCAAATATACAAATATTATTCAGTAAAAAAAAAATGAAAGAATTTGATAACAAGAACCAAACCTTGGAGATTCATAGGCAAATTCTAAAGAAAACAGTGACTGATGAAATTGTTTGCAAGAGCAGAAAAATCTAAACTTCAAGGCTGACTAAAGAAGCTATAGAAAATCATGGAAAAGAAGAAAGCATAGTGAAAGTTCCTAGCAAATAAGTCAGCAGATACCCTAATGGAATACAGAGAAAAATGTAATAAATCTCTGCTATCAGAAAAACCAGTTAAGTAGAAAAATGATGTTCTGAAAAAATTCTTAGAAATGGAGAAAAGTGTACTGTAAAACAGATCAAAAATGGAAAAGTTATTTTTCCAGATGTTCATAAATTAGACAAAGCCAGTGAAACAGAACTGCCAATTGCTGTTCCCTTTATTTGTTTGTATATTTGATTCTTCCATGCAAGTAGTGTTGACAGTAAATTTAACCACATTAAAATATCCTCAGAGAAATCAGCTTGCAAAAATTAAAGAGTTTTCTTTTAGTGGTATTTCTGAATAGGGAAACCATATCAGGAAAACCCTTCATTACCATTTTTCCTTAACCTGTAATCTAGATTTGATTTGTGGATGATATCTCCAAAGTTTGGCATTCTGAAAGTGGAATTACTTCAATTTCTAGACAAAAATTCTACAAACTCTGGCATCAAGTTCACGACTGAATACATTGCTGGCACACGCATAAGCTTGTCTTAACACTATCATCCGTTGCAAAAAACAGGTATCATCAAAAGTCTTGTTCATAGATCTTGCATAATTTGTTCTTCAGATTCCTTTTTATTATAAGAATTAAATAAAATAAGAATCACTTTAATGACTAATGGATATAATTAAACTGCCATCCAAAAAAAATAATCAACAATATCATCCTACAGCCAAATTACAATCTGATGTGAAAAGAATTTATTTCCATATCCTGTTCCTTGTAAGTAGCAAAACCCCATGACATCACCCTAATCATAGCTACTTGGACTGTATGCCTGTCCTGAAGTTCTGGGAAGTTAACTGCCATAAACTGTTCATATATATTTATCATAAATATTTATTTTTTTTTTTACATATCAGTTATTTCAGAAACATTGAATTACAGATTGTTGAAAGTAGTTTTTCACCTGGTCATAAATTAAAGATGCCCAGAAATTATATTATTGTTTAATCCTTTAAATGTAAGCAAACAAGGTTTGCACATGAAGTACCTTCACAACAGATACTTGTATATAATAGAGACTAATGACTTCATATTATGCAAAGGAACATATCCTTTTGGATGTGTATAATGCAATGCATTATGGAAAGGACCACTACCCAGACTGGTTTCGACCTTTATTGAGGGCTCATCAGTAGGAGCCAGACCCAGAAGTGATACCAAGGTTGAAGTAATACAGAAGTCATATATTTCCCATATACAAGTAGTGAAAACGTGTTACACTTACACCTTTTCATAGCATTAGCATTATAGTACTCAAAATGATGTCTTTTTGTATTATGGGATATTATGGCAATTAATCCAAAGTCATTAGACTCTATATACAAGTAGCCTAGTCGTGAAGATGCTTCACACGCAAACTTTGTTTGCATGTGAAGCATCTTCACTAAAGACTTTGTTTGCTTACACTTCAATAAAGGATTAAACAAGAATATAATTTCTTGGCATCTTTAATTTAATTTGAATTACAGAACTACTTGGTTCCCTTATCTCTAACAGTGTATTAACCTGTTCAGTTCATTCAGCTGTGACCAAGATGCAAGGACGTATGCTCATGCTATATGGGTTATAATTCTTGTGATTCACATTTTGAATGTTGTAACCAATCTTCTATCTCTCCCTGAGTGATGCTCATGTTACAATGAGCGAAATATACAGAATTTATATTAAATTCTAATCTGGTTTACATTATTAGCTGTTATAAACATATACTACTAGGCCTTCTGGATATATGGTGTAATGACTCTGAAAGATTGTTAAATGAAGTAAGATGTGACAAAATTTAGAAGATATTCAAGAATGCAGTCAGACATGTTACCAGAAACTTGAAATGTCACCAAGGCTAGAATAGATATTTTATTAGAAATGCCTCAAATATGGAGGTATAAAGTTGTATAGTGGCAGCACTACATATTCAGAAAGCCTGGTCAGATGGTCAACTTCCAGATGATTACACAGAAACATCTACATAAAGGCAAATAAAACTGAATTTAAGAATTACAGAAGAGTTTCCTTACCAAATATTCCAAGTAAGATTTATGCATGCATATGCGAGAGGATAAGCAAAACTGTGGAAGGTAAACTAGAAGAAGAAAAACTGGGTTCAGGCCAAACATGGTTATTAAAATCAAATTTTCACTTTCATGATAAAAAAAAAATCATGGAAATATAACAAGGATCTACATTTAAATTTTGTACACCTGAAAAAGAGAGATGACAAGATGCTAAGAGAAAAGCTGTTCAAAATGATACTGTTATAGAGTAAATAGCACATTATACAGAACAATATATAGTCTAGTCAATGCAAAATCAGTAGGTTAGAATTGAAGGAAGTATATAGGAAGACAGTTTGATGTACAACAAAGTTATAAGATGCACACTATCTCAACTCTTTTCTATATAGATCACATTATGAAGGAAAGTGGCATTAATTGTTTAACTAAATTGAAATGCTGCAAAAAAAAAGAGGGGGGGGGGGCAAGAAAATACTGTAATGCAGCAAGAACCAGGTGATCTTATTATGATAATCTACCAGTTGGAGACCAATATGAAACCATTTGAAATGATCACAAGATCCCATTGCCACACCATTAGAGGCTATCAGTTAGGACACACTCAGGATCAGGACATTTTTTTAAAATTCCATCTGTTTGCCTTCCTATAGCCTGTGCCTGTGTTCACATTCATATACAAAGTGCTAAACAAAAGTTCAGGAAATTTTACCATAAAAATAAAATTAACCCAACTCCTAGTTTCTATTGCCTTCTTTAAAGCAGTCCCCTTGAGGTCTACAGCTTTTCAAGTGATTTTTCCCATGATTCCAATCATCCCTAGAAGTCCAAAGTGTGACTATGTTGAGTACCTACTGTGAATCTGCCTGTATTTTTTTTTGACCCACACACGAGAGGTCACAAGACCTATATCAGATTTGTTTCATGTGTGTGTGTGTGTGTGTGTGTGGCAAGAGGATAAGAAAAAAAAGAAGGTATCTCTTCACATTCTGGTTGAACAGCTGAAGGTTATATTCTTTGGGTAAGGTAGAGTAGGAGAGGCCATTCCAAAGAACAGAACCAGATGGAATGAAAGAGGAAGAGCTTCAGTGAGCTTCAAGATAGGCTGTAAAAGTGCATTAGTTAGTAGAGGCTGTTGTTCTAATGATTTTGGAGGAAAGTGGAGGAATAATAATGGCCAATTCAGCACATCACTGTCCATGAAAGTATCTGGAGAAGAGGTACAAGGCAGAAAATGAATGTCTGTAAGAGAGGGACTGAAGTGGATATGGGAGAAAGAGGGACCATTAATTAAGCAGATTAACTTCTGCATAGAATCACGCAATCTTGGATCAGGATTTTGGTGCAGCACCCCACACATGGGAGCAATAGTCTATCATGGGGTGGATATGAGATTTGTATAGAGTTAGCAGCTGCAAAGGTGTGAAGTAGTGTCTTCTGCAAAAATGTACACCAAGTTTTTGGTAGCTATAGTTCAAATGTGTTTGAAGGTAAGGAGGAGAGATGTAAGCTTTTTTTTATTACAAGTGATCAGATAGGACTGAATTTTGGTGGCATTGAAGTCTACAATGTCATCCTTGTCCAACTGGGATACAGCCAGGAGATCGGTTTTATGGTTAATCTTGAGGGTTCTAATACTTGAGCACTACAAGGTTTGTCAAATGAAAAGGAGGAATGGAGTGTACTGTCAAAGTTATGGATAGGATTGGAAGTCTGAGAGAGCAGGTCATTTACATATAAGAAAAAGAGAGTCGATGACAGAATGGAGCCCTGGGGTACTCCTGCACTGGGGGTGGGAAATCTGAGGAGAGGAAACTGTCCACCATGACATGTAGTGAGTGACCAGTGAGAGTTGGCAATCCAGTTGCAGAGTGTGGAAGGCAGACCATAAGATGGCAGGTTGCTAAGTTCCTGTGCCAAATCTAATGAAATACATTTGAGATATCAAAGGCAATCACGTGAGTTTCTCCAAATTTTTTCACTGCTGGAGTCCAGAGGTGGGTGGTGAAAGCAAGAAGATCAGCTATAAATTGCAAGTGGTGGAATTCATACTGCTGGTCATTGATTAGTTGGTATGTCTCTAAGTGGTTCAAGAGAAGGTTGTAGTGGATAACTCTCTCCATAATTTTAGAGAGAACAGAAGTGACAGAAATTATAATTTTTCTTTGGGATGGACTAGATGTGGGCCTGTTTCCATGTTGTAGGATAGATGACCATTAAATAGGAATGACTGAAGAGACAATGCAGGATAGGTGCTAATTCTGAAGCACAAGTTTTTAATACAGTATGTGAGATACCTCAGACCCAGATGCCTTGTGTGTGTGTTCAGGTTATTAAGGATTCTTTCAGAAGACGATGGGCAACATGGAGAGAGCAATTCTTAGGTGGAGGGGGAGAGAACTTTGCCTAGGTCATCAATGCAGGAATTGGAAGTGAAAAGTGATGCCAATAAGTCAGCCTAGACATTGGGTGAGTTGATTATGTACCATCTGGATGTGAGAGTGGTGGAAATCTGAGTGGGCAAAAGTTATGCTCAATGGCCTTTCCAAAGGACCAGAAGGAGTGACTACCATTTGAGCAGGAAGTTAGTTTGCAGCATTCGGCCCTTTGAAAGTCTGATTTTGATTTGGTGATGATTCTTTTATAGCTATTGTGAACTGCAGTATATGCAGAGTAAGCAGCTGGAGTTTTTGTTTTGAAACATTTGTGGTATGTAGAGTCCCCCGTCCCCCTTTACTGCATTGGCACACTTTTTTGAGAAGACTTATTAGATGGTGGCTCAGAATTTGGAGTGGAATATGGGATAAAAGCATTCATTCCTTTAAGGATGATTTCTGTTATTCAGCTTGAGCAGGTGTTTGGATCAGAAGAACTGAAGCAGTAGTCAGAGCATGGGAAAGAGGAACAGAAGTCATAGAGGTAATCTCATTTGGTACCCTTGTAGTGCCAATGGACATGAGACTAAGATCTGGTGGGTGCAGGTTGTTCTGTGACAAAAGAGGCTTGTATGAGGTAGTGATCTGAGTTACCAAGAGGAGAACTGACATCCACGGTATACTTGGAAGGGAAGAGGGGGGGGCCCTCGTTAGAAAAAGATCAAGTGTACTAGCAAATTGGAAAGGGGAGGGTTGTCAGGTATTCTGGTGAGGAGATTGATGATCTGTGATATGTCGTCGTTAATGACAAACATCTTCACATCCATGCCTACTTATTTGATGCAACTGGAGAAGGGAAGCCAATTTCAGTGATGGATGCTGAAGTCCCCACAGAAAGATCATCTCAAGAATGATCTCCTCAATCATGTCAAAATGAGATTTAAGGTCAGAATTTCACCTTGAGGAACATGAAAAAGTCACAGGGAGGACTGGGAAATGACTGACATGTTTTTCAGACACAGGAACTTGGAAGTATGGTCACAGTGGAGAACCCAGTTGTTCTTTTTTGGACATTTTTGCTGAATGCTTTCTCTTATTTGCTTCAAAACCTCATTGAAAACTTGCCACTGACTGTTTGACTGGGGGGGGGGACTCCTTGTGGGCAATGCCTTGGATGTTGACAAAAAACAGCTATCAACACTGACTTGACATCACTATGAACTTGACATGCTTTTTTGCAGATGCAGTGAATTTGGCAACTTCTACTATGACAACTGCTCCTTTGTCTCAGCTGCTGCAGCAGTTTTTTTTTTTTATTATTATTTTTATTATTTTTTAGATTCAAGCAAATTTGACACAGATTTTTGCTCCTTAAAATCTGCTATTTCAGTTGGAGGAGAAAATCGCCAAACCACTAAAACATGATATTACAAAAATGCATGCAGCCCAAGAATGTAGCGTTTCAGCTTGCCAGCATACTGATTCGAAAAAGGGTACTACTCGCTTCTGGTAGTGGCAGAAAGCTGTACTACAACCATTCACACTATTCAAATTCCACAAACCTTTGGATAGAACCTTGTAATATCCTTATACCTATGAAAATGACTTAGTGTCCAAAGTGAAATACCAACAATAATTTATTAAAAAGTTTATTATTATCCCTAAATACATGTTTCTTTCTTCAAGCAAAAAAATGAGTGACAATCAGCATTTAGGTATTCCCAACAGGTTAGTGATCTTACAATGTGATCTCAAGACCAAAAGGCAGTCAACAAAAATTATGCTCAACCTCTAGCCATTTCATACCTTAGCTGTAACCTTAGTTGCAAGAATGGTAATCCTTTCTTGCAATAATGGCAGTTACTATATTGTAATGTTCATATCTGTATTTCCATGAATCTTTTGTATTGTGCATATTTGTACCTGACAAAGTTTGGCAAAACCCAGTGCTATTAAATTAATAGTTTCCATTGATGTTGATCAACGAAATAAAAAAATTATATTTTTAATGGCAAAGAAAACTGGAGAGCCTCGGTAGCTCAGTCAGTATAGACAAAGCCCTTTGGTCAGAAAGACCTGGGTTCGATACCTGTCAGTGACATGAGGAACCTTTATCTGGGCTTTATCAACTAAAGATGAGTTAGCAGGTCTCATATGGAGGTAGGGGTTTTTTCACCCAGAAACTTGGGTTTTTCATCCCCCAGAACAGGCGAACCAGCCACATGAACACATATGGATTACAGTCACAAATACGTTCCAGCTATATGCTGGTCCTGAGCCCAGATAAAATTGGGGGGGTAGAGAAAGCAATGGTGAACTACCCTGTAAAAATCTCATCAGGAATACTTTGTGGGTACAATGCCTACAAAGTCACCTACAGTCGGAAAAGATTGAAACGGAAAATCAGGCAAGAAAACTGGCATCAAGATACACGTACATACACTACACACGTGTGAGTATTTTCATTTTTTTTAAGTATTTGTAATAGTTGTCAAATATATTCTTTGCATGATCTTTAAAATTACACTTTCTGTAGACTCAAAATATAACTTCACTTCTTTCATTTTTTTATATAATGTTCTAATGTTGATTTCTAAAGTGAGAACTATAATGACTAAGTAGTTTGTTAACTTACCACTTGTTGGTAATTTTTATTCAAAGCACTTTTTGATATAACACATTATCTTCAAGCATTTTCACTTGCCTCTAGAGTGAGTGAGCGTATATAAACATCCAAGAAATATAAACCATAAGCACAGAAACATTGTCCTCAAGCATTCTGCATCCTATGTGTGTGTGTGTGTGTGTGTGTGTGAAAGAGAGAGAGAAAGAGAGTATACATCAAAAAAAAAAAAAAATACAAACCATAAGCATTGGCATACAGTGGAGTTCTGGAAGCATTGTTCTCAATCTGCTGTGTCAAAAAAATAGTCTTGATCCAGGATTATAGTTTAAAGTCACTCTTAGCATGACACGTTCTAACAATTTTTGCTTTTAATTTAATATTACCAAATGAAGTGTCATTGCTGGGATTTCAACATGCAATGATTATGTGAAGTTTCAGCATTAAGGAGGAAAATGCATTAATATTTATGTAATATCTTGATTGCAAAGTATTTAACCATACATAAATGACAAATTTGTTATTAAAATTTTAATTTGTATGAAAAATAAATCAAAAATACTATTTATTCCTTTAATTTTGGAAACCACTGTATATTTTCAAAATTCCAGTTTTCAGTATCCTTAAGTCTCTAACAATATCATATGGAGTGAAGTTATAACACCTAAACACCACAAACAAAATGTTATAAACAATTCCCTAGTTTAAACACATTTAACGCCACCTGATCTTTTAAGCAGTCCATTCCTCTGATCCATCGCTACAGCTGCTGACAAAAGGAAAGAAAAAAAAAGAAAATAATTCACTTTTAGCCAAGAGGAAAAAAATATATACAATTACATCTTTTAATTTAAATTTAAAATTTTTTAAATTTTTTACACCACAATTTTTACAGTTCCTGTCTCTGCGTGTGTGAGAGAGAGAGAGAAGCTGGTTGCATTATTAGAATGAAAACCAATTATATATAACTTAGAAAACTGCAGCTGTGGGTAAAATATAAATTTTGTATTTCGAAGTCTGAATGGTGCCAATTGAATAAATAACAAATACAGAAATACCTTGTATAGCACGGTTTTGAACAATGCAGTTTTTATTATTACACTTATCATTATTACACTAACATTGTCAACACTGACCGGCCACTCCCGGGCGCCGCAAGTGACAATCAAGAGCCACGTTTATGTAGTAGTTATTCAATTGGCTTTCACGTAGACATGTTCTTTCCCCATTTTATTATTTACGCTAATATTAATATTTAATATTTTTTTATTATTTAAGTTTGAGTGAAAAGAAACAAAACAAAGAAGACACTGTTGGAGTAACAAAAAAACGCAAGTGGTTGACATTAGAGAAGAAACTTGAAAAATGTCACGAGAATGGCACTTCATTTGCTAAAATAACATGTGAGAATTCAATGAATGAGTCATCTGTATGAACAATTATTCAGAGCAAAGAAAAGATTAAACAACATGGAATGAGCACCGCTTCTTATATGTCAAAAGTGATCACGAGAAATCGATCTTCTACAATGGAAAATATGGAACACATTCTAATGATCTGGATTGAAGATTGTAATCAAAAAAAGATTCCTTTGAGTCAAATGATAATGCAGGCAAAAGCAACAAGTCTATATGAAAAAATAAAAGAAAATGAAAGCGCAAATGAAACTTTTATAACAAGTCGCGGGTGGTTCTACAATTTCAAAAAGCGTATTGGACTCCATAACGTAAGAATCCAAGGTGAAAGCGAAAGTGCTGACACTAAAACTGCAGAATTATTTCCCAATGAACTGAAGGAGCTTATTGAGAAGGAAGGCTACACAAATGATCAAATTTTTAACGCTGACGAGACTGGCTTGTTCTGGAAAAGAATGCCATCGCGCACATTTCTAGCAGAGAAGGAAAAAACACAAGCTGGGTATAAAGTGTCAAAAGACTGATTGACACTTTTACTAGGAAGTGATGTATCAGGTGATTTAAAATTGAAGCCACTGTTAGTGTACAGAGCGGAAAACCCAAGAGCTCTTAAGGGCTTTACAAAGAACAATTTACCTGTTCATTGGCGTTTGAACGAAAAAGCATGGGTGACTCGTTCAATTTTCGAAGATTGGTTTAAAACTTGTTTTTGCCCTGAAGTTAAAAGCTATTGTAAAAAGAATGATATTCCTTTCAAAATTTTGCTTTTATTAGACAATGTGCCAGGCCATCCAACTCTACTGACGGACTTGGATGAAAATGTCAAGATTCATTTTTCCCATCCAAAGACAACATCAATTCTGCAGCCGATGGATCATGGCATTATCTCCACTTCCAAGGCTTACTATTTAAGATGAACTTTTGCTCAAGCTATTAAAGCTGTAGCAGAAGAAGATTCTTGGACTTTGAGTGAATTTTGAAAGAAATTTAACATAAAAGATGTCATTCAAAATATTTATGAATCTTGGCAAGAGGTGACTCAAAGCAACATGAGAGCCGTATGGCATAATATCTTGCTGCATTGTTCAAAGGACTTTGTTGCCCTTTGCAACACAGAAAGAGGAAATCTCAAAAGAAATTGTGCAGATGGGCAAAGATCTTCGTTTTACAAGTTTAGATTGTAACAATGTGAACGAATGTATCGATTCTCATTCAAATGATCTGGATGATGAAACCCTTTTGGAGTTGGAACAACAACGAGCCTATGAAGCAGAAGAAGATGAAAATGACCCCACTGATGTCATGGTTGAAGAATTTTCCTTTGCTGACCTTTCAACTTTTGTGAGAAAAATCGACGAAGCTTCCAACTTTTTCATAAATGCCGACCCGAATTTGGAAAGAAGCATCAAAGTGAGACAAAGTCTCAATAATGCCATCCATCAAATGCTATGGAGATCTAGTACTTGAAGAGACAAAGAAGACAAGGATGGTTCAAAAAACACTAAAAGACTACTTCAGTAAAAAGTAAATTACTGTATGCTAAAATTGAAGCAATATTTGTTTTGTTTTCTACAACTTTTATATCTGTTTAAAAGGATTTTATTTGTTATTTAGTTAATAAAAATAACATTTTTGTTTTCATTTTTAAACATTTTTATTATCCTAAATTTTTATAATAAACAAATTAAATTGAAAACCTTTATAAATAGACCTCAAACAACGCGGTTTTGCATAGCGTGGACGTTTCTTGGAACCAATTAACCGCGCTATACAAGGTATTCCTTTATGTGATAAAAAAATAGACAACAAAGCTTACTGAACTGATGCGAGTTAGTCATCTCTGGTTTATACATTAAATTAGAATGTACTGATTTTTTTAAACTAATATATTAGAAAAACAGCAAACAAAAAATTCAGTATGCAAAGGAAAAACAAAACCTAGAAACTAGACATTGCTATTATCTAAAAAATAAAAAACTTTATGTAAAGTTTTTTATTTTTTGTTACAAAGTAAATTATAGACAAGAAATTCTATTTTTGTCTTGTATAATTTACTTTAATCAATATGTGTTAATTTCCAAATCCAATCTACTAGTATAGTATTTTAATATAGAAAAAAAAAAAATGACCACTAACATCATAGTTAAATTTAACCTGAAATCAGCTTACATACCTCTTTTTATCCTTGATCTTTCTTTCATATCATCTGTTGCTTTTTTCTTCAAAACAGATCCTTTCTCCTTAAAACACTCTGCTAACACTGATTTTGGTTCCTGATAACAGTTTTTCAAATTGTCATTAGTTAGTTTTAGCTTAACTTTTTCCCCCTTTGTTTAAAAAAAAAACAAAAAATTGTAAACCTTAAAACTTATTGTAATATGATAAAACTAAGTTAATTATATTATAATTAAGCCCAATACACAAAGAAAAATTGTTAATTGTTAAGAAAATGTTATTAAGAACAGAATGAACGTAGGGCATGTCAACTTTCATACTTTGATGAATTCTATGTTTAGAGTAAAGAATTCCATTACATTTCCACTAATAAAATTTGCATATTCAAAAGAAATTTAAATAATAATAATAAGTGACCTTCATTACCATATGATACTTTATATATAGGCAATTTCAGTGATAAAGATAATCTTAATTAGCATACTGGATAATTCTTGATTATATAAACAAAAGACAATGGGCTAAACCCAAAGAAACAAGTTTCATATTTATGTTGTACAATGACTTGAAGTAACATAACGACCACTAACATCATGATGCAACTGTGCTGTTTGTCTGTTTTTCAGGAGATAAAAATGAGAATTTCCAGGAGGAACAAAACTGAAGTACTATATAAATAAATGAATGCTATTCAGGACAGTCTGCATGGAGAAGGGACCACATTTTCAAATTTTGCATCCCAGTAAAAGCAAAAGAACTTATAAATGAAATATAAAGTGACAAATGATAAACATAATTATAACTGCATATGATGTCATTGTCATCAATTATTAAAATAACGCACATGACACATGAGTTCACTATTATAAACTGGGAAATACACATTTTCTATTTTAACATTATCTTAGCATTATTATTACGGGTATCTCCATGGAGTCAGTAGACTCATCGCGGGAGACCCAAACTAGCAAAACAATATCTGTCATATCTCTTCTTGAATTCATTTACAGACGAAGAGCTCACAACTAAGTCAGGCAATGAATTTCACTCATTCACACCCTCCAGGCAAAAAACCTTGTTCTGACACCCTTGTTAACCACACTCTTCTTTAATTTCCAGGGATGACCTCTTGTTCTTCCATCACTATCACACAGCTTAAACATTTCCCCTGCATCAATCCTATAAAAACCTTTCAGTAATTTAAATGTTTCTATCACATCCCCCTCTTCTCTGCCTATCAACCAACCTCTGCAATCCACAAGCTCTCAATCTATCAATGTAGGGAGCATTTTTTACAACACTTACCAACTTAGTCACTCTTCTCTGAACCCTCTCCACAGCCTCCTCATCTCCAAGGAATCCAGGTGACCAGACCTGAGCACAGTAATTCAAATGTGGAAGTATCAACACTTTATAAAGGAGAATAATAACCTCTTTATCTCTGGATGTCAGTGTGTTCCTCAACAACCAAGTAATCCTATGTGCAATCTTGGACACCTTAGTAACATGTCCTCTAAACTTCATCTCCCTATTTACCAACACCCCTAAATCCCTAGCCTCATCAATCTCTTGGAGTACTGTTCCATCAATGTAGTACACAGCTGGTAATCTTTTAATCCCAAAATGCATGATTTTATACTTTTCCACATTGAATTGTCATCCATTATCTTTTGCCCATTCTACCAGCTTATTTAAATCATCCTGCAAACTTTCAACATCAGCTTGATTTTTTATTGCGCTACACAACTTTGCATCATCAGCAAACAACTGAATATCTCCCTTTAAGCCATTTCCTATATCATTTATATACAAATTAAACAACAATGTCCCAAGCACAAAGCCCTGAGACACACCACTGGTCACCTGCCTCATCCTGGACTCTGCTAATCCATACATCACCTTCTGGTATCTCTCCCTGAGCCATTCTCCTAACCATATCACCAGTTTAGTATCCATCCCCATCTGCTCCAATTTGCATAACAGTGTTCCATGGGTATCCTGTCAAAAGCCTCAGCAAAATCCAGAAATACCACTGTGTAGCCAGTTCCTTTGTCCAACTCAGATGTCATTCTATTATGAAAAGTTAATAGATTGCTAAGGCAGGATCTACCTTTAACAAAACCATGTTGGCCTCTATAGAGTATCATATCCTGATGCACCCATTCTTGAATTTTGTCATTAACCAACTTTTCCAATACTTTTACCACTACTCCTGAGATGGTGATTGGTCTGTAATTAACTACTGCAATTTTAGAGCCACCCTTATGCAAAGGAACCACTTTGCCTAACTTCCACTCCCTAGGGACCATACCAGAGTTCAAATTTAAATTAAATATCCAAGTAAGAGGAGTTGACAATTCATTTGCACATTCATGCAACATCTGAGCTGATATTCCATCTAAGCCTACAGCAGTGTTTGCATTTAAATTTTGCAATATATTAAATATCTCTGATTTCTTAGCTTCAATTCTCACATTAGTTATTGCTACAGGTACAGAGATATCCTCACTTGGGTGATAGACTTTTGAAAAGTGATCACTCAGTAACTCGACTATTACATCTGATTTTGTCACCTCAATACCATCAGCACCCACTAAAGTTATCCTTCCGAAGTGATTCTTCCTTTTACTTGCTACATAGCGGAAGAACTCTTTGGGATTACCCTTGATCTCTTTGGCTAAGGTCTTCTCATAATCTGATTTAGCTTTTCTTACTATGCTGGTAACGTTCCTAGCCTGAGTCTTGTACTGCTCATGGGTGTACTGATCGCCTTTCTCCTTGTAAATTCTCCATAACATTTTCTTTTTTTGCAGATCAAGCTTGATACTACTGCTCATCCATCTGACGCCTGCCTTGTTTGACTTCCTGACCATGGGGACACAATCTGATATTGCTTTCCTCAGATGCCCGCTCATTTTATCCCATGCACTGCTAACATCTTTCCCCTGCAATATGTTCTGCCATGGGATTGCTGCAAGCTCACTCCAAAGCTTGTTATAATTGCCTAACCTGTAGTTCCGTAAAACCCCTTCTTAAGATAGAAATCAACAAATTTTGCAACCTCCCAAGTCAATACCACATGATCGCTCTCACCAATTGGAGGTAACGAGGACACCTTACTTATGCATATATCCTCTGAACAAGTGACCAGGTCCAACACTCTCACACCACGTGTCCCTTCAGTTATGTGCTGTTTCAAGTATTATCTCATAGAAGATGTATGAACTCCATTTCCTTTTTGCTACGTGATATTTCCTCCTTCCAATTGATATCACCGTAATTAAAATCCCCCATAATAATCACTAAGCCTGCACTCATTGCACTAATTTGCTGATGCATGAATTCAATATCTCCCCCTGTACTCCCTGGCCTATAGCAGCATCCAACTGTATATTTGGTTGCATTGGTCACTATTTCGCACCAGACCGCCCCAAATGAACTCTCATTCACATGTCTATCATCTTGATATACTACTTTCTTTGGCTGCAACACATCAGCTATCATCAACAGTACTCCTCCCCCTGTTCTATCTTCTCTATCCTCTCTGAAAATACTGTACCCTTCACATTCAATTCCAGTGACCACATCTTCTGCTGACAGCGAAGTTTCACTAATGCCTACAACTTTTGGTGAGATTGCATTGACTAATGCCAAAAATTCTTCTCTCTTATTTCGAATGCTGCTTGCTTTGGTATACAAATATTGCAGATTCCCTCTAGATCTTGTACCGGTTTTAGAACTGATATATAAGTCACTAATTTCAGTAGTCCCATGCCGATTTTTATCCCCTCTCTCTTCTGCAATTTATTCTGCATATAAGGATCAATAAATATACAATCAGCTAAAGTTTCTCTCTTTTACACCCAACCTTTTCAATATTAGTTTCCCTGCCCAATTATTACTTCAACTTGTTCAGAAAACAGTAACTTCTTCAATCGCTTATATCCTTCCATGTTCAGATGCAATCCATCTCTAGCAAACAACTGTCTTTTTCCTTCAAACACACTCCAAACATCAACAAATTCCAGACCTCTTTTTTTGCACATTCTTGCAATCATATCATTATCATCGCTCATCTACTTAACTCGTAATTGTCAAAACGAGGTAGCACATACACTATCCTCCCACTGACACTTTTCCTCTTCACAATATCAAAAAATGTTCTTAAATCTTTTCCTACCCTATACGACACTCAGGTCATTCGTACCCACCATAACTATCATCTTGTCTGCTTCATGCCCTCTCTTTATTGCTAAAGCCACTCTTTCTCTTGTCCCACCAGCCAAGCAATCCTCATACCACTCTCCATACCCTTAATCATAGAATCACCATATATCTTACCACTCTTAACTTCATTCAAGTCCACACAAGTGTCACTCATGGACTCATTTTTTATGCTATTCAGCATCACTCTCCCAGTTTCATTACTCAACGCTCTATTACTTACCACCCCCCCCACTCGCACAACATCTTGTTTCTTCTAGGCTACTTGTGGTTTTATTTTGTTGACTCCCAATCATTCCCATACTATTTATTACTGCATCATTCACCAAAGACTCACTCATACGTAATCTCCCTCTAGATCTTGTACCGGTTTTAGAACTGATATATAAGTCACTAATTTCAGTAGTCCCATGCCGATTTTTATCCCCTCTCTTCTGCAATTTATTCTGCATATAAGGATATGCAGAATATCCTTATATGCAGAAGTGTTATTTAATTATTATATAATTAAATAACTTCTATATAATTAAATAACTTCTATATAATTATTATATAATTAAATAAGTTATAACTGTTCTAGTTATTTCAGCTAAAGTAATCTCTATAGTCCTAATTTCTCTGTTTAACACATTAAACTCAGTTTTAACTTCCAGTATCTCCTTACCGAGCACTTCCAATTCCTCATGCAGAAGATGAAGGTCATTTTTCATTTTCATGAACTCCCGCCGAAGTTCTTCCACTACGGTCCCAATGTCAGCTTCCATTCCTAAACGCTCCAACCTATCCCGACACTTCTCACATATGTCGACATTTTTGTTCTTCTCATTTAGCCAGACCGACCACAGATCCTTCACATTCTTTGGCACATACATGTAGCAGTTTCTGCAACACATCCATTGCAAAAAATCTAATGCTGAGCCAGCCTTTCATGTAGAAGTCCTGCGCGCCGCTGACATACGTTTCTTGTTGGACGCCATCTTTACATGTTGAAGTGGTGAAACAAACGGCAGTGAAAACACAATATATACAACACAGTTCCAAACAATAACACCACTGAAGGACACTTCTATCTAACCGATGCACAACTGCAGCACAATTTGAGACAAAAAAAGCCACACTATATTTAAATTTAAAAACGTTTTCTAGACTAACTAAACTGACCATCACATTCACCGAGGACACTAGCGCCACCTTGAAAGCATTGGAAGAATTATGGAACATGTATCCTAATTCAGATTCTCATTATCAGACATAAGAAAAATGTTAATCTAAAATAAAGTGGCCAGTTTCATATAGAGGTGGATGGGAATGCTTCCTGGATGGCTCTCGTTTTTCTTCCTGCAAACAGAAAAACCAGCCTAAGAATGTACAGCAAAAATTCAATCAAGGACATGAAGATGCACAGTGAATCTCTGGAACAGATCTTAGTGATGATTTATTAATGACCACCTCAGGGAATGTTTAAGATAGTATATGGATATAGAGGTTGAGGAAATAATAACAACCAAATATAGAGGCTAAAAAATGTTAGGACCTAGAAGTGGGGACTGCCTTTCTTTGTTTCTTTTTTTATTCATACTTATAATTTATTTATTTTAGAACTCAAATGATGAAATGAAATAAGCAACCTAAATGTACATTGTATCCAATGGAATTATTCTGCAAATCATTAGGTTAATTAATGCCACATATTCATTGGCACCTTGATTAAAAACTCTCTAGCACTCTCACCAAGTATCCAAACATTTCACTGCATACCTTCAAAAGCACTTCATAAATAAATACTGAAACATAACATGTGGAGTTGCTGAATTCTTTTACTGGCGAGATTATTAGCTGAATATTCACTGCTGTTTTCCTATTTCTGATATACCTCAGTGACAACATCTTTATCCACTATTCCCAAGTAGCATCAATGACAAGTGATAATTAAAGTTGACAAGAAGGAGATTAAGATAAGAATACTAATAAGGTATACATGTAGGTGTATTTCTGAGACACTGGTGGATGTAATTGTTGCAGTTTGTTAAAAAAAAAAAAAACATTTTCTCAGCAAATAAAATAGGAATTCAGGATAAAGAAATTTAAAAAATGACAATTTAAAAAGATTATGAATTATGTTCATCCGTTATTATATTCAGATGAACAGTGTTTGGATTACATTCAAACTTTTCACAGGCTGGAAGTGGTTAACATTGGTCTCGGGTCGAGTTTTGAATTATAGCAGTGGCAGCTAAGACTATGAAAATGGTGTATTATAGCTGTTAACTGTGAGGGTACTTCTGTACCCTCACAGTTTGCCTATTCTGCACAATGAAAAACCAAAGTTTCTGGCAAAACAAAACCTGACTGCCTCCACAAGACAGGCTAACTCACCTTCCAATGTTATAAAGACCTTTCAGGTTCTAGACAGAAGCAGAAGGTGTAGAAGGTTTTTATATTATTTTATTATTTTAGTTTTTTGTAGTTTGGTGGGATTTCTCTCTTTCTGGATATGACTTTTGAATTTTTTTGAATTTTGGGGTGCTTAAGGGTCAAAGCTGTATAACTGAGAGGAGACCTCCACATAGGCTTTAAAGAAATGCGGAGAACCGACCAACCTTCTGACCTAATGTCCAATCCTCACCTTCTCGTGGTGGACCCTGTTGGGTATCTACTCGGATACTGAACGAACGAGGATGGCCTGGCAATTTGGGATTTAGCCAACCAAATTGTATTCTTATTGGTTAAACCAAAATTAAAAATGATGGTACAACATGACAAAATTTCATGCCGGCTGGGGCGTCGCCAAGTTAAGCAAGGTCCCCATTGTTTTCGCCAGGGAACAAGGGCAAACAGCGAAAAGTCAGCTACTGGAACAAATCTGAAAACAAACCTCAACTCAACATCACCAGAGTTAAAGATCGGTACTATCAACGTAAGAAGCCTGAATGGCAAAGAAATGGAGCTAGCTGAGGAATTAGATAAGTACCAGATCAACATAATCGGGTTGACTGAAAGAAAAAAGACCAAAACTGGTGAGATCTTTCTGAGCAATAAATACAAAATGTTATATTCAGGCAATAACAATCAAGGAAAAGAAGGAGTAGCCATAGTATTCAACACAAAATATGAGGCTAATCTTCTTGAATGGCAGTCAGTCTCAAGTAGAGTAATGTGGGCAAATATTAGAATGGGGAACTGGACAATGAGAATTATTTGTGCCTATGGTCAAACAGAAGGTTCTACTAAGGTAGAAGTGGAGGAATTTTTATGGCTTTAGAAAAAGCCACTGACACAATGAAAAATGAAAAGTTGGTCCTTGTTGGGGATCTAAATAGCAGAGTAGGAAATGATTGTGAGACATACAAAAATATTTTGGGAAAATTTGGAGAAAAGAGCAAAGCTAATAATAATGGCAAATATCTGTTGGATTTCTGCTCAGGACATGGACTGGTTATTACCATGTTCCAACATAAAAATGTACACAAATTCACATGGAGAGAAGAGGCTAGGAATAAGAAAAGTCTCATTGACTATATCATTGTTGATCTTGATATTTTCTCCCTGGTGCAGGACACTAAAGTGCACAGAGGATTTGAAATTGGAAGCGATCACTATTTAGTCGTGAGCAGGATAAAATTGAATTTCATATTGAAAAGAATAACATGTAAGAAAGTTTTAAAGCGAATAAAAGTTGAGCAGCTCTCAGATTTCAACTGTATTCAAGAAAAAATGAGAGTTTTTGAGAACAGGAACCAAACCATGGAGATGTAGTGGCAAGCCTTGAAGAAAACCCTGATTGATTCAGCCAAAGAGGCAGGTGGTGAGGTTGTCTGCAAAGAGAGAAAAATCAGAACTCTGTGGTGGACACAGGAAGTTAAAGAGGCAGTGAAGGAAAAGAAGAAAGCATATCAAAAGTTCCTGGCAAATAAGTCAGCTTGTGCTCTTAAAGAATATAGAGACAAATGCAAGAATGCTAAACACTGTGTAAAACTAGCTAAACAAAAGTCATGGGAGGACTTTGGCAAGAATATAGAAAAGAAATATCAAGAAGGTGGCAAAATATTCTGAAAGTTGTTGAAGAAGCTTAGGAATGGAGGAGAGTGTGCTGTAAAAGGAGTTAGAAATGATAAAGGTGACATGAAAACGGGAGAAAAAGATATCCTTTAAGTATGGAGTAATTACTTTGAAAAACTTCTAAATGAAATAAGCAGTGATGACAGCACAGTGGTAAAAAACACTGACCAGGCATGCAGTCAGGAATACATATCCATACTTGAAGTCGAAAAAGCCATCAAAGGCTTGAAATGTGGAAAGGCAGCAGGAGTAGATGATATTCGACCAGAAATGCTGAAGTATGGTGGTGTGAGAGTCTTACAGTGGCTGTACTGCATAATTCAGAAGGCATGGACAGAGGGACGAATTCCCGATGATTGGAGTAGAGCTCTCATAGTACCCATATATAAAAGGAAAATAAAACTGCATGTGAGAATTACAGAGGTATTTCCCTACTGAGTGTTCCTGGCAAGATCTATGCAAGTATACTTGGGAAACAGTTGAGAAGAATTGTGGAAGAAGAAAAGCTTGATGAAGAACAAGCTGGATTCAGGTCAAATAGAGGCTGTCAGGATCAGATCTTCACTTTACGACAAATAGTCGAGAAAGCATGGGAATATAACAAAGATCTGTATTTAAGTTTTGTCGATTTGGAAAAGGCATATGACAAGGTGCCAAGAGAGAAGCTATTCAATACGCTACAGTTATATGGTGTCAATGGGGCATTATATCAAGCAATACTTAGTCTTTATTTGAGTTGTAAGTCAGCAGTTAGAATTGAAGGAAGTACAGGAAGATGGTTTAATGTTAAATGTGGTGTGAGACAAGGATGTACATTATCCCTTCTGTTATTCATTATCTATATGGATCACATTATGAAGGAAAGTGGTATTAAACATGATATCAAAATTGGAGATTTTAATGTCAGCTCTTTGCTTTATACAGATGATGTTATACTTCTAAATAAATCTGCTACAAGTCTGCAAGATTCTCTGACTAAATTGAATAGCTGTTGTAATAGATATGGCATGAAGGTCAGCAATAAAAAGACAAAGACAATGAAAATAGGCAGAATCATTGAAAATATCAACTGTGTTGTGAATGGAGAACCTGTGTAACAATTAAAACATTTCAGCTATTTAGGCACGATTTTTACTGAAGATGGTAAATTAAATATAGAAATAGACAACAGAATCAGCAAAGCTGGTATGGTGGGAAGTCAATTGAATAAATTCATATGGAATAAGAGAGAAATTAGTCGGAACACTAAATTAGCTGTATACAAGACAGTGTTCAAACCAGTTTAAACTTATGGATCTGAGAGCTGGGTCAGAAGTAAAACACTTGACCAAAGACTAGAGACCACAGATATGAGAGTCCTGAGAAAGATTAGAGGCGTGAACAGATGGCATCAATGGGAATATCATATTAAAAACGAGGATATTAGTAAAGATCCTGACATTGTCAGCATCCAGGAATGCATTAGCAGAGCTAATCTCAGGTGGTATGGTCACTTAAACAGAATGGGCGAGGAAAGATTAGCAAAACGAGTGTTCTCTGCCAGGTTGGCAGGAAAACGACCCAGAGGAAGACCAAGATATAGGTGGAATGATACGGTCCAAAGTGTCTTAGACGATAGAAATATAAGATCTGATAATGTTTGAGTTGACAAGTAACAGACTGATTGGAGGAAAATTGTAAATAGGAAATTAATAATGATGTAAATTTTTCATGTAGTACTATCATATCCTGTACACCCCTTGAGGGTACATAGCAGGAATTTGATGATAATGATGATGACTTGAATTTTTTTGCTCTGAGAACGTGGTTGTATAACACGTAACCAGAAGTTCATAGGTTTCATAGTGTTGTCTTTCCATGCATAAATATCATCTGAGATGCTTATAGCCTCCCAATGAAAGCCCCATGAGTTTATCAGTATGTTTTAAACCATCATAGTGATAAACTTCTTGGGAAAAGGCCAATACATCATGGTCAATCTCCAAAATGTGGTGAAAATATTTACGTGATATTTATGTATGAAAAGAAAACTCTGAAACTATGAACTGCTGGTTATGTGTTATACAACTATGTTCTCAGTGCAAAAAAATTCAAAAGCTCTATCCAAAAAGAGAAAAATCCCATTGAAATGAAATTCCACTGAACTTCTGATTACGTGTTATACAACCATGTTCTCAGTGCAAAAAAATTATAATTTTTAAAAACCTTAGTTTCTGTTGCTGAAGATAAGATATGGTTATATCTCATTCTTAGAAATCTGTAACTAATTTAAGCATGCCTGGGAAAGTCAAGTTTGAGTAACTTCATATTTTATAATAATCTGATGGTTGAGTTACACAAAGGGAACTGATACCATATGAAATTACTGGAGTTTGCTAGGGCTTCTGACAAGATACACCAAAAACTATTATACATAAGTTGGAAGACATGAGATTGGATCATAAACTGTTAGCTTAAAAAAGAGAATGGTTGATGAACATCAAAAAAAAAGCGGCATGAGAGGGGATGAGTTTGCAAGATTTAAGGTAACCAGTGGTATATCACAACTCTTGGTTCATTATTATCCAATCTTAACACATTAATGACACTTGAAAGGATTTGCAGGTTAGGAAAAGCTATTTGCTGATGTTTTTTTTTTTTTTTTTTTTTTTTTTTTTTTTTTTTTTTTTCGTATGATGATACAACAGCCATGAGAAAAATAGTCCCTTTTACAGGGAGGTATGGTACCATCTCAATCCCCCTATTTTTTTTTTTTTATCTGGGCTCGAGACTGGCATAGTTTACGAATCAAACCTATGGCTGGAGGGAAGCACCATCTTAAGTATTCCTGAGTGTAATCTATGTGTGTGTTCACAGGGCCGGTTTACCTGTTGTGGGGGACAAAAACCCCAAGTTTCTGGGTGAAAAAACCCTACCTCCATATGAGACTGGATAACTCACTTTTAGTCGAAAGAGACCAGATAAAGATTCCTCATGTCACGGGCAGGAATCGAACCCAGGCCTTTCTAACCAAAGGGCTTTGTCTATACAGGCTGAGTTACAGAGGCTCTATTTGTTGATGATGGAAGGTAGGCAGTAATTGAAAATGCAAACTGACATGCAGTATTTGCAGAATGATTTGAATAAATCAGAATTGTGAGCATGTAAAAATGGCGTATTATATTGATGAGATGATGCTAGAAGAAATTGATCAAGCTAGGGATCTTGGAGTTTTAGAAGAAAGAAAGTTGAAGCTCAAGGGATTCATATAGAAAAGATATCAAGGCTGTGGAATGTGGATCATGAGACAGATTGAGAATTTGTGAACTGAAACACTGGGAAACAGGGGAAAAAACAGGGAGGGGTGATATGATAGAAACCCTACAAACATCTAAACCATCAGCTGGATGTGGAAATATTACTCACATTATTAATGATACATATTATCAAGATAAATTAATACATTTTATTTATATTAAACCAGATGCAAGAACTCCCCAAACAGAAGTTACATTACAAAATGTTCATGTATGTTTTTTGTTGTATTAACAGATATTTTTATTTCCTCATCACAAAATTTATACTGTAAAAATATATTAGACAGCCATCAAACATGGCTGTCTAATAAAATAATCAGTATTAGTATGTTGTTTATTTGACAATTTACAGATTTTGCAAAGAAATTTTCTTAACCATAAAATCTTGCTCCTCTTTGCTGTTCCCTTCTTGATGGAAATTTTATTTATTTTAGATTACATTCAAACAGCATGAAAATAATTTCTGCATTCTTTCATTAAAAACAAAGGATATGAACAAAATATTTTGTTCTATAAAAAATATTTCAACAATTTTATTATTATTATTATACAAGTATATTCATGAAATCAACAGACCCATTGTGGAAGACTCATACTAAACTCTGTACACACAATACCCTCCATACTTCTCTTTAAACTCTTTCACTGTCAGGGCACTCAAAACTAGTTTTGGCAATCTATTCCACTCACACTCACCAAGCAAAAAATCTAGTCCACATGCATCCTTGCTAACCATACTTTTACATAACTTACAGAAGTAACCCCTAGTTCTCTCTCTCCTTTTTCATCATGTATTGAAAGATTTCTCGTGTGCCACACTACAGAACCCCTTTAGTAACTTATAAGTTTCTATCTTGTCCTCCACGGTCAGCTAAACTTTGCAATCCACAACTTTCAACCTATCTGCATACAGAGCATTTCACAGACCTGTCATCATTTGGTCACTCATTTCTGAATATTCTCCACTACCTCTTGATCCCAAAGAAATCCAAGTGATGACTAAATCTGTGCACAGCAGTCAAGATGCAGCTGTGCCATAACCTTATAAAGTGGGATAATGACAGTTCCTATCTTTACTTGTTAGTGTGCTTTTCAACATTCCTGTAATCCTGTTTGAAAGTTTTTTTTTACTTGGTTATACTATAAATTAAAGATGCCAAGAAATTATATTCTTGGTTTAATCCTTTATCCAAGTGAAAGCAAATAAATGTTGATCAGCTAGAGAACTCTTAAGCCTAGTCGAGTCAGACAAATGATTTCCAGTTTCTGATGTTTGTAATGGATGCATGCAGGCATCTGTGTGGTTTTCAATAAGCAATGATGCCTAGTATTGTCCTTTTCTGTTGCTAAATACTATATTTTTGCATAGTGGGAGTAAAGTGGGTTATAAAATATTCTAATCTTTCTTTTTCATGGTTTGAGGATATTAACAGATCACTTCTAGATGATTGGTGGATAGTAGAGAAGACAAAAGAAAATAAAATTATTCTCATCAAATATGATCAAACATATATTACCTTTCCACCATTGCAAATACTGCTCAAGAAAATCAGTCTGGTTATTATCATTGTGAAACTTTATGCATATGCATGGACACAAAATGAAGCAGTCACCTCAAACTTTAGAGGTTGTTCTAAAATAAAATACTTAGTGATTTAACTGTATTCTAGTTCTTGGAAAGTATATTCTATAATTAAATGACTACCAAGCTATAAACAGCAAAAATGAGAGAGAGAAAACACTGATTTACTGATTACAATAAATTAAAGATGACAAGAAATTATATTCTTAGTTCAATCCTTTATCTAAGTGTAATCAAACAAAGTTTGCACCTGAAGTAACTTCAAGACTGGGCAACTTGTATATAGAAGCTAATGACTTCGCATCATTTGCTTACACTCGGATAAAGGATTAAACCAAGAATATGATTTCTTGGCATCTTTAATTTAGTATTACCAAGTGGAAAAACTTCGAACACAGTGATTACAAACTCAAGTACTTTCCCAGTCCTATTCAGTTCATTCAAATTGGGATATCAACTTATTGTTTTATTTTACACATCTTCATTTGGAAATTTGCAAAACACGAGTGAAACATTCTCTTAGTAAACGCAGTAATATGTATTCTACAGTTATTTTACACACCATCTAGTATTCCAATTATTACTTAAGTCATATCACTTAATTAAGAAAGAAAATACCTCAACTGGGACTAAAAGAGTCTTTCCAAGATGCTGATTGTACTGCAAACACCAAGCTTCAGTAAAACCATTCAAGCAATATTTCCTAATTGTTTCTGGACTTAATCTTACCCAGACACCATCATCATTATGTAACTACAAAGACAAAAATGCATAGTATTTCTATTGAAATTAAATTTTTTCCCAGAAAATCCAAGTTATAGAATCTCATTAAAAATTTTATTGCATTTAATTAGGAATGAATAAAATTACAAAATCACTGATTTAAAAAGAAAAATAAGATCCTTCTATTAATATTAAATAAAATGAATATTCTTCATACTAATTAAATTTAAAAACACAGAAGTCATCATACATATAAATAGCAGCAACTATGAAAATATCAAAAATCATATGGGGAGGGGCTAATGGTATATTTAAAACTTCTTATAGTAGCAGTTAGAAAAAAATATGAGAAAGCTCATGTAAAATGAGAAACAAAAGTTACGGGAAGACCATGGTAATATACAAAAGACACGTATCATGAAGATGGCTTGATTATACTAAATTACTCTTATCATATTTTTGTTTTAATGCTTTGCCCAAGATTCAGCAAATAAAGTTTGTGCATGAAGCATCTTCATAGCTAACAGAAGCTGCCTTCACATCAATTGCCTCAATATTCCATAATACACAGCATACTTCCTTTCAGACATATACTGCTATGCTTTATGGGAAGAGTTCACGAGTTATTAATCAGACTAAGTTTTAGCCATTATTCAGGTCTCATCACTAGGAGCTAAACTCAATAAAATATCTGCGGTTCAATCAATACAGAAGTCATAGATTTTCCACACACACAATAAAAATGGTGTAAACCATATTATTAAAATATACAGTGTCAGAGATAGTTGTAGAGCTTTTTCTGCTTGGATAATCAAGCAAGAAATCTTTGTATAATTAGTTCTGGAGGCTGTTAAAAAAAGCACAGAAATAGTAAGAAGTAATAAAAAAAGGAATCAAATATGATAAATGCCACGCACACGCACACACACTCTGAATATTTGCAGTAATTATTCTGAACGAGTATTAAATCAGATAAGCAATGACAGAATAGTGGTAAAAAATTTAAGAGGAATGCAATCAGGAGTATATATTAATACATGAGATAGAAAAAACCATCAGAAACCTGAAATGGAGAAAGATTATTATTATTATTAAGAGAGACCTTCAGGGAGTCGGGAACTCATTGAGGGAGGCTATACTATTCGCACCAGCTGTCATACCTGCTCTTGAATTCATTCACAACATCCAATGGCTATCCATTTCAATCACACCACTCTATGAGAGAAAAATCTAGCCCTCATAACCCTTCTTGACAGCATCCATTCTCAACTTCCAAGGATACCTTCACATCCTTTCCCCACACTCCATGAAATGAAAAATTTCATCAACTGAAATTCTGTATAACCATTTCAGAAGTTTGTAAGTCTAAATAATATCACCCCCTCTTTCTCTTGTTTGCTAGTGCATCTGCAGTCAATCTGTCTTCATAATCAGTATTCCACAATCCTGATATCATTTTTGGCATTCTCCTTTGCACTCTCTCCACTGTATCGGAAACCAGGAGACCAGACCTGCACACAATAGTCCAAGTGAAGTCTTATCAAGTCCTTGTAAAGAGGCAAAATAACTGCTTTATCTTTACATGTCAAGGTTCGTTTCAGCATTGTAATTATTCTCAGAGTTGAATTTATAATTTTTGCTATATGATCCTAGCAATTCAACTTCCTATCTACCAAAACTCCAAATACTTAACATAATCAGTAAATAATAATATTTGGTTAACCGATCAAGTGTTGATCAATTTTATTAATTAACTGAACCAACTAGTTTCGCCACACTTATCTGTTGGCTTCTTCAGGGCACTTACATATAGGTTTAAACACTCTCACAATTATGCGTAACTGCAAAACTGACAAGAAGAAACTTGTCAGTTTTGCAGTTACGCATAATTGTGAGAGTGTTTAAACCTATATGTAAGTGCCCTGAAGAAGCCAACAGATAAGTGTGGCGAAACTAGTTGGTTCAGTTCATTAATAAAATTGATCAACACTTGATCGGTTAACCAAATATTATTATTTACTAATTTATGATCAAGAAAACAACCTTCATGACTTAACATAATCAGTTTCTTCTGTCATATTATATTAGCAGGATAATCCATAATCCATGACCTTACATTTATTAACATTGAACTGATGACCATTTTCACATGCCCACAATTCCAGCCTATTTAAATCATTCTACAAGTACTGCGTATCAGCAGCACTCTTGATTACCCTACCTATCTTTGCATCATCAGCAAAGCTGTATGTTGCCTGCCAAATCTTTCCCAATATCATTAGTGTACAGATTGAATAACAGTGGACCAAAGACTGATCCTTGTGGTATACCACAAGTATACATTTAAGTGGCATACCACGTTTAAGGTAACTGTGGTACACCACAGTTATCTTACGTCTTGCAGACTCACATCCGCCATATACCACTTTTTGATATCTATCAGTCAGCCATCCTCTTAACCACACTAATATTTTATAATCCAAACCCACATTCTCCAATTTATGCAACAGTCTACTGTGCTGTATTCTGTCAAAAGCCTTAGCAAAATCCAAAAGTATCATGGTGTATCCATTCCCCTGGTCTAAGTTCAATGGTCACATTATAGAATGTGAGCAAATTGCTAAAACATGACCTTCCCTTAGTAAACCATGCTGTTCACTGCAAAATAAAGATGCTCTGTCAACCCATTTCTGAATGTGAGCCCTAACCAATTTTTCCAAAACACAAAGGTGGTTTTTACATATTATCCTCCGTAGCACCCTACGGTCAGGTTCGGTGAGTGTGGTAGGTCATCCACCGCAGGTAGGATTTGCAGTTGACTCAACAATCAGTATGGTATCACTGATTGTTGATGTGGGATGGCCCAATTTGTCATAATTTGCCAAACAGATAGGACTGCATCATATCCACCAATTTATACTGTCTACAAAAACACGTAACTCATTACATGGTACAATGCACCTTGGGGGAGGGTATCCATTGACTTCTTTCCAAGTAGTATGCGCGCACACGCACACACACACACTATATACAATTATAATATTAATGCTCTATAGAAATTTAAACAAATATTTCAAGAAACAGATAATTCTGTCTGAGTGTGTAGGACTTACATTATGAATATGGCTAAAATAGTGACTGCACTCATTGACAAAATGAGGGCAGTCAATTAAAATGTGAGTGATGGTTAGACTGACCACAAAACTCACATATAGGAATGTCTTTACCCCTCAACAGGAAGGAATGTGTAAGATGACTATGACCTATGCAGAGTCAAGCAAAAACAACCTCCTATTTAAGGTCTCTGTGTATGCTGCATTCTTGACTGTGACAATTTGCTTTCAGGAGGCTTGATTTGATAGAGCTTGTTGTTAGTCTCTATTCCATGATGAATGCCACTAGGATAAAATTTTCTATCTGCTTGTAATCAATGTAGGGACAAGCAGAGAGTGGAAGCTTGGGAAATCAGCTGATATGCTGATTTCCCAAGCTGTGGTATCTGACCTTGTTTCCCTTAATCCAAAATGTGGCCTGGGATCCAACAGAGGCAGATGTCCAAATGTACCTTCCATAACATAGGTGACACGCTGGATATAACAGAGCTCTGAATGTTTCTGTAGCTCTAGACTTATGACAGTAAAGAGTTTTGTGAATCTGTGTGTGTACACAGAAGACTTCACTAGATCCACCTCAGGCTTGAAGGAGCTGCTGATAGTCAAAAGGAAGGGGTGAAATGTTTGGGTAGCCTGCAGAAAATAAAGCTGCAAAGTAGTATATATGCCGAAGTAGTGTCTTTAATGTTATCTGTACAATATTGTTTAATTTGGAACTTCAAAGAGCTTTTGAAGGACAATAATACCAAAAAGACATATGGCAGTCTGATGAGTGGAATACAGATTCTTCCACCATGGGCAAAAAAAAAAAGTAGTTGACCACGTGAGATGATCTGACATGGATTTTATTTTCATAACATATAGTACAGAACAAATATTGACTTTGAAATGACAAGAGTGGTTCATTTGCCTCAACATACAGACTAAGGATTGGTGAAGTTCAAAATACTCCTATTGCAATTCTTATAGCTCGATGATGGACAGGGTCCAAGCATCGAGCAGAACATTTAGGAAATCCCACCCTGATATTACATCTTTGAAAAGTTTAGTGTAGGGACAAGCAGAGCCCTTCATTTTGCAGGAAGTGACAGACATTGCTATTCTCCTCCAATAAACATCTAATAAAGTATAGTTTTTCATATTGTATTGGTATCACTGTTGCTATTTCATTACGAATGTCTACTGAACAGAATTTGATTTTGGAGATCCAGCAAACCGTTCTGAATGCAGACAGGTGGCACTTTCCAGAGTGCATGTTTGCCAAAGTGCAGTATTAAGAAATGTTGGCATGTTTATTGCTGTCTCTGATGCTTTCTGTTTCGTATTTTAATTTTCAGTTAATGTCCCAATGGTTTCTGAACTTGGTTGGGGCTTGTTAAGGGACCTACAAGAAGATGAAAAATTATTCCTTCTCAGGAGGAAGTTGGTTCAGCACAAAAGCCACGCACCCACCACAGATGAGCCACACATGAATATCACTCAGTGGCAAGCAATGACTAAACTCGGGAGTGAAATGCCAGGGCTACCCCAGATGCCAGTCTTGGGCAATGTCACTGGACCATGGGAAAGGAGACTTACTTCAACAATGTTGAACCTTGCAGACAGCCAATTAGCTGATTATCTTTGCTGGCTCATTCAGGACTGCCTATCTTGCCAAAGTAGTGCAAGACTGCCAAGATCTCTGATTTTGGAGATAAATGAGTCAAACTACAGGGTGAACACAGCTGCAAAGTGTTTGATCTCGATGATGGTGTTCTGGAAGACAGGAAAATAAAAAAGACTTAGGAGAAGTATAGTGAAGAATACAGAAAGAAAAACATAGAAGAGGAGGAATAATGAAACGTTTCTTGAAATTAACACAAAAAACACAAGGAATAAGAAATACTATTTACTTAAGGCCATATATTTCAGCATGAATATTACAGGTCATCATCAGTGTGAAATAGTTAATTACAAAGTAGAATGTGAACAATAAATTGATTAAAAGTAAGAGCCACATGATGTTAAACAAATCAATAGTATACTGAGGAAATATTGTAATATTAATTATTCATTAGCTATTTAAAAAAAAAAAAACTGATATGCGATTAGAATAAACTTTCCCATATCTTAGATAGAGAGAGGCAGTCATTCCAATTTCAGTTTAGATGGTGAAATAAGGTCTCTTTGAACAAGTATTCAAATTTATACCAACATCGATGCAGGAGGCATGTTTCAGACCATAAGATGTTGTGGTCTGTATCTATTCAATGCTGTGTCAAGTCAGATTTTTCAGATTTACTGTTGCTAATATAAGATTAGTGTTCTTGTATTCTCTTTTCTATAGAGCATCCAGTTTATCCAAAGTAAGAATGATGACAGCCACAAGGAACTTGGTAGACACCAGGGAATGCTAGAGGAGACAGTTTATCTTTTGAAAATGGAAACTATGGTGATAATTTATTGCTAAAAAGAAAGTAGCCACTAAATTGAATTTCTTAAGAATTCTGGAAATGGGTTCTGAGATGCTAGAAATATATGGGATTGGAACTCGATGTACCATTTCCTTGTTATCAGAGCTAGGATTACAGGAATTAAAAAGCTGTTGCATGATCCTTTCAGTATAAATTTGAATGCTTGTTTAAAGAAATTGCTCAAGCATTACTTCACCATCCGAACTTAAATCAGAATGACTTCCTCTTTCTAAGATATGGGAAAGTCTTATTGTAATCACACATCGATCATTTTTCTTAAATAGTTAATGAATAATTAATATTGCAATATTTCCTCAGTTATACCATTGCATTGTTTTTGTATAACATTATGCAGCTCTTACTTTTTCAAATCAATTCATTGTTCGCATTCTACAAAGTAGAATGCGAATAATGAATTACAATGAATATTACAGACCATCTGTGTAACTATTGTCACACAGATGGTCTGTAATATTCAGGCTGAAATATATGGCCATGAATAAATAGTATTACTTATTCCTTTTGTTTTTCATGTTTATTTGAAGAATGAAAAGGGCCAGCACCATCACTGGGAGGTGCTCCCCTCCAAACAAGTGACTCATATGGACAAAGGCTAAGTCTGTGGTAGGCAGGGAGGTCATGAATGAGAGTGGGTTTGTTTCCCCTTTGCAAATTTTTCACCTCCCAGTGCATGTAGCTGCTTTCTTTATTTAACTCTTCTTCTTCCCAAAAACAATGAAAGACAACATAAAGAAGAAATACAGTTATTTAACAGATCACAAACACCTATGAAAAATAATCTCAGAAAATTTATAATGTTATCAACATTATAACACTAAATATGGATATAGACCTCTTCTTCTTCCTTTCCAGGCTTATAGGCCAAGTGGCCTGTTCCAGACTCGATTCCATCTTTTTAAGGGTCTTCCTCTGCATCGAGTACCTTTTGGGTGGAAATTTAGGATTTATTTAGGTATTCTGCTTCTATTCATTCTTAGTATGTGTTCTTTCCATTTTTCTCTATAGCAAATAATTGTTTCATTTAGGGAGGTTGTAATTCCAAGTTTTTTTCTGATTTTGCTGCTTTTCATTTTGTCCATTATTGTGACTCCTTCAGTTCTGTGCAGAAATTTCATTTCGGATGATTCAATTCTTCTTTCATATGCTTTTTTTATTGCCATATCTCACTGCCATAAAGTAAGGTTGGTTTAGCTACTGTATTGTAGATTCTTATTTGTGTGTGTTTTTGTACATAATTGGGTTTAAATATTTTATTTATAATGTCTGTTACTTTTAAAAAGTTTGATATCTTTGGTTCTATATCAGCTTCATTTTCATATGGCATTGTGCAACCTAAATATTTGAATATATTTACTTGCTCTATTATTTTGTTGTTTATTGCTATTTTGCTTCTTATTGGATTAGCACCTTTGAAGGCCATGACTTTTGTTTTGTCGATTGATATTTCCATACCATATGTTTTTATCAGATTATTTAGACTCCATAATGATTTTTGTAGTTCATCTTCATTATTTTCAAGGATTATTTGGTCATCAGCAAAAAGAAGAGTAGCTAATCTGGTGTTATGGTTTATCTTGAATCCTCCTTCATTAGTTATCTTCCATTCTTTTATGATTTTATCTATGTATATAGTAAATAAAATTGGTGAGAGAGAGAGGGCAACCCTGAAGTACTCCTCGATTTATTGGTTTCCAGCTTGATGTTGAATTATTGTACTTCACAGATATTTTATTATCTTGATATATATTATATAAGGCTCTAAAGAGTTGGTTTGGTATTTCATATTCTTCTAAGATTTTCCATAGTTTTTCTCTGATAATTTTATCAAATGCTTTGGTGTAATCTATAAAAGCTATGTGTGTTTCTATGTTCATTTCTCTGTGTTTTTCAAGAAATAATTTTAACATAAATGCAGTCTATGCAAGACCTGCCTTTTCTGAATCCATTTTGTTCTTCTATTAATTTTGGGTCTACTATACGTTTAAGTTTATATGCTAAGATTTTTGCATATACTTTATAACAGGTACTAAGTAAGCTGATTCCACGATAATTGTTACAATCAGATTTGTGTCCTTTTTTGTAGATGGGAATAACTATTGCTTTGGTCCAATCTTGTGGGCATTTTCCTTCTTTCCAGATCATATTATAAAAGTTAAGTAACCTGAGTGAGAATTCAATTCTTGCATATTTGATAAGTTCCAAGTTTATATTGTCTTCTCCTGGAGCCTTTCCTGTTTTGCTTTGGGTTAATGCTTCTGTTAATTCTTCTAGAGTGATGTTTTCCAAGTTATTAGAGATGTTTACAAAGGGTAGTTTTCTGTTTTGAATGTTTTCATCATACCAGAGATCTTGGTAGTAATTTTGCCATGTTTCTATTTTAATGGTATTAATATCTGCTTTTTCTCTAGTTTCATTGCTTAGATCTTTGAGGATTTTATATGCATTAGGTCTTTTGAGCATACAGTCTCTCTCTAATTTTGTTACAAAATTGTTCCATCTGTTTCTGTTTATTCTCCTGCATGCTGCTTTTGCTATTGCTTTTTTTCTGCTGTATTCGATTTTTGATTCTATTGTTTTTAGGTTGAGCCAGTTTTTATATGCTTTTTTCTTTTCTTCAATAATGCATTTAATTTCATCATCCCAGTCCCTAAGTCCTCTTTTTCTTTTCCACTTTTTCTTTGTTCTTAAGCTTTCTTTTGCAGCTTTTGTCATTATGGTTTTTAGGTTTGCCCATTCTTCTTCTATGTTCTGATTATGTTTTATACTTGTTAACCAGTTCTTTATTCTTTTTTTGGTACAAGTCTTTAATACTACTGTCGTCCAAAAGTCTAACTTTGAAAGATTCAAAATTTCTATTTTCCTCGTGCTTTTGTTGTTGTTTTTCATTTTGGAAAATTGAGAATGCAGGTTCCTATAATCTCATAAAATTTATAAAGACATCAACATTATAACACTAAATATGAATATAGACCTTACTGGGGTATTTTGGGCTCATTAATCTAATAGCCTCTTTTGAGATCTGTCTGGACTTCTCTTCCCATTTGATTTAAATTTTATTAATTATTGAGGATAGTGAATATTGACCTTTCAGTTTACATGTTCTATCCAATTTTATTTTTTCTCCTTTTAATTTTTAGTTCTTTAAAATTTTTTGAGGAGGGGTGGAATCTCTTAACATGTATTTTGATCTCACTTCACTTCTTTTTATTCTTTGTTTACCATGTTTGTTTGCTGCTCAAATTTTGCTGCATATAATAATGTAGGTTACTGCTAAAGTATTGTATATTTTTAAACATGTTTCTTTTTGTACAAGATTAGGATTAAGAGGTCTATTTATCAGGCCTATATCCTGCAAAAATTTTGTACTTTTTAATCTAATGTGCTTTTCTATTTCACATACTATTTTATATCAAAGATAATTAAAATTATTAATCTGTTTTATTTACTATTTTATTATTAATAACTATTATTAAAACAAAAAAGATCATTAATTATACGTTAAAAGAAGAAAGAAAGTATCTACATTCACTTCAGAAATCATCTGTAGCCTTAACACAAACATAAGCAATATGCACAATCACTTAGTCATTCAAACCTGAACCTCAAGGCATTCCAGCATTATGCTTAGCCTACTGCAGCTTTCAACTGCTACAAAAAAATAAACAAAAGACTATTAATAAATCCAAGTCTGATTTAGAAATGTATAAAATGCAGAAAACTTTGGTCCTGTTCAAATGGCTGTCATTTGAACAGGACCAAACATTCTCCCCCATCCATCCATCCTGATTACAGCATCATAATCAGGATGGGTGAGACTGTAATAACATCACCCAAAGTTAAGACAGACTTCATGGCATGGTATCATCCACAAATCCTCAATAAACCCAAAGCAAATCACCTTACATTAAATGCTTCATTACATCTGTATTCTTCTAAACAGTTATACATTAGGAATTAACACTAACATTCAGCTCATTCATTCTAAAAAAATGTCATAAAAGTCAGCTTTCACATTATCCTCCCATTGTTCTCATCTAAATTCTCTAATAAATTATGAAAAAGATAATCACCATATAATTTCTTCACCACCTGGAATCCTACCAACTAATTACTAACCAGAAATATGAATTCTGCTACTCTCAACCCACAGCCAATCTCCCATCTATCACTGCCCACCTGTAAACACAAGCAATGGAAAGATTTTGGAGAAACTAGTATGATTGCGTATGATATTTTCAGGACATATGATCAGGTCTGACATAGACTTGCAATCATCAAACTACTACCTTATGGTCCACCTTTAATCCTTGGCAAACAGGATATCATACCTTGTGATGGTAGACAGGTTCCTACCCTCAAACTTTTCCATGAATGCAGGAGTACTTCTCAGCTCTGTATTTTCACTCACTTTCTTCCTCCTTTATAAATTACCTATTCTCAGTCACCTCAAATTCAATCCAGAGCAACTGCTCCTTTCCTATTTTGATAATCCTTATAGTGCACGATCATAGCTTTGAAATTTTCCATAATAAACTTTCTATAAAACCAATGCTTTAAGCATTAACTCCTTGCCACTCTGCATTAGGGCGAGGATAATTCTGTAATTTATATTTTAAAATTGAAGCATTATACTTTATTAAATTGCTTGAATTGCAGTATTGTCTTATTTCTTGCAAGAAAGATCTCATTTCTCATTGTTATCTTTCATAATAAATACTCCTGTCACTAAACAAAATCAGATCATGGAGCTGTCTATTACATCTCTAGCCTTTCCTCACACAAACAGACTACAGTCATCTCTGCCTTATTTCCAGCAAGAAATGCAGAGAGCATCATACGCTCCCCAAGAAAGCTTAATGCTATCCAGAAGTGGGTAATCTGATCAACTAATTGCTTCTCACGTCTATCACTCTCTCTCTCATGGTGGAAGAAAGTTTTTTTTTTTTCTCTTGGTTAGAAAGTAAATTATACTTGCCAAGAAATTATATTCTTGTTTTTACTAAAATAAAGAGCCAAAAGGCTTCAGTTCAGCAAAGCAAAATTATGTAAGTGGATATTAGATCCAGCATTATTTCAAAGCCAAATGTAGAAACTATGAAAGTTTCATAGAGTAAGTTGACCAAAGAGCTTACGGGAATACATTCTTTTATCTTGCATGTCTAGTATCATCATGACCAGACTATGTAGAGGCTGATGTCTCACATCAATTACCTTAGTATCCCATAATGCAAAGTATACATCCTTTCAAAAGTGCATAATGGAGGGTAACTATAAAGACTGGTTTCAACCTTTGATGTGAAGTCATCAGTGCTTCCATATACAAGTAGCTTAGTCATGAAGATATATCATGTGCAAACTGTTTGCTTACATTTGGATAAAGTAAGGATTTAAAAGGAATATAATTTCTTGCAAGTATAATTTACTTTCTAAAACAAGTGAAAAAAAAATTCTAAATCTCTGATTCAGAATATTTTAATAATAAGATGATAAACCTTTTTGCTATTTGAATATGGGAAATATATGAATTCTGTATTAACTGAACCTTGGTCTCTTTTCTGTGTCTGGCTCCACCTCAGTGTTTCTCAACCTTTTTTGGATCATGCCCCACATCAACGTCTCAAATATTTTGATGCCCCACCTCAACGTCTCAAAGATTTTGATCTCAAAGATTCTGAAAAGTATAATATAAATATGTATAAATATGTACATGTACATTTTCTAATTGCCCCCCCAAAATATTCAGATTGCCCCTGAGGCATACACCCCACATTGAGAAACACTGCTCCACCTGATGAGACATCAATAAAGGTCGAAATCAGGATGGGCAGTAACCCCCCCCCCTTAATGTTCAGTATTATATACTTCTAAACTGGATAGTGATTATTACATAGTGAGACAGGTAAGGAATTACTATCTTTACTAAAATTTAAGCAAAATAACTAAAATGCATAAGCTGTTTTGTAGGTCACTACTAAGAATGCAATCGAATCCCCCCCCCCCCCCCCCCCGCCGCCTATTTTCATGGTGGTCCATATAGATTATAAATGATACGGGAGATAGTGTAAGTAAGACACTACACCTGATTTTATATCAAACCACTTTTCTGTGTCCTCCTTCAATTCTAAATGCTAATTTGAAACTTATAATCTAGCGCTGCTTGGTATTTTTTTTTTTATTAATTTTTATTTTTATGAGACTCTCATCCACAGAAGGTTGTGAACCTCTAGTGCATCAGTATCATGGGTGGGCTAAAGATTTTTTACTTTTATTAATTTTGCATATACATTTTTTTTTGTAATTTTTATTTATTTATTATTTATTTTTCATTTATTTTTTGGGAGCCTCCATAGCTCAGTCAGTAGAGACAAAGCCCTTTGGTTGGAAAGACCTGGGTTCAATTCCTGTCAGTTAAGTGAGGAACCTTTATCTGATCTCTTTCAACTAAAGGTAAGTTAACCAGTCGTATATGGAGGTGGATAGTTTTTCTCCTGATAACTCAGGTTTTTCATCACTCAAAACAGGCAAACTGGTCCTGTGAACACACATGGCTACAGTCATAAAAAATATACTATGGCAAGGAAGTCACAATGGGAAACCACCTTAATCATCTCCCTAGTATGGTAGCATATAGCTACCCTCACCAGCCATATGACTGAGAGGATAGGATTTATTTTTTGCAGAATCTGGAAATTCTGCTCCAAAGACCAAACATGGAACTTTTTCAAGCTACTTCAAACCTCCAATAAGAGGAACCACAATCTCACACTGGACAATGAAATTCATCCCTCACCTACAGAAATCAAGAAAAATCCATATCCGTGAGCAGGATTTGAACCCACAGCCTGTTGGAGAGTTGATATATTAACCACTCAACTCAGTTGGCAGAGATTCACACCAGATGTTGTGTTTGAATAGTACCCCCCCCCCAATACCTTACCATAATGGATGAGTCATCATATAAAATATGATGAATATAAAATGAAGAATTATAGATACTCACTGGTGTATAATTCTCCAATTTATACGATGTGAGTTCCTCTTAGTGTTATAGACAAAGTAAAAATAAATAAATAAATAATAATAACAGTGAACTGTATCCAGGTTATTCTTCACAGGGAAGATCATTTGTTGCATATGGCACATCATGGTTTCCTTAAACGGAAATCAGTTATGACAAATATGCTTACTTTTTATGATGAACTCACATGAAAAATAGAACAAGGTAAGATTCATAGCTATGATTCAATTTATTTGTTGGATTTTAGTAAAGCCTTTGATAGTGTTCTACTAGAACCTATTAATTAAAAAATGACAGACATTATTGATCCTCTAGTGCAGTGGTTCTTAACTTTTTCGAAGTCACCAAACACTTTCAATTATAAGAAAAATTTGGGGAATACCAAAAGCATTAGGGTAAGAAAAGCATAAAGCTAACAATAAAAATATGCATGGTCTTGCCTTTAATAAAAATGGAACTTATTTTAATGTGATACTTGAACTTGTCAGCTTTTGCAGATTTCAGCAATATCAGGTCTAATATGTGATATAAGCTACATCTCTTTGTTTATATTAGTAAGTCTTTCACACTTTTTAGTTTTTATATTGGTTAATATTGAGAAACCAAGCTCACACACAAATATGATGTTGAAAACTGTAACAAAATTTTCAGTGCCTTGTGGAGAGAGCTGGGTATTCAGCTTGGACAAAAATCCAAAATTTCTCAAGATTTATTTCAGAGAATTTCATTTTTAGAGTACGATCCATTGACAAGGTAACTAACTGTTCTTCTTCTTGTAACGAAAATTCACAACTCGATGTATTAACTGTGCCAAATGGATTTCGTCTCCAGTCATAATTGTGTATATTTAAGGAAGGGAAGCAACTTGAAATCTGTATTTCCAATATTGCTAAATGTTCTGTTATAACGGAAATAATTCCCTCAACATTTTATTATGAAGCAAAGGAAACATATCGACTGTATTTTTTTCTGATATGCGGTTTTTCGAAAGAGATACTTTTTTCTGAAAAGTTGACATTTGATAGTGGATTTCAAAATATTTTCATTTTTCCCTTGGATACTTGTATTAATACTATTTAATTAATTAAAATATCAGCTAAATATGCCATTTTTGAACACCAAATATCATTTTGAATAAAGGCCAATAATTCATTCTTAAGTTCTAAAATTGGGAATAGAATAGCACTTTACTTCTGGATTACCATCTTATTTCAGTGTGCAAAAGCAAAGATTCATACTTGGCTTTCATAGATATGCAAAGTTTTTTAAAAAGGCATGCTTTTAAAGGTCTTGACTAGATGTAATTTATCATAGTTACAACTTGGTCTAGTACAGGTTTTAATATTGCCGGTAATGTTTTTGAAACTAAGGATTCTCTGTGTGCAAAAAACAGTGTGTAGATATAATATATATCCTACAAACACGACCTATAAACAATATTCTATTGGTTTAAAAATCAACGTGCAGCAGTTGTTAGGTTCAGAATAGCCAATTATACTCAGAACAGTGTTCTGAGTGTAACTGGCTATTCTAGTATAGCTTTCAATGGCAGAATACTTGTAACCAGTTTGCGGAACACAAGTGTTCCAGAGAACACCGGTTAGGAACCACTGCTCTGGTTCCTAACCATTGAGATGAATAAGAAATTGGCGATAGCTAGATATGGTATTTAAGTATGTAGCATACAAGTATACAGAAAGTAGTATTTACAGGGGAGGTCTTCAAGGAGCCAGATTATTAGGAGTTGAGTACCTAAAAGATATGGCATTAGGATATCTGTTTAACATGTAAATTATCTAGTATCAAATATTATTATTATAACAGGGCCATAAGGGGCAATCATCTGATTGTAAGGGAAGTGGCACTCCCATGGACCCCTAGCTGGATCTATCCTCTTCTTCTTCTACTTTTGAGGAAGATCCACTCACTTTAATCTTTCCTATAAGGCCTATTCATTAGGAGTTGACCCTTATGCTATTAGAGTACTCGAGGGCCATGCGGTCTTTCCATTTCTGACCTTACAACTGTGTCCCCCTCTATAAACCTTTACTATAATTCTACTCTATTCTCCTATAATCTACTCTTTCCCCTTCAATATACCCTATTCCTACTATGGGTTTAAATTTGGAAGAAGGTTAGTTCACCGGACATGGAGAACATAATTCTACTTTTAAGCTGACAGAAGAAGGTAATCGGAATGAATCTATGAAAAAGGAATAGAAAAGGTAAAACAAAAATGGAAACAACAAAATATAATACATATAACAAACTGGAATGTAAGAGGAATAGCATATAAAGAAATAGAATTAGACCAAATATTAAATGAAAGAAATTTTAAAATAACAGTAATCACTGAAACAAAAAAGAAATTATAAGGAACCATGAAAACCGAACAGTAGAGTTAACAGAGACCAAAGAGCACAAGCAGGAGTCATGATTTGGATTCATAACTCCTTTAAAAACAGTTAAAACATTATAAATTATGGAATAAAAGAATAACAGAAGCTAGAATAAAAATAGATAGAGGTTATTTAACAATAAATGGTTTATATGCCCCAGAAGAAGGAAGAGAACAGGATAATATTGATTTTTTATAATCAGCTACAAAACATATATAATAAAATAAATAAAAATGATTGCGTAATTTTAGCAGGAGACTTAAATGCAAGAATTGGAAAAATTAAAATTAATAATAATATAGGAATATATGGAGAACATACTCTAAACAGGAATGGTAAAAAATTGATTGACTTTGTAGTTTATAATAACCTAAAAATAATGATTTTTTTCTATAAATATAAAGACATACATAAATATACTTGGGCAGCAAGAGGATGGAAATCAATATTAGATTATTTTATCTTAAATGAAAAGACAAAGTTTTCGTTAGATGTTAGAGTTCACAGAGGATATGAAATAAGCAGTGACCACTTCCTTGTTAAAATAAAATTAAGATTACCACCTAAATGGCTACAAGTAACAAGAACAGAAAGAAAATTTAAAACATTTGTTTATAAAATTAGACTATTAAATGACACAAATATACAATGGCTATATGAACAAAGAATTAACCAATATCTAGATAAAATAAAACAAAATGGAGAAATAGAATGGCTTAATATAAAAACGATACTAAATGCAGCAGCAAATGAAAGCTTAGGAAAGACCAAAAAATTCAATAAAAAAGGAAAAAACTGAAGATATGGGATGATACAACCAAAGAAATAATCAAAATGAAAAAAGAAACCTATCATAAATGGTTAAGCAGTAAAAGATTAGAAGATGAAATAGAATATAAAAGAATAAGAGCCATAGCTAAAAGAGAAGTCAAAAAAAGACATAAGAGAATCATGGAACAAATTTGTTTCTAATTTAGAACATTGATTTATATAAAATAAGACCCAATGTATATAAGATTTTGAAACACCTACATGAAGATACTAAAGAAAACATAAAATTAAACATCGAACTGAAATTAGAAGAATTTCTAAATTTTTACACAGAATTGTGGACAGATAAATATTAAAAAAAAAAAAAGACAACTGGCAAACACTTAATGAAAATGAAAAGGAAATAACTAAAGAAGAATTAGAAATCAGCCTGAAAGAAACAAGAAACGGAAAATGACCTGGAAAAGACAAGCTAGATTCAGAACTGTATAAATACACAGGAACAAGATTCAAAGAAAGACTTAATTATTCAATTATAATAATTTAAAAAAAAAATTTTTATATATATATATATATATATATATATATATATATATATATGTGTGTGTGTGTATACAATTATATGTTAGGAAAGATTTGTTGCTTTATAAAGTACTATCTCCCACAAGGGGGAAAGACGTAGACCATCGGATCTGTTTAGGTTAGGGGAGTGAAGTAATGTTTCACATGTTTCTTTGTATAGCCGTGGAAGCATATCACGGGAAGCATTAAAAACCAAAAGGTTTTTAATTTTTCCCATGATAGATTGAAACGCAAGTTTGATTCACTGGTGAGCCACTGCAATTCTAGTAATACTGTCATTGATACAGATAGAGTAGTGATCAACGTATCAGGCCGCCCACTGACAGACAGCAAACGTTTTGTTCTGTCAAAAGGGCATAATTTTGCCGTTGCTCCGAATAAAGTACCCATAATAGACTTTTTCCATAGTACAGACAGAGGTATTCGATCCTTACCCCAAAAAACACTAACAGAACAAGATTCAAGTGTGCAAAAATTCTTTTTAACGCCAAACCTCCGCGGCCGAACCTATCATATGCTGGACAAAAAGCACTGAAATCACAAAAAAATAACAAGAACCTAATTATTATGAAAGCTGACAAAGGGAAGGCCGTAGTCATCCAAGACAAAAGAGAATACGAGAGAAAAATATCACTGTTACTCCGCGACTATTTGAATTACAGGCCCCTCACTTCAGATCCTACTGGTAGTCAAATAAAAAAGCTTAATGCCAGAAAAAATATCGATATGGGATGAAGATAAAAAGAAAACACTAAAGACCTCCTTCGGGCACCCACCGAGATTATATGGTCTTACAAAAGCCAGGAATTCCATTAAGACAGTTTGTAGACTGTATAGGTTGTCCCACTTACAAAATATCAAAATTTCTGTCAAATTTACTCACCTCTTCAACTAGAAGAACTGCTACATATATAAAAAATTCTGTGGACTTCAGAAATAAAATTTCCAATCTGCATCTAGATGATTCGAAGATTATGATTAGTCTAGATGTTGCGCTATTTACGAATGTTCCGTTGGCGGACAGCATAGAATTACTACAACAAAAATTTCCTCCAGACATTGTCAAATTATTTGAATTTGTAATAAAGTCCGGTTATTTTTTCTTCAAAAACCAGTTATACCAACAAATCGAAGGTACAGCAATGGGTAATCCAATATCTCCTGCTATTGCCAACTACTTCATGGAGCATTTCAAACAGCATATCTGTGACAACATTACACCCAGACCTAACATTTGGTTCAGATATGTGGATGACATTTTTGCCATATGGAAGGGCACCTCAGAAGAACTACAACAGTTTCTCTCAAAAAATTAATGCACTTCATCCAAGGATCCAGTTCACCCTAGAAATAGAAGTAAATAAGCAGTTAGTCTTTCTAGATCTCGATTCTTCGCCAACCAGATGGTTATCTACAATTCACAGTCTATAGGAAAGAGACTCATACAGGCCAGTACATCCAAGCTGAATCACATCACCATCCCAGCCAAAAGGTAGGTACTATAAAAACACTAGTTCATAAAGACAACTCCTTTTGTTCTTCAGAAGAACTTTTACAAAAAGAATTACAGTATATTAATTCCTCCTACATATCCAATGGTTATAAGAAGTCCTTCATAAAAAGAGCTTTAAGTAGTTGTGCTCCAGCATCGTCTTCAAGTACAGAAGAACCTACACGTATACCTATCCCCTATGTACACGGGGTTAGTGAACGCATAGCTAAGGTGCTAAAACCACTAAATATCTGTGTGGCTTTTCGACCCATCAGAAAAATCTCACATTCCTAATGTCTCCAAAGGATAAACTCCCACATCTCAGCTATCCAGGTGTCTACCAGATTCCCTGCTCGTGTGGATTATCATATTTCGGACAAACAGGAAGATCTGCTAAGGTCCGCTTAGAAGAACACCAGTCATACATCCAGTACCTTGAAACCGAACAGTCTGGAATTGCAGAACATGCCATCAAGACCATACATAGAGTTAAGTGGAACAAGACAAAAGTCATTCACAAAAGTCAGTTCCTAATGGAACGGCTATACAAAGAAACATGTGAAACATTACTTCACTCCCCTAACCTAAACAGATCCGATGGTCTATGTCTTTCCCCCCTGTGGGAGATAGCACTTTATAAAGCAGCAAATCTTTCCTAACATATAATTGTATACACATATATATATTTATATATATAAAATATATATATATATATTATTTTTTTTAAATTATTATAATTGAATAAATAAATAACTAAATAATTAAATTTAAATAATTAAAATAAATAAAAATAAATAACTAAATAATAATAATTAAATAAATTTAGGAAATTTAACCTTAGCTACTTAGGTGGCGCTTTGTGAATATAACAGTTATGATTTAATTAGCCTTGTACCTGTACTGATGATGCCTGTGATACTCAGATGAAAATTCTACGAATAAAGAATAATTCACGAGTTAATTCCGTTATTATAATAGTTAGTAATTATTATTATTATTATTCAGGCCTCCACGGAGTCAAGAGACTCAATGGGGGGGGGGGGGGTCCTTACTAAAAAACACAAAGTCTATCATACCACTCCTTGACCTCACTGAGCATTCTTGCTCTCACCACTCTAACAGGCAATGCATTCCACAGTTTCATCACCCTCCACATAAAGAAACCACTCCTCACCCTCTTGCTCACAGCTTCCTTTTGTAACTTCCATGGTTATTGCTCCTTCCCACTACTCCACCAAGTGAAAGAACTCCCCAGCGACCCCTGTAACTGCCTCTCAACAGTTTAAAGGTCTCGATCATAACACCTCTCCTTCTTCTATCCATCAAACTTTGCAGTTCACATTCCCTCAGCCGATCCTCATAATTAACATTGTATAGTATTGAAACCATCTTTGTTATCGCCTCTGCACCCTTTCCACAGTTAATTTATCCCCTTCAAATCTTGGGGACCAAATTAGAGAACAATAATCTAAGTTTGGTCTGATCAGAGTCTTATACAACGGAATAATAACTCTTATCTCTGCAGGTCACAATCCGCTGGATTACGTTCACCACCTTTGCAATATGCTCCCTGAATTTCAGTTTTTTATCAGTCATCACCACCAGATCTCTTGTCTCCCCTACTTCCTACAGTACAGCTCCTCCAACTGAGTATGCAGCCTCCCATCGATGTATCCCAGACTTTACCTTTTGCTGCATTAAACACACCTCCAATTCATTTGCCCATCATCATCATCATCATCAAATTCCTGACATTTACCCGCAAGGGGTGTACAGGATATAATAGTACTACATGAAAAATTTACATCATTACTAACTTTCTACCTACAATTTTCTGCCAAATCATTCTGTTATCTGTCAAAGCTACAACATTGTCAGATCTTATATTTATATATCTAGCTTCTAAGGCACTTTTTACAGTATCAATCCACCTATATCTTGGTCTTCCTCATGGTCTATTTCCTGTCAACTTGACAGAGAACACTTGTTTGGCTAATCTTTCTTCGCCCATTCTGTTTAAGTGACCATACCACCTGAGATTAGCTCTGCTAATGCATTCCTGGATGCTGACGTCAAGTTCTTTCCTAATATCTGCGTTTTTAATATGATATTGCCATTGATGCCATCTGTTCACACCCCTAATCTTCTCAGGACTATCATATCTGCAGTCTCTAGTTTTAGGTCAAGTGTTTTACTTCTGACCCAGCTCTCAGATCCATAAGTTAAAATTGGTTTGAACACTGCCTTGTATACAGCTTATTTAGTGTTTTGACTAATTTCTCTCTTATTCCATATAAATTTATTCAGTTGACTTCCTACCATACCAGCTTTGTTGATTCTGTTGTTTATTTCCATATTTAATTTACCATCTTCAGTAAAAATCATGCCTAAGTAGCCGAAATGTTTTACTTGTTCTATAGGTTCTCCATTCACGATGCAGCTGAATATTTTCAATGCTTCTGCCTATTTTCATTATCTTTGTCTTGTTACTGCTGACCTTCATATCATATCTATCACAACAGTTATTCAATTTAGTCAGGGAATCTTGCAGACTTGTAGTGGGTTTATTTAGAAGTATAACATCATTTGCATAAATCAAAGAGCTGAGATTAACACCTCCAATTTTGATATCAGGTTTAATACCACTTTCCTTCAAAATGTGATCTGTATAGATAATAAATAACAGAGGGATAATGCACATCCTTGTCTGACACCAGATTTAACATTAAACCACCTTCCTGTACTTCCTTCAATTCTAACTGCTGACTTACAACTCAAATAAAGACCAAGTACTGCTTGATATAATGCCCCATTGACACCATGCAACTGTAGCATTTTGAATAGCGTCTCTCTTGGTACCTTGTCATATGCCTTTTTCCAAATCGACAAAACTTAAATACAGATCTTTGTTATATTCCCATGCTTTCTCGACTATTTGTCGTAAAGTGAAGATCTGATCCTGACAGCCTCTATGGCCTGAATCCAGCTTATTCCTAACCAAGCTTCTCTTCCACAATCCTTCTCAACCGTTTCTCAATTATACTGGCATAAATCTTACCAGGAACACTCAGTAGAGAAATACCTCTGTAATTCTCACATGCAGTTTTATTTCCCTTTTTATATATGGGTACTATGAGAGCTCTACTCCAATCATCTGGAATTCGTCCTTCTGAACTATGCAGTGTAGCCATTGTAAAACTTTTATACCACCATACTTCATCAGCATTTCTTGTCGAATATCATCTACTCCTGCTGCCTTCAGACATTTCAGACTTTTGATGGCTTTTCTACTCTACTTCAAGCATGGATATGTATTCCTGATTGCATGTCTGGTCAGTGTTTTTTTATCACTGTGGTCTGATCACTGCTAGTTTCATTTAGCAATTTTTTGAAGTAATTACTCCTTACTTCAAGGATATCTTTTTTCTCCAGTTTTCATATCACCTTTATCATCTCTAATTCCTTTTACAGAACTCTTTCCTCCATTTCTGAGCTTCTTCAACAACCTCCAGAATATCTTGCCACCATCTTGATATTTATTTTCTATGTTCTTACCAAAGTCTTCCCATGACTTTTGTTTAGCTGGTTTTACACAGTTTAGTTTTCTTCCATTTGTCTCTGTATTCTCTAAGAGCACAAGCTGACTTATTTGCCAGGAACTTTTGATATGCTTTCTTCTTTTCCTTCACTGCCTCTTTAACTTCCTGTGTCCACCAGGGAGTTCTTATTTTTCTATCCTTGCAGACAACCTCACCATATGCCTCTCTGGCAGAATCAATCAATGATTCCTTCAAAGCTTGCCACTGAATCTCCAAGGTTTGATTCCTGTTCTTAAACTCTTTCAATTTTTCTTGAATAATGTTTGTATATTTTAGTCTACAGTTCACAGATGTGAACTGTAGACTAAAAGAAGAATATGTAAACTTTCTTACATGTTCTTCTTTTCAATATGAAATTCAATTTTATCCTGCTTAAGACTAAAAGTTGATCACTTCCAATTTCAAATCCTCTGTACACTCTGGTGTCATGCACCAGAGAGAAAACATCACTATCAACAGAAAACATCACTAAGGTAGAAGTGTAGGAAAAATCTCCAACATATGATTCCTGTTCTCAAACTCTTTCATTTTTTCTTGAATAGTGTTTGTATATTTTAGTCTACAGTTCACATCTGAGAGCTGCTTAACTTTTATTCGTTTTAAAACTTTCTTACATGTTCTTCTTTTCAATATGAAATTCAATTTTATCCTGCTTATGACTAAATGGTGATCACTTCCAATTTCAAATCCACTGTACACTCTAGTGTCCTGCACCAGAGTGTACAGAAAACATCACTCAGGTAGAAGTGTAGGAAAAAATTCCTCCACTTCTACCTTAGAACCTTCTGTGGGACCATAGGCACAAATAAGTCTCAATGTCCAGTTTCCCATTCTGATATTTGCCCACATCACTCTACTTGAAATTGCCTGCCATTCAAGAAGAGTAGCCTCGTATTTAGCGTTGAATACTATGGCTACTCCTTCATATAGTCAATGAGACTGTTCTTATACCTTGCCTCTTCTCTCCATGTGAATTTGTGCACATTTTTATGTTGGAACATAGTATTAGTAATAACCAGTCCATGTCCTGAACAGAAATCCAACAAGTATTTGCCATTATTATTAGCTTTGCTCTTTTCTCCAAATTTTCCCAAAATATTTTTGTATGTCTGACAATCGTTTCCTACTCTGCTATTTAGATCCCCAACAAGGACCTACTTTTCATTTTTCATTGTGTCAGTTGCTTTTTCTAAAGCCTCAATTCCTCCATTTCTACCTTCTGTGGGACCATAGGCACAAATAAGTCTCATTGTCCAGTTTCCCCATTCTCATATTTGCCCACATCCCTCTACTTGAAATTGCCTGCCATTCAAGAAGAGTACCTCGTATTTAGTGTTGAATACTATGGCTACTACTTCTTTTCCTTGATTGTTATTGCCTGAATATAACATTTTGTATTTATTGCTCAGAAAGAACTCACTAGTTTTGGTCTTTTTTGTTTCAGTCAACCTTATTATGTCAATCTAGTACTTTATCTAATTAATCAGCTAGTTCCATTTCTTTGCCATCAGGCTTCTTATGTTGATAGTACCGATTTTCAATTCTGTTGATATTGAGGAGGGGTGTGTTTTACGATTTGTTCCAGTAGCTGACTTTTCACTGTTCGCCCTGGTTCCCTGGCAAAAACAATGGGGGGTCTTGTTTAACCGAGCGACGCCCCAGCCAGCATGAAATTTTATCATGTTGTACCATCATTTCATATTGTGGTTTAAACCAATAAGAATACAATTTGGTAGGCTAAATTCCAAATTGGCAGCCCATCCTTTCGTTCAGTATCCAGGTAGATACCTAACAGGGTGCACCACGAGAAGGTGAGGATTGGACATAATGTCAGAAGTCCTGGTCAGTTCTCCACATTCCTTTAAAGGCTATGTGGAGGTCTCCTCTCAGTTATATAGCCTTGACCCTTAAGCACCCCATAATATGCCCATCTGTCTAGTTTATTCAAATCCTCTTGCAGAACCGCTACATCTGTACTATTACTAATAACCCTTCCCAGCTTCACATCATCTGCAAACAACTGAATATCCCCTTCCAATCCATTGACAATGTCATTGATATAAAGGTTAAACAATATAGGTCCCAGTACTGAGCCCTATGGGACCCCACTTGTAACCTTCTGCTTCCTTGATACTGCCCCACCACACACAACTCTGATACCTATCAGACAGCAATCCTGAATCCAGTTGACTAACCCGACATCTAAACCCATGTGCTGTAACTTACCACATGATAAGCTGTAAATATCTGCTTATCATGTGGCACTCTATTTTACAAATGCTTTTGTAAAATAAAAAAAAATGGCAGTGTATACCTTTCCCTCATCAACTGCTCTTGTCACTTTATCATAAAAGACAATCATATTACTTAAGCAAAACAAATCCATGTTGATTCCCCAGATAACATTACCCTCATCTTCCCAATGCTGTATATAGTCCCTGACTAATTTCTTCAGGAACTTAGCTACTGATGACATACAAACTGGCCTATAATTAGACACTTCCAGTCTGCTACCACCCTTATACAATGGCACTATCTTGTCTTCCTTCCATTCCTTGGATACCTTTGCCATAGCCAGACTTTCATTGAAAAGTCAGGTCAAAGGAGCTGTCAGATCTTTAGCACATTCTCTCAAAACCTATGGTGAAATACCATCCAGTTCCACAGCTTTACTTAGATCCAGAGTACTCAGTATTTGGAACCCACTCTTCTCTTGCACCTCTAAACCTCGAACCTGCCCTACCCCTCTAGTATTAAAACCTTCTCCAGGATGAAATACTCCAATAAAGTGTTCATTGAACAACTCCACTATGTCCTCTGCATCAGTCACTCTATTTCCATTTTTATCTCACAATGTCATTCTTCCACAATCATTTCTCCACCTACTGGCCACATACCTAAAAAAAATTCCCTAGGATTTTCTTCGGATCTTAATGCCAATCTCTTCTCATATTCCAGTTTTGCCTTCCTCACCATAGTGGTCACTCTCCTGGCCTGCATTTTATATTCTTCATGCATCTGCCCTCCACCCCTCACCTTATATCTCTTCAATAATCTCTTTTTCACATGCAGTTCCTGTTTGATATTGTTTATCATTCACTTTACACCAAATTATGTCTGCTTCTTCACTCGTGGAATACAGCTTACTATTGCTAACAAATATTCCTTCACAATTTCCCAAGCACTAATGATATCATCCAATTCAGTCCTCCATGAACTGCCCCAAGTTGATATCTAAAACTATTATAATCACCCATCTTATAATTCCACATATATTCCCTTTTCTTTGATACTCCTGCATGTCTATTCATCTTCCAAGTCAAAACCAAGTCACTTTCTCCAACTGGGGAGAGAGATGTCATCTCAGCTATTATCAGCTCTTCTGATGCTATGACTAAATCCAAGACTCTTGAACCCCTTGTTCCCTCTATTACATGTTGCCTAAGACATTTGTCCCTTGAGAATTCTAGAAATTCCATTCCCTTATTATTAATGTAGTTAAAATTTCCTATAACAATCATTCTTCTTGCACTTGCCAAGTTCAACTTCCTAAACATCTCCTGCTCTGTACTCTCTCTGTACTCCTGGGCTTGTAGCAACAAATACTAAATATCCTAAATACCCCACTAAATATCCTGTCTTGCCCACCTCTACCTCACACCATATGCTTTCAAAACATCAGTGTCATTGCCTTCCAAAGCCTCCACTCTTAGAGGACATAAGTCAAGGCTTATCATAAGCAGTACACCACCACCATATATTCCCCTCCTCTCCTGCCAAACAAAATATTAAGAACAAAAGTTTCCTCTTTGTTGATGATGGGCACTATTCAAATGTTTGTATGATCCAAGTTCTTTAAAAGATGTTAAAAGACAATGAGAGTGGTCTGTAAATCTGGAATTTTGGTGACAGGCTTAGTTCTTATTAATTCCTTTTTTTAAATTTAAATTCTTAAGTGAATTTAAGTTCAGAAACCATCTTGGTAAGATAACTATAAAGCTCAGCAGACTATAGGCTTAATTAAAAGAAATTCTGCTTGTTGGGGAAAGGAAGTTAGTATACCATTATACAAGTCTCTGCTCAGTCCAATATTAGATTATGGCTTATACTTTTACTAGCAAAGGTTTTTAATGTAAAGAGAATTTTAAAAACTTCTTCTTTTTTTTTTTTTTTTTTACGATTCAATTTCAAAAGAATTTTATGTTTTTAATTATGGTCAAAACAACTAAGACTATAAGTCCACCACTAAGGCTATAAAGTCTTAATTGTGTATGTTCTTCTGGCCGGTTTACCTGTCTTGCATGACAAAAAAAAAACCCAAGTTTCTAGGAAAAATAAACCTTTCATCACCCATATTAGATTGGCTAACTCACCTTCAGTTGACAGACCTATATAAAGATTCTTTGCAACCTAGATAGGATTTGAAATCATCTTTCCAACCAAAAGGTATCATCAGTACCTACTGAGATAATCAATGCCATTAAAAGAATGCTCAATGCATACTCAGAAGGAATGCTATAAAAATCAGTAGCTAATAAGAATCAGCTAGTAAGGTGCAATTTTTCAAATTTAACTAAGAGAAGAAAGCGAGGATATTTAACTGAAGTTTTGTCAGTTAGTTCAGGATATAATGTAAAAATAAATAGCAGACATCTGTTGCACTTTGGCTGAACTACAGTGTCCTAGAAGACAATAATCATAAGACAGTGGAATAGAGTTAAAACAAATATATGAAATTTGCTCTTTGTTGTTAAAGTTGAAATTATGTGGAATTATCTTCATGACCACCTGCTTATGAAGATCTCTTATAAAAGAATATTATGTGGTGCATTTATGTAATATTAAGAATTACATAAATGCTATGGATGGAGGATGGGTTACTTCATAAATCATTATAGAAATGGTTCAGTCATATCATTTTAAGAATTACATAGTTATAACTGGAGGAGATTAACTAAAACTAACATAATCATAATTTTTTGGTATATAGAGGATTATGTATAATGATTATCTAATTTAGCACAGACAAAACATGCTGTCATTGCCATTGTTTGTATGTGAAAGTGAATGAGAAAATAAGCTATCATTGTGAATATAAATTAATCTATAAATGAAGTGATAAGTCTTGTGTTACAAATCTATGTTTGAATGAACAAATCTAATTATTCATTCAGCTGCTTTTTTGAGCATTTTTGAGTCAGTCTGAAACCAAGGCAGTGAAAGGTTTATCTTCCTCTTTGTGCTCTGGTTTTCCCCTAAAACCAACCTTGAACACATCAATCAAAAGTAGTTACATGTATTATGAAAACAGAAAGTATGAATTTGGGCAATTCATGAGGTATGCATTGCCACTCTAGATAGCCTTAAGTCTTCTAGTGAAAATCTAATAATAAATATTAAAAACATCTGGTTTTGGCAAATGAAATAATTACCAATATTTTACCATGATTATCTAATTCAATCTAATAAATAATTTATTATCCTTAATTGAATAACAGATGCATACCTTAAATAGACATATATAACAATGGAAAACAGTAGGAACAAATTAGGAATGTTTACTCAACAAATTATGAGATACTAGATACTACACAAATTACAACCTGCGTTTAATTTTTTTTAATAACCGTCACAGAAATGTATTTTAAATGGAATATTTCAGGAAGTTATTTGTATCCAGGAGGAGCATTAACTAGAATTCATCCAAACATGTAAATCTGAAATGTTCTGCATTAAGGTTAGGATGAAATGATTATTCATGTTAGTTTTTTTAAACATTTCTACCTAAGAAAGGCTGTAAGCCTATTGCATCTTAGCACTAAAGGGTGAGGAGGATGTTTTTAATTTTTTTTTGAATTTATTTTTTTAAACATTTTTACACAATCAGGAAACTCTGCTCTAAAGAGCAAAAATGGAACTTTTACACGCCACTAGGTCTCTAAAACAGCAACCAACTCAGGATTACATTCTTAAATGGGATATTTTGAGGAGGCCAATACACACATGTACAACACTCTTGATGTTTTGTGTCATCTGGGATTGATTAGAATTATGCTAATACAATTAAAGCCATCATCTGTTAAAAGAGAGAATGCATGTGCATTCTCTCTTTTAACTGAAGCTGGTCGATTGGTTGGTTGGTTGGTTTTACAGGAGGAAATAGTCCTTCACACCAGACTAGCCAACTTTTCTTTCACCTGAAAAGTTTTTAAACATTCCTGACATCCTAGATAGAGCCTCTGTAGCTTAGTCAGTATAGACGAAGCCCTTTGTTCGGAAAGACCTAGGTTTGATTCCCATCCATGATGAGGAGGAATCTTTATCTGATCTCTTTCAACTAAAGGTGAGTTAGCTGGTCTCGTATGAGACCAGCTAAAGGTAGAGGGTTTTTTCTCTAAGAAACTCTGGTTTTTCATCCCTCAAAACAGACAAAGCGGCCAGTAGAACACATGCAATTTACAGATAAGAATACTTGGAAGCATAGGGGAGTAATTGCCATATCCTCATATTATGGTTGAGAAGTTCAAAATACTTAGAAGGTTATGGGCACTTAAGTGCCTGTTAAAGCACTTAACAGATGGGATTCCGAGTTTTATTCCAACCTTTCAAAAGGCACTTAGTTTTCTGATTTTAATTCTTGTAGAAAGGCTTACATGTTAGTTATACATGCTTATTAAATTACTTCAGGAATTTACAACATACAAATGATATAAATTAAAATTAAACTTTAATCTATATTCCAATATTTCAGCAACGTCACGTTGCCATTTTCACAGGAACTTAAAATAAAGACACGTGCATGTAGGCACTATACACAGTAACTGAAGACGAAGCAGGAAGCTGTTGTTTCTCCTAAAAGTCCTGATGGTATCCCCCTAACGGGCTACGTATTCTTGGCCGTTGGGCTGAAGGTCTTCTGATGTAAGTCTCCCAAATTTGGGGCAGTCTCATGCAACCAAATTTGTTGAGTTTTGGCATGTTTCTTAGGGCTGAGGCTGATTCCATGAATAGCCTTTCAAATTTGAATTTACTACGGTGTATTACCGTGGCTTTCTTCCACCGTATTCTGTGGCAAGTATCCAGAGCATGGTCTGCAAGACCAGAGTGGCTGTACTGGTGAAAAAAATATTGACACCAGTTAACCACAACCCCCCTCCCCTCCTTCATAACAAGGATTATTTTAAATCCATCATTATTTCCTACATCCGAGGCACCTTGGAAAAAATTACCAAAATCTTAAAAAACATAACTTGACCTCTTGTTACAGACCATATAAAAAATTGGCATCCCTTATCTGCTCCACTAAAGAGCAACCACCTCCCATAGACCTACCTGGTGTATACCAGGTCCCTTGCAGCTGTAAGCTGTCCTACTTTGGCCAAACAGGCAGGACAGCGAATATCAGAATTTCAGAACACAAGGACTACATCCGTTTTCACCAGTAGAGCCACAGAATACCGTGTAATAAAGCCATGGTAATACACCATAGTAAATTCAAATTTGAAAGGCTATTCATCAAATCAGCCTCCGCCCTAAGAAACATGCTAAACCTTAATAAATTTAGTTGCATGAGAATGCCCCAAATTTAGAAGACTTACATCAGAAGACCTTCAGCCCAATGGCCGAGAATACGTACATAGTCTGCTAGGGGGTACCATCAGGACATTTAGGAGAAATAACATCTTCCTGCTTTGTCCTCAGTTACTGTGTGTAGTGCCTGCATGCATGTGTCTTTATTTTAAGTTCCTGTGAAAATGACAACGTGACGTTGAAGAAATATTGGAATATAGATTCAAGTTTAAGTTTAATTTACATCATTTGTACGTTGTAAATTCCTTAAGTAATTTAATAAGCATTTTCTGATTTTAGTATACCGATACTGCCTGTGTTGGTTGATTGACATTTTTAAATACATTTTCATAATGTTTTTCATGAGGTCAAAATATAAGTTTCTCAAGGTAATCCTTGAAATCTCCATATGGATCCAATCCTTATGGCATTTGGAAAAAAAATTTCTAAAAAACTTTCTTCTGATCAAGGACTATATTTGAATCTCCAAAACTTTTCATTTGGAAGGCACAAATCATAACCAAGTTAAAACAGCTGATATACAGATGTAATGCAGTTGCTCCACTGATGCAAATAGATTGACAGTGAATTATTATATGGTCATTTCAAGTGATATGCTTGAAGCATTACTTATGTCTAATAATTATAGCTGTAGTTCACTATTATAATTTATAACTACAGATATATGAAGAAAAATCAAGCTCATGCAGGTATTTTCCAAATATCATAATTTAATGCAATATTAAAAATTTGAATAGCTGATAATATTTGAAAAAATAAATAACTAGGGTGATGAATTTCACTCATAAGTAAAGAAAGACATAAAAGATTACATAAAAAATAATATTAATAATTCAAAAAAATTTTGTCTGTTCAAATGAATAGATAATGAATGATTGAAAAGTGAGTTAATAGTGGATTGTTGCATGATCTCATACAGCTTTTATAGCCAGCTATAAAAGCTCGTAAGCTGGTATGCTAACCATTTGGTTAGCCAAATGGTTAGCATACCTCATCTCTAACCAAAAGGTCGCGGATTTAAATCCTGCCATAGGCATGGATGTTTGTGATTATCTGTGAAAATACTAGTGTTAGTGGTGGTGGTGTAGTTGGGGTTCGTTGGTGGATTGAGTGGTGGAGACAGAGAATTGTAGAGGAGGTGCCCTCCATCGATGAGTCTTTGGACTCCCTGGAGGTGTCAGGTAATAATAATAATAATAATAATAAAATGAAATATATCATTCTGTAATCAATTTGAATGAGAATGCAATTCATCACACCCTGTAGTACACAGACTGGGCTACCTATTTTAAATCCATTTCAATTTAAGCTAAATCTATCTGTATATTGAGAAATGATATAAATAGATAAAGTTTACTGAATGAAGAATTTCTGTTCAAGTTTCACTAGTTCAGTGCTAAAACCAGATTATAGAGATAAACAAGCAAAGTGAAAAAGAACATTTGAGATTAAAAAAGTACAATGAAAATGTACTATGCATAACACTGACTATATTTATTTTTCTGAATTACCATTAAAATTAAACAGGAAATAGGGGGGAAAAAATCTACTACATGATTCAGTTTACCTAAGATATTCTTACCCTTAGACAACTCAGAATGCAGTCTCCAGTTCTCTGTTTACAAAGAAAATCAATACAGGAATGTCTAAATAATCTACCGAGCCAAATATTACATCAAAACGTTAATTTATTATGCTTTCCTTATATTCCAGAAATGCACTATAACAAGAGGAATACAGAAGTTTACTTACTACTTTACTCATGGCTTATTATACTTTGGTCTCACAAGAAGGTCAGTACTTATTTATTTAGAAGTAGATCAAAAAATATCAGAGTCAGAGAATTCTAGTCTTAATCAGCATGAAGTTTCTCCCACTCACAGAGGTTAATCAAACAAAAATTCCTCCATAAAAATAAATGCCTCTGTAGCACAATTGGAAGAATGACTTTACGTTGCACTATTTTATTGGAAAAGGCCTAAGTTTGATTCTTATCATGATGGGAGGAATCTTAATATGTTTTTTTTTTTTTTTCAGTTGAAGGTATGTTAGCCGATCTCATATAGAAATATCAAGGTTTTTTTCTCCTGGAAACTAGCATCCTGCATACAGACAAATTGACCTTCAGAATATATGGAATTTACAGACAAAAAAATACTAGTGGTGGTGGACAATAGATAGCATTGGTGTAGATGATGATGATGGTAGTGGTGATTTGGTGTAGTGGGTGGATTAAGTGGTGGACAAGGAGAATTGTAGAGTAGGTGCTCTCTCGATGAATCTTTGGACTCCTTGGAGGTGTCGCGAAACAATAGCAATAATAAAAATTATTTGCTAATCTAATTCCCATTGGACTCTTAATGGTAGTTCAGATTGAGCTCTTTCATGAAGAAGTGCATCACATTGTTTTGCACCTTTTAAACTAAAATGCTCTATTCTACTTGGCTCGTTATTCCATCTCTTATAACCTAGTCTTTTCAGCATTGAAAGTGCTTAAAAGACTAGGTTACAAGAAAGTGGCCTTGAGAATCAAACTAAAATTTTTTAACCAAGATTGTCATTTCTTTTATACATTAATTTTTTTATAATAAGAAAATGTAATATCTATAATAAATAAAAAAATGAAATTAGTATAAATTAATCACAAAACTTCTGATAGACATAATCTTGATAAAATAACTTTACCTCATCAACAAAAGTAATTGTGCCATTTACATGCACAATACCAATCTGTTCACCTTGTAAAGATGGGTGACTTCTAATCCTTAATCCGGCACTGTAATTTGCAACAAATTTTCTCATCTGAAATGTATTTGGAAATGAAATGTAAAAAAAATTACCAACTTTCAGATTGGTTCCCTTGAAACTGTAGAATTAAAAATATCTTAAAAAGAGGCAAAAGATGAAAAAAATGCTTCCTTTAACATTTCCAATTCAAAATTTTAAACAAGATAACTTACCTATTCGAAATATCACAGACATATGTATAAAATCCTAAAAACTTATCTTAAACTCACACACACACACACACACACACACACACAAAATCCTCTCACTGAAGTGAAACTAAAGGGATTAAACATTACCCTTTGAATGAAATGCACTGTAATGAAGACATTACATATGAAATTTTAGCAAGGGTGGTTTATTAAAGAATCATTAAATGTTTATCACTGGTTAAGATGTTTAATTATAATTTATCTCCACCAGATGTTTCATTATCTTGGACAATGACACTTTCATAATTTAACAAAAGAGCAAATTAACCAAGTACTCTAAACAACCAGGCAAGTAATCAAAAAGAAAGGAATTTTAATCACATAGAATACACCACATAGGTGGACAGAACCTTTAGAGTCCTTAATGGAAAAAAATAGAATTCAATGTAACATGAAATTTATGGATATCCATCGATTGAATATTACTAAGTTAATAACATAATCCTTAAAAAAGAACATACTAAATAAATTTATTAATATATTAATTGGGAAATATCTGGAGTCCTAGATTTCCCATGTTAATCGTTCGCAAACAAAGGGATTTCTCAGCTCAGTTAATAACAGAAACTGAGATATAACAAAATTATAAGAAAACTTTTAAATGTAAGGGATATGCATAAAAGTAGCTAAACAAAGATAATTCGGAAGACCAGTAAAATGCAGAAGATAAATATCAAGAGAAAAAAAGTGCAAAGAGCAGAGTAGCTATGGTATTTAACAATAACCATGAGGATAATCTTCTTGAATTGCAGGAAATATCGAGGGGGGGGGGGGGGAAACAAACTGAACAATTGGACAATGAGAATTATTTGAGCCCACAGGATGTTCTACTAAGAAAGAAGTGAAGAAATTTTTCACTTCATTAAAGAAGGCAGCTGCCGAGACAAAAATTAATTAAAATTTTTTAAAATAATTTTTATTTTATAAATAAATAAAATAAAAATTGATTCATGCGGGAGATCTAAACAGTAGAGAAGGAAACGAATATGTATCGGATATATAAAAATGTTTTGGGAAAATTAGGAGAAAAGAGCAAAGTTAATAATAATAGCAAATGTTTGCTGGATTTCTGTTCCAGACATGGTATAGTTATTCATTACTAATACCATGTTCCAATATATCAATATGCAAAAATTTACACAGAGAGGAGACATATGAAATGAGAAAAGTTACACTGAATATGTTCTTGTTGATAGGGATATCACCATACTACTGTCCGACCACACGTGTGAGAACCCTGGCAGGCAGTGTGCCATTCGTACTTCAACATACGAATTCATCACCAACATGCAAAATCACATACTTCACAGGTAAAATTTTCCAGCTGTTGTACAAACAAAATAGTTGCTAATTTAAAAACTGGAATTTTCATAAAAGAAAAGCTAATTTTCCAACATATAATAATAAACAATCATCATTGATTACCCTATTATCAGAGTGGATTTGCCTTCTTCTGCCATGCAGCGAAGTATCGAGGGGTCTCGCATCTGTGGTTAGACAGTAGTTCAGGACACAGTAAATATGTTACTGTAAAAGCCCAAAAATTGGTAAATCCCAGGTTTTGCAGTTAAATCCTAGCATTTACCATAGTAAGGTGGTAAAAGTCTGAAAAATGCTTCTAAATGCTTCCATTTTGGGCTTTAATCAAACCATTTCAGTAAATGCCAGCATTTACCAACACCAATTGGTAAAAGTCCATTTTGTTCGACTGTGATTGTGCTTTTTAAGTGAGTGTGTGTTTTTTTTTTTAATTTTTAAATATTCTTTGAATATGTAAGTTTTAAAATATTCTAACAATCATTTATCTTGCATAATTTTATGAAACTCAAAACTGTGTAAATGGGATAGGAAATTAAAATAGGATTACCTAACCTACCCTAACCTATAATCAACTATGCACGATAGATGATGAAATGATTTTTATGAAGGAAATGAAAAAAAAAATGTAAAACATATTAGCACAAAAACAATAGATTATAGCCACTAACACACGTCTATACTCGCACTTGACTGAGCAGTCAGGTATGGAAACAGCTAAGAGAGTCACAAGCATGTTGGGACCTGCAGACTACAGGCTCAGACAGATTCATCGCTTATTTCAGGCTTTTACCAATTGGTGCGGTAAATGCTGGCATTTACCGAAATGGTTTGATAAAAGTCCAAAATGGAAACGTTAAGAAGCATTTTTCGGACTTTTACCACCTCACTATGGTAAATGCTAGGATTTACCAATTTTCGGGCTTCTGTAACATATATAAAACAGGAAGTAATTACCATTTAATTTTTAAATGAATATTGTATAGAAAAGAAAAGTGTGTAATAATGTTTCAAAAGGTATGAAACTTCTCCAGTTTTCAGAGGGAACTATATATTCAATACAGAAATGTTATTCAAGAAAAGTGAAAAGTGGTTGAAAATAAGCACTGACCCTTTATGACTCACTGGCAGGCTCTAAAGAAAATAATTATCATCATCAGATCCCTCCAGGGAGGTCACATCACCCACACCAGCTATCATAGAGAAAAATTCTGTTCTCCGAGAGAAAAATCCAGCTAATATCCCTTAACTGCACACAAACTTAACTTCCATAGTTGCCCACTTGTTCTCTTTCCCTATCTCACGTATAATGAAAAAATTTCATTAATTATTTGCACATAACACTCAAAAGTTTATAGACTTTGATCACATCCCTTTCCCTCCTGTCTACAAGTGTCTGTAGTCCATATATTCTTAATCTCTCCTTGATTAAAAGAACACGTAAAATCACAGTAATAACTTTTAATTAATAAAGGTACAGATATTTCATACTAAAACTAATAGTACATCTTCAGTGTCACACAAACAGTTATAGGAATGGAATACAAGTAACGAACATTTGGTGGATCACCTATTAAAATACAATTGTTGCCGCGTGCTAGGAAATGATAGAAAATAATAATTAATCTTTAAGATAATTGGTTGTTTTATTGATTACATAAAGTAAAAGTCTCCCAGATCTTCGAGAGACAATCATTTCGATTTAAATTCGGTTGGTGTAAAATAGCTTCACAACTTTCTTTAAAAAAAAGGCGTTGATATTTGAACCTGCATCTATGGAGGAGAATAGCTTTATCCCACTGGATATTATGAGTAGTGTTAATAATGTGTTGTGCTACACTAGACTTCTGAGGTTTGTTGTTTTCAATATAATATTGATGTTCCTTAATTCTTTTTTCCACAGAACGGCCAGTTTGTCCAAAATAAGAAACATCGCATTCACATGGTATTTGGTAAATGCCAGTGAAAGATAGAGATAACAGTTTATCCTTTGTAGAAGGCAATAAAGAGGAAATTTTGTTGATAGGAACATACGGAATCAATTGGTACTTTTTCAAAATTCTACCTATAGGTTCTGAGATTCCCGGAATGTAAGGGATTGGAACTACTCTGTGGACTGTTGAAGAAACTTTAGGTATTGGAACATAAGATTCATTTATCTGTTGAATTTGATTGGGGTTGTAATTATTTGATTCCATTAACTTTTTAATGATGGAAAGTTCTTGTAAGATTACTAGAGAAGAGCAAACTTTGTGCTCTATTAATTAGAGATTTAAGAATGCCAAATTTTTGAGATATGTGGTGAGCAGACTTTTTATGAATGTATCTGCCAATAAATGTGGGTATTTCGAAAGATGCTTGTAGATAAGGTACCAGAAGAAGTTCGAGTAAGAAAGATGTCCAAAAATGGTAAAGTACCAGAATTTTCTTTTACCATGGTGAATTGAATACATGGGTGAAGGCTATTTATCATCATCATCATCATCATCAAATTCCTGCCATGTACCCTCAAGGGGTGTACAGGATATGACAGTACTACATGAAAAAATTACATCATTACTAACTTCCTATCTACAATTTTCCTCCAAATCAGTCTGTTACTTGTCAAAACTCCAACATTATCATATCTTATATTTCTATCGTCTAAGGCACTTTGTACCGTATCAATCCACCTATATCTTGGTCTTCCTCTGGGTCGTTTTCCTGCCAACCTGGCAGAGAACACTTGTTTTGCTAATCTTTCCTCTCCCATTCTATTTAAGTGACCATACCATCTGAGATTAGCTCTGCTAACGCATTCCTGGATGCTGACAATGTCAAGTTCTTTCCTAATATCCTCATTTTTAATATGATATTGCCATTGATGCCATCTGTTCACGCCTCTAATCTTTCTCAGGACTCTCATATCTGCGGTCTCTAGTCTTTGGTCAAGTGTTTTACTTCTGACCCAGCTCTCAGATCCATAAGTTAAAATTGGTTTGAACACAGTCTTGTATACAGCTAATTTAGTGTTCCGACTAATTTCTTTCTTATTCCATATGAATTTATTCAATTGACTTCCCACGATACCAGCTTTGCTGATTCTGTTGTCTATTTCTATATTTAATTTACCATCTTCACTAAAAATTGTGCCTAAGTAGCTGAAATGTTTTACTTGTTCCACAGGTTTTCCATTCACAACACAGTTGACATTTTCAATGATTCTGCCTATTTTCATTGTCTTTGTCTTTTTATTGCTGACCTTCATACCATATCTATTACAACAGCTATTCAATTTAGTCAGAGAATCTTGCAGACTTGTAGCGGATTTATTTAGAAGTATAACATCATCCGCATAAAGCAAAGAGCTGACATTAACATCTCCAATTTTGATATCAGGTTTAATACCACATTCCTTCATAATGTGATCCATATAGATAATGAATAACAGAGGGGATAACGTACATCCTTGTCTCACACCAGATTTAACATTAAACCATCTTCCTGTACTTCCTTCAATTCTAACTGCAGACTCACAACTCAAATAAAGACTAAGTATTGCTTGATATAATGCCCCATTGACACCATATAACTGCAGCGTATTGAATAGCTTCTCTCTTGGCACCTTGTCATATGCCTTTTCCAAATCGACAAAACTTAAATACAGATCTTTGTTATATTCCCATGCTTTCTCGACTATTTGTCGTAAAGTGAAGATCTGATCCTGACAGCCTCTATTTGGCCTGAATCCAGCTTGTTCTTCACCAAGCTTTTCTTCCACAATTCTTCTCAACCGTTTCTCAAGTATACTTGCATAGATCTTGCCAGGAACACTCAGTAGGGAAATACCTCTGTAATTCTCACATTCAGTTTTATTTCCCTTTTTATATATGGGTACTATGAGAGCTCTACTCCAATCATCGGGAATTCGTCCCTCTGTCCAGGCTTTCTGAACTATGCAGTGCAGCCACTGTAAGACTCTTATACCACCATACTTCAGCATTTCTGGTCGAATATCATCTACTCCTGCTGCCTTTCCACATTTCAAGCCTTTGATGGCTTTTTCTACTTCAAGTATGGATATGTATTCCTGACTGCATGCCTGGTCAGTGTTTTTTATCACTGTGCTGTCATCACTGCTTGTTTCATTTAGCAGTTTTTCAAAGTAATTACCCCATACTTCAAGGATATCTTTTTCTCCTGTTTTCATTTCACCTTTATCATCTCTAATTCCTTTTACAGCACTCTTTCCTCCATTCCTAAGCTTCTTCAACAACCTCCAGAATATTTTGCCACCTTCTTGATATTTATTTTCTATATTCTTCCCAAAGTCCTCCCATGACTTTTGTTTAGCTAGTTTTACACACTGTTTAGCTTTCTTACATTTGTCTCTGTATTCTGTAAGAGTAAAAGCTGACTTATTTGCCAGGAACTTTTGATATGCTTTCTTCTTTTCCTTCACTGCCTCTTTAACTTCCTGTGTCCACCAGGGAGTTCTGATTTTTTTATCTTTGCACACAACCTCACCACATGCCTCTCTGGCAGAATCAATCAATGTTTCCTTTAGAGTTTGCCACTGAATCTCCAAGGTTTGATTCCTGTTCTCAAACTCTTTCATTTTCTTTTCAATAATATTTCTGTATTTTAGTCTACAGTTTACATCTGAGAGCTGCTCAACTTTTATTCGCTTTAAAACTTTCTTACATGTTATTCTTTTCAATATGAAACTCAATTTTATCCTGCTCAAGACTAAATAGTGATCACTTCCAATTTCAAATCCTCTGTACACTCTGGTGTCCTGCACCAGGGAGAAAACATCACTATCAACAATAACATAGTCAATGAGACTTTTCTTATTCCTAGCCTCTTCTCTCCATGTGAATTTGTGCACATTTTTATGTTGGAACATGGTGTTAGTAATAACCAGTCCATGTCCTGAGCAGAAATCCAACAGATATTTGCCATTATTATTAGCTTTGCTCTTTTCTCCAAATTTTCCCAAAATATTTTTGTATGTCTCGCAATCATTTCCTACTCTACTATTTAGATCCCCAACAAGGACCAACTTTTCCTTTTTCATTGTGTCAGTTGCTTTTTCTAAAGCCTCAAAAAATTCCTCCACTTCTACCTTAGTAGAACCTTCTGTGGGACCATAGGCACAAATAAGTCTCATTGTCCAGTTCCCCATTCTCATATTTGCCCACATTACTCTACTTGAGACTGACTGCCATTCAAGAAGATTAGCCTCGTATTTTGTGTTGAATACTATGGCTACTCCTTCTTTTCCTTGATTGTTATTGCCTGAATATAACATTTTGTATTTATTGCTCAGAAAGATCTCACCAGTTTTGGTCTTTTTTGTTTCAGTCACCCCTATTATGTCGATCTGGTACTTATCTAATTCCTCAGCTAGCTCCATTTCTTTGCCATTCAGGCTTCTTACGTTGATAGTACCGATCTTTAACTCTGGTGATGTTGAGTTGGGGTTTGTTTTCAGATTTTTCAGGCTATTTTCAGGCTATTTATCTGTTGTAGAAATGTGGAAAGCTCATTATATTTGGTCACATTCGGTATGTGACCAAATAGAAAAAACATTATCGACATAACGATACCAAAGAGATGGTTGAGGATGAATGGATGAAAACATAGTGTCTTCGAATTGTTTCAAAAAGTAGTTTGCCAAAGGTGGAGACAGAGGGCTACCCATGGCAGTACCTTCAACTTGTTTGTATGTCTTGTTTTTCCAGCTGAAATAACCTGAATGGATAACAAATTCGAAAAGCTTTGCGATATCTGGAGGGTAATAGTCATATATTAATATTGATAAACAGACAAACAATGTTGAAACTGACTAACAACTGAGACTAACAACTTTGATTTTTATATCCTTGATTTTTTCAAGAAAATGTGTTGAATTTTTTATGTAGGATCTGAAATGTCCAGTGAGAGCACTTAAGGAACGTGACAAGACTTTTGCAATTCGATAGGTAGGAAAATCAATGCAATTCACGATAGTTCGCACTGGGATAGCCTTCTTTATGGGTTTTTGGGAGTCCATATAGACGGGAAGCTCTTCCAAAGTAGGTGCATAATTTATCCACGTAATTTGGGTCCCAACTGATAACCTCATCAAGTAATTTATTTAATTGTTTAATTTCTGAATTTGTAGGATTATGCGTGATCTCTTGCTAGGTAGACGTGTCTTCTAAAAGGCTGGATACTTTAGTCTCATAGTCAGTCTTATTCATGATTACAATAGCTTTTCCTTTATCGGCCTTAGAAGTAGATATTTTATTATCTCTCCTTAAAGAAGTTAGCTCTTTAATTTCAGCATTTGATAAGTTGCATTGAAGTAATTTGCTTTTAAATAACGAAGTTTGTTAGCATCGTTGCTAGGAAGTCCTGAGATTTGTGTTCTATATTATATGAATTAATACATTTATATAATATTTATATAATTTTTTATAATTTTATAATATTTATATAAGATTTATATAAATTAATACATTTTATGACAAAGGTTATTTAAATTAAGGGATATTACATCCCATATTGTTTCATAGCCGAATAAGAAACTCAAAGAGTTTCATGCCGAATATAGTAAATATATAAAGTTCGGCGAGTCCAAGCATAAGCAAATACCTGGATAGTATTACAACTGACCCTTTAGGGAGTGCAACACTGAGGCAACTCATGGTAAGGGTGGAGCAAGCTCCGATCACTATTCTTGATATTTCCCTATAATGTGAAACCCAGCTCCTAGGAGCTGTATTACTGTTCTACATTATGAGTGAGAGAAGGTCACTACTCAGACCAATTTCAACCTTTATTGAGGTCTCATCAGTGAGTAGGTAGACCTAGAAATACCAAGTTTGTAGCAAACAGAACTTACATATACCCTACTATGAGAATTGCCAAGAAGGTGTCCTAATAAATTATTAATTTTTTAATTTTTAATTATATTAATTATTATATTTATCAATAATTAATAATTAATTAATTAATTATTTAATTAATAATTATGATAAAGGTTTTATAAAAGATACATAGTTATGAGTCATGCAAAAGAAATTCACACATTGTATATTATTATTATTATGTGACACCTCCGGGGAGTCCAAAGACTCATCAAGGGAGAGTGTGCCAACAGCATCCAATGATTGAACCTCTTCCAATTACTAACCACGCTCAAACTTGCTTAACTTTTTGTGTGAGCCATTATTAGCAGAGGCTCTTCCAATCGACCAACCTTTGCTGGCATAATGCAATTTTTCTATTTAAAATGAAGTAAATTGTAATTTAGATCATTTAAACATATGCATATATTTAGTGATGACATAGGCTTGCACCAGGCTTGTTTGTCAGTTAGTTTTTCATGTTGCTGCATTTCATGTTGTAAATTTATATACACTTGATGCAAGTTATTTTTTTCTCTGTGCTACTGGGAGGTGCATGTTGGGTTGCGAAGAGAGTTTACACCAACAGTTTAGAAACCACTATTCCAAAGATGTATAGTTGATTTTTTACTTTTTTTTATTATTAATATGTTGTATTGTGTCATGACAGTAAAACAAGATTGTTGTACTGTGTCATGTCATGGCTGCTAAAATTTCATTATCATAAAATTTTTTGTAAGCGAAGAGCTATTCTTACAGTGTTTATTTAATTTATATTTAAAACCATTCTTATATATTGTTTTAATTTATTTAATATTCCAAATTATTTTTCTTTTTTTTTTGTAGTTGAAATATTATTTTAACAATAATTAATAAATAAATGAGATCAGTTTAAATTGTTCAAAATTCATTATATAATTAAACATTTGGAATTATTATAGACATATGGTACTTTCTGCAGTTAATAAAGAGTCTATATTTACTTAATTTTTTTTCTCTATATAAAGCAGATGTGATGTATCATTGTAAAGTGCAATACAATGTAAATGAAGTAATATGATAATTGGAATATGCAGACATGGCAGTTATCCATGAATTAATATTTCAGAAAGTCTTAACAGTTTTTACTTTTAAGAAATATCCCATGAACATTGTTAAAATATATTCAGTTATGTTGTATGACTAGATTTAACTTGCACCAGGAAATGTAACTATTGCTTGTTGTCAAAATTCTGAAATTTAAAATTCAAAGTAACAAGCAGTTTATAGGTGAGAGATAAAAACAACAACCTGTGCCTTATTTCATTCCATATTGATAATAAGGGATGAAAGTCCAGTTATAAATATGCAGTATAAATACCTGTAAAAAGTGCAAATATTTGATTTATATTAATATCATGTTTACACACACACACACATCAACATAAAAGTAATCACTTTTATAATTGCTTTGCAATTCAGATGAAGCTAATTTCCATCTAATGCACAACTTCTCCTGTTTAGACAACTAGTTTGGATACCGGTGACCTTTTTCTATAGTGTACATAGTTTTTGAATTATCGAATTCCTTTTTTTTTTCTTTCTGTGAGTTGCATGTTGTACAGTATTCTCATTGATGTTTCATATATACTATAGTTTTAGTATATGATTTTGAATATGCTCATTTTACTTGACATATTTGTAATTGTGTATAGTGTATTTTTAGAACATAAGTGATCTGAAGTCACTTGGTGCATATGTGAGAAACTATCTCTGGTTGTTGAATCTGTATTAGTTTATAATTGTGAATTCTTATAGATTTTATTTTAGACCTGGTGACATTATATACTTTTGGTAAAATCCAGCTTATAAGTAGGGTGACCAGATTTTCAAACCTTGAAACTGGAATTTACGAAACATGAGATACAAGATGATATGTGATTTAGAATGCAACAATAGCTATATTATTTTTCAAAAATTCTAGAACACTTCTGAACATTTAAAGATTGGTTCTGGGTATAGGTTTTTAATATAATACAGGAAAAAAAAAGTTAAAAGGCATGCCTTAATATACAATAACTTCCAGTGTAATCACAAATATAAAATTTTATTCACTAATCTTTTACACTATGTGGTGTGCTTATTGAAAAATAAACATAAACAAAATTATATTTACCAGCCTGGTTGGTCGAGTGGTTAGCGTATCCACTCTCCAGCCAAAAGGCTGCGGGTTCGAATCCTGCTGTGGGCATGGTTGTTTGTGATTGTCTGTGAAAGCACTAGTGGTGGTAATCAGCAATAGATGACATTGGTGTTAGATGATGAAGGTTGGTGGAGTCGTGAGACGATGAGTTGATGCCCTCCCTCAATGAGTCTTTGGACTCCCTGGAGGTGTGATATAATGATAATAATAATAATAATATATAAAAAATCAAGATACGGAATGCGTGTAGGAATAACTGCAAAATCAAGGCCTTTTGCTAAAGCACTGGTTTCGGTCAGATAAATGGCGATCGAAAATATTAACAATCCATTTATTAGTAGAAGTGATGTCAGAGGTTAAGTTTTTCTTTTGCTTGTGATATAAGGAATTATATTTTTGCATAAGTCTGTGAAAATTTCTTCTTCGAGATCCAAAATAGACTTAATATTAGAAGCTAATTCTTTAAGTTTTTCTTTTGCTTGTGATATAAGGAATTATATATTTGCATAAGAATTATATTTTTGTAAAAATTTCTTCTTCGAGATCCAAAATAGACTTAATATTAAAAGCTAATTCTTTTTTGGCAGTAGGAAGTTGGTTATGAATTAAGGAAAAACTTGCACGAATGTAAATAGAGTGCACGCCTTAATTCGTAACCAACTTCGTACTGCCAAAAAAGAATTAGCTTCTAATATTAAGTCTATTTTGGATCTCGAAGAAGAAATTTCAGCTGTTCTTAATGATGAATTACTAGATATTGTTCTTCGGTTATCAAAACAATCTTTAACCCATTCTTACGAAAGAAATTTTCACAGACTTATGCAAAAATATAATTCCTTATATCACAAGCAAAAAAAAACTTAACCTCTGACATCACTTCTACTAATAAATGGATTGTTAATATTTCCGATCACCATTTATCCGACCGAAACCAGTGCTTTGGCAAAAGGACTTGATTTTGCAGTTATTCCTACATGCATTCCATATCTTGATTTTTTACTTAATATAGAACGCAATCTGTCAGGACTTCCTAGCGACGATGTTAACAAACTTCATTTTGAAGTTGCGACTTCATTATTTAAAAGCAAATTACCTCCATGCAACTTATCAAATGCTAAAATCAAAGAGCTAACTTCTTTAAGGAGATATAATAAAATATCTACTTCTAAGGCTGATAAAGGAAAAGCTATTGTAATCATGAATAAGACTGACTATGAGACTAAAGTATCCAGCCTTTTAGAAGACATGTCTACCTACCAAGAGATCACGCATAATCCTACAAATTCAGAAATTAAACAATTAAATAAATTACTTGATGAGGTTATCAGTTGGGACCCAAATTACGTGGATAAATTATGCCCTACTTTGGAAGAGCTTCCCGTCTATATGGACTCCCGAAAACTCATAGAGAAGGCTATCCAGTGCAACCTATCATGAATTGCGTTGATTTTCCTACCTATCGAATTGCAAAAGTCTTGTCACGTTCCTTAAGTGCTCTCACTGGACATTCCAGATCCTACATAAACAATTTAACACATTTTCTTGAAAAAATCAAGGATATAAAAATCAAAGAGTCTCAGTTGATAGTCAGTTTCAACATTGTCTGTTTACCAATATTAATATATGACAATTACCCTCCAGATATCGCAAAGCTTTTCGAATTTGTTATCCATTCAGGTTATTTCAGCTGGAAAAACAAGACCTACAAACAAGTTGAAGGTGCTGCCATGGGTAGCCCTCTGTCTCCACCTTTGGCAAACTACTTTTTGAAACAATTCGAAGACACTATGTTTTCATCCATTCATCCTCAACCATCTCTTTGGTATCGTTATGTCGATAATGTTTTTTCTATTTGGTCACATACTGAATATGACCAAATTTTTATCGTTTCCATTTTCGTTTTCCCTTTTCCATTCCAGGGTCGTTTCCCATAGATTCAATCCGATTATCTTTTTCTGTCAGCTTACAAGTATGGTTATGTTCTCCATGTCAGGGGACTAGCCTGACGATGGAATAGTTCAGATTTTTACAGATTATAGGGCTGATAAATAGAACACTCAATCCAAATATTGTACAACAAGAAGCTCGCTTGAAAATATACAATATTTTAGCATAAACAATTACAAACAAAACTGGATAGAATATGTAAACTGGTAGCCAAATCTCAATATCCTAAACAATCAATAAAATATAAACTGATTGGAAAGAGAAAATCCAGTAAATCCTCATAAGAGGATATTACATGGATGATGAAAATTGGAACAGACCAATATGGTGTGTATTCATAATTAGTATTATGATGATGATCAATTTCATATTTCATTTATTTTTTATAGTCCAGAAACCCTGCTCTTAGAGACAAACATGGAACTTTTTCAAGCCACTTCAGGCCTCCAATAAGCAGGGCGGTGGTATCACATTAGGCGATAAAATTCATTTCTCACCTAAAGGCAATCACAAACATTCATGTGCATGGTGGGATTTGAGCCTGCAGCCTGTAAGTTGGAGAGCTGGTATGCTAACCACTCAGCCAACCAGTCTGGCTAAATGTGGGTAAATGATAATGGCTGTCAATTCAACGTTAGTTGGTGTTAACTTTTATTATTATTATTACTACGGGCTACTCCAGGGAGTCTTCAGACTCATCGAGGGAGGCCCTAAACATCATGTTCACACAACTGTTCAACATTCTCACAGTATCTATCATACCTTGCCTTGAACTCGCTCACTGTCATGGCAGCTTATTCCACTCATTTACCACTCTAAAAGTAAAGAACCCAGCTCTAACACCCCTGCTAACCACGCTCTTGCCCAGCTTCCATGGGTGTCCCCTAGTTCTCCCACCACCAGTCCTGATCTCAAAAATATTCTCTGAATTAATCCTATAGAATCCTTTTAGCAATTTGAATGTCTCAATCATATCTCCCCTCTTCCGCCTATCAACTAGTTTCTGCAACCCACAGACTTATGCACTTTGATAGGATGAGATATCTAATGGCACATTTTATTGGTGGGATTATGGTTGGAGAAACTGATGAGGTTAGTTGTAGAGTTATGGTGGACAGGAATTTGAAGTTCAAAGATCACATAGCCAAAATTGCAAATGCAACTTTGGGATTATTAGTCTTGAAAAGAACATTGACATGTAAGAATGAGGAAGTCATTTTGCTTCTTTACAAGGTCTTCACATCTGGATTACTAATCACTGATTTGATGCCATTGGTTTCAAGGAGATTAAAAAAGTGTTATAAAAAATGATATTGGGATTACAATGCAGATTACAAGGAGAGATTAATTCTTATTTTTAGAGGTACCTGTGGCATAGTATAATTATTAAAAGAACACGTACACATAGCAAACTGGAATGTAAGAGGAATAGCATATAAAGAAATAGAATTAGACCAGTTATTAAATGAAAGAAACTTTAAAATAGCAGTAATCACTGAAACAAAAAAGAAATTAAAAGGAACTATGAGAACTGAAAATTTTAATGTGATATACAGTGGAGTCGACAGAGACCAAAGAGCACAAGCAGGAGTCATGATTTGGATTCATAACTCCCTTTCAAAACAGTTAAAACATTATAAATTATGGAATGAAAGAATAATAGAAGCTAGAATAAAAATAGATAGAGGCTATTTAACAATAATTGGTTTATATGCCCCAGAAGAAGGAAGAGAACAGGATAATATTGATTTTTATAATCAGCTACAAAACATATATAATAAAATAAATAAAAATGATTACATAATTTTAGCAGGAGACTTAAATGCAAGAATTGGAAACACGAAAATTAATAATAATATAGGAATACATGGAGAACACACTCTAAACAGAAATGGTAAAAAATTGATCGACTCTGTAGTTTATAATAACCTAAAAATAATGAATTCCTTCTATAAACATAAAGACATACATAAATATACTTGGGCAGCAAGAGGATGGAAATCAATATTAGATTACTTCATATTAAATGAAAAGACATCAAAATGTTCACTAGATGTTAGAGTTCACAGAGGATATGAAATAAGCAGTGACCACTTCCTTGTTAAAATAAAATTAAGATTACCACCTAAATGGCTACAAGTAACAAGAACAGAAAGAAAAATTGAAACATTTGTTTATAAAACTAGACTATTGAATGACACAAATGTACAATGGCTATATGAACAAAGAATTAACCAGTATCTAGATAAAATAAAATAAAATGAAGAAATAGAACTAGAATGGCTTAATATAAAAACGATACTAAATGCAGCAGCAAATGAAAGTTTAGGAAAGACCAAAAAATTCAATAAAAAAAAAAACTGAAGATCTGGGATGATACAATCAAAGAAATAATCAAAAAGAAAAAAGAAGCCTATCACAAATGGTTAAGCAGTAAAAGATTAGAAGATGAAATAGAATATAAAAGAATAAGAGCCATAGCTAAAAGAGAAGTCAGAAAAAGACAGAGAATCATGGAATAAATTTGTTTCTAATTTAGAACATGATTTATATAAAATAAGACCCAATGTATATAAGATTTTGAAACACCTAAATGCAGATACCAAAGAAAACATAAAATTAAAAACTGAATTGAAATTAGAAGAATTTCTAAATTACTACACAGAACTGTGGACAGACAAATATTTTAAAAAAGACAACTGGCAAACAATTAACGAAAATGAAAAGGAAATAACTGAAGAAGAATTAGAAATCAGCCTGAAAGAAACAAGAAACGGAAAATCACTTGGAGAAGATAAGCTAGGTTCAGAACTATATAAATATGCAGGAACAAGATTCAAAGGAAGACTCTTATTATTTTTAAATAAAATTTACTCAACTGGTATCCCCCCAATAGAATGGAAAAAAGCAATTGTGATTCCTATCTTTAAGAAAGGTAATAGAGATGACCCTAAAAACTATAGAGGTATCAGTATACTAAATTCATGTTACAAAATATACAGCAGAATCTTAAATAACAGACTAATGAAATATTCCGAAAACTTTATTCTAGAGGTACAAAATGGATTTAGAAAAGGACGATCATGTATAGACCCAGCCTTCTGCCTAAAATTAATAATAGAGAAAAGAAGAGAATATAATTTAGAAACACATATTGCATTTATTGACTATTGAAAAAGCATTTGACAAAGTTAAAAGAAACATATTATTTAACATATTAAAAGAAAGACAAATACCAAATAATATCCTAAAAGCTATCACAAGTATATATGAAAATAATCAAATACAAATAAGATTAAATCATGAGCTATCATATACAAGAGAGATAAACCAAGGGGTCCAACAGGGATGTCCCCTCTCAGCAACTCTTTTTAATATCTACTTAAATGAAATAATAATAAAATGGAGTAAAAATTTACATCAAGGAATTAAACTTTCACCTACAGTTAACTTAAACACTCTCCTCTTTGCAGACGACCAAATAATAATTACAAATTCTGAAGATAACTTACAGAAAGCTATTTTAAATCTAAATGAGATATCCAAAGATTATGGTATGATAATATCAACGGAAAAATCAAAAACTATGGCCTTTAAAGGACAAGATCCAGCAAGAACTAAAATAGTATTAGATAACAAGATCTTAGAACAGGTGAATTCATTTAACTACCTAGGATGTATGATCACTTATGAAAATGAAAAAGATATAAACATAAAAATTGCAAAATATTTAAAAATAACAGGAGTAATTAACTCTATATTTAAACCAAACCTAGTTCAAAAACAAACCAGGCTAAAAGTATACAATACATTAGCCCTACCGGTCTTAATGTATGGAAGCGAAATCTGGACAATAAAACAAAAAGACAAAGATTAACAACAGCAGAAATGAAGTTTATGAGAAAAACTGCAAAGTATGCCCTATTTGATCACAAAAGAAACAAAGATATTATGAAAGAATTAAACCAAGAACCAGTAATTGAAAAATTAAAAAATATAAACATAGATGGAACACGTTCAAAGAATGAACACAGAAAGATTACCAAAACAAGCCTTAAAGTACAAGCCATTAGGAAAAAGAAAACAAGGACGTCCTCTTAAACGATTCAACGATGACTTCTAAGGCCGGAACAGGCCATACTAGGCCTAAATCCTTGATACGTATGATGACGATGATAATCTGTAAAAATTTTGAAGTTTTTAATTTTATGTGTTTTTCTCCTTCATATGATAGTTCACATCAAAAATAATTGAAAGTATTTATCTGTTCTATTATTTTACTTCTAACTGGAGTTTGTCCACAAAATGTCATTGTTTTAGTTTTATTATGGATATTTTCATTCCAAACTGTTCTCCTGTAATGTTTAAATTATATATTGCTCTTTGTAAATTGTCTTCCTTATATGATATTATTACCTAATCATCTGCAAATATGAAAAAAAAAAAAAAAAAAAACAGTATGTAATATATCCTAGCCCTCTCATGGCTGAAATTGTACTATAGGTTTGCAAATAACTTTTTGTGGATGGGAGCAACATAAAAACATTTCTAGCCAGTTCAAATCATTCTGAAGGTGCTGTATGTTAGCATCCCTGATTGCCTTGCTTCTCTTTGAATCATCAACAAACAAGTAATATATCTCCTGTGGTGGGACCTTCCAATTAATACTGATATATAGACTACAAAGAACAGTCGAAGGAATCTCCTTGAAGTACACCATTGGTCATCTTAAATCTGGCAGATTTGCATGCCACCATTTATCCAGATCAATAATTTATATTTCAATCCCATATTTTCCATTTTATGCAACAGCCTTCCAATATGGTATCCTATCAAATGCATGCCTCACCAAAATCCAACAGTATCATAATGCATATCCTTTCCTATTATTCAACTCAGCTGTAACTTCTTTTTATAAAATATGAGCAAGTTGCTCAGATGACTTCCCTTTAGTATATCCATACTGTGCCTTGCAAGTTCTCTGTGCGAGTTTTTACCAAATTCTCTAAAATCTTCATTACCCTTCCTGATATACTGACAGTTTGGTGGTTAGACATGAGCTGTTGTATAACCCTTGCACAAAGGGACTATCTTACATTATTTCCATTCCTATGGGATATTTCCAGACCTCAGACTAAAATTATACAAACCCATCAAGGACCTTTGGTTGAACATTCCTTTAGCATGTGTAATATCCCATCTGTCCCTACTGCTGAATTTTATTCAGGTTATGCAACAGAACCTCCACTCTAGAACCTCCTTCATATGCATATCCTCTATCTCTTCATTCAATGTAATGGTAACGCATTGCACAATTATATACACCAACATGATAGATCTTCATGAAGTGACTACTCATTATTTGAGCAATCGCATCTGCTTCTGACATAAGAATGCTATCTGCATAAAGTACAGTTATTCTTCAATATTCATTTTTCTTTCTTACAGTATAGTGATAAAATTCTTTTGGGTTGCATTTATTCTGCACAGCCAATTTCTTTTCATACTCTAACTTTGCTTTCCATACAATACTCTTAACTTCAAATGTTCTTCAAACTCTAGGGACACATTCAGATACATTATTTAAGCATATTTTCAAAGTTCCTATGTATTGCTGATATTCTTCTCTTCAATAACTGATACCATGACACCAAACATAGTATTCTCCTGAGTGTCAGCAAGTTTCAGCTTTGTGCTTCAGCATGAAACCTGTTCCTAATTGGAACATCCATATACTTAGTTACTTCCCAGAGAAGTATGGTCACCGTCTCTAACTAGTAGCAAAACATTCACATCCTTAACTGAGACCTCTTCTGATTCTATTATCAAATCTATTTGGCCTTGAGTTGCTTCTTTCACATGCTGCTTGAGAGTCGTCTCACAACAACTCAATAAATTCCCCTTCATTCTTATCATGAATTTTTTTCTGCTATCAAACAATGTTTGCATAATTTAAGTCACCCATAATGACTACTTCTTCAAGTACCCTGATGGGTACTAAATAAGTAATCCAGTTAAATCCAGAGAGGCCTGTGATGAACTTACCTGCAAAGAAAAATCAGAACTTCACAGTGGACTTGGAAATTTAAAGAAGCAGTCATGAAGAGAAGAAAGCTGATTGAAAGCTCCTAGCAATAAGTCAACATGTGATCTGACATAATACAGAGAAAAATGTAAGAAAGCAATATTTAAAACTAGCTAAATGAAAGTTATAAGACGACTTCAGAAGAATACAGAATATAAATATCAGGAAGATGGCAAACTGTTCTGGTAGCTATGGAAAAATGCATAGAAATGAAGGAAAGGGCACTGCAAAAAGAAGAAGAGATTATAAACATGACATGAAAATAGATATTCTAGTGTCGGAAGAGTGGTAGACAATATTCAAGAGAAATGCAGTCATCTATAATATGCCATTACTTGAAACAGAAAAAGCAATCAAAAAGCTAGAATGTGAAAGATACCAGAGTAGAAGACATTTTATCAGAAATGCCCAAATATGGTAGTATAAAAATTTTATAGTGGTCGCACTACATAATTTGAAATGTCTGGTATGAAAGTTGAATAATTCTTGATGATTAAAGTAGTGCTCATAGACCCCATCTGGAAAAATTAAAATAAAATTGAGTAGTATGAGAATAACAGAGGAATTTTTCCATTATTAAGTGCTTCACGTATTGAGAAGGGGCAAAGAATAATTGTGGAAGGGAAACTTGGAGAAGGGCAAGCTGGGATCAGGTCAAACAGAGCTAGTAAGAATCAGATTTCCACTCTGATAGAGCTGAAAAATTAAGGGAATATAACAAATATCTGCATTTGTTTTGTAGATTTGGAAAAATACAGATTATAAGGTGACAAGAGAAAAGCTAATCAAAACGTTACAATTACATGGTGCAAACAGGATATTATATCAAAACATCATCTATACTAGAGATAAGGGTGTGCATTATTTCCACTGTTATCTATTATCATATTAAGAAGGATAGCAGATAGAATTAAACTAGATATCAAAAACTACAGACGTTACAATTTTAAATAAATCCAGGACTAGTCTGCAGGTTTCCTTAACAAATCCACACTGAGCTATGCTTCAAATATACCACATTTTTTGCCTTATAACAGTGGTGTTCAACCTTTTTTACTACGCGAGCTACTTTTCTATAAAAAGTTATTCGGCAATCTACTCGCTTATAAGTTATTCGCCAATCTACTCTCTTATATAGATCACATTCCCACAACCCGATATTTGATTACACACAAATAAACAACTAAAAAAAAATACACAACTGAAAACTATATTTATGTATTTAAAAATTTATTTATCACTTTTAAATATTTTAATACAACAAAAAAAAACAACAAATATATTGGAATAAAATATTTCTCTATTTTGAAAAACCAAAGTTAGAAAAAAAAACAGATCAATTACAAACTCACAAGTTACAGGAAATGCTGGTTGATTTAAAAAAAAAAAAAGTTAATGTGAAATCTGGCATTGTTTGGACCTCGCAATATTTTCATAGTCAAGTTGATATAAAGAAGTGGCCAATCGCAGACAATCATCCAAATGATCATTTGTAATTTGGTTTCTTAATTGATTTTTTATGACGGTCATATTTGAAAAAGCGGATTCTGACAAGTATGTTGATCCAAAACACCACAGAATTTTTCACGCAATATCAGTTAATATTGGGAATTTTTCATGTGCATACTTCCAAATGACTTCATTGTTTATTGATTTTAAATGTAAACTATTCTGAATGTTTATTATCTCAAGTTCTACTTCAGCTTGGTTTATATCAATTTTTTTTATCAATAATCCATTTCTTGAAATGGATTATCAATAATCCATTTCTTGAAATGGATTATTGATAAAAGATACAATCATTTCAGTTTTATTAAAATCTTTAAATCTTAAATTTATTTCTTCCTCAACTAATTATATTTCATGAATAAATTCTTTTAAATCATAGCGAAGCATTTCTTGATTTTGTTCAAAAAATTTTAATAAATATGGGAGATGTCTAAATTCGTGGTCATTTATATTTTTCTTTAATAAAAGTAAGTATTGTTGGAAAGTTTTTATTGAACTTAACAAGTCAATTAAATTTTTATCTCTACCTTGTAACTCTAAATTAAATTGCTTAATTTTGCGTAGAGAAATCTACTAAAAATGATAAGTGTAACAACCATCTTTTATCACTCAATTGTGGATAAATATCTCCTTTTTCATCAAGAAAAATTTTTATATCGTTAATTAATACAAGAAATCTTTCTAAAAATTGACTTCTGCTGAGCCAGCGAACATTACTGTACAACAGAAGTTCCCTATCATCATCTGCCTGTAATTTAAATAACCCCATTGCAGGGCTTTTCCTCGAACAGAATTTACAATTTTAAATGTAATATCCAAAACATCTTATGTGTTTAATCTTTTACTACACAGTACTTGTTGGTGAATAATACAGTGGTACATTAAAAAATCTGGATATTTGTCATCATTTTTACATAATGAAATGAAGCCTGATTTATTACCTATCATTGCAGTAATATTATTATTACCATCAGTAATAATAGACACAAGTTTAAAAAGCGGAAGTTTGTGTTGTTTCACAAATTCATCAAATGCCAAAAAAATGTCTTCTTCCCTAGTCCTTCCCAACAATGGTATAATTTTCAAAAGTTCTTCTTTACTTGAATAATCTTGAAATACCATGCGAATAAATACCATTAACCGAGCAATATCAGTGAAGTCATTAGATTCATCAATTTGTAATGAAAATGCAACACACTGGTGAATGTCTGACATTAACCTGGCCTGGAAACTTTTCTCTGGCATTTGGAACTCTTCCTTTCAGCAATTTGAAACCTTGTCTGTGGCCTAGAAGTAATCGCTCTCTAGCAACTTCTCGAACCGAGAAGCTCCTTTCTGGAAGCAGGAAACTCCTCTCTCAAGCAACTTGGATCCGGGGAGTCTCTCTGACGGCGATTCGGGACTGGGCAGCCTCCTCTCTGACAGTAATTCTGGAACCGGGACCCCTTCTGCTTGCTTCAGTCCCTTTTTATTAGGCCTCCTCTGAGACCTCACATGAAGTTTGGCAACCCCCAAAGAATCAGTATGAGTCTTTCATCTTAAGTTTCAAGTTCGGCACGCCTTTTGTTCTCCACTGCTTTCTTTTGATTGTAAGTTGCCGGCCATCGGAAAGATTTTTGAACTCCTTCTGACTGACTTCGGAGATGTTTACACTTAGAGCCTGCAAGCCTTTCTCATACATACAAGTTTCAATAACAATCTTTCTAATGCCAATTGTACAGCTTCGGCAACAAAAAACATTGCCTTTGTTTTTAACACTCTAACATATTCTTATTAAAGCAGTATATACAGTTAGCTTCAAAAGAATTATTTACAAAAACATCTAATACAAACTATACCAAGACAAAGAAAGTTTATTTTTTTTACAATATTCACATGGGACTTAACCTAAGTAAAAAATAGATGTAATGTGCTTTGGAATATTTAATATTTAAGCTACAATCGAGTTTTTACACTATGCTTATAATCGTATTCACTTGGCTCACTGTTTGACTTCCACTGATCCAAATTAATTCATTTACCCGAACTTATAAGAAAATTACTGATTTGACAATTTTAACGAAAAATAAATAAACAATAGCAATACACTTAAAGTGAATTAAAAATAATACAAAATCATGATAAATAAAATATGTTTTCAGTTTTAATTAAATTTGTAAGTAAGGAGGAATATACAAGAGATCGACTGGTCGATCGCAGAGCGAGTTTTGGTCGTTGTTCAACCTGCGATCGACGGGTTGCACTCCTACCTTATAAGATGCACCACTGTATTGGATGCATCATATTTTTCATGTCAAATTTTGAGGAAAAAAGAATATTCTTCACAGTATAAGATGCACAAATTATGCATCAAATTTTTCGTGTAAATATTAATTTCTTTTATTTAATATTAATGCATGTATTATGTTTATTAGATAAAAAAACAACTATTCTTAAAAAATCATCAAATCGTTAAAAAATTTAACATATAATAATATATAACATATATATAATAATATAAGCAAATTAATTTTTATAAATTCCATTAATCTTCTTTTCAAATCTTTATTCATCTTCACTCTTAAAATTTTCTGAACTTAATTCTTCATCATTAATATTTACATAAGTCAAGTCATCCTATGTACCATCAAGAGAATTACATCTTGACATCTAAAGTTTGAAGTGTGGAGGTGAGTCCTCCTGGGATTACTACTATTTTTATGTTCATTTTGCTTTCATCATGCTTCATCATGTTAAGTTCATTTTTACCAGCTTCAGTTTTATGGCATCTAAACTAATTCCAAACTAACAAAAGTAGGTTTCTGATGTAAACTGCCAAGACATCCAGACCACATAATTTATCCATAACTTCATCCCTTCCTCTGGATAAATATGAATGTAAATTCCTTTGGAATGATTTTCTTTGGGCATTGTTTTTTTTTTAAATTAAAAAAGGTGGCAATTCTGTTCCATCTGTACAGCATGACAAAACAACAGTATAGTGGGTAGTGGGTTTTTTTTTTTGTGACCAGAATTTTTAACAATAATATATTTTTTTTTTTTACCTCTGAAGTCAACAGTCTTGTTCGAAGGCACATCAAAAGTCAAGTCAGAGGCACTTCATTCATATTAGCTATCTGTGAAAGTTCAAAATTGTCTTATTTTCTAGAATTTATGATGAATCGGTGAAACTCAATTTTAATTTCAAATTCATCTGGCATTTTTTTAATATATTTTCATTTTTTCAGGCATGCATAAATAATGTTTCTTCATAAATCTAAACCACCATGATGGCGACCCTGTAAACTCAGGTATATTTCTTTCTGTTGCAATAATTCAGATCATTGAATAATAATTTTTGTAGATATGGAGCAAACTGATCTTGTATGATCCATTATCCATTTTAATTCATTTTCAATTTCTGGCGAATTTGTTGGTTTGCTGCGGAGATTGTGTTTTTTTCAGAATTAGCTTATATTAATTGCACTGCTCTTGTTTCCACCAGGTTCATACCATTTTTTTAGTAAGCAGAGACCCAAAGGGCCACTCTACTGCCCTACTGCTATTCTTTTTCACATACTCAATCACACTATACTTAAATGCAATCGCATAGCTATGTCTTTGCTTCATAGAATCTATGGGTTATAAAAAAAAATTAAATATAATAATATTAATGAAATAAAGAGCCAAAAGGCTTCACTTCGGCAATGTAAAAATTATTTAAATTAAGGGGGGATATTTAATCCACCATTATTTCAAAGTGGAATAAGATAACTCTAAGATATAAATCAAAGAGTTTCATGCCGAATATAGCAAACTATAAAAGTTCGGCGAGTCCAAACATGAGCAAACACCTGGGTGGTGCAATACCAGGCAACTCATAGTAAAGGTGGATAAAGCTAGGATTGCTATTCTTAGTATTTGCCCTAATGTAAAACTCATCCCCTAGGAGATGTATGTTGTTTTACATTAACGGAGATAGGTCACCACCCAGACCAGTTTCAACCTTTATTGAGGTCTCATCAGTGAGTAGGTAGACCAAATAATACCAAGATTGTAGAGATAATAGCCTTGATACTTACAGTACGAGTTGTCAAAAAGGTGCACAAATAAATTAATGAAATAAAGAGCCAAAAGGCTTCACTTTGGCGATGTAAAAATTATTTAAATTAAGGGGATATTTAATCCCACATTATTTCAAAGCCGAATCTACAATCTTGGTATTATTGACATTGTTAGCATTCAGGAATGCATGAGAAGAGTTAATCTCAAGTGGTAGGGTCACCTAAATAAAATGGGACAGGAAAGGTTAGCAAAACAGATGTTTGATGCCATGTTGGCATCAAACATAGAAGATGACCCAGAAGAAGACCAATATCTAGGCAGATTGCTGCAGTAAGAGATACCTTAGAAGAATGAAACAGAAGATCTGATATTATTGGAGTCGTGACAGATTATCAAAGAAATTAGAGATAAACTTCAATAAATAATAATATAAACTTTTCATGTAGTACTATCACACTATCTTGTAAACCCTATGAGCACACATATCAAGAGTTTGGCAATGATGACATGACATAAACCTTACATTAGATCAGGTCCAATAAGAAAGAGAAATGTATAACTGAAGTTGCAAAAAATTACTACACTGTTTTAAACTGAACAGACCAAATGAACTATGTTTATTCCCCTTGGGAGAAGTTGAGTTAATGAGTAGTATTGCTTGACATTACTATTTTTTTATTTATTTTTATTTTTTTATTTTTTATTGAACCTTGCTGAAACTTAGTTATAATTTGGATGTCCTGTTTTTAGAAAACTCACAAGTACACACATTATAAATCCTTCGAGTATGTATTCTTGAGCTAGTGGTTCCATCTTTCAAAAAATGATGAACCTATTCACAATATGACAAGAGAAAAGCATATGAGTAAAGAAATATTTGTGTATAACTAATCTAGAACTGACAATACCTATATGACATGAACAGTCCCTAATAACCTTTCCCTATATAATTTCATTGCAATTACCTAATATTAATTTCTCTCAATTACTTCAAACTAAGCATGAAAATCTTAAATTGTTTTCGACTTCACCTTCTGTAATCTGTGAAATGTTCTCTATGGTGACAGACTGGGGGGGGTGCAAAAGTTGGCTGATAAGTGGAAAAGAGGAGATTATTATTATTATTATTTGACACCTCCAGGGAGTCCAAAGACTCATCGAGAGAGAGTGTGCCAACAGCATCGAACGATTGGTCTCCTTCCAACTACTAACCGTGCTCAAACTTACTTAACTGAGCCATTAATAGCAGAGGCTCTACCAATCTTGCTGGTGGTTGTGACATTCTGCTCAATCTGTAAAGAGTAGGTTGCAAATAAATATAAATGTATATATACATAATTGAATAATTATGAAATAATTGCTTTCTTCATACAATAGAACATTTAAGTTACTAAAAGGGTTTTTATAGGACCGATGGAGGAAATATTTTAGCACACTAAAGAGGGGGAAAACAAGAGATCATCCAGAAATTGAGTAAGCTTGTAGTTAGCAAGGTTGTAAGGACTAGAATTTTTGCATATAGAATAGAGGAATGAGTCGACAGATTCTGTTTTGAGTGCTTTGTCAATAAATGTATTCAAGGAGATTCACAACTGCTATTGTACAGATGGTGTGAATCTCCTGCAATGAGTTTTGGAGTTCAGAGAGATTCCAATGCAATAACTTATGCTTCTATCATATTTTCTCTACTCCACTATTGGTAAACTTTGTAACCTACTAACTCAAATCTTACACTCATTCTCACACGAAGAACTCACCTCTGAATCTATTCCATTAATTCCACATTTCCCTTAACCTAAGCAACCAAATCTATGCACAAACAGTTCAGACATGGTCATATCAAAGTCTTATAAATGAAATAATAATTCTTCCCTACTTATAAGTGTATTTCTTAACATTCTACATGATCTTTTGAGCAAATTTTTGTCCACTTCTGCTATATATCCTATGAATGTAATACATAGCTTGCTATCTTTTTAGCCCATTTTACACCTTTTATTTTACACCCATTTTACACCATTTTACAAATTTAATCCTTTTATAATGCTAAAGAGGAAGTTTACTAATAAAAAACTGGTATCAAAATATTAATAGAATAGGAAGTTGTTTAGATTAAATAGCTTGATATTATAAATAAGCAAACTTTGGCAGTCCTCAAATAACAGTCAAAATATTAAACACAAAAATTAATTTCCATTTTTGAAAGTCAAACAAGTTATCCTGAAAAATTTTGGAATCAGTGTTTTTTCTGTATTATAAACTGAAATCTCTCATTTATCCAAACACAGGTGGTTTGCTGTTCCAATAACTGAAGGGGACAAATGAAGTATAATTGCATGGTGCTCTACCATAAGTCAGTTGGCATACATGGATCAGTTAAATGAAGTTTTGTTGTTTTGAAGGTCAGATAAATGTAGATTACTGTATTTCTATTAGCAGTTCTCCCAAGACACACAAACACATCATTTCTAAATTAAACAGAATTTCTCCATAGCAATTGATGAAGATAATGTAGTTTAGCAAATAATTAACAAAATACCATGCATTTGCCCAAAAACAGACGATAGCTTAATATTATTACCCAACAGTCTGGTCAAGTGAATGTATTTCTGCTCCCCAAACAACAGGCTATTGGTCTGAATCTTACTGTAGAAATGGATGTTTGTGAATGTGTTTAGGTGGTAGATGGATTTTACTGTCACTTGAGACCACACCCTGCTTATTTGAAGTCCATAGTTGCATGAAAAAGTTACCTGTTTAATTCTTTTAGAGCAGGATTTCTAGATTATCTTACCTAATGCTAACATATCACAGGACTACAACCTTTTGTGAGTGGAATTAGTATATTAAAAAGTGAGAGAGAGAGAGAGAAAGAGAGAGAAATGCCAGCAGTGTATGGTGTGAAAATTCTGTTTTAGGGGAGACAATTTCTCTCGTGACAAGTATTAATATTTTAATAAATCCTTGCTTTTTTGTCCAGCTTTTATCATCACTGGCTATTGTTCTTCATTTTCTTTTTATTTTAATGCTTGATTTAGCTTCTGAACTTTCACCAAGTAAGCTACTGTCTTACCTATTCTGGTTTTCATATTTTTGCAAGTCTTAAATTTAATTCCTTTATCTTTTAATATTTTTTAAAGACCAGAATCATATTTTAGAATTACTTATGTCTAGCCATCTAGCCATAAAAGTTGCAATTCAATTTTTTCCAAATAGTACTAACAAATTGTACTAAAAATAAAGTATTATAACCATTCTACAAATGACAAAAAAATTCTATAGAACAGTCAGAAATATTAATAATTTTATTGTTTATTATACCTTTCTTATCTTTGTAGCTTCTTTAATCCAATAACATATTTTTTATACTGTGAAATGTTTGATAGCCATCAATATTTGTCAAAGTTCCACTAAATTTTCTAAAACTTCTCATGCATTGTAATATTGACTCCAACTATATTTGTTAGGGTCTCTTCCTACTGAAATGCAAACACTGATTACACCAAACTACATACCCTCAGGAATCATTCATCCACCCAAAGCACAGAAATATATACCTCGGTAGAAAAACAGCATTATTTGCTTTCCACTTTCGGCTGAACCCACACAGTTAACTTCTATTTGTAAATATTTACAAAAATAAACATAATACTCTTCAAATATGGTAAACTGAACTTTATAATCCTAGTAGCCAACTGCAGCAACAAAATCCTCACTAAAATGGCAAGCTGTGCATGTTAGTACTCTGCTTCTACTTCTAAACATGAAACAGTACTTAAGTTAATTGCGCAGATGTTAGCTAAGCACTACTTCCTAAATATTATAAGTAAGCCACCAGCCTGGTTGACCAAGGGGGTAGAGTACCTGCTCTCTAACCAAGAGGCTGTAGGTTTGAATCCTACCATGGGCATGGATGTTTGTAATTGTCTTCAGGTGGGAGATGAATGTCATTGTCCAGTATGAGACCACTGCCCTGCTTAAAGTACAATGTTTTTTCCAAGACTATGTAAAAAATTAATGAAACATACAACAAAATATATAAAATTAATAAAAAGAGAAAAAAAAAATCCTTAGCCCACCCACAGTACAAAATGTACTACAGGTTTGGAAATAACCTTTTGTGTGTGGTATCAACATAAATAAATTCTGACAAAAAAGTAATTAGTGCAAATTGTCTCTTGATATTAAAAATGCAAATGAAGAGTGAAAATACACTGTTTTATTGTAACACAACTACAAGCATTGAAATAATTAAATATAATGAAACAAAAAAAAAAGAGAATTTTGTCAAATTCTCTACTAACACACCTCGTACTAACGAATCTCCATACAACACTCGCTCCTTCATTTTGTTTACATTCACAATCATATACTTTTTATTATTGGCTGGTACACTCGGTAGACATTTGTGCAAACGCTCTAGCTGCCGTTTTGTTGTATGTATCACTCCTCTCAACAACGCAATCTCACTCATTGCATCTATCTCATCTTCACAGGGACACAGGATGTCAAAATTTTGCAGGATGATTTGGATAGTTTGGAGGACTGGGCTAGGAAAATGGATGTCAATTTAATGTGGCAAAGTGTAAGGTTATGCATTTTGGGGTGAAAAGATTAGCAGCAGTATATCACACTGGTGGAACTGTACTCCAGGAGATTGATGAGGCCAGGGATTTGGGAGTGTTGGTGGATAAGAAATTAAAGTTTAGGGGGCACATTGCAAAAGTGGCTAAATCAGCTCATCAAATCACTTGGCTTCTGAAAAACACTTTAACAAGTAGAGACAAACAAGTTTCCTCTGTATCAAGCCTTGATAAGAACCCATCTAGACTACTGTGCCCAGATATGGGCACCAGGGTTTCTTCTTGATGGGGAGGAGGTAGAGAGGATCCAGAGACGAGTGACCAAGATGATAGCAAGTCTGTGGAATGAACCTTATGAGAACAGGTTGAAGATTTGTGGGTTGCAAAAATTGGTCGATAGGCGGAAAAGGGGTGATATGATTGAGACATTCAAATTACTGAAGGGTTTCTATAAGATTAATCTAGAAGATATTTTTGAGAATAGGACTGGTGGTCGGAGGACTAGGGGCCATACATGGAAGCTGGGTAAGAATGTGGTTAGCAGGGGTGTTAGAGCTAGGTTTTTTACTTGGAGAGTGGTGAATGAGTGTAATAAGCTGCCAGAGTCTGTTGTGGGTGCTATGACCGTGAATGAGTTCAAGGCGAGGTATGATAGATACTGTGTGAATGTCGAATAGTTGTACTTGACATGAAGTTAGGGGCTCCCTCGATGAGTCTGTCGACTCCTTGGAGTTTCCCGGAATAATAATAATAATAATTTTTCAGTAAACAAGGGTTAACTTTATATCACTGAATGCTAAGCATTTATGAGAAAACAGAAATGGAAACATCATTTTATATATCGCATTCATGTTATTTATTATAATTATTTACATTAATTTTTTTTCCTTTATGCATACGCGCGCGCGCACACACACACACACACACACCTTCTGTCCAAAAAGAAACCGTACTTTTGATAGAAAATAAAACACAGGCCAATTATAATTATTCAAATAATTTATTTCAATCAATATACTCTCCCTCAGCTTCGATACAGCGTTTGGCACGGTCAATGATTTTGTTAAATGAGTTTTTTTATATCAGTTTTTGGGATATGAGGGTCGTGGTTACTGTCTATTGAATGTTTTCAATGGTGTCATATCGCTTTCCTTTCATCGGCAAATGAAGTCGGGGGGAAAAGAAAGAAGTCACAGGGTGCTAAATCAGGTGAATATGGCAAGTGATCCAATACACAAACTTGGTTTTTACTCAAAAACTGTCTCACAATGTTCGAACGATGAGATGGTGCATTATCGTGCAAAAGTGACCAACTGCCTGCATCATGATATTTGTGCTGTATGTGACGAATTGCCGCTATCAATTGCTTCAAAACTTCTAGATAAAACTCACCACTGACCGTTTCACCAGGCGGAACGAATTCTTTGTGGATAATGCCCTTGGAATCATAGAAACAAATCAGAATTGTCTTTACTTTTGACTTCTCCAAGCGACTTTTTTTCAGATGCCCCTCTTCTGTGGTCTCCATTCAGCACTCTGGCGCTTTGTTTCGGGCTCATACTCAAAACACCCCATTTCGTGACCAGTAACGATTATTTCAAGGAGCTTTTAGTCCTTATGAGCAGTTTTAATGAGGTCCTTGCAGTGTTCAATTCGATAAATTTTTTGGTCGTCGGTCAACTTGTGGGGAACAAATTGTGAATTCAATTTACAAAGACCCAAACTCCTGGTCAAAATGTTGTGCACAGTTGATTTTGGAATCCCCAATTCATCTTCAATGAATCTCACGGACGATTTCGTTTTTTTTTTTTTGATGAAATCACTCACTTTTTGGATGTTAACTTGACTCAGTCCAGTTTTTGGACGACCCAGCTTTTCGTCGTCCTCAAGCATCTCACGGCCACTTTGAAATCACTTAAACCACTCAAACTTCAGTATGGGATAAGCATTCATCACCTATGATTTTTGAAGCATTTGATATGTTTTGGTAAAAATTTTACCATGTTTAACACAAAAGTCAATCACAGCTCTATGTTGAAACTCATTTTCCGACTGTTTGTCAAAACACACTGTCACTCTTGGCCGTATAATTCGGCTTCTAATGAAGCCAATGTCATAAACAGTTGACACAACACTAATGAAGGTTGCTGCTTTCAAAAACAAAAAGATAAAATAGGTGGCCCTACTAGTTTCTTCTATTTCCGAAAAGTTCGGTTTCTTTTTTGACAGAGGGTGTGTATATATATCTGATCCACACACAAAAGGTCACTAGACCTATAGCACATTAGTGCCATGTGTGGGCAAGAGGAATAGAAGAAAAGAAGCATCTGGTCACATTTTGCTTGAACAGCTGAAGGTAGCACTCTTTGGGGAAGGCAGAGTGGAGAAGACTGTTACAAAGAACAGAAGCATATGGGATGAAGAAGGAGGCAGTGAAGTTGTTTTTGTAAGTTTCAAGATCGACTGTAAAAGGGTGTTGCTTAGCAGTGGCTCTTGTTTTAATGATTTCATTAAAATAACCCTGCAAAACCTCTAGATCAAATAAAAAAATTATGGCAGGACTTTATCAAAAGTCATGCCCATTTTAACACATCTATCCCACAAATCTTCATCAGAGAAACAGCATGAATAGTGAAAAGTGAAGCTACTGAAACAATCATAATCTCAACAAAAGTGAAGACAGACACTTGCTGATTGTCTCCCATATTTTTGACAATGTGATGAAGCTGAATTTATTTAAGTTTGGAGGATATTGTAGGTACTATGGCAGATTCCACAAACAGTCACTCTGATTTAAACCTATTTCTATAACTTTTCTCCTATATAGAAACAGACTTAAATTGGAGAGAGAGACTATTTCTGGAATCTACCACAGCATATATAACATACTTCAAACTTAAATTCAGCCTCAACACATTACCAAAAATCTGGGAGACTATTATTTTGAGACCATCAATAAGTGTTCATCAAATCACCCAGAGACGGCACCAGTTAGAACTGAAAGTAGTCAGCCTTCATGGGCACAGTCTTGTACCCATGAAGATTCCTTGGTGACCAAGGTAAAATATAGGCTTATTAATCTAATTAGCTAAATAAGTTTAGTTAATTATTAGCATTAGATGTCTATTTTTCCACTAAACAATATGAGTGATAATAATCAACATCTATCCTTCCATGCCAGATTAGTGATCCAACATGGAAGTGATGAACATGCAAAGTACATATTTTTGGTTAGTCAAAGCTCAGAATATCAAGACTCCTGAACAGAATGGTGTTACTCCAGCATTATTCTCATCTGTGCAAAAAGCCAAGCTCAAGTTCAAGTCTCCTAAAGCTCTCCATATCTTGCATCTATGTTTACATCCATATCTAGCTTCGTCCATTATGAAAGCAAATTGATGCCATGCACATCCACACATGCGCACACACTATGTTGGCTGACACCAACAGCACCATTCAAGCACTACCACTTATTGTAGGCTTCAAGAAGCGTCTCGAAAATGTTCTATGTTCAGTATGTTGAGCAGGATTTCAGGAAAGTAAAAATCTTAAATCTTAGCCCACCAACAGTGCTGAAGTTCTACATGTTTAGAACCTTTCATGGGTGGGATTCACATAAAAAAAATGGTGTTACTGAGACAAAAATATGCAAGACATTCCTAAATAATTACTATAAGATGTTATATTCGGGCAACAGCAATCAAGGAAAGGAGGAGCTAGCTATAACTAAACACAAAGATATACTTCTTGCATGACGGGCATCCCCCCACCCCAAAAAAAAGACTAGTAAGGAAGAAGTAGAGAAATTTGAATCACTAATAATGCCAGCTAGTATATAAAAAAGATTGTTCTTTTCAATAGCTGAAGAGGAAATGAAAGCAAGACTTAGAGAAAGGCTTGGAGAAAATATGAAGCAGAGCAAAATCAGTAACAGTGCTAAGTACCTGCTGGATTTCTGTTTAGGAGATGGATATATTATTTAAGCATTTTTTCCTATCATTTTTCTTCAATATAATTGGTGAAAAATTAAAACTTGAAAACAAAATCCCAAACCTTGGAGAGCAAGTGGTGAAATACAAAGAAAACATGCAATGATTTAGCCAGAGAAGCATGAGGCAAGTCTGCAAGGAAAGAAAAATCAAAACATTACAGCAGTCTCCAGAAGTTAAAAAAACAGACCTGGAAAAAGAATGCTATCCAAGTTCTGCAATTGCATCAACATGTAATGAGTGCTTGCACTCAACATATAGAAAAATATAAGAAAGCTAAGTTTAAAATTCGCTAAATAAAAGTCATTGGAAGACTTTCAGCAGAATATGCAGATAAATATTACAAAAGTGACAGTGTTGTAGAGACTATTGAAAAAGTATAGAAAAGGAGGAAAGACTATTACTGAATTAGGGATAATAAAGGTGACATAAAAACTAAAGATAAAAATATACTGTTTGTGGAGTAATTACTTGGAAACACTGTCAAATGAGATGAACCATGACAGGAGCATGGTAGAAGATATTCAAGAAGATTGCAATTTTTGAGGTAAAAAATTCCATCAGAATGTTGAAACCTAAAAAGGCAGCTGGGCAGAAATGATATTCAAGAATTTAGGGTATCATTATTTTCAGTTTTTATGTTGCCTTTTGATTTCTTAATCATCTTTAATTTGTTTTACAGTATACTCTTTCTCTATGTTTAGCTTAGATTTTTCAATAGCCTCAAGAGCATTTACAACTTTTACATTCTTATCAAAGTCTTCCTATGATTTATTTAACTACTTTTACACATAGCTTAGCTTTCCTACATTTTTCTCTGTATTCTCTCTGGAACTTTTCATGTTTTCATCTTTTCCATGAATATCTCTTAAACTTCTTTGCAAACACTTCACCTGGCCTGGCTGGATTAATGAATTCGTCAGAGTTTGCCAGTGTCTCCAAGGTTTGGGTCTTGTTGTCAAACCCTTTCATTTTTTTAAATAGTATTTGTAAATTTCAGTCCATAGTTTGCTTTTGGTGGCCAATGAAATTTAATTCTTTTAAAAACTTTTGCACACATTTTTCATTTTGGTGTGAATCTCATTTTTATACTGCTAATCACTAAATGGTGATCACTTACTATATTTTGTATCCTAAATAAAAAATATCTTAGTGAAGATATCACTAAGAAAATACCTATGTTATTGTTGCCGGATAAATTCAGGGTCCATGTCCTGATCCAAATTCTAGTAGGTACTTAACACTATGGGATGCTTAATGGTCAAAGCTGTATAATTGAGAAGAGACCTCTGCATAGCTTTAAAAGGAATATGGAAAACCGACCAGAGCTTCTGACCTAATGTCCAATCCTCACCTTCTCGTGGTACACCCTGTTAGGCATCTACCTACATACTAAGTGAACAAGGAATGGCTGGCAATTTGGATTTAGTTAACCAAAACTGTATTCTTATTGGCTTAAACTACAAATAAAATGATGGTAACATGACAGAATTTCATACCAGCTGGTGCATCACCCGGTTAAACAAGGCCCCTGTTGTTTTCACCAGAGAACCAGGGTGAAGAGCGAAAAGTCAGCTAACAAATGGAACAAATCCTGAAACACACCCCAACTCATCATCACCAGAATTCAAGATTGGTACTATCAACATAAGAAGTCTGAATGGCAAAGAAATGGAGCTGGCTGAGGAATTGGATAAGTACCAGATCAACATAATAGGGGTGACTGAAACAAAAAAGACAAAAACTGGTGAGATCTTTCTAACCAATAAATACAAAATGTTACATTCAGGCAATAACTATCAATGAAAAGGAGTAGCTATATTATTCAACACAAAATACAAGGCTAATCTTCGGGCATTCTCAAGTAGAGTGATGTAGGCAAATATCAGAATGGGGAACTGAACAATGAGACTTATTTGTGCCTATGATCCCACAGAAGGTTCTACTAAGGTAGAAGAAGAATTTTTAGACTTTAGAGAAAGCAACTGACACAATGAAAAAGGAAAAGTGGGTGTTTGTTGGAGATCTAAATAGCAGAGTAAGAAATGATTGTCAGACATACAAAAAGTGAAATGAGATTTATGAGAACTGCAAAATTCACATTATTAGACCAAAAAAGGAATGTAGACATTTTAAAAGAATTAATAACAAAATCAATAGAAGAAAAACTAAACAATTATAAACAAAAATTGATAGAACATGTAAACCGAATGGCCAACACCTGATATCCTAAACAAATACTAAAATATAAACCAATTGGAAAGAGAAGGCAGGGTGGACTTCAAAAAAAAGGATATTGGATTTAACATTAAACCACCTTCCTGTACATCCTTCAATTCTAACTGCCGACTTACAACTCAAATACAGACTAAGTATTGCATGATATAATGCCCCATTGACACCACATAACTGTAGCGTATTGAATAGCTTCTCTCTTGGCACCTTGTCATATACCTTCTCCAGATCGACAAAACTTAAATACAGATCTTTGTTATATTCCCATGCTTTCTCGACCATTTGTCGTAAAGTGAAGATCTGATCCTGACAGCCTCTATATGGCCTGAATCCAGCTTATTCTTCACCAAGCTTTCTTCCACAATTCTTCTCAACCGTTTCTCAAGTATACTTGCATAGATCTTGCGAGGAACACTCAGTAGGGAAATATCTCTGTAATTCTCACATTCAGTTTTATTTCCCTTTTTATATATATATATATATATATATATGGGCACTATTAGAACTCTACTCCAATCATTGGGAATTTGTTCCTCTGTCCAGGCTTTCTGAATTATGCAGTGCAGCCACTGTAAGACTTTTATACCACCATACTTCAGCATTTGGTCGAATATCATCTACTTCTGCTGCCTTTCCACATTTCAAGCCTTTGATGGCTTTTTCTACTTCAAGTATGGATATGTATTCCTGACTGTATGCCTGTTGAGTGTTTTTTTACCACTGTGCTATCACTGCTTGTTTCATTTAGCAATTCTTCGAAGTAATTACTCCATACTTCAAGAATATCCTTTTCTTCTGTTTTCATGTCACCTTTATCATCTCAAACTCCTTTTACAGCACTCTTTCCTCCATTTCTAAGCTTCTTCAACAACCTCCAGAATATAATAAATTTAGTTTAATCCTTTATCCAAGTGTGTGTGCAAACAAAGTTTGCGCCTGAAAGTATCTTCAGGACTGGGGTAAAGTGGCACAACACCGGGCAACTCGTTGCAAAGGTGGAGCAAGCTAACATTACTCCTATCTCAGTATCTCCCATAATGCAAAGCACATCTCCTTGCAGATATGTCTAATGTTATGCATTAAGGCCTTCCCTTAATGCATAACATTAGACATATCTGCAAGGAGATGTGTTCTGCATTATAGGAGATACTGAGATAAGAGTGATGTTAGCTTGCTCAGGAGTTGCCCGGTGTTGTACCGCTTTACCCCAGTCCTGAAGATACTTTCAGGCGCAAACTTTGTTTGCACACACTTGGATAAAGGATTAAACTAAATTTATTATAATGTCATTTCATGTTTTGCTGATTTGCTTTGTAGTTTAAGCAAATAAGCCAAATATAGAATACCTTTGGCTATCGTATATTTGTATTCATTTTTATCCTACAAATAAAACTTTTTTTTTAATTTTTAAGACAATTTTTAAAAAAATAGTCAGTGCTCCACTGTTCATTCAGTATCTATGTGCTCCCGTAATAACAAAGTGAACAATAAGAAGGGTAGGATTGGATAACGAACAGAAGCTTAGGTTGGTGTACTCCAAATTTTTTTAGAGGTATATGAAAGTCTCCTGCTAGTTATCTAGCTTGATCTTTAAATGACCCCTTGCATTAGATATTATTGCCACATAGAAAACTTTCTTTATTTCTAGATTTGTAATGTAGCAGTCTACTTTAGATTAAAAAAAAAAAAGTAATTTAGATTAGTGAATACACAGTACTTGGAATGACATTACATATTCAGTTGCATATACTTAATTACAAAGAACACTCATGAAAATAAACTATGAGTGGTACTAAACCACACTTAAAAATTGTGATCATTTCACAGTGACATTTCATATGTACTCAGCAAGTTGTATACTTATGTAGTTTGCCAAAGTGCAGTTGACTCTCACTATAGCAAACTACAGAAAGGTCCCAATCAAATTCCCTTAGGCACTGTGCAATTCCAGAGGAAATTCACTATAGCAAACTATCCACTGTAACAAACTATTTAGTGAGGCTTCTATGAGTGCTAAAGTTATTTACAGTCAACTGTATTAAAATGCAGTTCTGCAATTGTAAATTATTGAAACACTAGTATTATAAAATTGTCATCATTCATCACACCTTTCAAGAATTTAGGCCTAGATTCCATCTGCCTTTAGAAGTCATCATTGAATCTCTTTAAAGGATGTCCTGGTGTTCTTTTTGCTAATGGTTTGTAATTTAAAACTTGTTTTGGTAATCTTTCTGTTTTCATTCTTTCATTGTGTTCCATCCATTTATGTTTATATATTTTAAATTTTTTCTATTACTGATTTCTGGTTTTTCTTCATTTCTTCATTACTTTTGTGATAATTCATAATTTCTTCATTACTTTTGTGATCTAATAGAGTATACTTTGCAGTTTTTCTCATAAACTTCATTTCAGCTGTTATTAATCTTCATTTGTCCTTTTGTTTTTTTTTTGTCCAGATTTCATTGCCATACAATAGGACTGGTAGGGCTAAAGTATTGTATACTTTTAGTCTAGTTTGTTTTTGAACTTACATTTATTATTTTAAAATATTTTGCAATTTTTAGGTTTATATCTTTTTCATTTTCATATATAATCATACATCCTAGGTAGTTAAATGAACTGTCCTGTTCTAAAATCTTATTACTATTTTAGTTCTTATTCAATCCTATCCTTTAAAGGCCATCATTTTGGATTTTTCTGTTGATATTATCATTCCATAATCATTGGCTATTTCATTTAAATTTAAAAGATCTTTCTGCAAGTTATCTTCAGAATTTGTAATTATTATTTGATCAGCAAAAAAGGAGAGTGTTTAAGTTCACAGTAGGAGAAAGTTTAATTACCTTGATGGAAATTTGTATTCTATATTACTATAATTTCATTTAAATAAATATGAAAAAACAGTTGCTGAAAGGGGACATCCCTGTCTGACTCCTTGGTTTCTCTCTCTTGGATGTGATAATTCATAATTTAATCAAAAAAAAAAAAAACCAACTAAATGCCTTTTATTCCCTAATAGGGAGTAGGCGAGGCCTTTATACCCTATCTAGCTTTTGGAGACTGAGTGGGCAGTTCAATCTCTGCCGGTAGCCAATCAGAGAGAGAGCTGGCCTATGTCTATCACTAATTATAGCAGCCACCGATGAAGAGGCTGGCAAACAAGTGCTGCCATCTCTTGGTACCTAACCCTAACAAGATATGTCACTGTCTGAAATAATGTGGGTACTACGGTCGATTTTCTTGAGTTTACGGGACGAAAAACCCCGAGTTTCCAGGAGGAAAAACCGCTTGCCTGTGCCAGAGATCGACTAACTCAGGAACCGGTCAAAGATAGACTTAGAAAAAGAAATAGACTTAATCTTATTTGTATTTGATTGTTTTCATATATACTTATGATAGCTTTCAGAATATTATTTAGTATTTGTCTTTCTTTTAACATGTTAAATAAAATACTTCTTTTAACTTTATAAAATGCCTTTTACAAATTCAATAAATGTAATAGGTGTTTCTAAATTGTATTATCTTCTTTTCTCTATTATTAATTTTAGGCAAAAGGCTGGATCTATGCATGATCAACCTTTTCCAAATCCATTTTGTGCTTCTAAAATAAAACCTTCAGAATATTTTATTAGTTTGTTATTTAAAATTCTGCTATATATTTTATAACAGGAATTTAGAATACTTATACTTCTATAATTTTTACGGTCATCTCTACTACCTTTTTTAAAGATAAGGATCGCTATTGCTTTTTTCCATTTTATTGGTATGCTACTTGTTAAATAGATTTTATTTAAAAATAATGAGTCTTTCTTTAAACCTTATTCCTGCATATTTATCTAATTCTGAACCTACCATCTTCTCCAAGTGATTTTCCATTTCTTGTTTCTTTCAGGGTGATTTCTAGTTCTTCTTTAGTCATTTCCTTTTCATTAAATATTTGCTAGTTATCTTGTTTAAAAGATTTATCTGTCCACAATTCTATATAGAAATTCCTCTAATTTCAATTCAGTGTTTAATTTTACTTTTAGTATCTGTACTAAAATGTTTCAAAATTTTATATACACAATGGGTCTTATTTTATATAAATCACGTTCTAAATTAGAAACAAATTTGTTCCATGATTCTCTATGTCTTTTTCTGACTTCTCTTTTAGTTATGGCTCTTATTCTTTTATATTCTATTTCATCTTCTAATCTTTTACTGCTTAACCATGTATAATATGCTTATTTTGGTCATTTTGATCATTTCTTTGATTGTATCATCCCATTATTTTTTTTTTATTGACTCTTTTTATTGATTTTTTCTTTTTGGGTCTTTCCTAAGCTTTCATTTGCTGATGTATTTAGTAACGTTGTTATATTAAGTCATTCTATTTCTTCATTTCATTTTATTTTATCTAAATATTGGTTAATTCTTTGTTCATATAGCCATTGTATATTTGTGTCATTAATAATCTAGTTTTATATAAAAAAAAGTTTCAAATTTTCTTTCTGTTCTTGTTATTTGTAGCCATTTAGATGGTAATCTTAATTTTAATGAGGAAGTGGTCATTACTTACTTACTTCATATCCTCTGTGGAAATAAATATTATTAATATTACATAAATGAAAATACATTTAAAGAAAACTTTGATGTCTCTTCATTTAAGATAAAGTAATCTAATATATTGATTTCCATCCTCTTGCTGCCCAGATATATTTATGTATATCTTTATGTTTATAGAAATAATTCATTCTTTTAAGGTTATTATAAACTACAAAGTCGATCAACTTTTTACCATTCCTGTTTAGGGGTATGTTCTCCATATATTCCTATCATCATCGAATTCCTGACATGTATCTTCAAGGGGTGTACAGGATATGATAGTACTACATGAAAAATTTACATCATTACCAACTTCCTATCTACAATTTTCATCCGAACCAATCTGTAAAAAATGATGGTACAACATATGTTCCGATATTATTAATTTTCGTGTTTCTAATTCTTGCATTTAAGTCTCCTGCTAATATTACATAATCATTTTATTTATTTTTATATATATATATTTTAATTGATTATACAATTCAAAATTATCATCTTCTCTTCCTTCTTCTGGAGCATATAAACCAATTATTGTTAAATAACCTCTATCTATTTTTATTCTAGCATCTATTATTCATTCATTCCATAACTTATATTTTTACTGCTTTGAACAGGAATTATGAATCTAAATCATAACACCTGCTTGTGCTCTTCAGTCCCTGTCAACTCCACTATATATGACATTAAAATTTTCAGTTCTCATGGTTCCTTTTCATTTCTTTTTTGTTTTTTCAGTGATTACTGCTATTTGAACATTTCTTTCATTTAATATTTGATCTAATTCTATTTCTTTATATGCTATTCCTCTTACGTTCCAGTTTGCTATATGTATTATATTTTGGCGTTTCCATTTTACCATTTCCATTCCAGGGTCATTTTCCATAGATTCATTTTGAATACCTTTCTCTGTTAGTTAGAAGTAAATTAGTGTTCTTCATGTTGGGTTACTAGCCTGGCAATGGATAGTCCAGTGGTAGGGCTGCTAACTTAAGGCTTTTGAACTCGTCTTCTTCCAAATTTAAACCCGTAAGAAGAATAGGATAAAGAAGAAAGAGTAGATTTTTAGAGGGGACATAAATGAAAAGACCCTCACCCCTCAAGTACTCTAATAGCATAAGGGTCATAAAGAGTTGGTTGATAAGGTCTTATAGGAAAGATTAAAGTGAGTGGATCTTCCTCAAAGTAGAGATAGAAGAGAATAGATCCAGAGTATAAAATCAGATTAAGTAAAATATCAACTAGCCAAGTTAAAGATTTCCTCCTGCCTTAGCTTTAACTCTTTTTAACTATTTGTTACTTTAGATAATATTTCCAAAAAAAATTTAATGAAATTCATAACTGCATATGAAATGGTAACAACTTGCAAGTATAAAAGAACACTGTCAAGTGTTCTTTCAATTTCACACAACTGAATCTGTGATGTCTTTCTAAGTACTGTGTATTCACTTATCTAAATTACTTTTTTTTAATCTATAGCAGACAAAAAAATGCAATATTTTTAGTCTATGAATATCATACAATTGTATTCATTTTTATTCTGCAAATAAAACAGAAAATTATTTTTAACTGAAGACTCATTAAAAAGTTACTGTTCTTCCCTAATAATTTAAAAAGAACAAATTATTATACAACTATATAATTTCATACATGTGTACCTTACTAGGCTGATGTGATGTCTTTTGGCTAACACTTTTAGTTGGCAGCATGAGACCTTGAGGAGGTTCTTTAACTTCAACAGATCGTTGTTGGGAACCTCCTAAAATTAACAGAATAACATCGATAAGTTTTCTGAAATTTCTTTATATGAATTTAATGAGAAATTTGTATCGGAAACATTATGATGAATGGTCTCTAACGAGGAAAGTGATTAATTCTTTATCACCATCTTTATGGACTAGCTATATTTCTAAAATTGACAACGTTATGAAGGGATTATTTCAAAATAACCCCTTCATAATACTGGCTTTCAATAAATCCAAGCTGTCCAAAACATAAAACAGAAACTTCTAATAGTGGACCAGGAACAAGTTTGTGCCATTGTTTATGCTATTCCCAAATACAAGTACAGCCAAAATGTAAATTAACATAGCTACTAGAAAACATTACTATTTTGACATTGTCTACTAGATTCCTAATAATTTTCACTTTACAAATTAAGAAACCAAAAATCCTTCATAATAATTATTTTTTAAAAATTTATTTATTTTTAATTTAATTTATTATTATTATCTTTGTAATGTAATGCATTTTGCTTAAAGTAATGCATAAAGCAAAATGCATTTGCTTTAAGCATTACTTTTGCCAATCCTTTATTTCCCATTCTCTTTAAGTGACATTACTCTGCTTAAACATTCTTGAATATACATCTCATGTGTTCTTCTGGTATCTTTGTTTTTAAGATACCAGAAGTATCTTAAAACAATGACAGTGATGTCACCGTTCATTCCAATAATTTTTTCACATAACTGTGGTCTCCTTGATTTTTTTCTAACCAAGGAGACCACAGTTATTTTGGTCTTTGACCAAATAAATTTTTTTTAACCAAGTTCTTTGATTCTCATGTTAAAATTATTTTTTTGAATGAAAGCTTGTATATTACTAGTCTGGCTAATTTTTCTCCCGTTGAAAGTTTATTTTTCACTTGGTTAGATTATAATAAATTTAGTTTAATCCTTTATCCAAGTGTGAGCAAACAAAGTTTGCGCCTGAAAATATCTTCGAGACTGGGGTAAGGTAGTACAACACCGGGCAACTCGCAGTAAAGGTGGAGCAAGCTAACATCACTCCTATCTCAGTATCTCCCATAATGCAAAACACATCTCCTTGCAGATATGTATAATGTTATGCATTAAGGGAAGGGCCACTACCCAGACTAGTTTCAACCTTTATTGAGGTCTCTTCAGTGGGAGCCAGGCCCAGAGGTGGAGATACTAGGTAGAAGCAATGGCAGGTCATCTTTACCTATAGGAGTTGCCAAACGGTGTGCCACCTTTTTTATTAAATTACTATGGATTTAGAGAAAAATGTGAAAAATAAACTTTCAACATCTTTCTCTAAATCCAGAGTAATTTAATAAAAAGGTGGCACACCTTTTGGTAAAGATGACCTCGCCATTGCTTCTGCCTGGTATCTCCACCTCTGGGCCTGGCTCACACTGAAGAGACCTCAATAAAGGTCAAAACTAGTCTGGATAGTGGCCCTTCCCTTAATGCATAACATTATACATATCCGCAAGGAGATGTGTTTTGCATTATGGGAGATACTGGGATAGGAGTGTTGTTAGCTTGCTCCACCTTTGCTGCGAGTTGCTTGGTGTTGTACTACCTTACCCCAGTCCTGAAGATATTTTCAGGTGCAAACTTTGTTTGCTCACACTTGGATAAAGGATTAAACTAAATTTATTATAATTTTTCTCCTGTACTACTGACTTCCCAACATTCCAGCCTCCGTTATGTATTTCCATATTTAATTTACCATCTTTACTAAAACAATGCCCAAATAACCATTTTTGTAGGGCAACAATAACATTTGCCTTTTGGATGGAAAGACCAAGGCTCATATCTTGTCTAGGATAGCAGGAAAATCTTAAGAGAAGACAAGTCAGCCAAGTCTCATACAAAGGGATAGTAGAAAGTTTATTTTTCACTTGGTTAGAAAATAATAAATTTAGTTTAATCCTTTATCCAAGTGTGAGCAAACAAAGTTTGTGCCTGAAAGTATCTTCAGGACTGGGGTAAGGTGGTGCAACACCAGGGTGACTCCTTGCAAAGGTGGAGCAAGCTACCAACACTCCTAACTCAGTATCTCCCACAATGCAGAACACATCTCCTTGTGGATATGTCTGATGTTATGCATTAAGGGAAGGGCCACTACCCAGACTAGTTTCGACCTTCATTGAGGTCTCTTCAGTGGGAGCCAGGCCCAAGTGGAGATACCAGCCAGAAGCATTAGCAAGGTCATCTCTACCTATAGGAGTTGCCAAATGGTGTGCCACCTTTTTAATAAATTACTCTGGATTTAGAGAAAGACACTTGGATAAAGGATTAAACTAAATTTATTATTTTCTAACCAAGTGAAAAATAAACTTTCAACATCTTTCTCTAAATCCAGAGTAATTTATTAAAAAGGTGGCACACCATTTGGCAACTTCTATAGGTAGAGATGACCTTGCTAATGCTTCTGGCTGGTATCTCCACTTGGGCCTGGCTACCACTGAAGAGACCTCAATAAAGGTTGAAACTAGTCTGGGTAGTGGCCCTTCCCCTAATGCATAACATCAGACATATCTGCAAGGAGATGTGTTCTGCATTGTGGGAGATACTGAGTTAGGAGTGATGGTAGCCTGCTCAACCTTTGCAAGGAGTCGCCCTAGTGTTGCACCACCTTACCCCAGTCCTGAATATACTTTCAGGCGCAAACTTTGTTTGCTCACACTTGGATAAAGGATTCAATTAAATTTATTAAAGGGATAGTAGGTTATTCCACCTGCAAACTTCAGCAATAATTAAGCTTCAGCAATAATTAAAACCAACTCATTGTAAAATAGCTAAAATGTGTATCCTGTTCTATAGATTGGTACACTACCAAAATGCAGTAGGATGTTTAGTCTCTTTATTGCTAACTTGAGACTTGTAGCAGATTCATTTTAGAGAATGATGTCATTTTCATAAAAAGCTAAGATTAGCATCTCCTATTTGAACCAAACTTAATATCACTTTTCTTAATGTTAAGGTCTCTGCTTATTATAAATAAAAACAGAGAGCATGCACAATCCTGCACATCCTTCAATTATAACTCCCTAATTTGAAAATTATACAGAGCTTATGCAGAACTTTTGTCCACATACATCACTGATATAATAGAGGTCTTGCAACATTTCAAGTGTGTGTGCGTGCGTGCATTAGATTTTAAAAAAAAAATTATATATATATATATATATAAAAGAAAACAAACGTTAAGTTTTCATTTATATTACAGATTTATTGTTTTGAACAGTTTCCCCTTGACACATTATCATAATCTGCTTTGAGATAATCAATGCTCAAAAAAGAGAAATCTATTACATTTCTATGATTTCTCAACTATCAGGAGTAAGATTAAAAAATTAAAAAATAAAACCTCACCTTAGCAACCAGTATTTTCTCACTTCAGGAGTTTTTCTTAGCTTTTTCTCAAAAATGCTTGCATAAATCTTTCCAAAAACATAAAGGAATTCCTCTATAATTCTCACCTTCAATTTTTTCTTTTTTCAATAAACTGATATTATGTGAGTCCTATTCCAATCATCTAAGTTTTAACCTTAGGGCTAAGACTTCTGCATTATGCGGCATGGCTGCCACTCAACAATTTTATACCATTATATTTCAAGATGAATATCATCTACTCCAACTACATTTCCACTTTTAGGTTTCTCATGATTAGCAATAATATACACTTCAGATTGCATTTCTCCTGGATATTCATCATCATCAAATTCTTGACATGTAGCCTCAGCGGGTGTACAGGATATTATGTTCGTGCTACATGAAAAAGGTACATCATTACCAACTCGAACTTCCAATCAACAATTTTCCTCCAAATTAATCTCTTACATGCCAAGATTCCAACATTATCAGATATTGTATTTCTGTCTTCTTAGGCACTTTTTACTGTATCAATCAGCCTATATCTTGGTCTTTCTCCTGCAAGCCTAACAAAGAACACTTGCTTTGCTAATCTTTCTTCTCCCATTCTATTTAAGTGGCCATACCATCTGAGATTAGCTCTGCAAACACATTCCTGAATGCTAACAATGTCAAGTTCTTTCCTAATATCCTCAATTTTAACATGATATTGTCATCAATATCATGTTAAAATTGAGGGGGTGCTTAAGGGTCAAAGCTGTATAACTGAGAGGAGAAATCCACATAGCCTTTCAAGGAATGCAGAGAACACCGACCAGGGCTTCTGACCTAATGTCCAATCCTCACCTTCTCGTGCCGCACCCTGTTGGGTATCTACTTGGATACTGAACGAACGAGGATGGCCTGGCAATTTGGGATTTAGCCAACCAAATTGTATTCTTATTGGTTAAACCAAAATAAAAAATGATGGTACAACATGACAAAATTTCATACCGGCTGGGGCGTCGCCTGGATAAACAAGGCCCCCGTTATTTTCGCCAAGGAACCAGGGCGAACAGCGAAAAAGTCAGCTACTGGAACAAATCTGAAAACAAACCCCAACTCAACATCACCAGAATTAAAGATCGGTACTATCAACGTAAGAAGCCTGAATGGCAAAGAAATGGAGCTAGCTGAGGAATTAGATAAGTACCAGATCGACATAATAGGGGTGACTGAAACAAAAAAAAAGACCAAAACTGGTGAGATCTTTCTGAGCAATAAATACAAAATGTTATATTCAGGCAATAACAATCAAGGAAAAGAAGGAGTAGCCATAGTATTCAACACAAAATATGAGGCTAATCTTCTTGAATGGCAGTCAGTCTCAAGTAGAGTAATGTGGGCAAATATGAGAATGGGGAACTGGACAATGAGACTTATTTGTGCCTATGGTCCCACAAAAGGTTCTACTAAGGTAGAAGTGGAGGAATTTTTTGAGGCTTTAGAAAAAGCAACTGACACAATGAAAAAGGAAAAGTTGGTCTTTGTTGGGGATCTAAATAGCAGAGTAGGAAATGATTGTGAGACATACAAAAATATTTTGGGAAAATTTGGAGAAAAGAGCAAAGCTAATAATAATGGCAAATATCTGTTGGATTTCTGCTCAGGACATGGACTGGTTATTACTAACAGCATGTTCCAACATAAAAATGTGCACAAATTCATATGGAGAGAAGAGGCTAGGAATAAGAAAAGTCTCATTGACTATGTTATTGTTGACGGTGATGTTTTCTCCCTGGTGCAGGACAGCAGAGTGTACAGAGGATTTGAAATTGGAAGTGATCACTATTTAGTCTTGAATAGGATAAAATTGAATTTCATATTGAAAAGAATAACAGGTAAGAAAGTTTTAAAGCGAATAAAAGTTGAGCAGCTCTCAGATGTGAACTGTAGACTAAAATACAGAAAGATTATTGAAAAGAAAATGAAAGAGTTTGAAAACAGGAATCAAACCTTGGAGATTCAGTGGCAAACTCTGAAGAAAACATTGATTGATTCTGCCAGAGAGGCATGTGGTGAGGTTGTGTGCAAGGATAAAAAATTAGAACTCCCTGGTGGACACAGGAAGTTAAAGAGGCAGTGAAGGAAAAGAAGAAAGCATATCAAAAGTTCCTGGCAAATAAGTCAGCTTTTACTCTTACAAAATACAGAGACAAATGTAAGAAAGCTAACAGTGTGTAAAACTAGCTAAACAAAAGTCATGGGAGGACTTTGGCAAGAATATAGAATATAAATATCAAGAAGGTGGCAAAATATTCTGGAGGTTGTTGAAGAAGCTTAGGAATGAAGGAAAGAGTGCTGTAAAAGGAGTTAGAGATGATAAAGGTGACATGAAAACGGTAGAAAAAGATATCCTTGAAGTATGGAGTAATTACTTTGAAAAACTGCTAAATGAAACAAGCAGTGATGACAGCACAGTGATAAAAAACAGTGACCAGGCATGCAGTCAGGAATACATATCCATACTTGAAGTAGAAAAAGTCATCAAAGGCTTGAAATGTGGAAAGGCAGCAGGAGTAGATGATATTCGACCAGAAATGCTGAAGTATGGTGGTATAAGAGTCTTACAGTGGCTGCACTGCATAGTCAGAAAGCCTGGACAGAGGGACGAATTCCTGATGATTGGATTAGAGGTCTAATAGTACCCATATATAAAAAGGGAAATAAAACTGAATGTGAGAATTACAGAGGTATTTCCCTACTGAGTGTTCCTGGCAAGATCTATGCAAGTATACTTGAGAAACGGTTGAGAAGAATTGTGGAAGAAAAACTTGGTGAAGAACAAGCTGGATTCAGGCCAAATAGAGGCTGTCAGGATCAGATCTTCACTTTACGACAAATAGTTGAGAAAGCATGGGAATATAACAAAGATCTGTATTTAAGTTTTGTCGATCTGGAAAAGGCATATGACAAGGTGCCAAGAGAGAAGCTATTCAATACGCTGCAGTTATATGGTGTCAATGGGGCATTATATCAAGCAATACTTAGTCTTTATTTGAGTTGTAAGTCAGCAGTTAGAATTGAAGAAAGTACAGGAAGATGGTTTAATGTTAAATCTGGTGTGAGACAAGGATGTACATTATCCCCTCTGTTATTCATTATCTATATGGATCATATTATGAAGGAATGTGGTATTAAACGTGATATCAAAATTGGAGATGTTAATGTCAGCTCTTTGCTTTATGCGGATGATGTTATACTTCTAAATAAATCCGCTACAAGTCTGCAAGATTCTCTGACTAAATTGAATAGCTGTTGTAATAGATATGGTATGAAGGTCAGCAATAAAAAGACAAAGACAATGAAAATAGGCAGAATCATTGAAAATGTCAACTGTGTTGTGAATGGAGAACCTGTGGAACAAGTAAAACATTTCAGCTATTTAGGCACGATTTTTACTGAAGATGGTAAATTAAATACAGAAATAGATAACAGAATCAGCAAAGCTGATATGGTGGGAAGTCAATTGAATAAATTCATATGGAATAAGAAAGAAATTAGTCGGAACACGAGAGCTGGGTCAGAAGTAAAACACTTGACCAAAGACTAGAGACCGCAGATATGAGAGTCCTGAGAAAGATTAGAGGCATGAACAGATGGCATCAATGGCAATATCATATTAAAAATGAGGATATTAGGAAAGAACTTGACATTGTCAGCATCCAGGAATGCGTTAGCAGAGCTAATCTCAGGTGGTATGGTCATTTAAATAGAATGGGAGAGGAAAGATTAGCAAAACAAATGTTCTCTGCCAGGTTGGCAGGAAAACGACCCAGAGGAAGACCAAGATATAGGTGGATTGATACGGTACAAAGTGCCTTAGACGATAGAAATATAAGATCTGATAATGTTGGAGTCTTGACAAGTAACAGACTGATTTGGAGGAAAATTGTAGATAGGAAGTTAGTAATGATGTAATTTTTTCATGTAGTACTGTCATATCCTGTACACCCCTTGGGGGTACATGGCAGGAATTTGATGATGATGATGATGTTTTAGCAGGGATTCTTCGCCTTTTCTTTTCTTTCTTTTTTTTTTTTTTGTAGGATGCACATTACTATAATATCCAGTGCATAACCACCATAGTATATGTTGAAAATATAATATGAAGGATATCATATACAGAGTGATTCAAAATTTATGCTCAATTTGAAGATTTTCCAATCCCCCCCCCCCCATCCTTATCCTCTCCTGGAATTCAATTACATAACCACTGTAAATTTCTACGGGTTCGTAAACTTTTCCAGACAGTATTCAAAATCTATTTTCATTTTACTGTTTCGACAAAAGAAATAAGACAATAATATTGTTGTACCCTAAAGCTTCTAATTCTGTATTATTTCTTTGCAATCTAAAACCAGCTGTTCTACTGTCTGCTGAAATGATTTTAAATTTTAGAAATACTATGCTATATTTTCACCACATAAAATTGTTTATATGCATACCACACAAAAGAAAGTTCAGTAGTATTATTTTAGTTTCTTTTTCTTAAAATAATCTCAATATTTTTACTTCTACTTATGCTTCTGGTTGCTATTTCTGAAGTAATCTACGTCTTAGAAATACTTAAGTAATCCTCTTAGCTGGAGGAAAAGGTAAAGGCTTAGATAACTCTCAGTGCTATTGAGAAGAAAATTGAGAACACTTAGCTAGAAGGGACACTAAAGTGCCTCAAGCTATAGTGCGAGATACATCAAGAATGTCATGTTTCGTTTTCAATTGTTGATTAGTAGACATCCTAACATAGAAAAAAAATACAGACATATCTTTTACAGGCTGATACAGTATTTATGCTGAAATAAGTTCTTAATTTGTAATGATCAGTTTCATTTTTATTATCGAAAAAGGATAATTATATGAAATAATTTATACTTTTATTTATTTTATTTTAATTATTTATTTTAATTATTTTATTTACTTTCATTTTAAGTGAACGTAAATCACTTGGGGAACATGCCCATTCATTTTAGTGTAAATAGTAGCAAAGGTTTAGCTACTTCAACAATGCCACGTATCTAAACTAGAAGAAAATGTTGTTATATCTGCTGATGTTAGAACTCTTACATAAATAATTTTTCTGGCATGAATTCTCTATCAGCTATAGTGTAATCAATCTACAGATTTTTGCCCTCTTGTATTCTACCATCTTATGTGCAGTGATTTCTTCTTTGTACTACAAGAAAAAAAATCAGATAACACAAGAAAAATATGGAGTATTTTCTTTTTCATTGGGTGAATTTACAATGTTCTCTCTTTGTGTTTCTTACTATTTTTGCCATTATAACATCTGATACAATTATAAGAGTGACATTTTACCATTTTCTCCCACACGAGAAAAAGAAATATGACAATAATATTTTTGATTCTGTCGAACTTTTGTAGTGGAAATTTTTAATACAAAACTTTGTAATTTAAATATATATATATATAAGCAAAAGTATTGCTTATTATAAAATTGGAGCATAATAGCTGAACTAGCAGAAAATATATACATATCAATTTAAATCGTAACTGTTCATTTTATTTTGTAATGACCAATTATACAGGGAAACCAAGAAGATGAAAGCGCAAAGAACAGTAGATTACAATATAAAGAAAAAAAAATTTAGTGATATGATTAAAGAATTTCATTATTCTCTATAAAGCAAAGTCGCTCAAGCACGTCCCTCAGGAAATCTGTGAAGTATTCTTAGAATCATGATTTTGAACAAAAATATAAAATAATATCGAACGTCGGCAGCCGGTTTTTTTAAATAATATTTCAAATAATTATCGTGAATTAATTTCTTCGAGAACAAAGAAAATGTTTTGTGGAGTAAGCAATCAGAAAAAATTAGCACAAAAAAAAAAAAAAAATGAAAAATTAAATTGGTTCTCGAAGGTAACACAATATTTAAATGAATAAATTATGCAAGGATCTTTATTTTGTGCAGCCATTACAATTGTATTGTACAATAAAAAGAGAAAATAAAAATAATTTCTATATTTTTAGTTTATCCAATATAACTAAAATTCAGTTACCCAGCATAGAAGAAGGAACTGCATTCTTGTTATAGGTAACTGAGTCACAACTATGAGACTGAGATAATCTGATTAAGTGCTCTCTTCAGGGTGAGGGATTATCACACCTTCTAATGGACATGCAGGCCGAATTGCACTTCTTATCCATGTTCTTTCAACAGAGAGCATGCATCGTATCCAGATTTAGCTAGACGTCTATAGACGTCCGGGCCGGTTGGGAGGTTAAACTTGCTGTGGTGTATTATTTTAGTTTTCTTCCAACGAATTCTATGGTGGGTATCTAAGGCATGGTCTGCCAGCCCAGAGTGGCTGTAATGGTGAAACCGGATGTGGTCTTTGTGTTCTGAAATCCTGATATTTGCTGTCCTGCCTGTTTGGCCAAAGTAGGACAATTTGCAGCTGCAAGGGACCTGGTATACACCAGGTAGGTCTAGGGGAAGTGGTTAGTCTTTGGTAGAGCGGATAAGGGATGCCAACTTTTTATATGGTCTATAACAAGAAGTCAAGTCATATTTTTTGAGGATGTTGGTTATTTTCTCAGAGGTGTCCTGGATGTAGGGGATGGTGATAGATTTGGTGTAATCTTTATTGTGGAGGGGGGGGGTTTGCTGGTTTTAGTATTTTTTGGATTTTTTGGGGATTATAGCCATTGGCTAAGAAAGTGTTGAGGATGTGGTTTAGTTCAGTGGTTAGGGCATCATCATCTGAGCAGATTAATTTTGCCCTGTTATATAGTGTTTTTATAACCCCGTATTGTTGTGGGGGGGGGGAATTGCTGGTGAATGTATCTGCCTGTATGGGTGGGTTTTCTGTAAACAGAGAAAACCAAAGATCCATCAAGCTGGCGAGTGATTAAGTTTCTAGGAAGGGGAGAGCGTTGTTTTTCTCTTTTTCCAGGATGAACTGGACTCTGGGGTGTTGGTTGTTTAAGTGTGTTAGGAAAGAATGGAGTGTATCTGCACCATGTGGCCAAACGAACACCTCATCCACGTATCGAAGCCAAATAGTGGGTTTTTGTGGGGTGGAGTTTAAGGCTTTCTTTTCAAAGGTCTCCATAAAGAAATTGGCCAAGGGTGGGGAAAGTGGTGAACCCATGGCTGTCCCCTCTATCTGTTTGTAGAACTTTCCTTGCCAAACGAAATAGCCTCAGTTCATTGTGAACTGAAATAGGGCTGAGATATCAGGACGAAACTTGGCTTAGATGAGCTCTAGGGTTTCTTTGAGTGGGACATTAGTGAATAGGGAGGAGACATCAAAACTGACCATTATGTCAGTGTGTTGGAGTGAGAGGTTTTCTATACTGGCTTTAAAGTGGGCTGAGTTTTTTTATGTGTGATGGTGTGTTGCCAGTATAGTGTGTGAGTGTTTTGGCTAAATGTTTGGCTAATTTATATGTTGGGGAATGAATGCCATCCACTATGGGACATAATGGCACATTTTGTTTATGTATTTTTGGGAATCCATATAATTGTCCTACTTTGGCCAAACAGGCAGGACAGCAAATATCAGAATATCAGAACACAAAGACTACATCCGGTTTCACCAGTACAGCCACTCTGGGCTGGCAGACCATGCCTTAGATACCCAGCATAGAATTCATTGGAAGAAAACTAAAATAATACACTGCAGCAAGTTTAAGTACGAAAGATTATTCAAGGAATCATCAGCAGCTCTAAAAAACATTCCAAACCTCAACAAATTTGGGTGCATGAAATTACCCCAAATTTGGGAAACTTACATTATGAGAACTTCAGTCCAACGGCCAAGACAACCAAATTAGCCCACCAGAGGGCACCATAAGGACCTTTAGGAACAATATTAGTTTCTTGCCTTCTTCCTCATTTGCTTTTGTTAGTGCCTGCGTGCACATACCATATTTTTATGTTCCTGAAGATGGCAACGTGACGTTGCCGAAATATTGAAGTTATTCATTAAAGTTGCCTTTAATTAATATCCTTTTTATGCATTGTTAATTCCGTAAGCTAATTACCAGTTAATTATATCAGTAGTTATGCAATCCTCTGCTAGCTCCACCTCTTTTTCAAATGTTTCACACTTGCTCTAGTTAGTAAAGTGAATAACAGTCTGCACCTCAACCAACAAACTGTGGGTTTCAAATCCCAAATATCATCTGCCACCTAGGTGGCAGATGATATTTGTTGCTCAATGCATGAATACCATTTAGATGTAGAGCAAGGTTTCCTAGATTATCTAGGAAACTACCTTAGCCTACTCATACTATTGGATATGCCACAGATTCCCAACCTTTTAGGATGAGGAATTGACATAAAAAAACATTTGTGTCAGTTATGATGTTAGAGCTGAATCCATGAATAAACATATACATAATTTAATTTCAATCCCTGCTCAAATCACTTTATTTATTATTATCTTTCTTTTGTGATTCTACCTACCAAAGGTCATAAACCTATAGTACCTTGAATAGGCTAGAGATTGTGTTTTCATTTTTTTACATAATCTGGAAACCCCACTCTAAAGACCAAATGCATGGAACTTTTCAAGCCACTTCAGCTTCCTATAAGTGGAGACACAGTCTCACATTAGGTTATGAAATTCAATGCCTACTTAAAGCTGTTCACAAACACCCATGTCCATAGTGGGATTTGAACCAACAGTCTATTAGTTGGAAAGCAAATACATGAACAATGTGGCCAACCAGGCCTGCACTTATCTATACATTCAGTGTTTTCATTAGTAAAGATAGCTAAGGCCACAGTCTTCTTTTAAGGGAAAAACTTGAACCCAGATATACTATTTCTGTCTCCTTAAAACCAAATATCTGACTCCTTTAATTAAAAAAAAAAAGATGTCAGCAGCAATTAAATTCCATTTGAGACCAATCTATTTTATAACATAAAATTATCTATAATTTGTCAGTTAACTAATTCCAGAAATTCTAATTGCTTCTGAATAGTTCTGAAGTACCACTGCTTCTTATATCATAGAAAGATTTCAGATAGTGAATTTATTTTTCTGATCCAGTGATAACATATGCAACTGAGAAGGCCATTAAAAAGGAACAGTGCTTGAGAGAAGCTGCAGTTTGACATATATAAATGACAATTGCATCAATATACATAAATGAACTTATCAAACTACCTATTTCAAATCCATCAATCATGACTCTCAAAAGATACCATCCTATCGATCCAGGAGTCCAGTTAGCTGTATAAGTACCATTATTGTTTGTACGGACAAGCATATTTTCAATTAACCTCTTCTTTGTTGGAGACACATAACGAAGTTCCTCAAAAGAATAGTTTTCATATGCCTAAAAATGAAACAAAAATGAAAACATTATTCCTGTGTATAAGTGATAAAGCATTCTTAATTTACTGTGGCAAGTAGATTACAAACCCAGAGTTTTAAATGCAGAAAAGATTTAAATCTTATCAATACAGTAACTCACTATAAACAAACTTGTTGAAAACAAAGGGCTAGATTGTTATAGAGAAATATATACTACAGTAGATTTCTTATAAAACAGCATAGTGGAGATATGGCTGAGGTTTTTGGTAGTTTGTTATAATGAAATCTTAAAGAAGCTTTAAGATATGCATGAATCTCCAATGGAAGTGTGTTTACCATTTCTGCACTTGTAATCCAGCAAAAAAAAAAAAAAAGAAAGAAAAAAAAATCCATTTCTTAATTTTCATCAAATGAAAAGCTATATTTAACTAACACTAATCTACTTAATTAACAAAAAAATGCTAATTTAAGATGTAAATAAAGCAAATTTCTAAATTAGCTAATATTATTTCAAAGTTATTTTTGCTGGATAGTCCAAATAAAAAGGAAGAAATCATCCTATATTGTTTTCATGTGATGTCAAAAACAATCATACTCCAAGACTCAATGAAATATTTATTTCCTAAATGAATGGATTTCTATTTCATATACAAATCTGAATATATGCAGTATACACAAAAATGAAATTTCTGATTTCTGCTATTTCATTAATGGATGGTTACTGTTCTAAGTATGGTGACTTATAAGCGAGCAGTCATGGAGCAAATGAACAGCTAGTCATCTAAATAAAGGTAAAATTTATATCTTATCAGGTGACCATTAAACTACATTAAACTGGAGCTGCTTCAGCAGACATGTATAGAGGTATGCACGGAGTATGTTCAACACTTTGTGAAATCTGTTCCTAAGTGTCGGAGGCTAGGAACAGATCTCTGTGTTTGCACAGAGAGGTGGACGAATGCATTATTAGGTGGATGTTCCTAATGCAAAGCTGACTCAGTGTACTATCCTTAATTTTAATTATAATGTGATTTTTATGGGCACTTCAATTATAAGCATAACTGCAATGTTATAAATTATTTTATTAATATTAAAAAACTCACCTTCATCACAGTGATGGCATAGTAAAACATTTTGTCCTTGACTGTAATCTCATATGGAGTATCAAGATTAGGAGGAGGATGACCACCAAATGTTAAAAGTCCAGTTTCTGGCTTGCTTACTCTAGCAACTTTTCGACTTGGATCATTACCACTATTCTCTTTATCAAATGCATTCATAGGAACAGCTTTAACTTCAACCTAGAGAAATTGTAATGTTCACATTTATAAAATTCTTCTTCAAAACAGTCTTTGCTTAAAAAGGACACAATACTTAAGGCTGATATATTCACAGACTAATTTTTCTCTCAGCAACAATAAACCTACTTTCTGAAATAATGCCCCCCCCCCCCCCCCAACACCTCTATGTAAGATCATCTAACCCTCGGATGATCACATACGTGACAGGGACTGCCATAATGATTGCAAGTGCATTGGCAAATTTTAATCTATTCTTTCAATTTAATGCTTTCAATACATCTTGGAGTTCAGAGTGGGTTCACATCATGATTTGACATGTATTCATGGCAAATTATGATGTTATATATGAAATTATATATGTTATAGATGAAATTATAACAAAAGGAATTACATTCTTGCCTCTCAGACTCCAAAAGCCAGATTTAGAGAAATCCAGCTATTAGGTCTTAAAAGGATAGTCTCCCAGATCTTTGGTAAATTAATACAACTATACTTGCTGAGGTTGGGAGAGTTCTTCATAGCTGATGCTGATTCTAAGAATGGCCTCTAAGACCTGTCATGACCACTACATAATATAAATGTTTTTCGCCATCTGATCCTATCTGAAGCAGTATCCAGAGCATTGTCTAGCAATCCCGACTTGCCATGCAGATGTTACCTGATCTACTAATCTGTCCAAAGTAGGCTAAACTGTAGGCACAAAGAAATTCATACACTCCAGGATGTTCAAGAGGATGTAGTCATTCTTTAGGAGAACATATGAACTAACTGAATGAAAGATTTGAAAGTGGTATATGGAGATCATATTTGCAGAGAACTTTAGCTATTTTTTTTTTCAGATGCACCCTTAACTTATGGGATGGGAATGGTTTAGCTGTGATCCTGTGCATTGGGTGTAGGATTGGTGTGTGTGTGTGTGTGTGTGTGTGTGTGTGTGTGTGTGTGTGTGTGTGTGTGTGTGTTGCCACTGGCTAAGAAAGGTGTTGCAAAAGTCCCTGAGCTCAGTTTGATAGATCTACACCACTTGAGGGCACATATCTCACAATCTGATGACAATGTAGTTTTCTTCTTTGAAGAACATTCAATTATGGAAAAAATGAACCTCGATGAGTCTTTGGACTCCCTAGAGGTGTCAAATAATAATAATAATAATAATATTGTTTAATTAGTGATGAACAATCATGCACATTCAGCAGTTTTATTTCATTCTCAATGACCTAATCCTCAAATAACAAATGCTTCAGTTAAAATGTCATTGAAATAAGTTAGCATGTAAACTGATTTGTGAAACAGACTACATCACCATATATCCAGATAATTATACTTCAGTTAACTAATCATCAAATTTATTTCCTGATGCGATTGTATAATTCAGATGCTACTGTATATGATGACAGGAATCTTCATATTTCGCAAATGAAAAAGGCGTGTTAGTAAATCTTAGCACTGTTTGTTGACTGTAATAATTTCTTAACAGTCTGGTTGGCTGAGTGGTTAGCATATGTGCTCCAACCAACAGGCTGGAGCACATATATTTGGAAATGTGCTCCAACCAACAGGCTGGAGCACATTTCCAAACTATGTAAAAAATAAATAAAAACAAAAAAATAGAAAAACATCTTTAGCCTTGTTACAATATAAATGCAAATAACTCATCAGCAGATCCAAATCTGATTTCATAAAGGCCAACAGCAAAAAACCTGCCTACTGTCCAAATGGAAGCTGTGACTTCTGGTCCCTTGCTAAGGCCAGTGGATTCAACTTCTGCTCTCCTGCACTTCCACCTCTTTCTCATGATGGCACCACTGTTACTACTTCACCCAAAGATAAAACTGACCTCCTGGCATCACTCTTTTTCTCAAACTCCTGCATAGATGACCAAGGGAAATTACCTCCTATATACTGGAATCCAAGCACTACATGCCTCCTTTAGTTTTTTGACAAAAAGAAATCAGAAAACTACTAAAAAAACTACTAAAGATACTAAAAAAGTCTTCTGGTCCTGATGGCATCTCTCCAATTGTTCTCAAACACAGTGCTCCAGGGTTAACACCTGTCCTGCATCATCTCTACAATCTATTAAGCATATCTGGTACTTATCCCAATGCATAGAAGAAATCTCATATCCATCCTATTCCAAAAAAAGGGCAATAGAAGTCTACTGTCAAACTATGGACCAACTGCCATCACCTCAGTTCTCTCCAAAATAATAGAAAAAGTCATCAATAGCCAACTTCTCCACTACTTAGAGGCCCACCAATTAATCAGCAACCACCAGTACAGATTTTGCCATTCAAGATCCACAGATGATCATATAGCTTACATCATCCATCACTGGACACGTGCTAAGGAAAGGTTAATAGAAACTTGTATTGTCAGCTTTCACATTTCCAAAGCTTTCAATTTTGTGTGGAAATGTAGCCTGCTTAACAAACTGCCACCCTTTGGTCTCCCTGCCATCCTTCGTAATTGGGTAGCCTACTCTCTCTCTTCGAGCTTCATCATCAATGCCGGAGTGCCTCAAGGCTCTCACCTACCTATCCTATCACCTACTCTCTTTCTCCTGTTCATAAATGACCTACTGACAATCGCCACTAATCCTATCCACAGCTTTACAGATGATAGTACTTTCCACTCATCCTACTCATTTGATAAACCATGCAGTATCTGACATCCCAGGCTACAAGATCATCCACAACCAGTGCCTTAAATACTGATCATACTATCCATCAATAAGGAGGGGACAACCTTGTCATGTTCAATGCCACCAAAATAGTCTTGCCATTTCTTGTGCAAACGAGATCTTAGCTCACCTACCCTTATCCTCAATAATATACAAATCACCAGACAAGATCAGATCTCTCTCTCTCTCTGCTAGGACTAACATTTACCTCCACTCTCTCTCTCTGTATAAACACCACATCAACAGCCTCATCAGCATCCCAAAAACTAGGCATTATCTCTAATTCAAGAGGCTAGTTTACATCTAACCAAGTAGTACTAACTATATACAAATTCCAAATCTGCTCATGCTTAGAATAGTACTCACATGTTTGAGGTGGTGCACCTAAAACTTACCTCTTGACATCATCCAGGGGCAAGCAATTACGTCATTGATGATCCCTCTTTCAGATTCACTTTAGCTTCTATCTCACAGAGGCTAAGCAGTGTTTTACTACTATCTATTCTACAAGGATTTCCATGGTCACTGCTCCAGTGAATTGGAAACTATCATTTCTCCACTGATCTGTTGCACCTGTTAATACAAGAACAGTAGCTGCCCAGCATCCCTTTACTGTGCACCTGCAAACACACAGTATATATTTCTCTTTCTTTTTTTTTTTTTTATTCTGTCCACCTCAGTCTTCTGAATAGCCTTCCTCGTGAAGTATTCCCAAACTACAATCTGCATCTCTTCAAAAAAAATAATCAATAAACTTCTATCTCAATCCTCATCTGCACCCCACACATGGCAGTGATATTGCTTATAATAATAATATTAAGGGATGCTTAAGAGTCAAAGCTGTATAACTGAGAGGAGACCTCCACATAGCCTTTAAAGGAATGTGGAGAACCGACCAGGGCTTTTGACCTAATGTCCAATCCTCACCGTCTCGTGGTGCACCCTGTTGGGTACCTACCTAGATACGGTACGAATGAGGATGGGTGGCAATTTGGGATTTAGCCGACCAAATTGTATTCTTATTGGCTTAAACCAATATAGAAAATGATGGAACAACATGACAAAATTTCATGCCGGCTGGGGCATCGCCCAGTTAAACAAGGCTCCCGTTTTTTGCCAGGGAACCAGGGCGAACAGCAAAAAGTCAGCTACTGGAACAAATCTGAAAGCATAGCCCAATTCAACATCACCAGAGTTAAAGATAGGTACTATTAACATAAGAAGCCTGAATGGCAAAGAAATGGAGCTAGCTGAAGAATTAGATAAGTACCAGATCGACATAATAGGGGTGACTGAAACCAAAAAGACAAAAACTGGTGATATCTTTCTGAGCAATAAATAAAAAATGTTATATTCAGGAAATGACAATCAAGGAAAAGAAGGGGTAGTCATAGTATTCAACACAAAATACAAGGCTAATCTTCTTGAATGGCAGGGAGTCTGAAGTAGAGTGATGTGGGCAAATATCAGAATGGGGAACTGGACAATGAGACTTATTTGTGCCTATGGTCCCACAGAAAGTTCTACTAAGCTAGAAGTGGAGAAATTTTTTGTGGCTTTAGAGAAAGCAACTGACACAATGAAAAAGGAAAAGTTCGTCCTTGTTGGGGATCTAAGTAGCAGAGTAGGAAATGATTATCAGACATACAAAAATATTTTGGGAAAATTTGGAGAAAAGAGCAAAGCTAATAATAATGGCAAATATCTGTTGGATTTCTGCTCAGGACATGGACTGGTTATTACTAACACCATGTTTCAACATAAAAATGTGCACAAATTCACATAGAGAGAAGAGGCTAGGAATAAGAAAAGTCTCATTGACTATGTCATTGTTGATAGTGATGTTTTCTCCCTGGTGCAGGACACCAGAGTGCACAGAGGATTTGTAATTGGAAGCGATCACTATTTAGTCGTGAGCAGGATAAAATTGAATTTCATATTGAAAAGAATAACATGTAAGTTATTTAAAGTATTTTAAAGCGAATAAAAGTTGAGCAGCTTTCAGATGTCAACTGTAGACAAAAATACACAAAGATTATTCAAGAAAAAATGAGAGTGTTTGAGAACATGAACCAAACCTTGGAGATGTAGCGGCAAGCCTTAAAGAAAACCCTGATTGATTCAGCCAAAGAGGCAGGTGGTCAGGTTGTCTGCAAAGAGAGAAAAATCACAACTCCGTGGTGGACACAGGAAGTTAAAGAGGCAGTGAAGGAAAAGAAGTAAGCATATCAAAAGTTCCTGGCAAATAAGTCAGCTTGTGCTCTTAGAGAATACAGAGACAAATGTAAGAAAGCGAAACAGTGTGTAAAACTAGCTAAACAAAAGTCATGGGAGGACTTGGGCAAGAACATAGAAAATAAATATCAAGAAGGTGGTAAGATATTCTGGTGGTTGTTGAAGAAGCTTAGAAATGGAGGAAAGAGTGCTGTAAAAAGAGTTAGAGATAATAAAGGTGAAATCAGAAGAAAAAGATATCCTTGAAGTATGGAGTACTTACTTTGAAAAAGTGCTAAATGAAACATGCAGTGATAGCACAGTGGTAAAAAACACACAACATGCATACAGTCAGGAATACATATCCATACTTGAAGTAGAAAAGCCACCAAAGGCTTCAAATGTGGAACGGCAGCAGGAGTAGATGATATTCGACCAGAAATGCTGAAGTATGGTGGTATAAAAGTCTTGCAGTGGCTGCACAACATAGTCAGAAAGCCTGGACAGAGGGACGAATTCCTGATGATTGGATTAGAGGTCTAATAGTACCCATATATAAAAAGGGAAATAAAACTGAATGTGAGAATTACAGAGGTATTTCCCTACTGAGTGTTCCTCGCAAGATCTATGCAAGCATACTTAAGAAACACTTGAGAAGAATTGTGGAAGAAAAGCTGGATTCAGGCCAAATAGAGGTTGTCAGGATCAGATTTTCACTTTACAACAAATAGTTGAGAATGAATGGGAATATAACAAAGACCTGTATTTAAGCTTTGTCGATCTGAAAAAAAGACATGTGACAAGGTGCCAAGAGAGAAGCTATTCAATACGCTACAGTTATATGGTGTCGATGGGGCATTATATCAAGCAATACTTAGTCTTTATTTGAGTTGTAAGTCAGCAGTTAGAATTGAAGGAAGTACAGGAAGATGGTTTAATGTTAAATCTGGTGTGAGACAAGGATGTACATTATCCCCTCTGTTATTCATTATCTATATGGATCACATTATGAAGAAAAGTCGTATTAAACATGATATCAGAATTGGAGATGTTAATGTCAGCTCTTTGGTTTATTTCTTTACTTCTAAATAAATCCGCTACAAGTGCAAGATTCCCTCACTAAATTGAACAACTGTTGTAATAGATATGATATGAAGGTCAGCATTAAAAAGACAAAGACAATGAAAATATGTAGAATTGTTGAAAATGTCAACTGTGTTGTGAACAGGGAACCTGTGGAACAATTAAAACATTTCAGCTACTTAGGCACGATTTTTACTGAAGATGGTAAATTAAATATGGAAATAGACAACAGAATCAACAAAGCTGGTATGGTAGGAAGTCAATTGAATAAATTCATATGGAATAAGAGAGAAATTAGTCAGAACACTAAATCAGCTGTATACCAGACAGTGTTCAAACCAGTTTTAACTTATGGATCTGAGAGCTGGATCAGAAGTAAAACACTTGACCCAAGACTTAGAGACCGCAGATAAGAGAGTCCTGAGAAAGATTAGAGGCATGAACAGATGGTATCAATGGCAATATCATATTAAAAAAGAGGATATTAGGAAAGAACTTGACATTGTCAGCATCCACGAATGCGTTAGCAGAGCTAATCTCAGGTGGTATGGTCACTTAAACAGAATGGGCGAGGAAAGATTAGCAAAACAAGTGTTCTCTGCCAGGTTGGCAGGAAAACGACCCAGAGGAAGACCAAGATATAGGTGGATTGATACGGTACAAAGTGCCTTAGACGATAGAAATATAAGATCTGATAATGTTGGAGTCTTGATAAGTAACAGACTGATTTGGAGGAAAATTGTAGATAAGAAATTAGTAATGATGTAAATTTTTCATGTAGTACTATCAATATCCCGTACACCCCTTGAGGGTACATGTCAGGAATTTGATGACGATGATAATGTTAATAGTCAGATCCTTCATTAGAAATAACATTACTGATTGCTATCATCAAGGTTGAGGTATTGCAGTAAAAAGAAACAAAAACTTATCTGGGAACTGAGGTAAATGAAATGGAGGTGGATTGCATATTACAGAACCTTAATGTGACATATCACTATGGGATTAGAAGGTATTTTAGCTTGAGTTTTATGTGAAGGTGCTAGGGATTGACAGTGCCTTTGACCACATTGTTTCTTGGCTCTGGGTTAGTCCCAAGGGTATGGAAAGAGGGGAAAGTAGTTCCACTGCATAAAGGAGGCTCTAAGACTGTTGTAGCAAATTACTGATCAATCAGCATACCAGGAGTGGTTGTCAATGTACTGGAGAAGTTGGTCAAAAGCAAAATATAGGAATGGATAGATAGGAATGGGGTACTATATTGGGGGGGGGGGGGGTCAACATGGATTTGTGAAGAGTAGGCCTGGCCCCAATAACTCACTCATGTTTTATAATAGAGTGACAGCTGAGTTAGGAAAAAGTAATGGGTTTACAATATGGCTGGACCTTGCAAAAGCCTTTGACAGGATACCATATGGAATTCTAATCGATACACTGAAGCACATGGGAATGAATATAAGGTTGGTGAGGTGGATAACAAGGTGGTTGATAGAGATATCGGAGAGTAATTTATTCAGGATTAGGTTAAGAAGAAGGCCTGTGACTAGTAGCATGCCACTGGGCTCTGTTCTTGGGACATTACTGTTTAATTTGTACATTAACAAAATAGGAAAGGATCTGAGAGGAACTGTTCAGTTGTTTGCCAATAATGCAAAGTTGGGTACAGCAATAGTTAGTACAGATGATGTTAAAATTTTACAGGATAATTTGGATAGACTGGCAGTCTGGGCAAAGGAGAATGGATAACAGTTTAATGTGGCAAAGTGTAAGATTATGCATTTTGGGGTGAAAAAGATTACCAGCTGTATACCACATTGATTGAACTGTACTCCAGGAAATTAACAAAGTCAGAGATTTAGGAGTTTTATTGAATAGGGAGTTAAAGTTCAGAGGGCACATAGAAAAAGTGGCTCACCAAATTACTTGGTTACTGAAGAATACTTTGATGAGCAGAGACAAGCAGGTTATTGTTCCTCTTTATCAAGCCTTGATAAGAGACCCCATCTTGACTACTACGTGTAGATCTGGTCACCAGGGTTTCTTGGCAATGAGGATGAGGTGGAGAGGATCCAGGGGCAAGTGATCGAGATGATAGCAGGTCTATGGAATGAACCTTATGAAAACAGGTTGAAGATTTGTGGGTTACAGAGAACTGGTTGATAGGCAGTAAAGGGGTGATATGACTGAGACATACAAATTAATGAAGGGCTTTTACAAGATTAATTCATAAGAAATTTTTCAGAATAGGTGTGGTGAGAGAAGTAGGGGCCATCCATGGAAACTGAGTAAGAGTGTAGTTAGCAAGGGGATGTTAGAACTAGGTTTTTTGCTTGGAGAGTAGTGAATGAGCAGAATAGGTTGCCAGGGTCTGTTGTGGGTGCCATGACTGTGAATGAGTTTCAAAGCAAAGTATGATAGATACTGTGCAAATGTTGGATAGTGCTTGGCATTATGTTCAGGGCTACCCTTGATGAGTCTAAGGACTCCATGGAATAGCACATAATAATAATAGTAATAACAATAATACTAATATCTTCTGGAGACACAAATAAGTATAATTATTGTATTACATACAAATACATAATCCAAATTTTCCAAAAGCATGGTCATCCTAGAGTCTGCATGTATTCTGTAAAGGAATGTGAAAGCAGTCTGGAACATGGCTTGTTTCTTAGTATCTCCAGCTTCCATATTTTACAGGGTTGTGCAGAAATGTTATTAAGTTTGATAGTTGGCAACAGTTGACAGTTAATAATCTCTTAGCCTTGAATTTACTTTATGATGGTGATCCTTTGTTTTTGATATAAGATGTCTAGGGCAAGACTGTGAAAGTGTTCTTACAGTAACCCGTTCTTAAAATTAATATTTCTCATATCTTGATCAATGTAGCTGATTGAAAAATAAAAAGAAATAAAAAATAACTTCTTCTTAACATTTAATCATCTACACAATGTAGGGTATCCAAGGGGCAGAAATCTGGACATTCTGCAGGAACAAGTTCTAATGTACAAAGAACAGTTACAATCTTAATGAAAATATCATGCATATTTGTATTCATAGAAATATTGTTAAAAAAGAGAAAATAAGATATCTGCAAAAATTTAAAACTTCTCTAAGTGAATAGACTGTAATGAACTGCAATGAACAGACTGTAATTCAAATCATATATCATAAAATATTACCCGAAGAGTAGGAACTTGAACAATCTTCCCATACTGATCCTTTGTGATAACAGTAATAACAGCAGGCCAACCACATTTAAGTTCATCTTGACTGCATAACAGCTCACACTGTTTTGGGTCTACATAAGACTCAGGTTGTAGCCATCTTCAATATTTGCATTGGGAGGGGAAAAAAGTGTAAGCATCATGATTAAAATCAAACTTTAAACAAAAATATATAAAAGACTAATCAATTATAAAATAGTTGATATGTAAATATCTATATCAAATAACTGATCAATCAAATGACTGATAAATAATTATCAATCAACTGATATAATAATTGAATGCCTGAATGCATGTAATTAATAATCTCAATTACAAGCAAATGTGGCTAAGCTCTAATTTAGACTCACACTAACTACATTACATAATTTCAGGGATTATCCTGAGGTTCTCCCTGCAACGTCATGTACATAATCCATGTACATGAAAAATTTCCTCTGTATTGATAATATAAATCCCTTTTAAGTAACTCAGTTGTCTGTCATATTGCTCTGCGAATTTCTGTAATAAATTTCTGCCAATTCCTGCACTGTTTCATGAACTCCTCCCTATGTTTATCCATTAGTCCCATTTATTATTATTATTATTATTCGTAACACCTCCAAGGAGTCCAAAGACTCATCGCGGGAGTAGACCTATTGTACAACAGTTCACCACCACTACACCGAACCTCTACTACCAATCAATAACATCAGTGGCATCCACCAAACCCCACCACCGCTAGTATTTTTTTTTGTCTGTAAATTGCATGTGTTTTGAAGGGCCAATTTGTCTGTGTGCGGGATGAAAAACCCGAGTTTCTGGGAGAAAAACTCTGCCACCTCCGTATGAGATTGGCTAACTTACCTTCGATTGAAAAAGTCCATATAAAGATTCCTCCCATCATGGCGAGAATCGAAATTAGGGTTTTTCCAATTGAAGGGTGCAACGTACCGTTGTTCTTCCAATTGCGCTACGGAGGCAATCTACATCACCAACTTCATATCCAAACCCATATGCTTCAATATATGCAACAGTATATTCAAACATTATTAGCTAAAATTTCCTCTGTATTAATAATATAAATCCCTTTTAAGTAACTCAGTTGTCTGTCATATTGCTCCACCAATTTCTGTGATAACTTACAAATCTTCAATCTATCTTCCTATAGAGCATCATAGACCTGCCGCTATCTGTCATTCACTTATGGATCCTTTCCACTTCTTCCACATCTTTCAGTGCACAACAGTCAATACGAGACCACATCAAAGACTTTAAAGAGATACATCTTATCTCTTTAAAGTCTTTGTCTCTATCTCTTTGTCCTCCTTATCTCTGCTTGTTTTAATTTTGATCTGATACCTACTTTCTCAGCATATACTTGTCATACAGAGAAAATAGGTATCAGATCAAAATAATCAAATACTGTCCTATGAGATCTCTGCATATCCCTTATTAACTATTGCTCTGTTAGTTTTACATCAGCAAATAACTGAATATTTGCCCTCATAGTATTTCCTATACCATTATTATATAAGTTAAAAACAGTGACCAGAACTCAATGACACATTGCTAGTCAAACCCTTTTCCTGCACTGTTTCATGAACTACTCCCTATGTTTATCCATTAGTCCCATTTATCCATATCACCACCTTCATATCCAAACCCATATGCTTCAATATATGCAACACAGTTCCATGCAGTGCCCTCTCAAATATTTTTTCAGCAGTATCATCATGTAGCCATTCCCCTTATTCAACTCAGCTGCTACTGTATTATAAAAAATAAGTAAATTACTGAGATATGACTGACCCTTCACAAAACCATGCGGTTCCCATATACATTATCGAATTCTATTTCTATCCACCATTTCTGACTTTTGCTTTTAACCAACTTCTCCAATACCTTTATATTGGATCAAGGTATTGGATCAATCATTTGCTACTTCTGCACAGATTATTGATTGATCAGCAACAGAAGTCCTTTAAGCAACAGAACTATTATCCCATCTTTCCACTCCCTTGGAACTCCACCAGAGTTGAGACTCAAACTATTTAGTCAAAGGCACTACCAGTTTCCCTAGCATATTCTCATAATATGTGAGATGATTCTCCCATCTATTCTCATAGCTGTATTCACATTAAGAATCTGTCATATCTTATACACTAATACTCCATCTTCCTTTGCTTCCACTTCAGCCTTTATCACATCTGTTGATGCAATATCTCTATCTGAATGAGACACCTTTGCAAAGTGATCATTCCATAATTCAACTATTTTGTCTACTTCAGTCATCCCTACCATCAGCATTCATTAAAATTATTCTACCATAGTCAGTCTTTTACATGGCACATACTATAAAAAAAAATAAATAAATAAAAAACTTTTGATGTTCATTTCACCCTGATGTTCACCCTGGCTTGCTCATTTCCTCTCATATTCCAATTCTGCTTTCTTTATCATACTGGTCATCCTTTTTTGTCTGTGCTTTATACTGATCATGAACTTGCTATCATCTTTCCGGGGGGGGTTGCCGCCAGGGGGGGAGCCCCGCCTTTTGAAGACTCGACACTCAGGGGCTACAGTGAGTGTCGAGTCTTCAAAATTTGAGTCATCAGAATTCAAGGAGAAGCAGCCTACCAGTCCAGAACACGAGGGGGGGGGGGGGCGCCATAGGTGCCAACTTTTTTATAGTTGTCACAAATCAAAGCATATATTTGGAAGAGGCTTTATGTTGAATAATCAGATAAAACAGTTAGTTACTGGTTTTAAAGCAAACTCACAAAGACTTTGCAGTTTGAGGTTAAGAGGAGCCTTTTTTAATTACTGTGTAATTAGCGATCATGAACCAACTGAGGAAAAGGATGAGAATGAGAAAGAGGCCTTTTATGAAGAACTTGATGATTTATCTTGTCCAGAGAATGACATCAAAATAGTACTGGAAAATATTAATGCCAAGATTGGTAGAAAAAATAAGACCGATAATTAGAAAACAAGAACTAGATGATGAAACTAACAATAATGGACAAAAACTTATCTGCTTTGAAGCTGAGCATAACATGGTTATTGCAAGTACTTTATTCCACCATAAGAACATCCATAAAATAGCATTGAAATCTGCAAATGGAAATCCTCCAATCAAATCGATCATGTTATTATTGATGCTAGACATCTATTGGAATGTTTTAGATGTCAGGTCTTATCGTGGTACAAACTTTGATTCCAACACCTATTTAGTGATAAGTAAATTAAGAGCAAGAATCTCAAATGCATGTAAGACTCGTGGGGAATACTTACAGATATTTAACAGTGATAAACTTTAAGATTTGGAAATTAAACAAAAGTTTCTAAATGAATGTGAAAACTAACTAAAGCAAAAGAATATTGAAATTATTGAAGATATTAATATAAAATGGAACACTTTAAAAAAAAATTCTTCTAGATTCAGGCAAATTCTGGGTAAAGCCCAGAAAATAAAATATAATAACTGGTTTGATGAGTGTGGGCAGCAGTCAAATTAAAAAAGTATGAAGCCCACAAAAAAATGCTACAAAAAAAAAGAAAACAAGAAACACTGTCGAAGAATATAAAATTGCAAGGAAGGAAGAGAAAAAGATTCATAAAAAGAAAAAGAAGAGATTCCTGGAGGATTAATTTAGAGATGTTGAACATCTTAAGAGATCCAATGAAAGCAGAGCTTTCTTTAGAAAAATAAATAGGTCATAAAGACTTTAAACCAAGAATCACTCTATGCAAAAGTAAAAATGGAACCCTGCTAAGTAATAAAACTGATATATTGCAAAAATGGAATGAACATTTCGATGAATTCCTGAATCATGAGAATACAGGCAGTATAGAACTCGAATCACCTCAAGTAGCAACCAAGAAGTAATTGAACCTCCATCATTAATTGAAATCGAGAAGGGACTTAGAAATTGAAAAATAATAATAAAGTAGCTGGACCAGACTAAATACCATATAAACTCCTGAAGAATGCAGGGCCAGCTGTTACAGAAGCAATTCATAATATTTTGTACTCAATCTGGATTAATAAAATGATTCCCTCATACATAAAACAAGGAGATATGCTCGAATGCTCCAATTACAGAGGGGTAAGTTTACTCTGTACTCCTTACAAAATATTTTCGAATATCCTATTTATCAGGATATCTGCTTTTGTTGAAGGAATTATTGGGGATTATCAATGCAGATTCAGAAAGGGAAGGTCCACTTTAGAACAAATAATCAATTTTCATCAGATTCATGAGAAATGTAATGAATATGTTATCAATATACATCATCTTTTCATTGACTTTAGAACTGCCTATGACAGAACTAAACAGAATGCTACTTATAAGAGCCATGAGAGATTTTAACTTTCCAGAATCCAAAATTCGAATTCAAGGAAGTTTTTCAGAACCTATGAAATTTAAAAATGGAGTAAGACAAGGAGCTTGGCTTGTCTTCTCTTTAATATTGCTTTGTAAAAGATAATCAGAATTCAACAAATCTGTACAAATCCTTGCCTTTGCTGATGATATCGATATCATAGCAAGAACACCCATATCCCTAAAACAGGCTTTTTTGGCTTTAGAAAGTGAGATAAATGCACCTCATGATCAATCAAGGAAACAGAAATCTGAACAAATAGGTAAATGTAAGAATCCTCAAGACAATGATCTGGAGCGTGGGGACGTATGGATGAGAGTCCTGGACGATCCAATAAGGAGATGAGTGACCGATTAAATGTGGTGCTTGAGAAAAATGGATCGTATCAGCTGGACTGAAAGAGTGAGCAATGAAGCGGTTCTTAAAAGATTCAAGATGAAAAGAGTGTATATGGCTAGTATCCAAAGAAGAAAAATAGCATTTGCAGGACATTTGATAAGGAGTTCTTCTGGAGAACTCCCCAGAATAGTATTGCAGGAGATGGTGGAGGGAAGGAGAGGAAGACCCCGACTGCAATGGAAAGACAACATCAAAGACTGGATGGGCAAGCGTCTTACAGAAGCAAGAGATAGAGTGGCATGGAAGCAGACTGTTCATCAGCTGCAACTCCTCTTAAAAGAGAAGGCCACAGGATTAGATTAGATTAGATCAATCAAAGTAAAACTAAATATATAGAATGCAGCAAAAAAATAGACCCCACTAATTCTTTAGAAATTGGACCTTACCAATTTGAAAAAGTAAATAGCTTTATTTACTTAGGGTCGGAAGTTAATACTAAGAATGCAACAGGTACAGAAATTAAAAAAAGAACCATTGCTGCTAGTCATAGCTTTTATAGCTTAAAAAAAATACCTAAAATCCAGCTTGATTAGAATAAGAATTAAATTATTACTTTATAAGACTCTGATAATGTCTATACTTACATATGCATCTGAAACACGGACAATGTCTGTGAGGGCTAAAGAGGCCCTTGGAATTTTTGAAAGAAAATTTCTACGAAGTATTTTTGGTGGTATTCAAATTGATGGAATATCGTGAAGAAGGTCAAACCTTGGGCTATATCATGTCCTATAAAGAAATAGTTATTGTGAAATTTATCAAAATTCAACAAATGAAATGGGTGGGCCATGAGGTGAGAATGTTTCATGAAAGAAATTTCAAAAAAATATTCTCACATAAACCAGCAGGAATTTGACCTCGAGGAAGGCCTAAACTATGATGGACTGACAATGTTGATACAGATTTCACACTTTTGAAAACCAAAAATTGGAAGACAATTGCCAAAAAAAGTGCAGAATGGAAAAGCTCCTTGAGAAGGCCGGGGCCCACACAGGGCTATCGAGCCATTGAAGAAGAGTCACAATAAAGTGTGCAAAACCGACCTGCCAAGAAAAAGATCACATAAATACATGAAATTTTGTTGCTGAATTTATATTCAAAATTTATTTTTCATGGAAATAATACTAAATATGAAATGAAAAGATGCCAATGGATTTCATTTTTAACCCATATACATTTAAAGCTTAAAATATGCTATCCACAAATGCCAACATTTACTACTATATTGCAAAACCTTACAATGCAGGCACCCTTAAAAGCTGAGGCAATTAAAATTTATCTAAAATTCATGTTAAACAACCTTATGCTATAACAAGTGCAAACTGTTTCCAAAATACAGCAACATTTTGATTCTAGAGATGAAATCTTATTTGTGTCTCATCTTTATGTAAGCATAAAGCTGAAGATGCATGTTGTATAACTTCTACATAATATAAAAAACTTTACCATTTCATAATGAATGTATTTGTGTCAAATTTTTCAGGTTGATCTGATTAAGCATGATAAAAAAAAACCAGTTATTCATATGAGAACTAAATTTAACACAACAAATGGCCATTATTAATATTATTTACATATTTTATATTATTATTTACATATATTTAAATATTATTACATATTTTTAAATGCACTAAAATTTTCTCAATTACATTATGCACCTTACCTAGCCAGTCTCCCTCCACTAGTACCTTGAGTACATGACACAAAATCTTTAAGGAAGGAACGTTCATTTGACTGATTACTAAAAGGTAGAATTCCTTCCAGTGCTTGGTGAATAGTTGGTGGATGGGCTAGTGCAAAACCCTTAGAAAGTAGCGAAGAATGACTGTTATGTACCTGTTAATAAGCCATAATGAAAACATTTCAGTAACTGAAAATCTGGCACATTTTAAATATACTTTAATATTCCCGACTCAGATTAAAAAGAAAATCACCAAGGCAAGATATATATATTGAAATAAAGAAACATTTTCACTCACTAAATTTATCTTCTTCAATGCTAAAATTATTTTTGGTAAATATAGAATGTTTTACTATTTTAAATCCAAAATCACAATTTTTTTTCCAATTTACTACATTTTTATTACATATTATTTCTTCAATTTCACAATAATCTCTAAGTATCCTAAAGTTGAATAGTCTCTTCTTTCTGTATGTATTATAGTTACTTGAGTTGGATGAAATTTTAGAAAACCTATATGTCTCAAATTCATGTGTTTGCCAAAGCTATGTATACTGTAGGACAAAGTCATAAGACTTTTAAAAAACAGAAGTTACAGGATTTTTCATTTAAGTTTTTTCTGCAATTGAGGGATGCAATATTTCTTCCTTCCAATCACCAAAAAATATATTTCTTAATTAATACATTGTTAAGATGACTGCAAAATTTGTTACATATTATTAAACTTCAAAAACTTTGACTGGAAAACTATTACAGAGTCAGGAAGTTACATTTATGCCATAATACTTCACCATAAAGCATCAGGCTAAACAAGGCATTGGTTACCAGCGGCTCTTTTATATTGAATTAAAAGATACATAATTAATACAAACAACTAAATATTATTTTTTGATACAGCCTGTTCGTGGCGCTAGATACTATGCATGTGATGTGTGTTATGCATGAAATTTGTTACGCATGCTTAAGGTAACTAGCGCCACAGCGAAAATTTGAACTGATCGATCAGCTGTCCTGTCAAACACCATGGTTTTTAGATACATACGGATTTTAACTGTCAAAATAAATATTCTGTTAGTTAACTTATTTATTGTGGTACTAAACTAGTGTTTAATTTAGTGTCAGTTAATGTTATGCACAAGTTAATTTTCATTATGTTATTATGTTGAATTTGTGTTTTTACTTGCAGGTAAATTTGTGATAATAACCTTCCTAATATGAGTTCAAGAAAAAGAAAAATAATCGAAGAAAACAGAGGATTCAATAAAATGTGGATAGAGAAAATTTGTTTATAGAAGTAAATGGAAATCTGCAATGTTTAATTTGCCATCTACGACTTCAAAATAACAAATCAAGTAATGTTGAATGACATTTTCAAGGAAAACATTTAGACTTCAGTAAAAAATATCCTGAGGGTGATAATAGAAAAAAAGCTATTGAAGAATTACAAAAGAAAACATTGCTTCAGCAAAGAAATTTGTCAACTTGGATGAAATCTTCGTTGAATACTACTGAAGCAAGTTTTTTTGCCATCCCTTGAAATAGAAAAAGCTGGAAAACTTTTTTCCGATGGTGAATTTCGGCTAGAACTGTCAAGGAATGGATTGTAACAATTTCTGCAGAAGTTTCAAATATGCAAATTATGGATTATTAATTCTGCCAATTTTATATCTATTGCGGTTGATAAATCAAATGATATTTCCAATATGGCGCAATGCTGCGTGATGGCTAAATATATCACATCTTCCAGTATTTGAGAAGAACTTGATCTGCTAATACTTAAAGGACACACTACAGGTCAAGATATTTCAGAAAACCTTCTAACCAGTTTACAGAATAAAAATATAAATATTAATAATACAGTATGCATTGTGACCGATGGCATGCCTTTTATGACTGAGAAAAATAAGGGGTTTGTTAAATTATTCTCCCTCATATTCCACACGGAGTTATTTCATTTCATTGCATTTTACATCAAGAAGCTTTAGTTGCAAATTCTTTGGGATTATTACTGATGGATGTTGTTGTGCCAATGATCAATTTCATTCGATTTCAGGAGTTGAATCACAGACTTTTTGACACATTTTTAGAAGAACTAGGTAGTCAACATAAAGATTTAATGACATTTACATCTGTACGGTGGTTATCTAGAGGAAAAGAATTAAAACATTTTTTTCAGTGCTTAAAATAAGTGACAGTTTCTTAACCACTAAAAATTATAACGTAAAGCATGTGGAACTTCTCAGTAATCCCGAATGGATACAAAATTTTTGTTTTTTGCTTGATATGACAGAACATTTTAATAAGCTAAATTTGAAGTTGCAACGGAAGGGAAACACAGCGCCTTACAATTACTAGAGGAAGTCCTTACCTTTGAACAGAAACTAAGAGTGTTTTTCGAAGATGTAACTGAAGAAAAATTATCTATTTTGAAAATCTAAAAAATTAAAGACTGAATTTAAATCAAGAAAAAGTTGATTGCAAAATATTCGCTGAAATGATCACTGTAATTTTAGATTCATTTACAAGCAGATTTCAGGATTTTAAAAAACATCAGGAGATGATGAAATTTATATTACATCCATTAAATTGCAATTTAAAATTAATAGATATTGAAGCTTTTACCAGAATATCAATGGCAGAACTAAAAATGGAGCTTCTGGAAATTCAGAATAAAAGCATCTGGGTACAAAAACTTCAGGAAACGGTAGCACAAATTGAAGAAACTATGGAAGAAACACCACAGGAAATTATATTTAAATGTTGGAATTCTTTCCCAACTAATTATTCAATGAATTACATTAAAAATAAGTAAGTATAGAAACAAATTGACTGATGAAAGTTTGAAAGCCAAATTACTATTAAAGTGCATGACATACTATCCAGATTTAAGCAAATTGGCTGAGAAGATGCAAAATCAAAAGTCTCATTAGTGAATTTTAAATTAAAACAATCAAATATCTATTAAAATACATAATATTCAAATTAAGGGGATATTACATCCCACATTGTTTTAAAACCGAATAAGAAACTCAAAGATTGGAATCAGAGAGTTTCATGCCGAATATAGTATAAAAACTATAAAAGTATCAGCGAATACTAGCGTGAGCTAATGCAAGTAGTCCTAGAACATAGTACAAACACGGGCAACTCGTTGCAAAGGTGGATAAAGTTCTGATCGTTATTCTTGGTATTTTCCATAACGTAAAAACACATTTCCTAGGAAATGTATGCTGTTATTACATTATGTTGGGAGGTCACTACCCAGACCGGTTTCAGCCTTTTTTGAGGCTTCATCAGTGAGTAGCTAGATCAAATTAATACCGAAGGGTATAGCAAAAAGAATTTATATATTCTGCTATACGAGTTGTCCAAAAGGTGCACCCATTAAGTTACTTAAATATAAAGAGCCAACAGGCTTCATTTCGGCGATATAAACATTATTTAAATTAAGGGGATATTAGATCCCACATTGTTTTAAAACTGAATAAGAAACTCAAAGATTGGAATCAGAGAGTTTCATGCCGAATATAGTATAAAAACTATAAAAGTATCGGCAAATACTAGCGTGAGCTAATGCAAGTAGTCATACGCAGTACAAACAACGTACGAACGTAGCTCTTTATATTTAAGTAACTTAATGGGTGCACCTTTTGGACAACTCGTATAACAGAATATATAAGTTCTTTTCGCTATACCCGTTGGTATTAATTTGGTCTAGCTACTCACTGATGAAGCCTCAAAAAAGGCTGAAACCGGTCTGGGTAGTGACCTCCCACCATAATGTAATAACAGCATACATTTCCTAGGAAATGTGTTTTTACATTATGGAAAATACCAAGAATAGCAATCAGAACTTTACCCACCTTTGCAATGAGTTGCCCATGTTTGTACTACGTTCTAGGACTACTTGCAATAGCTCACGCTAGTATTCGCCGATACTTTTATAGTTTTTATACTATATTTGGCATGAAACTCTCTGATTCCAATCTTTGAGTTTCTTATTCGGTTTTAAAACAATGTGGGATCTAATATCCCCTTAATTTAAATAATGTTTATATTGCCGAAATTAAGCCTGTTGGCTCTTTATATTTAAGTAACATAATATTGTATTTTTGTTCAGACTAATTCTTTTTGCAATAAAAATTCTGACTTTTTTACAATATTTTACTTACTTAAAAATGTTTTGTGATTTAAAACATAATCAAACTTAATGTTGTTTTATTTATTGAACACATAAAATATTTATATGCAAACATAAAAGTGGTATTTGATATCTGGAAGTACTCAATTAAAAACAAATTTACCTAAGTTTGAACTAATGGCTCCTTTGAGTCACATGAAAAAATCGAATTGAAGTTGCGGCTCCCAAAATTTTGTTTAATTAATTCTTTTGGTGGAATGGCTCTTTGGTTCAAAAAGGTTCCCGACCCCTGGTATATTCAGTTATTTCCTGGTTATGTACCATCAGCATTACATACAAAACATCATGAAAGTCCATCCCAACTAAGCTTTCATTATTACTAATTTCCTACTAACAGTTTTTTTCTAAATTAACTTGTGTCCAATATGGTCACAAAATATCTAGATTTTTGTTGATCTAATTCATCCATCCATCTAAATCTTGCTCTTCCTTTGAGTAATGTGTATTTCCTTTTTTAATTCAAACATCCATTCTGCTAAACTATAATTTTCCATTCTGTTTATCTGGCCACATCACCTTAAGATCAGTTCTACTCACCGGAATGCTGAAAATGTTACGTATGCAATTTCTACATTTTAATATGGTTCTGCCACTGATTTCATCAGTTCACTCCCCTAATTTTCCTCAGAGCTCTCAATATCTCGGTCTCTCCAGTCCTTAATTAAATGTTTTGTTTCTAAACCAACTATGAATATAACTATGAATGCTAACTATGAATACTAATATTATAATTATGAAAGCTAAAACTGGCTTCAGTACTTAATGTTAGTTTGGTATTTTGTGTCTTGTTCAATATGTTCAACTGGCTTCCAATTCTGGCCTTCCTCATGTTATTACCTGTTTCCATATTTAACTTGCCATTTTCACACTAAATTTGTACTTAACTAAAATATTTTATTTGTTGTACCTATGTATATATAAATGAGAATGCATCTATGATTTTGGCTTTTTTCATATTTTTTGTCATTTTACTGATTTAAATAAATTTCATGCGAATATCACCCACTGAAAGGTTACAAAAATATTGTATATCGGTATGATGAGGTTAATTAACCTGGAAACACTAAAGACTAAACAACTTCTAACAAACCACTTCAGATCTTCCAATAAGCAGGATGGTAATCTCACAATGGACAATGCAATCATCTAACTAAAAACATTCACAAACATCCATGTTTACTATGGGATGATTCATAGTGGCTGGAAAGTAATATTTAAAAGTTTCAATAACTTATAATGGACTTATTTAAGAGTATAACATATCTATAAATATTACATCAATATCAATGGTGATGCAGAGATCCTGCAGGACTTAAATGAGAATAAATGCCTGTCAGTTTAATGTAGTAAAGTGTAAGTGATTCATTTTGGGAAGAAGAGATTGTAAGTTGTATACTACATTGGTGGAAATGAACTGCAGGAAACTGATGAGGCCAGGAACTTTGGGGGAGGGATGATTGTGAACAATAAGATTAGAGGGCCTATTGCAAAGGTAGCTAAAACAGCACATTAGACTATGTGACTATTGAAGGACACACTGACAAGGATAGGGAGGTTATTGTTCCCTATATAAGGATTTAGTAAGACCACATCAGGACTATTATGGCCACTGTGCACAGATGTGGTCACCTAGATTCCATGGGAATGAAGAAGTGGTGGAGAGGATCCAGAGGAAAGTTACAAAGATTGTGGCAGATGTATGGGATTTTCCCTGTGAGAATAAATTGGTCTGTGGACTTCAAAAATTGATCTAATAGGAGAAAAAAAAAAAAAAAACACGATAGAAGCATATACGTTATTAAAGGGATTTTATGGATTGATAAAGAAGAATTTTTTTTCAAATATATGGCAGGAAGGAAGAGATCAAGGGGTTCTTCCCCCCCCCCCAAAAAAAAAAAAAACTGTAAGAGTTAAGAAAGGTGTTTATACTAGTTTTTTTTGTTTTTTTTTGAGGGTAGTGAATGGGTTGCCAGAGGTGGTTGTGAGGGCTTTGTCAGTGAATGAGTTAAAAAAAAAAGGTATGATAGGTATTGAGTGAATAATGGGTCTTGCAGCCTACAGCATGCAACAGTTACAAAAAGATTGTCAATAAATCCATATATAAGGCAAGTATCACATTTTATAAGGACCAAGTACAAAATATTTGCATGCTGCTCATATGACAGTCAAGTCCTTGTCATCCACATCACATTCTTGCCCATCACAACATATAAGGGCAAGTATCAGATTTTATAAGGACCAAGTACAAAATACTTGCATGGTGCTCAAATGGCAGTTGAGGCCTTCTGGTCCATCACCAATGGGACTGGGCACAACTTCTGTCCATTCCTGTTTCCACCTCTTTCCAATTCTGAGGGAACTATTGTAACAACACCTAAAGACAAGGTTGATGTGTTGACACCATTCTCTTCCTCCAACTTCTGAGCTAATAATTCACTGCATGAATTATCAGCACAGTTCATTGCATGCTTTCTCTAGTTTTCATGGGACTGGGCACAACTTCTGTCCATTCCTGTTTCCACCTCTTTCCAATTCTGAGGGAACTATTGTAACAACACCTAAAGACAAGGTTGATGTGTTGACACCATTCTCTTCCTCCAACTTCTGAGCTAATAATTCACTGCATGAATTATCAGCACAGTTCATTGCATGCTTTCTCTAGTTTTTTCATCAGAAAGACATCAGAAGAATCTTGAATATCTTGGATAACAAGCATGATATCCCAACCCCAGATAATGCTTAAAATGCTACTGAATTAACATCCATCCTATATTGTTTATATAATCTTTTGTACTCATCTTGCATCTTTACTACAGTATGGAAGCAAGCCTATATTCAACTCAATTCCAGTCATCAAACTATTGTTCAGCTGCACTCACTTCAGTGCTACAGAAAATAATAGTCTGCTCATTCACCACCTGGAAGCTCATTAGTTAATTAGAGACCACCAATATGGATTCTGCTATCCTCAATTCACAGCTTATATCCTTATATATTAAAATAACTAATTTAACTAAAATTAAATTAGTTATTTTCAGTATGAAATATCTGTACTTTAATTTCATTAGTTTAGATGTGTCTAGAAAAAACCACATGTGGTTTTTTCTAGCTATCTGAGTATTCTTTCTCCTGTTCATAAATGGTTTTCTGTTACTAACAACAAATCTTAACCAAGTTTTACAGATGCAAGCACTTTATATTCCTCTTTTTCATTTGATAACCTTGCAGTGTAGTTATATATCCTAAGCTACAAGGTCACCTTGCCATATTTCAGTGGGGTGAGGACAACTTTGTCAACTTCAATGCCACCAAATCTCAATCCTGTCATTTCACTCAAGAAGGACCACACTTTACCTTCCCTCACTATTGACAATACTAAGATCAATTCTTGGAACTGACTTAACATGTTCGCTGTCATGCTACTTCGGCATGGTCTGTTCCCGTATGCTGAGCAATTTCACTTCTTCAAGGTCAGTACAGTAATCTTGTTGCCGGCGGTAAGCGTCATCCGAGTATACTCTTAATTGGCTTGTGCAGAGCATATACCATCTATGAGAATACACAGTTTTGATGCTAGCTCCACAAGCCAAGCATTTTCACTTCTTCAAGGTCAGTACAGTAATCTCGTTGCTGGCGGTAAGCGTCATACGAGTATACTCGTAGCTGGTTTACCAACTACAAGTATACTCGTAGTTGGCAGCGAACATGTTAAACCTCTAGCCTGGCATAAGCACATTAAATCCATATCCTCCTCTGCTTCCAGAAAAACTAGGTATCTTTTCCTCACAAGATGTTATGCCTCAATATGTTTCATTTATGCAACTCCGTAAACTGCTAATCAGCATCCATTTTCAATCAGTTCCAAACATGTTGACCCACCTTCTCATCTGCCTCTTTCATTCTACCTCTGGAATTGCCAATTCCCAACAATTCTCCCTAAGGAATATATATGTTGTCCAAAAAAACAGGTTCCTTCTTTTTTCTTGAGCTTCCATATAAGGCACAGATGCACTATCGATTTTGAAACCTTTCATGTGTGGAGATTGATGTAAAAAAATTATATTGCTGATTCTGATATCATATTTAACATTATTTTTCATCATGATCTGATCTGTAGAGCCGAATAGCAATAGTGATGGCATACAAACTTACCTACCTCATTTAACATCATATCATCTTCCAGCACATGATTCAATTCTAACTACTAAATAAATAATAAATTACTTATTTTTAGTTATTAAAATTAAATTAGTTATTTTCAGTATGAAATATCTGTACTTTAATTTCATTAAAGTTAATTATTGTGGTTACTGTGTAATTTATTATTTAAAGATTAGCATCCTAACTACTGATTTACAAAAGACAAACTGGCTTTCTATCATTAGCTGGTGTTTACCAGATACCGTGTGAATGTAATCTAACATATTTTGGACAAACAGGCTGTTCTATGGAAAAAATAATTAATGAACATCAATATTATATCGAATACATGAAACCTCAAAAGTCTGGTCTGGCATGACATAGTATTGACACTAAACACAATATCCAGTGGGATAAAGTTCATCTTCTCCATAGATGCAGTTTTAAATATGAATGCCTTTCCAAAGAAAGTTGCGAAGCTCTTTTACATTGGCCAATTCTGAATCGGAACGATTGTCTCTCTCCAAAAAATTTTTGGGAGATTCTTATCTTATGTAACCATCAAAATAGTTTTAAATAGCACACGGCAACAGTTTTTAAATTGGTAAACCACCAACTGCTGTATGTACTTTGTATTCCCATTCCTTTGATTTGCTTGTTTCTACATACTGATGATGTACTGTTATTTTCAGTATGAAATATCTGTACTTTAATTTCATTCAAATTAATTACTGTGGTTATTGTGTAATTTAGTATTTAAAGATTATAATCCTAACTACTGATTTACAACTTAAGTATAAACTATTCAATAATGTTCCAATTGCACAATATAATTTTAACATTTTGAACAACTTTTCAGTTTCAGTCTTATCATATACTGTTTTCAGACATACAAAATATAAATCCTTGTTGTACTGCCATGATTTCTCAACTATTTGTCCCTGGGAAGTTTTTTTTTTTTTTTTTTTTTTTTTTTTTTTTTTTTTTTAAATTAAAAAAACTCATGATGTTGAAAACTGTTTCAGTGATTTCCAGGATTAAGAACTCAACAGTGAATGAAAGGAAATTCTAAAAAATTATATATTTATTATTATATAATTATCATTGTATTGCTAATCTTTCAGAGAGAATACTGTAAAGCTTAGTTTGAATCAACTATTCTAGACAGGTTGAACATTAAATAATTATATTTCTATACTTGACAATATTAATAATTAAAATTTACCTTCATTTATCTTTATTTTTTATTTAAGTCAAATCTTTAAAGGTATTTGTGACATAACTATAAACAGCAAAATTACACAATACCACAGTAATAAATTTTAATGAAAGTACATATCTTTCATGCTGAAAATCAGAGTACACCATCGGTGTATAGAAACAACCAGACAATCAAAGTAATGGAATACAAGTACATACAACAATCAGTTTGCCAACTAAAAGCAGCTGCCATGAGCTAGAAATTACTATTAATATTAATAAATAATATTAAAATTATTTTTGATATTTACCATTCTTGAACATTCTTCTTCTTACTCGCACAGCCTCCAGTACTTTGTTAAAGAGTGTTTATCATATATATCATATATCATATATATTCAATGTCTGCTCATCACACCTCTCAAAAAATCAGTGTTATAAAGTCATTAATTAAAAAAGCACACAATGTGTGCTCCTCCCCCTCAAGCTTATAAGAACTTCCCGCTATATCAAAACTTTAATGGAATCGAATGATTATAACCCTCATCAAATCCAGAAAATGACTGACTCCTATGTTCCATCAGCTAATGATTCATCAACACACTGAAGGGTTGCAATCTCTTATATTTCAGGTATCTCTGAACCTATTCATAGAATTTTAAAGAAGCATCATCTTATTTTCACATATTTTCCCATCAATAAAATATCTCATCTGTTACCATCTACAAAAGACAAACTGTCACCTTTATCTTTAGCTGGTATTTACCTTGTGAAGATCCTTTGTGAATGTAATTTGACATGCTTTTGGTAGACAGGCCATTTTGTGGAAAAAGAATTAATGAACATCGATACTACATTGGATACATTAAACCTCAAAAGTCTGGTCTGGCACAGCATACACTGCTTGGAAAAAAGTCAATGGACACCACAGTGTGAGGAACAAACAGTCATAGTGACCTCCTTAATAAAATGTAGGACCACCTTTCACTGAGATGACTGCAGCAATCCTAGGGGGCATACTTTCCACAAGCATAATAGCGATCAATGGGAGGTTTGGACCATTCTCCCTGTAGACATTGTCCTTAATAAAATATAGGACCACCTTTCACTGAGATGACTGCAGCAATCCTACGGGGCAAACTTTCCACAAGCATACAATAGCGATCAATGGGAGGTTTGAACCATTCTTCCTGTAGACAATGTAATGAGGTACTGGACTGTTGTGGAATGAACATCGCTTGACACCATTCAACCCTCCAGTTCATCCCACAGATGTTCGAGAGGGTTGAGATCAGGGCTCTGTGGAGGTCAGGCAAGTGTGGTGATGCTCATGGCCACAAACCACAGTTACAGCAGCTTTATGACAAAGCACATTGTCTTGCTGAAAGAGACAATGTCATTTCCATAGCAATGTCACAAAGTGGGAAACATTGCACTGTCCAGAATGTTTAGATACCTCTCAGAGTTCAATGTTTGTGGTACCACAAAGGTCCAGGGGAAAACCAGCAAAAACAGGACCATACCATACCATCACATTGCCATTTCATAGTTGGGGTTATGCACTCTGTTAAGATACATTCACCGTGCTAAGGATAACAATTTTCCACACTTTAGGAATGGTAAGGCAGTTATTACAACTGAGGTTAGGTCAATGAAGTTGGGCTTCAGATCCCATCAAAGCTCAATCATAATGACTACCTTACCATTCCTAAAGTGTGTGAAATTATCCTTAACAAATAAATAAATAATTTTAACTTTATTTCCAGCCTAATAGTTTTTAACCAATAAACATGTGACTGTGTACAGAGGGATTCCAATGTAATACATGTGCTCTACTGTTTCTTTTATTCAAATTCCTTACTGTTATCCTCTGCCTATACTGATGATGTTTTATGATACACAAAATGAAATATCTTTATGATAATTAATTTTTACTGTGGCACACATGTGATTCTATAATTCTGAGTACGCAACACAGGTTTCATTATACAAGAAAGTCCTCACACCTTTGTTAACTATACTACTATAAACAATGTATATAATGACAGACCACCTCAATGACATGTCCCAACCTTTGGTTGTAATAACTACTTTAATGCACTGTGGAAGATTTATAATGACTTCTGATGGTATTTTACTCTGCTCTTCCTTTGAAAGCATTGACAAGATCTGCTAATGAAGAGGGACATGTATGCTGTGCCTCAAGTCAACCCAAAGAGGATCTTTTAGGTTAGAACATTAGGTTAGGTCACGACCATACAAAGTCTCAACATTATTCTCTTGAAATCATGTGTTCACAATCATTTCACAGGAACATTATGCTGTTGGAAGAAGTAATGGCCAATACCATAAAACTACAATAATATGGAATACACAAAATTGTCCAAGACATATAGGATCCAGCAGTCATGATTCCATGAGTTACACAGCAGAACTAATCCATACTATTAGAAGCACTCCCACATTATAACACTACAACCTTCATCACTGGGACAACAAAACAGGATAAAAACATTCTTCAGGAACTTTTGATATTATGCGTTCTTCAAGTGAAGCATATCAAAGGTTACACTAAATATAAAACAAATATAGTGCAATTATTCATTAGCAAATTAGTGTAATTTGATGAAAACCAAATTAAAATTGCAAAAGATTCCTTTTGATCTATTTGAAGGTGAATGATAGATGGAGGGATGGTACTTTTGGGAATTCATACTTTTTTCAAATATGCATTTTTGAATTATGATTTTTTAATATTCACTAACAATCATTAATTTATTTTTAATACTGATGTAATGTTTATTCCTCTTAACAATCGACATTTATTTCATTATGGTCTGCTTTGTGAATCAAAAGTTATAAGCATTTTAAGCATTCTATTTAAAGAGTGGTCAAATTTGATAGAAAAATGATAACCATAAAAGTCAGCCAATTTAGTTAAGAAACAAACAGCAATTTCATATCCATGTTGGCCCCTTAACCTTTGGTGGCATAATTTTAATTAGAGAAAGACTAATGAACAGCATCATTTTGTTCAAAAACTGGTATTTATTATAGTCTAGTTCTTGGTTATTCTGTACGAGAGTGAATATTTAAAAAGAGATTATTAGCAATAAAAATTGTCATCATTAGATATGGAATAGTAATTTAAGTCAAATGCACCTACCTGATGAGCTAATTCCTCTATAAGATCTTGATCTTCCTCTACTTCACCTATGGAAGCTAAAAAGCAGACTTTTTTTAAATTGTATCATACTAACAATTAAAAAGTTGCAGTAAATTTATTAATGAATTGAATGATAATTAATGGTTATCAATTTATAAAGTAACAAAAATTGTTCAAATTATTACAAAAATACAAAAAATTATTATTAAACATGTGTATACCTAGAAATGCTCTGAAAATCAGAGAGAGAGAGAGAGAGGAAAAAATTACTGTATATATTTGAATGCAATCACATTTATCATTGCTATTATTTTTCACTATTCAAATACCAGAGACACTTTCTTCAGAAAGTTTTGCATACATCTTGTGTATACACAGAGCGAGAGATAGACAGAAAGAGAGGAATTAGCTCATAATGCATATATCTTGTGTACGCACACACATTTATTTGTATAAATATATGTATGTGTGTGTGTTTCTCACGATGATTGACAGAGCAGAGAACTGAAAAATGCAAAATGAGATGTTGTAAAATAAATGTAGCTACTTTTACTAGAAATTTCATAACCATAACAGAATTTTTGGGGCACATACGCAGTTCATTGGAGCACATTTGCCTGCTTGGTTGGCATATCTGCTCTCCAATCATCAAGCTGCAGGTTCAAATCTTGCCATAGGCATAGATATTTATGATTGCCTTTAGGTGGTATTTCACTGACTGGTGTCATACCACCACACTTCTCATTGAAGAAAAAAAGTTCTATGTTTAGTCTCTAGAGCAGGTTTTTCAGAATATGTAAAATATAAATAAAAATAGAAACCTTTAGTCCACCCACAGTATGAATGCACCACTATCAGTTTATAAAAATCTTTTGTGGGTGGAAGCCATAGAAAATGTGATTAGCTACAGAAACTGAGAATGGTAGTGGTTTCTGAATATGTGAAATATATTTAATAACACCATAATGCAGAAGAAAGTCACTTATCAAAACTAGAAAATTTCTGTAGAAAGTTTTTTTTTCACTTGGTTACAAAGGAAATTATACTTAATAAGAAATTATGTTCTTGTTTAAGTCTTTATCCACGTGTAAGCAAACAAAATTTGTGCATGAAGTATCTTCACAAATAGGCTACTTGTATATAGGGGCTGCTGACTTCATGAATTGCTTCAGTATCCCATAATGCAAAGTACACTTTCTTGCAGACATCTGTCTGAAAAGTTCTCAGCCTAACAATGAAAATAGGAATTTATAATTTCGAAATTATTTTTATTTTTCAACATAATCTCCCTTAAGACTAATACATTTATTCCAGCAATGCCCCATCCCTGTAATGGTTCTCAATAAGATCTGCAAAATATCCCTCTACAGCTGCAATCACCTCTTGATTCGAAGAAAAATGCTGACCAGCTAGGAAGAGTTTTAGTTTTTTGAAGAGATAGAACTCAGAGGGAGTCAAATCTTGGAAATAGGATGGATGTTCCAACAATTCAGAGTGCAGATCCCTTAATTTTCCCATTCCACCTTTGTGGGCAGGTACATTGTCCTGATGAAAGATGATTTTTTCTTCTACAAACCAGGTCCTTTTCTCATGAATTTTTTCATCTAGTCTGATTAAAAGATCGGAATAATATTCCAGGGTTATTGTTTTACCCTTTTCAAGATAATTAATAAATAATATGCCTTTAGCATCCCAAAACACTGATGCCATGACCTTTCCTGCTGATGGAACCGACTTTGCCTTCTTCGGCGCTGAACAACTGGCTTCCTGTCCACTGTTTTGACTGCTGTTTGAATTCTGGTGTGTTATGGTGAATCCAAGTCTCATGCAAAGTAATAAATCGAATCACAAAACCAGTTTTATTCTTGTTAAAATGCTCCAAGCACTGTTCAGAGATTTTCATGTGAGTGCATTTTTGATCAGCTATGAGGAAGCGTGGAACCCATCTTGCACAAAGCTTTTTCATATGCAATTCTTCATGCAAAATATATCCTACATGTTCTTTTGAAATGCCTATAGTGTCAGCAATTTCACGCACTTTGACTAGCCGGTCATCCAATACATATATCGTTCACTTAATCAATGATTTCTGGTGTTGTTATACTTTTTGGACGTCCTTCACATGGATCATCTTTCGACTATCTTCAAGGCTGGTACGGCCACTTTAAACATGGTAGCCCATTTCTTAATTGTTGAAAACAAAGGAGAAGAGTGCCCATAAACTTTTATGAACTTCGAATGAATATCTTTTGGTGTTAAACCTTTTTTTACAAAGAATTTTATAACCGCACGATACTCAATTTTATCCATTTCAAGGGATACAGAGAACACTTTTGCTTCAGACAGCTGTATAAAATAAACTACTTGATAGAATTACTTGCAATTTCACATGGAAGCTTATGACAGATGTACCAACTTATAAAAAAAAAGATGTTGCCAATAGTGTTGCCATCTATCGGCAACACTATCAACCCGTCACACTTTCTGGAGAAAATGACCAGAAAGTGTGAAGTAGCCTATTATTAAAATAATCTGCTCCACAGTATTTCAATAATAAGGTGATAAACTTTTTTATTACTTGCATATGGTAAACATACAACTTATTCTTCATCCTCCATATGGTCTCTTCCCGGATTTGGCTCCCAGTTATGAGACCTTAATATGGATTGAAGCTGGTAGTAACCTTTCCTTCAATGCATAGCAAATATACATATCCAAAAGGAAGTGTGCTTTGCATTATGTGAAGTAGCCTATTCATGAAGATACTTCATGCACCAACTTTGTTTGCTTATACTAGAATAAAAGAGTAAGCAAGAATATAATTTCTTGACAAGTATAATTTTAAAAAATTTCATGAAAACTAGTTTTAATGATGCTTTGGAGGTCTAATAAACACCAACCAACAACTGATCCTCAAATAACTGCATGCATACAACGTTTGAAGACCATGCCCTAACATTAAACATTACTTCAACAATACATGGGACAACAGATATTTCTTTTTACTATTCGTGCTGTTCAACATCCTCTGTAGCTCAGTTGGTATAGATGAAGCCCTTTGGTCGGAAAGACCTGAGTTCGATTCCTGACCATGATGTGAGGGACCTTTATCTGGTGTCTTTCGACTAAAGGTGAGTTAGCCAGTCTCATATGGAGGTAGAGGATTTTTTCACTCAGAAACTTAGGTTTTTTTTCCCTCAGAACAGACAAATCGGCCCTGTGAAACACATGGATCTACAGGTCATAAAAATATACTTAATCCCTCATTAGGAGGGCTCAACCCATCTTAAAGAACGGGGGGGAGGAGATAAGGGGAACTCCATATGAAATAAAAACTTGCTTGATCTAATCTAAAATGCACAAACAGTTACAAAACACTGAACCACAACAGTTATGAATGATGAACCAATATAATAACACTAAAAAAGTCATTTATGCAAGAGCATAAACACAAGATCACTAAACAGCCACCAACAATTCTCTGGGTGTGGATATCACATCTCCTCATAGTAACTCTGACTACAGCCTTCTCTAAATTTACTATTTTACAGGTCAACCTTCACCACAAGCCAATTTCAGGTCCATGTCCTTCGACTCTACAATGTGCCATCTGTGGTCATCGCAGTTGGCACATTGTAGAGTCGAAAGTTCCATGGTCTAATTATGATTTCTTCTGATCTAAACACTTATTTCACCAAAAAATTGAAATAATCTTTCTAGGAATGAGGACCTTCATTCCCTACTTCACACAAAACTCTGACGACTATCCAAGCTTAGCTTCCAAAAGTGTGCCAAATCAATCCAATATAAAAATTCAGCATATCTCAAGTCAAACATTTCCAGCTTTGCGCTAGACCTACACGACAGCCTGCAACATCATCTTAAAAATAAAATAAAATAAAAATCCAAGACTCTGGAAAGAACCAAATGCAGAAATCTTGTCTCCTGTTCATAAGACAACTAGTACTTCTGGTCTTTCATTATTGGATACAAATTCTATGCTATCACTTTCAGATCTTGACAGTATCATGCTAGCATCACTCAAACATAAGATTAACCTTTTGGAATTGGTCTTTGTTTCCAATTCCTGTATAAAAAAAAAAGGACTAGGAAAAAATCACTTCCCACTACATATGAACAGCATACTGCATGCCACCTCTGATCTTCCACAAAAAAGATCTGAAAAAATTATCCTGAGTCTCAATAGCAGAAGTTTCCTGGGTCAGATAGTATTCCTCCAACTGAGCTCCAGAATTATACCGATTCCACATTACCCATAAAAGACATGTCTGGCATATATCAACAACATAAAAAAGGCCTTTATTATTTATTTTTATTTCCCTTTTTCAGGACAGGCCTTTATTAAAGGCCTGTCCTGAAAAGGGGAAATAAAAGTAAGCCATTAAATTAATGGAGAAGGTAATCAACAGCTGCTTTACTATTTCAAGGGCCACCAATTTCCTCCACTTTTTATTTCAGCATACCTTTGAACACTAGCCATAGAAGAGTTGGAAAAACTCATGTTTGGTCTTAATATTTCGAGTCAAATACCTTGGACCACTGAAGTTTCTCCAAACCCTTCTGTCGCTAGAATATTTGACTGAATATAGCACAGAGACCTCTTAAGTTACTATCTCATGATCTGCCTTCTGCTCTTTCTTATTGTCACCATTTTCTTTTCAGGTAGTTCAATTCAAATGTCATGGTGAACCTCTCTTCAGATTTCTCTGTCAATGTAAGAATATCCCAGTGGTGTCTGCTTTTGCCCATAACTATCCCTCATTTGAGAAACCCTGTAGTGCTCCAATGATTTGAACCTGCCACAACCAATGTCTTAAACACTGATTTGAGAACTGCAAGGTTTCTCAAATGAAAAAGAGGACTGAGAAGCACTCATGAGAAAAATTGTATATAACATATGAGATTAGAAAAATTATTAATGTGCAAGAAGAAGAAGAGTGCAGGCAAAATCAGACACTACTGGGTTACATTGGTAATGATAGAGAAATCTGATGTAGGTTTCCTAAATTTGAGGAAGTCTCATGCAGCCAAATTTGTTGAGGTTTGGATCGTTTCTTAGGGCTGAAGCTGATTCCATGAAAAGCCTTTCATATATCTGTATTTGCTACGGTGTATTATCCTGGCTTTCTTCCACCGAATTCTATGCCAGGTATCCAGAGCATGGTCAGCAAGACCCGAGTGGCTGTATTGGTGAAACCGGATGTAGTCCTTGTGCTCTGAAATTCTGATATTTGCTGTCCTGCCTGTTTGGCCAAAGTAGGACAGCTTACAACTGCAAGGGACCTGGTATACACCAGGTAGGTCTAGGGGGGGAAGGTTGGTCTTTAGTAGAGCAGATAAGGGATGCCAATTTTTTATATGGTCTGTAACAAGAAGTTAAGGTATGTTTTTTTAGGATTTTTGTGATTTTTTCCGAGGTGCCTCGGATATAGGGTATGGTGATGGATTCAGAGTAATCCTTGTTGTGAGGGGATTGTGGTTTACTGGTTTCAATATTTTTTGGATTTGGGGGGGGGGGGGGGGGTAGAAAACTGAGAAAGTGTTGAGAATGTGGTTTTTGTTGGAAACGGTAGTAAACCTGTCGTCACAGTGTAAAACCTGAAGCACGTGACGCCCTCGCACGTGGCCACAACTTCGCCATTGTGCCCAGAAGAATACCTGCGGAGGAAATTATGATACGAATTGAACGCGGGATCCAACACCTTCCAAACCACGTCACCAACGATATTACACTGGATGTAGCTTGTGTTCTGAACAAAGCTAAACCACCTAAAACCAACATGCCCAGTAAAGAAATTAAATCTCTATTAGAATTAAAGAAAAACAAGAAAATAATAATCACCAAAGCTGACAAAGGGAATGCTACTGTATTGCTTAACCAAAAAGATTACACAGGTAAGCTGAAATCTCTATTGTTAGATCGGGCCACTTACCTCCCTATCCAGTACGATCCCACCAACTCAAAAATTAGAAAACTCCACAGGCTCCTTAAGAAGGTCACTTCTTGGCCTGTGGAAATCACTAACAAATTAAAACCATATAACTCCATACCCCCCCCCCCCCCGCATTTATGGACTCCCAAAAATTCACAAGGAAAATATGCCATTATGTCCCATAGTGGATGGCATTGATTCCCCCCACATACAAACTAGCTAAACATTTGGCCAAAGCTCTCTCACAGTATACTGGCAACACACCTTCATACATAAAAAACTCAGCCCACTTCAAAGCCAGCATAGAAAACCTTACACTCAAACACACTGACATAATGGTCAGTTTTGATGTCTCCTCCCTATTCGCTAATGTCCCACTCAAAGAATCTTTGGAGCTAATCCAAGCTAAATTTCCTCCCGATATCTCAGCCCTATTTCAGTTCACAATGAACTCAGGCTATTTTGTTTGGCAAGGAAAATTCTACAAACAAATAGAGGGGACAGCCATGGGTTCTCCACTCTCCCCACCCTTGGCCAACTTTTATATGGAGACTTTTGAAGATAAAGCCTTACACTCTGCCTCACAAAAACCAACCGTTTGGCTTCGCCATGTAGATGATGTATTCGCTATTTGGCCACATGGCTCCGATGCACTCCTCACCTTCTTAACCCACCTAAACAACCAACACCCCAGAATCAAATTCACCCTGGAAGAAGAAAAAAACAACTGCATTCCTTTCTTAGACACACTAGTCACATGCCAGCCTGATGGAACCTTGGTTTTCTCAATATATAGAAAACCCACCCATACAGGCAGATACATTCACCAACAATCCCACCACCCCTCCTCACAACAATATGGAGTCATTAAGACACTACACAACAGGACTAAACTTATCTGCTCGAATGACAATGCCCTGACCACAGAACTAAACCACATTCTCAACACTTTCTCAGCCAATGGCTACCCCCCCCCAAAAAAAAAAATCCAAAAAATATTGAAACCAGTAAACCACAACCCCCCCACCCCCTCACAACAAGGATTACTCTGAATCCATCACCATACCCTATATCCGAGGCACCTCGGAAAAAATCACAAAAATCCTAAAAAAACATACCTTAACTTCTTGTTACAGACCATATAAAAAATTGGCATCAATTATCTGCTCTACTAAAGACCAACCTTCCCCCCCTAGACCTACCTGGTGTATACCAGGTCCCCTGCAGTTGTAAGCTGTCCTACTTTGGCCAAACAGGCAGGACAGCAAATATCAGAATTTCAGAACATAAGGACTACATCCGGTTTCACCAATACAGCCACTCGGGTCTTGCTGACCATGCTCTGGATACCTGCCATAGAATACGGTGGAAGAAAGCCACAGTAATACACCGTAGCAAATACAGATATGAAAAGCTTTTCATGGAATCAGCTTCAGCCCTAAGAAACGATCCAAACCTCAACAAATTTGGCTGCATGAGACTTCCTCAAATTTGGGAAACCTACATCAGAAGACCTTCAGCCCAATCGCCCAAGAATACCAACATTGCCAGCTAGAGGGCACCATCAGGACTTTAGGAGAAATAATGAGCTTCCTACTTCTTCCTCACTTACTGTTTGTTGTGCCTGCATGCACATGTCTTGTACTTAAGTTCTTGAAAATGGCAACGTGACGTTGCTGAAATATAGAAATATATTAAAATTTAATTTTAATGTATATCCTAGTACATTGTAATTTCCTTAAATTATATAGTAAAAATGCATAACCAACGTCTAAACCTTTCCACGAGAGAAATCTGAAGAGAAAGTGGAGATAATTTAGTGAAGTTCAAAACTAAAAACAGAGTTTTATTTTACTTCTCATAAGAATATCTCTCTTTTCAATTATTATCATAATAAGGATATCTCCACAGAGTCTGAAGGTTCACTGAAAAGTCAGCAGTAACCATTATTCACAGAATGTCCTATTATACCTATTCTTAAACTTGTTCACCAAAAAGGCATTCGTGACCTCTGGCAATTCCATTCTGTTCATTTACTACTTTCCAAGCAAAAAATATAGTCCTTATACTATTGTTAACCATGCTCTTACACAACTTCCAGGGTGACTGCTTGTTCTCATCCATTCAATAATAATGTAGTAAAATATTTCTTTAGCAGCATCTTCTTTATAAAACTTCTTTAACAACCTTGTACATTTTCTATCATTTCCAATAGGAAAAAAGCACATAACAAGTGACTTAAGATCAACAAAACTCCAGTTTTGTATTCATCCTACACTGCAGTTCACAACAGCTACAATATATATATATATATATATATATATACACACACACACACAACAACAACTCTTATATAAACAAGAACAAACAATCCTTCAAAATAAGACAAGGTACTTTAACATAGCCTTTATGGCTGCTGCTGCTGGATAATAAGATATTAGTTTATTTACTTAGTATTTCACACTGTAAAGAAAGAAGAACAGATTAAAGATTACTAAATTAATATGAAAGGAATATTTCGGAAGAATGATTCATATTATATTATAAAAAGTTTTACATACCAGGTGGAAGTAGTAGATCTCGTCTCATCAATGATGCAGCACACATTCCACCAAGATAAGCCAATTCACGCTCTAGATGTCTTAACCCTTCCCATGATCCTAAACTAGAACCATTAAATTGTGGACATTCAAATCCTACAGCTTGACAACGGAATCCAAAAAAATTTGCTTTTTCATCTTTTACGTAATCTGATGCAGTTTCCAGAGAAAACACAACTTCATTTCCTAAAAAGTATAAAAAATAATTTATATTAAAAAATTAATTAAGTTTTAAATTTTACACTTTACACATTACTCTCACTCCTTGTCAGTAAGAATTTCAAGAAGTTTCTTCCAAATAAATCACTACACACATTTTTTTAATTAATACAATGGATAGGAACATAAGCTGCCATGCCAGCCTAGTTGGCCGAATGGTTAGCGTATCTGCTCTCCAGCCAAAAGGCTCCGGGTTCGAATCCCACTGTGGGCATGGATTTTTGTGATTTGTGAAAATAGTGGTGGTCGGTAGTAGATGGCGCTGGTGTATATGAAGGTAGTTGCGATAGTTGTAGCACAGGTGCCATCCCCTCGATGAGCCTTTGGACTCCCTGTAGGTGGTGTGTAACAATAATAACAACAAATAATTATAAATAATAACAAATGGAATAACAACTTACATGATAAAAACTTTATGATAAAATTTTAAAATCATGATAAAAATTTATCATGTAAGTTATTCCATTATTATTTATTTACTTTTTTTCGTGGATCACAAAACTGTTACCACAATAGCACTGTATATAAGCAAATGGTTAGGAAGAAAGAACGAGTCTGTTAACATTTTTCTTGAAAAGCTGGGGTCATATTCATTGGGAAAAATGGTATGGGAGAGGTGGTTCTAAAGAACAACAGAAGGAAGTGCACAGTGAGTTGAAATGAGTATGGATGTTCACCAATGGCTACTCATGTTCTTACATCATCAGAGGAAAGGGAAGAAATAGTATGGCCAGTTCAGTGAAGCACTGCCTGTGATGTTTATTTAAGGTTTCATGGTGAAAGGACTAGTATGGTCATATTGCAAGGTAAAAATAAGGTAAAAATAACTTGATAAATAAACAAAACCATAAATAGGTACAGATACGAATATAAAAAGGTAGTGGGAAAAAGTATATGCAGAAACAAATGTAAAAAAAAGATAAAACAACCTAAAAGTCTATGTAAAAAACAACATTCTATAAATTCCCACTATATGTGAACAGCTTAGTGTATGCCTGCTCTCATCTTCCACAAAAAAGACATCTGAAAAATTTATATTTATATTATTTTCAAAAAAAAAAAAAGAATATAAATATAATTGGAATAGCAGAGGAACAAGATCTATAATTGATTATATCATTACTAATCAGAAACTAGTTCCACATATGAGGGATGTGTACCTGTTTACAGAGGAAGTGTAAATTTTTCAGATCATTATTTAATAGACTCTAAAATAGAAATACTAGCAAAATGGAGAAAGGAAGTAAATAAGAAAAACAAGAAATAAAACAAGCATAAAAGTATATCTATTACAAGAAGAAAGCATTAGAATGCTAAATCAATCACGATTAACAGATTACCTAAAAGAAGCCTAAATCAATGAAGATATAGAAGGAAAATGGAAAACTTTAATAAAGATAATCCATAAAGTAGCCTCTGAAGTATTTGGAAAGAAAAATAAAATATTAAAAAAGAAAAACATTAAAAATCTGAAACACAGATAAAAAAAATGCAATAAAAGAAAAACAAATGGCATACAAATCACTCCTTCAGCCACATACAAAGAAAACAGAAGAAATATACATAAACAAAAGAAATATAATAACTAATGATTAAGGATTTGACAGCGTACACTAGAAATATAAATTAAATAAACTTTAATATATACTTTCCGATATTTTGGCAAATGTCACGTTGCCATTTTCTTGGGAACTTATTACAAAGACACGTGCACACAAGTACTACATAACAAGAAGCTAGGAAGTTAATGTTTTCCTAAAGTCCTGATGGAGCCCCCCCTGGCAGACTATATTGGTAGTCTTTGGCCTTTGGGCTGAAGTTCTGATAAATGTTTCCCAAATTTGGGGCAGTCTCATGCATCCAAATTTGTTGAGGTTTGGCATGTTCCTAAGGGCTGAGGCTGATTCCATGAATAGTCTTTCATATTTGAACTTGCTGCGGTGTATTACTGTGGCTTTCTTCCATCTTATTCTGCGGAGAGTATCCAGAGCATGGTCTCCAAGCCCAGAGTGGCTGTACTTGTGAAATCGGATGTAATCCTTGTGTTCTGAAATTCTGATATTTGCTGTCCTGCCTGTTTGGCCAAAGTAGACAGTTTACAGCTGCAAGGGACCTGGTATACACCAGGTAGGTCTAGGGGAAGTGGTTGGTCTTTAGTGGAGCGGATAAGGGATGCCAATTTTCTATGTGGTCTGTAACAGGTGGTCAAGTCATGTTTTTTTTAAAATTTTGTTGATTTTTTCCGAGGTGCCTCGGATGTAGGGAATGGTGATGGATCCATAATAATCTTTTTTGTGAAGGGGAGGGGGTGGTGGGTTGTGGATAACTGGGTTAAGTATTTTTTGGATTCTTTTGGGGGGGTAGCCATTGGCTGAGAAAGTGTCACGGATGTGATTTAGTTCAGTAGTTAGGGCTTGATCATTAGAACAGATTATTTTTGCCCTGTTGAATAGTGTCTTAATAACTCCATATTGTTGTGAGGGGGGGGGGGGTGATGGGATTGTTGGTGAATGTATCTACCTGTATGGATGGGTTTTCTATAAACTGAGAAAACCAAGGTTCCATCAGGTTGGTGGGTGACTAGTGTGTCTAGGAAGGGGAGGTTATTGTTTGCCTCTTTTTCCAGGGTGAACTTGATTCTGGGGTGTTGGTTGCTTAAGTGTGTTAGGAAGGAGAGGAGTGAATCTGGGCCATGTGGCCAAATTGCGAACACATCATCAATGTAGCAAAGCCATATGGTAGGTTTTTGTGGGGCTGAGTTTAAGGCTTTCTCTTCAAAAGTCTCCATAAAGAAGTTAGCCAAGGGTGGGGAAAGTGGTGATCCCATGGCTGTCCCCCTCTATTTGTTTGTAGAATTTTTCCTGCCAAACGAAATAGCCTGAGTTCATTGTAAACTGAAATAGGGCTGAGATATCGGGAGGAAATTTAGCTTGGATTAGCTCTAGGGTTTCTTTGAGGGGGGGGGGGGCATTCGTGAATAAGGAGGAGACGTCAAAACTGACCATTATGTCATTATGTTGAAGTGTGAGGTTTTCTATGCTGGCTTTGAAGTGGGCTAAGTTTTTTTATGTGTGATGGTGTGTTGCCAGTATAGTGTGAGAGCACTTTGGCTAAATGCTTGGCTAGTTTATAAGTGGGGGAATCAATGCCATCCACTATGGGATGCAATGGCACATTATCTTTATGTAAATTAAGTATAATTTCTGGGAAATTCCCATGCTACTCCTCTTAAACACTATTAATATAATTAACGGGCTATTTTAGCCTGTTTTTGTTTAGAAGCGTCCCTTATATTTAATACATTGGCTAACCTAACTCAAAAGGGGTATATATATATATATATTTTAGGGCATTATGGGCGAGTATAGAAGGCAATTATGGCAGAATAAAAAATGTGGAAAAATTATGTACATACCTTGATTTTGGTTTAAAGATGCCTTCTAAATCCAAGCTCTTGTTGAAAGGTTGTGTGTAAACGGGGGGGTGTCCCTGTATTCTGTGGTTTGTTTTTCTTTTTGATGTTACGATGTTTTTTCGTGTTCAGATATTCTGGCATGGGAATATCTGAACACGAAAAAACATCGCAACATCAAAAAGAAAAACAAACCACAGAATACAGGGAAGACTGAAATTGCAGCTCACGCCCTTGAACTAAAACACATCCCCCAAATTGACAAAGCCATAATCATTGACAAACAAGAAAACGAAACGATGCTTAGAATATCCGAAACTATTGCCATAAAATGCGATGGTAATTCTATCAACGTCCACCGCCCCTACCTAATTTCCGAATGTTGGACGTTCCAAAACTTACAAATTAAGCCACGCCTCCGGCCATCTAGCGACAAGAAAAGCCCAAATTTGGCAGATACATCCTGCAGCCTTGACATAGCCCTACAGTCATTCCCACAAAGTTCCGACGATGGTCAGACGATGACCGAAACGGTCCACACTCCGTAAACCCTTGCCCCAGTTTCCAAATAAGGATACCCTTCCCCTTCTCCCCCCCCCCCTCTCCCCACAACAAAATATATATATATATTTATATATATATTATTAATAGTAACCCAGGTTCCCAAACTTATTCCCCATGTCTCAAGTACATCCCCATGTTCTTTCCCCCCCCCCCCCCCCGTTTACACACAACCTTTCAACAAGAGCTTGGATTTAGAAGGCATCTTTAAACCAAAATCAAGGCATGTACATAATTTTTCCACATTTTTTATTCTGCCATAATTGCTTTCTATACTCGCCCATAATGCCCTAAAATATATATATATACACCCCTTTTGAGTTATGTTAGCCAATGTATTAAATATAAGGGACACTCCTAAACAAAAACAGGCTAAAATAGCCGTTAATTATATTAATAATTATCTTTATGTATTTTTGGGAGCCCATATATGCGGGGGGATCTAGAGTTATAGGGTTTCAGTCTGTTGGTAATCTCCACAGCCCAAGAAGTGACCTTCTTAAGGAGCCTATGGAGTTTTCTAATTTGAGAGTTGGTGGGATTATATTCAATAGGGAGGTAAGTGGATCGATCTAATAGTAAGGCCTTGAGCTTACCTGTGTAGTCATTAAGTTGAGTACCACAGTGCCGTTTCCCTTATCCGTTCTTCGGTGATCACTATTTCTTTGTTTCTCTTCAATTCTTGTAGTGACTTGTATTCACTAATGGATAAGCTGGATTTCGGAGGCTTTGCTTTTGTGAGAACACAGGCTACATCCAATCTGATATCGTTGGCGATGTGGTTTGGGAGGTGGCGAATCCCGCATTCAATTTGGCTCATTAATTCCTCAGCCGGTAATTTCTTAGGAGCAATGGCGAAGTTGTGACCACGTGACAGAGCGTTGAGTGCTTCAGGCTTCAGGGTTAATTGATGAAAGGTTAACTACAGTGTTGGTTTGTAGTTTAGGTTTGGACGCCGAGTTCTTTATTAATCTATCAAACTTGTTGATATGTCGGCTCCGTATTCGTTCGAATTCTTTATTAGCCGCCGTACACGAGACGTCATGTAGGACTGACCAAAGCTCATGATTAAGCGTATGTGAAAACTCATTTTCTAGTGCTAATATAGCTCTGTTTATGTCGGCTAGGGAACCGCATGTAGCGGTAATTTGCTCCCTAAGTAAAGCCTGGCTAGCCCGGTTGTAGATACAGAGAGCTTTCTGTGAGACGAAGCGGTGTTTAAATTTAACACAGTTAGGGATGACTTGATTATCCCGGCAGTGTTTTAGGAATGCTAGACGGTTAAGTTGTCTGGATAACTTTAGCTTCAGTTTGCCGTAATGGCGGGCCTTGAGTGCGAAGGAATCTCCATGGATGATCATTATTCTTGTTGAGAGGCTTATACGCTGGTTATACATGATAACTAATAATTAAGGACTTGATAGCATACACTAGAAATATAAATTAAATAAACTTCAATATATACTTTCCGATATTTCGGCAAACGTCACGTTGCCATCTTCTTGGGAACTTATTACAAAGACACGTGCACACAAGTACTACATAACAGCAAATGAGAACAGAAGCTAGGAAGTTAACGTTTTCCTAAAGTCCTGATGGTGCCCCCTGGCAGGCTATATTGGTAGTTTTTGGCCTTTGGGCTGAAGTTCTTCTGATAAATGTTTCCCAAATTTGGGGCAGTCTCATGCATCCAAATTTGTTGAGGTTTTGGCATGTTCCTAAGGGCTGAGGCTGATTCCATTAATAGTCTTTCATATTTGAACTTGCTGCAGTGTATTACTGTGGCATTCTTCCATCTTATTCTGTGGAGAGTATCCAGAGCGTGGTCTGCAAGCCCAGAGTGGCTGTACTTGTGAAATCAGATGTAATCCTTGTGTTCTGAAATTCTGATATTTGCTGTCCTGCCTGTTTGGCCAAAGTAGGACAGTTTACAGCCTTAAGAACATGCCAAACCTCAACAAATTTGGATGCATGAGACTGCCCCAAATTTGGGAAACATTTATCAGAAGAACTTCAGCCCAAAGGCCAAAAACTACCAATATAGCCCGCCAGGGGGAACAATCAAGACTTTAGGAAAACGTTAACTTCCTAGCTTCTGTTCTCATTTGCTGTTATGTAGTACTTATGTGCATGTGTCTTTGTAATAAGTTCCCAAGAAGATGGCAACGTGACGTTTGCCGAAATATCGGAAAGCATATATTAAAGTTTATTTAATTTATATTTCTAGTGTATGCTGTCAAATCCTTAATTATTAGTTATCATGTATAACCAGCGTATAAGCCTCTCAACAAGAAAAAAGAAATATGGCTAAAACCATAGTACAGAAAGCTTACCAAGATTCTTAGGACAGATTTATTGATAAATAGAGGAACACATACATAGAAAAAAAGATATAGCCTACAAAAGATTAAGGAAATTAAACAACGAAGAAAGAGATACAGCACAAATCAATATAATACAAGAGAAACAAAGGATAGAACATTATAAAAATTTATGGTATGACCCAAATTTAATAACAGAAAATAATAATTAAGAAATCAGCACTGATATAGAACCAATAAAATTGGAAGAACTAAAAAAAAGTTATAAAGGTATCAAAAAATAGAAAATCAACTGGAATAGATGGCATAAATACAAAACTTTGGAAATATGGAGAAGAATATTTACATCACAGATTCTTAAAATTATGTTACAGTCTCCCTTAGACACCACTCCTCAGCACTCTGCTAGAGGAAACTTCATCAATGGGCCCGCTACCCATTTGGAGAGGTGTTTAGGGGCAGCGTAAAGAAATGGTTCTGCAAAAGGACGGAAATGGCAACGACAACGGCACCAGACTATGGCTTTAGGCAACTGGAACATCTTCTCTCTGACAGGGAAGGAGTTGGAATTGGTTGAGGAAGCCAAGCGCTACCGGCTAGACTTAGTCGGGCTTTCTTCAACCAAGAGGAGAGGCTCTGGAACTGTCGACCTGGATAAGGGGTGGAAGCTCTACTACTCTGGTGTGAGCCCGACAATGTCTGCTCAGGTGGGTGTGGGGATACTCACAAGCCCCCAGCTGTCAGACTGTGTTGCTGAGTGGATTCCATTGGGGGGACGGGTATGTGTATTAAGGCTTCAGATGAAAAACCATGATTTGGCTGTGGTGCAAGCCTATGCACCTAATCTGGAATCAGAATACTCTGCCTTCCTAGAGGAAGTGGACGCTGCTTTTGACAGGGTGGCAGACATGGAATCAGTCCTGCTAATGGGCGACTTCAATGCACATGTTGGAACAGATGACCAGACATGGAGGGGTGTGGTTGGGAGGAATTGTGCCCCTGACCTTAATGCAAATGGGTTGAAATTATTGGACTTCTGCTGTACTAATAGCTTGTCCATAATGAATACCTTCTTCCAGCACCGAGAAGTCCATAAGTATACCTGGTACAGGGATACACTAGAACAAAGGTCTCTGATTGACTTCTTTATAGTCTCAGCAGACCTATTTTCCTCAGTGTTGGACGTTCGTGTGAGAAGAGGGGCAGAATTGTCAACTGACCACCACCTTGTTGTGTGCACTCTACGGCTTCAGAAACCAGATGCTACCATCAACGCTGGTAGGCCTAAGCAGCTATACCGCGTGAAATGGGAGACAATGGAAAATGAAGCTGTGAGGAAGAATTTTGCAGATGACATTTCCTCCAGGTTCAAAGAGATTCCCAAGCATACTGCAGATGTTGAGGAGTGGGAGCTGTTCAGAACAGCTGTCACTGCCTCTGCACTCTCATGGTGTGGCAGAAAGCGGCTCGGCGTGGCAATGGGCAGTGAGAAAAGGATACCTTGGTAGAACCAAGAAGTCCAAAAAACTGTCCGGGCAAAAAATGAGTCCTACCTAACATGGCTTAGAGTCAGGTCACCTGAGATACGTTTGCAGTATGCTGAGGCACGAAAAGCTGCTGCTAAGGCAGTAAAGACAGCAAAGCAGAAGGCTTGGGAATCCTTTGGAGAAAGATTAGATTCATCCTATGCAAATGCAAACAAAGTATTCTGGCAGACCATCCACCACCTTCGAGGGAGGAAATCATGCACAGCAAGGATAATTAAGGCCTCTGATGGTGCACTTTTAACAACTGAGAAGGATATCCTTTGATATCCGAGAAGGATATGATTTGAGGAATACTTTGAGAGCCTTCTTAACCCGGGTGGCCCAGCAGTTGTGGACATCCAAGAGGTGCAGATCGGGGCAATGACTAGTCTCACAGCAGAAGAGGTCCATTTAGCAATAAAATCGCTAAAATCAGGCAAGGATACTGGCGATGATGAAATTTGGCCCGAAATGCTAAAAGCCTTAAATCGAGACGGTGTTCTCTGGCTGACTCGAGTGTGTCAGGCTGCTTGGATATCTGGGCGAGCACCAAAGCAATGGCAGACAGGCATAATAATACCAGTCTTTAAGAAGGGAGACCAGAAGGATTGCAGTAACTATTGTGGCATCTCTCTGCTCAGCCTGTCTGGGAAAGTGTATGCTAAGTGCTTGGTCAATAGTTGAGTCAAAGTTCCAGGAAGAACAATGTGGCTTTCGTCCTGGTAGAAGCACAACTGACCAAATCTTCACTTTAAGGCAAGTCTTTGAGAAATCTTGGGAATATGCCAAGAATGTCTACACACGTTTTGTGGACTTGGAGAAGGCATATGACTGGGTTCCTCGGGATAAGCTTTGGCAAGTAGTACAGGAGTATGGAGTGGATGGTCAACTATTAGCTGCCATCAAGTCCCTGTATGAATGCCCAGAGTTTTGTGTCAGGGTAAACAGCACAAAGTCTGAACCTTTCACAGTCTCCTGGCAGAGGCCAAGAGTGTGTTCTGTCACCCCTCCTTTTCATAATATTTATGGACTGGATTGATAGGCACAGCCGAGGCAGTGAGTGTGTCAGAATTGGAAAATGTAGCATTGGACCTAGTTCTGCTTAGCTCTTCCACAGATGACCTCCAGTGGACCCAGGATAGGTTTGTAGCTGTTTGTGCAGACGCCGGAATGAAGATCAGTGTGGCCAAAACTTAAACATTTGTGGTCCCAAGACAACCATCCCTGTCCACTCTAAATGTAAGTGGAGTCCCAATGAGACAGGTGGAGAAGTTTAAATACCTTGGGTCCATATTCACGAATGATGGAAAATGGGACGTAGAGCTAGATACTCGAATTGGCTCAGCAAGCTTGATATTGCGGGAGCTTGGTCGTTCAGTAGTATTGAAATGGGAGTTAAGCCAGAAGGCAAAGCTGGCTGTCTTCAATACAGTCTATGTCCCCATCCTCACCTATGGTCATGAGAGTTGGGTAATGACCGAAAGAATGCGGATACGAATCCAAGCGGCTGAAATGAGGTTCCTTCGAGGGGTTGCGGGGCTGACAAAACTCGACAGAGTCAGAAGCTCTGCAATTCGGGAAACCCTCAATACTCAACCGCTGCTTCTCCGTGTTGAGAGATCACAGTTACGCTGGTACAGGCACCTGGTCAGAATGCTACAAGAGAGGCTCCCTCGGCAGGCCACGTGGAAGGCCAAGGACTCGCTGGATAGATTATATCCAAAACCTTGGGTGGACACGTTTGGGAACCCCACCAGAACACCTGAACTTGGTGGCAGAGGATCGTGACCATTGGAAGTTCCTCTTGCAGCTTTTGCCCCCACAACCCAATTAGGAAGAGTGGGCCTTGAAGATGTATGTATGTATTCTTAAAATTAATAAATAACTGTTGGAGGAAATGTGAGGCTTCATCAGATTGGTTAAAAGCTAAGGCTATATCTATATTTAAAAAAGGAAACAGATAATTGTAGAAATTACAGAAGAATACGTTTATTAAATACAGGTTACAAAATTTACAGTAAAATCCTGAATAAAGACTTAGAAATATTGCAAACAATCTACTCTCAGAAGAACAAAATTGTTTCAGACATGGAAGTTCATGTGTAGACAATGTTTATGTGCTAAAACAAATTACTGAAAAAGGACAAGAATTTAATTAGCTCATATGACCTTTATAGATTATGAGAAAACGTTTGATAAAATACACAAAAACTATAGAATATATATATAAAAAAACAAGGATATCCATTACATTTGATAGAAGCTGTACAAAGCTTATATAAAGATACAAAAAATACAGTTATAGTTATGTAATAAATTAACAGAAGAGATTGAAATTAATCAGGGTGTCAGACAGGGATATAACTAATCTCCAGCTGTCTTCAATAAATATATATTGATCAGATTATTAAAATATGGAAAACAACAATAAAAGAAGGTATCCAGTTAACCAAAAGAACCGTTATCAATGCAATGCAGTATGCAAATGATCAAATTATATCACAAAGCAATGAAGATGGCCTCAAAAATCACTTTACGAATTAAACAAAATAAGCCAACAATACAATCTAAAATTTTAACAAAAGAAAACAAAAGTCATGGCATTTAAAGGTTGGGATCATGTTAGATCAAAAATACGAATGGTATCAAAAAATTTTGAGACTAGGTTTGTAACACGCCAACAGATGGCAGCACAAGGCTGCATGTGCAGTCACAGGGAGCACCTACCTTCATAAGTCAGTGTGCCAAAAGACATCGTTTTGTGTACATCGAGAGCTGCACAGCTGATGCTATTCTGACCACCTGCGTTACCACATCTGAGATTTCATCATTGTCAGCAAGTTAGAACAAAGAGCAAATGTGAAATTCTGCATGAAACTGGGCAAATCTGCCATAGAGACGTTTGACATGATTTAACAAGTTTACAGCGATGCTGCAATGAGTCGTCGTTCGAGGTGTTCTGAGAGAGGACATTTGGCAAAAGCAACCAGATCTATGGCGCGCGAAAAACTGGATGCTCCATGACGACAATGCACCCTGTCACCGAGCTCTCCTCACACGAGTTTCTCGCCAGAAACAACATGATCTCACTTCCACATCCACCTTACTCGCCAGATTTTGCTCCTGCAGACTTCGCCCTCTTCCCGAAGATGAAGATCCAGCTCAAAGGTCACCGTTTTGACACCACTGTGAAGATCCAAGCGCGAATCGCAGAAGGTGCTTGACATGCTTCAAAAAGAATACTTCCAGGACACATTCCAGAAGTGGCAAGAACGCTGGGAGCACTGTATTGATATGCAAGGGGACTATTTTGAATATGATAGTGTGTAAACGTAGATAAATAAAGTAATTTCTCATAAACAGAGCTAGTCTCGAAACTTTTTGATACCACCTCGTAGTTATAGAAAATAAAATAATAGAACAGATGACAGTTTAATTATTTAGGCTGCATAATAACATATCTAAATGATAAAAATATAGATGAAAAAATAAAGAAATGTCAGAAAATCTGTGGAACAATTAAAAGGACAATGAATAAAAGAACAAAACGAGAAACTCAACAAAAATTTTATGAAGTAATGGCCACTCCCACTCTGTTAAATGGTTCAGAAACATGGACGGTTAAAAATGAAAGGAAAATACAAGCTGCAGAGATGAGATTTTTAAGAACAATTAAAAGATGCACAAAATTGGACCATATAAGAAATGAAGGCATCAGAAAAGAACTAGATATTTATAACATAAATGAAAAGATCAAGGAATATACAGAGAAATGGAAAGAACATCTATTTGGGATGTAAAGATATCAGCTACCAAAACAGGTGGATAGATATAGACCAAAGGGAAAGCGAGAGAGATTAGAAGACCAGCGACAAAATGGAAAAACCAGTGACACCAGAACAGGCAAATGCCTAATCCTTGAAGAGAAAAAGTATAAATAAAAATAATCTAAAGTGTCTATATATACAGTGAAAAATATAATGTTATTAAAATTTAAAGACACATGAGACAATTAAGCTTTATCAGACTCACCATAAAATCTGCCTGAATGTATACAGCTCAGATAGATTACAAATATGGCTAAATTAGTGACTGCGTTCATTAACCAAATGAGGATAGTCAATTTAATCATGATTGATGGTAAGTCCAGCACCACAGAACTTACAAAGAAGTATGTCATCATCCCTTAAAAAGAAGGAGTCTGTGCAAGATGTCTATGATCTATGCCAAGCTAAAAAAAGAACTTTTTCTTTAGTGTTCCTGCATAGACTGGGCTGCCACAATTTACTTTCAGGCTTGATTTGATAGAGCTTATTATTGGTCTCTCTCTCTCTCTCTCTATTCTATGATAAATGCCTCTGAGATAAAAGTTTGTTTTATCTAATCAAGTGTAGGGTGCAGGCAGATAATGGAAAACTCAGAAACAAGTTGACCAAGCTGTAGTATCTGCAGCTTCATTTCCCTTAATCCCAATGTGGCTTGGAATCCAAAAAAAAAAAAAAGTGTAGCTTTCATAACTGAGAAAGGACATGTTTGATTTGAAAGAGCACTAGATGTTTCTATATTTCTAGTATTCTTATTGCATATTCTTATATAGTGTTTCCTATATTCTTATAGGAAACACTGTGAATCTGTACATATTATGCTCCTTTGGAAGCAATGCTTATGTAGTTTAATGTGAGTTCTATACATACTTCATAGCAGTAAAGTTGTTACATTCTAGTGGGATCTGAGCAGATACTGTGCTGTCTGGGAAGACAGCAGAAGATCCTACTAGAGCCTATGATTTTGAACCTCAGTGTAAACAGCCACAAAATCAAAGTATTCAATTCTATGAGCTTGAAACAGATGCTAGTAGACAATGAGGGTGGAGGGGGGGGGGGTTCTATTTTGATACCCTGCAGAAAGCGAAATTTGCATGCCGGTATGTATGAATGCCACTGTGGAAGTGGATTTAGTGGCATCTGTAATATGTTCTCTACTCCAATATCTAGAGTTTGTAAGAGAGCTTTTATCTGCAAAGGATTGAACAGCAGTCTGATTGATGTTGCACAGATTCTCCCAACATGGGCCAAAAAATAGTTGGCCATATGGAATGGTCTGGCAAGGATTTATTTTTGAAGCATATAATATAATAGAGAAATACTGTCAGTGTAGAAGTGACAAAGGTAGTTCATTTGCCTCAATCTACAAACTAAGGATTGATGAAGAGCAAAATGCTCCAGTTGCTATTCTTAAGGTTTGTTGAACAGTATCTAGCTATCGCAGGGTATCTGGCAGAAGCATAGACTTAGGATCCGTAATCAAGTTTTGATCTAATCAGTACCCTGTACAATTGAAGCAAAGAACATCTGCTTAAGAAGTGGAAAATAGGATATGAAGAATATTCATGGCACTTATCTTATAAAGGGAGGAAAATGAGTTTCAGATATGAGCCTCCAAAAACTTGGCTCCTAGTACAACTGGGATCAGTTTCTTCCTGTCTGAGTTCTGGATAAAAATCAAGACCACAACTGCAACAAAAATGCACATAAACTGTCTTCTGCTGAAAAAATCTGAACCCATTTGCAATCACCCATCTTGAAATAAGTTCAATGGCTTACTGCAGCTGTCTTTCAATGACTCTCATATTGCATGATCATCAACACAGAAAGCATTACTTGGAGCATAGGTTGAAGAAAGTTGCTTGGTTATCAAGTTAACTTTCATTGCAAAAACTTGGACTTGCTCCTCTTGGGTGGTATACTGGATGTTTCAGACTTGGAAGGGTTGGAGAGGGAAAGTTCTTGATAAAAAGAGGGAGAGTTTCCTCTGAAAAATTCCCAAAAATTGTAGAGGTCTTTCACTATTCCTAATCTCCAAGCATTGTATGTTTTTTACATATCAAAGAAAATTGATATCAAGAGCCCTATGTTTTAGGAAGGCATCTCTAATGAATGCTTCTATCCAAACTAGATGATTCCGTTTGTAGAATGATATTTGAAGAAGACAGATTGTGTTCTAGAAAAAGAACTATTTGTCTCTCTTGAGAAACCATAAAAGGCAAGAGTTAACCATTTTTTCCAGAATCTTATACAACAGCTGGTAACAACTGGACGATAGTTTTACTGAGAATTTTGCATCCTTTCCTGGCTTTGGAAAGGTAATAATAATACCCTTTTGCCAGTTATCCAGAATCCTGTTATCACAGAAGATTCTGTTGAAAAAGGTGAAGCAGTTGATGGGTGTTTAACCATCTCGTAATAGATGTTATCTAGTTCAACAGTAGCTGGGAAATATTTAAGAAAAGCAGCTTTCATTTCTTCTTTTGTGAATGACCTGTCATATTCTACAGTACCATTCAAAGAAAACAGGATCTGTTTTCTTTCTGTTTTTTGCATTTTTGGACAAGAAGCTCCAGTGGATAAGAAGATAGTACTGATGTTTTTGCAAAAAATCTCCCCAAATGTCTGCAATTGTGTTGTGTTGACAACTGTGGATCCATTATATGTTTAAGAAAAGAGCTAATGGTGTAATCTGCCTTTCATTTTCCAGATTTTATATTATACTTCTTTGGCTCTTGGATGATCTTGTTACAAATGTATATTGGATCCAGGAGTCCTTCTGGCTCTGACCATGGATATGTCATGCTCAGGCATGACACATCCATCTAACATTTCTAACAAATATTGAAAGAAATTGGTTTGTTGTTGTTGTGGGATATCTGCAGAAGATACTTTATGCTTTCTTCTGAACTTCCATGGCTACTGAGTAATCATCATTCCACTATGGCTTAGGGAAACATGGAAACCAATTACATGTTTTAGGAATTGGAGTTGTTGCAGCTTTTGTAATGCACAGCCACATGGTTCCAATGCATCACTGATAGGAATGATCAGATTATTGCAGAACTGAATTCTTTTAAAGTAGAGAAGGTAAGCCAGTCAATTCTTACTGAAGTTTTCATTGTGATATCCGTGATATAGTACATCGTTGTCCATGTAAAAAGGGCGATATCATGGGGAAATTGTCAATCCCATATAAGTCATGTTCAATTTCTCACTTGAACAGTGAGAAGAGGGAGAGTGAACAGACAGTTAAGTTGATGGCAGTGAATATTCAAGTAGGCAGTGAAAGAAAGTGTTGCTTCTGATGTAGCTCAACAACTCCTCCTCTGATGATTGTTCAAGCACTACTCTATAGAGTACTGTGTCTGTTTAAATCCCCATTAAAGATAGAGGGGGGGAACTGCAATATCACATCATAAAGGCCATACTGAGGGGGAAAAAATCTGCTGCAGGAGAAAGATAGATCGAGCATACTTTTATCAGAGTTCTGACTGAGAGTTGGATGGCAACTGCCTTTATGTTGGTATTAAGTAGGACTAGATGAAAGGGAGATGTGGTTGCACACTAGGATGGTGACTCCTCTGTGGAGAGGCCCATTCCCTGTCCTGTCCTTATAAATGATGGCAACATTATGCAATGCTGGATCATCACTGTGTTCAGGTATGTTTCCTGTAGACAGAAAAATATTGCATATTCCATATTCTTCTGCAAGTGAGCCTTGATGCTGTCAATGTTTTGTGAGAATACACACAATTCCATTATAGGAATGTTTTATTTATTTATTTTTTTTTTTGGTGCTATAATCTAGCTTCATATGGTGAGAAGTTTGGTTTTCATTAGTCTTGAGTTTTTTCTTTACCTAGAATTGTGGATGGCCAGTGTCCATTTCTTCTTAGTCAGGAAAAGGATTCAAAACATCAAAAGTACAAAAGACATACTCTCTCACCTCTGATGTTACTTGGCTTATACGAAGTGCCATGTGCTTGTCACTTGTCTCACTATGGACAAACAGGAAGATCTGTAAATAAATGCATCTCTGAACATCGAGACCACATCCATCTTATCAAACCTCACAGATCTGGTCTAGGACAACATGGAGTTGAAAATGCCAACCACAGTATCCAATAGCAACACACCAAGCTACTACATTGATCCATATATAAACATAGCATTTGTAAAAAGAAAGTACTGAAGCCTGTCTCACTATCCCAAAAGTCTGGGAAATTATAATCCTCAGCTGTATAAAATAAATTTATCAGTTATATTTTAATTTAATTTAATTTCAGCCCAATAGTATTTAGTCCTTAAATGTCAAAACGGTGACAACAGTTGGACCATCGACCACAGACAAGATAAACTGGTGAAAGAACCAAGTGATGCCACTAGCAGCCACCATGAAGACCAGCATGCAGGCACCGCATAGGAAATGTGCAAGATCCATGCAGTCCAACATACAACTCACAAAACCCTACACATCCACTTCACCAACATCCGTGGCCTAAACTCCAACCTGAATGGTGTTCACTACCACCTACAGTCTACCAAACCTCACCTACTCTTCCTGGCAGAAACTCAAATCCCCCCCCCCCCAGCACCACTTATCTTAACCTTCCAAACTACTCACTCTTTAACAACTTTCGTATTAAGGGTCTGCACATACATCTGCTCTGACATACTTTGCCAGAGAGTACCCAACCTAGAATCACCCAACTTTGACCTTCTTTGGTTGAAAGTATCACTTCTCCACTCAGTCCACTTCATCAGCTGTCTCTATCGCTCCCCCAACACAAACCAACCACCCTGAGCTCTTTAATTTGCTTTCCCTAAAAATCGACTTTCTCGAATCCCACTTTCCCAGCAGCGAAATCATCCTCCTAGGAGATTTTAACGTCCACAACTAGCTGGCTTTCCTCCTCCAATTATACACATCTTGCAGGCAGAGATGCCAAAACATTTTCCTTCACTAATGACCTTACACAACTAGTCCAGATGCCAACCAGAATACCAGATAACCCAAACCACTCCCCCAAACACCCTAGATCTCTTCCTCATCAATGACCCCCTTCAAATACACAGTGAAAGTAGTGAACCCCCCCCCCCCCCAGGCAATTCTAACCACAACCTATTGCTCATCTCCTCCCTCATGCAATAACGTTTACACAGACATCCCCCATACAAGAGTAGTTTGGCACCATAACAGTGCCAAGTGGGACAGCCTCCACAACTTTTATGCAACATTCCCATGGTTGGACTATTGCTTCCGGCCTTCCAACCCAAACATATGCACCGAGCTTATTACCAAAGTAATCTCACCGGCATGAATACATACATTCCACACAGCACACTGAACTGCCATTCAATAACGAAACCTTGGTTCTCCAAAAGATGTACCAAGGCTGTAGAGATGAAAGACCAGACATACCACAACTGGCTGAAATCAAGAACCTCATCCTCCATCAAAGCTTACACCGAAGCCCATAATAGATGCAAAAAAAAATCAATGCTTCCAAAACAGAGTTTGAAAGAGCAAATAGCAGGAAATTAGCAGCCTGTCCAAATGACAGCCAAGTCTTTTGGTCTCTCACCAAAGCAATTGGCCATAACTTCTGTCCAACACTATTCTCACCCCTATCATACCCAGATGGCGCTATTGCATCATCACCCACAGAAAAAGCCAATCTTCTGGCTTCATACTTTGCTTCAAATGCATGCATTACTGACAATGGTAAATGTCCCCCAACCATTCCAGACACCCAACATACAATGCCCCTATATCATTTTGCCAGGATGAGGTCAGAAAAATACTGTCCAAATTAGACACAAAAAAGTCTCCTGGCCCTGATGGCATTCTCCCAACTGTTCTGAAAATTTGTGCTTCAGAACTGATCCCTATCCTATGTCACCTATATATACTCTCTTACTCCACTGGAATCTATACCACAAACTGGAAATTGGCCTATATTCAGTCCATTCCCAAGAAGGATGACAAGTCACTGCCAGCCAATTACCGCCCTATCTCGCTTACCTCAGTCCTGTCAAAGGTAATGGAAAAAATCATCAATTCCCAACTCCTACACTATCTTGAAGACACTCACAAAATAAATGACCGGCAGTATGGATTCCGCCACTGCCGATCAACAGGAGATCTACTCACATATGCCATCCATCTCTGGACAAATGCTATGGAGAAGTTTGGAGAATACCAAGTGGTTGCACTAGATATCTTCAAAGCCAGACCCACTGGGTCTGGCACAAAGGCCTACTAGGAGGCAAACTACATCATTCGGTCTGACCCAGGACTTCTGTAGCTGGATTGCCAGCTTTCTGTCTGGACGTACACTGCGTGTGATGGTGGACGGCTCCCTATCCTCTCACCTTTCAATTAATGCTCGGGGTCCCACAAGGTTCTGTCCTCTCACCAATCCTCTTCCTGCTATATACATCAATGACCTACTGCAATTGATCTCCAACCCAATACACAGTTTTGCAGATGACAGCACACTACACTCCTTGCTTGCATTTGATAAGCCTTACCCTTCACAACTCACCTCAACCTACAGAACATCAACCACCACCCTCAACTCCGATCTCCAAGCCATCCTACAATAGGGTTCGGATAACCTCATAAATTTCAACGCCAATAAAACTCAGTTCTGTACTATTTCCCCATAAAAAAGAACCATTTTTTCCCAGTATCCTTTTTGACGATACCCAAATTTCCAGACAGTTTGAGATCTCGCTTCTTGGAATCACCCTCACAACAAACATCTCCTGGCATAAACATATCACAACCATTGCATCCTCAGCCTCAAAAAAAACTAGGATTTCTCTTTCGCTCAAGACGTTACTTCACCCCCGAACAGCTACTAACATTATACAAATCACAAATCCGCCCAGCTATTGAATACTGCTCCCACATATGGAGGGTGGAACCCCTAAAAGCTCTCTCAAAATGCTCGACTCAATACAGAGGAGAGCAATTAGACTTATCAATGATCCATCCCTTACTAACTCTCTCTCCCCCACTTTCACACAGACGTATGGTCTCTGCAGTATGCATATTCTACAAATATTTCCATGGGAAATGCTCATCCGAAATAACATCAATAATTCCTCTGCTCAGTACAAAGCTCATTGGAATATGTGCAGCTGCTGCACAACATCCCTTCATAGTACACCTAAAAACAAACAAAACAAGTTTCTTTTCCTCTTCCTTCATCCCTGCAACTGCTGCACTGTGGAACAGTTTCCCACCTGCTGTGTTTCCCAAAGGAATACAATTTAAAGTCATTCAAATCAAATGTAAGCAAATTCCTCCTTTCCCAACCCACTACTCATACACGGTACTAATGTACTATAGGTTGGCCAACCAACCTCCTGTGTATGGGCTCAACATAAAAATAAAAAAATGCTACTCTATACATGGAGGGATGATTCTAATGTAAGCATGCGCACTAATGTGTGTGTGTGTGTGTTTTTAATGTAATTTCTATTGTTGTTTAATAACTGTACTGATGATGTCTTTTGATACTTAAGACGAAATATTTACATATTATTAAAAAGTTAATTCCTGTGGCATACATGTGAATTTATAGTTCATAAGTATAAACTAGTCTGAACATCTTGTATAAAACTAGCTCAGTGTTTTGACTAATTTCTTTCTTATTCCATACAAATTTATTTAACTGGTTGCCCAACATACTAGCTTTGCTTATTCTGTTGTCGATTTCCACATTTAATTTATTCTTCACTGAAAGCTGTAGCTAAACAGCTGAATGAAATATTTTTCTTGCGAAAAATTTTTCACAAGAAAAATTTTTTTTTTTCACCAAAAAAGTTCTTGTGAAATTATTTAAGTTAAGGGATATTACATCCCATATTGTTTCTTAGCCGAATAAGAAACTCAAAGAGTTTCATGCCGAATATAGAAACTATATAAAGTTCGGCAATTCCAACCTATAGTACATTAGTACCATGTATGGGTAGTGGGTTGGGAAAGGAGGAATTTGCTTATATTTGATTTGAATGATTTGAGTTCTGTTCGCTACAAACTTGGTATTAACTAGGTCTAACTATTCACTGATGAGACCTCAATAAAGGTTGAAACTGGTTTGGGCAGTGACCTTCTCTCATAATGTAGAACAGTAATACAGCTCCTAAGAGTTAAGTTCACATTATGGGTAAAAATCAAGAATAGTGATCAGAGCTTGCTCCACACTTACTATAAGTTGCCTCAGTTTGCACTACCAAATGGGTCAGGTGTTGCACTATCCAGGTATTTGCTTATGCTTGGAATCACCAAACTTTATATAGTTTCTATATTCAGCATGAAACTCTTCGAGTTTCTTATTCAGCTAAGAAACAACATGGGATCTAATATCCCTTAACTTAAATAAGTTCATGCCGCCGAATTGAAGCCTTTGGCTCTTCATATAATTAGTTCCTGTGAAATTTTGTTCCAAACCTTCCTATCTACAGACTCTCCATTCATGATAAGTTGATGTTTTCTATGTTCCAACCTATGACATAGTTGAGTCCTTTAATGCTGATTTTCATGAAAAATTTATTACAGTACTGATTCAATTTAGTTAAGGATTCCTGTACGTATATAATAGATTTACTTAAGAATAATTCTTTCTTTTAAGGTTACACGGTGATCAGCATTCATAGTGAAGAATTTATGGAGCAATGCGCGTTAGAATAATTACTTTATTTAAACTTTAGGAAAATAACATTCAATGTTTCGACCTGTATTGAGGTCATTATCAGGAAATATACATATGTATAAGATGCAAGCTACATGATACTGCACTATACAAAAGTAAGATGAAATCTAAGTGCTTGTTAATAATTTAACCTAGCTTGAACTCTTGTGAAAAACAAAAATAAAATAAAAATAAATTAAAAAAATTAAATAAAAGAAAAAATATAAAAAGAAAAAAATTAAATAAAAACAGAACTACATTAAGCATTTCTAAAGTCCTCTCATACTGAGATCTTCTGTTTGATCTTGTTCGCATTGCTATACAGATTGCAGATGGGTCCTCCACATTCTTAGAATGATTAATCCATCATTTTTGTTCAGGTTTGGATAATGTTTCAGCATTTCACAAGTTTCTTTGAATTTTCTTTCAAACCAGGTTTTGGTGTGGTGTAGGGACTTTGTGCCTTTCCAGTCAATTCTGTGGCAGGTTTCAAGTGTGTGGTCTGATAGGCCTGTTTTGCCATAGCATTTAATGTGTCATTTGTGTTCCTCTTTTCTGATTGATTGGAATGGTGTGTCCGGTTTCCCCTATGTAAGGTAAGTTACAGGTATACTGAATTCTGTAAACTCCTGGGTGGGCCAAGCGTGGAAGAGAATCTTTGGAAGAGTTAAGTAATTTCTTAGTTTTGTCGGGGACGTGAAGGTAGTCTTAATGTTGTGTTTAAGTAGTGTTCTGTCTATTTTTTCTGAAATGCCCCTATGTAAGGTATGGCTAAGGCATTCTTGTAATCTTTTTTTGTTGTTTTTAGTGGCATTTTTATGGAGGATCTTGTGAACAGTTTTTTTTTTTTTTTTTTTTTTTTTTTTTTTTTTTTTTTATTGTATCCATTTTTACAAACATTTGGCTAATAATTGGGTCTAATAATAATCATTATCTAATTCTTGGTTCAGAGCCTGTTCGTTGGAGAAAATTGTTAGGGTTTTGTGTTTGAGGATGCTGATGACCCCAAGTTTTTGTGTTAGATGGAGATATGAATTTTTATGTATGTATTAGCCTGTGTGTGTGTGTGTGTGTGTGTGTGTGTGTGTGTGTGTGTGTGTGTGTGTGTGTGTGTGTAGGTTTGCGGTAGACTGTGAAGGAGAGACAGCATGAGGGAAGACGTGACAAGTGTGTCTAGAAAAGAACAGGAAGAGAGTTGTTGTTTTCAATTTCGATGGTGAATTGGATACGTTTGTGTTGTTTGTTCAGGTGGCTTAGGAATGTATTTAATGTTTCGCAGCTGTGGGGCCAAATGGCGAAAGTATCACCAACATATCTGAGGCAGACTTTGGGTTGGGTGAATCTAGAGCTCACTGCTCAAAGTCTTCCATGTAAAAGTTAGCTATTGGGGGGGTTGAGCCCATGACTGTACAGTCTTTTTGTAGATAAAAATTATTTTGCCACATGAAATACCCAGAGCAGAGTATGTGGGCAAAGAGGACTGATGTTGGGTGGAAATATGTTCTGTAAAAGAAGAATAGTATCATTGATCGGGACATTTAGTGAAAAGGGCAGTTATGTCAACGTTGACTAATAAATCTTTGTTGTTGAGTTTGATGTTTCTAATTTAGTTTATGAAGTGTTGTGTATTTTTTTTTAATGTAGGAGGGGGGGGGGGGAGTAACCTACCAACTCCTTGATTGTGGCTGCTAATTTCTTGGCTAAGTGATAATTAGGGCTGTCGATTCCTTCAACTATCGGTCATAGTGATGTGTTTGTTTTGTGTATTTTTGGCAGGCCATAAATTCTGGGAATGTGAGCATAATGCAGTATTAGTTTTTTGGTTTTCTTCTGGCTACGTGATTACTAATTTGATTAATTCTGTTGTTTTCTTTTTGATGTGGTTTGTAGTTTGCCATTTGGTACGTGTTGACATCAGATACCAAATGGTTCATTTCTTTCTAGGTATGCTGTCCAATTGAGGACAACGGTAGCATTACCTTTATCTGCTTTTGTAATCACAATGTCTTTGTTATTTTTTAAAGATTTAACGGCCAATTTTTATGCTTTGGTTTGGTTGCAACTTAGTTGTTTGTTAGAGTTTAATATGTATGATGTTTCCATTCATATTTTGTTAGGTAAACTGGAGGAGAGAGATCTTAGATCTCTTTTGATATGATAAATGAAATATAATTTGTTTACTGACCTAAGAATATCATCATCCACATAAAGTAAATAGCTGAGATTAGCACCTTCAATAGTGATATCAAGTTTAGTGACACTTTCCTTCACTATTCAAGGTTTAAATTTAAGCCATTTAATGTTCACATTAAACTTGTGATTTAATTATGGAAACCTAGCAAAGATCTGTTACTAGAGACATTCTAAAGAAATGTATTTCTACGGAATGAACAGCAACTGAGCAAACAGAAGAAATATTTATTTCAGCTCAGTGAAATAGACACATAGAAGTTCTGTATGACTCGTTCTTATATTCATATACCGAATGTTCTAACCAATTCTTTTGATTTCACCCTGAATGATGTACATGTTACAATCAACGAAATATATATGAGTTGTTAATATATTCAAATTTTCTTTACAGGTATTAAAAATTGTTATAATAATACTTTGAAAAATCATTTACTGAACTTAAATAAAGGACAAGCAGAAACCACAGGCCTCTTTCATGCCTCCAATAACCAGTGTGATGTTACACTGGCAGACAAAAGCAACATAGAAAATCTAGACAGTTCATTCATTCATGAAAAGTAACTGATTAAAACCCAATTACAATACTGAAGTATGTTAAACTTTATATCATAAAAACAGAAAAAATGCATACATCATTAACTATACTTCTAAAGCAAATAAACACACAATGACTACTCGATATTCTTACATTTTTTTAAAATGTTAACATATGGTCAAAAATAACAATTGTTTTGTAATAATTACTAATCTATAGAACTTAACACACATTTGCTTGTACACATATTTTGAAATGCACTTATGATAGAAGAAGAAAAAGAAATCACTAAAATAATTTTGCTCTTATCTACACAGCTACTATACTCAGCACATTTTTATAGAAAGTTTCAAACATCCATTTATAAGTTTTCATGAGATTTCTTCCTCTATTTCTATTTCACAATCACTAAATCTATGAATGATTCATGCCCCAATTTGTTTAGTTTACTTAATGCGATCTCTGAGCTATTAAATCTCATGTGATAGTGAATGAAAAGTCCACTGAACATACAGCTTACAACTTTACTCCAATGCACAAGGAATTTTACAACTCGAGAACTATAAATACATTTCTGATTGGTTGTATATTTTTGTGTTACATTCTATATTTTTTGTGACAAAATCTATTACTTTAATTATATAGATCCTTTTAAAATGATTATTAAACCTATAGTTATACACAGTATATATTGTGTATAACTGATATTGAAATTGCATGGCTGAAATACACACCTGGAAGAATAAGAGCAGCAGTGGGCCAATCTGTACTCCCACTAAATTTTCGAAGTACTGGCCAATAGGGAGAATACTGATCATCATCATCATCTTGTGAAGCCAAGATATTGATCATCTGACTAGAAGAAAGCCAAATGCTACCAGCACAGTCACTGCTAGGAATATACAATTGAAGGGAGTCTTCAACTTGAGCAGTGCCACACTGAGAATCAAATTCTAAAGACAACCATCTAACTGAAGAAGGAAAGGTCACCTAATATAATAAAAAATAAATTTGTTCAAAATATAATAAACTGGCCATTTTTTAGAATACAAGTAAATTCATTATTGAGAAACACTGAATTATTTCTAACATATACCTAAAACTGCACAGTAAACATTAATTCAGCTAATGCAAACATATCTTCTTTCAGACATGTGTAATATACACATTTAGTAAAGATGACAAATTAAAATGAAAATAAATAACAGAATAAGGAAAGGTGGTATTGATGGGGAGTCAATTGGATAAATTTATATGGAATAAGAAAGAAATCAGTCAAACACTAAACTACTGTAGTCATATAGCATTGAAACTAATTTTAACTTCTGGATTCCAAGTTGGCTAGATACATGGATACTCACAGACTTGAGATCATAGATGTGAGAAAAATTCAGGGATTGAATAGATGGTGTTAATGGCAGAATCATATTAAAAAATAATATATTATGAAGGAGCTTGACATTGTTAGCATTTTAGAATGTTTGAGCAGAGTTAATCTTAGGTAGTATGGTCATTTAAACAGAATAAACAAGTGGTAATTAGCTTACGGGATTAACAACGCATATAAAGTATATTAATTAAAGGTGACTTTAATGAATAACTTCTATATTTCGGCAACGTCACGTTGCCATCTTCAGGAACATAAAGATATGGTATGTGCACGCAGGCACTAACAAAAGCAAATGAGGAAGAAAGCAAGAAACTGATATTGTTCCTAAAGTCCTAATGGTGCCCTCTGGCAATCTAATTTGGTTGTCTTGGCAGTTGGGCTGAAGTTCTCATAATGTAAGTCTCCCAAATTTGAGGTAGTTTCATGCACTCAAATTTGTTAAGGTTAGGAATGTTTTTTAGAGCTGATGAAGATTCTTTGAATAATCTTTCATATTTAAACTTGCTGCGGTGTATTATTTTTGTTTTCTTCCAACGAATCCTATGGTGGGTATCTAAGGCATGGTCTGCCAGCCCAGAGCGGCTTACTGGTGAAAACAGATGTAGTCTTTGTGTTCTGAAATCCTGATATTTGTTGTTCTGCCTGTTTGGCCAAAGTAGGACAATTTGCAGCTGCAAGGGACCTGGTATACACCAACCACTTCAAAGACCAAAGACCAACCACTTCCTCTAGACCTGGTAGGTCTAGGGGAAGTGGTTGGTCTTTGGTAGAGCAGATAAGGGATGCCAACTTTTTATATGGTCTGTAACAAGAAGTAAGGTCATATTTTATGAGGATATTGGTTATTTTCTCAGAGGTGCCCTGGATGTAGGGGATGGTGATATATTTGGTGTAATCTTTATTGTGGAGGGTGGGGGGGGGGGGTTTGCAGTTTACTGGTTTTAGTATTTTTTGGATTTTTTGGGGGTTATAGCCATTGGCTAAGAAAGTGTTGTGGATGTGGTTTAGTTCAGTAGTTAGGGCCTTGTCATCTGAGCAGATTAATTTTGCCCTGTTATATAGTGTTTTTATAACCCCATATTGTTGTGAGGGGGGGGGGGGGGATTGTTGGTGAATGTATCTGCCAGTGTGGGTGGGTTTTCTGTAAACAGAGAAAACCAAAGATCCATCAAGCTGGCAGGTGATTAAGGTGTCTAGGAAGGGGAGGGTGTTGTTTTCCTCTTTTTCTAAGGTGAACTGGACTCTGGGGTGTTGGTTGTTTAAGTGTGTTAGGAAGGAGTGGAGTGAGTCTGAGCCATGTGGCCAAATAGCGAACACATCATCCATGAAACGAAGCCAAATAGTGGGTTGTTGTGGGGTGGAGTTTAAGGCTTTCTCTTCAAAGGTCTCCATAAAGAAACTGGCCAAGGGTGGGGAAAGTGGTGAACCCATGGCTGTCCCCTCTATCAGGAGGAAACTTGGCTTGGATGAGCTCTAGGGTTTCTTTGAGTGGGACATTAGTGAATAGGGAGGAGACATCAAAACTGACCATTATGTCAGTATGTTGGAGTGAGAGGTTTTCTATACTGGCTTTAAAGTGGGCTGAGTTTTTTATGTGTGATGGTGTGTTGCCAGTATAGTGTGTGAGCGTTTTGGCTAAATGTTTGGCTAATTTATATGTGGGGGAATCAATGCCATCCACTATAGGATGTAATGGCACATTTTGTTTATGTATTTTTGGGAGTCCATATAATCGGGTGGGGTCTAGAGTTATAAGGTTTTAGTTTGTTAGTGACTTCCACAGGCCAAGAAGTGACTTTCTTAAGGAGTCTGTGGAGAGTTCTAATCTGAGAGCTAGTTGGATTATATTCAGTAGGGAGGTAAGTAGTACGGTCTAGTACGAAAGCATTAAGCTTACCTTTGTAGTCTTTTTGATTTAGCACCACAGTGAAGTTTCCCTTATCCGCTTTGGTGATTACTATTTTTTTGTTATTCTTCATTTCTTGTAGGGCTGCATATTCGTCTTTGGATAAGTTGGTTATCGGAGGTTTGGCTTTAGTGAGAACACTGACTACATCCAGTCTGACATTGTTGGCGATATGGTTCGGAAGGTTGCAAAAAGTCCTAATGTCACCATTGGGACTTCAGGAACAATATCAGTTTCTTGCTTTCTTCCTCATTTGCTTTTGTTAGTGCCTGCGTGCACATACCATATCTTTATGTTTCTGAAGATGGCAACGTGACATTGCCAAAATATAGAAGTTATTCATTAAAGTCACCTTTAATTAATATACTTTATATGCGTTGTTAATTCCGTAAGCTAATTACCAGTTATGTATGACCAACGTATAAGCCTTGCTACTAGAAGAATGAACAAGGTTAAGCAGAAACACCTGTTTTGCTAACCTTTCTCATTTCTCAATAGATGTTTTCTTGTTCTATAGGTTCCCCATTCAGGATAACGCTAACATTTTCAATGTTCCTGTCTACTTTTTTTTTTTAAATCTGTCTTTTTATTGCCAATTTTCTGCCTCAGCTCTGAAAAACTATCCAAATCTCAACAAATTTGGGTGCATGAGACCGCCCAAAATTTGGGAAACATACATTTTAGAATTGTCAGCAAACCGGCCAAGACAACCCAATTTAGTCCACTAGGGGGGACCATTTAGGACTCTAGGCCTGATTTCCATTGCCTTTATTCAGCCTCATTTGTTCAGTGTTAGTGTCTGTGTGCACATATCATAGGTTTTTGTGATCCCTAATGATGGCAATGTAACAATGCCAAAATATAGGAAGGTATTAAAAGTTTTTTATATAATTAATATTCTAGTATACACTGTCATTTCCTGAAAAGGATATGAAAAAAAAGCTTTTAATCCAGTAAAAAGAAAAAACTCTTTAAAATATTACTTAATATTGAATTATCTCCACAATTGAAAATAAGGGGATAAAACATTCTTTGTTTTTTTATAGCCAATAAGTAAAACTAAAGATCGATAACTACGATCTATATAAGTTTCATGCCGAAAAACTATCGGCGAAGGCAATTCGAAGTAAAGGTGGAGCAAGCTCCCTCACTATTCTTGATATTTTCTCATAATGTAAAACACTTATATATATAATTTAACTTATATAGATCGTAGTTATCGATCTTTAGTTTTACTTACTGGCTATAAAAAAACAAAGGATGTTTTATCCCCTTATTTTCTATATTAAGGTGCCAGAAAACTAGTCTTTTGGCTTTTTATCTTTATCTCCACAATTAATAAAAACAACTAGCAATATGATGAGAACAGTATGCATGTAAACACCTTGTTTACATGTATACTTGTTAAATGAAACGATTAAAATACAAATACAAAAGTAAAAAGCTTTTACTGCCAAGTATTTTAACCTAAAATTAAGAAGTCATCATCATCGGTGATATACAAGTATCTCTTAAACATCGCTAACTGGCAACATACAAAAATAATACCACAGTAGTTAAAAACCAACAACTCATCCACAGAATAGATAAAATTAAAAATAAGGTAAGGATGTAGCTGGTCTCCAATCATTTTTAACACACACACATATATTAATGAGATAATAAATTAATGACAATGTGTAAATATGATATGATAAAACCAAAATATCAACTAAATACATTACTATGTGCATATGATAATATCTTAATTGCTAATATACAGAAGACAAACTACACTTAGCTCTATACAACATGGATACATGTTCAACAACACTTAGCTCTATTCAACATGGATTTTTGAATGCCATAATTTTGGTTCTAAAACCAAAATTATGGCATTCAAAGCAAGGGAGCCAATAAAAGCAAAATAGTTCTAAATAGCAAACCAATCAAACAGGTCAATAATTTTAATTATCTCAACTACACTGAAGAAACATATCCAAAATATAAAATCATCAAAACTATAAGTATTATTATTAATATCTTTAAACCAAATTTAGTACAAATACAAAATTAAAAATATTGAATGTTTTAGCTAAACTTGTTATATTCTATGGAGTGAACCAAGGACAATGAAAGTAATAGACCGATGAAGAATAACATCAGCAGACATGAAATTTTTAACAGCAGGTTATGCTCAATTACATTTAAAAAAAAAAAAAAAACTTTACACATAATACATAACTATAGAAACAAATGGGTTGAACATGTAAATAGAATGTCACCAAATAAAACTATCAAAAACAACCAAAAGAAATCAAGGAAAGCCTTTAAACAGATGGTGTGATACCAGAACAGGCCTGTAAGCCTAATAACAGTGAAAGGAAGAAGAGGAATTTTGCTAACCATTTGTTGAGCTGTGATGATGCTTTCTGAAATTCTTCTGTTACTTGTATTTCAATTGTGCTACTCAACAGTACTGAAGACATCTTCAATACTAAGGTGAACATTTTATATCTATTAAATATTTATTTATATCATATGAAATTTTAACAGCTTGTTTCATAAAAGAAGTTTTAATATGAAAATTATAACTGACAGAAGTTAACGTGCCAATAAAGTTTTTTTTAAAAAAATCTAATAAGTGCCTCCATAGCACAATTGTAAGAATGATGGTATATTGTGCCCTTCGATTGGAAAAATCCTAAGTTGAATTACAAGAGGAATCTTTATATGGGTGTTTTCATTTGAAGGTGAGTTAGCCAATCTCATATGGAGGTAACAGGTTTTTTCCTCCTGGAAATTTGAGTTTTTCATCCTGTGTACAGATAAACTGGCCTTCAGAACTCACACAATTTACAGACAAAACATACTGTTGGTGGTATAGGAGAATTAAATAGTAGGGGTAGAGGAAACAGACGTGTATGTAGTGGAGTAGAGTGCCCTCCCACGATGAGTCCTTGGAAGTATCATGCAATAATAATAAAGGATACACAATTTTTACTCTAAGAAATCATATTGTTGCCAAATATATTATTATTATGTGACACCTCCAAGGAGTCCAAAGACTCATATATTAAGAGACAGCATTATTTTTGTCTTCATTACTCTTAAGCATCAATGTATTTCCGACCAGAATATGTTTAAAAGGTGTTACTGAGAAAAGAGAGATATGGGAATGTGGCAAGTATTATAATATACTCGCATATATAGTCAATATATTGGAATGGTGTATTTGTTAGATCTGTAAACTCGTATGCCTCTATTATGATAATTATTATGGAAAACAGTTTTGCTATCTGCTAATTGAGCGTACTGCACCTTTAATGCATGGATTCTTGCAGAATATAGTATACATCTCCTCTGTCTTTGTTTGAAGAATATCATCTCATTAAAAGTATCTGTGAAATAAAATTTACTTAAGAAAACTGTAAACACTGTTAATGTTAATGATCATGTGTCACTTACCCTATAATTTGCAACTGTAGCTGGACGATATGGATGGTCACTTTCCACAATTGCATAATGAGTAGAGGTTGTTGATAAACTAGAATCCCAATGATCTCTGATATCTTGATCCATTTTTGAAGGTGATGAGGGTCCCTTAATTCCACGTTTATTCAATGAAGACACAAGAGGTAATAATTCTTGCACCATGCCCAGTACTTGGACTGCTGTCTAAATATAGTTTTAAAATATATTGTTATTAAATTTTAATAGTCACAAAATTTCGAAGGAACTAAATAAAATTCATTGACTACAAGTTTTTGGTTATGATATGACTTTGGCATAATGTTCCCTAACAAAAAATTTTAAATCATAGGCGGACCAACTGGATTATTCCTGATGTGCTACTTTCAGTGGTGACAACACCATGAGCTCTGCAAATGATCCAAATTCATATTTGAACCATTACAGTTAATGTATCTTCTAGAAAATGCTTTTGTGGTAGGTTTTATGTTTGTGAGAAAAAAGCAGAACACTGGATAAACTCCAAAGCCACAGTCCAAGACTAACTAACTCAGTAATGATGGGAAGGAGAAGAAAAAAAGGAGGGGGAGATAACTCTAGGTGAAATATGTACTAAGTAATTCAGGGTGGCTAATCTGATGTGTAAAACAAGATTTTCCATCTTGTGTATGGAATGGGCTGAGTTATATTCAAACTCTTCTTCATTTTATGATATCCTTATATAGGGTGATTCAGAACTCTTGGGCCAAACTTTAAGGGGTGATAGAACACACCTAAACAAGCACTTTTCGTCATACAATGCATGGTCCGAACTCAAGCGGTGAAGCGCTAGAGGGCACTTTCCAGTGAAAGCGCTCTCTAGTTTTTGGTTTTTGCAGTTGTAATTATTTCTACAGTGGAGCACAAAAAGGATGGATTTTTTCACAAAGCAGGAGAAGGCTAACATGCATTTCATTTATGAAGCAGGAATGCGAGGGAAGCCCAAAGACTGTACCGAGAGCACTTTCCGACCAGACGCGTACCTGATTGCAAAACCTTTCAGCGACTGCACCGGTCTCTGTGGAAAATGGGCTCCTACTGTCCTGCATGCCGCTGAGTGTGAGGATGCCACGTGTTACAGAGGAAATTCTACGTAGGGTTGCAGAATGTCCCGAATGTAGCAAGCGAGCAATTTCCCATGCCGTACATGTACCCCAATCGACGGTGTGGCGAGTTCTACGAGACAAACGATTACACCCCTACCATACACCGAGGGTGCAAGCCTTGACACCTGCAGATTACCAGCTTCATGCGGATTTTGCTCAGTGGTTCCTGCAGCAGACTACAGTGCAGCCGGACTTTGACCCACATGTCTTATTCACTGACGAATGCACCTTTACATGTGAGAGCATTTTTAACACCCACAATTATCATGTGTGGGCGAGCAGAAATCTGCACGCCACACGTCCACATTCGTACCAGTGGCGTTTCTCCATAAATGTTTGGGCTGGAATCCTACATGACTATTTGATTGGCCCATACCTTCTGCCAGCACAACTGAATAGGAGAACGTACCTCATATTTTTACAAGAGGCCTTGCCAGAATTACTGAACCTTGTTCCAGCAATCATTCAAACACATATGTGGTTCCAAAACAATGGAGCGCCACCCTATTTTAGCGTGGACATGCGGAACGCCTTGGATGCAACATTTCCAAGACGATGGATTGGTCAGGGTGGTCTCATCGCCCGATCTCTCATGTCTGGACTTTTTCCTATGTGACCATATGAAAAGCCTGATCTACGATAGCCTCATCAATTTCAATGAGGACCTTACTGCCAGGATTTCTATTGCTGCTGCCGCTGCATGAAAAATGTCTGGTGTTTTCGCCAATGTACTCCAATCACTACGTCGAAGGTGTGAAGCCTGCATTAATGATAGCAGTCACTCTTTTGAGCAGTTTCTGTAATTTGTTCAATAAAATTCTTTATGTTCTGTAATTTCTGCAATTGTTTCAAATCTCTTCTGTCATTCTTGCGTTTTTTCATTTCCTGACACAGTAGTTCCTAACCCCTAGCGCTTCACCGCTTGAGTTTGGACCATGCATTATATGATGAAAAGTGCTTGTTTAGGTGTGTTCTATCACCCCTTAAAGTTTGCCCAAGAGTTCTGAATCACCCTGTGTGTGTGTGTGTGTGTGTGTGTGTGTGTGTGTGTGTGTGTGTGTGTGTGTGTGTGTGTGTGTGTGTGTGTGTGTGTGTGTTCTATCTTTTTACATACGTACACAAACACATGATACTAGCGTGTTCAGCAGTGATAAATTAGGTGACCATTATGTTTAAACTTCCTATCCATCAGAGCTATCTAATTCTTTCTTTAAGTTATATACGAGGGACATCCAGAAAGTAAGTAAATTAAAGCAGATATCTTTCACTACTTTTCTACATAAATTCTGCCATTGTTCAGGCACTTATCATAACGGGACACCAAGAGTTGTATACCTTCATCGTAGAAGGTTGCCGGCTGTGATGCAAACCACCTATTGACTGCTTCTTTGACCTCGTCATCATCTTGAAACCGCCGGCCACCAAGGAAAGATTCTGAAACCAAGTGAAAGTCACTTGGTGCAAGGTCAGGACTACATGGGGGAAGATGGAATTGTTCCTAGCTGAAAGTCTTACCATCTTTGTACCACTGAATCATTCGTTGCATGTTCTCCATAAACCTCAATAATTTGCCAATGAATTTCAGCTGCTTTAATGTTCCTCGCATTCAAGAAATGGATAACTGATCTAATTTCACATGCGGCAGGTGATTAGATTTTCTTAGATGTTATAAACACACACCAAGAAGTGTTCGCACTGCAAGAATGTCTGAAAATAGCACCAACTCCTTGCTAATGAATCAACGAACTCAGCAGACATGCACACCATTGCGATCACAGCACTGCAGTGAAAATATTTAAAAATGGAACTTACTTTCTAGATTCCCCTCATAAATTTATGACATCTATAATCTATTCCTAAGGGCCATTCCACATATTTTCAATTCTAATAGTAAACATTAAACTTTATTTAATACTTTATTATTACTGAAAATCATGATATTCCTGAACTGTATACAATATGAAAGAAAAAGCTAAGCTATTCATAAGAAAGATTCCAGTAATTGGACCACATGGTTATTAAGATAAATAACATTAAAAAATAAAAATAAAAAACCAGATAAGTTTCGTAAGTCATTTGACTTACATCTTCAGGGGTCAAAGGTAACTAAAAGTTTAAACACAAGAAATGAGAAATTACTCAAATTAGTTCATTCTATGCAGTTGTGGGCATCTAACTGTTCATTAAATTAAATATCCGAATGCAGATTCAGTGTAATGCTAAGTTTGAACAAAGCTGGATGCTGTCACATTCTGTTGTTCACGTTCACATTGTCTACATCCCCCAAAACCTCCACATCATCCTCCATGTTCATTGCCAAGCTGAAAATTGGAATTTTGTGTGGTGGACAAATTTTTTTTACTTGATAGCGACGTCCATGCAATAATACATGATCGACCGCCAGGCGAGAACCCGCATCACGCGATATCGCGTGATTGACAATGAACATGTTAAAAAAAAACCAGGTGTTTATAATATAAAATTCATTGTTCCTGTGGCATCCACTACGTAGGCCAGATGGGAGGATCAGGGGAAATTCGCATGAATGAACACCAAAAAGACATGCAAAAAAGAAGAGAACACAAATCAGGCTTAGCATACCATACAACTTCCACTGGCCATAATGTACTCTGGCAAAAAATAAACATGTCTTATATTGAAAAAAATTGTTACGTAAGAAAATTTAAAGAAGCTGCAAACATGCTTAGAATTCCAATGCAATATAACAAAAACCAGGGCCTAATTCTACACCAAGTTTGGTCAGCATTGACAAAAAGTATACCCAAGTCAGACCTCAGACAATGTGAATATGAACAACAGAACGTGACGGCATCCAGCATTGTTCAAACTTAGCATTACACTGAATCTGCATTCGGATATTTAATTTAATGAACAGTTAGAAGGTCACAACTGCATAGAATGAACTATTTTGAGTAATTTCTCATTTCTTGTGTTTAAACTTTTAGTTACCTTTGACCCCCTGAAGATATAAGTCAATCGACTTAAGAAATTTGTCGGTTTTTTTTTTTATTTTATTTTATTATTTACCTTAATAAACAATTGTTTATTAAGGTAAATAAACCACATGTTTATTTACCTTAATAAACATGTGGTCCAATTACCGGGATCTTTCTTATGAACTGCTAAACTACAGAAACCTACTAAAGCTAAGCTATTTCAGGCAATGGAGCAGACCCTCTTTTTTAATGACTAGACTTAAGCAGTTGAATTTAATAAGGTTTTAAGCTTGTATATTTCCAACTTTTTAACTATCTTTTTATTATGCCTTGTAGCACAGGCTGATTCAGCCAACCATATCAGACTTCTGCTATTTTATACATAAAGCAAACTGGTGACCTTCTATTAAATTTTCCCCTCTTCCTCCTTTCTCCCCACTCCCTCCTGGTAAAATTTTACAAATAACAACAAATCAATCCATTCTCATAACTAACATGATTCAATCCACACACACACACAGTGAATATTCTTTGAATACCTATAATGTTCTTGTCATCGATTAAAAATATGGACAAGTAAAACTATAAAATCTATATACTTTGTATCTACATACAAACAAGAAAAATAACTTGTTTTTTTTTCCCTTAAATACACTGGTGTCCAAAACCTGAGGACAGATTATATTTTTACCTGTATATGAAAAAATATTTTCATGACTACAACCAAATGCGGACATAAATTTATTGCCAGCATACTAATAAATTATATTACACAAAAAAAAATATATTATAAAGTTTGGAAAAATTAAATTGCAATAATACGTTTTTGGACAAAAGTTACAAATTTCCTAAGGATGTAGTTAGGGAATGAATGTACAATGCTTACAGAAAATGCATTCAGTACTGAGATCCTTGGTGACTAGGCTAAAACAGTTGAATTTAACAAGGTTTTAAGTTTGTATATTTCTAACTATTGTATATTCTAACACCACCATCAAGATCCTTAAAAAACAACAAAAACAAAGTATATACAAAAAGAGAATAGTAGATAAAATGGGGAAGAAAAGGACTAGCATTATCACTAGAAAGTCTCCTCCACCATGATGAGGTACCTGACATGGAGAGAATTTTCAAGGAAGAGCAGCAGCCTACAAGTTTTTGTTAAGAATGAGTACACATCTAGTTTCGTTCTCATCCCACAGTGAAGCATGCAATTCGAAAATGACTATCAACAATTCCAAATCTGACACTTTGAAAGTGTTAAATGCAGAAAATGTATTCCATTTTATGAGTCATTTTTGTGAATCCCTGCAATTGCCAAAAGATATAATAACTTCTGTCGATCTATTCTTCCATTTCTCTCTCATCAAGATGAAACTACTGTTAACAACATATGTATTAGTGCTCTCTTCCAACAGGAGCTGGAAGATAAGAATAAAAAGAAAACAGGAATGTTTAAACAATGATACAACCAAGTTAAGATCCACTTGTAGAAGAAACAGTGCACCACATGTCTTCTGTGTTCATTCACTAGGAAGCCACTGAAAGAATGAAGATAAGTGCAGCATATCTAGGTACATTTAGAGTACATGTCATGAGTACATTTAGAATAGGAGGTAAAAAAAAAATATTAAAAAAAATAAAAATGTGAAATATGAAAAAGCATTCAATAAATGAAATTCAACTAGGAATCTTGAAATATGGTAATATAAAATTTTAGCAATGGCTCTACCTACATAATTCAAATTGATTCAAATTTTTACTTCCTATTTTAAATGAGTACATTTAGAATAGGAGGTAAAAAAAATATTAAAAAAGATAAAAATGTGAAATATGAAAAAACATTCAATAAATGAAATTCAACTAGGAATTTTGAAATATGGTGATATAAAATTTTTGCAATGGCTCTACCTACATAATTCAAAGGTCTAGTCAAATTCCAGATGACTGGAATAGAGCTTACACACTATTTAAAAGTGAGAATAATAAAAGAACTTCACCAAGGATGGATAGATGATGGAAAGGAATGAAGTGAAAAGAGTTTGCAGGATTTGAGTCACCAGTAATGGACAGAGGGGAATGGTAAAGAATGGTGAAACCAATAGGTAATGATGATGAGTCAATGAAAGATTATACAAGATTTGTACATGAGAAGATACCACAAAAACTTGTTCAAAAAGAAACTGGAGAGGAACAAGCTAAAAAACTATGTTATCAAAGACCATATTTTTATTCCTTGTTTTAAGTGAATCTCAGCAACCAAGGGTTATGAACCTATCATACTTTAGTATTAAGGGTGTACCAAGGGTTCAGCACCTATAAAATTATACGGTATTTATAAATAAGAAAATAATCTTTCATTAACCAAGGAATGAGACTAAATTACATCAAGGTGAATTATACATGTTCGATACATCATCATCCTTGAAACCTAGCATTTCGAATATAATATGAATTGACTAATTCAGACAACACGAGATCACATACAACGATCAATAATTAAAATTAAAATATATACTTGCAAAGGAATTACTTACTCTTGGATCAGATGTGGCTACTGGTCCCATATGAGCCAAAATCAGAGGCAAAAGCATTGTAACTAGATGGGATGACCCAATGCCACAAAGAATATCTTCATCTGAAATAAAGAAATGCTCTAGCATGTTAAAGTTTCTATGACTTGATATATACACAATACATTTGGGTCTGGAGAATACAACATGCAATGCATTAAAGAAATTATTATTTAATTACTAGTTCTATATAACAGTTTCATAACAGTTCCTCAGATTAAAAAAAAAAACAAATAGAAAAAAAAATATTTGCAAAGAGATTTCTGACTAACAACTATTATTATTCAAATTAAACTTGAACTTGAATTAAGCAGGTATGATAGGAAGTCAGTTGAATAAATTCATATGGAATAAGGGAGAAATTAGTTGGAACACTAAATTAGCTGGATACAAGACAGTGTTCAAATCAGTTTTAACTTATGGATCTGAGAGCTGGGTCAGAAGTAAAACACTTGACCAAAGACCACAGATATGAGAGTCCTGAGAAAGATTAGAGGCATGAACAGATGGCATCAATGGCAATATCATATTAAAAAAGAGGATATTAGGAAAGAACTTGACATTGTCAGCATCCAGGAATGCATTAGCAGAGCTAATCTCAAGTGGTATGGTCACTTAAATAGAATGGGCTAGGAAAGATTAGCAAAACAGGTGTTCTCTTCCAGGTTGGCAGGAAAACGACCCAGAGGAAGATCAAGATATAGGTGGATTGATACGGAATAAAGTGCCTTAGACGATAGAAATATAAGATCTGATAATGTTGGAGTCTTGACAAGTAACAGACTGATTTGGAGGAAAATTGTAGATAGGGAGTTAGTAATGATGTAAATTTTTCATGTAGTACTATCATATCCTGTACACCCCCCTCGATGGTACATGTTAGGAATTTGAACTAAACGTTGACAATCATAGTGAGATGTCAGACACATGGTTCGTTGCTGCAATATTTCATTTCATTAATATGAAAGTCTTTTATATATGCTTCCCATCGTTGATTTAAGATGAAACCTTTGTTTTATTATATTGAGCAGAACATCATATCATTTCACTAGCTTCTTTAAATATATACAGCAGTTTAGAGAGTTGCCATCCTTTGTGTATTTTCCTTTGGTTGTGTGAGATGCAAGTCCTGATTTATGTGCCCAATGTTTCTCCACATCCTTGACATGTTCTTTTTGATGGGACAATCTGGGAACTCAGAGCCTATGACCCAGCACTACATGTGTCAATCTGGATAATCGACCCAGTCGTGAAGTTATTTCATGCACAAATTTTGTTTGTTTACATTTGGATAAAGGATGAAACCGAGAATATAATTTCTTGACCTCTTTAATTCATAGTATAACCAAGTGAAAAAAACTTTCAACATCATCACTAATCCAGAGTAATTTAGTAAATAAGGTGTAACAACCTTTTGACTAATTGTATATGGAAATATGACTTCTGCATTACTTCAACCTTGTATCACTTCTGACTGGCTCCCACTGATGAGACCTCAAAGTTAAAACCAGTCTGGGTAGTGGCCTTCCCATAATGTATAGCATTATACATGTCCTTAAAGATATGTATAATGCATTATGGGATACTAAGGCAATTGATGTGAAGTCATCAGCCTCTAATATTCAAGTAGCCCAGTCATGAAGTTACTTCACAAGTAAACTTTATTTGCTTACACTTGGATAAAGGATTAAACCAAGAATATAATTTCTTAGCATCTTTAATTTATAGCATATAACCAAGTTAAAAAACTTTCAATATCTATCTCTAATGCAGGGTATGCTAGTAATAAGTTGTAACACCTTTTGGATGCAGAAGTCATATTTCCAAATGACAGCATTACTTCAAACTTGGAATCATTTCTGGATCCGGTTCCCACTGATGAGACCTCATTAAAGGGCCATTCCCATAATGCATAGCTTATAATGCATAGGAAGTTTCTCTTATAGCTTATACACTACAGAATTGCAGAAAGTGTAAATATTCTGGTAAGGGACTTATAAATAAACAAGACATAATTTAGAATAAATAGCAAACTTTTCAATAAACCGAAAGTAATCAATAAAGATTTTTGTGAAAAAATAAACTGAATGGTCACCTAATCATGATTAGGCAATATTACCAAAAAATATTTCAGCATTTCTTTTTCAAGGTTGAAACAAGATTTACATGCAATAATTGAAAGTAACATTTCCCATATACATCCATGGCATTTAGTTTTCCTCATATAAAAATACATATATTTCAGAGGTGCTTAAGGGTCAAAGTTGTATAACTGAGAGGAGACCTCCACATAGCCTTTAAAGAAATGCAGAGAACAAACCAGGGCTTCTTATCTAATGTCCGATCTTCACCTTCTCGTGGTGCACCCTGTTACGTATTTACCTGGATATAATATAATATAATATTAAAAACAAGGATATTAGGAAAGAACTTGACACTGTTAGCATTCAGGAATGTGTTAGCATAGCTAATCTCAGGTGGTATGGTCACTTAAAACAGAATGAGAAGGAAAGGTTAGCAAAACAAGTGTTCTCTGTCAGGTCTGCAGGAAAAAGATCTCAGAGGAAGATTAAGATATAGGTGGATTGATATAGTAAAAGGTTCCTTAGAAGACAGAAATGTAAGATCTAATAATGTCGGAGTCTTGACAGGTAACAGATTGATTTGGAAAAAAATTGTAGATAGGATGTTAGTAATGTAAATTTTTCATGTAGTACTATCATATCCTGTACACCCCTTGAATGTACATGTCAGGAATTTCATTATGATGGTGATGGTATATTTTAGAATGGAAGTTTCTCTTATAATCATATGATAAAAGGACTAGAAATATAAAAATATATTCTATGCATTTAGTCTATATCTATATGTAAAATTACAGAAACACAGTTTACATTGTAAGGACTAAGTATTTTGTGATACTTTGTAGCAATGTCTTATTATGAAACATTTATGTTTATGAAATAATTGTTTCAAATATGTAATTTTGTTGTCAAAAATCTTTACTGAACATGTAATTAGGCAATATGAATAAAATGATTGTTCATCGAGTCATCAGAATTCAAGGAGAACCAGCCTACCAGTTCGGAACTCGGGAAGTTGGGCGGCATATCCCCCCCCCCCCCTTGAAGACTCGACACTCAGGGGCTACTCTGAGTGTCGAGTCTTCAAAATTCGAGTCATCAGAATTCAAGGAAAACTGGTCTACCAGTCTGGAATGGGGGGGAAGCATAGGCACCAGGGGGCAGAGCCCCCCTAGTGTGAATATATATATATATATATATATATTGATCAGATTATTAAAATATGGAAAACAACAATAAAACAATGTATCGAGTTAGGCAGAAGAACTGTTATGCAATGCTGTAAATGATCAAATTATATTACAAGACGATGAAGATGACCTTCAAAAATCAGTTTATGAATTAATTTAGGCTGCATAATAAATTTATTTTTTCATCTATAAAGATAAAGAGATAGATGAAAAAATAAAGAAATTTCAGAAAATCTGCAGAACAATTAAAAGGACACTGAATAAAAAAAGAAGACAAGAAACTCAACTAAAATTTTATAAAATAATGCTTTATAAAATTACAGCCACAGCATATACCAGAAGGAACCTCAACGTTTCGTGCTACATAGAAGTGCTGGCTCTGAGATGAGCTTTAATGTAAGTTAATTCGTTTAAGGATTCTCCTGAGTGTGAAGGATTATTACACCTCTTAATGGAAATAACTGATAGTAAGCACTTCTTATCCATGGTTCCTCAAGTGAGCTGCATACTTCACATCCTCATCTTGGTGAATGTAAACATACATCCAGGCCAATGAGGAGATTAAAGAAGTGAGCAAAATGATACGATATTACACTCAATGTAATAAAAACCAGGGTCTCATCTTGAATCAACTATGGGAAGCATATATAAAAAACTGCATATTAACTGACTTAGGCTATGAGAGAAGTTATACAGTACATTGCGTCAATGAACCATGTCTGACATCTTGCTACAATTTTAAACATCTAGTTCAAGTTTAATTTGAATAATAACAGTTGTTAATTCAGAGATCTCTGTAAGTACATTTTTTCCTATTTGTTTTTTAATCTGTTGAAGTAGTGCTGTAACTAGGCAGGTGCAATGGTTGCGCAGGCACAGGGCCTAGGATGAAGGGAGCCTGAAATGGAGTATCAAAAAATATAATTAGCATTATATTTTCAAATTTTAAATGTTGCTGCTGTGGAGGCTGATTCTGTAGTGTTTTTGGTTAATGTTAAAAATTAACTGATCTTAATATTGCACTTGTTTATTTTTTTTTTTTCAAAAAAAAAAAAAAAAAAAAAGGGAGGGGGATCAAAAATAAAATCTTGCACAGGGCCAATGAAAACGAGTTATGGCACTATGTGGAAGTACATGAAAATGTACAAAAACTAGTAATTAAACAATTTCTTTAAAACGTTGCATGTGGTATTTGCCAGACATAAAAGTAAAGAAATTCTTTTGTAAATGAAACAATAAAAAACACTAAAAAAAAGACCAAATTCTATAAACATAACTGCCAAACATAAAGATTACTATACAGAATGATGCTATTTCAAAATAGTAAAAGTAATTTGCAATCAACAGTTGCAAATTAATTTGCATGAATGGCAGAATCATCTTAAATTTTAAATATTAGGAGAGGACTTGGAATTAATAGCATCAGTGGTACTGGTCACTTAAGAAGAATGGGAAAAGTTAGCAAAACAGGTGTTTGATGTCAGGATATCAGAAAAATAGACCCAGAGGAAGATCGAAATCTAGGGCATTGATACAGTGAGAAGGTACTTTGAAGACCTACGTATAAGCTCCAATAACACTGGAATACTAACAAATAAAAATTTGGAGAAAAAATTGTCAATGGGAAATTAATAATAATGTGAACTTTTCATGTAGTACTATCACTGTATCCTATACTCCCCCCCTCAGGGATACATATCAGGATTTTTTAATTAATTTTCGTATGATGATAAGCAGCCGTGAGTCCCTTTTACAGGGATGTATAGCACCATCTTAGTCCCTCAAATTTTATCTGGGCTCGGAACCAGCATAGCTGATGAATCAGGCCTATGGCTTGTGGGATGAAAAACCCCAGATAAACTGGCAGAGAAAACCCTGCTGTCCACGCCCAAGACCAGCTAACTTGGCTATGGCCAAAGAAGATCCTTAAGCTCCTCATGTCGTCAATGGGAATCGAACCTAGGATGCTCTTTATCCAAGCATATGGTTGCGAAGCGCAAAGCCACCAGGCTAATTGCACGGACATATCAGGAAATTAATAATAATAGTTTCTGACCAACAACTTTTTTTATGCACTAGTCTCTGAATTGATCAGTTCTTACATTTTGATTTTCTAAAGCATTTCTAATTGCTTCAACTCATCTATATATTTGATTATCCAAATGTATTTTTTTTCTCCCATTTTAGCTTCAATATTTCTTCTGCTAATCTTTCATCTTCCATTCTGTTTAATGAACGATACCATGTCACACTGATTATGCACTGGATTTTGTTTCCAGAACATTACTATAGAGTTTTTTTTTTTGCATATTTTCATTATGATATGGTTCTGTCATTAATGACATCTGTTAACACACTCCCATACCTCATTTTTAATTTCCAGTCTTTGATTGACTGATTCTAACCAAATTATCCAATCCATATATTAAAATTGGTTTGAACATTATTTTAAACATTGCAATATTCATCTTTTAGCTTACTTCTTACTGTAAATAAATTTATTCATCTGGCTTTCGTCCACACAAGCTACTTACTCATGCTCTTTTGCATTTCCATGTTCAGTTCTTCACTAAAAACTGTGCCATACCACATTTTAGTTATTTTGTTTAATGAAGATAGGTAACTTAAACGTGGAAATGCAGAAGAGTATGAGTTGGCTATTGAAAATGCAGTTCATGTTTTCCAGTTTTGTGCCTTTACAGTTTGTTTCCCTTTTTATTGCTGATATCACCAAAGAGTCCAAAGACATGGCAAGCACATACTAACCATTATTCACACAATACCTATCACATCTCTCCATAAACTCATTCACAGTCATAGCAATAATGAGTGCCTCTGGCAACCCATTACTCTCATTTACTACTTGAGAAGCAAACATGTGCCCTTGCTTACCAACTCTTATACAACTTCTAGGAGTGATCCTTTGTTCTCTCCCATTCTATCGCATACTGAAGAATTTCTTTTATATCTGCCCTACAAAACCCTTTGGTAAGTCATGTTTCTATCATATTTTTTTTATTGCAAACAAAAAAAAAAAAAATTAATCCACAAACCTTCTCAATAAAGAGCACTCCAGGCTAGTTAACATTTTGGTCAACGTGGATCTTCAAACTTTCTCATTCTCAAAAAAATCCTGGCAATCAAATCTGCTTAGTCCAGATGTGGTTGTATCAGAGGTATAAAAAGAATAATAACTTCCTTATTGCTAATCATCAGTTTCTAACATCTAAGAGCTGTTTTACTTACTCCAGCAATATGTCTTCTAAGCACCAACTCTATGCCTACCATCACACAAAAATCCCCAGTCTCATCAATGGAGCCTTATTATTCCCAATGTGTATAGCATTTAGACATGTAGAAAGATTTAGGTGCTGAAATTATTCATACTTATGCTTCATAATGCAAACAATGCAAAAAAAAAAAAAATTTCCACAACTATAGTCCGACCACAGAAGGGAGAGCTCTAGTTGGCAGACTACAAAGAAAAATAAAGAGTCAATTCATGTTGAAGGGGAGAAAGAAATAAGGCAATGAACGAATTGGTCAACAACACGTGAAATCACATGCTTTATAGGTAAAATTTTCCAACTGTTATACAAACAAAATAGTTACCACTTCAAAAACTACAATGATCATAAAATAGAAGTTAATTTTCCGAAGTGTAATAATAAACATTCATCCCACAATATGGATTGATTACCCTATTATTGGAATGGATTCTCCTTCTGTTGACATGTGCAGAAGTGTCAAAGGTCTCATATCTGTGGGCGTACTATACCTGATGGAGTGTTTGTTCTGTGTTCAATAACAAGTATTTTTTTTTTATGATCACAACATGATTAATTGGAATCCAGCAACAAAAAAAAAATAATAATAAGCTAACACCTTCTTGTTCCCGCATAGGGAGTAGGCGAGGCCATTTTAGCCCTATCTAACTTTTGGAGACTGAGTGGGCAGTTCAATCTCCACTGGTAACCAATCAGAGATAGATGACCCAAGGCATTCATTAATTTGGTACACAGTGAAGGTGGCAGCTAACAAGTGCTGCCATTTCGTGGTCTGGTTTCTATACTAATCCTAACACAATACTTTTAATGTTCTGAAAATAATGTGGGTTTGATGGCTGATTTTCTTGTGTTTATAGGATGAAAAACTCGAATTTCCTGTAGAAAAAGCCCGCTTGCCCATGCCAGAGATCAACTAACTTAGGAACCGAACTTATGTCTTTCTTTCTTTGTGCGGTCAAGTGCCGTAGAGCACAAACATCATCATCACTACCACAGGCTCGTTTCCAGCAAAAAAAAAGGATGGGAGAGAACAAAAAGAGAATAGAAGAGTAGGTTTTTTGCATTAAGAGTTGTGGGCAGTTAGAATGCATTGTCTGAACATCTGAGTGTGGAGACAGTGAATGCATTCAAGTCATGGTGTGATGAGCTGTGTATTTATTTATTTATTTATTTATTTGTATGGCATGAATAAAACATGCAGTACAATACACTGTCACTTTAAAAACATATAAAGTCAAAAGTCATTTTAAAAACCAATAAAATTAAAAGGCTACATCCATATTGGTCAGATAGTTCATAGCTTTGGGTGTAGCATTTAAAAAGTCCAATTTGTCTCCTGAATATGCTCTGAGATAACACTGAGTCACAATATGGTCCACAGTTTGTCTTTGAGCTCCACAATCACAATGCAGGGATGAACGTTTACCCCATTTAAAAAGCATGTCTGCACATGACCAATTCGTATTCTATTAAGCTGAGTCCAGGATTTTCGTGGGAGGTGTGCGCAAGCATCAAAACTTTCTTGTAATTCTTTGAGAGAAAATTTTATGATGTCATCTGTCTGGCTCTCCCACTGTTATTGCCACTTTTGTTTCAGGTCAAAGTTAGATTGTAGTAGTAGTTGGGCTAATTGTAGCAGTGGATGTCTTGAATCTCAATTGGCGTACAGTAAGTCTGGAAGATCTAAATGTATTGGTAGGGCTGTGTTCTCCAAGATTTTCTTATACTCCTGTAAGAGAGCCTTAGTCCTGAGAAGATTCGGTGGAACAATGTTGCTAAGAGCTGGCTTCCAGCTCTTAGCAACATGTTAAGAGCTGGAATTCTCAAGCTGGAAGTGTGTGGGCGTTGATTTCATTGTGTCAGAAATCAGTCTCATTGTATTATTTAGTTGGTTATCAACAAGTTTAACATGTGTGCTATTTAGCCACACTGGTGAGCAATATTTGGCAACAGAGAAAACTAGACCAAGAGCAGTAATCTGCAGATTATCAGCTGTCGCTCCCCATGATGTGCCTATTAGTTTTTGTATTATGTTGTTATGGGTTCTTAACTTAGCAGAAATGTTTGTTAGGTGTTGCTTGTAAGAGAGTGTGTGGTCCAGGGTCATGCCCAAGTACTTTGGAAACTTACTGTGTCGTAGTAAACATCCTTCAAAGAAAATATGTAAAGTGACATCTGCCACGTAATTATTAAGGTGAAAGCTCGATAATTCTGTTTTGTCTGGATTGAGCTGAAGCCTCCATTTTTTGTAATATTCACCTATTGTTTTCAGATCTTTTGTAAGTACCTCTTCAGCCTGACTAATGTTTTTGAGTCGAATGGCAATTAGTGTCATCAGCATAACAGAACTTGTGTGAGATGGTAGCAGGCAAGTCATATGTGTATAGGTTATAAAGTAAGGGTGCCAATACTGACCCTTGTGGAAGACCACTGTTAAGTTTTCGTTGTCGGGACATTTTATTTCCTAATATAACTTGAAAGAAACGTTTAGTGACCATGGAGGAAATTAAGCGTGCAGTCCGTTTACATGGGACAATACTAAGAAATTTGTATATAAGACCTTCACGCCATACTGTATCATAGGCTGCTGTTAGGTCCAAGAAGACAGTTGATGTTTTTTTTTGCTTCTGAAATCCAGCTTCTATGTATGATGTTAAAGTGAGCACTTGGTCACAGCAACCACGTTTTTCTCCAAAACCAGCTTGTTCAATCGGGACATGTAACTTTTTGCCTCCTGGGGTCGTTTTCCAGGTTTAAGAATAGCAACTATTTTTGACTTCTTAAACTGGGTAGTCAACCAGTCAATAATATATCAGAAAAGAATTCACGGAGTCATTTTATAGTATTTGGCCCATTATTAATCAGAAATTCAGAATGGACACCGTTGAAGCCTGGGGCCTTGCCTACTTTGATATCTTTTACGACAGCTTTTACTTCATCTATAGGTGAAGATTGAGGCATATTGTGAGAAAGCAGGGGCATTTGTTTTTAAAGCTCTAAGTTCTTTCTTAGTATGTTCACGGTCCCTAGGTGCCCTTGACATATTAACAATTTGATTAGCTATTTTCTCAGAGGAGATAATTTTGCTTTTTCTTTTACGTAGATCAGTTGTGGATAGTTGTTGGAGAAGATTCTAAGCTTTTCTACTTGATCATTTGAAATCAAGGTTTTCAACTGTATCAATCCATTTTGTTTTTCGAGATGAGTTCAGGCTATGTAGTAATTCATCTGCTATTTCAGGATCTTCACATTTCAGGAACTCTCTATAGTGATGTTCACTCTCTTCATTCCATCCGAGGACATAATCTTTTCTGTAACCTCTAGAGATATATTTTTTTGCAGTTGATATGATTGCTCCCATAAATCTCTTGTACTCCACAACTCTAGCAGTTATCCAATGAACACATTTATCCAATTCATTTGCAAAATTTCTTCAATTTGCTTTTTTAAAATTCCAATGCGGTTGTGGAAAGGATCTTGCTATAGGTAGTGTCATACCAATTTCCAGCAACACCAGTCGATGTTGACTGTGTAGGAAGTTAGAAAGTACATATCGTCTTGCTGGTAATGGTTGCCCTTCTGTGTTTATTGAAACAAAACATAAGTCCGGATTAGACTCTGTTTGCCACGCTGATGATCTAAAGGTGTTTCTATCCTTGGCATCAAATACAAGGTGTATATTATTTATTTCTGCCCATTGAATGATGGTAGTACAGCAGTTGTTATCACGGTACTTCCATTCTTCATGATGGCTATTGAAATCACCAATCCATACTGTTGGTTGTTGATGAGTAGGTATCAGATCTATAGACCATGCTGTTAAAGGAGGTTTATAGACATGGACTATTGTTATGTTGTGAATTTTCACACTCACAAGATGGGTATTGTTATCACATCTCGTTGTCAGGACAGAAGCATTTTCTATATCATCCTCGATATATGTTGCAATGCCATAATTCCGGTGGGTGGTATGTAGCACCAATCAGAGCGTAACCAGTCATTTTTCCTCTTCTATTAAGGTCGTCTTCGTTTTCTTTTTCTTGAAGAAGCACAATGTCAATGTTATTTTCTTGATAGTATTTTGCATAGATAGTCATATTTTGCTCTGTTAATTCCCTCAATATTCAGTTGACACATCTTAAGGCTAAATCCCAGTTTTTTGTCAGCATCATCAATAAAATTAGAAAAATCAGTATTGTTTGACTGCATGCCTTAGCCAGGAGAACTAAGTGTTAGACTGGCTGCCAAATCGCTCTAGCTCAATTAGTGTTACCCAGGGTGAACCACGAGGGGGAGAACTAGATTACACCCAAGAAATGTTACATGCAAGATGTGTGTTGAGTGTTTACAGATACTACACATCAGTTAAAAAATAAGTATGATCTAACTTATACATTTTTAATGCTTTTTTATTTAGTTGATATATGTTCTTATATTCTCTCTTTTTCAAAAAACTGTACAGCAAAACTGTACATCTAATAAGCTAAATGTATCATGTGGACAATATTATATAATATTACTTTATCACAGAAGTCTGAAAATGATAGTAATTAGCTAAGTTAATTAGGTTAGAGTTCTGTAAATGGATTGTTCTATGGGAACTTTTCATTACATATTCTTTCATTTGAAGTCTTTTCATCTATTAGTATTATGTGGATATTTTTGTTATAATTTATCAAATTAGTGAGTACACAGAACTAAGAAAAGATAGCCATGCAAGAGAAAAGATAATATCCAACAGATTTCATATCGTTGTCCAAAATAAAATTTATAGTGCTTTTCTACAACATTCATTGAAATCCTGATTGACATTAATCACGAACACTGATCAAATGTCTTTTGCACATAATCTGTTTCTTGATTAATCTCTGGAAATGCTATCTGATCTCAATGCAATGATCTTGGGATTAGTTCCACCTTAAACAGGCTCCAAATATTTTTGTAAAGTCAGGCATAGTTTGATATGCAGTAGGAAGTGGGTAATTTGCATAACTGGATAACCTGTCCACTCTAGATGGACAAGAGTCAGCTGGTGAAGGTGAAATAATAATTGCAAATATTTGACTAAGAATTATTTATTATTTTATTACGTGACACCTCCAAGGAGTCCAAAGATTCATCGAGGGAGGGCATCCATTCTACAACTCTCCATCTCCACCACTCAATCCACCAACAACAACTACCACCATCACTACCAACGGCATCTACTGCCCACCATCACCACCACCAACACTAGTATTTTCACAGACAATCACAAACATCCATGCCCATGGTGGGATTCGAATCCACAGCCTTTTGGCTGGAGAGCAGATATGCTAACCACTTGGCCCAACCAGGCCAACAATCTGAGTGCTTTTGGTTATTCCCCTCCTATGAAGGATGTTGCATCACTCCTCTAATAATTCTTAATTTTCTTATACATGTGTATTTCTTTTTATTAAGAATTTTATTGAATAATCATGTCTTACTTGAACTGTGATGGCACAAGTTAAAATTCTTCTGTTACTTTTTTTTACTAAAGTTCCATTATTCAGTTGTACTGAAGATGTCTTGGATACTAAAGTGAAAACTTCACATATATTAAATATTTACCCCCATCAGTCATCTTTAATTTTTATTTAATTTTTTTTTAAATTTATTATTATTGTTATTATTTGTAATTGCAATACCATTCTATTTATTATGTGCTTCTTTAACAGTTGGGCAGAAACCTTATAAGGCACAATTGCTAGAACCAAAATCATAATAAAAATTTAGCCTTTTGCAGTGTTTTCTTACCTTCTTCTGATTGTGCTTCTAAAAGAAGATCAGCAGCAGATCTAACAATTGCCCCGCAAATAGCCAATGCATTTTTTCTAGCCTGTAATTCAGCTAGATCTCGGGTACTCTGTAAACTTTCAGAGTCTTGGGGAGTACTAAATTAACAAAAAAATTTAGATATTCAAATTATATAATATCTGAAAATAAGAATTTAAATGAGTGAATCTGCTCTTGATATGAATGTTGTCTCTACAAAAAGTCATTCTTATATAAATCTGAACATATTTAAGTAAAAAGATTTAGTGAAATTTAAAAAAGTCACAAACGATACATGTTTTATAAAGCATACAGCTACAGGAATAATAACTGTTATAAAGGAAATATTGTCTTGACCAAAATGCAAATGTAAAATCTGCTGAGATCAGAGGCATGGGATGTACATAATATTGTGATAAATATTACATGATTAAATTTGCATTATTAAAAGCTTTCTATCAACAATTTTCTTCCAAATTAATCTGTTATTTGTCAGGTTTCCAATATGGTCAACATCTAATTCAGACTTTTAAGCATTACTAACCACAGCAATTGATGCAGTTAGTAGTATATTCTAAGGCACTATTAAGTGCACTAATTTTTGTACATCTTTTTCCTCATCAGTTGCATCAGTCTTGGGACTGGGCTCAGCAGCAATTTTCTCCATTCCACTCTGTCATTGGCTTTCTTCTTAACCTCCTGGTAACTCCTCAAACCCGTGCTGTCTTTGACTTGGTCAAGAAAGCTTTTCCTTGGTCTGCCTCTTCTTCTTTTCCCCTCTATTTTGCCTTCAGTTATTCTTTTTTACAAGTCCATCATGTCGAATTATATGTCCAAACCACCTATCCCTTCTAATTTTGATTGATTTAATTAGAGTTCTTGTTTCGTTTATCTCTCTCAGGACTTGTTGGTTTGATTTTTTTTCTGTCCATTTTATTTTGTTCATGAGGCGCCACATTTTAAAGCCTCCAATCTTCTTACATCTTCTCTGCCTAGAATCCAGGTTTCACATCCATACAGTGCAATGCTCCATATCAATGCCTTTACTAATTTTTTTTTTCAATTGTAGGTTGAAGTTTCCTGTTAAAATGCTTTTCATCTTAGAGAACTGGGCTTTTGCATTGTTTATTCTTGATCTTATGTCTTCTCTTGTTCTGCCATCATCTGTTATTGGACTTCCTAAATATTTAAAGCTTTTCACTTGTTTTATTTGTTTCCCGCTGATGTCTATATGCTCTATATTGATAGGGATTTTGCCTGTAACAATGATTTTAGTCTTATCTGTGCTGATTTTCATTTTATATTTTTCAAGGTTATTATTTAGTCATTCTAGCATTGTTTTTAACGTTCTTCTGTTTTCTGCTACAAGGGCTATAGCATCAGCAAATCTTATACACATGACTTGCTCACCATTTATCTTTATGCCACTATTTATTTTATCTTTAGTTTCCTGAATGGCCTTTTCAATATATAAATTAAATAAAAGTGGTGAAAGTATACATCCTTGTCTTACTCCACTCCTTATATTTATTATTTTCTCCTTATCATTGATTTTAATCCGTCCATTTTGATTTTTGTAAATTTGATAAATTATTTTCCTGTCCCTCAAATCTATGCCGATATTAGTTAGACAATTTAGGAGTATTTGCTGGTTTACTTTATCAAATGCTTTCTCTAAATCAAGGAAGCAAATGTAAGTATTTTGACAAAGGTCTAATCTGCTCTCTATTATTGTTCTTAAACAGAGTACTGCCTCTCTTGTTCCTTTATTCTTTCTGAATCCAAATTGGTCTTCATCCAACAGACAATCTATTTTTGAATAAATTCTATTTTGAATAATTTTTAGCAGAATTTTGCTAACATGTGGGATTAAAGCTATTGTTCAAAATTGGCTGCATTTGTTTGCATTATTCTTTTTTGGTATTGGTATTATGGTTGATTTCATAAACTCCTTTGGTATTTCTCCTCTATCATAGATTTGAGCTATTAATTGATAGAGTAAGGTTTTTGTCTCATCACCTAGAGTTTGTAGAGTTCTATAGGAATATTGTCTACACCTGGACTTTTTCCTTTACTCATTTCGGACAGTGCTTTATCAAATTCTTCTCGCACTATTGGGGGTCCTAGATTATCTTCATTTTGATTTTCTATGCTGATATCAACATCAAGTTCATTGCCATTATAGAAATTTTCAAGATAATTCTTCCATTCCATTCCATTACTATATCCTTAGATTCTATTAGTAATTTTCCATTTTCATCTTTGATGGCATTGTTTTTGCTGTTCTTATTAAATTTGAAAGTCAGTTTGTTAATTTCTTTATAGCTTTCTCTATGTTTTCTTTTTTAAATAATTCATCTATGTTATTACACTGTTCTTTTCTTCCAGGTATTCTTTTTTGGCTTGTCTACATTTTCTTGTAATTTGATTTTTAAGATATTTGTATTTGGCCACATCAAATTCTTTAACAGCATTTTTATATTTTCTTCTTTCATCCATAAGGCCAAGTATTTCATCTGTTATCCAATGTTTTCTTTTTTCTTTTTCTGCATTTTTCAATAATTGATTTGATGAATTTGTAATTAACTCTTTAATCATATTCCACTGGTTTTCAATATTATTCTGACTATTTATGTTTTCTGGAATGTTATGATCAGTTGCCTCTTGGTATCCTCTCTTTTTCCTGTCATCTTAAAATCAAACACTTGCTTTCCTAACTTTTTCTCTCGTTCTGTTTAAGTGATCATACCACCTTAGATTAGCTGACCTCACACATTCTTGGATGCTAATGCTGTCAAGTTCCTAATATTGTCATTTTTAATACAATGATGCTACTGATGCCATCTGTTTATGCCCCTAATTTTCCTTAGAACATTATCTGTTGTTTCAAATCAACTGCTTGACATCTACTCCAACTCTCAGATCTATAAGTTAATGGTGTGAACACTTTGTTAATCTTTGATCTCAAGTCTCAGGAAAAACAGCTCAACATCTTTCACAAATTTAAATTTGCAAATACAAAACAGAAAATGTCAAATTTATTAAAAAATTTTAATTTTAGTAAAAATGAGTATAGTATCATACAGATTATAGATGATTAAATTGTATTACAAATTAAGTTAATTAATGGTTGCAATAAATATAAATGTTATTCATTATTGTAAACATAAACATTGATTTGTGTTTCTTTGAAATATAATACAATATTATCATAACATGACCATAAATCAAGTGCAACAAAATAGCCAACATAACAGACATTTTTATCACACTTTGTGCTCCAAGTTGGTTCATTTACACAATCACCCATCTTATTAGGTAGTTTGTTAACTGTGTGGAAAAATATAAATAATAATAATAATAATAATAATGAAGATCACTCCCAACAGCCAATAAATTCTCATACTATGATGCACCTGAAGTTATTATTTTTCATTTTTAAATATGAATCACGTATAACTTGTTGGTAAGATAATTATTTTGCAATTTTAATTTTTCGTCCTTTTATATAATTTTAATGTTTTCACTTTATTTTCAAAATGAAAATAAATCAATCCAAAATTTTGGAAAGCACTAAGAAATGTAAAAATGAGGAAACAACTCAGTGCAATTATTGTCGAAAATAGATTTCATGTAAGGGATTGAAAAACAGTAGACTGATGAGTCATTCAGAATGTATGCATGAATCACATTTGAAGGGCTGAGCAAAATAGAGCATTTAAATATCTCAAAAAAGAAATTAGAGTGATCTGTTAATTTTAAACTAGTGCAAAACAAGAAAATTCAGTGAGACTGTATCTAGATGATCAGCAAATGAAGATGGAATCTCAATTTGAACAATTACCAGTAGTTGTTTTATATGTGAATCGCTTTCAAAGAAGAATTATGTATTACCAAAGAACCAGTCAGATATCTTAATTCTGAACTTCTATGAACATAAAAAAAGGAGAGCAAATACCAATAAAGAATTAATAACATTGGATCACCATTTTAGTGTTACTCTGGATGAATGGACCAGTATCGGAAATAAGATATTTCAGTAAGGTTGTTTATTCATCTGACACAAAAATTTTAATTTAGGATTACCTCATAAACATGTAAAACGTCTGACAATTGATATTCAAAATATTATGGACTTAAAACTTAAAATGCAAGAATTTGGAATAATTTTGGAGGGGGGGCGGCATTATGGCTATAACAACAGATGGAGTGAGGGTGATGCAGAAATTTGGAAATGAAAGCTCAGCTGAAATTAATTATGCTGAAATTAATGTATTATTTTACAAATATATATATATTTTTTTTTTATCTTCTTCTTCTTCTGCAGTTTGTCCCACTTAGGTAGTGTCACTGTTAATGATGAGTCTCCTCCACATCCTCCTGTCTTGGGCTGTCATAACATCCCAGTTCTTCATCCTCAAGTCCTCTTCTACCAGCTCCTCTCCAACTCTTCTTTGGCCGCCCACGCTTCTTCCTTCCTTGCACATCCATCTGCATGACCTTTCTTCCCACATATTCATCCTTCCTCTTCATCACATGACCCCAAACCATCTCAACATTGCCATCTCAACATTGTATCTTCGCTCCTGTAACTTTCACTGTTTCCCTCACATAGTCATTTCTCAGATGATCATTTCTGGTCACACTGCACATCCACCTAAGCATTCTCATCTCTGCTACCTCCATCCTGCTGATGTTATTTTTTCTCAGGGCCACAGTTTCCATAGCATATGTCACAGCTGGTCTCACTACTGTCCTATAGATTTTGCCTTTCAGACTGATCAGTATCTTCTTATCGCATAGCGCTCCAGCCATCTCTCTCTCTCTCTCTCTCCAGTTCCTCCAACCCACTTGTATCCTGCATATATATATTTTTTATAAATCATAAATATATTTTAAAAAATCATTTTCATGAGTAACATTACATGACTCCCAGACATTACCTGGATTTGGGGGGGGGGGGGGGGGAATATAATGAATTCCAGATACATCAAAATAGTTGAGACTCAAGAAACCTTAATATTAATTTATTTCACTGACTCTGCATCATGCCAACTTCTTTAGTCTGTTATCTATATTATCCTATTTTCACTAAAAATAGTGAGATGTTTCTCTAAACTGTTTAACTTGTTCTACGGTTCTCCATAGAGAATGCAGTTAACATTTTCCTGCCAATTATCATAGTTTTTTCCTTTTTATTATTGATGTTCATATTTTGTCATGTTGTACCATCATTTTTTATTATGAAACTTTAAAATTTTTTTAAAACTTTTTTTTAAAGTTTTAAAGCAAATAAAAGTTGAGCAGCTCTCAGATGTGAACTGTAGACTAAAATACACAAAGATTATTGAAGAAAAAATGAAAGAGTTTGAGAACAGGAACCAAACCATGGAGATGTAGTGGCAAGCCTTGAAGAAAACCCTGATTGATTCAGCCAAAGAGGACAGGTGGTGAGGTTGTCTCCAAAGAGAGAAAAATCAGAAATCCGTGGTGGACACAGGAAGTTAAAGAGGCAGTGAAGGAAAAGAAGTAAGCATATCAAAAGTTCCTGGCAAATAAGTCAGCTTGTACTCTTAGAGAATACAGAGACAAATGTAAGAAAGCAAAACAGTGTGTAAAACTAGCTAAACAAAAGTCATGGGAGGACTTGGGCAAGAACATAGAAAATAAATATCAAGAAGGTGGTAAGATATTCTGGCGGCTGTTGAAGAAGCTTAGAAATGGAAGAAAGAGTGCTGTAAAAGGAGTTAGAGATAATAAAGGTGAAAACAGAAGAAAAAGATATCCTTGAAGTATGGAGTACTTACTTTGAAAAAGTGCTAAATGAAACAAGCAGTGATAGCACAGTGGTAAAAAACATACAGTCAGGAATACATATCCATACTTGAAGTAGAAAAAGCCACCAAAGGCTTGAAATGTGGAACGGCAGCTGGAGTAGATGATATTCGACCAGAAATGCTGAAGTGTGGTGGTATAAGAGTCTTACAGTGGCTACACTGCATAGTTCAGAAAGCCTGGACAGAGGGACAAATTCCAGATGATTGGAGTAAAGCTCTCATAGTACCCATATATAAAAAGGGAAATAAAACTGAATGTGAGAATTACAGAGGTATTTCCCTACTGAGTGTTCCTGGAGATCTATGCAAGTATACTTGAGAAACGGTTGAGAAGAACTGTGGAAGAAAAGCTTGGTGAAGAACAAGCTGGATTCAGGCCAAACAGAGGCTGGATCAGATCTTCACTTTACAACAAATAGTCGAGAAAGCATGAGAATATAACAAAGATCTGTATTTAAGTTTTGTCGATTTGGAAAAGGCATATGATAAGATGCCAAGAGAGAAGCTATTCAATACGCTGCAGTTATATGGTGTCAATGGGGCATTATATCAAGCAATACTTAGTCTTTATTTGAGTTGTAAGTCAGCAGTTAGAATTGAAGTACAGGAAGATGGTTTTAATGTTAAATCTGGTATCAGACTGGGATGTACATTATCCCCTCTGTTATTCATTATCTATATGGATCACATTATGAAGGAAAGTGGTATTAAACATGATATCAAAATTGGAGATGTTAATGTCAGCTCTTTGCTTTATGCGGATGATGTTATACTTCTAAATAAATCTGCTACAAGTCTGCAAGATTCTCTGACTAAATTGAATAGCTGTTGTAATAGATATGGTATGAAGGTCAGCAATAAAAAGACAAAGACAATGAAAATAGGCAGAATCATTGAAAATGTCAACTGTGTTGTGAATGGAGAACCTATGGAACAAGTAAAACATTTCAGCTACTTAGGCACGATCTTTACTGAAGACGGTAAATTAAATATAGAAATAGACAACAGAATCAGCAAAACTGGTATGGTGGGAAGTCGATTGAATAAATTCATATGGAATAAGAGAGAAATTAGCCAGAACACTAAATTAGCTGTATACAAGACAGTGTTCAAACCAGTTTTAACTTATGGATCTGAGAGCTGGGTCAGAAGTAAAACACTTGACCAAAGACTAGAGACTGCAGATATGAGAGTCCTGAGAAAGATTATACGCGTGAACAGATGGCATCAATGGCAATATCATATTAAAAACGAGGATATTAGGAAAGAACTTGAAATTGTCAGCATCCAGGAATGCGTTAGAAGAGCTAATCTCAGGTGGTATGGTCACCTAAACAGAATGGGTGAGGAAAGATTAGCAAAACAAGTGTTCTCTGCCAGGTTGGCAGCAAAACGACCCAGAGGAAGACCAAGATATAGGTGGATAGATACGGTACAACGTGCCTTAGACGATAGAAATATAAGATCTGATAATGTTGGAGTCTTGACAAGTAACAGACTGATTTGGAGGAAAATTGTAGATAGGAAGTTAGTAATGATATAATTTTTTCATGTAGTACTATCATAGTTACTATCTTAGAATATCCTGTACACCCCTTGTGGGTACATTGGCAGGAATTTGATAATGATGATGATATTGATGTTAATTTCAAATTTGTTATAGAAACTATTCCATTTAGTTAAATGGTCCTGAAGACTTGCTATGGATTTATTTAGAACTATCACATTATCCTGCATAACATAATGAGATGATTTTAACATTTCTGATATCAGCTCCAATGCCACTTTCACATAATGTGAAAGTGGTCCACATAGTAGATTTATAACCATGAAAACAGTGAGCACTTCTTTTGCATAAAATCACCTTTCTGTATTCTTCAATTCTATCTAACTAACAACTCAACTATTAGCTATAAATTGCTCTTTATGTCACATTCAAACCATATTATTATTATTATTGCACCCTCCAAGGAGTCGCAGACTCATCGGGGGAGATACATTCAACTCACAGCATATATATCATACCAAATCTTAAAATCCTTAACACTCCTTTCATGAACAACACATTCTGCTAATGCTCAATTCAATAACTTCCATGGATGACCTCTGGATTTTTGCCTCATGCCTTCTACTCTTTTTATAATCTCATCTGAATTAATCCAGTAAAATCCTCTCACTAACTTATATGTCTCTATCACATCACCTCTTTTCCTATCAACCAAACTCTGCAATCCACATTTTTTTCAATCTCTCTCCATAGCCAGCAGTCCAAAGACTGACACCGTCTTAGTTACTCGCCTCTGGATCCTGTCCAATATCCACTTCACACTGAAAACCAGGTGACCAGATTTGAGCACAATAGTCCAAGTGTGGTCTGACCAGTACTTTATACAGTGGCACGACCACTTCCTTATCCCTACATGTTAGAGTACTTCTTATCATAGCAGAACTACAAGGTGCAGCCTTTTCAATCCTGGCAATATGCCTTCTAAACTTCAGTCTACTGTCAACTATCACTCCCAAATCTCATTCACTTCCTGCACAATATAGCACACAGCCTCATATTTCTGCACCCCAAAACACAACACTCAGTCCACATGATATATCATTTACAAACAAGTTAAACAGCAGGGGCCCAAGAGCAGAATTCTGGGGAACCCCACTGGTTACCCTCCTTTTTTGAGATACTGTTTCATCAATACACAACCTGCTGGTATCATTCAGAGCAATCTCTGATCCATCTAACCAATATACTATCTACTTCCATTCTCTGTAGCTTGCACTAACTTATCATGCAGTTATCTATCAAATGCTTTTTGCAAAATCCAAGAATATCACTGTATATGATTCTCCCTTATCTAACACACCTGTTACCCTATCATAAAATAATAATAAGTAAATTGCTAAAACAGGACCTAACCATTACAAATCCATGCTGACCGTCATAAAGAATGCTATGTCCATCAACCCAATCCTATATTCTATTCCTAACCAATCTTTCCAACATCTTGACCACAACCATACAGACTGGTCTAAAATTGGAAACTTCTGTCCTAGAACTATGCTTATGGAGTAGTACTATGTTGCCTCCTTTCTCCTTAGAAACCTTACCCACTCAAGACTTTCATAAAATAAACAGGTCAAGAGCATAGCCAACTGTGGTGCATGTTCCTTAAGAATAAATGGTGATATGTCATCCATTCCCACAACCTTATTAGCATCAATCCCAACCAACATCTGATACAACTCTGATTCTTTCACTTCCAATTCTCCTAATACCTGTCTCCCTTCTATATATAGCACTGCACCATTTACACCAGTATGATATGTGCTGATAAAGTGCTCATTCAATAATTCCACTATATTCTTTGCAACTGTTATTCTGCTGCCATGACTATCCACTAGTGTCAACCAGCCATAATTATTCTTTCTCTTGCTTGCCATATAGCAGATAATGCTATATTGCTATATGATTATAGCGCCATAATGGTATATGATTATAGCATTATCAAGAGCTTTTTCTCTTAAAAATTTATCATAAGTCTTTTCCAGGTCTACAAAAACTTAAATATAAATGGTTGTTATATTATTAATTCTCACTTCAAAAGACAACTATCTGTCTTTTGAAGTGAGAATTAATTCAAACAATCCTTACTGAGCATGAACTCAACTTGTTCTTTCCCAAATTACTCATTCACAATTTTTCTTAATCTCTTCTTGAGTGTGCTTGCATAAATCTTATGTAGAGCACTTGAAAGAAAAATTACACTAATTCCCATATTCAGTTTTATTTCCCTCTTTACATATGGGGGTGTAGGCTAGTTCTACTCCTGTCATCTGAAATTGACCTTCTGACCAGACCGTCTGAATTATGAAGCATAGCCAATGTAAAACTTTCATACTGTATCTCCAAATTTGAGCACTTCTGGTTGAATATTATCCACTCCAGCAGTCTTTCCACATTCCAGGTTGCTAATGGCTTTTTCCACCTAAGTATTGTTATGCAATATTAAATGTATCTGCTTGAATATTTTCTACCATTGTTTTGTCAGTACTTATTTTATTTAATAACACAGGCTGCGATGGAAAAGTTGTCTGAGAAGTAATAATTGATTCTTATAGATTTTTAGGTGCTGAGTTCAGAAAAAATGGTAAAAAAAAAACCATCACCCACCAATTATATCCAATTTCTAATTTTATCATTTTTATTAGTAGCATTTGGATTTAAATTCAGTGCATTGGTATTTATTTTCATTCTCCTTTATTTACAGCTAATTAGTTGTATAAGTGCTTTTTTGAAGTGCCTTTTTATGGTAAATAAAGAAATTTCCACAAAACTTCTCATTCTTAAGATAGGAGAGGGAGGAAGGAATGCAGATAAAAGTGCAGGTGGCTACTTTGAATCTGATTCACCGAGATAACGGATGACTTTCTTGTTGTCACAGGCACATTTTCTTGTGTGATTCTTTAGTTGAACTTTAGTCATTGACTATTAAGGTTATCATATTTCTGAAAGGTGGCATATTTTCTAAGTTAGTGTGAAGATTTAATTTAATGTGTTTGTGGTTTTTTTAATGTTTTTACGTAGTGTCATGATTACACGACACAATTAAGTGTTCAAGTCATTTGTTAAAATTCGTTTAACCATGTTTTAAGTGTTTGTAATGGTTTTTGATTTTGGGACAACAAAGAGGATACACCAAATACCCGTGCTTTTTGTGCAAGTGGGACAGCCGAGATCGAGTGCAACATTGGATCAAGCTGGAATGGTCAGAAAGAGTCGAATTAGAACCTGGAAGTAAAAATGTGTTACACGAACTTTGGTTGCTTGGGAAAAAATCCTTTTACCCCTGCTTCACATAAAGCTGGGATTGATGAAGCAATTTGTCAAGGCTTTGTCAAAAGAAGGAGAGTGTTTTAAATACATCTGTGCAAAATTTCTGGGATTATCTACAGCAAAATTGAAAGAAGGTATTTTTATCGGTCCGGAAAGAGGAAACTTATGAAGGATAAACTGTTTGAAGAAAAAATGGCAACTGTTGAAAAAGAAGCATGGAAAGCTTTGAAAGAGGTGGTGGCCAATCTTTTATGAAATCACAAGGACTCCAACTATAAAATGATTGTGGAAGACATGCTACAGAAATTCAAGGATTTGGGATGCTCCATGAGCTTAAAAGTGCACTTTCTCAACTCTCATTTAGCCTACTTTGCTGAGAATCTGGGAACTGTCAGCAAAGAGCAAGGAGAGCAATTCCACCAGGATGTCAAGGAGATGGAAAAAGGTATCAGAGGAGGAATGTCAACATGATAGTGGACTATTGTTAGATGTTGCAGAGAAGACCCGGGAAAAGAATTTCACATAAAAAGTTCAAAAAGAAGCTTTGAAGGAAAAAGACAAAGACACCACAACGAAATATAAAGTATGTACTAAAGATTAATCTTTAATTATTTTAATTTAAAATTTTTTTCCAATATTTTCATTCCAAAAATATTTACAGAAAATTTTAAATACTGTTATTTTACTTAATATAATGCATTTTAAAGCTAGTTTACTATAATACTGAGATCCATTTTGTGAAAAATCCTTACATGATAGAGAAAAATGGAAGAGATATTTGAAATCTGTGGTCAAAAATAAATCAGAAACAGTTAATAGTTTCCAGACAACTTTTCATGACTCGAATTTTGCATGCCTGTGTAATTCAACACCTAACCTCTATGGAGTCAGAGACTCATCGTGGGAGGTACTCACTATTGCATACAATGCTCATCCAACTGATTCAATGTGTCCACAACACACTCGGGCAATGCATTCCACTCACCAACCACCCTCCATGCAAAGAACCTGCTTCTCACACCTTCCTTATACAGTTTCCAGCAATGGCCTCTTGTTCTACTCCCCTCTCCAATTCTATAAAAAATCTCTTCCATGTCTACCTGATAACAACCCCTGACCAGTTTATATATGTCTCAATCATATCCTCCCTCTTCCTCCTATTCACGAGGCTCTGCAACTTACATTCTCTCAATCTGTCCTCATACTCCACATTCCAAAGACCACTGACTACCTTTGTGAATCTTCTCTGTACCCTTTCCAACATATCCTTGTCACCATGAAAACCCAGTGACCAAATCTGTGCACGGTAATCCATATGAGGCCTGATCAAGGCCTCATACAATGGAATCGTAACCTCTCTATTTCTGCATGTCAGGGTTCTCTGCATCATTGCCATTATTCGATGTGATGTCTTCAAAAACTTGTGCAATGTGGCCCCTGAATTTCAGGTCCTTGTCCACCATCACTCCTATATCTCTCATCTCCTCTACTTCTGTTAAAGTTTTCCCACCAAGTGTATACTTTGCATCCCATCATTGCTTACCAAATCTCAAAACTTACACTTGGCAACATTGAACTGACAGTTCCACTTACCTGCCCATTCAATCTATTCAAATCCTCTTGTAAGGCATTAATATTATTATGCCAAATAACCAGAATATATTTAATCTTCAGTTTTTATAACAACTCCATACTCTTTCCTCCATCAAACACCTTTGATTATAACATAAAGGAATTAGCCAATATTTTAGTTTAGCTAGCTACTTTACACAGAGCTTACCTTGCTTAAATTTTTCTCTGTATTCTCTAAGTTTACCTGCCAGGAACTCATTATCATTGATTTACTAATACGTATCTTCAAGGAGTGTACAGGATACAATGACAGTACTTACATTATTACTAATCTCCTATCAACAATTTCCTTCAAATTAGGCTATTGCTTGTCAACACTCCAATATTGTTATATCTAATATTTTGGTCTCCTATGACACCTTTTGATTGAATCAACCTATCCAGAACTTCGTCTTCTTCTGGATCTTTTTTTAACATCCTGGCATCAAACACCTGTCTAACCTTTCCTATCCCATTCTCACAGAAAAAGTGACCATAAATTTTTTTCGACTAGTTCCTCACCATACCAACTTAGCTTATTCTGTTGACTATTTCCATATTTAATTTGCCAAAATAGCTGAAATATTTTACTTGTTCTATAAGGTCTCCATCAAGAATCCAACTGAAGTTTTCTATGTTCCTATCTATTTTCACAGTTTTGGTCTTTTTATTGCTGATTTTTATGCCAAGTTCGTTATAGTAGTTATTCAATTCAGTTTGAGAATCCTGGGGACTTGTACTGGATTTATTTAGGAGTATAATATCATCTGCATAAAGCAAAGAGCTACGTTTGATATTTCCAGTTCAAATATCACGTTTAATGTCACTTTCTTTCATAATGCAATCCATATAGATGATGAACAGAGATAATCTGCACTCTTTTCTCACACTTAATTTAACATCAAACTACCTTCCTGTATTTCCTTCAATTCCAACTGCTGATTGCAACTTAAATATAAACTATGTATTGTTCTGTATAATGTTCCATTTACCCCTATATAACTATATAATTGTAATACGAGAGAAACCAGAAAATAAGTTCCATTTTTAAATATTTTCACTGCAGCGCTGCGATCGCAATGGTGCGCATGAGTGCTGAGTTTATTGATTCCTTAGTAAGGCTTTGGTGCCATTTACAAACATTATATAGTCCTGACCTTAAATGCTTCATGGTGTGTGTTTATAATGTCTAAGAAAATCAAATCACCTGTCACATGTGAAATTAGGTCATTTATCTGTTTCTTGAATGCGAGGGATATTAAAGCAGCTGAAATTCAATGGCAAATTATTGAGGTTTTGATTCATGATAACACTCACCTACACACAGCTGGCATAACACAACTTCTTGCCACCTTCGGCTGAGAACAATTCCATCGTCCCTCATATAGTCCTGACCTTGCACCAAGCGACTTTCATCTGTTCAAACATCTGAAATCTTTCCTTGGTAGCCAGCGGTTTCAAGACAACAACGAGGTAAAAGAAACAGTCAATACATTGTTTGCATCACAGGTGGTAACCTTCTACGATGAAAGTATACAACTCTTGGTGCCCCGTTATGATAAGTGCCTGAACAATGGCAGAATTATATGGAAAAGTAGTGAAAGATGTCTATTTTAATTTCCAATAAAGTTTTTTTTTGTAAGTATATTTTTGTTTCTCTGACAGCCCATCGGAACTTACTTTCTGGGCATCCCTCATACTTTGAAAAGCTTTTCTCTAAGCACCCTTTTCCAGATCTACAAACCAGCTACAAAACTAGAACCAAGATGTACGCATCTTGGTACAACCAAGTTGTACCAAGATGTGTACAACTAGAACCATTGTACACATCTTGGTGTACAATTCATCTCTAAAAATCACTCAATTTTGATTCTTTTGAAAATTTTGAATACACAGTTTTACATTCAATATGATATTCACTTGGTAAGAGAATCTAAATGCTTGATGTGTGAATGTTGTGTGTGTGAATTTGTGCCCATTTTTATGTTGGAAAATGAAGTTAGCAATAATCAGTACCTGCACTTATTGTTAGTTTTTCTCTTTTCTCCAAAACATTTCTCTATGTCTGGTATTCATTTCCTACTCTACTGTTTAAATCTCCAATATTAACCAGCTTTTCTTACTTTGTCAGCTACTTTCTCTAATGACTTGAAGTGTTTCTTGAATTCTTGCTCAGTAGAATTTTCTGTTGGAACAAATAAGTCTCATTGTCTAATTCCTCATTTTGACATTTGACAAAAACTCTTTACTTGAAACAACCTGCCATTCAAGAGGTTTATCTTCACTTTTCATTATTGAAAGCCCTTCCTTTTCCTGATTGCTTTGACTTGAAAATAACATTTCAGTCAAGTAGCTGACTTTTCACTGTTCATGCTGCTTCTCTGACTCGAAACCAGCAGGGATCTTGTTTAACCAAGCAGTGCTCCAGCCAGTATGATATTTTGTTATGTTGTTACATATTTTGTTTTTAAGTCAATACAGAATACAAATTGTTCAGCTATGTCCCAAATTTCCAGCATACCCCTGTTCATTTGGTATCTAAGTCAAGTTCACTTCTCACCTTCTTAGAGAGAAGGTGAGAAATGAACATTAAGTCAGAAATCCCAGTGGGCTTTCCATATTCCATAAAGGTTAAATGGAGGGCTCTTTTCAAGTTACTGAGCTTCGACCATTAAGTGACTGTTAGTCATCCAATCACTTTTAGAAATCATCAGATTAAAAATTGGAATGAAAATTCAAAATTTGCATATGTAAACTTTCTTAAATTTGAAATTTCAATTTAAAGAAGCAACTATTTAAAGAAAATAAATACTGATTAAAAAAAATGGTGATAGTCCTTTCCTCTTACCTATAATATAATATCTGGGGTATCTGGCCTCTTGTGTGATTTGTGCCATTAAAGCTAAGTGAACAATCAGAAAATGTAAAGACTGTATTATCTGGACCTTTTACTTGAGTCATTCCACCATCTCCATTATTAGTTCTAGCACCATGGTTTCTCAAACGAACAGCATACTTTACATTTTCCTAAAGAGATTCAAAAGAGATAATTTGGAAATTTCTGATGAGAATATATAAATGTTTACTAAAATAAAGAGCCAAAAGGTTTCAGTTCGACAATGTAAAGTTATATAAATCAAGTAGATATTAAATCCAGCATTATTTCAAAGCCAAATGTAGAAACTATGAGTTTCATAAAAAAAGTTGACTGTAAAAAAAAACTGTAAAGACCGTTGACCATGTATTTCCGTAAGCTCTCTGGTCAACTTTTTTTATGAAACTTTCATAGCTTCTACATTCGGCTTTGAAATAATGCTGGTTTAATATCCACTTAATTTATATAATTTTGCATTGCCAAAATGAAGCCTTTGGCTCTTATTTTAGGAAATACTTTACGTACCAAACGAGAGTTTGCTTACGAAAAATACACCTCTTCGACACTTCAAGTTCCTGAGTACTGAACGAGAGTTTTTGCTCTCTTAAGGTTCTGCCTGGTCTCTTAGGAGAACCAACCAGTTCGAAATAGCTGTCAGGCCAGTGAAACCTTATCAAAATGGACCAATAAAAGGCGAATATATGGACACTTGGGCAAGCGCTCATATCTTCTATGTGGTCCGCACTAGGGCAACTCGTGAATGCCAGTTGGAGTATTCCTGTAAGCTATTTGATCAACTTTTTTAGGAAACTTTCATAGTTTCTACATTTAATATCCATTTGATTTATATAAATGTTTATTTTTTTATTATAGCATGAACAAGATTAATATTTAAACTAATCTAGTGACGCTAACAGAAGGCTGTTTAACATGCTATAATTATATGGTGAAAATGGGACATTATACAAAACAATATATAGTCTTAAGCCAACAGTTAAAACAGAAGGTGATATATGAGAAGAGTGATTTGATGCAAAATCAAATGTAAGACAAGGGTCAACACTATTCACTATTCTTATTCAATCGTATATATGGATTACATTATGAAAAAAAGTGGCATTATATCTTATATCAAAATTGGAGATATTCAACTCAGATCTTTACGTAGATCATGTACTCCAAAAAAAAAAAAAAAAATGGAGCATAAGTCTTGGGTATTTTTTTTTTTAACAAAACTGAATAATTGCTGCAACAAATTTGACAAAAAAAAAAAAAAAAAAAAATCAACAGTAAAATAAAAATGGCAGGAACATGCTGGCCTGCCTGGCTGGTATAGTTGTTAACACACCAACTCTCCAACCAACAGGCTGTTGGTATGAATCCAGTCACAGGCATGGATGTTCATGACTGTCTTAAGGTGGGAGACGAATTTCATTGCTTGTGTGAGACCTTACACTGTTAATTGGAAGCAGAAATAGCTTAAAAATTTTCATGTTTGGTCTCTGTGCAGGGTTTCCAGACTATATAAAGAAAATTATTTTAAAAAATTAAAAACCCCAACCTTTTGGTGGAAGTGACATTAAAAAACATGGAAGTCTCGTTAAAAGTTTTAATCTCTGAAATTAAGTTTCATGTGGTTTCAATTTTGTGAGACTATATATAATAGCAAAGATTATTAAAAAGGGAACTACCCCAGTATAACTAGCCAGCAAGGATACTACATTAAATAAGTTTAAATTGCTCGTTAAGTTTAGAGCCAAGAAATATACACAGGAATATAAAATAGTGTAAATGTAACACAATAAAATCAAATAGATTAAGAACTTAAAAAATGATAAATCAGCAGTATTAATGACTATGTGCTGACTTTCAATAAATCTATAATCATAAGGAGAAAACTAGTTATGAGCTTTCAATGAAGCTCATGAGATGACTAGATATTAAGTGGAATTTTGCTGGTTTGAGGGCAAGGGAGAGTAATTAACATTATTTGATTGCAACGTGGACATGATTAATAAGGTCTCAGCATGTTGGTCATATTTGTTAGTTCTTATGGATAGGGATTCTGAGCAATATAATTTGATTTCATTTTCCTGAAAATTAATAATGGTGAACTTTGCAACAATTAAAACACATCCCTACAATCAAAGTTCATTGCATCTTAGATAAATAGAATAGTTTTTGCAGACAATGATGTTTCTGCTTTTGACATGGCATTGATATTAGCAAATTCTTTCCACCTTTCTGAAAGTTTTTTATTTTTAGTCCTTATTTTTTATTGTAGGTACCCTATACTTTTATAAAGAAAAACGTTAAGTCTAAATATGAATAAGCGAGATAATGGGAAGAAATACACTTATTTATAGGGTATTTTTAATGAAAATAAAGCAGTCACTTCTATATGTTTGCTGACCCTATTACCTTTGTAGTTTATGTATCAAACCAATGGCTTTCAGAAAAATACAAGAAAATTTTCAACATATTTTGTGCTTGTACTTGAAATATTTTTTTTAAAAAACAAAAGTATAAACAAAAATTACTTGAAATTATTTTCAGTCTGTATGAAGCTACTAAAACAAATGCTTGCTGTGTTGCTTTTCTGGGGAAGATCACAAGTATCATTGTGATCTGTAGGATGCATTCCTTATGTTTAAAGTTATTGGCAACAAAGCAATTCCCTTTTCAATTATGCAAAATATGTAACATACATTAAAAAAAATCTGCAATGAAAAAAAATATTGATAATTTGATGTGGTAAAAACAGATGATCTTAAATGATTGTCCATGTTAGAATTATAATTAAAAAAAAATTTAAATGGAATAATTTTAGGGTACAAAAGTTTCTGAAGTTGCTACACTCAAAATAATTAAGTTCATATCTTGGCCACTTTGATTATGATATCTTATTATTAAAGCTTTACAATATAAAAGTGGCCAAGATATGAACTTAATTTGAGTGTAGCATGCAACTGATTTTAGAGCTTACTACTGTTTACATCCCTAGCAGAACAATTACAAAACAGGAAGTTAATTAGTTTCCATGGATGAACTATTTCCTGTAATAAACACTTTGTCTCCAAGCATTTTTCTGGTCATCAGGAAGATGGCCAGAAATCAAAGAGATATCAGAGAGAGACTTCATTTCTACAAGTACTTGGTGAATATGGTTTTTTGCAATAACAGGTTTGTAATTTTGAGAGTCAGTCTGTATCGACTAAATAGTAACCTATTCAGCAGATGTACTTACAAAACCATATGATTTCTTTAACTGTGAACAAATGCAAGTTATATACAATGTTCAATAAACTATTTTCACTGGGGGAGGGGATTAATACAGGGTGACAATGCATATTATCTGGATCAAAAATGGGAAAAAATATGCAAATATGCAATATATGCATTCAGGAACATTGACTCGGTTGTTTTGATACATTTTTATAAAGAGATTTAATGACTAAAACCGAGAATAATTGTAAAGCTTTAATGACATAAAATACTACTAGTTTCGGCTTTTGAAAGCCTTCTTCAGGTGTCTTCTAAAAATAGGAAACAGCAATAAAAACACTGAAATTTAAAACTGAGAAACACAGGAAAATTGCAGTACATAATTGACATGAAAAAAAAAAGTATTTACATTTAAGTTGTTCTTTCAAACGTGGCATTGTCTGTTGAGTGCGTGCGTACAGGTTCTCGTGAATGCCAGTATACTAAACAACAACAGAGTGGCTATCAGGGAGGTTGTAGCTCAAATTGTTATTTAAATGTTCAAGATTAAGGATGATTTCTCTGAACTCCACAATTTTTCTTTCAAACTCATCATGGCAACGAAAAATGTTTTCAATCTATCCCAGCAGACTGAATGACCCTGGTGTTCATCATCAGGATTGTTCAAGAAAAGAATATGACTAGACAAGGCACTGGCATGTGTTCTTTTGTAAGAGATGTCTCTCTTGTGCTCCTCCATACGTAATTCAATAGATTTATTTGTTTGACCAAAACAAGGGATATTACAATCACATTATATCTTATATACGCCAGGATATTTCGGATTATGATGATGAGGCTTTGGATGGCTTACTAGCGAGCAGATTTTTGGAAGTGTAGTGAATAAGGTGCTGATGTTGTACTTCGTAAGAACTTTAGCTAATTTTTTGAAAACTGAACTGATGTGGGATGGAGATGTTACCCTTAAAGTTGATTATTTCTTCAGTGTGGCGGCTAAGAGGATTTAGAAGAAATTTTTTAACGGTTTTATCAGAATATCCATTTTGTCTAAAGACATGTGAGAGGTAATTCATTTCTTTTTGAAGTTCATCTGGGTCATTCAGAAGAGAGCATGCTCTATGACCCAAGCTAGAAATAGTTCCAAGTTTTTGTGGATGAAAATTATGGGACTGACTGTGAAGATATCTATTAGTTTGCATAGGTTTTCTATACATTGAGATTCTAAATTTTCCAGAGTAGCATGAAACGTTTATATCCAGGAATGGTAGGGAATTGTCATATTCAAGTTCGACTGTGAATTTTATATTAGGATGCTGATTATTGAGATGATTAAGAAAATCCATGAGAGAGTTGTGGCCGTGACTCCAAATAATAAAAATATCATCTACATAGCGTTTCCAAAGTTTTGGTTTAAACGAGAAGGATGATATAGCTTTTGTTTCAAAATCCTCCAAGCAAATGTTCGCAAGAACAGGAGATAAAGGGTTGCCCATCGCTAGACCTTGGTTCTGTTTGTAGATAGTTTCTTGATATCGGAAGTAACCAGACAATACAATGGGTCAGTAAAGCAATCATTTTTTTGGATTTGTTCTTTAGTAATATTAGCACCTCTTTGATAGTTATATCTTTAATGTGTGATATAAAGTCCATGGTATTGTTGACGAAAGATGAAGACTTATTAGAAAAACACTTGAGGTATTTAGAAAGATGTTTAGAAAGTTTGTAAGTCGGAGAATCAATACCTTCCATAAAATAGTAAAGAAAAACAAGAATAAATATTGATAGTGAACAGCAAAGTAAACACAAAATCAGGTTCTCCCTGTACAACTATAGCATGTATGATAAAGTGTCAGCTTTACAAAAATTTATAATCATTTATATATTATTTTTCTGAAAATTTTCATGCTGCTCCTCCAGGTAGACATCAGTACTCATAGCACATTTACTTATTTTCTAAAGGGACACTCTTAGTATTAAACCATTGGCTTTTTTTAATGTGGTTAAAATTAAGACATAAATGGTATGCATTCAAACATATATTGGAAAAGAAACTATATGAAAAAAGTAATTTTTGACATACCTTTGGAGGATCTTTGAACATACCTTAAAAATTTTTCGAAAAATTTTATGGTAAACTCTTAAAACAATAATGAGCTATAAAATGAGAGTTTCAAGACAATCAATTAGATTTAAAATGTATGGAGCTTTATCAGAAGGGAATACAGTAAAGGTAAAAAATATCATCATCATCAAATTCCTGACATGCCCTCAAGGGGTGTACAGGATATGACAGTACTACATGAAAAAATTACATCATTACTAACTTCCTATCTACAATTTTCCTCCAAATCAGTCTGTTACTTGTCAAGACTCCAACATTATCAGATCTTATATTTCTATCGTCTAAGGCACTTTGTACCGTATCAATCCACCTATATCTTGGTCTTCCTCTGGGTCGTTTTCCTGCCAACCTGGCAGAGAACACTTCTTTTGTTAATCTTTCCTCTCCCATTCTATTTAAGTGACCATACCACCTGAGATTAGCTCTGTTAACGCATTCCTGGATGCTGACAATGTCAAGTTCTTTCCTAATATCCTTGTTTTTAATATGATATTGCCATTGATGGCATCTGTCACGCCTCTAATCTTTCTCAGGACTCTCATATCTGCAGTCTCTAGTCATTGGTCAAGTGTTTTACTTCTGACCCAGCTCTCAGATCCATAAGTTAAAACTGGTTTGAACACTGTCTTGTATATAGCTAATTTAGTGTTCCGACTAATTTCTCTCTTATTCCATATCAATTTATTCAATTGACTTCCCACCATACCAGCTTTGCTGATTCTGTTGTCTATTTCTATATTTAATTTACCATCTTCAGTAAAACTCGTGCCTAAGTAGCTGAAATGTTTTACTTGTTCCACAGGTTCTCCATTCACAACACAGTTGACATTTTCAATGATTCTGCCTATTTTCATTGTCTTTGTCTTTTTATTGCTGACCTTCATGCCATATCTATTACAACAGCAATTGAATTTAGTCAGAGAATCTTGCAAACTTGTAGTGGATTTATTTAGAAGTATAACATCATCCGCATAAAGCAAAGAGCTGACATTAACATCTCCAATTTTGATATCAGGTTTAATACCACTTTCCTTCATAATGTGATCCATATAGATAATGAATAACAGAGGGGATAATGTACATCCCTGTCTGACACCAGATTTAACATTAAACCATCTTCCTGTACTTCCTTCAATTCTAACTGCTGACTTACAACTCAAATAAAGACTAAGTATTGCTTGATATAATGCCCCATTGACACCATATAACTGCAGCGTATTGAATAGCTTCTCTCTTGGCACCTTGTCATATGCCTTTTCCAAATCGACAAAACTTAAATAGATCTTTGTTATATTCCCATGCTTTCTCAACTATTTGTCGTAAAGTGAAGATCTGATATGGAAATTAAAAATAGAGTAGTACACACAGTGGTGACATGGATTCACATGAAGGATGAACAAATGAAAATTAAAATTAAAGATGAAAATAAAGATGTGCCTTTTACGGTGTGTGAGCCATTTCAACATACAAGTCATCTTCAGAGCACAAGGAAATAAAAGTGAGGTCTGTGTCATATTGGCTTTTTAACAGCTGCATAAACACTGTAAACAGCACATTTTTATTTTTATATTTACTTTTCAGGTATTTATCATTCATGTGAGCCCACCATGTCAGCATTGTATGTATTCCTGTGTTTGTAATTTTGATATTTTTTATCTTTACTCTATTCCCTTCTGAAATACCTCTATGTATTTTTAATCTCATTGATGGTCTTTAAACTCCTTTTACAGATCATCACTGTTTTAAGAGTTCTGTTTATCTTTTTACTGATTTTATATTTCCAAATGTTGTTTCAGTGAAAATTTTAAGGTAAACACGAGAATCCTCCAAAGGTATGTCAAAAATTACTTTTCTCATATCATTTCTTTTTCAATATATGCTTGAATGTTTACTATTAATGTCTTAATTTTAATCACAGTAAAAAAAAGCCAATGGTTTAATAATAGGGGTGTCCCTTTAGAAAATGAGCAAATGAGCTATAAGTACTGATATTATTTTTATAAAAATAATATAAAAATAATATATATAATATAAATAATATTATAAAAAAATATTTTTATATAAAATAATATGTGGTTCTAGTGAAAAAAGGGAAGAATATTTAAATAGGTTTTTAAATGATATTAAAATTTTTTCTATTATATTATATGTTATATTATAAAAAGTGCAATTTCAGGGGTCAAATGACTAATGAGTCAAAACTTAGCAGGACTGCTGTTTTGAAGGGCAAAAAACAGTAAAATACTGCATTTAGTTGTTACTGTACCTCTTTATAAAACTGTTCAGTATTTTCACTTCTGATTTCTTGGACAGACAGCTATAATAAAGTAGTGGCTTTCATTTGTTTTTAATTCATCTAGTATAATAGGTCATTTTCAAGTGAATTTTCTTTTCTTTTTTTATTTACTATCAGTTAAAAGAGCAATTTTACATGATACTCTAATATGTTGTATACTACTCCACTATATAACATAATATAATCATCTGCATCAGGAATGCTCAATGTTTTTTCAAGTGCAGGCCACTCGAAAAGGGTCCTTATTATATACACTGGTGTCCAAAACCTAATGATGAACACTATTTCTGAAGATTACAACCACAAATTCAGATGAATCAGCTTGTGAAGATTTGTATAATTGACGGTTTTGAGTAAAAAGCAAGTGCACATTCAAATTTTTGAATTATGCACAAATGTAGTACTCAAAAGAATAAAAGACAAAAGGCTAAGTGAATTGTGTTTGAAGGAAACTCTTTTTGTGAAGGAATAAAGTTGCAAACTTGGATGTCTTGTATGTCTCAAAGACATCATCTAGAGCAGGGGTTCCCAACCCTATGCCAGCAGGCACCATGGCGCCCGTCGACTAATTTGTGTGTGCCCGTCGCTGTTCAACCGTGTGCTGTATAGTTTGAAATAATCACGCAACAATTCATGGCATGCTATATGATGCATGTGTTAATGACACATGACGAGTATTAAACGCATACAATGTAAAGTAGATGCGCATTCGAAGTTGTTCATTCCAGTTTAAGAACTGGAATATCATCATATTCCCTTAATTCTCTTAATTATGAAGCACTGGCCAATGAAATGCAATGCCAAAAATCACACTAACTTACATATATATATTTTAATTTTTATATAATGTAAACTTAAGTAATAAAACATTTGATTGTAATGTAAACTTTGTATGTATTCATTTAACAAAAGAATTCAAAAAATTTCTTGAAAAAAATAGATGGTGCCCATTGCCCTACCAGTATTTTAGAATGTGCTCTAGGAAACAAAAAGGTTGGGAACCCCTGATCTAGAGGATTTCAAGCAGAGAAGAATTATTGGGAAGCTTGAAGAAGGCTGCAGAATTACTGATATTGCAGAGAGTTTGGAATCTCATATAGCATTGTATCCAAGCGCTGGACAGCATTTCAAACCAATGGAATTTGTTGAGAGCTCATGCTCTCAACAAGACTGATTTTTTGTCATAAGAGCAAAGCATAATCGACGCACCATGGCAGGTAAGCTTACAAGTTAGCTCCATTCAGGTAAGTGGATATCTCGTTTATCTTACATTTGATTATAATGTAAACTTTGTATGTATTCATTTAACAAAAGAATTCAAAAAATTTCTTGAAAAAAATAGATGGTGCCCATTGCCCTACCAGTATTTTAGAATGTGCTCTAGGAAACAAAAAGGTTGGGAACCCCTGATCTAGAGGATTTCAAGCAGAGAAGAATTATTGGGAAGCTTGAAGAAGGCTGCAGAATTACTGATATTGCAGAGAGTTTGGAATCTCATATAGCATTGTATCCAAGCGCTGGACAGCATTTCAAACCAATGGAATTTGTTGAGAGCTCATGCTCTCAACAAGACTGATTTTTTGTCATAAGAGCAAAGCATAATCGACGCACCATGGCAGGTAAGCTTACAAGTTAGCTCCATTCAGGTAAGTGGATATCTTGACAAACTGGCAAAATATCTGCAACAAGTAGGTCTATATCTATACACCTGAAGGCCTGTAGTCTGTGTCCCTTTATCCACAGCATATCCTAGAACATTTTTCCAGTGATGCTATATCCATAAAAATTGGACAAGACATCAATGGGCTAATGTACTCTTCACAGATGAGTATTTTAGTCCTTCCTCCGATTCAAGTTGACACTTGATCTGGCATGAAAGTGGTACTACTTACTATCGTGAGAATGTTCTTGAAAGAGAAGATACGGTAGTACTGGGGTCATGGTGAAGCATTAGGCTAAATGAATGCAACGAACTACAAGTGCTGGAAAAAAGGACTATGACTGGTGAATGATTTTGCAACAAATTTCTTTAATGACATGTTCAACTGTTCCGTGGTGGTGTATGCGAAGAATTCATTTTTATGGATGAAAATGCTACACCACATTGCACACAAGCAGTGGAGATACTTTTGGAGACCGAGGATATTAATCGAATCTAGTGGCCAGCAGGCTCCCCAAATCTCAACCCCATAGAACATATTTGGATACAATACAATGTCTGTAAAAATATGTTTAAAATTTATTGTGAAAATTTGATTTTCAAGATAAATTTGTGGACCAGTTTGAAAGATTACATGGGTCAAATTTGATCTGCACATCACAGGCATAACTGATCTGTATTACCTGTTCCTTTGATTTTTTTTTTTACCTGCTATCACTGATGTATTAATATTTTTATTTTTTACTTGTTTCACTCATTCTAATTACATTATTAATGTTTCTTGTAGGTACTTTTGGAATGTCCTAGATTTTTAAATTTGAAGTTTTTTCTTTGTCAAAATCCATTATTTCTGTTCAATCTAATGAAATTATATAAATGAAATTATATAATTATTAAAAATATAAATATAATTATATAAATGAAATTATATGAATGAAAAATTATAAATCTGAAATGATTATGGTAAGCCTATCATAACTACAAATTCAGAATAACTGAATTGCAGAGTTATTAAAGGACATTATATTATCAATTACAATGGATACAGGAGGAATAACCAGTTTCTCCTGATGCAAAACTGGGGATACTAGTAATTAATAAAGGCAATATAAAGATCCTGCAGGTTGATTTAAAACCAGTGTTTTTCGAACTGTGGGTTGTGAAATCAATTTAGTATCAGATGTAGCTTTTTTTTTTTTTTTTTTTTTAAGTAAAATAGACTAGAAAATATCAGAATGGATCTCACAGATTTTGTGCCTTTAAAATATTTAAATTTGATTTTGTACGTATTCCAATCTAATTATAAAACATAAAGGGACGTCACATTTGTCACATTAAATAAAATATTTCCTAATATCTGTTTTTTACTATTTATTTTGAGGATTTATTTCTTTTTTTTTCATGTTGTATTTAAATGTTAATAAAATCATATTTGCTATTAGCTTTGTTACCTTTTTGTTTTTATTTTGTTATATAGACACACACACACACACACACTGAACTAACATGCGTACTGGGTAGTACGCATGTTTTAAAATGTATCTCTTATTGTGGGTCAAAAAAGTTTGAAAAGCACTGATTAAACAGTCTGACAGGATAAAAGATAATGCCTATATAATAATAATTCTTGTAGAGAGGCTTATACACTGGTTATACATGATAACTAATAATTAAGGAATTGACAGCAGACTAGAAATATAAATTAAATAAACTTTAATATATACTTTCCGATATTTCGGCAAACATCACGTTGCCATCTTCTTGGGAACTTATTACAAAGACAAGTGCATGCAAGTATTACATAACAGCAAATGAGAACAGAAGCTAGGAAGCTACCGTTTTCCTAAAATCCTGATGTGCCCCCTGGCGGGCTATATTGGTAGTTCTTGGCTTTTGGGCTGAAGTTCTTCTGATAAATGTTTCCCAAATTTGGGGCAGTCTCATGCATCCAAATTTGTTGAGGTTTGGCATGTTCTTAAGGGCTGAGGCTGATTCCATGAATAGTCTTCCATCTTATTCTGTGGCGAGTATCCAGAGCGTGGTCTGCAAGCCCAGAATGGCTGTACTGGTGAAATCGGATGTAATCCTTGTGTTCTGAGATTCTGATATTTGCTGTCCTGCCTGTTTGGCCAAAGTAGGATAATTTACATATACTTTGGCCAAACAGGGAGGACAGCAAATATCAGAATCTCAGAACACAAGGATTACATTCGATTTTACCAGTACAGCCACTCTGGGCTTGCAGACCACGCTCTGGATACTCGCCACAGAATAAGATGGAAGAAAGCCACAGTAATACACCGCAGCAAGTTCAAATATGAAAGACTATTCATGGAAACAGCCTCAGCCCTTAGGAACATGCCAAATCTCAACAAATTTGGATGCATGAGACTGCCCCAAATTTGGGAAACATTTATCAGAAGAACTTCAGCCCAAAGGCCAAGAACTACCAATATAGCCTGGCAGGGAGCACCATCAGGACTTTAAGAAAATGGTAGCTTCCTAGCTTCTGTTCTCATTTGCTGTTATGTAGTACTTGCGTGCACCTGTCTTTGTATTAAGTTCCCAAGAAGATGGCAATGTGACGATTGCCGAAATATTGGAAAGTATATATTAAAGTTTATTTAACTTATATTTCTAGTCTACGCTGTCAATTGCTTAATTATTAGTTATCATATATAATAATAATAATAATAATAATAATAATAATACATTAAATTGAAATAAAGTTTAAACTGCACCTTTATGGGCACAGGACGATCAAATTTTAGCTCAGCTGTATCTCCATAGCAATCTTCTGGTCCAAACGTTCCTCTAACTATGGCCAATGTCTTCCATCTCTGAGTATGAGAAGGGTCATTATTGCTGCCACTCTGCTATAAAAGAGGCCAGCATTACTGATATCATAATTTATACCTTAATTAATAATAATGATGATGCCACAAAGTATGATAATAAAAAAATTCTAGACTTACCACCAATTACATTATCACAGTTAGAGTTAGACTTTACTAGATTATTCAAATTTTCAAAACTATGGTGAAAGTTTTTTCTTGGTTCTACTATATATTAAAGATGCCAAGAAATTATATACTTGGTTTTAATCCTTTATCCAAGGAAGCAAAACAATGTTTTGTGTATGAAATGTATTCACGTCTGAGCTACTTGTATATAGAAGCTAATGAATTCACATCACCTGCCTTAGTATGTATGTATCCCATAATGTAAAGCATACCCCCCCCCTTTCAGATGTGTAAAATGCTATTGTGTAACCAGTATATGTATATTGTATAACTTGTATATGTTTCATATACAAGTAGCCAAAACATGCTAGACCTTATCAATAAAAATCTCTGGATGAAAGATGTTAAAAGTTTTTTTATCTTGGTTCTACTATATGATTTCTTGGCATCTTTAATGTATAGTAGAACCAAATTAAAAAAACTTTCAACATCTTTCTCTCATCCAGAGATTTTTATTAATAAGGACTAGAACCTTACGGCTACCTGTATATGAGATATATGACTTCTGCATTACGTCGACCTTGGAATCTGTCCCAGGTCTGGCTCCCACTGAAGGGTAATTCTGTGAGAGTAGAGAGTTTCAGCTTGTTCACTGAAAAGAACAGCAAGCCTGTGTGCTCTGGTGGCCCTTCTGCCACTTCGTGAAGTGAAGGCTTGGCATGGTAGCGGAATTGTTTCTGATTGTGCTGGGCTCAGGTTTGGCTTGGCTATCAGGCAGAGCTTCACAGATTCCAGGCAATGACCCTTTGGGCATTCATTAGTTGTCAGCTACTTTGGAGAGTGATCCCTTTGGGGGAGACTGACAAATTTGCATATACTGGATGATGGCCTTTCAAAGGTCAACAGTTCCAAGTTTTTGGAACTTCGGACATTTTGAACATGCTGTTCCACCTCAATAAACGCCAAAAACTGATCTGGGAAGTGGCCCTTCCCATTATCCATAGCATTTTACACATCTGGAAGGGTTTCTGCTTTGCATTATGGGATACATACTAAGGCAAGTGATGTGAAGTCATCAGCCTCTATATACAAGTAGCTCAGACATGAATATATTTCACGCACAAAGCACTATTTTGCTTCCCTGGATAAAGGATTAAAACCAAGTATATAATTTCAAAATTATAGCTTGTGTTAGTGAAAAGTAGCTTGCAAAATGTGATTATATTTACCTTTTTCAATTTCTATTCTACAAAAAAAAACTGTCCAAAAACTGAATGGTTTTTCCCCAGTTTCAAACTGAGAAAAACAGCCACAAAAACCTTTGAGCTATTAAAACTTGCTTTTAGAGAAAAAGCAAAGAGCAGAACAAATATATTTCTTCAGTTTTACAATTTCAAACATCTGAAAGACATTTTTTTTTTAATTCATGGACTTGTGAATTACAAATTTATTATTTAGGATCAAATTGTCCACATTTACGTTCTAACGTTCTGCTAACGAGGTGCTTAAGGGTCAAAGCTGCATAACTGAGAGGAGACCTCCACATAGCCTTTAAAGGAATGTGGAGAACCGACCAGGGCTTCTGACCTAATGTCCAATCCTCACCTTCACGTGGTGCACCCTGTTGGGTATCTACCTGGATAATGGAACGAATGAGGATGGGCAGGCAATTTGGGATTTAGTCGACCAAATTGTATTCCTATTGGTTAAACCAAAATATAAAATGATGGTACAACATGACAAAATTTCATGCCGGCTAGGGCGTCGCCCAGTTAAACAAAGCCCCCGTTGTTTTTGCCAGAGAACCAGGGTGAACAGCAAAAAGTCAGCTACTGGAACAAATCAGAAAGCACACCCCAACTCAACATCAACAGAGTTAAAGATCGGTACTATCAACATAAGAAACCTGAATGGCAAAGAAATGGAGCTAGCAGAGGAATTAGATAAGTACCAGATAGACATAATAGGGGTGACTGAAACAAAAAAGACAAAAACTGGTGAGGTCTGTCTGAGCAATAAATATATAATGTTATATTCAGGCAATGACAATCATGGAAAAGAAGGAGTAGCCATAGTATTCAACACAAAATACGAGGCTAATCTTCCTGAATGGCAGGCAGTCTCAAGTAGAGTGATGTGGACAAATATCAAAATGGGGAATTGGACAATGAGACTTATTTGTGCCTATGGTCCCACAGAAGGTTCTACTAAGGTAGAAGTGAAGGAATTTTTTGATGCTTTAGAAAAAACAACTGACACAATGAAAAAGGAAAAGTTGGTCCTTGTTAGGGATCTAAATAGCAGAGTAGGAAATGATTATCAGACATATAAAAATATTTTGGGAAAATTTGGAGAAAAGAGCAAAGCCAATAATAATGTCAAATACCTGTTGGATTTCTGCTCAGGTCATGGAGTGGTTATTATTAACACCATGTTCCAACATTAAAATGTGCACAAATTCACATGGAGAGAAGAGGCAAGGAATAAGAAAAGTCTCATTGTATATGTTATTGTTGATAGTGATGTTTTCTCCCTGGTGCAGGACACTAGAGTGGACAGAGGATTTGAAATTGGAAGTGATCACTATTTAGTCTTGAGCAGGAAAAAATTGAATTTCGTATATTGAAAAGAATAACATGTAAGAAAGTTTTAAAGCGAATAAAAGTTGAGCAGCTCTCAGATGTGAACTATAGACTATAATACACAAAGATTATTGAAGAAAAAATGAAAGAGTTTGAGAACAAGAACCAAACCTTGGAGATTCAACAGCAAGCTTGAAGAAAACCCTGATTGATTCAGCTAGAGAGGCATGTGGTGAGGTTGTCTGCAAGGATAGAAAAATCAGAACTCCATTGTGGACACAGGAAGTTAAAGAGGCAGTGAAGGAAAAGAAGAAAGCAGATCAAAAGTTCCTGGCAAATAAGTCAGCTTGTGCTCTTAGAGAATACAGAGACAAATGGTAAAGAGTTCACTGAACCAGTCGATATAGTGGAGTTACTGAGCGAGCACTTTGCAAAAGTATATTATCCAGGTGGTGACGTTGAAAAAATGAAGGAACCATTAGTTTATATGGGAATTGTGATGAATGAAGTGGAGGTGAATAGTCTATTACAGAACCTTAATGTGAATACATCTGTGGGACTGGATGGTATACCGGCACGGGTCTTGCATGAAGCGGCTAAGGAATTATCAGTGCCCTTGACCATGTTGTTTAATCTGAGTCTCGGGTCCGGCTTGGTCCCGAAGGCGTGGAAAGAGGAGAAAATAGTTTCACTGCATAAAGGAGGATCCAAGACTATGGTTGCAAATTACCGACCGATCAGCATATCAGGAGTCGTTGTCAAGGTCTTGGAGAAAGTAGTCAAGGGAAAAATACAGGAATGGATTGATGAAAATGAGATACTGTACAGAGGACAGCATGGCTTTGTGAAGGGTAGATCATGCCTCAGTAACTTGCTCAAGTTTTATAACAAGGTGACGGCTGAACTGGATAAGGGTAATGGGTTTACAGTGATACTGCTGGACCTGGCAAAGGCGTTGGACAGGATACCACATGGAATTCTAATCCGTAAACTACAACATATGGGAATGGATATAGGGTTGGTGAGATAGATAGCTGGGTGGTTGATGGAGAGATATCAAAGAGTAGTTTATTCAGGAGTAGAGTCCAAAAGACGGCCTGTGACTAGTGGTGTGCCACAGGGTTCTGTTCTTGGACCACTGCTGTTTAATCTGTTCATTAACGATATGGGGAAGGATCTAAGTGGGACAGTTCATTTGTTCGCTGATGATGCTAAGTTGGGTAGGGCGATAGTGAAGGCAGAAGATGTCAAAGTCTTGCAAGATGACTTAGATATATTGGAGTTCTGGGCTAAGGAGAATGGATGTCAATTTAATGTGACAAAATGTAAGGTTATGCATTTCAGAGTGAAAAGATTAGCAGCAGTATACTACATTGGTGGAACTGTACTCCAAGAGATTGTTGAGGCCAAGGACTTGGGAGTGTTGGTGGATAGGGAGATGAAGTTTAGGGGGCACATTGCGAAAGTAGCTAAATCAGCTCATCAACTCACTTGGTTGTTGAAAAATACCTTGACGAGCAGAGACAAGCAAGTTATTGTACCTCTGTACCGAGCCCTGATAAGACCTCATCTCGACTACTGTGCCCAGATTTGGTTACATAGGTTTCTTCTTGATAGAGAGGAGGTGGAGAGGATCCAGAGGCGAGTGACCATGATGATAGCAGGTCTATGGAATGAACCATATGAGAACAGGTTGAAGATTTGTGGGTTGCAGAAACTAGTTGATAGGCAGAAAAGGGGAGATATGATTGAGACATTCAAATTGCTAAAAGGATTCTATAGGATTAATTCAGAGGATAATTTTGAGATCAGGACTGGTGGTGGGAGAACTAGGGGACACCCATGGAAGCTGTGCAAGAGCATCGTTAGTAGGGGTGTTAGAGCTGGGTTCTTTACTTTTAGAGTGGTAAATGAGTGGAATAAGCTGCCAGAGTCTGTTGTAGGTGCTATAACAGTCAGCGAGTTCAAGGCAAGGTATGATAGATACTGTGAGAATGTTGAACAGTTGTGTGAACATGATGTTTAGAGCCTCCCTTGATGAGTCTAAGGACTCCCTGGAGTAGCCCGTAATAATGATAATAATGTAAGAACGCTAAACACTGTAAAACTAGCTAAACAAAAGTCATTGGAGGACTTTGGCAAGAACATAGAAAATAAATATCAAGAAGGTGGCAAAATATTTTGGAAGTTGTTTGAGAAGCTTAGAAATGGACGAAAGAATACTGCAAAAAGAGTTAGAGATGATAAAGGTGACATGAAAATGGAAGAAAAAGATATCCTTGAAGTATGGAGTAATTACTTTGAAAAACTGCTAAATGAAACAAGCAGTGATGACAGCACAGTGGTAAAAAAAAAAACACTGACCAGGCATGCAGTCAGGAATACATATCCATACTTGAAGTAGAAAAAGTTACCAAAGATTTAAAATGTGGAAAGGCAGCAGGAGTAGATGATATTCGACCAGAAATGCTGAAGTATGGTGGAATAAGAGTCTTACAGTGGCTGCATTGTAGTTCAGAAAGCCTGGACAGAGGGACGAATTCCTGATGATTGGAGTAGAGCTCTCATACTACCCATATATAAAAAGGGAAATAAAACTGAATGTGAGAATTACAGAGGTATTTCCCTACTGAGTGTTCCTGGCAAGATCTATGCAAGTATACTTGAGAAACGGTTGAGAAGAATTGTGGAAGAAAAGCTTGGTGAAGAACAAGCTGGATTACGGCCAAATGTCAGGATCAGATCTTCACTTTACGACAAATAGTTGAGAAAGCATGGGAATATAACAAAGATCTGTATTTAAGTTTTGTTGATTTGGAAAAAGACATATGACAAGGTGCCAAGAGAGAGGCTATTCAATACACTACAGTTATATGGTGTCAATGGGGCATTAATTCAAGCAATACTTAGTCTTTATTTGAGTTGTAAGTCAGCAGTTAGAATTGAAGGAAGTACAGGAAGATGGTTAAATGTTAAATCTAGTGTGAGACAAGGATGTACATCATCCCATCTGTTATTCATTATCTATATGGATCACATTATGCAGGAAAGTGGTATTAAACATGATATCAAAATTGGAGATGTTAATGTCAGCTCTTTGCTTTATGCAGATGGTGTTATACTTCTAAATAAATCCGCTACAAGTCTGCAAGATTCTCTGACTAAATTGAATAACTGTTGTAATAGATATGGTATGAAGGTCGGCAATAAAAAGACAAGGACAATGAAAATAGGCAGAATCATTGAAAATGTCAACTGTGTTGTGAATGGGGAACCTGTGGAACAATTAAAACATTTCAGCTACTTAGGCATGATTTTTAGTGAAGATGGTAAATTAAATATGGAAATAAACAACAGAATTAACAAACTGGTATGGAAGGAAGTCAATTGAATAAATTGATATGGAATAAGAGAGAAATTAGTCAGAACACTAAATTAGCTGTATACAAGCCAGTGTTCAAACCAGTTTTAACTTATGGATCTGAGAGCTGGGTTAGAAGAAAAATACTTGACCAAAGACTAGAGACCACAGATATGAGAATCCTGAGAAAGACTAGAGGCATGAATAGATGGCATCAATAGCAATATCATATTAAAAACGAGGATATTAGGAAAGAACTTGACATTGTCAGCATCCAGGAATGCGTTAGCAGAGCTAATCTCAGGTAGTATGGTCACTTAAACAGAATGGGCGAAGAAAGATTAGCAAAACAAGTGTTCTCTGCCAGGCTGGCAGCAAAACAACCCAGAGGAAGACCAAGATATAGGTGGATTGACGGTACAAAGTGCCTTAGACGACAGAAATGCAAGATCTGATAATGTTGGAGTCTTGACAAGTAACAGACTGAATTGGAGGAAAATTGTAGATAGGAAGTTAGTAATGATATAATTTTTTTCATGTAGTACTATCATATCCTGTACACGCCTTGAGGGCACATGGCAGGAATTTGATGATGATGATGATGTTCTGCTAACAACCCGAAAAAAGTGGAAGATAAGCAATTAATAAGATTTTTCACAACACTGCTCATTATCATTGTGTGGGGACAAGAATTTGTAGCCAAAATGTGCAAAGGATCTGCTGCCCTCACATCCCACTTTTTCCCTTTCCAAAACTGAAATCAGAAATGAAATTAAAATGTTTTACATCATCATCATTCAACAACAGAGAAAAATAAATGCAGGTTAAAACTTGTCATATTCAAGACAGAGGATTTGTTTAAATGTTTTTAACAAAAATGGGCTTACAGTATTAAATTACACTGGAATCAAACTATTTTGAAAAAGAGCATAAAATGAAATCATATTAGAGAGAGAGAGAGAGTGAGTGAGAATAAAAAATGTACTGATCACATCTCATATATTTGTTAGATCAGAGTACTCCAAATTATGTATTTCCATATTTGAAATCTGACTTCATAAAGGCCAAAAGTAGAAAACATGCCTCCTAACCAGTGGTGAGCAATAAGGAGCTCACCCGAGCCCTTTGTTAAATTTTTCTCAAATATGTGAGCCCATTGTTCTTCTTGTTTACTTTTTTGTTTTCAAAAAAAAAAAAAAAAAAAAAAAAAAAACATAATTTTTTGAAATATATTAAGCACCAAACTCATACACTAACCTAACAAAGTGATTTTATTAAATAAAATATTATAGTTATTGTTACCACCATTTTACAAATAAGAATTCACTTTTGGTAATCACATATAAATAAATAGGACTATAAAATAATCCCCCTTGATTGGTACTGTTGATTATCACTTGAAGTATAAAAACCAAAGAGAAATATAAATATAACCACTTGGCCTGGTTGGCTGAGTGGTTAGCATATCCGCTCTCCCGCCAAAAGGCTGCAGGTTCGAATCCTGCCGTGGGTATGGATGTTTGCGAACAATACTAGTAGTAGTGGTGGTCGGCGGTAGATGACGTTGGTGTAGATGATGAATGTAGTTGAGTGGTGGTGATGGAGAGTTGTGGAGTAGGTGCCCTCCCTCAATGAGTCCTTGGACTTCCTGGAGGTGCTATGTAATAATAATAATAATAATAATAATAATAATGTACTTCAATATTATTGTGTTTACATAATATTTATTTATTCTTTATAGATTGTTTGTCATAAAAACTTCTATCCCAAACAAAAGAAATTTATTTTGTTTATAAAAAATGCGGACTATTTCATATATGCGATTATAAAAGATTTTATTCTTATTATATTTTGATAGTTAAATAATGTTTTTCTTATGTAAGATAAATCAACACAGATGATTGTGTGCAAATATTTCATGTTTAGATCATGAAATCTTTGTTTAAAAATGATAGCCTTTACAGGTTGATTGTTCCCCTCATACTTTTTGATTGGCATTTGTACACAATCTGTATTAATAAATGTTTTTGTGTGAAATATGGCTTTTTTGCTCGACGATGCGAGCTCTTTGTTAAAATTTTCATAGCTCACCACTGCTTCTAACTAAATGAAAGCCATGCCTTCTGGTCTTTTGCTAAGGCCATCAGATGATTTCAACCTTCCTTTCTTCTGCCTAACAGCAAGAATCTAGTGGAAAAGCTTCCCTTAACTTCCCAGGAATCTACAGGATCCCTTGTTTCTGTGGCTTATTACACTTTGGACAATCGAGTAGATTTGCAGCTATCTGCCATGGTAACATAAACCTTATATCCAGTACCAAGAACCTGAGCAATCTGACTTAGCTCAACATGCCATCTCAACCCAAAGACAATACTTAAGAGGAATAGGAAAATCTGAAATAAATCCTGACAAAAGCAGCAACAGAAAACTTAATAAAGAGTAAATGGAATAGTAAATGCAATTATTATATGAAAGTAAAACATGGACCATAAAAAAAAAAAGGAATGAAAAACGAATTCAAACAATTTCTCAGAAAAACAGATATACCAAGTGTGAATCTAATACAAATGAAAAAATTTTACAATCTCAGAAAATGGATCAGTGGATGGTTCACTGACAGATTTCAAAAAGTGATATACAGTGGGTGTGAATCTTCCAGATTTAAGGTGACTAGTGGTGTACCTCAGGGTTCAGTCCTTGGGCTATTGTTGTTCGATCTGTACATTAATGACATTGGGGGGGTCTGACAGGAGATGTGTCTGCCAATGATGTGAAGATAGGCAGGGCAATCAGAGATGCTACTGATATCCAGCACTTATAGAATGATTTGAATAGGCTAGAAATTTGAGCAAACAAAAATGGCTATTAGTTTAATGTTAGTAAATGTAAAGTTATGCACTTTGGCGTGATGAGATTTCCAGCAACATATTATGTTAGCAAGGGTTATGTTACAAGATATAGGGGTTATGTGTCATCTTGGCACAATAGTGGATAGGAATTTGAAGTTCAAAAGGTCACATAGCAAAAGTTGCAAATACAACTCAGAGGATACTTGTGATGTTCAAGTGAACCTTGACATGTAAGGATAAGGAAGTCATTTTGCCTCTTTATAAGGCCTTGATAAGACCACACTTGGATTATTATGCACAGATTTGGTCTCCTGGGTTCCAAGGGGATAAAGAAGCCCTTGAAAGGGTGCAAAGAAGAGTTACAGAGATTATTATTATTATTATGTGACACCTCCAGGGAGTCCAAAGATTCATCGAGAGAGAGTGTGCCAACAGCATCAAACAATTGTTCCCCTTCCAACTACTAACTGTGCTCAAACTTGCTTAACTTTTTATATCCGGATTATGGGATTTAGAATATGAAGACAGATTGCAAGTATATGGATTACAGACTTGTTAACAGGAGGAAGAGAGATGATGTGATAGAGGTCTATAAACTTTTGAATAGATGTTATAGGTTATTATGCTAGCTATAATGCTATCGTGAGATCGAGAAATGCTGGCAATTCTCGATCTGTGGATGGCTGTGAATAATTTGATTAGTATTTTATTTTCACTCCAGTACCATGTAGTTTTTGTTCTAAAATCTTCAACATGAATTACTCCAATTACAGCCTACAAAGCTGTTTGACTAGATGATGAATGTAAGGGAAAACTATTTACACAATTCTAAGTAACAATCATCGTCAGCCATTTTCTGTCCACTGCTAGATGAAGGTCCCCCCCCGACACACCACCAAAGACTTCCATTCATTCCCATCTTGAGCCTTTCTATGCCACTGAGTTCCTGCCATCTCTTTAATCTCATCCTCCCACTTTGGTCTCTGTCTCTCTCTTTCCAACTCTAAGATACCATTCTGATATCACTTTTGTCCATTTTTTAAGCATTACTTCTTGCAATATGACCTGCCATTGCCATTTGAATCTTTTAATGGCTGTTATAATGTCTCTAACCCAGTCCAAGCTTTGATCCAAGTAGTATGCTTTCTATCTAGAATGGTAATACCAAGTAATTATCTTTCCATTTTCCTGGGTAATTCTCAATAAGTAACAATAAGTATATCAAAACTACATAGGTTGTGCTTGCAATATAAAAATATTGTTCTATTTTTATTATAATTAATCTTACAAACAAATTTTCTCCAGTTTCATGAAATGCCAATTATATCCCTAGTTGGTATTAGAGATTTCCATCATCATCAATTTTCTGACTAAGTTTTACATTATTACTAATGTCCCATCAACAATTATCCTCCAAAATTAGTCTATCACTTGTCATCACTCCTGTCTTCTGGGAACTTTTGACTACATCATTCCATCTAGATCTTGGTCTTCTTTTGGATCTTATTCCTACCATAAAACACCATTTTTTTGCTGACATTTCTTCTCTCATTTGTTTCTTCTCTTCTCGTTTCTCTCCCATACTAGCTTAGTTAATCTACTCACACATTCGTAAATGGTAACAATGTCAAGTTCCTTTCTAATTTAATTCTTAATACAATTCTTCCATTGATGACATTTGTTCACTCCCTTCATTTTCCACGGAACTGCCATACCTATGATCTCTTTGCTCAAGCGTTTTATTTCTACCCCAACTCTCAGATCCACAGGTTAAAACTGGTTTAACATGGTCTTGTATGAAGCTAGTTGAGTGTTTTGGCTAATTTATTTTATTCCATATAAATTTATTTAATTAGCTTTCTACCATGCCAGTTTTTCTTATTCTGTTTAATTTGACATCTTCACTAAAAATTGTCCTAAATAGCTGAAATATTTTGATGACATTTGTTTAATTATTTGTTTAAAAGATTAATTATTTTATAGGTTGTGTACTGAGGATGCAACTGAAGTTTTCCATTTCTACGTATTCTCAGAGTTTTATTCTTTTTATTGTTCATTTTCATGCCAAATTTGTTAGTTGTTACTGAATTTAGTTAAAGAATAGTGAGGACTTGCATCATCTGTCTAAAGCAGAGAAATTTGATACCTCTGAATCTGATATGAGGTTTAATGCTACTTTCTTTCATAATATGATTCACACAGATGATGAATACAAATGAAGAGAGTGTACAACCTTTATCTCATCTCACACCTGATTTTACATTTAACCACTTAAACTTCTTCAATTCTAACTGCTAACTTAAATTTAAATATACTGTAGACTATATACTGCTCTGTCCTATACAACTCCATTTACAGCTTTACTCTTGGCACCTTGTCATATGCTTTTTTTTTTCAGATCTAAAAAACTTAAATACAAATCCTGTTATATTTCTATGATTTGTTAACTATTTGTCATAAAGTGAAAATCTCATTTTGATAATCTTTATTCGCCTGAATACTGATTGCCCATCTTCAAGTTTCTCTTTCACAATTTTTTTTAGCATTTTTTCAAAAATTCTTGCATAAATATTACCTAGAACATTTACAGAAGAAATTCCTCTATATTTCTCAAGTTCAATTTTATTTCCCTTTTTTAACAGATGGCAGCTATGGAATCTTTACTCCAGTCTTTTGAATTATGCAGTGTAATCACTGTCTAAACTTTTATACCTCCATATGGGAGTAAATCTGGTTGAATGCAATCTACTGCCTTTCCACATTTCAGGCTTTTGACAGTTTTTTATTATTATTTTTTTTATGCCAAGTATTGATTGAGATGTTCTCTTATTTCTTAAAATAATTCTAATACAGGCATTTGATTTCCATCCCATTTACTGTAATCTATCAAGAATGTTGCCCTGCTAAAGGATCATTACATTCGAGTAGCATACAAGGTGATCAAACAGTTTGTAGCTATGAAGATCTCTAAGCATTGTTCTTTTTACAAGCATCTAGATATTTATAAGATCCCATGTTCCTGTGATCTTGGTAAGGCAAGTCAGAAAAGCTGAAGTTTTGAAATGAGAAAGAAAGAGAGAACATGTTGGTGATGCTGATCACAAAAGAAAAAGTATGGCCACTCGTTACATATCAACAAACAAACAAACACACTCACACACTTTTTTTTTGTAACTTTCTTGGGGCTTCAAAAGTCAGTGATTTTTACTTTACTTTTTTGCAAAATCTGAGATAATTTGAAACAGTTTGAAATTTAAACATTCATTCTGGATTTTCATTTAATCTATAATCTTTTATTTCTTTATGATTTGCATTATTGTGTACTCTTTCATGTCATCATTTGGCATGCTATATTTTATGGTTCCTGCCAATCTTTTATGTTCTGTTGTCAATGTATGATTTTGATTTTCTGTTATTTCTTTCATTAATCTGCAATTTTCCTTAGTGTTCTGTCATCAACGTGCAATTTCCCATGGATTTCTTTTGTCTACTGATTGTGACAACATTTGTTATGAAATTCAGTTCGCTATCATGAAGGTTTTGAGCTTTTGTGGTTTGTAATAGTGAGCTTAAAACAGCATTACTTCTATGAGACTTAGACCAGGACTTCCATAGTTTGTTATAGCATATTCATTTCATTATAGTGATGTTTGGTATAGCATGCATCTACCATATTTCTAAATGGATTGGAATACTTATTTTGTATTCTGCAAGCCTAAAGGGTCAGTCTTGAAGTCTTGAATCTTGCACAAGCTGACTGACTTGCCAGGAACTTTCCTATTTTTCATAACCAACTTATATGCATTACTCAACTGGTTTGGAAGGTTTCTGTACGGCTTAATGTGACATTTAATGCTTTTGATTAGAGCAACCCATGCATATTTTAGATTTGTTTCTATTACTGAATATAAGTTTTCACTTACAGTCAGGAAATTAAAGATCAATTAAATTTTCAATTTAAATTTTTTTACTTTAATAACTTTTTACTTTTTTCATACTTTTTTCATTTTGGGTTATGGAATTTTCAGATTCTTGTGAAGTCATCTAACAAAAAAACATCATCTATAAAGTTTAAATAACAGTAAAGCATCTGGAATTACACCAATAATTCTTAATATTAGAATCTATCTTTCTTGATGAAACTAGACATCTTTAATACTTGTTCAAAGTAAAAGGCACTCAAATGACCACAAAGCAGGCAGACTATTACAAACTAATAGCAGCAGACAATACAGATGCATAAAGATAATAATATCACATAGAAAACACATTTCAAATTACAAGAGAGTGATGGAGAAATAAAACTGGAACCAAACCAATCTTGACCTGGTTTTCCCTTTCAGTTGTTTCTGACCGTAGGTGACTTCGTAGGCAATGCCCACAAAGTATTCCTAATGAGATTTTTACAGGGTAGTTCACCATTGCTTTCCCCAACCCCTCCCCCAATTTTATCTGGTTTCGAGCCCGGATAAAATTGGGGGGGCTGGGATGCATTCATGACTATAATCCATGTGTGTTCACAGGGTCAGGGGGGGCAAAAAACCCGAATTTCCAGGTGGAAAAAAAAACCCTACCTCGTATGAGACCAGATAAAGGTTCTTCACATCATGGACAGGAATCGAAACCAAGGTCTTTCCGAGCAAAGGGCTTCGTCTATACTGACTGAGCTACAGAGGCTCCACCAATCTTGGGATGATTAAAAAACTTGCTAAGTAGAAATAAAATAAGTCATTTCCTATTCATCTTGTAAATATAATTCCTGAACTGTAGTTCTGACAATTTTTGTTGAATCATAAATTAATAATCCTATAGCTAAACTTCATTATTAAGGTAAATTAATATGTAATAAAAACTATCCCTTACATCATCTAACAACTCTAATTCATAGTGCCATTCATTGCCTACACCTCCATATACACAAACACCTGCTATTAGTATTCCAGGACGGTCTACACTACAACATACAGCATCTGGAGAACCATTTCCTGTATTCCAGCTTCTGTTTTGACTAACTCGAGTAAAACGTGATGGAGTGACATGTAATACTTGACTAGCAGTAGCATGAAGATCAAGCTGAAATAGTTAAAAAAAAATTCTGTATTATTTTATAATTAATGTCATGTGCCACAAAAACTAATGAAAAGACTGTTTGTCTAAATGTTCTATAGAATGTTAACAAGGATAAATCATAAAAAGAAGATCTAAATGAAAGCACATTAAGTATTAATGAACACAAACAAGTAAATAAATGAAAGGAAAGAAATCCAAGATTTTGAAATTTTATAAGTGTTTTTACTAAATATCAATTTCAATGGCTAATAAATATTATAAAGTTTAAATAATAGTAAAGCATCTAGAATTACACCAATACTTCTTAATATTAGAATCTATCTTTCTTGATGAAACTAGACATCTTTAATACTTGTTCAGAGTAAAGGGCACTCAAATGACCACAAAGCAGGCAGACTATTACAAACTAATAGCAGCAGACAATACAGATGCATAAAGATAATAATATCACACAGTAAACATATTTCAAATTACAAGAGAGTGATGGAGAAATAAAACTGGAACCACACCAATCTTGACCTGGTTTTCCCTTTCAGTTGTTTCTGACCATAACAACCAACAAAAAACAACAAGCATAACAAAAAGACAAAAAAAAATTAATATGCTAATAATACTTACTATAAAGAATGATTTCAACGTATTTGTGAAAAATGCAGATATAATCTTTCTCATAAAATACAAAATAACACTCAACACCATCGTGATTTTGGAATATGTACACTTAAGCAATATACAGGACACTATAACACTAATACATAAATTAGATTTACATTATTATGAACTTGTTATCAACAATTTCCTTCAACATCAATCTGTTACTTCTCAGAATTCTAATATGTCCAAATTTCATCATCAAATTCCTGACACACACACACCCTCAGGAGGTGTATGAGATAATTACCAGCAAAATAAATCTGTTATCTGTCAAAATTCCAATATTATCAGATTTTATAGTTTTGTCTTTTAAGGCACTTTTTACTGTATCAATCCATCTAGATCTTGGTCTTCTTCTTCTTCTGGGTCTTTTCCTGCTAACCTAGTGACCATACCACCTGAGATTAGCTCTACTAACACATTCTTGAATGCTAATAATGGCAAGTTCTTTCCTAATATCCTCATTTTTAATGTGTTACTGCCATTGATGCCATTTGTTCACTCCACTAATCTTTCTCAGAACTATCATATCAGAGGTCTCCATCTTTGATCCAGTTTTATTTCTAACCCAACTCTCAGATCCATAAGTTAAAATGGGTTTGAGCACTGTCTTGCATTCAGCTAATTTAGTGTTTTGACTACTTTCTTTCTTATTCCATATAAATTTATTCAGCTGACTTCCTACTATACCAGCTTTACTAATTGTATTGTCTATTTCCATATTTAATTTACCACCTTCACTAAAAATTGTGCCTAAATAGCTGAAATGTTTTACTTGTTCTATAGGTTCACAATTCAGGATACAGTTGATGTTTTCAATATTTCTGTCTATTTTAATTGTCTTCATCTTTTTATTGCCAATTTTCATACCAAATTCATTACAGCAGTTATTCAATTTAGTCAGGAATCTTGCAGACTTGTATTTGATTTATTCAGAAGTATAACATCATCTGAATAAAGTAAAGAGCTCAATATCAGATGTGCGCCCTTGTTGCACACATGATTTTACCTTAAACCATCTTCCTGTCCATCCTTCAATTCTAACTGCTGACTAATGGAAATATATAATGTTCCTTTTACACCAAATAGATGTAGTGTTTTGAAGAGCTTTTCTCTTGGCACCTTGTCATATGCCTGTTCCAGATCAACAAAACTTAAATACAAATCCTTGTTATATTCCCAAGATTTCTCAACTATTTGTCTTAAGCTGAAAATCTGATATTAACAACCCCTATTTGGCCTGAATCCAGCTTGTTCTTCAGCAAGCTTCCCTTCCACAATTTTGTTTAACCATTTCTCAAGTAAATTTGCATAAATCTTACCAGGAACATTCAGTATGGAAATACTTCTGTAATCTCACATTCAGTTTTATTTCCTTTTTTATATATGGGTACTATGAGAGCTCTGCTCCAATAATCTGGAATTTTATCCTCTGACCAGGCTTTCTGAATTATGCAATGCAGCCACTGTAAAACTATTATACTTCCATATTTGAGCATTTCTGGCCAAATTTCATCTACCCCAGCTGCATTTCCACATTTTCAGTTTTTCATGACTTTTTCTGCTTTAAGTATTGATATACTTAACGTATGATATGCTAAATGAAACACTGCTTGTTTCATTTAGCAGTCTTAGAAAGTAATTACTCCAGGCATCTAGAATATCTTTATCTTCAGTTTTCATGTCATCTTCATCATCTGATTCCTTTTACAGTACTTTTTCCTCCATTTCTAAGTTTCTTCAATAGCCTCCAGAATGTTTTTCCTCCTTCCTGATATTTATTTTTTATGTTCTTACCCAAGTCTTCCCATGACATTTCTTCAGCTAGTGATTAGCTTTCTTACATTTGTTTCTGTATTCTCTAAGAGCACAAGCTGAATTACTTGCCAGGAACTTTCAATAGGCTTTCTTCTTTTCCTTCACTGCCTCTTGAACTTCCTGAATCCACCATGGAGTTCTGACTTTTCTATCCTTACTGATAACCTCACCACATACCTCTCTGGCTTAATCAATCAATCAATGTTTTCTTCAGGATTCGCATTAAATCTCCAAGGTTTGGTTCTTGTTTGGTTCAGAGGAATACAGAATGAAGAAAGAAGTTTCGTTAAATAGGTTTAGAGTTGATCTGTACATAGATGTTGACCAGTGCCTACCTGTGTTCTTAAAAGATTAAAGGAGAGTAGAGGAACAGTATTAGCAAGTTTGGCAAAACAATGTCTATAAAAAAAGAAAATGCAGAAACAGAGAGACTATTTCTCATAGTCACTCTCTGTGTGGAGGGAGTCTATAAAAAGGAGGGGATAATGATTTGAGCAGACTGCCCTCTTCTGTTCGCAAGCAAAAATTCTTAGGGAGCTTTTAGGCGCACAACTCCAAATGTTAACAATATTCTAAGGTGAGTCAGATTGTGAATTTGTAAAGTATTAGGAATGTTACATGTGAAAATCAGTCCATCATCATCAAATTCCTACCATGTATCCTCAAGGGGTGTACAGGATATGATAGTACTACATGAAAAAAATTACATCATTATTAATTTCCTATCTACACTTTTCCTCCAAATCAGTCTGTTACTTGTCAAGACTCCAACATTATTAGATTTTATATTTCTATCTTCTAAAGCACTTTGTACCGTATCAATCCACCTATATCTTGGTCTTCCTCTGGGTCGTTTTCCTGCCAACCTGGCAGAGAACACTTCTTTTGCTAATCTTTCCTCGCCCATTCTGTTTAAGTGACCATACCACCTGAGATTAGCTCTGCTAACACATTCCTGGATGCTGACAATGTCAAGTTCTTTCCTAATATCCTCATTTTTAATATGATATTGCCATTGATGCCATCTGTTCACGCCTATAATCTTTCTCAGGACTCTCATATCTGTGGTCTCTAGTCTTTGGTCAAGTGTTTTACTTCTGACCCAGCTCTCAGATCCATAAGTTTAAACTGGTTTGAACACTGTCTTGTATAGAGCTAATTTAGTGTTCCGACTAATTTCTCTCTTATTCCATATGAATTTATTCAATTGACTTCCCACCATACCAGCTTTGCTGATTCTGTTGTCTATTTCTATATTTAATTTACCATCTTCAGTAAAAATCGTGCCTAAATAGCTGAAATGTTTTACTTGTTCCACAGGTTCTCCATTCACAATGCAGTTGATATTTTCAATGATTCTGCCTATTTTCATTGTCTTTGTCTTTTTATTGCTGACCTTCATACCATATCTATTACAACAGCTATTCAATTTAGTCAGAGAATCTTGCAGACTTGTAGCAGATTTATTTAGAAGTATAACATCGTCTGCATAAAGCAAACAGCTGACATTAACATCTCCAATTTTGATATCATGTTTAATACCACTTTCCTTCATAATGTGATCCATATAGATAATGAATAACAGAGGGGATAACATACATCCTTGTCTCACACCAGATTTAACATTAAACCATCTTCCTGTACTTCCTTCAATTCTAACTGCTGAATTACAACACAAATAAAGACTAAGTATTGCTTGATATAATGCCCCATTGACACTATATAACTGCAGCGTATTGAATAGCTTCTCTCTTGGCACCTTGTCATATGCCTTTTCCAAATCAACAAAACTTAAATACAGATCTTTGTTATATTCCCATGCTTTCTCGACTATTTGTTGTAAAGTGAAGATCTGATCCTGACAGCTTCCATTTGGCCTGAATCCAGCTTGTTCTTCACCAAGCTTTTCTTCCACAATTCTTCTCAACCGTTTCTCAAGTATACTTGCATAGATCTTGCCAGGAACACTCAGTAGGGAAATACCTCTGTAATTCTCACATGCAGTTTTATTTCCCTTTTTATATATGGGTACTATGAGAGCTCTATTCCAATCATCGGGAATTTGTCCCTCTGTCCAGGTTTTCTGAACTATGCAGTGCAGCCACTGTAAGACTCTTATACCACCATACTTCAGCATTTCTGGTCGAATATCATCTACTCCTGCTGCCTTTCCACATTTCAAGCCTTTGATGGCTTTTTCTACTTCAAGTATGGATATGTATTCCTGACTGCATGCCTGGTCAGTGTTTTTTACCACTGTGCTGTCATCACTGCTTGTTTCATTTAGCAGTTTTTCAAAGTAATTACTCCATACTTCAAAGATATCTTTTTCTTCCATTTTCATGTCACCTTTATCATCTCTAACTCTTTTTGCAGTATTCTTTCATCCATTTCTAAGCTTCTCAAACAACTTCCAAAATATTTTGCCACCTTCTTGATATTTATTTTCTACGTTCTTGCCAAAGTCCTCCAATGACTTTTGTTTAGCTAGTTTTACACAGTGTTTAGCATTCTTACATTTGTCTCTGTATTCTCTAAGAGCACAAGCTGACTTATTTGACAGGAACTTTTGATATGCTTTCTTCTTTTCCTTCACTGTCTCTTTAACTTCCTGTGTCCACCAGGGAGTTCTGATTTTTTTATCCTTACAGACAACCTCACCACATGCCTCTCTGGCAGAATCAATCGATGTTTTCTTCAGAGTTTGCCACTGAATCTCCAAGGTTTGATTCCTGTTCTCAAACTCTTTCATTTTTTCTTCAATAATCTTTGTGTATTTTAATCTACAGTTCACATCTGAGAGCTGCTCAACTTTTATTCACTTTAAAACTTTCTTACATGTTATTCTTTTCAATATTAAATTCAATTTTATCCTGCTCAAGACTAAATAGTGATCACTTCCAATTTCAAATCCTCTGTACACTCTGGTGTCCTGCACCAGGGAGAAAACATCACTATCAACAATAACATAGTCAATGAGACTTTTCTTATTCCTAGCCTCTTCTCTCCATGTGAATTTGTGCACATTTTTATGTTGGAACATGGTGTTAGTAATAACCAGTCCATGTCCTGAGCAGAAATCCAACAGATATTTGCCATTATTATTAGCTTTGCTCTTTTCTCCAAATTTTCCCAAAATATTTTTGTATGTATGAAGGAAAAAAAAACTGATATTGATTAGTAATTAAAACATCATCAAAAGAAACAGAGAGTAATGGGATCTTTTTTCTAGATTTGAACTATGTTTTGATATCACCAAACTTCACTAGAGATTATCTTCACCCTGCTTGAAAATGGTGAAGAGATCAATGTTTGAGACATTGGTATTATGGAAGATCTTGACTATTAATCATGTAAAGGTACTACAAGGTTTCATGAATAAAGAAAAGATATGGAGAGCAATGTCATCAACAAAACCATAGATAGGATTTTAAGTTATAAAGATAAGATCACTGATGTGTATAGGAACAGTACAGAACCATGGGGTACTCCAGCATTCATAATGAAATCTGATGAGAGTAAGCCATCCACCATGACATACAATGAACAACCAGAGAGGGAACTGGCAACCCAATCAGAAAAGGGAACAGCTTTGAAAAGCTTTTCTCTGGGCACTTTGTCCCTTGTCATGTGCTTTTTCCAGATCTACAAATCTTAAGTACAGATCCTTGTTACAAAAATTTTCCCAAGATTCCTCAACAATCTATCATTAAGTGAAAATCAGATCTTGTCAAATTCTATTTGGCCTGAAACTGAGCTTGTTCAACTACTACTTTCTCTTCTTTTCTTAGCCTCTCTGAAGTATGCTTGCATAAATCTTACCTGGAACACTTGGTAGAAAAATTCCTCTTGAATTCTCACATTGTTTTAGGGAAAACTTTTATAATTGCATATTTGAGCAATTACTGGACAAATAATTACTCCAGCTGGCTTTCCACATTTCAGGCTACTATTCAAGAGGTAGAATTCTATTTGAATTCTACCTCTTGAATATTTTATACTACTGTTCTGTCACTGCTTGTTTTATTTAACAGTCTTTCAAAGTAATTACTCCAGATCACTAGAATATATATATAGATTATCTTTATCTTCAGTTTTCATGTCACCTATATCATGTGATTCCTTTTGTAGTATCCCTTCCCTTTTTTTCCCAGAGCTTTTTCAGTAGTCTCCAGGACATTTTGCGACCTTCCTACTGTCTATCTTCTATATTCTTATCAGTGTTCCCATTACTTTTATTTAGCTACTTTTACACACAGCTTAGCTCTCATATGTTTTACTTGGTATTCTTTAGGGCATTTGCTAACTTATTTGGGCTTGTTTAACCAGGCAACATCCCAAATGGCATGAAATGTCATCATTTGTCTATTATGTTCATTTCTGGTTTAAACCAATAGAGAGTATAATTCAGCTGGCTATATCCCAAACTGCCAGCCAATTCACTGGTCGATACGCCAGTTCTCCTTGTTCCTTAGAGGCAATGTGGAAGTCTCCTCATAGTTAACTGATTTGACTGTTAAGTGCCCCAAACCCATTCCTTTATGTGCCAAGGAATGGGATTTCTTTACAAGAGCAAACAGGACTATGTAACATGAATATGTGTGGTTTAAAAGAAGTGTGAATATTATATTTATTTATTTACTTTAGTTATCTCTTCAGACACATTCTAGATATAGGTGATAGGAATGGTTTTGCTTTGGTCTTGCAGATCAAGCAATGGGAAAACATGCAAGATTTTATCTATTTTATTATACATCGAGGGAGGGCACCTACTCTACAACTCTCCATCTCCACCACCCACAATCCATCAACTACAATGAACCACAACTACACCAATGCCATCTACTGCCCACCACTCCCACTAGTATTTTCAGGGACAATCACAAACATCCAAGTCCATGGCGGAATTCGAACCAGCAGCCTTTTGGCTGGAGAGCGGATACACTAACCACTCGGCCAACCAGGCTATAGGTGTTATGACTAATGGCTAAAAAAAAAAAAAAAAAAAAAAAAAAAAATGAATGACTGTGAGTAACTTAATTATAAAGTAAGAAATGTGTCACTTGACAAAAATACCATTGGTCCCATGTGTTGACATTTAAAGTTGGAGGATGGTGTAATAACATACACTGGAAGATATTTATCTTTCTATAAACAGAAAAAAAAAAAAACTGAAGCATTTGGCATGTGTAACTTGAATGCGCAAAAAAAAAGCATCTAATGTGGCTGAACCATGAGACCAAATATCAAACAAATCATACTTGAGTATAAGCAAATGAAATGTTTAAATGTAGCTGTGTTCAGGGTTGATACTGGCTCTAGAAGAATTGGAGGAACCGACTACAGTCTCATCTATTTGTTTGTATCCTTTTCCTTCCCATGTAAAATAACAAGCATAAACAATGACTCTGAATAATAAGGGAAAAAAAAACCAAAGTGATCACACTGTCTATATTTTTGATAATAACTGTACACCCTTGAGGGTACATGTCAGGAATTTGATGATGATGATGATGATAAGTTTTTTTTCTAATATTTATAAATTCTCTCTGCTGCTTTACTCAAAAATCCTTGCAAACAAACTTCACCCATGTCTCCCTAGATGAATCTGCCAGTGTGTTTCCATGGTCTGATTTTGTTTTCATCCTCACTTTTTCTTGATTAATATTTGTATATTTGAGTCTACAGATCACCTATAAAAGCTGCTGAACATTTTTTTTAGAACTCTCTTACATGTCTTCTTTTTTCAATATGATAATGATTTTTTATCCTGCTCCAAACCAAGTGGTGCTCACTTATTTCAGAAATCTTACCTGCAACACTCAATAGGGAAATTACTCTTCAATTCTCACATTAAGTTTTATTACCCTTTTTAAAGACTGGTGCTGTGAATTCTGCTCCGATCATCTTGAATTTGACCTTCTGACTTGGCCTTGTGAATTATTAAGTGCAGCCACTGTAAAACTTTTTTCAGAGCACTTTTAGGCAATATTAACAGGGGTGGTGAGTTTTGTGGGTGGCACTGCTAATTCTACAAAATACCACAAAACCCAAAGATGATGCTGTGACAAGGCGAGGGTAAGCTACCTAAAGCTTACAGCCACTGCGTCTGCACTCCAGAGGAGTGGCCATAAATGGAGTCTGTACCTGATGTTAGAGACAGTCAAAAATGAATCATCAATCCATCTAGCAGCATGGTGTTTTAAGGTTAACCCCCCCCCCCCATAATGACTACACATACACACCAAAAAGACCAAGACCAATGCCAGTTTATGGTTTAGGCAAAGGGCCACAAGTGAAAAATTGGCTACAGTTTCCAAAAACATCAAAAAATAGAAAAAACAGAGACATGTACATATGCACATAAAACATAAGAACAATGAGAGAAGAAGCAAACCTTCTAGAGTTGGAAAAAGAAATAAAGGAAGTTAAATGGTATATCAATGGGCTTAGTGAAGTAAGAAGGAAGGGGAAAAGAATGCGCATAAGAAACAATGGACATATGCTCTACACATACAGAAACACAGAAAACAATAGGAATGGAGTTGGCTTTCTAATTCACAATCAAAGAATACAATAGATAATAAGTATACAAAGAATATCAGATAGAATGGCTCAACAGATTCTGAAAATAAACTCGAGATATAAAATTAAAATCATTCAATTATATACACTGACATGCCAGTGTATATAACTGAATATATAACAATGAAATAGAAGAATTCTATAAAAAAAATGGAAGCCCTCATGAACAGAGAAAAAAAACTCATCATACCTTAATCATAAGTGACAAACTCAAAAATAAGAATAAAACCAAATGCACAAGAACTTCCAACAGGAAAATTTGGTGTTTTAAGGCTAAACTAGGAGACAGGAATAAGCATGGAGAAAGATTAATTGAATTTACAATCAAAAATCAGCTAAAAATAACCAACACCTTCTTTAAGAAAAGACCTCAACAAAGGTGGACATGGAAAGGACCCAATGATATAACAAAAGATGAAATAATTTAAAGAATTTATATTCTTGGTTTAATTCTTTATCGAAGTGTAAGCAAACAAAGTTTGTGCCTGAACTATTTTCAGGACTGAGCAACTTGTTTTTAAAGAAGCTAATGACTTCCCATCACTTGCCTTAGTATCCCATAATGCAAAGCACATCCCCTTACGGACATGTATAATAATGCAATGCATTATGGGAAGGGTCACTACCCAGACGTTTTCGACCTTTATTGAGGTCTTATCAATGGGACTTCAGCCTTGGCATCACCTCTGGGTCTGGCTCCCACTGATGAGACCTCAATAAAGGTCAAAACTGGTCAGGGTAGTGACCCTTCCCATAATACATAGCATTATACATGTCCATAAGGAGATGTGCTTCGCATTATAGGATACTAAGGCAAGTTATGTGAAGTCATTAGTTTTTTTATACAAATTGCCCATTCCTGAAAATAGTTCAGGTGCAAACTTTGTTTGCTTACACTTGGATAAAGGATTAAACCAATAATATAAATTTTTGGCATCTTTAATTTACAGTATAACCAAGTGGAAAAGCTTCCAACAAAAAGTGAAATAGATTACATCCTAACCAACAGAATGAATAAAATCAAAGATGTAGGTGTCTTAAATAAATTCAATGCAGGGGAGCAACCATAGAATGCTAAGAGGAAGAATAAGTATAAATACAAGAGTAAAAAGAAGAAAACTTATACAAAAGAAAACAGATGACACCATAACAAATGAAATGCTTAAACAAAATAGAAAAATATAACAAATGGAAATAAATAAAAGGATATTGGAAGCAAAAGAAGAAAAAGATTCAAATACTCTACACCAAGATATTATAGATATAATTATAACAGCTTAAAGAAGATAAAAAAAACTGAAGAAAAATGGCAGAAACTAACAAAAGAAACTCTAAATCTAATAAAAAAAAAAGAATAAACATGAAAAAGAGAATAAGAAAAGAAATAAAAGAATATAATACAACAAAGAAACTATTGGGGAAAAAAAAAAGCATCAAAACTACCATGAGAAGACTAGATGAAGGAAAAGCATAAATAATCAATATTAAAGACAAAAAGGTAAATTGATCCAGGAAAGATCAAAAGTAATAGAAGAGTTGACGAATTTTACGGCGTAAAATTCCACTACGACGTAGAAGTATCATCAATATTGATAGAAAAATTAGAACAAGCCTTAAAAGAAATGCCACATAATAAAAGTCCAGGACCAGATAAAATTACAGCAGATATGATAAGACATGAAGGAAGAGAATTACTAAAAAAAAAAAAAAAAAAAAAGTTCAAATGCTTTTTTTTTAAATGCTTGACAGCAACTAAAATCCAGATGAGTGGAACAAAGCACAAACAGTCTTAATATACAAAAAAGGAGATCATACAGATCTAAAAAACTGCAGGCCAATCAGTCTGCTTTCCCATATGTATAAATTATTCACCAAAATATTAGCCAACAGGATTTGATACAATAGAAAGAACAGCAATAATAGAGGGACTAAATAACCAAGGTATTGAAAAACCATACATATAACTAATACAACATATATAGCAGAATGCAACAAGTAATATACAATTAAATAATCTAATAGCAAAAATTAAAATAGACAGAGGAGTAAGAAAAGGCGATACAATGTCACCAATAAGATTCAATGCTTGCCTACAAGAAATATTTAAAAATCTAAATTGGGGGAAAAAAAGCTATACAAATAAATGGCCAATATCTAAGCAATTTAAGATTTGCATATGACATTTACTATTTTCTAAAACACCTGAAGAACTAAAAGAAATTATTAAATAATTAAGTACAGAAACCAACAAGTATTATTATTATTATCATCATCGCGGGCAACTCCAAGGAGTCGACAGACACATCGAGGGAGGCCCCTAACATCATGTCAAGAGCAACTATTTGAAACTCACACAGTATCTATCATACCTCGCCTTGAACTCATTCAGAGTCATAGCACCCACAACAGACTCTGGCAACTTATTCCACTCATTCACCACTCTCCAAATAAAAAAACCTAGTTCTAACACCCCTGCTAACCACACTCTTGCCCAGCTTCCATGTATGGCTACTAGTCATCCCACCACTAATCCTATTCTCAAAAATATCTTCTGGATTAATCCTATAGAAACCCTTCAGTAATTTGAATGTCTCAATCATATCACCCCTTTTCCGCCTATCAAACAATTTTTGTAACCCACAAATCTTCAACCTGTTCTCATTCCACAGACCTGCTATTATCTTGGTCACTCGTCTCTGGATCCTCTCCACCTCCTCCCCATCAAGAAGAAACCCTGGCACTCATATCTGAGCACAGTAGTCTAGATGGGGTCTTATCAAGGCTTGATATAGAGGAACAATAACTTGTTTGTCTCTGCTTGTTAAAGTAGTTTTCAGCAACCAAGTGATTTGATGAGCTGATTTAGCCACTTTTGCAATGTTCCCCCTAAACTTCAATTCCCTATCCACCAACACTCCCAAATCTCTGGCCTCATCAATCTCCTGGAGTACAGTTCCACCAATGTGATATACTGCTGCTAATCTTTTCACTCCAAAATGCATAACCTTACACTTTGCCACATTAAAATGACATCCATTTTCCCTAGTCCAGTCCTCCAAACTATTCAAATTATCCCACAAAATTTTGACATCCTGTGCACTCACAATTGCTCTACCAGCTTTGCATCATCAGCAAACAAGTGAACACTTCCTCTCAGATCCTTTCCTATATCATTGATGAACAAATTGAAAAGCAGTGGTCCAAGAACAGAGCCCTGTGGCACTCCACTAGTCACAAGCCGTCTTTTACACTCCACTCCTGAATAAACCACTCTCTGGTATCTCTCCTTCAACCCCCCCCCCCCCATCCATCTCACCAACCCTATATCTATCCCCATCTGCTCCAGTTTACTGATTAGAGTAACATGTGGTATCCTGTCAAAGGCCTTGGCAAGGTCCAGTAGAATCACTGTAAACCCATTACCCTTATCCAGTTCAGCCGTCACTGTGTTATAAAACGTGAGCAAGTTACTGAGGCATGATCTACCCTTCACAAAACCATGTTGTCCCCCATACAGTATCCCATTTTCATCTATCCAGTCCTGTATTCTTCTCTTGACTAATTTCTCCAAGACCTTGACAACGATGCCTGATATGCTAATCGGTCAGTAATTTACAACATCAGTCCTGGAACCTCCTTTATGTAGTGGAACTATTTTCCCCTCTTTCCACCCTCTCGAGACTAACCCAGACCAGAGACTCAAATTAAACAAAATGGTCAAGGGTACTGACAGTTCTTTAGCCGCTTCATGTGCAACATGAGCTGGTATACCATCCAATCCCACAGATGTATTGACATTGAGGTTTTGCAATAGACTACTCACCTCCACTTCATTCACCACAATTCCCGTATAATCTATTGGTTCATTCAATTCTGCAATGTCACCACCTGGAAGATATATTCTTGCAAAATGCTCACTCAGTAATTCAACTATATCAGCTGAGTTGGTTACCTCCCTACCATCGGCATTCTTTAAAATCATTCTACCATATACATTTTTTCTTTTACTTGCAACATATCGAAAAAACTGTTTAGGATTCTTCTTAGCCTGCATGACCAATGTTCTTTCATAATCCTTTTTTGCTTTTCTTACCACACTCGTTACCCTTCTGGCCTGCACTTCATACTGTTCATGTGCCTGCAGGTCGCCTTTCTCCTTAAATTCCCTCCATAGTTGTTTCTTTTTTTGCAGCTCAAGCTTAATGGTGTTATTCATCCATTTAACCCCTACTTGATTTATTATTCGGACTCTAGGTATACAGTCAGCCATTGCTTCATGCAAACACTTCTTAACTACCTCCCATGCACTATCGACTTCTAGTCCTTGCAGTTGTACACGCCATGGCACTGAATCAATCAAACTCCTAAGCTTGTCATACTTTCCAGCCCGATAATTCCACAGGTACCTAGTCTTGGTTGTAAAATCTACACCTTTAGCCACCTCCCAAGTCAAGATCCTATGATCACTCTCACCTATTGGTGGCAATGTGGTCATATTTGTTACAGTCAAATTCTCAGATGCAATTACCAGGTCAAGCACTCTCTGACCCTTAGTATTTTCCATTACATGCTGTCGCAGATAGTTATCCCTTAATAACCGCATAAAATCCAATTCCTTCCTCCCATGCATTCTCTCCTCCTTCCAATCAATGTTACCATAGTTGAAATCTCCCATAATAATTACCCTCCTTCCACTCATTTCTTCTATTTGCTTATGCATACTATCTCCACCATCTATTCCATCACCTGGTCTATAGCAGCACCCAACTGTATATTTTGTTCTGCTAGTTTCAATCTCACACCAAACAGCCTCAAATGAGCTCTTTTCTCTATCCTGCAGTTCCACTTCTATTCTTCTTGGCTGTAGCTCATCAGCTATCATCAATAACACTCCATCCCCCATTTTATTCTCCCTGTCACTCCTGAACACACCATACCCCTCACATTCAATCCCACTAGCTGTATCAATCTCCTTTTTGGTTTTATATAGCTGTATGGTTTTATTATAAAAATATTGATAAAACTAAAATAATGTACAACAAAATACAAACTACAACCAAAAGATAGAAATAAAATGCCAGAGAAATAGAAAATGTAACTAAATTCAAATATCTAATTCAAATAATTAACATATTATACATATATATTAGAAGATGTGAGAAAGGTTTTTCTCATCAAATTTCTTTTGTCCCATTAGGAAAAAATTTCCTGATGGGGCAAAAAGCAACAAAAATGTTCAGTGGTTTTAAAATTTTTGCTATGTGTTCAGAAATGCCTTGCACATAAGGGATAGGAATGCGAGTTATTTCTTCTGGATTAGAAGAAGCAGAGATTCCATAACTGTTAAATGCTCTTGTAATGAAAGAATCATTAAAACCATTTGATAAGAAGGTAGATTTAATATGTTGTAATTCTTTCTGTAAAAGTTTGTCAGAAGAACATAACGAATATGCCTGATGTAACAAGGTCTTAACCATGCTACCGGCCAAGACATCTATAGACATGAAGGTTATCATGGATGTGAAGTGCATATTAAAATTGTAATACCATTGATATTACATTAAAATATATTGATGGATACAAAGCATATGAGGATGTATTTGATCCATAATGGCCAGTAAGGTGGTTAATAGTCCCAGGATTTTGACAGGATAGTGGTGAGAATCAGCATGGCTACAGTGGTCTGCATGAGTCTTCTTCCTAAAAACTGAAAACTGTATGCTGCCATCTGGTTGATGAAGAATATCTAAAAAGAAGGCTATCTGGTTATCTATTTCTTTTTTTCTAAGGTGAATTGGATCCTAGAATGAAGACAATTTATTTTAGAAAGAAACTGCTGTAACTCAGAGGAGGAGCCATTCCAAATTGCAAAAATTTCAACCACATATCTGTACCAATGAGTAGGTCTAGGAGAAATATTATCAACGAGAAGCTCTTCAAAGTGTTCCATGATGAAGATGGCAATGGCTGGAGAAATAGCACTGCCCACAGTTGTTCCTGCAATCTGTTGATATAAATTGTTTTGAAACATGAAATAACCAGAGTGTATAAAAGAAACAAAATAGTATAAGAACATCTGATGGAACTTCATTTTGAAATAATTCAATGGAGTCTTATAAAGGAATATTTGTAAACAATGATACAATATCTAAGTGGATCACAACATCGGAAGAGCCCAGATATTAAACAAGTTAGCTGGCCAGGAATATCCAGAATGCCCATATTGCTCAGACGTATTAAAATAGTGCAAATCCATGAGGATCCTCTTTTCAGATGTATTTGGGTTACACTACACACCAAACATGGCAGCAAAGCAAAAAATCCCAGTGATTAGTCCAGTAAACAGGAGATTAAAAAACATACAGACAAAAAAGAAAACATAAAAATAAAGAGCCAGTACCATCACTAAAAAGTCTTCTCCACCAGGAACATGCCCCCCCCACATGGAGTGATAAGTAAGAAGAAACTTGACTGAAATTTATAAAACTGCTAATGAATTGAACAAACTGAACTATTGAGCAAATTGATATATTAAGGATATGTTTTTGTCCAAAATCACCTAGAGGGAAATAACTTCCAGAGATATTGCTGCACATTTTGAATTCCACCAAAGTTTTAGGAAAGGAAGAAAACAAGTGTTGGTCTTAAAATTCAAGAAAACTATCTAGAGGGTATTAATTTAGTGTAACTGCATTAATATCCTCCAGTGGTTGGTGTATATTTGGAACAACCATTGGAGGATATTAATTATAAGTATATAAATGTTAATGCAGAATGAGCTTTGCATTCTACATCAACATTTGTGTAAGTACTAACTATGCATAAATATCATCAAAGTCCTCATATATACATTGGGGGGGGGGGGGTATTATAATAGTACTGCACGAAAGGAAGGTCATAACACTGTATTTACATTAACCTTAAAACATAAATATAAAAAAAATCAGTAACTATATATAGTGTTGAAAATATGTTTAGAGTAAATAATGATTAACCATTATGTTTATACATTAAGTAAAACATTTATCTTACCATTGAACCAGCAGTTTGATAGGATAATTCAGCTACTGTAACAGCTAGAAGAGCACAAGCATTTGTGATTAATTTTGAAGAATGATGTTGAGGATGCTAGAATATACAAAATAAAAAGCATTATTTTCTCTTGAGTAGTTCCATGTCCATAATAACAAGAATTGAGAAGTAATCTGGATATCATAAAAGCACATAATTTTTCCAAAAACACTGTTTCATATTTTTTTGAATAGATGAGGCATTTTTCTAAAAAAAAATCTCAAGTTAAAAATAAGACATTTTTACAACATTCTGTATAATTTATTCCATGTAAGCAACAACCACACTTCATCAAATAGCAAACTGTAAAATGCACTGTCTAATAATATAGTGTTTCTGCAGAGACCCATAAAAGTTGGTTTGTGCTTCTCACGTCCAGTTACAAAGTATCATGCAGCTATGTTACACAAATACCTTCATATAATTATATTTTAATATAACTCTTGATAAGAGATGAATTGTGCACTCCCAGGGTGGAGAATCTCAGTGGAAATATCACTAATGGCATTGAGAGTACATGGTGTGAGATGGATGTTTATAGGATAAGATATTTAGTGGGATGTTGTTACAGACCAGGGAATATAGATGGTGATGTTTAGGCAAATTAGTTTGGCAAGCATAAAGCAGGCAATCATTATGAGGGACATCAACTATAGTGATATGAACTGTGCAGAGGAGACAGCATGCAGTAATAAATGGAACTGAGTTTTTGGATTTCTTGAGGATCAAGAGTTCTGGATTTGGTCAGCATCAGATTGTGATTGAGATGGTATTCTTGTCCCCCTATTGGTGAGAGTGACCATGTAATCCTGACTTGGAGGATGAATAGGCATGGGGAGGTATCAAAACAGAAGGAAGTTATATGGAATTATAAGGAAGGTGACTATCATAGACTTAGAAATCAGCTTTCAACAGTGCAATGTATGAAAGAATTTAAATTAAGAGGGGTCATTAGAGAATGAGAGAACTTAAGAAAAATTTGTTGACAGTAATTATATACCTCGAGGGAAAAAGATAAAGCAATTGGGAGTCAAATGGATAACAAAAGAAATAAGGGGAAATAGCAGGGAAAAAAAAGATTATGGAAGGCATATAAAGAGAAAGGGGAGGGTAGTTGGATGAGGAATATAAGGCAGAGGTTAGTAAAGTGACTAGTATTATAAGGAGAGAAAAATTACAATATAAGAGGAAACTGGCACTGCAATCCAAGGAGAATCCCAAGGATTCCCCCACCCCCTACGTGGTGAGTTAAGAGAAAAAATGATAGTGGATGGATTATATTGCAGGATGGAGATGAGAATCAGGTGACCAAAGCAGATGACATAGTTGAGCTATTTAATGATCACTTTATTAGAGTATTCCATCCTAGTACTACAGGCTTTGTTCCTAGAAGGATAATGAATGGTGAAATGAATGAAGATGATGTATTCCAAATACTGAGTACACTAAGTGCCAATAACACAGGGGGGTACAAGATGGAACTTCGCTGCATATTTTAAGGGAATGTGTATTGGAACTGGCTGTGCAATTAACTTTGCTGTTTAATGAAAGTCTTGTAATGAGGGAGGATCCTAGAGAATGGGAGGAGGAGAAGATAATACAATTGCATAAGGTACTATCTTCCCCTCCTTCCATTCTCTAGGGAGAGAGAGAGAAAATGGATGGATGTATCAAATTATAGGCCTGTTAGTATTTTTTCTGTAGTTGTTAAGATTTCAGAGAAATTTGTAGATATCAGATAGATATCAGAACTCATATACAGAATTGGGCAGATGAGGGTGATCTTACTTATGCAGGCCAGCATGGATTTGTTAAAGGGCACTCTTGTTTTTAGTAATCTGGTTACCTTTTACAATAGAGTAACAAGAACAGTGGATGAAAGTAAGGGTGCACACTGCTTTTTTTTTTTTTTTTTTGGATTTTTCCAAGGCATTTGACAGGTGCCACATCACAAGTTGATTTTTAAGTTGCATCATATGGAGTTTGGAATAGCAGGTTAGTGGATTGGATTGGTGATTGACTCTCAGAGAGTTGTATATGGGGAAGCAGTATCAGGGTGTAGGAAGGTTATAAATGGAGTTCCACAGGGTTCAGTCCTGGGAACCATTGCTGTTCAATCTTTATGTCAATGATATTGTCACAGGACTACCAGGAAGATGTTTAGTTGTTTGCAGATGATGTGAAGCTTGGGAGGGTTATTAGCAATAGTGCTGATGTTTTGGCTCTACAAGAGGATTTGAATAGGCTGGAAGGATGGGCAAAGGCATGGGGATGTCAGTTTAATGCAACTAAATGTAAGGTTTTGAAATCTGGGATCCACAGAAGGAATGCTTCATACTCACTTGGTGGAGTAATAATGGAAGAAGTGGAGGAAGCAAAGGATCTTGAGGTGATTGTGGATAGAGATTTAAAGTTCTGGGGACATTTTCTGTGCTCAGATCTGTTCACAGCGATTTGAAGGGGATGAAATAACCTTGTAGAGGGTGCAGAGATGGATAATAAAAATGATGTCAGGACTGCAAAATGCTGATTAAAACAGTAACATTAAGCAAAATGGTAAGTAAGTTTTTTGCATGGAGAATGGTAGGAGCAAGGGATGCATTGCTTGAGAAGGTGGTAAACAAGCTGACTGTAGATGATTTTATAAAGTGATATGATAGACTATGTTCACTAGTGTTGAACTCCTGCAGTGATTCTTGTGATTCCATGGTATCAGAAAAATAATAATAATATAGCAATTTAATATTGTGAATAATAATGATTATGGTATTATTACTCTTATTATTATTACTACTACTTCTGTACGGGTGTAATACAGATGTATAGGAATCAGCTATACATTTAAACTCATTATAGTAAACTTATGGAGATCGTAGAGGAACAGTTTGTTATAGAATTTCCATTAAAACAGCATTATGCTTATGGCTATTTAAGGAGAGTCAAATAAAAAACATTCAGGGAAGTTTCACTATTAAAAATAGTATCAAGCCTTCCCTTATTGTGAATAAGAAGGTTTATATGGCTTTAGGGACAGTAAACAAGTTTCGCCACCAAGCGTGTGAGAATACCATCATAATTTATTAAAGACTAAAGTGACTTGTTTTGTCTTGGTGGAGGGCTACCAGATTATATAAACCACCCACAGTACTAAAGGTACAATAATTGTAAAAACTTCAGAAGGTAGAATTCAAAACCTAACTTTTCTGAGATCATCTACTTCATTCAGAAATCAAAAATGCATCACTTATTATAATCTCCACTTCAAATTAAATGCATTTCCAGTTAATTTTAATTCATTTTTAACCAAATCAATTCATCTTCTCAAGGAACACTCAGCTATATTGATATTTTGTTTCTCTCTCTACTTTAAAAACATCAATGCAATATACTCAGAGTATGCACAGTCTAGAATATCTGCCCTCCCCATTTTATTTTTTGACTGATAGCCTATAATCTTTTCTATTGTAAAATTTAGCACCCTACAGATACTTTTCTATATATTTTTTTTTTCATTTGGTAATCAAGTAAATTATAACAGACGAGAAATTATATTCATGTTTTAACCTCCCAACCGACCGGAACATATATACACGTCCAGCAATGGATGCACTTCATACCACCTGTTGAAAGAACATGGATAAGTATTGCAATTTGGCTGTTATGTCCATTAGAGAGTGGATTATCATATCAAGTAATGTATAATCTTTATAACAAATCTGTAGTTTTTGCACTTTTCTTGGTTTCCCCAAATCGCTCATTACAAATTGAAATAAACAGCTGTTATGTAAATATTTTCTGGCAGTTTAGATATTAGGTGACAGTTTTGAAGTAGCTATAGCATACTCTGCTATAGTTTATCATTCAAAGCATGTATAGGTGAGTGTGTCAAAAGTGAAATTTCATTTCCAAAATTTTCATAATAGAGTTAAAATTGAATTTCCCCTTTGATGGCTAGCCCCCCACCCCACCCAAAAAAAAAAAAAAAAAACTATCATTCACACACACACACAAAAAACTGCTAGCTAACATAGCTGTACCTTTTGTTTGAATTCGTTATTGTACCAGATAACTTTTAATTTTCCAATATCAAAATTAAATTGTGATTATTATAAATTAGCAAATTTTGTATATTTTCTCATTTATATTATTTCCTAATCATTATAAATCAGGAATATTGGGTAATTGGGGAAATTAATGTTTAAAAAACATTGTGATCCTACAAAAGCAATATCAGAATAAAATGTTTCGAATATCTGCTAATCAATCAGAAATTTGAAAAACAAAATAAATTTCTGCATGTATTCAGTAATATCTTCATTAACTTATAGCTTGTTACTCGAGCAGAAAGGAATATTATCGATTTTTTAGATACTTCACATGCACACTCGCCACATCTCAGAAATGAATATAATTCATTTCTGAGGTGTGGCAGCAAGTAGCAGCAACAGTGGCAGTGACATTCGGGCTTAAAAAAAAAAAAAGAAAGAAAGAAAGAAAAAGAAAGGTTGGGATCTTTGCCTTTCAAGTAGCTCTCTTACTCTACTGATGAAAAGGAGGGAAAATTTTCTAGCTCTGAAGATAGCAATTTTGCCTGTAATTTAGACATGTCTTCGTGCAGAAGATGGGTGATTGTCACTAAACACACACACACACACACACACACACCAGCTTGTCCACAATTTCCATTCATAGGTAAGCTAGGAATTACTGAAGACTTTGACACATCAACATTTTATGCTTCTTCCATATATTTTTAGATGATGATATTCTTTCCTTCATAGTGGAAGAGACTAGCCTTTATGCTGGCCAATAACATCAGCAAGTTGAGTATAGTCTGCATTCTTGCAATACACTTTGGAGCCCAATAGATAGATATCAACATGCTATTTGTTATTAATACAGTGAAAATTACAACAATTTTAGATTATTGCTATTCCCTACACTGAATACTGGGACTCGGAAAGAATAGAAAGTATGGTTGGAATAATCAAATAGCAAAGAAACAGTGTATATAGATTGATTAATATATATTGATTGATTTAGAATAATTATTTCATCTCTCAATGGGCAAAATGAAGTTACAGATTTCAGATACTGAAATGTGAAGTACACATGGTGAAAAGTATGAAATACAAAAGATTAAAGTAGATATTTATAATTCGATTACTATGGACAGTCATAGTGGCAGGGACGCGGTGACTGGAATATTTCAAAGTGAACATATAATCGAAATCAATTCCATATAGGACATGTCTCAGATAATTTCATCATATATGCGCAAGCTACAAAAAATACAATAACAATAATCTGTTCCATTTTTTGTTTTCAACATTTTCCAAGTCAAGAGGTCATAAAGGTTGCAACTCAGCTACCATAAAATTTGACAGTTTCAACAATATTATTGTCTCATTTCTTTTTCTCATGTGGGAAAAAAAATGGTAAAATGTCACTCTTATAATTCTACCAGATGTTCTGTTGGCAAAAATGTTTCATTTAAAAGTGAAACTGTGATTATTATAAATTAAGAAATTATTTTGACATAAATACTGCATCAGCCTGTAAAAGAAATATCATTATCTGTTGAGGATATCTGCTAATCAATAATTGAAAATGAAACAAAACATTCTTGACGTATTCTGCAATACAGCTTGAGGCACTTTAGTGCAATTTCTGGGAAAGTATTCTCTCTTTTCTTTCTCAATAGTGTGAGAGTAATCTCAGCCTTTTCCACCAGCTGAGAGGATTATTATTGAGTATTTCTAAGACAAATTATTTCAGAAATAGCAACTACAGCAGTAGAAGTAGTAATATTTAGAATTGTTTTAAAGAAAAAAATACCACTACTGAACTTTCTTTTTTGCAGCATGCATATAAATAATTTTACAAGGTGAAATATAGAAAAGTATTTCAAAAACTTAGACTAACTTCCGTGGACAGCTGATTTTAGATTGCAATGAAACAGTCCTGAATTAGAATTACCTGCTTCGATAGATACATTATTGCCTTACTTCTTTTGTTAAAATGATAAAATGAAGTAATAGATTTTGAATACTGTTTGTGAAACCTTTCAAACCAGTAGAAATTTAGACAGCAGTTCTGTAATTCAGTTCCAGGAGAGGAGAAGTAAAGGGGGGGGGGGCTGAAAATCTTCAAAATGAGCATAAATTTTGAATCAGTCTTTATAAGACATTTCTACATACTTCATACATTTTCAACATTTCTACAGTGGTTAAGCACTGGATATTATAGTAATGTGAATCCTACAAAAAAAAAAAAAAAACATCTGTTGCAATTTTAAGCAAAAGACAAAGGAGAAGAGTCCCTGCTGAAATAACAATGGATATAAATTTTTGATATTAAAAAACTCTCACAATCGGAAATCAAGATGCAATTTAACATCATTTGTCACTCATAAAAACAAACAAAAAAAAAAAATCACTTTTAAAACTGGAGTGTGATGGCATTTTGCAAGGAAAGAAAGCAAAAGGTCATATTTATTTCAATAAATGTTATTTAAAAATATAAATATTTACTATAACCATTTTCAATGCAAACAAACATTCGAAAATTGTGGCAAAAAAAAAAAGACTTCTATATTGTCAGTCAGATGAAAGAACATAAACTGTCTTGTTCCACTGAACTGATTTGAAGAAAAAAACAGCAAATTTACTACTACTAAATAAATTCATTACAAAGCATGATCACTTATCATTTCAGGATTGATTATTTATTTTCTCACATGTGAAATTCATTTTAATTTTTGGGAAGAGACACAATAAATAATTTGTGCAGCAAAAAGGGTCAAATATCGAATGACAGTAAAGGAAATTCCAAGTAACACAATACATATATAAAGTCAAGTGACAAGAAAGTCGCTCCATTCCAGCAAATCCGCTAATGGCTCTAATACATGATAAAGGGAAGAATGCCAATGATATTTTGATGAAATTTTTGGGAAGAGACACAATAAATAATTTGTGCAGCAAAAAGGGTCAAATATCGAATGACAATAAAGGAAATTCCAAGTAACACAATACACATATAAAGTCAAGTGACAAGAAAGTCGCTCCATTCTAGAAAATCTGCTAGTGGCTCTAATACATGATAAAGGGTAGAATGCCAATGATATTTTGATCCATGAAAAATGCTAGGGTGGTCTAGCTATTTCATCCACCGCAGCCATTGGGAGGCTAATCCTATACCTAAGAATTAGCAAACAAAGTGTGCATGTGAAGTATCTAAATTTAGATACACCATACAAACTCTGTTTGCTTATGCTTGGATGTAGCATTAAAACAAGAATATTATTTCTTGTCTATAATATTTTACTTGATTACCAAGTGAAAAAGTTTTCACAATTATCCCTGATCTGTGCAAGTCTCTTCTCTCATAAAATGCCTTTCTTTCCAATCTCACATCGTAAGGAACTACAAAGGAGTCAAATGAAATGACCTGTGAGATTTCTACTCCTCCTTTCCATGGTCTAATTAATGTTGCCACTCATCTGACCCTAATATCTGCTCTGAACAGGTCACAACAGAAATCATACACAATGGTATGAAAGCATTAATTCCCCATTCTACCCAAAATACTTATCCAATTTCCAAGCCTTGTTCAAAAGAAAGTGTATCAGAATAGTTGAAGAAAAAAATTCAGCTTACTGCAGGTGGCTTACATCAAGAACCCAGCTAAAACAAGAATATAATCTGGTCTGTTATAATTGGATCAACAACTTATCATGACCAAGTAACTTGGTTTCTTTGAAACTTATTTTTTATATTTAAATCTTGAAGGATTTAAACAAACTTTTTAAAATCTTAAATTTTGATTTTCTTAAGTCTAATTTTCCTAAAGATAAAAAAAAATGCTTTTAAAGATTTTAAATAGTAAAAACAAATCTGCACAAATTACTTTATATGATGTCACAAATTTTATGCCTACCTGTCTTAAAAGAGATTTTATTGGATGCACAACTATTGCAAGAAGGTGGTCAAGTACCTCTTTAAAACTACATGGGCCTGGGCGACAAGCTTCTCTCTAAAGAAAAACAAAATCATCAGTTTTATAATGTACTCAGAGGATGGAGGAAGAATATCATTATTTATTTAGTGAATTATGTCATGTACAAAGTGATAAGCAAATAAACAGGTGAAACTATAACACAAAAGAGAAATGTCACATTTTAACAGATTATAAATCCACAACAGAGAATCACTAACAAAATGGAGTAGGGAGTACTGTAAAAGAAATCAGATATGATAAAGGTGATATGAAACCTGAAGATAAAGATATTCTACATATGTAGAGTAATTACTTTTAAATATTGTTAAATCAAAAGAAGTGATGGAACAGTGGTAGTGATTTTTCAAGAGGAAATGGATTAAGCAAAAGTTCATGTCAATATACTAGAGGCAGAAAAGCCATCAAGAACGTGGATGTGGAAAGGCAGCTAGAGAGATGATATTCAAATAACCAGAAATGCTCAATGGAAGTTTAAAAGTTTTACAGAGGCTGTTACAGAAGCTGAATTTTGCACTGCACTGGATAATTCAGATGACATGGTCAGAAGATCAAATTCCAGATGCCTGGATTAGAGAACTCACATTGCCCATTTGTAAAAAAATAAAAATGAAATATGAGAATTATTGGGGAATTTCCCCACTGAATTGTCCAGTTAAGATGTCATATTTTAACAGATTATAAATCCACACCAGAGAATTACTAACAAAATGGAGCAGGGAGTACTGTAAAAGAAATCAGATATGATAAAGGTGATATGAAACCTGAAGATAAATTTATTATTTATTAAATATACTTTGAGAAAGGACTGAGAAAAATTGTGGAAGAGAGACTTAAAGAACAAGTTGAGTTCAGACCAAACAGAGGTCAGAATCAAATTTTCACTTTACAACAAATGTGAGAAATCATAAGAATACAGTAAGGATCTGTGTTTAAGTGTTGTAGATCCAGAAATGGAATATTATATGATACAGGAAAAAACTGTTCAAAACACTACAATTATATTGAGTAAATGGGATATTAAAGAAAAAGTAATCAAGAAAAAGTATCAAGTAACACATAAGTCTATATTTAAAGTTGCAAAAGTCAGCAATTAAAATTGAAGATATAGGACAATGGCTTGATGAAAAATCAGGTGCAAGACAAGGACACACGCTATCTGCACTCCGCATTATGAAAGAAAGTGGCATTAAATCCAACATCTACATTATTATTATTATTAAGAGAGACCTCCAGGAGTCACGGAACTCATTGAGGGAGGCCATACTATTTGCACAAGCTATCATACCAGTTCTTAATTCAAGAACCAGCAGGAATTGATTCATGTTACTTGCACACACAAAACATCCAATGATAATCCATTCCAATTCTTGTTTTTAGAGAAACTTGTGCCATACTTCTATATAATATATATATATATATAAATTCATGAAAACAGAAGGCCATCATCATCATCATCGTCGTCATCATCAAATTCCTGACATGTACACTCAAGGGGGGGTGTACAGGATATGATAGTACTACATGAAAAATTTACATCATTACTAACTTCCTATCTACAATTTTCCTCCAAATCAGTTATTACTTGTCAAGACTCCAATATTATCATTATCAGATCTTATATTTCTATCGTCTAAGGCATATTATACCATATCAATCCACCTATATCTTGGTCTTCCTCTGGGTCGTTTTCCTGCCAACCTGGCAGAGAACACTTGTTTTGCTAATCTTTCCTTGCCCATTCTGTTTAAGTGACCATACCACCAGAGATTAGCTCTGTTAATGCATTCCTGGATGTTGACAATGTCAAGTTCTTTCCTAATATCCTCGTTTTTAATATGATATTGCCATTGATGTCATCTGTTCATGCCTATAATCTTTCTCAGGACTCTCATATCTGCAGTCTCTAGTCTTTGGTCAGGTGTTTTACTTCTGACCCAGCACTCAGATCCATAAGTTAAAACTGGTTTGAACATAGTATTGTATACAGCTAATTTAGTGTTCTGACTAATTTCTCTCTTATTCCATATAAATTTATTCAATTGACTTCCTACCATACCAGCTTTGTTGATTCTGTTGTCTATTTCCATATTTAATTTACCATCTTCAGTAAAAATCGTGCATAAGTAGCTGAAATGTTTTACTTGTTCCACAGGTTCCCCGTTCACAACATAGTTGACATTTTCAACGATTCTACCTATTTTCATTTTCTTTGTCTTTTTAATGCTGACCTTCATACCATATCTATTACAACAGTTATTCAATTTAGTCAGGGAATCTTGCAAACTTGTAGCGGATTTATTCAGAAGTATAACATCGTCCGCATAAAGCAAAGAGCTGACATTAACATCTCCAATTCTGATATCATGTTTAATACCACTTTCGTTCATAATGTGATCCATATAGATAATGAATAACAGAGGGACTAATGTACATCCTTGTCTCACACCAAATTTAACATTAAACCATCTTCCTGTATATCCTTCAATTCTAACTGCCGACTTACAAATCAAATACAGACTAAGTATTGCTTGATATAATGCCTCATTGACACCATATAACTGTAGCGTATTGAATAGCTTCTCTCTTGGCACCTTGTCATATGCCTTTTCCAGATTGACAAAACGTAAATACAGATCTTTGTTATATTCCCATGCTTTCTCGACTATTTGTCGTAAAGTGAAGATCTGATCCTGACAGCTTCCATTTGGCCTGAATCAAGCTTGTTCTTCATCAAGCTTTTCTTCCACAATTCTTCTCAACCGTTTCTCAAGTATGCTTGCATAGATCTTGCGAGGAACACTCAGTAGGGAAATACCTCTGTAATTCTCACATTCAGTTTTATTTCTCTTTTTATATATGTATATATATATATATATATGGGCACTATTAGAGCTCTACTCCAATCATCGGGAATTCGTTCCTCTGTCCAGGCTTTCTGAATTATGTAGTGCAGCCACTGTAAGACTTTTATACCACCATATTTCAGCATTTGCTCGAATATCATCTACTCCTGCTGCCTTTCCACATTTCAAGCCTTTGATGGCTTTTTCTACTTCAAGTATGGATATGTATTCCTGACTGTATGCCTGTTGAGTGTTTTTTACCACTGTGCTATCACTGCTTGTTTCATTTAGCAATTCTTCGAAGTAATTACTCCATACTTTAAGGATATCCTTGTCTTCTGTTTTCATGTCACCTTTATCATCTTAAACTCCTTTTACAGCACTCTTTCCTTCATTTCTAAGCTTCTTCAACAACCTCCAGAATATAATAAATTTAGTTTAATCCTTTATCAAGGTGTGTGCAAACAAAGTTTGCACCTGAAAGTATCTTCAGGACTGGGGTAAAGTGGTACAACACTGGGCAACTCGTTGCAAAGGTGGAACAAGCTAACATCACTCCTATCTCAGTATCTCCCATAATGCAAAACACATCTCCTTGTGGATATGTCTAATGTTATGCATTAAGGCCTTCCCTTAAAGGCCCTTCCCTTAATGCATAACATTAGACATATCCGCAAGGAGATGTGTTTTGCATTATGGGAGATACTGAGATAGGAGTGTTGGTAGCTTGCTCCACCTTTGCAAGGAGTCGCCCGGTGTTATACCACTTTACCCCAGTCCTGAAGATACTTTCAGGCGCAAACTTTGTTTGCACACACTTGGATAAAGGATTAAACTAAATTTATTATAGTCTGACCAATTGAAAAATAAACTTTCAACCTCCAGAATATCTTACCACCTTCTATTTATTTATTTTCTATGTTCTTGCCAAAGTCCTCCCATGACTTTTGTTTAGCTAGTTTTACATAGTGTTTCGCTTTCTTACATTTGTCTCTGTAGTCTCTAAGATTAAAAGCTGGCTTATTTAGCAGGAACGTTTGATAAAATTTCTTCTTTTCCTTCACTGCCTCTTTAACTTCCTGTGTCCACCATGGATTTTTCTATCCTTGCAGACAACCTCACCACATGCCTCTCTGGCTGAATCAATCAGGGTTTTCTTCAAGTCTTGCCACTGAATCCCCAAGGTTTGATTCCTGTTCTCAAACTCTTTCATTTTTTTGAAAACAGAAGGTAAAAGTATTATTTATTAAATATACTACCAACCACTGAGTGGTTGGAGGAACATGACAACAAATTTTCTTCATTGCCTTGAACCTCAAACTCCCCTGACTGTAATACAATTGAATATGTGTGGAATATGTAGAATGGGGTGTAAGAACTGATCCTCCTCCACAGAATGAGTACAAACAGATGGAGTTGTGGCAGCAGACATGGGTTATGCATGGAGGTTGTTTGACATCTTGAATCTGTTCCTAGGCATCTGTGAGTCATGATTGGACAGAGAGGTGGACCAAAGTGTTATTAGGTGAAAATTCCTATTGCAAAGCTAACTCAGTAATATCCAACTGTCAAGGTTTCTTAAAAAACCATCCTAAAACAAAATTCTCTGGTCTGTGTTCTTAAACTCTCTCTCTCTCTCTCGGCTGGCAATCACTCACCAACCCTCTTGGTGAGCAAACACACTTGTTTAACTAAGCGGCAAGGAAGAAGTCAGTAATGGCTGACACAGTGTCATTAGTGAAAAGAGAATGTCCTTACAATGAATGACAGATATCACAATGCTTAACAATTATGAATTACAATAAAGAACCACTGAAACTACTGCAATTATCAGAGATCTGGTAAGTATACATATCTGAAATACTTTACATTTTATTTTAACATAAATATCAATTTTTTATCAGGCATATTGCAAGTGACAATTATATCTAGTTACAAAACCAAAACTAATAAAATACTAACACAGAGAAACAACTATAAAAAATTTCATAATTATAAATTATGACTATTTTTACAGTTCTATTACATAAAGGTGTCTCCAAGACTGAAGTAGCAAATTACAGACCAATTAGTATCTCAGGAATGTTGGTTAAAGTATTGGAAAAGTTGGTTAAAGGTAAAATACGGGAACAGATAGACAGGAATATGATACTCTGTATGTGCCAGAAAGGCTTCATAAGTAATTCATTTACATTTTATAATACATAACTAGATAAAGGAAATGGTTACACCATGATAATGAGAAAGCATTTAACAGAATACAACATGGAAAATTATTATGTTGGAAGTTTTCCCACTTGGTTATACTATAAATTAAAAATACCAAGAAATCATATTCTTGGTTTAATCCTTCATCCAAATGTAAGCAAACAAAGTTTGCACCTGAAGTAATTTCAAGACTGGGTAACTCATATATAGAAGCTAATGACTTCACATCACTTGCCTTAGTATCCCATAATGCAAAGCACATTCTTACAGACATGTGTATAATGCTATACATCATAGGAAAGGTCACTACCCAGACCAGTTTTTGACCTTCATTGAGGTTTCATCAGTGGGAGCCAGACCCAGAAGTGAAACCAAGGTTGAAGTAATGCAGAAGTCATATTTTCCTATATGAGTAGCCAAAAGGTGTCACACCTTTTGAAGAAGTAATTTCAGGACTGGGCAACTCGTATATAAAAGCTAGACTTCACATCACTTATCTTAGTATCCCATAATGCAAAGCATATATCCTCATGGACATGTCTAATGCTATGCATTACGGGAAGAGTCACTAGAAGGGATTATAACCAGATTGGTTATTTCAGCCCAGTCCTGAATCTTTGTGCAAACTTTGTTTGCTTACACTTAGATAAAGGATTAAATCAAGAATATAATTTCTTGGCATCTTTAATTTATAGTATAACCAAGTGCAAAATTTTCCAACATCTATCTCTAATCCAGAGTATTTTAATAATAAGGTGCGACACCTTTTGGCTACTAATATATGAAAATATGACTTCTACATTACTTCAAACTTGGTATTATTTCTGGGTCTGGCTCCCACTGATGAGACCTCAATAAAAGTTAAACCTGGTCTGTGTAGTGACCCTTCCCATAATGCAGAGCATTGTGTATGTCTGTAAGAATATGTGCTTAGCATTATGGGATACTACGGCAAGTGATGTGAAGTCATTAGTTTCTATATAAGAGTTGCCCACTCCTGAAATTACTTCAGGTGCAAACTTTGTTTGCTTACACCTGATAAAGGATTAAACCAAGAATATAATTTCTTGAAAACTATTATATAAGTTGGAGCAAACTGGAATGGATATGAGGTTGGTGGCATGCATTGCGGATGACTGACAGACAGCCATCAGAGGGCAGTGTATGGAGTGGAAATAAAGCAAATGAGGTTGACTAGTGAAATGCCCCAGGGCACTCCACTAGGACCAGTACTCTTTAATTTGTATATTAATGACATAGTGAAAGGTTTAAGGGAGTGGGTATTCAGTTATTCAGAGGGGCAATAGTTGATAAACGTACCCTTACTGTACAATACATATAGTGAGCAAGTTTTTAAAAATATTTCAGAACTGAAGGGTGTACAAGTCAGAGGTAGGAACTTCAACAACTTCAGGTATGCAGATGACACAGTTCTTATAGCTGAATCTGAAGATGATCTTCAAAACTTAATCACAGAAATTTACAACAGAAGCTTTGACATGGGACTAACTATTAACCTAAAGAAAACAAAGTGCATGATTATATCAAAAGAACCAATAAATAAGAAACTGAACATAACTGTTATCAAAAAGAAAATTGAACAGGTTCAGTCTTTTATATATTTGGGACAAATGTTTACAGACAGAGGAAATTCCCTTAAAGAAATAAAAAGAAGAATAGAGATAGCAAGAAAAGCCTTTACTGATATGAAAACTATTCTAACATCCAGAGAAATTAATATAGACACAAGAAAAAGATTAATAAAATGCTATATCTGGTCAAGCCTTCTCTACAACAGTGAAACTTGGACTCTAAATAAAGAAGCAGAGAAAAAATTAGAAGCTTTCGAAATGTGGACCATCAGAAGAATGTTGAAAATACCATGGTCAGAGAAAATGAAAAACAAAGATGTTTTAAAGAAAGCAAAAATGAAAAGAACATTAATGAAAATAATTCAAGAGCGAAAACTTAAATATTTTGGACATCCAACCAGACAAGAAGGCATTCAGAAATTAATATTAGAAGGGAAATTGGATGGAAAAAGAGGGAGAGGTAGACCCAGGAGAATGTGGTTCGAAGACATTAAGGACTGGACTGGCTTGAATTACCAAAAATATTCCAGAGCAGCAAAAGAAAGAAAAAAGGTTCCGTGATATGGTTGCCAACCTCCTTCTAGGAGATGACACCTGAAGAAGAAGAGATGGATGATGGTGTGATTGTTTGTGTAAATATCTCACTGTACATGTGGGAGATATTTACATTCTCTATCATTCTTATCTTTATCGTTCCTTATCATTCTCTATAAACTGAGAATGATAAGGAACCTTTTGGAAGACGTGTGATTAGTCTTCCAAGTCAGAGAGGTTGTTCCTGGAATCAACAGAAGCCTTGAAACATACTCCAAACCTCAACAAGTATGGCTGTATAAATCTGCCAAAGATTTGGGAGACAGTCATCCTAAGACCAAATTAATACCTACTTTCTCTCTCTCATTGTCCCCCCCCCCCCCATTTAGATGGCGCCTAATTAGGACTTTAGTACTTGTGTTGCACACTACAATTGCTCATACTAGTCCCACTGTTACCTCTTACACCAGATTGTGGTCTCGCTACTGTAACAAACTTTGTTTGTGTGCTGTGAAGATGCTGGATAGAATACCAGCAAAATATTAGCAATTAAGTCAATAAATAGTTATTTTCTTATCAATCTGTGTTCACATCTATACCATTAAAATCCAATGAACATTTGTAATATACATTTTAATGGAGAATGTGTACTGAACGTATTTAAAAAACTTTTACGGCTTACGAATGTAAAATGATATATAAATTTTATTCAAAAACTCAAATATATTTCATCCAACATCATCAGGAAGACAAACTGGTAACAACATTCAAAACATGAATCATAAGAATCAGTCATAAAGCATAGGCTTACTAGCATATACTTACTAGTGAAATATATGATTACACTATTAGCATTCAAAGAAACAATTGTAAAAATGAATAAATAAAAAATAATTTAAAATATGTATTTAAAAAAAAAAACATTATGAACAATTAACAGTAATCACATTAGAGATTGGCATATAGTATGAACAGCTAAGGTTTGGACAATTTCATATTTCAAGGAAAAGACAATCAAATTACAACTTGCTGGAATGAAGAATCTTTGTCTAGTTCCAAAGAACACTGTGCCTAATGTCAATAGTATGGGAAGCAAGGCCAAACTTGTCAGATTTTAAATATGCATAGTCTTGATGATCTTGAATTCCAATCAAAGCAGAATGGCCAGTCTGTACAAAGTAACAAAGATGACATGAGTAGGATACCTGATACACGCCTGGTAAGGAAAGAGGTGGTAATGTATCCTTTGTAGATGTTTAGGAAGGAAAGGTGTAATGTATCCTTTGTAGATGTTTAGGAAGGAAAACAGTCTCAACTTATAGTCTGGTTGATGGATAATAATTACCAATAATTTTTTGAATGGTAGTTTTGTTGTATCCATTACACATCAGATTGCTTTTAATTTTATTCAGTTTATCGAACAAAATGGAATCAGAAGATCAGGTTGTATGAGCTCAATGTATAAGACTCTTGATAATACCCATCTTCTGTGAAGAATGATGGTGAAAGGACAAGTGAATGTATCTGCCAGTAAAGGTTGGTATCTGATAAAGTGAAAATTCAACATGACCTGTAGGGTTTTCAATTATTAAGGCATCTAATAAAAGGGTAGACGGTTATTGGATTCGCAGATACAGGAGTAAAAGTTTATTTTCTTAATGAACTGAAGTAATTCTGAATGCAAATATGTCATCAACAAAACTTAACCATATACAAGGTTGAGGGAATACAGTGTCAAAAAGTTGTTTTTCCAGATGCTCCATAAAATAATCGACTAAGGCTGGTGAGATAGAACTGCCCATTGCTGTTCCTTCAATCTATTTGAACAACTTTTACAGCATGTAAAATAACCTGCATTGATGGTGCATTTAAATAGGCTAACAATATCTTCTGGGGAGTCAGATGTAAAAACTGCAGTCTCTTTTAGTGCTATGTTGGTGAATAGGGAGACTACATCAAATGAGACCATAATCTCATTATTAGACAGACATAGATCTTTAATTTTTTTTATTTAAAGTCAAGGCTGTTTTTAATATAAGAGCTAGTGTGGTCAGTGAGATTCTGTAGATGACAAGATAGATGTTTTGCAAAGTAGTAAGTGGGAGGGGTAATACACTCCACTATTGGACATAATGGGCTGCCATCCTGATGGATTTTAAGAACACCTTAAAAACGAAGTAGGCAGGCATGATGAATTTGTAACCTCTCAACAGTAGTGACATCCCAAGATTGTACATTGTCAAATAATTTATTTAATTTATTGATTTATCTCTAAGAGAGATGAAATATTGGAACCATTAAATTTGTGTTCAATTCTTGTGCTGTTTTCACCCCATTAAACCTTACCAGTATTGCATTATTTAAGTTGATATGCATAAACAATCCTACTACACATGATAGTGGGAAACACTCATGTAATTTTTGCTATGAGTTAATTCTTTGAGAAACTGAGAAATTAAATAATACAGAAAAACACTTACATAAACAGATTATCATCAATTATAAGAGCTGATTAAACATAAAATAAAAGGACAGGAAGTGATGTGATGCTGCCAACTGCTCTATTGACTATGTGAAGTAGTTGTGCTCTGCTAAATATAACATTAAATCCTAAACCTTTAGTAATGTCAAAATTCATTTCCTATAATTTACACTTGCCCATTTTATAGAAGTATAAAGGCAAACTATTACTAAATGATAAAATACTTTTGTGACCTACTTCAGTCCTTGTAGTAACACACTCTACTAATAAGGGATAGTGATGAGTTTCATTACTTCCCATTCCTGGAGACATCTCTTGTGCTTGTCCATTTGTGGTAGGAGGACTGGCATCCAATCCATTTTCTAATGGACTAGGAGAGGGAACATCTGTTAGCATATCCTGATCCAAAACAATAGGTAAGGTTGATGTTAATCTGATTGATGGTCCACAAAGAGAGGCTAAAACTGCTGCAAGAAGGTGATCACCTTCTGCACGGCCTTCTGTCCATGGCTGAAAAATATTTAATGCATCATTAAGTGCACATATTATTTAAGCATTATAATATGTAAAAAAGTATTAATATTAGTGTCAAAATAATTTAGGAAGTTGAATGAATAGGGATAGAATGAAGACTTGAAACTAGGTCAATGAAACTTTATCTCTCTTATCTGAAATATCTTTATCCGAAAACTAAATTTTTGATATGAGAGTAAATGAGAATCAAAATTATGTTGGCTGAAATTCTGCATGATTAAATAGGAACTAAAGGAGTGAACATACATTCAAGTCAGCTGGTGATATAACCTGAACAGAAATGGAAGATGTGACATAAATGATATTAAACACAATGATAGGAGGGTCTTTTAAGTAACCAGAAGAATTTATTCAGAAAAATAAGAAGTACCAGCTTCCCAATACTGTAATAGGCAGACTTTCATGTGAATAATGGCTTATATCCACTGTGTTATTGATTCTACTATATATATCTAAATGACACAGGTATGGATCTGCAGCTACTTTAACTGCAAGGCATCCTACAGTTCCAAAATGGAAGTGGCAAGAACGATGTCTAATCTCACAGCACATTCCGCAACATCCTACTCGTCTCTGAGTTGAGATCAAACAAATTCACTATACATTCTGAATGGGTAGTGTCTTTATGTTCATGCTGGACATGGATGATTCTGTCTACATCAAGGAAGGTGCAATATATGTCAGAATATGTCTCTTGTATGTTGCAAGTAGGCCACAGGAGTTCTATTCTGATTGCATATCCTGTCACATATCAGGATGCAACTTCCCAAGCTAGAATGGTGGATAAACATACATAACAAGTCCAGCAACTAATGCAGTCTGCATACCATATCCAAGATGGAGGCACCAGTGCTCAAGCCTTGATGATTGTTCTTTGTGAACTCTATGATATTGTTACCTTTTACCATGACATCTCCACATGCTGGTCTGTACAATCATATACTCAACTATGCTATGAGCACATAGTACTACTTGTCGCTTTATAGTGCAGTAGACAGTGTGTTTCATGCTGGAAGAGGATAGTCATAATTCAGTATAATGTCAATGTGCATTTATCACTAAGCATCATGTATATGAGCCAACTTTTAAAAAATAAAAATCGTTTGATTCAGATGGTAAATGACAGCTGTGAGGAGAACCACTCATACTGTTTCATGGAGATTCAGAATGACTGGGAAGGGGTGGGGAGAGAAATGTTGGTTCCTCAGCAAGGTAAATAATCTCTTAAACAACTTATGGCACCAGTACGGAATAAGTTTCCAACCTTTTGTGGATGGGTTTCTCATGTAAAAAATCTGCTAGTTCTTTAAATATAATGTGTCTGTCAAATTCTGAAAATGAAATATGCTCTGCAAGGCACATCTTTCACAATAAAGCTAAATATTTTGTGAAACAGATATTGCTAAATTTCCTTCCTCAAAACAGTTCCCAAGAAAGGAGACTTAACACAATAACACATTGTGACAAATTAACAAATATTTCAAAATGGAGTGGACAATAATATTATCACTGGAAAAACAAATACCAGTATCAAATTTTAGTTCAACTACACAGTTTTACTAACATGCAAAGCTTTGACAAAATCAATTTCCTGATTTTCCTGTCAATTCATGTTCCATACCCTTATAATAGCTTCTTGGAGCTCCTGAAGTGTTTTCAGCTTCTTGTGTATTTCAGTCTCTATTTAGTATACCACAAATTCTCAATCGGGTTGAGATCTGGGCAGTTCCCTGGCCATGGTAGTCACTGAACAGTGTTCACTGAGCCCCTCATTATCCTGTAACAAAAACTAAAGTTTTTTTTTTTGTTTAAGTATTAAACTCAATTCACATGGCACATTTTAGGGTTATAATAGCAATCCTGAAAGGTGCAGTTCATCATTATGGTAAAATGATCTCTGATAGTAGGCAGTAATTCTTATAAAATTTTCTGGTACCCTTGTGCATTCACTGAACCTTTTGTGAAATGCAAGCGACCAATACCATGATATGACATGCAGTCCCAGATCATCAGACTGGCTGAGAATTTGACTGTTGACACAAGACAGTCAAGGTTAATTTTTCCCTTGATCATCTTTCAGCTGTCTGTCTGCGCCCTGCAGGTTAACCTTTCTCGTTAGAAAAAAATTACTCTTTTCCACTGATCAGGAGTCCATTTAGCCTGCTATTTGCACCATTTAACCGAGCCAATCTATTTTTTTTTTTTTTTTTTTTTTATTAACAAGGGCTTCTTTTTAGGGTGCTGGCTATCAGTCCCTCTTCTCGTGACAGTTACAGGAGACTTGCCACAACTCCCGTTTGTTCCTCCTAGTCCTGTTTCAGTTCTCTGGATGATGCACAGCAATTTTTGAGACAGAGCCACTTTAGAACTCATCTTGGCATGGTGTAAAGTGGCTTTCTTCCTTTCAGCAGATCCAGTTTCCTTCACTTTCGATAGCAGCTGTACCAGAGTAGATTGACTACAGGTTTTAGCTATTTCACAAGAATAGCCTTCTCTATTCAAAACTTGAATCATACTTCTTCTGCAAGGTGTTAACTGCACATAACTAGCCATAGCAATCTCTGCACAAAAATGCAAAAACAGCTCTTGTTGTCTATTTATAGTATAAAAATTCTGCCACAATAGCAGCAATTATTACATTGCACAGAAACCCACAGGAATGATAGATGATACAATACAACAAAATATCTAATGATAAACCAATGAAATTGACCATTTAACTACTAAAAACTATATTTATGTAAGGTAGTGCAGTTTTTATGAACATGAGTGGATTATTAAAGCTCTGCCTAAAATTTTGTCTAGAACAAATTGCTTCACAGAACATAACTTGTGTACAGAATTTAAAATACACAGCAAAGCAATCATTTAACAGCGACATATCTGAAAACACAATAACAATATCCAAATGATAATAAAAATGTCACCAAACTACATTACATCAGTCTCTAAAATAGAGTGCTGTACAAACACAACCTTATTAGCAGCATAGAACAACTTCTTAAGTTGGTTTATCTGCTGTATAAGACCAGTTTCATCCACTTTTTAATTTAAAACTGTTTCAGAATAACAAGTTAATGTAAAACTTATTCTGGCAAGATTTAAAGAGTTGTTAGAACAAAATGAATAAAAAATTGTTTTTTATATGTGGTTCTCACTCTGAAAGGTTACTTCAAACCTATAGTACATTTTATACTATGGATGGGCTAAGGATTTTTTTCCCCATTTTTATCAATTTTCTGTATTTTTTTGTATTATTTATTTATTACATACTCTGGAAACACTGCTCTAGAAACCAAAAATATGGACCTTGTTCAAACCACTTCATGCATCCGATAAGCAGGGCAGTGGTCTCACACTAGGTGATGAAATTCATCTTCCTACCTAAACATAATCAATCATCCATACCTGCAGAGTGATTCAAACCCGCTGGTTGGTTGTTGGTTGGAGAGTGGGTACACAAACCACTCAGCCAACAAGGTGGGCAAATGAATCAAAGAAGTGAATATATCCAAATGAATCCAACAATATCAGATTCTACAAAACAGAATTTCAATTCCATGAAATCATCAGCAGGGTCACTTCAAGGTCAAAGCCAAATAACTGAGAGACCTCCATAACACTTTTAAGGAATGTAGAGAACCAACTATAGCTTCTATCCAATCAATATCCTTGCCTTCACATGGTGGACCCCACTAGTGAGTATCCACCTGGTACTGAACTAGAATAAGCTGTCAGTTTGGATCTTGAAAGACCAAACTGTATTCTCTATTGGCTTAAACCAGAAATACAGAAGATGGTACAACAGGATGAGATTTTAAGCAGGCCAGGGCATCACAGAGTTAAACAAGACCTCCATTATGTTCGTCAGGGAATCAGCGAACACTGAAAGTCAGCTACTGAAACAAAATCGAACATCTAGAAAAAGAAGAACAAATCCAATGTCAGAAGAACTGAAGATAGGAACCATCAACATAAGAGTATTAATGTAAAGGAATTGGACAGAAGAAGGAAAAGTACCACATAAACATAGTTAACACTGCTGAGAAAAAAAGGAGACAAAAACAGGTGAGATCTCACTAAGCAATAAGTATAGGATATTATATTCAGGCAATAACGATCAAGAAAAGAAAGGGGGGGTAACAATAGCATTCAACACCAGACATCAAGATAAACTTCTTCATTGGAGGGCAATTTCAAGTAGAGTTATGTAGGCGAGCTTCAAAATGGGGAAACGGACAATGAACCTTATTTGTGCCTATGATCCCACAAAAGGTTCTCCTCAGGAAGCAGTGTAGGAATTTTTTGAATAATTAGCACAAATAAAGATAATGGAAAAAGTGGTTCTTGTCAGCTAGACAGCAGAGTAGGAAATGAAATCAACCAAGCATATACAAACTTTTGGGAAAATTTAGAGAAAAAGACAAGGCTAATAATAATAGTAAGTATTATCTGGTGGATTTCTGTTAAGGATATGGACTAGTCATTACTAACACCATGTTCCAACATAAACATGAGCTCAAGTTCATGTGGAGAGAACACATAAGAAAAGCCTCAATGGCTATGTAATAGTTGATATCCTCATGCTAGTTTAGAATACAAGAGTGTACAAAGAATATGAAATTGAAAGTGGCCATCACAGTTTTAAGTAGGATAAAAATGAATATCACATTGAAAAGATGCATGTACAGTTGAGCAGCTTTTACAGATAAACTGTAGACTGTAACTATACTAGCATTATAGAAGAAAAGCATTATAGAAGAAAAAAATGAATGAAATAATTCAAAAACAAGAACCAAACCCTGGAGTTTCAGTGGCAAACTCTGAAGAAAACACTGATTCAGCTATGGAAGGCATGTAGTGAAATTGTCTGCAAAGATAGAAAAATAAACACACCAAGGTGGACACAAGAAGTTAAAGAAGCACTCTTATGGGGGGGGGGGGGAGCATACCAAAAGTTGCTAGAAAATAGTTCATCAGATGCAGTAAAAGAATACAATATAAAATGTAAGAGAGCTAAACAGTGTGTAAAAGTATCTAACAAAAGTCAGGGAAGGACTAATAAGAATACAGAAGAAAAACATGAAGAAGGTAGCCGCTAGAGGGCTACATGGTGTGTAGTGTTTTCAGAGAGCTACCGAGAGCTAAGTATTATTTTGAGTGAAAATTGGAATATTGGTTTAAATCTTAACGTAGTATTGTTTATTTTTGGTAGCTTGTTGTGTCTGTATGATTTTAGTGTGAATTCCGTTTTATTTTAACTTAGTATTTTAAAGATATGTTTCATAGAGTAGCACATGGCGGCAATGCGACGAAAAATAATGGCATCCAAAAATACGATGCCGTTGTTCAAAAACTTTAATGTGAGGGAGTTTGTCCAGTGTGATATGTGTGGGATGTATGCTTTTCCGAAAGAGGCTGGAGTTTGGATGGAAAATGATAGTGGTGGGAGACTGTGCAGAAAGTGTAAGGAAAGTGAGGAATTGAAGTATGTGTCAGGTCGTGAGAATGTTGTGGTAGAAGAAAGCCAGATTGTGAATGAAAATAGTGGCTTGATAGGGAATTGCGATGTCGTACAAGATGGCAATGAGAGCGGTGATCAAAGAGAGACTGAAAGCAATTATACAGAGAAAGAGAAAATGGTTTAAATGATGAAAAAAATGAGGAATTATTTGTAAGGAGTGAGATCACACGGTTATGCGGAGTAATACACAGTGCGAATCGGCAGTTGGAGCACCTGCAAAACTCTTTCCAGAGTGCCTCGGCTAAAGGAAATAAGCAAGTTTGAAAGAAAAAATAAGCGTAAGAGTGGGAAAGTTTCAGAAATGAAGAAAAGCGTGTTGTACGGTAACTCGTTACTAAGAGGTGTGATAGATGAGAGTATAACTAAATCGTACTTACCGGGTGCGAAATTTAAGGATGTAAGTGAGAGTATTAGAGTGCAAAAACAGAGGGTGAAAGAATTGATAGTTGTGGTGGGAGCGAATGAATCGAAAGGAGATAAATTTTTTATGAGAGAGGACTTGAAAGTATTGTTAAAGGTAGCGAAAGAAAAGAGTGACAGAGTTAGGATGGTGAGTCTGTTGTCGCGGTATGACAGAGAGGAGTTTAGAAGGAGGGCCATAATCGCAAATGACTATGCGCAGGTTATGTAGACGGTCTGGTGTTGAATGAGTTTGAAGGGCGAATGGATTGAAGGGCCTGCAATTGAATGGATTTGGTATGTGGAGACTGGAAAAAGTGTTGCTGAATGAAGTGAAAATGAATGTGCAGAACCAGGGAAACTAGAACTACCAAGGAGGGGGAGGAAGTGGATATGCAAACATCAGCTCTTCGTGGCCACAGGTTATTCTGCATTAGTGAAACATGGCGACAGAAGAGGATATAGTTAGTGGGATAGAATGTGTAGGTTATAGTGTGTTTAGGAGGGACAGAGAGAATAAAATGGAGGGAGGAGTGTTATTGATGATAGTTGATGAACTGCAGCCAAGGAGAATTGAAGTTGTATTGCAGGATAGTGAAAAGAGCTCATTCGAGGTTATTTGGTGTGAGATTGTGACTAGCAGAACAAAATATACAGTTGGGTGCTACTATAGACCAGGTGATGGAATAGATGGTGGAGATAGTATGCATAAACAATTGATGAAATGAGTGGAAGGAGGGTTAATTATTATGGGGGATTTCAACTATGGTAACATTGATTGGAAGGAGGAGAGGACGCATGTGAGGAAGGAACTGGATTTTATTAAATTATTAAGGGATAACTATCTGAGACAGCATGTAATAGAAAATACTAGGGGGTTTGAGAGTGCTTGACCTGGTAATAGCATCTGAGAATTTGATTGTAATGAATATGACCATGTTGTCACCTATTGGTGAGAGTGATCATAAGGTCTTGACATGGGAGGTGGCTAAAGGTGTGGAATTTTCGATTAACACAGGGTATATGTGGAATTATTGCCATGCTGGAAAGTATGACAAGCTTAGGAGATTGTTTGATTCATCGCCATGGCATGTAAAACTGCAAGGGCTGGATGTCGATAGAGCATGGGAAGTGGTCAAGGAGCATTTACAGGAGGTTATGCCTAATTATACCTAGGTTCCGAATAGTAAAACAAGTAGGGGGTTAAATGGATGAATTTTTGCAGCTCAAGCTTAACACCATTAAGCTTGAGCTGCAAAAAAAAGAAACTGTGGAGGGAATTTAAAGAGAAAGGTGACCTACAGGCAAATGAATAGTATAAAGTGCAGGATAACAGAAGGGTAACGAGTGTGGTAAGAAAAGCAAAAGCGGATCATGAAAGGAAACTAGCTATGCAAGCTAAACAGAATCCCAAACAGTTCTTTAAATATGCTGCAAGCAAAAAAAAACTGTACATGGCAGAATGATTTTAAGGAATGCCAATGGTAAGGAGGTCACTGAATCAGTCGATATTGTGGAATTACTGAGTGAGCACTTTGCAAGAGTATATCATCCAGGTGGTGACACTGAAAGAATGAAGGAACCATTAATTTATATGGGAATTGTGATGAATGAAGTGGAGATGAATAGTCTATTACAGAACCTTAATGTGAATACATCTGTGGGATTGGATAGTATACCAGCACGGGTTTTACGTGAAGCGGCTAAAGAATTATCAGTACCCTTGACCATGTTGTTTAATCCAAATCTCGGGTTTGGTTTAGTCCCGAAGGTGTGGAAAGAGGAGAAAATTCCACTGCATAAAGAAGGATCCAAGACTACTGTTGTAAATTATTGATCGATCAGCATACCAGGAGTTATTGTCAAGGTCTTGGAGAAAGTACTCAAGGAAAAAATACACGAATGGATTGATGAAAATGAGATACTGTACAGGGGACAGCATGGCATTGTGAAGGGTAGATCATGCCTCAGTAACTTGCCCAAGTTTTATAACACAGTGACGGCTGAACTGGATAAGGGTAATGTGTTTACAGTGATACTGCTGGACCTGGCTAAGGCCTTTGACAGGATACCATATGGAATTCTAATCCGTAAACTGCAACATATGGAAATGGACATAGGGTTGTGAGATGGATAGGTGGGTGGTTGATGAAGAGATATCAGAGAGTAGTTTATTTAGGAATAGAATCGAAAAGACGGCCTGTGTCTAGTTGTGTGCCGCAGGGTTCTGTTCTTGGACCACAGCTGTTTAATTTGTTCATTAACGATATAAGCAAGGATCTAAGAGGAACGGGGAACGGTTCATTATTTCGCTGATGATGCTAAGTTGAGTAGGGCGATAGTGAATGCAGAAGATGTCAAAGTCTTGCAGGATGACATAGATAGATTGGAGTTCTGGGCTAAGGAGAATGGATGTCAATTTAATGTGACAAAATGTAAGGTTATGCATTTTGGAGTGAAAAGATTAGCAGCAGTATACCACATTGGTGGAACTGTACTCCAAGAGATTGATGAGGCCAGGGACTTGGGAGTGTTGGTGGATAGGGGGCACATTGCAAAAGTGGCTAAATCAGTTCATCAAATCACTTGGTTGCTGAAAAATACTTTCACGAGCAGAGATATGCAAGTTATTGTTCCTCTGTCCCGAGCCTTGGTAAGACCTCATCTCAACTACTGTGCCCAGATTTGGTTACCTAGGTTTCTTCTTGATAGAGAGGAGGTGGAGAGGATCCAGAGGCGAGTGACCAAGATGATAGCAGGTCTATGGAATGAACCATATGAGAACAGGTTGAAGATTTGTGGGTTTCAGAAACTAGTTGATAGGTGGAGGAGGGCAGATATGATTGAGACATTCAAATTGCTAAAAGGATTCTATAGGATTAATTCAGAGGATATTTTTGAGATCAGGACTGGTGGTGGGAGAACTAGGGGACACCTATGGAAGCTGGGCAAGAGTGTGGTTAGCAGGGGGTGTTAGAGCTGGGTTCTTTACTTTTAGAGTGGTAAATGAGTGGAATAAGCTGCCAGAGTCTGTTGTGGGTGCTATGACAGTGAGCGAGTTCAAGGCAAGGTATGATAGATACTGTGAGAATATCGAATAGTTGTGTGCACATGATGTTTAGGGCCTCCCTCGATGAATCTAAGGACTCCCTGGAGTCACCCATTATAATAGTAAAGGTAGCAAAATGTTCTGGAGACTACTGAAAAAGTTGACTAATCATCGGAATATAACAAAGATCTGTATTGTTTTGCAGACCTGGAAAATGCATACAACATAGTGCTTATAAAGGGATGAAAGAGTACTGTAAAAGCAATTAAAAATGATAACATCATCATCATCAAATTCCTGACATGTACCCTCAAGGGGTGTACAGGATATGATAGTACTACATGAAAAATTTACATCATTACTAATTTTATCCTATCTACAATTTAACTCCAAATCAGTCTGTCACTTGTCAAGACTCCAATATTATCATTATCAGATCTTATATTTCTATCATCTAAGGCACATTGTACCGTATCAAACCACCTATATCTTGGTCTTCCTCTGGGTCGTTTTCCTGCTAACCTGGCAGAGAACACTTGTTTTGCTAATCTTTCCTCGCCCATTTTGTTCAAGTGACTATACCACCTGAGATTAGCTCTGCTAATGCATTTCTGGATGTTGACAATGTCAAGTTCTTTCCTAATATCCTCGTTTTTAATATGATATTGCCATTGATGCCATCTGTTCATGCCCCTAATCTTTCTCAGGACTCTCATATCTGTGGTCTCTAGTCTTTGATCAAGTGTTTTACTTCTAACCCAGCTCTCAGATCCATAAGTTAAAACTGGTTTGAACATAGTCTTGTATACGGCTAATTTAGTGTTCTGACTAATTTCTCTCTCTTATTCCATATGAATTTATCCAATTGACTTCCTACCATACTAGCTTTGTTGATTCTATTGTCTATTTCCATATTTAATTTACCATCTTCACTAAAAGTCGTGCCTAAGTAGCTGAAATGATTTACTTGTTCCACAGGTTCCCCGTTCACAACACAGCTTACATTTTCAACAATTTTACCTATTTTCATTGCCTTTGTCTTTTTAATGCTCACCTTCCTACCATATCTATTACAACGGTTATTCAATTTAGTCAGGGACTCTTGCAAACTTGTAGTGGATTTATATAGAAGTAAAACATCGTCCGCATAAAGCAAAGAGCTGACATTAACATCTCCAATTCTGATATCACGTTTAATACCACTTTCCTTCATAATGCGATCCATATAGATAATGAATAACAGAGGGATAATGTACATCCTTATCTCACACCAGATTTAACATTACACCATCTTCCTGTACTTCCTTCTATTCTAACTGCCGACTTACAACTCAAATACAGATTTTCATCATTACTAACTTCCTATTTGCAATTTTCCTCCAAATCAGTCTGTCACTTGTCAAGACTCCAATATTATCATTATCAGATCTTATATTTCTATCGTCTAAGGCAAATTGTAGCATATCAATCCACCTATGTCTTGGTCTTCCTCTGGGTCGTTTTCCTGCCAACCTGGCAGAGAACACTTGTTTTGCTAATCTTGATATAATGCCCCATTGACACCATATAACTGTAGCGTATTGAATAGCTTCTCTCTTGGCACCTTGCCATATGCCTTTTCCAGATCAACAAAACTTAAATACAGATCTTTGTTATATTCCCATGCTTTCTCAACTATTTGTCATAAAGTGAAGATCTGATCCTGATAGCTTCCATTTGGCCTGAATCAAGCTTGTTCTTCACCAAGCTTTTCTTCCACAATTCTTCTCAACCGTTTCTCAAGTATGCTTGCATAGATCTTGCCAGGAACACTCAGTAGGGAAATACCTCTGTAATTCTCACATTCAGTTTTATTTCCCTTTTTATATATGAGTACTATGAGAGCTCTACTCCAATCATTGGATTCGTCCCTCTGTCGAGGTTTTCTGAACTATGCAGTGCAGCCACTGTAAGACTCTTATAACACCATATTTCAGCATTTCTGGTCGAATATCATCTACTCCTGCTGCCGTTCCACATTGCAAGCCTTTGAAGGCTTTGTATGGATATGTATTCCTGACTGTATGCCTGTTGTGTGTTTATTTACCACTGTGCTATCGCTGCTTGTTTCATTTAGCAATTTTTCGAAGTAATTACTATATACTTCAAAGATATCTTTTTCTCCTGTTTTCATGTAACCTTTATCATCTCTAATTCCTTTTATAGCACTCTTTCCTCCATTTCTAAGCTTCTTCAACAACCTCCAGAATATCTTACAACCTTCTTGATATTTATTTTCTATGTTCTTGCCAAAGTCCTCCCATGACTTTTGTTTAGTAGGTTTTACACAGTGTTTAGCATTCTTGCATTTGTCTCTGTATTCTCTAAGAGCACAAGCTGACTTATTTGACAGGATCTTTTGATATGCTTTCTTCTTTTCCTTCACTGCCTCTTTAACTTCCTGTGTCCACCATGGAGTCCTGATTTTTCTATCCTTGCAGACAACCTCACCACATGCCTCTCTGGCTGAATCAATCAGGGCTTTCTTCAAGGCTTGCCATTGAATCTCCAAGGTTTGGCTCTTGTTCTCAAACTCTTTCATTTTTTCTTCAATAATCTTTGTGTATTATAGTCTATAGTTCACATCTGAGAGCTGCTCAACTTTTATTCGCTTTAAAACTTTCTTACATGTTATTCTTTTCAATACGAAATTCAATTTTATCCTGCTCAAGACTAAATAGTGATCACTTCCAATTTCAAATCCTCTGTCCTCTCTAGTGTCCTGCACCAGGGAGAAAACATCACTATCAACAATAACATATACAATGAGACTTTTCTTATTCCTTGCCTCTTCTCTCCATGTGAATTTGTGCACATTTTTATGTTGGAACATGGTGTTAATAATAACCAGTCCATAACCTGAGCAGAAATCCAACAAGTATTTGACATTATTATTGGCTTTGCTCTTTTCTCCAAATTTTCCCAAAATATTTTTGTATGTCTGACAATTATTTCCTACTCTGCTATTTAGATCCCTAACAAGGACCAACTTTTCCTTTTTCATTGTGTCAGTTGTTTTTTCTAAAGCATCAAAAAATTCCTTCACTTCTACCTTAGTAGAACCTTCTGTGGGACCATAGGCACAAATAAGTCTCATTGTCCAATTCCCCATTCTGATATTTGTCCACATCACTCTACTTGAGACTGCCAGCCATTCAGGAAGATTAGCCTCATATTTAATGTTGAATACAATGGCTACTTCTTCTTTTCCTTGATTGTCATTGCCTGAATATAACATTTTGTATTTATTGCTTAGAAGGATCTCACCAGTTTTTGTCTTTTTTTTTGTTTCAGTCACCCTATTCTCAGCTAGCTCCATTTCTTTGCCATTCAGGCTTCTTATGTTGATAGTATCGATCTTTAACTCTGATGATGTTGAGTTGGGGTGTGCTTTCAGATTTGTTCCAGTAGCTGACTTTTCGCTGTTCGACTCAGTTCCCTGTCGAAAACAACGGGGGCCTTGTTTAACCGAGAGACGCCCCAGCCGGCATGAAATTTTGTCATGTTGTACCATCATTTTCTATATTGGTTTAAGCCAATAAGAATACAATTTGGTCGGCTAAATCCCAAATTGCCAGCCCATCCTCGTTTGTTCAGTATCCAGGTAGATACTCAACAGGGTGCACGACGAGAAGGTGAGGATTGGACATTAGGTCAGAAGCCCTGGTCGGTTTTCCGCATTCCTTTAAAGGCTATGTGGACGTCTCCTCTCAGTTATACAGCTCTGACCCTTAAGCACTCCAAAGAAAAATGATAACAATGATATGAAAACAGAAGATAAGAATATCCTAGAAGTCTGGAGTAATTACTTTAAAAGATTATTAAATGAAACAAGCAGTATTACAGAATAGTAGTTATAAATTTTCAAGAGGAACGCAAAGAAGAGTACATATCAATACATGAAGTAGAAAAAGCCATCAAAAACTTGAAATGTGGAAAGGTAGCTGGAGTAGATGATATTCAACCAAAAATGCTTAAATACCTCCATATTTAAGCATTTTTGGTTGAAGTTTTGCGCTGCCTAAACTTCAAAATTCAGAGAGGCTAGTCAGAAGGTCGAATTCCAGATGATTACAGTAGAGCTTTCATAAAGCTGAATGTGGGAATTACAGAATAATTTCTCTACTAAGTGTTCCAAGGTAAGATTTATGCAAGCATACTTGAAAAAAGGTTGAGACAGATTGTGGAAGAAAAACTTGGAGAAGAGCAAACTGGTTTCGGGCCAAATAGAGGTTTGTCAAAATCAGATTTTCACTTTACGACAAATAGTTGAGTAATTGTGGGAATATAACAATTACTACCAAGTCATGTTCTGAATACTTGAGTGTTTTATATTGTTGCAAGGTAATTTATATTACCTTCAAGCACAACTTTTGTTTCAAATGTTACTTCCCCGCCCTCCTCTCCACACACAAAATATTGTATACCTACAGTGAATTGACACTAGTTAGATAATCAAGAAATTGATATGAAAACTAAATATAGTACTTTTCAATGAGTCATATGAAAAATGAAGGGTGTAAAAAAGGAAGATGTAATGATCACTAAATAATAATGGGAGAAGAAAGCAAACAGAATGGAAAGAGGAAAGTTTGCAAAGCAGTTGTTTAATGTCAGGAAAAAAGACCCAAACAAAGAATAACATCTAGATGAATTAATGCAATTAGTACTGCTTTAAATGACTGAAATATAAGCTCTGATAATAATATGGAGTCCTTGCTACTAACAGATTAAGCTGGAGGCAAACTGTAGACAGGAAATTTTTAATAAAGTAAACTTAAGTAGTACTATAATAGCATCCTGTACACCTTTAAGAAACCAATCAGGAATATGATGACACAAATACAGTGATCTCAAGTACCTGACTTTCAAATAAACAAATTTTCAATGAATTGGCTGGGGGGGGGGGGGATCTTCTGACTTCAGGTAAGTACCATGCGATTGTGCATTATCATCCACCCTTCAGTTATTAGACAGCAAATTGCTCTTCCACTGTGAATGATAATTAAGGGATTAGGGTGTGTGTGTGTGTGTGTGTGTGTGTGTGTGTGTGTGTGTGTGTGTGTGTGTGTGTGATTGTATAAATTAGTATCCAATAATCAGAACTAATAAATTAGTGTTTGGTCTTCTTACCACAGTGACAGTAAGCAGCAAATCACAAAGTCCCTTCCATTTCAGTTGTGCACTAGGATAAAAAGCATGGTAACAAGCAAGGAAAGTATTATGGCATTCTTCTAATATAGTATGTACATAAGAAGTAAGTAAGGCAACTGAAGATGATGACATTGGCAACCCAGAGGATGAGCAACTTGATTGGACGGAGCCTAATGGTAGCTGATCTGAAAGAATATGCCGCAGAAGAGCACAAGCATCAGCAACACAGTCTGCTAATTTGGGTATTTCAGCTGGCAATTTTTTAGAAATAGCTGCAAAGTAAAAAATTATTAAAATATGTGAAAAGCATATTAAAAATACTATATATAAAATTTTATTCTTAGTTCAGTCTTAAGTTTTAATAACTTTAAATGATTTACATATTCAATTTTATGATAACATGATTGAAGGCATGTTTGTGATTATATATATATTCATTCACCATGATAAAACTAACAGAAAGTAGAAACCATAGCCAGCTCATTCAGAAACTGCAGTCAATCAGTCATTTACTACATAGCCAAATGTGCTCTGTTTGCCCATGGTTTATTTATTTATTTTTATTTATTTATTTATTTATTTTTATTTATTTATTTATTTATTTTTATTATTTTTATTTTTTACGGCTGTTATAGCCTGTTTTTGTTTAGGAGTGTCCCTTATTTTAAATACGTTGGCTTTTTTCCTCAAGAAATTTTTAGGGCATTATAAGTGCATTTTTAAAGGAAAATATAGTAGAAAAATTTAGGAAGAAAATTTTGTACATACTTTGTGTAGATGCTAGGATGACATCATTCTCCATACTTCTGCTGTTAGGTTGTTAAAAAAAAAGGGGGGGGGGGAGAAAACGTGGGGGAGTGTTTGACGCAATGTGGGAAGAATAATTTTTTTGAAAATCCAGAGTTTTTTAAAATAATATATATATATATACAAATATGTAGATATATTATTGTACTTAAGGGCGCTTTTTTGAGGAAGAGTTTTATGGGAAAACTGGGCTAGGATTTTCCCATAAAACCCTTCCCCCAAAAAAGTGCCATCAAGTACAATAACATATATACATATTTGTATATATATTATTTAAAAAAAAACCAGGTTTTCAAAAAAATTATTCTTCCTGCTTTGCATCAAACACTCCCCCACATTTCCCCCCCCCCACTTTTTTTTTTTAACAACCTAACAGCAGAAGTATGGTGAATGAGGTCATCCTAGCATCTACACAAGGTATACACAAAATTTTCTTCCTAAATTTTTCTGCTATATTTTCCTTTAAAAATACACTTATAATGCCCTAAAAATTTCTTGAGGAAAAAAGCCAATGAATTTAAAAGGGACACTCCTAAACAAAAACAGGCTATAATAGCCATAAAAATAATAGTTTTTTAAGAGGAGTAACATGGGAATTTTCCCAGAAATAAATACCTATTATTATTATTATTATTATTATTATTATTACATAACACCTCCAGGGAGTCCAGACTAATTGTGGGAGGGCACCTGCTCTACAGCACTCTGTCTCCACCACTCCACTAACCGGAACTACATTCATCATCTACACCAGCACCATCTACTGCCAATCACCACCACTATTTCCACAGACATTCACAAACATCCATGCCCACAGCGAGATTCAAACCCGCAGCCTTCTGGCTAGAGAGGATAAGGTAACCTTATCCTCTTGTTGTCTTGGAGGGATCAGTAATGAGGAATTTACCATATATTTTTCCACCTCTGCTGGGCATTCCATTTCAAATACATCAATAAGTAGTTTCCTTAACATGATAGCCAGGATGATGAAGGGAATGCAGAAGCACATCTTGATATGTATTTTAAAAACACACACTTGAGGCTGTAAAAACTATAGCACATCAGTTCCATGCAGACTTTTTCCCAATTGGCCAAACATCATTACTCAAGTGTGCAGCCATAGGAACTCCAGATTATTAAAAACCATTAACCAATCCATAGCTCTAATGTACTTACAACCATTCAAGTGACAGTCACATTTAAAAAATAATAAAAAAAGGAAGAAAGAAAGATGCATAAACCAAGTAGCTAAGGAGAAACTTATTCTTCCCTAACAACTAATGCCATACACCTTGAGGGAAAACAATAAGAAAATTCAGCCACAGATTTTATCTTCATCAATTGCTACTACTTTAATCAGTTTCTCTAATCACATGCTCTCCATGACTTTTGACGTGAATATGTCTTTAAATTCAGAACAGTACTGGGGGGGGGGGGGGGGTTTCTTCTCACCTTATCGAGTGATATAACGAAATCACTCGATAAGGTTTGGCTTAATAATTTCTAAAGTATTAAAGGTAACCAAATAAAACTTATATCATTCGATAGCTGAGGGAATAAAGATTTGTCAGTGATCTTTTAGACAGGGCATCACACCCTGCAGGTGGCACTGGGGTTCTGCCATTGTGTACAATCTGCCGCACCTCAAAAACTTCCACTCAGCAAAATTTCGCACTCTGTCATGGTATGCCACTCGTTTTAGTGTCAATCAACAGCTCTCATCAAGATCTATCGATTTAATGCATAATTCTTAAATTTCAATACAATGTTGGTGAAGAAAATGTGGATTGAAGTTGGAAAAATTTTAGAAATTTCACGATGTCCACCTATGCTCACCGGAAAGCCAACCAGAAATATGCTGAACACATACGACGTGAAAGAGCAGCTCATCAGCTTTCCAATAATATCCCAATGTCTGGGTCGGAACAAATAAGGAAGTACTGGGAGTAAAAGAAATTGGAAGCGACGCAGCACACGGCTGACAGCATCAGCACTTCGGCAGTGGCGGCACACAAACCCATGGATGTAAATGACATAAGCGACTATGCCACCGCTTCAGAAGATGGATTGAATGAAATGGATTTGGATTTGGAAGATAGGTGACAATGGAAGAGCATTGGAGGTCGGCGAGCCCGCTTGTACCATAACGATTCACAAATCACAAGGAGGCACTTTCGATCGAGTTGTCTTTCAGTACAACAAGTCTCAACAAAATCAACTGGTGTGCATTGCACTGAGCACAGTGATGTCTATCAATGGGCTGTATTTGACTAATGAGAGAGAAGATTATAATTTTATCATGGTTACAGAAATTCAGCACCCACTGTCAAGGAGATATGTGATGAATACAAGAGAATGAAGAAACACCACTTGCCAATGCTGGTTAAGCGAGTTGACAGTTTCTGTGGTCGACGATCGTCAACTGCTGCGATCACAGAGGAGGTCCAGATATTAAACGTAGATGATCATGACAATGGCAAAAGCTCACGGTGGGGAGTCTTACTTGTCTTGACGATCAATGCACAGAGTTTGGTGGAGCACACCAAAAGATATCGAAACTGAGTCCATTATGAACAAATCTGACTACTTGGTCATCAGTGAAACCTGGATGGATGATGCCACACCTGTAAATGTAGCTGGTTTCACACTTGAAGCATGTAAGAATACAGACATAGAAAGGCGACACAATCAACCATCAACTTCGTCGTCATCATCCAAATGCACTGCCAGTGGAGTTCACCATATACAGGAACCTCAACAGCTTCACTGATTGTCAACGTATCATTACCATTGATGTCAGTCGTAAGCTTAGAGTCAAAGAACCATCAGCAGGAGATATATGCCTGGACGACGTAAGAATCAATGGTGTATCTAAATTTGTCCTCAGAGTTGTGTGCATTCATCCGAATGCTTCATCGTCAGTGATAGAATGTTGCATCTATCGATCCCTGCTGCAATATTCGAAAAGCATAAAGAAAATAATCCCCAGTATCGAACCAGACCTGCACACATCATCACTGGACATATCGACATGACTTGAATGTCGATATGTCACAAAACCAATCACTGCAGGACTTTATGGAACGCGAGTTTAATCTCACTTATGTTCAGACCACGGCGACCATGCTAAGTAACACTTGTATTGATTTGACTTTTGCCAGAGACTTGGATGTATCTCGTCTACCGTTTGCATTTTACTTCTCTTACCATAGACCTATGATAAGTAAAATAATAATTGATTATTAAACTTGTTTTCATTTATTTACACTTCCCAACACGTATATAATCCGCTGGCATGACGCATTCACATAAAACCCCTTCAGCTGTGCTCCGACACAGCCACACCCGATTTTTTTTTTTTTCATCTCGAAGGTGGTATCTTGGCTCTGGCATACCTATCAGAGAGTGACCAACTTAGATCCTCTTTCTCTTTTTTTAAATTTCCTTTGACTAAGTATCTCTCCATTCATGCAATCAAATTCATCTGCTGTCTCTCTCACTCACCCAATTCCACCAACTATTGTTACATTTTTTTTAACTTCCTTTCTATTTTCAATATTTTCTCCAGTCCAACTTTTCTCATAGACAAGCCATCTTTTCTGAGGATTTTAATTTGTAACTCCAAACACTTTCCTTTTCCAAGTATGATGATCCAGCAGTGGAGATTCTGGGGCATTTACTATCACCAATAACCTCACATTTGATTACATGCCTACCAGAATACCAATAACCTTAACCATGCTCCAAATACTCAACATTTCTTCCTCCTAAAAAGCCCTTGGTTCTCGAAAGGCTGTACAAGTCTATACAAATAGCCAACAAATTACATATCCAAAACTAATTCTTAAAGGGTCAAAAGTGTATTGTGTTCAAATGGCAGTTATACTGTCTGGTTCCTTAGCTGGAACTTAATACAGTCCTGCTTCTTATTTATGTCTCCATTTTGTTTGCATTCAGATTCTCTATTGCATTATTGTTCTTCAGAAAAAAACTGAATGTCTTACTTTTTTCTCCAATTCTTGCAATGATAATCTTGGTAAATGTTCACTTACCATTTCGAAACATATTAATCTTATCTTCCAAACTAGTTGCCTCTGCATCTCCCCCCTCCCACCACTCCCTTCCAAAAAAAAAACATATATATAAATATATATATATATATATAATTTTTAAAAAAAATAAAGTCATATGTCCTCATGGTATTTTTCTGAGTGTTCAGAAGGTGTGTGCTCCAAAGCTTACTCTTTTTCTGTGTCAGTTTTTTTTATTCTCTTCTCCATTGGTATATTATCTATTGTTAAGTCGAAGTAAACCAGAATATCAAAGAAAATTATGTTTGACTCGGACTTAACATCGTTATCACTCTTTTAAAAGAATTAATGAATTTATCAGAAATGTAGAAGCACTTGTAAAAAAATTTTACCTTTAGTTTTATATCTTATCTTACTTTGTAATGTGAAATTTCATTATATTGTGGTGCATAGCTGCTTAGTCTCAGATACTATGTAAATAACTAACCATTTGCTGGGTGAGAGATAATAACCAAAATGTGAAATGACCAACTTCAGAAACACGCAGTGAGAGTACAGGTACACCTGTTATGTAGCACGGTGCCTCCCCCCCCCTTCCACCTCGGCGTTACGAAAGTTACGAGAGGATTCCGCGAGCGGCACTTAGTGCTGTGTGACGTAGATATCAGATGACGAATGAGAAAAGTGGCGCAACGTTTAAAAGGAGCAGTAACGCTGCGCACAGGGCTTTTAAACGTTTTCCTGCTGCTTGTGCCTCAGAAGTCTGGCTGGTATGGAGCCTCCACATGGTTTTCCTTTGTTCGAGGAAGTTACGACCAAATGACCAAGGGAACTTACCAGTCGGAAACAAAAGCCCAGCAGATCATGATAGTGGAAAACTACAGAAATCTTCCAATATGAAGTATAGAGAAAATTCGTAGAAAAGAGTATCCAGTAAAGTGTGAAGTGAAGTGGTCAACATAGGTAGATATTTGATGAGATACTGAAGCGGTTAAAGTAGCATACCAGCAAATTGGTAAGGTGAAAACTTTATGTCTTTTAACTAATGGAATTGAATAAGAAGATTTTATTGTATGTGCTGCTAGAGACTCTTTGAACTGTTAAGTGATAGATTTAAGAAAGAAGTAGAATATTGTCTCATGAATGTACCTAGAGAGAGATATACAAGCGTTCTTAATTAGGCCTGAGATATATGTAAATTAAATAAGATTTGTCAGAGAAGATTGTGAATGGAATTTGATATATATTAAGAATGAGATTTGATCGAGCAGAGTGATACAATGAGACTAAGTGAAAAATTGTTATTAATTAGGTTTCTCAGATAGAAATTTATGGAAAGGATAAATAACTGTATGTAAGGGTGCTAATGCTGTATCAAAATTTTATTGAATGATTAACTCAGTGCTTCAAAGTGTATTATATATATTCTACTTGTAATTAAAATGTTTTGTTTAAATATAAATGTTGTCTTGGCTGTACTTAGATCCTACTGCACTTGCTCATAAAGTATAGCGAACCTCGAAAGGCGGGAAAATTAAATATTATCAGGTCATGACTGCAAGTTTAAAATTTATAAATGACAAGAGTGAATGTTGACTGGATTCTAACTCCTTGGTCTTACATGTTTAGTATATCCTAGGATTCAGGGTGGTGCAGCGTTAATAAATAAATTTTCTCTGAATTTGAAAAGGGAGATAGAACCAGTGCTGAGACAAAGAAATAGGCATCCACCATTTGCATTTCTTTGTCTCACAGAACAACAATTTCACTCTCGTCAGGGATTTTGGCCTAAGTAATAAGTATATTGAGATAGAAGTTAAATGATAAATGATATTAAAAGGGTGATAAGAAAGTAATAAGTAGGAATTATTGAAAGAAAGATACATTAGTGTGATTTATGCTTACAAGAGATAGAAAGGGCCTTAAAACATAAGAGGACGACACAACACTATCATGCAGCTTAGCCATTCTATTCTATCAGTGTCTCTAACAGGCACTTAAGCACCCATGGCATTCCAAGTATCCTTGGATTTCCTAACTACAGCACGAGAATAGAGTGGTTATCAGAATAGCCATATTCAACCTAATTTCTAAGAAAGATGACAGACCACCAAATTATCATTTAATGTCTCCACTTTATTTTTTCCTGAAGTAATGAAAAATCCATTTAACATTCAACTACAACACTGCTGGAAATCTCTCAACTAATAAACAATTACTACAAGGATTATGATGAAGTCAATCAACAGTGGATTATCTTACTTATGTCTGACCCTCCTTTAAACAAATGCTTTAGACAAATTTCTACCAAATTTGGGTGCAAATTTGGTACAAATTTGCTTGTTTATGAAGGTTCTCAATTTGAGTTTTTACTGTTTCATTTTTATCCCCATATGATATCAGTGGCAAAATCTTTAAAATTATTAGAAAGGAACTTGAAATATTAGCATTCAAGAATGTGCGAGCAGAGTTAATCTAAGGTGGTAAGGTCACTTGAATAGTAGAGGAAAAGCAAAAACAGGTGTTCAATGCTAGGAAAAACAGAGTAAAATGAAGATCTAAGTTGACTGATGCAGTATAAATAGCCTTTGAATGCTGAAATTCAAGAACCAATAATATTGGAGTTTTGATGAATAACAATTAATTTGAAAGAATATCCTTGATACTCAACCTAGAAATAATGTAAACTTATTTTCTCATTCTCATTTCTTCATCTAGTATTACTAATTTCTGACTGAACATTGTGAATTTTTCACAATGACAAGAGTGATACCGAGATTGAAGAATTTTATGATCAATTAAAAGAACTAATGAAAAACACAAAAAAGCATGATATTAACATAGTCATGGGTGATTTCAATGCTAAAGTTGGGAAAGGTAGAAGTGGAGATGTAGTTGGCGAACATGGACTGGGCACAAGAAATGAGAGAGGTGACCTTCTTTTTCAATTCTGCCAGGAAGAGGAGCTAATAATCACAAACACATGGTTTAAGCTACCACCTCGAAGATTGTATACTTGGCGATCACCACAGGATAATAATGGGAATATAGTCAGAAACCAAATTGATTACTTACTAATTAATCAACGATTTCGAAGTTCTATAAAGAGTACAAAAACCTATCCTAGTGCAGATATTGCTTCTGATCATAACCTACTGGTGGCAGAGTTACAACTTAGACTGAAAGCTATGCTTAAGAAACATCAACAAAAAGGTTTGATTTGGGAAAATTAAAAAACACAGAGATAAGAAGCAAATTGAGTCAAGATCTGAATCAAGAGCTAGCACTTATCAAGAATGATGACATCATGAGGGTTGATGAATCGTGGGACAAATTGAAATCTGTCTTCATAGAGAAATGTACCAATACCTTATGTCCTAATACAGCAGTAAAAAAGGAAGATTGGATGACTGATGAAATTCTTTCTCTCATGGATCAATGCAGATCATATAAAAATCATAATCCAACAAAATATACAGAGGTTCAGAAAATTATTAAACACAAGATCAAAAAAGCAAAAGAAATCTGGATGAATGAAAAATGTAAAGAAATAGAAATTCTACAGGAAAAACATGACAATTTTAATCTACACAAAAAGATGAAAGAGACCTCAGGTATATGTAAGAAAAAACAATTCTGTATCCTTCAAAACAAAAAGGGAGAAATTATATCCAAAAAGGATGACAAAATACAAGAATGGGTGAAATATATAGAACTCTTTACTGATAACAGACAGAACCCAGAAAATACTTATGAACATATGGAAGGTCCATGCATTCTAAAATCAGAGGTAGAATGTGCATTAAACTCAGCTAAAAATGGTAAAGCCCTAGGACCAGATAGAATACCAGCAGAAATAGTAAAGTTATTAGAAGGTGACAATATTAACATATTAGTAAAGCTATTTAATAAGATCTACGATACAGGCATAATCCCTCAAGACTGGTTACAGTTGACCTTCATCATGCTACCTAAAAAAGTAAATCGAAAACTTGTAATGACTATAGAATGATCAGCCTAATGAGTCACGTTCTCAAAATGTTTCTGAAAATAATTCAAAAAAGAATATACAGAAAATGTGAAGACACCATCAGTGATACCCAATTCGGCTTTAGAAACGGCTTGGGAACAAGAGAGGCCCTTTTCTGTTCTCAGATCTTATTTCAAAAATGTGTTGACCAAAACAAGGTAATATTCATTTGCTTCATCGACTTCGAGAAAGCATTTGACAAAGTCCAACATGCTAAAATGATTGTACTATTAAAAAGAATTGGATTAGATGGTAAAGACATCAGGATCATTGAAAACTTATATTGGAACCAAAAGGCATCTGTTTAAGTTGATGACATTATTACAGACTTCATTAACATCAAACAAGGAGTAAGGCAAGGATGTGTGCTGTCACCTCTTCTTTTTAACATCTACTCAGAAGCCATATTTCAAAAAGTCTTGGAAGGAAGAAAGGAAGGGATTAGTGTAAATGGTGAAATCATCAGTAACATCCGATATGCCGATGATACAGCTCTTCTGGCTGACAATATTCAGGATCTTCAAAATCTTTTGGAACTAATAAATGAAGAGAGTGAAAAAATGGGATTAAAAATAAATATCACCAAAACTAAATTCATGGTCATAAGTAAGAAACCAATTCTTAATTTAGCACTTTCTTTAAATAGGAAACAAATAGAAAGAGTGGCAAAGTTTAAATATCTCGGATGCTGGTTAAATGAAGATTGCAATCCAGAAATGGAAATACAAGTTAGAATTAAAATGGCAAGAAAAAATTTTCTCTTGATGAAATCAACACTGTGTAACCGCAGTTTAAACTTAGAGCACGCATGGTTAAATGCTACGTATGGTCTGTACTGCTGTACGGTGCAGAAACTTGGACCTTGAAGACAACATCAATAAAAAGACTTGAAGCCTTTGAGATGTGGTTATACAGACGAATGTTAAAAATCCCAAATGGGGAAATCACGTGAACTTTTAGATACCATAAAAAGGAGGAAAACTGCATATCTTGGTCACCTACTTCGTAATGAAAAATATAAGATACTTCAATTGATTATAAAAGGAAAGATAAATGGAAGAAGAGGACAAGGAAGACGAAGAAAATCTTGGCTGGCAGATATCAGACAGCGGGAACTGTTGAACTCTGAGAGACTGCTCAGAATAGCTGAGAATCGCTCAAAATTTGCCAAGGTGGTCGCCGACCTCCGATAGGAGATGGCACTCAAAGAAGAAGAAGAAGTTAAAAACACAAGGAAAAAAATCACTGGGAGATTGCTGTTGTATGAAAGAGTGGAAAGTCTGATTTGAATTTATAAGAATTATGAGACTAAGGTGATGAGGCTAGCATTCAGCAACAGAGAGCCATACCACTTCTGTGTGAGACTAGCAAGCACACTTTCAATTAAAGATAAGTTCATCAGGTTCATCCAAAGGTGACAAGTCCTTAGAACAGTTCTATAATGGTTCCCTCACATCTTAGATACTCAAGCTTGAGTCAATACAAAAGAAAGGATGAATGGTAATAAGCAATATTTCTCTCTCTTTTTTAATAAAGAATAAATAAAAAGCTTGTATACACTGTATGTATATATTCTTTAAAAAATGAAGAAAGATACTAATACATTTTCTGTTCAGTTCATAACAGTGTTAAGTTGTAGTTCCCAACCTATGGAAAGCATTCATCATTGCTTATGCATCATTTGCTACACATCAAAATTTATATAACTTTGGGATACACCCAATTTAAATTAAAATTTCAAAAAAGCAAAATCCATGACACTAATAAAACACTTCTACATACTTGTAATGCTGTTGCACAAATGGAATAATACTTGGGTAAAAGGATGATGGAGTGGAAAAAATGCTGGAACTGATTTAATAATGTTTAAATATCCATTAAAATTAAATAATTCAGAATTTCACTATAAATGAGTAAATGTTTTTACTTTTCAACTTACGGCTGTTTGGGTAAACTTCATTGATATAAATCCTGAGAAGATGAAGACTAGAGGAACAAATGTACACCAATCTTTCTAAATCTAAAAGTGCAGCAATTGCAGGCATTGTGGCCCCTTGAACAGTCTCACATAATCCAGCTTTAAATGATTGCCATGCCCACCTCAGTAATTTTAAAAGAGAATGAAAACAATCCTACAAAAAAATCAGCTCAAGTGAATGCCAATTCAAATGATATATTAATGTTTATATATATATATATATATATATATATATATATTTCTAAAAGATAAAACTATTATTGCAAATTTATCAGTAAATTGTTAACATCGTTTTTTGTTGAATATTTTCTAATAATTAATTGTTACAATGCTTAATCAAGCCGAAATATTCAAGAGCATAAATTTATTTTTAAGAGCAATTTCTACATGCATAATTTCTACCAAAGCTTACTGGTGTTACAGTCTTTGAAAACTCTTTACTGAGTACACGAACTGGCTCCAACTGATCAGGTGGCCTTGAAGAGAGCTGATTGTCAGGTGTAATTACTCTATAATATAAATAGATATGCAATGAAAAGTTTAAGATTCTTTGTAATACCAGTTTTTTTTTGTCAGAAAACTTAAAAAATTTTTCACTCTCTTCACATCATTATCATTCTTACTAATTATTATAGCTTATATTCTCCCCCATCAATTCTACTCATCATAGGTTGTAAACATGCTAGACATTTAGCATGTAAGTGGACTAAAGAAAGAATAAATCACCCAAAAACATTTACTTGCATCTATGCCACAGTGTGATTCAAATATCCTGCCTGTAAGTTGGTAAACAAATATCTATCTACTCAACATCAAACTGGTTACTTGAAATAACACAAAAATCAAGATATAATTAGTTATCACTAGAAATTATCATTTTCATACTCTGAAAATTCCATTTAAAGCATATCACTGTAATGTAAAAAAAGTGTGTATATTTCATTTATATAATGAAGCACTAATATATAGTGAATTTTTTTTTTTGATAATTTTATTAAAAACCAATAGAAAGAATCTAGTAAAATTTAGATTGTGTTTTTCCTTTATGAATTTCATTATTTTATTTAAATAGTAAACTTATTTATTATTTTTAAATCTCAGGTTTCTTTGCCAGAAAATTACTGACTGATTACTTTCCTGTATTGAAAAAAAGTACTTTAAATACTTTTGGAAACTGGCTTACATCAATCTCATCCATGACAGTTTGCAAACATATACCTGAAATGCTTTTTTGGAAGGAGAAAAATAGCAGTAAACGCTATTATTCTGAATGATACAAGACAATTCTTCTAGATTTTCTGAATAGTATCAATGCTTTTTAAGAAAATCACTATAAAATCACCAGAACAATAATTAATAAAAATCAAGTTAGCCTTTTGACACAGTGTAAAGTAGCAAAATTAAGATCATGCAAGTTCAGTTTGAAGAAGACAATTTTTAGTAATTTTTCTAAGAGAGTCTGGAATCTGTGAAATGTTTCAACAATCTATCAGTGAAATCACTGCTTCCTTTTATCTGTTATTCATTTTTACTGCTGTTATAGCATCAATGTAAAGTTAATGATATAAGCCCCTAATTAAACCAAGAAGAATGGAGTACTCATAAAAGTTTGAATATATTGTAATATATTCAATATATATTAGCAATATATTGTAAAACATACCTGAAGCTCTGTATTTTTCAATGCTTGTTTAAAAAATGAATTTCGTTACTTTTAGTGCTTTTATTGATATTTGTAGAGAATTAATTATGTAGCTTCCATATCACTAATTACTATACATGATTATTCAAATTGTTGTAAAAATTAAACTGTGTTGTTCGTTGGAAATGGAATAAATGCTACTAAATAAATAAACACAAGTTTTGTGTTTATTTATTAAGCTACTCATCATTTTAAACAGCTTACACACATTAAAATAACATCACCTCTGTATGCAAAGACAAATTCTGTGACAAGTAAGTACAGTGCGAGTTTCACAGGAAACACGAGAAAGAAGCAAAAAAAGTTATGATCCATGTAAACATTTCAAAGACCAAGGATGCATCTGTAAAAGAAAAAATTCCTTGCTCATCAAGAATCAGAAAAGAAAGAGTAAAGTATATGAGCATGGAATTCAATGTACCTAATTAGACAACTATCATGTGTAGCTATAGTGTAAAGATGACACAGCCTTTAGTTTCCCATAATATAAATATTGTGACAATATTTATATTATGGAAAACTGAAGACTACTGCAATATCTTCAAACATGCATAGAATTCTCCAGAAGTTCAAACTTTTTTTGTGGCATTTCATGAATACAAGTGTGTGGTGAATGGACCTATGATGGTAGGAACCAGTTTCAACCATATTAATCAACTAGCTACTACCACAACTTAATTTTCCTATTTCAAGTTTGTTTGTTTTTCAATTTAAATCTAATTAAAAAAAAACAACTAGATTTAAAGAAAATATTGATTTTATTAGTTTACCAATTCGAATCAGTTGCCCATTCCTGCTTGCAAGCATGAGGATAAACTTTTCAGTTGCCTTCAGCCTGCACAGCCAATTTCTTTTCATATTTGACTTAGTTTTCTGTACAAATCATCTTTTTTGGCCTGCACTCTTTACATATTTCATTACTCCTCCCATACTTAATTTCACAATAGTCTTTCCACACTATGCTCTTCTTATGGATATCTACTGTTTAATAAAGTGACACATCCATTTCACTCCCAACCTATTTCTTTAACTCTAGGGAAATTCAGATACCACACCATATCATTTAAGCATTTTTTCAAAGCTTCCCATCAAATGCTGATATCTTTCCCATTCACTAACTGACACCATGGAACAAAGTATACTATCCGTTTGTCATAATTCCTAAGTTTGTAGATCAGCATGTAATCTGTCTTAATCAACATGATTACTGTCACAAACTGGTTGCAGAGCAGTCACATGCTTAAGTGAGACCTTTCTGATGCTATGACCAAATCTACAGTTCCTTCTTTCATGTAAAGCTTGTGAAGTCTCGCAGCAGCTCAATAAATCTTCCTTCATTCTTATCACAAGTTTTCTCTTCTATCCAAATCAGTGTTTGGATAATTTAAAGTCATTTATAATGATTACTCATTTAGTACCATAAGGGTAATTTAGTTATGTATTTTAACACCCACAGCAACTGAACTGCCAGGTCTGTAGCAACACCCCACCATATATTTCACCTTGTGACAACTTCATACCCAGAGAGCCTCAAACTTACTGAGGAACATTATTTATATGGGACATTATTACTATTGTTGCTTTCACGAATTTCTACCCTGGACTCAAATCATCTGATATCATTAGTAATATCTCAGCTCCTCTCAGATTTCTCCCGTCCTTTCTAAAAGTACTATACCCTTTAAACTCAATTCTAGCTACTACATCTAACTTTGAGAGCAAGATTTCACTAATGCTAACAATCTTGCCACAGTGTTTTCACCAAGGCAAAACAAACAACTCTTTGTTCTTGATGCTCCTGGCATTTATGTACAGACAAACAAGTTACCTTCTGTTTTTTTCACAAACTTAAATCTGCAGTCTACTTGGCATATTTGGGCAACATTCTCTTTCTCATCCAAAAATAAACTCAAAGTCTGAATCCAAAGTGTCTGGGTCCACTCCATCACCAGATTTATAACCATGCTCACTGACATTCAATATCACTATCATGTTTGAATACCTAAGCTGAACTGGTTAACATCACCATTCCTCACATAATGATCAAGTTTCCCTCCCTTTCCATTAGGTCTCACTCCAATAAATAATTTCTCCAGGCTCCTGATGCTAAATCCATTCAAGTGCAGGCCATCCCTCTTATATAAGTCTTTTCTCCCATCAAAACTCATTCCACACATCCAACAACTGACACCCATTTCTTCCATGTAGCCTGTGCATTGAATCGTTTGCTATCATAGCCTTCCTTCTAAACTCAGTACTATCATCTCAGTAATAAACTAACAATTTTCTCTTCTTTCATATCCTCTCTTATAATGAATTTATCACTACTTTGTTCCTACAAGCATACCATCTCTTTTACTTTTTTGTTTCTTAATTCCATCATCACATTCTTAATTTTTGTTTCCAGAAAACTTGTAGTGTTTGTGTTATCAAGTGCAAATTTAATAAGTGAATCACCATACCATATTACTTCTTTTTTCCCCTTACATTCTATTTTTTTACCATATTATCATTATTCGCTGATATCTTACCAATTTCTGTGCTTTCATGCCTCTTATTGTTCTTTTTTTTTTTTTTTAAATGTTTCTCAATTTTATTCTAGCTCTCTGGTGAATTTTCTAACAATGTTTTAATCTGAAAATTTCAAATGTGGAATTATCTTCATTTGTATTATCAAAATCAGTGTTGTACTGCTTTTGTTTAGTGGATAAACAAAAGCAGTATAGCATCTATGTTACCCTTTGATATATTTGCAGACTCATTGTTAATTTAACATAGTTCTAAAAATGGTGCCAAAACCTGTCAGAACAGTAGAATGGTCTGATAGGTTTTGGCACCATTTTTAGAACTATGTTAAATTAACAATGAGTCTGCAAATATATTAGGCAATGCATTCAAATCAATAAATCCAATAAAAATCACAATAATATGCTAAAATACACTAATTAATCTAAGAAAACACTTAATTTAAAAAAATCAGCAGCTATCAGTAATCATAAAATAACACAAAATAACAGTCTGCATTCAAAACAGCCTAGAACCAGAAGAAAAACCACATACACACACAAAACTGCCAAGGTCGAATTTCTGCTTTCTGCAGTTGCTTTACTAAAAGATTTAAATGTCAGGAGTTATACCAGAACTCTGAAAATAGATCTCTGAAAGTTAGCACTTTCAAAAATATTCAGATGTCTATAAAATCAGTTTCTAAATATGGTTATGAATTATTCAAACTGCAAGAAATTATGAAGTAAGAGAGGAAAATGGCACAATATTACTGCTCACAAAAGAAAAGAGAAGTCAAGTTTAACTGTGCATGTCAAATATATATACATTGTACATGCTTATTTGATGAAATACATAATTTAAAAAGGGTTAAAATAAAACCTGCAAATAATAAATTTAATTTACTCCTTTATCCAAGTGTAAGCAAACAAAGTTTGCACCTGAAATATCTTCAGGACTGAGGCAACTCGTAGTAAAGGAGGACCAAGCTCTCATCACTCCTTGTCTCAGTATCTCCCATAATGCAAAGCACATTTCCTTGCAGACATGTATAATGCTATGCATTAAGGGAAGGACCACTAACCAGACCGGTTTCAACCTTTATTGAGGTCTTGTCAGTGGGAACTTTGTTTGCTTACACTTGGATAAAGGATTAAACTAAATTTATTATAGTCTAACCAAGTGGAAAATAAACTTCCAAAACCTGCAAATAACTTCATAACTTATTTTACAAAAATAGCCTTTTAATGTGTAACCTATTTACAATGAAAAGCATAATGTTCAAAAGTCATATTTTTTACATGATACTATTATGATATAATACAACATGATATAAAAAAAAATCAAGCTTCTCAATAAAATCATAACAGCTTAAAAAATTATAGAGCATCTTATTGAATTACAATAAAGATCAACAAGCATATAACAAGATTTTCTGTGCAGTTCCAACAGGTTTTATTAGTCATTTGACTAGCTTGGAAGCAAAATGAAAAAAAAAAACAAATGGAAAAAATAAGATTACCGATACTGATATTCAGAGAGTTATTTTTTTATACATCTGTTGTAATAAATAACAAACAGTTCAAGACAAACACTAAATAAAGCTAAGTAATTATTATTTGTAAGCTTGTTATTTAATCACTGAAACTTGTGTCAATTACTAAATAATTCTAATTTATATATGACTAACTTTGTTACTGGTTTACAGTTAACCTGCAACAACAATAAAATTCAAGCAGCTTTAACTGCATTTCCAAGAATAAAGACAGAAATCTATAACAAAAGAATGTCACCATCTCAAGTTGCTTTGACTATAATTCAAAAACAAGTCAGTCAAATATTGCTTTAAAAATATTGTGAAAAGAGCAGATGAAAAGGGCCTCAATTAACTTACCGGTATAGCAACTGTGGTATCTGTCCAGCATTAACATCTGTACCATTATTAGATTTCTTTGAGCTCTTAAAATAAAATACTACCCTTCAGCAGGAAGGGAAAAAAAAAATACATTACATCAATAATATATACTTCATAAACATTGTCAACTGAACTTTTTTTAGATTTTAACTGCTTTTTAACAAACACTTTTCAGAATTAAAGATCAGAATTAAACAGAAAACTCAAATTTTTTATACTATAAATATACTAATTAAAAAAAAAATTAATAACATTTTATGGAATAAGATGTTTTTAATAAAAATCTAACAAAATAATCATGATCATGAGTGCCATGGCCTCCATAGCTAGTCAGTATAAGACAAAGCCCTTTGGTTGGAAACACATGGATTCAATTCCCATCCATGATGAAAGGAACTTTTATCAGAATGGGAATTTTAAAGGGAATTAAATCTTTTTGACTAAAGGTGCATTAACTGATCTCATATAAAGGTAGAAGTTTTTTTTCTCCTGGAAATGCAGGTTTATCATCCCTCAAAACAGACAAACTAGCCTGTGACCACACATATTTACAAACATAGAACGCTTCAGAAAATTATGGTAGGCTGCTAGGTAGTAGTAATTTCTGAACTTATTTATCCGTATGGAGTTTCCTCTCTTTTTCTCCCCCATCCCTATAGGGGCGAGTTGAGCCCACTCATGGGGGGGGGGGGGTTAAGTTTTTATGGCTGTAGATCCATGTGTGTGTGTGTGTGTGTTCGCGGGGCCGGTTTGCCTGCTTGTGGAATGAAAAACGCCAGATAAACTGGCGGAAAAAACCCTACTGCCCGCACCCAAGACCGGCTAACTTGGCTATGGCTGAGGAAGATCCTCAAATTCCTCACATCTTCGACGGGAATTGAACCTGGGACAGTCCTTCCTCAGTCATATAGTTGAGAAGCGCACAGCCACTAGGCTAACTGCACGGACTATTTCTGAACTAATACCTCATCTCAGATCTAAATGCCAATACTGGTATTCCATATACTCCCATGTGCTAACAACAAATGATGAGTGCCTTTAAAAACAACCTTGGGTATTAAGTTCTGTGACAAACAACAAAGAACCTCACAGTTATCAATCTACTACCAATCTTTTGTACAAAACTGTAATATTCCTCATCACTGATGATGGGTTCTTATCCCATCATCAGTCCTCAATTATGATCAATGCCCATTTATATGATGCTGCATTCACTCATACAACGGTTTTCAATTATGATGAAGCCCATTTATGCAACACTGCATTCACTCATTCGAAGATTTTATTGACATGATGCTCCCATGAATCAACCAATGTACAGTTTTCATGAACTATTTGTTATGACATAACTGTTTGCTACATCTCTCTGAGTTTTGGTGTTTTGCTGTGAATGATAAACAGTTTTTAACTATTATCTTATTGTTGTTGATAATGGCAGATAAAATTTAAAGTAAGAGTATTATTGCTTCCTCTGAAAAGAAGATGATGCATAAACATATTACATACCAAGAGTAAAATTACTAAATTTAGTGAATATAGTATATCAAACTTTGGGATAGGCTGCAGGCTAAACTTACCTCACACCACAAACAAAAATAAAGTTCTTAGTGAAAAGTGCCACACTAGTTAATACTACAGTTATCTGTAAATGTTCAATTTTATTGCCAAAATGGAAAAACTTTTAAAGGTGTAGATTGAGTGTTCCCCCTAAGCAAAACTCTTCAAAATAACTTTTTTTCATTTGCATACCTAATGTAAATTAATGCTTTATTTACATCATTTATGCATATATATATATATACAGGGTGTTCGGGATAAATTTGACAGTTTCGTAAGGAAAAAGAAAATCTTCTTTGTATCTATTAAATTTAATGAATTGACAAAAAAACATTACAGGCAGAGTTAATTACAATACTATCAACAAGATTTACTCAAAATAACCACCATTAGCATCGATCACAGCTTCAATTCTGCTTCGGAACCTCGAACAAGCTGATGCTACAGTCTCCCTGGGAAGGGCTGCAAAAACTGTTTTAATTTTATCCATTAACTGGGCTTTTGTATTACTGGAAGTGCGATTGGTGTCTTTTTCAACTGCGCCCCATACAAAATAATCCATGGGGTTAAGGTCTGGGGAGTTTGGAGGCCAAACATTTGGACTGGTGAAGTCGTAGAAATTTTCAGACAACCATTTTTGACTTTTCCCAGAGGTGTGGCAAGGGGCCGAATCCTGCTGCCATACATACGGCCTACCATTGGCTACCCTTGTTATCCAGGGCTTGACTACAGTTAGCAACTCCACGAACAAAGCCCGAATTCCAATGCCAGGGTTCTTCAACACCTGTTCCTGCAGATTTGCGAGGAATTCTGCTGTACGAACGCAATCAGATCATCTGCTAGGGATCTTTCTTCTTGCTACATCCTCGTAGTCACCATTGCAAGTCTCTAGTTCATGCCTGATTGTTTTTACTGTATTCAGGGAGCATTGGGCAGCAGTCGTAATATCCTTATTTTGATGGCGGGCACGAATCATCATGATACAAGTTATTCTCTTCCATGATTCAGGTGGGTTCCAGCTATCCATCCTTTCTGACATCTTGTATATGAATGAAGAAGGGTCCAAACTTTTAAATGAAGAGAAGTGTGTGTTAATACATGTAACTTACGGAAAAATATAATTAATTATAAATATGTCAAATTTATCCCGAACACCCTGTATATATATATATATATATGACTGCTTAAAACTTTATTATTAAAAAAAAAAAAAAAAACAGTGATTTGCTACATGCCAAAATTCTCTATATGATAGCAGTCTGGAAACTAACGTGCCATATAATCGGAGTATGCCTATGTGGATCCTTATCATGAACACCTTGTTCTACCACTTACTAATATGCTCAACAGAAATGAGATCCAGTGACCAAGGAGATCAATCCATTAAAATAAAGTCACTCATGTTTCTGTATTTATAGACAGCACATTATTCTGATAGAAGCAATCATTATACACAAATTAAAAAAAGTCAATATGAACGAGTACCTATTCAACAATGATTTTCAGTTAGCTGGACTATTTGATCCTTACTCTGTTGGTACAGGGAAATGAAGTGACAGGAAAACAAGCCCCACACTATTATTCCACCTCTTCAGCATGAGAGCTGTGTCCATGGCTTTGTGTGATTATATCCTTACTCTTGACCTGTTTACATGCAATAACAAGAACAATGGTTCATCATTCTTCCACACAACCTTTCTCCAGTCCACTGGTGCCCAATGCCATTGTTCCTCTACTAATATTAGTCATAGCAGCTTGTTTTTTTATTTTTAAGAAAGCTGAGATATCCTTAATGGTCATGTCATTCTCCAATTGGAACAGTGTGATGCATTGTTCAGTCAGACAAACTCCTATGAAACCCCTGACTGTATAGGATAGTCAATTTTATGTGGTATAGCACATCTAATGATCTTGATAATTTTGTCAATCTTTTGACTTTTTGAATCGATAGGCTGTTTCCAGCCATATGCCCAACAATGACTCTGTTTTCCGTTTATCATAGCATTATAAGGATATCCAACATGCAAGTGTGTGTGTGTGGCTATCTTAACAGGACAACGGTTTCTGAGACCCAGGCCATCTTGCTCCAGCATCACTTAGTCATTTAGTGACTTTAGTCACTCAAGGTCAGTTACATTTACCCATTACAACACATGCACTTAAGCATATTTATACTGGCTCTCCCAGAGACAACTAGCACCTACGTATAACTGGGCAACATGTCATAATCACATACTACTGATAAATTCCATTTAACAAGGATAATATTCGACCAGAAATGCTGAAGTACGGTGGTATAAGAGTCTTACAGTGGCTGTACCGCATAGTTCAGAAAGCCTGGACAGAGGGACGAATTCCCGATGATTGGAGTACAGCTCTAATAGTACCCATATATAAAAAGGGAAATAAAACTGAATGTGAGAATTACAGAGGTATTTCCCTACTGAGTGGTCCTGGTAAGATATATGCAAGTATACTTGAGAAACGGTTGAGAAGAATTGTAGAAGAAGAGGTTGGTAGAACATGCTGGATTCAGGCCAAATAGAGGCTGTCAGGGTCAGATCTTCACTTTACGACAAATAGTGGAGAAATCATGGGAATATAACAAAGATCTCTATTTGAGTTTTGTAGATCTGGGAAAGGCATATGATAAGGTGCCAAGAGAGAAGCTATTCAATACGCTACAGTTATATGGTGTCAATGGGGCATTATATCAAGCAATACTTAGTCTTTATTTGAGTTGTAAGTCAGCAGTTAGAATTGATGGAAGTACAGGAAGATAGTTTAATGCTAAATCTGGTGTGAGACAAGGATGTACATTATCCCCTCTGTTATTCATTATCTATATGGATCACATTATGAAGGAAAGTGGTATTGAACATGATATCAAAATTGGAGATGTTAATGTCAGCTCTTTGCTTTATGCGGACGATGTTATACTTATCAATAAATCCGCTACAAGTCTGCAAGATTCCTTGACTAAATTGAATAACTGTTGTAATAGATATGGTATGAAGGTCAGCAATAAAAAGACAAAGACAACGAAAATAGGCAAAATCGTTGAAAATGTCAACTGCATTGTGAAGAGAACCTGTGGAACAAGTAAAACATTTCACCTACTTAGGCACAATTTTTAGTGAAGATGGTAAATTAAATATGGAAATAGACAACAGAATCAATAAAACTGGTATAGTAGGAAGTCAATTGAATAAATTCATATGGAATAAGAGAGAAATTAGTCAAAACACTAAATTAGCTGTATACAAGATAGTGTTCAAACCAGTTTGAACACTATCGTGGCAGATTAACTTCTTCATCCGCCACTTGGAGTTTCACTAATGTTCATGCCCACAATGAGATTCAAACCTATAGCTTAATGACTGGAAAGTAAGTTTTGACTCAGCCAATCAGTATGACATCTGTCTCTATGAGTGTTTAAAGTCACTCAGGGCAGTAACTTTTTCCAATTATAAAAGCATACACTTGGAGCATATTGCACACACACACAGTTTTCCAGAGCTGAGTATAAAACATACCTATTTATATCAGAGAATCACTTTCCCCTTTGTGATTCTCACAAATAATTGGAGAAAATCACAAAATGAAAGAGTTATGCAATAGTATTCTTCCAAGACCATTTGGTCTCCGAAGACAGGAATGCTATTACAAAACTCTCATTGATACTATGAAATCACAACAGACAATTCAGTTTTGTCTAATTTTTTCATTAAAATGGATCCATTATAGAATATAAATGAATAAATAAATAAAATAATACATATATAATTTCAAATCACCTTGCCAATAAAAACAGAATTCGTCACTTCCTGATATAAACCTTCCAGTAATGCACAGGATACTATAACAGTACTACATAATTAAGTTCACAATTTGTGCTAGCCTCCAATCAAAAATTTTCCTCCAATTTAATCTATCATCTAGGAAAATGATAGATTAAATTAGAACTCCAGTATTATGAGAGCTTACATTTTGGTCTTCTAAAGTACTACTAACAGCATTGATTCACCTAGATCTTGGTCATCCTCTGGGCTTTTTCCTGCAATGCTAGCATCAAATCTGTTTTGCTAAACTTCCTTGTCCCATTTAGTTTACATGACATACCACCTTAGAAAGATCTCTGGAAACATGTAGTCAGAAATAATTTAATACATAATACTTTATCATTGCAAATATTTTATCTAAAATTATAGCCCTGTGGATTTACCTTGTGAGCTGCATGTTTACTGATGGCCTCTTAGTTTCAGATTGAAATATTTGCATTAATAAACTAGTATTAAATTTCTTTTGTCTATGTTTCCAGAAATTCTTTCTGGTATGTTGTGAGCATCATTCAAAACTCATATCACCTCGATTAACTCTGTTTACACATTTTTTTTTAATGCTAACAATGTCATCTTTCTTTCTAATATCTTCATTTTAATATGATTCTGCTACTGTTCCCATTTGTTCACTCCCTTTAGTTTTCTCAGAACTCTCATACCTGTGGTTCACTAGTCTTCAATCAACTGTTTTATTTTTAACTCAAATTTCAGATCCATATGTTAAAAGTGATTAAAACATCATTTTGTAAAATGCTAATCTCTTTTTAATGCCATATAAATTTATTCAGCTGATTTCTAAACACAGTAGTTTTATCCTATAATCTTCTTCTTTCACTATGCCTTATCCTGTATTAAACAGGGTCGGCATTCCCATCTTTACTCTTCTTCTTCCAGATTCTCCGGTCCAGGGCATCTTCCCGACTCCATCCTTTCTCCCTAAGATCCTCTGCCACCTTATCCCTCCATCTGAGTTTGGGCCAGCCTCTTTTCCTCCACCTCCATATGCTCCACTCGTTTACCAACATACTCCTCACTCCTTCTCTCTCTACATGACCGAACCATGAAATTCCTGGTCCCATTTAGGTCTAATCGGACAAGGAATTGTCCCATTAGACTCAGCCTGCTTTCTTGTACTTTCTTACCAATCGGTCCCCCCTTGATCGTCCCTCTGATGCTCTGATGTAGTCATTCCTTATCCTGTCCTCCTTTGTCGCACCACTCATCCATCTCAACATCCGCATCTCCGCCACCTCTATCTTCCTCTCCTGTGCCTTTGTTATAGACCACGTCTCCATGCCATGGGGCATCGCAGGCCTCACCACCATCTTCTGCAACTTTCCTTTCATCTTACAACTCACTCTTTCTCTCTTTTGTCGCACAGGACCCCACTCATCTTCCTCCAGTGCATCCAGCCGCATGTTATTCGGTGCTGTATTTCCTCATCCAGGTCACCATTCCTCTCAACGATCAACCCGAGGTACTTGAATTTCTTCCCTAAGTTAACCAGTTTTATCTTATAATAAAATCATATAATAATATCATATTTATCAATTTCACTAAAAACTATGCATAAGTAGCTGACAATTTTTATATATATACTTTTTTTTTTTTTCTTGTTTTCATTGCACTAAAAATTTGTTAATTATTCAATTTAGCAAAAGAGTTCTGAATACTTATAGAAAAATTAATTTGGAAGAAAAAATCATCTTCATAAAGAAATGAGCTCAGTTTAATATCTCTGATTTTGATATTGGGTTCAATGTTACTCGTCTATCATAGTGAGTTCCATACAGATGATGAATAATAGTGAGATAAACTAGTTTCACATGAAACTATCTTCCTCTGCATCCTTCACCTCTAACTGCTGACTTATTACTTAAGTATAGGCTGTAAAGTATCAGCATAATGTCTAATTTACATCATAGAATTCTATCATTCTGAACAGGTTCTCCCTTTTCCACCTTATATGCCTATTAATGATTTTCAAATCTTAAATGCAAATCCTTGTCATATTCTCATAATTTCCCAACATTTAAAAATATGAACATGAATACTCCTGAAAACCCTATGGACTGAATGTTTGTGGTTCCAAGTTTCTCATCTGTATATTTCTTAGCTACTTCTCATAAAAATTACCAAGAATACTCAGGTAGGGAAATTCTTCCAATTTCTCACATTCAGGTTTATTTTCCTTTATATAAAAAAGTCTATGAGGACTATACTCCAATCATCTGGAATGCAGATCTGAATTATGCAGTGTAGTTGCTTTAAAACTTGCATTATTTTATTTGAGCTTCCCTCCCCACCTATTTGAATAGATGAACTCTGGCTACCTTTCTGCATTTCACATTTCTAACAGTTTTCTAACTCGTGTAATGAAATCTACTCATGAATATATTCTCATGGAGATCATTTACGAATGTTCTGCCATGGCTGTCATATTTAATTTTTTTTAAAATAATTACTCCAGATAATCAGTTTCCTTATCTTCACTTTTTTTCAAGTTATTATTTCTGCCAAAAGGAAGGATTGCTGTAAAAGGATTTTTTAGTAACCTCCAGAATATTTTGACACCTTTATATTTATCTTCCATGGTTCTATTTTATATTCGGCTTCCATATTTCTATTTTATATTTATCTTCCATATTTTTATTATTTCTATTTATCTTCTATATATCATCTTCTGTATTCTTAACAAATCAAATGAAGTTAGCAGGTCTAATATGGAGGTGGCAGGGATTTTCCTCCTGCAACCAGACAAACCATCCAGTAGAATACACACAATTTACATAAAGCTAACTACATTGTTTTGGAGTTATGGTTACAAAATCCGAGGATACTTGGAAGGTCATGGGTGCTTAAGTGCCTATTAGAGGCACTGATGATGATTCTTAACAAAGTCTCCCATGACTTTTTTTAAGCTACTTTTACATATTAATTATCTTTCTTACACTTTTCTATGTATCCTCTAAACAGTATTTGCTGAATTACTTGCCAGGAATTTTGAATATGTTTTCTTTTCCTTTGCTTCTTTACTTTCTGTCTCCATGAAGTTTTGATTTTCCATAACTATGTTGCATACTTCTCTGGTTGAATAGATGTTTTCTTCAGATTTACCTCAGATAAATAATGTACAAATTATTTACCAATACTATTTGTATAATTAAGCATATAGTACATTCGTGAAAGCTGCTTACCTTTGTTTTTAAAACATTCATACATTTTTATTTCTAATGTGATACTCATTTTTTATACTATACAAAACTAAGATGATGATCACTACCTACATTTCTTACAAGATCTGCAGTCCACCACTTTGCCAATTGAACTACCGCTTCCATATATACTCTTATATCCTGAACCAGTATGATGATATCCCAATAAACATAACATAATAAAATTCTTATTTCTTGTGTGTTCTCTCTATGAAGATGTATGCACAAATGATATCACTAATGGCTGATACATGTCCTCAAATGAAATACAGCAGGGATCACCATTATTGCTATTCGTGGTCAACAAGAATCAGATTTTCCTTATTTCAACTGCTCTCTCTAATGAAAGCATCTGACAAAGTTTTAATAGGGAAAAGTAGAAAGTTTTAATGTGGTCCTATAAAAAGCTTTAACAGGAAAGAAGAAGAAAAAAATTCTCCACTTTTTTCCCTATTAAAATTTTCTACAGGACTACAGATTTACAATTTCCCATTCTGCATTGTTCACATCACGACACAAACCTATTGTTCATCTGTTTAGTGCTAAATATTATAGCTACTTCCTTCCTTCCTTACCTTGATCACTACTACCTGAATATAGCATCTTACATTTAGTATTCAGAAGTATTGCATCAGTTTTTGGTCTCTTTCTCAGTAACACCAATATATCAATATGGTATTTTTGTAATTCCTCTACTAGCTCCACCTCTTTTTCTTTGATGCTGTTTATTTCAACTGTCTTCAATTCTCTTGCATTTGAGGTTGTTCCAATAATTGACTTTTCGGTGTTTCTTTGGAAAAGATAGCTCTTTAAGTTCTAGTTTCAATGGATGACACTTCATAATGTTACACCATCAAATTCATGTGATTTAAGCCAATACAGAATAAGATTTGGTCAGCTAAGTTCTGAATTGCAGCACATCGATTTGCATTCAGTATTTGGATGGTAATAAACATGCAAATAGTAATATATATATATATATATATACACCGAGTAATAGACATACACCATGGGAATGTGAAGAATAGACATTGGAAAGAATAGACATTTCCTTCAGCATCAGGTTTCACCCCTTATGTCACAATTAGTACAGAATGAGACACATCCCAGTGTGAGCGTGTTCAGCCATGTTTAAAAAATAAATTAATAAATAAAACTTTCAACCATGCATATCATTTCTTATAGCTGTTTATATAGAATACAATTTCATACTAATCAAAGTTGAACTTTTGATTTTTTAATATTTCTGTTATACGAAAGTACTACTCAAAGAGTTCTTTGAACTCTTCCAGTGGTGCTACTTTTGTAATAGATCTAATAAGCATATCAAGAGAAAGTGCATTTTTATGACACGTCAACTTGTTTTTAGAAACATTTAATTCTGCTTTACGTAGTTGTGCCACTACAAACAGTTTGAAACAAAAATTTGAATGGTGTGATTCAGTGAATCACTTCAAGATACAAAAGCATACAGAGGATTTCAAATTGGAAGTGACCATTAATTAGTGTTAAGCAGAATAAAAATGGATATTACATTAAAAAGAACGGTATGTAAGAAAAAGCTTTACAAAGAATTAAAATTGAGCAACTTTTACAGGTAAACTGTAGATTCGACTATACAAGCATCACTGAAGAAAATTTGAAGCGGTTTGAAAACAAGAACCCAATCTTGGAGTCTCAGTGGCAAAATCTGAAGAAGACGTTGATTGATTGATTGGTGAAGTTGTAAGGGCAGAAAGGTGGGCAACCAAAGTTAAACAAGCAGTTCTGGAAAAGAAGAAAGCATTCCAAAAGTTTCTAGCAAATAAGCCAGCAGATGCCCTAAAAGAGTACAGAAAAAAATCTAAGATAGCTAAGCCATGTGCAAAAGTAATGCTAAAGAAAAGTCAAGGGAAGACTCTGGTGTGAATATAGAAAATAAATATCAGGAAGATGGCAAAATGCTCTGGGAGGCTATTGAAAAAGCTTAGAAATGGAGGAAACAGTTGTGAAAAGGAATCAAAGATGATAAAGGTGACGATAAGTCTGAAAACTGAAGACAAGGATATCCTAGATGTTTGGAGTAATTACTTTGAAAGATTGTTAAATGAAACAAGCAGTTGCAGAACTATACTAAAACAGCTGAATACATTTATATGGAGTAAGAGAGAAATTAGCCAAAACACCAAACTAGCAGCATGGAAGACAGTATTCAACATACACCAGTTTTAAGTTATGAATCTGAGGGTTGGGTTAAAAATAAAGCACTTAACGACTAGAGACCACAGAAATGAAGGTTCTGAGAAAAATTAGGGGAGTGTACAGATGACATCAATGATAGAATTATATTAAAAATGAAGATATTAGAAAGCAACTTGATATTGTTAGCATTCAAGAATGCATAAGCAGAGCTAATCTAAGTTGGCATGGTCACTTAAACAGAATGGTAGAGAAAAGGTTAGCAAAACAGGTGTTGATGCCAAAATGGCAAGAAAGAGATCAGATGAAGATCAAGGTCTAGGTGGATTGATTCAGTCAAAAGTGCATTACCTTAGAAGCACAAAATGTTAGATATGATAATATTGAAGTACTGACAAGTATTGGACCAATTTGGAGGAAAACTGTGGATAGCAGATTAATAATAATGTAAACTTAATCATGTCGTGCTGTCATAGTAGCCTGAACATCCCTTGAGGATACACATCAGGAAATTGATGATGATGATTCAGTGAAAAGTAAATATTAAATTTAAATAAAATCCAAAAGGCAAGAGTCCTGGAATAACATGCTTACAAATAGTAAAATGGATCTAATAAGCTCTTTTGTTGTTATTTTGATTTTTTTTATTGTGCATCAGTATCTCAACCTATAATGATCCATATCAAAAGGTAAAAGAAAAATATATGTGTAAGTTAAAACTGATATATCGGATGTATAAAAATAAAATTGGCATATCAGATCAGAACATACAGTTCTAAAATCTTATATACTGCATAAAGATTAATAACTTGTAAAAAGTTAAGAACACTGAGTGTAGATACCTTGGATTATGTAGATATCCCGAGCCTTAGTCAGACATTAGACGTCTGACTAAGGCTCGGGTAAATTACTAAAAACAGTAAAAGAATGAATTGTTCTCTTTTTAATGTAAATGTAAAGAAAGTATAAAAAAATATTTGCATACTTTATTACAGTGACTAATAATGACTAGTTATAAACAGAGGCTTTTTAATGTATTTATTTTCTTTGTGATGTCAAAGAAAATGTTTGTATTAAAAAGAAACAATTTATGTAATCAAAACCATTTATGAGACAAAAAACTTGTTTAGAATCAACAGGAAAGGCATATAATAATAACTAGATTTTCATGCAATTATCTTGTTCACATAATGTGTTTCAAAAGACACATTTGGTTATGGATTATAGCATTTTGTTGTTCTAGCAATTTACTGAGGATGCATGCCTATTTAGCCATATGATTGAAAATTATTCTACAAAAAATTTTCATATATATATATATCAGGATGAGCGTAAGATGTAGAAAGTTTTTTACCTTGGGTATATACTATGTTAAAGATACCAAGCAATTTTATAAGCTAGGTTTTAATCCTTTTTCCCAAGTAAGCAAACAGATAGGTAAGTCAAGTTTGTGCCTGAATGTAGTTCAGGTCTGAGGCAACTTGTGGTAAAGGTGGAGTAAGATCTGATCACTTTCCTTAGTATTTCCCCTAATGCAAAGCACATCTCCGCAAGGAGATGTATGATGCTATGCATTAAAGGCAAAGGCCACTACTCAGACCAGTTTTGACCTTTATTGAGGTCTCGTCAGTGGGAGCCAGACCCCAAAAATGCCAAGGTTGAAGTAATGCAGAGCTTATAAATTTTACCTACACAAGTTGCAACACAATGCTTTGACCTTATTAAATAAAAATCTCAGGATGAGAGTAAGATGTAGAAAGTTTTTACCTTTGGTATATACTATGTTAAAGATACCAAGTAATTTTATAAGCTAGGTTTTAATCCTTTTCTAACTTATAAAATTGCTTTTATATAGTAATTTTATAAAGATACCAAGTAATTTTATAAGCTAGGTTTTAATCCTTTTCTAGCTTATAAAATTGCTTGGTATCTTTAACATAGTATATACCAAAGGTAAAAACTTTCTACATCTTACTCTCATCCTGAGATTTTTATTTAATCCTTTTCTAGCTTATAAAATTGCTTGGTATCTTTAACATAGTATATACCAAAGGTAAAAAACTTTCTACATCTTACTCTCATCCTGAGATTTTTATATATAGACACACACACACACACAAGAATTACTAAGTAATACTTATCATATGGCTACCTAAAACAAAAAAAAAAAAAGATCTGATTTGCAACCACACAAAAATTTTCATAAAACTAAAGAAATTTTGATGTAATCAAATGCGATTTATCCACTGTTGTGACCACTCCATAGCTCAGTGGCAAATGTTACTGCAGCTTGATTTGAAGATCCTTGATTCAAGTCTGACATACCGCAAATACAGAGAGCAAAACTGCAACAGGTAGATGGGAGCATTATAAAAGTAACTAGGGGAAAAGAAAAACTGGAAACAGAAGATCGTTCTGAAATTTTATTTATTTTCTTAATTTGAGGGGGAAGGACTTATTCAGCCAGTGTCAGTTTCACAGTCCCCTCATAACAGACAGTGCTTCTGTTGACTATTCAAGTTTTAGTTCTCCAACAACTGTACCAAAATAGTCAAAGATAAAAATTCAACATAAACATATTTCAAATGGTCTAATTAAAACTTCAGCTTCACATCAACAAATCTACATCTGACTTTAAAAGGACCAAATGCAGAAAACTTCCTTCCTATCAAATAATAGTTGAACCTTCTATGACCTCACTAAAGCTACTTGGCCACGACTTTTGCTCCTCCATTTTTCCACCTCTCTCTCTCTCTCTCTCTCATCCAAATAGAACCACCATAACATTACCAAAAGATAAAAATAATCTCTTAGCATGGTCAATTCTTCAAACTTTTGTTTAGCAATGCAAATAGTCTACTATATCACAAATAACTCACCCACATGCCCCTGATTTTTCACCAAGAAAGCATATGAAAAATCCTCAATAATCTAAATACTAACAAGTTTTCTGGTTCAGACGGTAACTTTCCTCCAATTATCCTAAAAGCTTGTGCTCCAGAATTAAACCCATCCTGTACTGTCTAAAGTATTGATTCTGACTATATTGGCTTCATATTGTCTGGCATCTGCCCAACAGTATGGAAACAAGTTTTTATCCAGTCTGTCCTGAAAAGAAAGATAAACTTGGCCAACAAACCATGTTAAAAACTGTCCATATCTCAGTCCTCTTGAAAATAAAATGAAAAGTAATTAACACCAACTTATAAATACTTTTTTCCTTTTTTATTTTAATGTGACCCCACCCACAAAAGGTTGTAAACTTATAGTATATTAGTACTGCAGGTGGGCTGAGGATTTTTTTTTTTTTTTAGTCGTTTTTAAATTTTATTTTTAAAATATTTTTATTCATCTACTCTATAATATAAAATGATAAGCTTTTTTGTAACGTTTTTGTGTCATGTTTTTTTTTTTCAATGAAACGCAAGGGCTACCCTGGGTGTCGAGTCTTCAAAAAATTCGGGTGATCAGAATTCAAGGAGAACTGGCCTACCAGTTCAGAACTCAAGGGATTGGGCGTGGGGGGGGGGGAGAGAACGCCCCTTTCGAGTCATCTGAATTCAAGAACTGGCCTACCAGTCCGCAACTGGGGGTGTCTGGGCAGCATAGCCGCTTGTGGGGGGGGGGGGGCTTCCTTTCGAGGTTTAAAAATTCTAGTCATCAGAATTCAAGGAGAACCGGCCTACCAGTCCGGAACTCAGGGGGGCCTAGTTTGTATATAATTTGGAAATCTCATTATTACAGACCAAACATGGAATTTTTTCAAGTTATTTTAGGCCTCCTATAAACAAGGCAATGGTTTCACAGTGGATGATGAAATTAATCTCTCACCTAAAACCAAACATGCCCAAAACGGGATTAAAACCTGAAGCCTGGAGGTTCAACCCAATTCATGAGGATGACCAATATGGATTTTACAACACAGACTTCACAGCAGATCTCCTAGCAGTTTTAGTCATCTTTGATTGCAAGCCATGGAAAGGCTTGGAGAATGGTCCAACAAGAGACTTACTGAGCAGGCAACCATGTTATAGTCTGTTTTCTGCTATTGTGTGTTATCATCACTAGATACTGATGAACCGTTTACTACTAACCCAGCTTTCAGATCCATAAGTTAAAATTAGTTTGAACACGATCTTGTTTATAGCTAATGTAGTGTTCTGACTAATTTCTCTCTTATTCCATATAAATGTATTCAGTTGCTTTCAACCATACCACTTGCTAATTCTCTTGTCTATTTCCATACTTAACTTGCATGTCTTCATTAAAAATTTACCTAAATGTCCGAAATATTTTACTTGTTTTATATTTCCATTCCAATGTAGTCGATGTTTCTTGACCATAAGATGGCACTAAATCCACAAAAGAAGATGCGCTAAAGGACTCGGCAATGGGTTTTCACCATTAGGTGGAAATCCCTTATAAAGCGCTTCATATTCCAAATGGGATGTAAGAAGCCTTTACAAATGCCTTTCAACAAAAAAAAGGAAATACTGTTCCCAAACATAATATGAAGGATGTATAAGGAACTTCCAGCATAGAGTTGAGGTTTCTACTTATGTAAAAGTATGACTGAACAAATAAATTGTTCGGTAATGTCACATTTCCATTAAGGTAATAGCATATACTCAAAAAATTAGAATACTTACTGATCTTCAGTAGTGACAACTGACTGGCCACTTGATCCACAGTCACTACTAGGACCTGAAATCCTAGCCCAAGCAACATGCCATTTGTTAGCTTGCAGGAGAATAGGTTCATCAAAAAGCATTGGATATTTCTGCCTGAAAAGATGATAAAATTGCCATGAGCATATTATAATACTAAAGGAAGGTTAATTTATGAAAGCAACAAAACAAAATATTTCTGAAACTATTTATAAAGTAAATCTTTCAAATTTGGCACTGAAAAAAATCCCATCTTACTTTCAGAAATTCCTAGTTTTGCAAACCACAGGTGATCACATAGCCAAGCCCGCAAGTCCTTGCTTAGGTAACATATTAACTCAATAAATTATATTATGCTTTATTTTCTACCACAGATTGCAATATATCTGCATATTTTTCATGCAGGACAAATGAATGCAGAACAAACAAGGAAAAAAAAAAAACATTATTATTACACCACCAGGGATTCACTGAGGGAGGCCACACATCACTCACATCAGCTGTAATACCTTCTCTTAAATTCATTCACACTAGATGCATTCACTACTTCAACATGTGAACTGTTCCACTGACTTACAGTTTTATGTGGGAAAAATCTAGCTCTTACTCCTTTCTTAACCACATACAAACTAAACTTCCATGGATGACCTGTTGTCTGCTACCAACCTATTATATAATGAAAAATTTTTTTCATTTCAACTTATATTCTATAACCCTTCTTTCTTCTATCTACCAATGTCTGCAGTGCACATACTCTCATTCTATCCTTATAATCTACATTCCATAATCTTGATATCATCTTTGTAAGTTTTCTTTGTGGCCATTCGAAAGCTTCTTTATTCCTCTGGAATTCAAAGAGACCAAATCTACGCAGAGTATTCCAGGTATAGTCATATCCAGGCCTTGTAAAGAGGCAAAATTACTTCCATACATGTAAATGTTCATTTCAACATCACAATTACCCTTTGAGCCGTATTTGAAATTTTTGTTATGTGACCTCTGAACTTAAACTTTCTATCCATCGTAATCTTCAAGATTTCTAGTCCTTGTCAGTTAAGCAAGCATGATCCCATCAATATAATATGCTGTCAGATATTGCATCATGCCAAAGTACATAACTTTGCACGTACTAATATTGAACTGACACCCATTATTGTTTGCCCACACTTGTAGCCTATTCAAATCACCATGCAAATACTATTTACTAGTAGCATCTCTGCTTGTCCTGCCTCTCTTTGCATCATCAGATCTTCTATAAGATCCTTTTCAGTATTATTAATGTATAAATTAAATAACGATGGTCCAAGGAGTGACCAGTGGTGTTCTACCTGGAAAACACCATTTTTCCGATAATGTCCATCAGCTACCACTTATTCATACCAATTGTTTATATTCAAATCTCATATTCTCTAGATTATGCATAGCCTATCAAATGCCTTAGCAAAGTCCAACAGTATCACAGCATATTATTCCCTTTATCCAACTCAGCAGTAACATTATTATAAAATATAAGCAAACTCACACATGACCTCCCTTTAGTAAACACATGCTGTTCCCTGCAAAGTATATCTTCTTTATCCACCCATTTCTGTAAGGGAGTTCTTACCAACTTCTTTAAAATATTTAGAATTGCTCCAGAGTTACTAACAGGCTGAGAGTTAGATACATCAGTCTTTGCACCACCCTTGTTCAATAGGATTATCATACATTTCTTCCATTCCTATGGGATCTTTCCTGAGCTAAGACACATGCTAATATTCCATCTGTCTCAATTGCCAAATTCTTGTTGAGATTATGCAACAGCTCTATAACCTCCTTCTCATGCACCTCTATCTCTGCTACTGTAGCAGGTATCACTGTGCATATATTATACAGATTAACAACTTCATATATATATATATATATATATATATATATATATATATATATATATATATCAGGGGCGAATATTCCGTGTGTGCTAGGTATGCAATGCTCATCCACGAAATATCAGTATCACCGATATTATATTTTTGCATTTATTCCCATTAAAGACTCCCCTAACTGTTTGCAGAGTTTGCTTGATTCCTAAAATTAAACACAATATACTAATGCTTCATGAAGAGGGCACTTTTTGATGCGTAAACATTGCATCACATTCGTGTTAATAGCCTGGGTGTGCTTCAAAATGCATACACCTTTGCACCCTTTGAAAATATGTAAAGAGGGCACAGCGGATCAAATTCTTAGCGTTGTAGTATTTTTAAACCACTGAGAAGGCGTGGCTAGGTGAGCTAACATTTTGAGCTCACCCAGCACCTAACGTCTGTGACTGGTTATTGTGTCAACCAATCCAATTGAACGTTGTCACTTGTCATGAGTTGAGCGCTTTCTGTATGATGGCTGTATTACAAACAGCTGTTACACATGTTTTCTGGAACTGAAAATTTGAAAGTGGATGCTAGGAGAAAAAAACCTAAATGTTTCTCTTACTATGCAGTATAGCATCTGTTGAGGTTGCAAAGTTTTTAAATAGTATACAGGCATTTTATTCTAGTCTTTGGAAACAACAGACAGTAAAAAATATCTCTTCCTGAAAAAAATAAATATTCTGTGTATTATAAGACATTGTTGATCTACAAAAAAAAATACCAGCAGATGCGAGATTGATAAGACAGACGAACCACTGATAGTAAAAAACTAAGGAATGTAGGATACCCGAAAGTGTGGATAATTTCAATAATGATCGGATGTTATATACTCTGAGTCTCAGTAAACAAAAGAAAATTCTTGGAAAACAGAGCAAAATATACACAAACCAGAGAAATACACATAACATGGACAACAAATTTACGAAATGATTGGCTGCTCCATCAAACCATATTTATTCCTGCCATACTCTATCTCCTCGTAAGTTTTTTTTTTTAATTATGCTATCATAAATTCACTTATTCATGTCTAGACTTTATAGGCTCGTGCTATTCGCTCTACCCAGCAACTTATACGACACACATATCACAAATGTTAATTATTAATAATTCGTTTAGCACTATTGAAAGTATTTCTACTCACACTTATTCTTTCCTTTCATTTCCTATTCTCACATGTCTTATAAATGATAGTTCACATATTTTCATCTTTGAGTATTTCAAATATAGCAAATATAGCAACCAAATATAGCATTCTCCTTCATTGTGGTTTTCTAATAAATCCTAAAACAAATCGATTGATCCCAAACTGCAGAAGTATTCAAAGTTATCCTGCAACTAATTGCAATGGACCAATTAAGAGAGTGTATAGCGCATCAGTACTATACACTCTCAAAACTTTCATACACATCGATCAAAATGCAATCATACAGTCATGGGCATCTGCAGAGGGGAGGACAACAGGGAACTCCCCCCCCCCGGGATCGAGTAAAAAATTCCACAAATTATAATCATAAAAAAGATTGAGTTATGTAACCTTACACCCTCGACCATGGGATGCTTTTTCTGTCTTAAAATTTTATTATGGGTTGGCCTGTTTGGCCGAGTAGCCATAGAACACATGTTTTATTGCAGTAATAAAGCACATGTTCCTGTTTTTTGGTTCATCTTTTTCTGATTTGTGAAAAAAATGAACTGTTGTGAACAGCGACCAGTGTTGCCCTCTGTGTCTAGTGAATCACTGGGTGAAGTGTTAATTGTAAATTTATAGTGAAACAAATTTAAACAGAAAAATACATTCTTAAAAGGTAAGTGTATGTAATTTAATATTATTTTACTTTTTAGTTTTATGTTTTTTTTTTTTTTTTTGCTCTTAAACTGAAATAATTTGATTTAGGATTTTGGGATTAATCAGTTGATTTTTAATAAAATATGCCAGTCAATTTTTTTATATGTGAAATTGTGCTAAAAACTGTTTAATTCTGAATACTTTTTTTCCAAGAATTAAAGATCATTAAAATCAATGTATTTATAATTTACATCGACAAATAATTACATAAAAAAATGCTAAAAGATGTTTATTGATGTAATATTTAATTACATCAATAATTATAAAAATTTATTGATGTAATTATTTGTCTCCACGGAAAATATTCTGCAGACGCCCATGCATATGGTCAAATTGACATGAAATTTGTAGTGCGGGTTGCTTAACCCATGCAACAGCACACCCAACCAAAATGGGCACGTGACACCACTGATATATATATATATATATATATATCATAAAAGATGGTATTTCAAGACATCTGCATAATGCAGATGTTACTAAATCTGCATTACGTTACTTTGGACAAAGCGCTTAAATTCTCCTACTTTTATTATAAGTGCAATGAACTGATTTAGGAAATAAATAGTTCCTGTTACCAAGAGAATTGTAAAAGATAACTATATGGTTTTTCAATAATGAATTTTTTTTCTGTTTTTTTAACTTATATAATATATATACAAATTTGCTTTTATTATACATATACATATGCACCGTGCGGTTAGCCGAATGGCTTTGCGCTTCGCAACCATATGCCTGGGGAAGGAGTGTCCTAGGTTTTCGATTCCCATTGGCGACGTGAGGAGCTTAAGGATCTTCCTCAGTCACATCCAAGTTAGCCGGTCTTGGGCAGCAGGGTTTTTTCCACCAGTTTATCTGAGGTTTCTCACCCCACAAGCAGGCAAACCGGCCCCGTGAACACACAGGATACAGCCATAGGATATAGTACGGCAAGGCAATGGGAAACCACCTTGCTTATAATCATCTCCCTAGTATGGTAGCATACAGCCCCCCCCCCCACCCCGGCCATATGGCAGAAGGGAATAGATAGATACATATGCAAATCATCTCTGTTACTCTAGTGTCGAGGAAAGGAAGATGCTGGAAACTTCTTTAGTAAAGAAATACTGTATGAGCTAACTGGATGATCAAGTGAATAGTGCTTCCAATCTCCCAGAAAGTGATAGATTTGAAACCCATCATGATATGAATGCTTGTATTTATTAAATAAAGGTTCACCTTAGTAGTATTTCCCAAATGCAAGAAATTCATAAAGAATCAATCTTGCTTAGATTTGGATGGCACAGAAAGCTTACTGAGTATTGCTTAAATAATCTCACATTTATAGGTGCACTGATGAATAGGTGCTACTTTCTGCAATCTGATATAATGGTCAGTATTTACACCATGGTGGCCAAACCTAGACATACCATGTTTTTGGAAAAACATGTAATCCACAAATTCTTTATATCTGACCACAGTAATCATGGTCACATTAACATGGAATTGTGAATACACCAGAAAGAGATCAGGACTGTCGCCAGATTAGATCATGCCCTGAGGCAAACAATTTAAAAACACTTAAAGACAAAATATAAGAAAATCTCCAATTGCCATTTTGTTTTTATTACAAGAGAAACATTAATGCAAAACGGTTACATAATAATATTAATGAAATGTTTGCTCTATGAGGATATCGCACATTAAAACTGTTTATAAGCTCTTCTAAATTTACATTATAAGCTATGTCTGCCTCTATCAATATAGCTAAACCAACCAATGATAATAAATAAAGATATAGAAATAAATAAATAAATAAAATAATTTTTAAAAATATCTAAGTCTACCCATGGTACTTAAGTACAAGTGTGTGCTGGAAAGTTGCAATAATCACCATGTAACTTACATATAACTTACTTCAATTCCTTCAGTTTATTCAACGTATGCTGTAACAGTTTCACCTTTTTTTTTAGGGTACATGGTATGAATTACACCAGCCATATCCCAAAAGACAATGGCAAGAACCTTCCACGCTGACTTTTGGGTTCAAAACTTCTTTGGCCATGGAGAACCTTTGTGTTTCCACTCTAGTGGCTGTTGTTTGGCCTCTGGGTCATAGTGATGAAGCCATATTTCAACAGTCACAATACAAGCCAAAAATTTCACCTGATTTCTCAAAATGACCCAAAATCCCTCGAGATGACAGCACACATTGTCTCTTTTGGTCGGCATTCAAACATTTAAGGACACCCACTTCGCTGAGAGCTTCTGCATGTCCAGATATTGGTGGCTAATGATCCTAACTCATTCTCTGGATATACCCAGTCTTTGCAATGTTTTTGGCTGGTATTCATCTATCATCAAGGATCATGGCATGCCCTGCATCAATGTTGTCAGGGGTGATTGCTTTGGAAGGTCTTCCTGATCTGGGGACATCTGTTGTCTCAAGATGCCCAGTTTTAAACTTGGCCACCCATCTGGCAACTGTTAGATATAGCTGGGGCATAGTCCCCTAAAGTTTCACACAAAGTTTGGTGAATCATAGTTGCAGACTTTTCTTGCAGCACAAAAAAACCTGATGACAGCCTGCAACTCCGTGTCTTTGAATTTCTTCAAAACCTCTGGCATGTCTTCTTATATATTCTAAGAGAAAAAGAACAAATTATTACAATATGATGAAACATAAGGGTTAAAGAGTTTTAAGATATGTTCTTTCTTGTGGTTATATCCCTTGCTTTAATTTCATTTTTGTTCTAGGTGTTTATCAGAACTTTTCAATGCCCCTGGCCCCTTGTACTACGGCTTTACAACCTTTCATGGGTTGGATTCACAAAAAAGGGGGGAATGCACAAATTGAGAAGGGGTACAAGCAAAAATATTCATGTGTTATAGACTATTTTCTTTCCACAAAACAAAACAACCTGCAAACACTCACAACTGACAGATATAGCAAAGCAAACTATGTAGGCCACTTGTCAATTAGGTCTGTATGTAGCCAAACTTACTTGGTCAGAGAAGATCATTTTGCCTAACATGTGAAAGGGAAAGTGAGTGAGGATACAATTCCTTCAGAAACAATTTTGATAGAGGAACAGGTTCTGACTATCATTCTCATCAGAGACTTATTTTATCATATAGTTATTCAATATCTTATTAATAATGGATACATTAACCATTTAAAGCAAAGTCAGCCAATATTCATCAATTAATAGTTCTTCATCAGAGAAAGAGACACTGGCTTTAATGACACTAAATTTCTCTGGAGGATGATAGAAGTCAAAGGAATTTATCCCCTGTAAAAGTGTACTTTCTATATCAGAGAATTTCTTCATATTTTATTTACAATCGTTGAAATGTGTCCAGTAAAGGTATGTTATGAACAGTGATATATCAAACTCACTCACCAGATATGTCATTCTGTTTTTATTTTATATATTATGGAAGCACATAACACTATTCATTATGAACTGCTGAAAAGAAGTGTGCTTTGCATTATGAAATATTAAGGCAATTGATGTGAAGTCATCAGCCTCTGTATATAAGTAGCTTAGTCATGAAGGTACTTTATGCAGAACTTTCTTTGCTTACACTTGGATAAAGGATTAAACAATAATTTCTTGGCAAGTTAATTTAATTTGTAACCAAGTGAAAAAAACTCTCTACAACTAGGTTTGATGTAAAATGAGGCATAAGACAAGAGGATCTCCATTATCTCCATTATCTCCATTCTTATTCATCATCTATATGGATTGCATTACAAAAGAAAACAGCATTAAACCTCACATTAGAACTGAAGATATCAAACTTGGCTCTTTGCTTTATGCAGATGATAATATACTCCTAAACGCATCGAGTGTAAGTCTCCAGGATTCTCCAACTAAATTGAATTACAGCTGTAACAAATTTGGCATGAGAATCAGAGAATAAAAAGTCAAAAAATATGCAAAATGTGAAAAATTTACATACAGAAAAGCATACGACAGTGTTCCAACCAATTTTAACTTCTGAACTAGAGAGCTGGGTTAGAAATAAAGCATTTGATCAAAGATTAGAGACCACAGATAAAAGTTCTGAGGAAAATTAGGGGCCTAAATAGATGCCATCAGTGGCATAATCATATTAAAACAGATATTAGGAAGGAACTTGACATTATTAGCATTCAAAAATGTGTGAGCAAGACTAAGAAAGTATAGTCACTTAAACAGAATGAGAGAAGCAAAGTTAGAAAAAAATGTTTTTTTTTCCCAGGATGGAATGGGAAAAAGACCCACAGGAAGACCAAGATCTAGGTGGACTGATTCAGTCAAAAGTGCCTCAGAAGACTGATATATATTAATATAACAGTCAAAAGGCTGCAGGTTCAAATCACAGACATCCATACCCAGAGCTGTGGGTATGGATGTCTGTGATTGTCTATGAAAATACTAGTGGTGGCTGTATGCCGTTGGTGTAGATGATGCAGTGGAGATGGAGAGAGTTGTAGAGTAGGTGTCCTCCCTTGATGAGTTTTTGGATTCCCTGGTGGTGTCATGTAATAATAATAAATAATACTGACAGCCTACTTAAATCATCCTGCAAGCTCTCCACATCACCTCGATTAACTATTACTCTACCTAATTTTGCATCATCAACAAACAACTGAATATTTACTTTCTGGCTATTTACTATATCATTTATGTAAAAATTAAGCAGCAATGGTCCCAGCACTGAATCTTTGTGGCACACCACTAATCACCTGTTTTAGTCTCAATTCTGCCACTCCATATATCACTTTTTGATATCTGTCCAGCAGCCACCCTCTTATTCACTTAACCAGTGTCATATCCATCCCCATTTGTTCTAATTTGCACAACAGAGTTCCGAGTGGTATTCTGTCAAATGCAAAATCCAGCAAAATTATCATGTAGCCATTTCCTTTATCCAACTCAGCTGTTTGTCTATTATAAAAAGTTAGTAAATTACTAAAGGCATGACCGACCCTTCACAAAGCCATGTTGACCCTCATACAGTATCATATTTTTATCTACTCATTCTTGAATTCTCTTTTTGACCAATTTTTCTAGTACTTTTACCACCATGCCTGAGATACTGATTGGTCTATAATTTGCTACTGCAGTCTTAGAACCTCCCTTATGGAACATAATTATTTTGCCCTCTTTCCACTCCCATGGAACTGTACCAGAACTGAGACTAAAATTAAAGAGCCTGGTTAAAGGCATTGCCAGTTCCCTTGCACATTCTCTCAAAAACCTAGCTGATATCCCAACTAATCCACAGCTGCATTACATTGAGATTCTGCAATATCCTCTTCTTCTCTGGTGCATCAATCCAAAGGTTGGTTAGTTATAGCACCACATCATAACATCCTGTCTTGTGACTTCCTTTTTATCTCTTCATAACTCTTAGCACCAGATAGCATCATTATGTTATTTATATATGAAATTCTAGGTCTGTCTCGCAGTCTCTTTCCTTCTACAGTCCCCTCCATTATTTTTGTAATCAGTTCCCCATGGCTCAGATAGTGTCCAATTAGACTTTTTCTTCTCTTATTGATGTGGTTCATTAGTGACTGCTCTTCGTGAACTATATTTAGTAACTTCATTACTTTTTCTTTCCATCCAACTAATTTTCATCATCTTTCTCCAGCACATAAGCCTTTTTTTGAGCTGGATGCTAAGTCCTTTAGTGGTAAAAATGTTTCTTCTATTGTAGAATGCCTTTTTGGCCAAGATTATTCATGCTTTAATATCAGATTGGTTTATTCCAACTTCCGTGATAAGACTTCCAAAATATTTAAAAGAGGATACCTGCTGTATTAGGTTATTATTTATTTCCAGGTTCATTTTCATTGGATTTGTTTCACTTGTAATTAATAGTTTTGTTTTCTCATAATTAAATTTTAGATTATACTATGTGAAAATTTCCTCCATCTTTGTCAGGGTGGATTTCAGTTTGTCTTTGTTATCAGCTATAACTGCTATGGCATCTACAAACCGTAGGCAGTTAATTTCAATTCCATTTATCTTAATTCCTGTTTCTATTATTTCTTTCAATTTATTTATTGCATCTTAGATGCAGAGATTAAACAGTATGGGTGAAAGAGAGCAACCCTGCCTTACACCTCTACGTATTCTTGCTATTGTGGTTTCCGTTTTATTGCTGGCTGTTTCTATTAGGGCTTCTTCGTGCTTGTAAAGATTAAATATGAGCCTTCTATCTCTCCAATCTACCTGTGTTTTTAGGAGGTGAAACATTTGGTTCCAGTCAATACTATCAAAGGCTTTCTCAAAATCAAGAAAGTCTATCGGAGTACTTTGGTTCTTCTCAAATCTTCTTTCGATGACTGTTCTTAGAGATAGGATTGTTTCTCTTGTTCCTTGTTGTTTCCTGAATTTAAACTGGTCATTGCCAATATACTCTTCTTTGATATGAATAACAAAGTCTTTTTTGTATAATTTTTAGTAGTATTTTTGAAGCATGTGATATTAAGCTTATTGTTCGATGATTTTCACACGTTTGCATTATTTACTTTAGGAATGGATACGACAGAACATTGTGTAAAGACTTTGGGAATGATCCCTGTTTCGTATATATCCTTTATGATCTTGAAAAGGTATGACTTAGTTACGTTTTCTGAATATTTTATTAATTCTGAGGAAATGTTATCAATGCCTGGTACCTTGTTAGCCAACAATTCATTTAGTGCCCATCCAAATACATCTTTTAACAAAGTTGGACCAAATCAAGTCTTGTTTCATCTACTATAGCCACGGCATCTAGATCTTTTCCACTATATAGATCTTCTAAGTACTCCTTCCATCTTTCCAAAATTTCTTCCTTATCTATAAGTATGTTCCTCCTGTTTATTTTTGATAATTGTGCTTCTTGTCTTGTTTTGCTGGCTTATTTATTTTATAATGTTATAAGCCTTATTGATTCTACCAGTCTTTGTTAAATTTTCTATTTCTTTACATTTCTCTATATACCATTGTTCTTTTGCTTCTTTACACTTTCCATATATCATATTTTTTATATATTTATATTTTTCGTTGCTTTCTTCATTTAGGAAGGTTTTGTGTTTTCTCATTTCATCTATTAGGTCTAGAATGTCCTGGGTAATCCATGGCTTTTTTTTATCTGCTTGTTCTATGCAGTCACTGGCAGTCTTGATGATTGTGTCCTTCAAGTGAGTCAATTTTTTCTGTATATTTTTCTTTTTGCTCTCTCCAGTTTTAATGCTTTCATTGGTTTGCTGTTTATAGTTTCTATGGTTTTCCTCTGATTTCTGGTTATCTATGTTCCATTTGGGCCTTTTCCTTGGTTGTGAGAGCTTTTTAGATTCCAGATTGCATTTCAATAATTCTGTCTGTAACGAGTTATAGGCATTATTGCCTATAACGAGTTTAACTCGTTATAGGCAATAATGCCTATAACGAGTCTGGATTGGCTCAACACAGGATTGAAACTGACCACAGCATCTTTTGGTCCAGGACTCGCTTCTTACATAGATCCCATTATAGGTTCGAACGTTTGTTCAAGGAAAGCGTGGAGGCCTTGCTCCATCATCCCAACCTGAATCATAATGACTGTATATCTATATCAAAAATCTGGGAAAGTCTAATCAAGATTACTCATTAATTTTATTTTTTTCAATCATGTCTCTACTTTAAAATATTCTGTTTTATACTTGATACTTAGTGATATAACATCACGCGGCGTGTTCTATTTTTAACGGTCTTTGTTAGTATTCTAGCTTGTATTTTTTTAAAACTGTTCTTGTAATACCACTGAGGATGGTCTGCTATTTCCAGACCGAAATATTTGGTTAATTAAATATCTTTCTTGTGTTTATGTGCATATATCATTCAACCATGGTATAAATATTATAAACCAAATAATAGTAGCAATCTACAATCTTTATAGATATAACCTCATAACAGTCAAATTGAAAAATTAAATATAAAATTGGAAACGAATAAATCATGGCATACAAAATAAAACAGAGACTTAAACATTTATATGGAAACATCAACTATAAAACCAAAATTATGGCATTTCAAGGAAGGTCATCAGTTTATAGTAAAATATGTATTGAAAATACGATATACTTGAGCAAGTAAGCCACTTCAACTATCTTGACTTACTAAAAAGAAAGTGACATTAATAATAAAATTCAAAAGTACAAGAGAACACTTAGAATAATTGTCTTTAATCCAGCAAAAGTACAAAGACATACCATAATTAAAGCAACATACAAGACTAGTAAAACCAATACTTAACTATGGGAGAGATGCCTGGAACATCAAAAAACAAGATGAACAATGGCTTATATCAAATGAAATTAAATTTATGACAAGAACTGCAGGATCAAACATTACTTGATCAGATGTAAAACAAAGACATAATGAAAATACTAAATATGATACCTATAATACAATATATCCAGCAATATAGACAAAAATGGTTACAGCATGCAAGCAGAATGGACAGGACTATAATACCTCAATAAGTTCTTTGATACAACCCTGAAGGAAGAAAAATGTCCATAAGACCAACCAAGAGATAGCTTGAGACCATAACATGCCCCTAGGTCTACTACTGGACAGTATGATGATGATGATTTTCCAATGAAAAGCAATCAATTTTTTTTATGAAACAAAAAAAACTAAAATTTTATTTAAAACCACTAATTTTATGAAAAAGAATTATACAGAATTTGATGACATGAAATATAGTGGGAATTTCTGCAGATGATTCCTAAGGTGCCTGCAATTCTTTGTGACAAACAAAACAAAATTATTTTATTGAGCCACCGTAGGTCAGTAGTAATGACAATGGCCAATGACTGGACAGAACTGGGTTTGTACCACATCAGCATTGCAAAGAACCTTGATAACAGCTTCTACAAAATAAGATTTTATTTATTAATTTTATTTTTATTTTTTAGAAATCTACATTGCAACTATTCTGTGCTAGTAAGGTACATGTTTCAACTTTCACCCTCGGCAACAGATACACTATATTTTAAAGTAGAGTGACAATATATTGTTATCAACATAATGGATCTTACATTAATACTAGAAATTTTCTTAATTTATTCTAACTTATTTCTTAAGTCTAAAGAAAAATATAAGCTTTTTTTAGCCAATGACTAACCTAGCACCACATTCATAAGGTATTTCTTCAGTCTCTGCAATCAGTTCTCCATCAGTTTCCTGATCTCCACCTTCTATGCCAATGTCAAAGAGCTAAAAATAAATTATGGACTATGTATCCAAAAGTAGAGCATAAAAGAATTTTAAATTGAAAACAAAAATCATTTTATTTTCAAAGAAAATGAAAACATTTTCTAAATATTTTATAAGTAAAATCTATACAACTATACTTGTGTCGATATACACAAAAAATGAATATCTATACATCATTACAATACTTTTTTTGTACAAATAACCACATCAAAATTAAAAAGTAACATAAACAACTAAATAATGTTTATGAATAATAATTTTAAAGAACAAAGTACTACAAAATTGGCACAGAAAAGTAAAGATAAATAATATTTTACAATGAAACAACATTTAATTCAAATACTTATAAGAACTCTATGAAAACTGCAAAAACATTTTAAGTATACAGACATTTCCATATTTAATTTTCCCCTCTTTACTAAAACCTGTACCTGAATAGCTGCTATTATAATCACCTGTTCTAATGGATCATTACTGAGAATGCAAATCATCATTTCTGTTTACTGCTATTTTCGTGATATTAATCTTTTTATCATACAAAAATTCTTACCAAACTTATTATATCGAATCTTTGATATTTGTAAAGTATTTGTTTAACAGGAGGAGTTAAATCTTCATGTGGTATTTAACATATCTTAATTTTACATCAGGATTAATATAGCTTCCCTCAGCTTTCTTAGTCTCCATATACATAATGGATAAGCAAGGAAATAACATTCAATCCAAACACAGCTCATTTAATAATAATCACACTGGAGACAGCTTTATTTATGCAATTTTAGTGTGCTAGGCATCTTATTTTAGACTTGCTCAAGACCTACAAATTTTAATTATTGATCTTGTATTCTCATGAGTTGCAGACTCATGAGAGATCATGACATGACATCTAACGTCTTCAGTTCTGAATTAGGTAAAGTGTTTGGTTTAAGTTGATGTTAGGATAAAGGAGGTTAGGGCAACAAGTAAAACTGCAAATAATGAGTATTGGAACAATCACTTTTCAAACTTTTCTAATGTCACATAAGAGTTTGATGTTTGAATAACAGATAAAAGTTCAAATAATAGATTTTTGGATATCAGTTTAGAGTTAGGAAATGTAACAAATTTAAGAAATTTGATGTTGCAAAGTCACTGTACTTGCTTAAAACTAAAAGTCTGGTAATGTTTCTTTAACACTTCTGAAGTACATTTGTATAAATCCTTCCTGAGATGATCATGTATAAAAATTCCTCTATGATTCTCACATTCAATTCTATTTCTGTTCCTGATGATTAGTACAATGAAAACTTGGCCAATCATCCCAGTCATTTAAGAAAACAATACTAATCAGGTTATGTAAAATGCAATGGCTGCAAATGATGTAGTCACTGCAAAATTTTTATACCTGCATGATTAAGCATTTCTAGTTAAATATCATATTTATTTATTCGTATGGCATGAATAACAAAACATGCAATATAATACACTATCACTTTAAAAACATATAAAATTAAAAGTCAAAAGTCATTTTAAAACCAATAAAATTAAATGATTACATCCATATTGGTCAGATAGTTCATAGCTTTGGGTGTAGCACTTAAAAAGTCCAATTTGTCTCCTGAATATGCTCTGAGATAATACTAAGTCACAATATGGTCCACAGTTTGTCTTTGAGCTCCATAATCACAATGCGGGGATGGTCATTTACCCCATTTAAAAAGCATGTCCACACATACATCATAAACAGTTTGTATTCTATTAAGCTGAGTCCAGGATTTTTGTGGGAGGTGTGAGTAAGCATCAAAACTTTCTTGTAATTCTTTGAGAGAAAATTTTGTGATGTCATCTGTCTGGCTCTCCCACTGTTCTTGCCACTTTTGCTTCATGTCAAAGTTAGATTGCAGTAGTAGTTGGGCTAATTTATGTGGTGGATGTCTTGATCTCAGTCGTCGTACACTTAAGTCTGGGAGATCTAAATGTACTGGTAGGGCTGTGTTCTCCAAGATTTTCTTATACTACTGTAAGAGAGCCTTAGTCCTGCGCAGATTTGGTGGAACAATGTTGCTAAGAGCTAGAAGCCAGTGTGTGGGCGTCGATTTAATTGTGCCAGAAATCAGTCTCATTGTATTATTTAGTTGGCTATCAACAAGTTTAACATGTGTGCTATAAATATCATATAAATGCTTTTTACTGCATTTCATTAATTTTTTTTTTACCAACTAAAGAGGATTACCAAATAAAGATGATGAATGAGAAACATGTAATCATAATGAAAGACAAATTACCCAAACATTGATTGGGTCAGAAGTAAAACACTTGACCAAAGACTAGAGATCGCAGATATGAGAGTCCTGAGAAAGATTAGAGGCGTGAATAGATGGCATCAATGGCAATATCATATTAAAAACGAGGATATTAGGAAAGAACTTGACATTGTCAGCATCCAGGAATGCGTTAGCAGAGCTAATCTCAGGTGGTATGGTCACTTAAACAGAATGGGCGAGGAAAGGTTAGCAAAACAAGTGTTCTCTGCCAGGTTGGCAGGAAAATGACCCAGAGGAAGACCAAGATATAGGTGGATCGATACAGTACAAAGTGCCTTAGACAATAGAAATATAAGATCTGATAATGTTGGAGTCTTGACAAGTAACAGACTGATTTGGAGGAAAATTGTAGATAGGAAGTTAGTAATGATGTAAATTTTTCATGTAGTACTATCATATCCTGTACACCCCTTGAGGGTACATCAGGAATATGATGATGAACATTGATTGGGTAATAGTGAAATCTCACGGAAAAAAAACTGAATTTATTGAGTGGATTATTAAGGCACTGGCTAAATTTATGAATGTTCCATTCAGAAAAAACTACATGCTGCACTACAAAACAAGTGTGTAGTGCAGCATGTAGTTTTGGTGGTGGATGTTTATTGCAGCATGTAGTTTCGGTGGTGGAAATCACCCTGATATCCAAACTGTCATCACTTTGGATATCAGGGTGATTTCTGGATATCAGTTTAGAGTGAAATGTGAGAAATTTAAGACATCGGATGCATGAATGCATGTGGTATGTGGGTGACAGATGTAGAAGAGATTATTCAACTAATAAGTGCCCACTGAACTAACCTGGTGTATGCAACATTGAGCTCACTGCTACCTCTTCAATGGTTAAAGAAACTCAGGCATTTGAGGAGAAGGTCTACAGCTGTTGCACAAACGAGATAACAATTCAGCAATCAGGATTGATTGGATATCACCCCTGATACTAAAAGAGTGTTCAACTGAACCAGCTATTCCTTTCATCAGGCTATTTGTATACCTTAGTTTTCTGCATTTTTTTTTTCTATATTTATCAAAAATGCATGCTCATTTACTTGTCAAGAGCAATTTCTCCTTTTCCCAGACTGCTTCTTCAGCTGACAAAGGAGTGTTTCTAAGAAAAAGACTCCTGGATGGACTAGTCTTCAAGGTTGCATAACATTAAGTTGAGAAGCTCATAAAACTAATTGCATACACAGGTTGTAATGAACTGCTATTCTCTTAAAAATACACATGCATTCTTAATCTGGGTAAAAGATTTGATATATGTTTCAGATATAAGAGGTATATTCTGATTTCAAAGATCCATGTCAGGATTTAACCTCCTTACAGACATGTATAGCTCATTTCCAAAAACGTGGAATTTACATAATATATAACATAAAGATGAAATGTTGTGAATATGAAATAGAAACTATCTATGACCTCCAGTAAAAGGTGTGATAATTCTTCATGCTGAGGAGAATGCAACCTAACTAAATGAGTTTGAAGCTGCATCTCAGTCAGTGTTCCACATTTTTCAAATATTTTTTCCTGTGGTATTAAATGCCTAAAGTCCAGTAGAATCATGGCATTGCCATTTCCTTTATCCAATTCCACTGTCACTATTATAAAATGCAAATAAATTACAAAGACAGGACCTATCCTTTACAAGGCAGGCTGTACTGCCAATTACGAAGTATCACATCCATTCTTGGATTTTACCTTTAGCCAACTTTTCCAATACTTTAACAACCACTCCTCATATAGTAATTAATATGTAGTTGACTACTTCTGTCTTGGTGCCACCTTTATGTAATGGAACTATCTTACCCACTTTCCAGCCCCTTGGAATCTCACCAGAGATGAGACTTATATTGAACATCATCAGAGGCAATGCCAATTCTCTTGCACATTCACATAGTACATGAGCTGACATGCCACCCAGTCCCACAGCTGTATTAAACTGTTATTTTTCAATATTCTGAACACATCCTATTCATCTACCTCAATTTTGATATGCATCTCTATCACATCAGCAACTGCAAAATCTCCATCTGGATGATATACCTTTGCAAAATGATCACTCAGCAACTAAACAATTTCTTTTGCCTTTATCTCCCTCCCTCCTATCAACAGCATTGATTAAAGTCATCCTAACATAGCCATTTTTCCAGTTACTTGCTACATAACGAAAAATAAACTCTCTTGGATTTAGTTTGGCCTGCTTATCCTTTCTTGCAGTTACATGGTGATCAGCACTCATTTTTAAAAATTTCTGAAACAACTACTGTGTTAGTAAAACTTCAGTTTAATATAAAGACAGACACATATACACTTTTCACGACTACATTTTTATCAGCCAAATGTGGACATAAATTTATTGCCTGCATACTAATAAATTATATTACACAAAAAAGTGTTATAAATTTTGTGCAAATTAAATTGAAATACGTTTTGGCAAAAGTTACAAATTTCGTAAGGACGTAGTTAAGAAATTACTGTACAGTGCTTATAGAAAACTATACAGAGAGGCATTTCAGAGTGGAATAAGTCCATCTCAAACTGCAATGCAGCTCTCACAACATCGTACCATGCTTACAAGTGATTCAGGACTTCTTGAGGCAAACTGACCCACTCCTCCTCCTTCAGAACAAGGATAAGGCCTTTTTGTTTTCCCTATTTTGTCCCAAACGTGTTCTATGGGACTCAAATCTGGGGAGCATGCTGGCCACTCAATTCAATTAATATTCTCAGTATCCAGAAGTATCTCCACTGCTTGTGTACGATGTGGTGTGGAATTGTCATCCATAAAAATGAATTCTTTACCTACAACACCATGGAACAATCTAACATAACATCGAAGAACTTTGTTGCAATAATGTTCAGCACTTGTAGCTCAGTGTGTCCATTAAGCATGTCTCCCCTCACCATGGCCGCAGCACCACTGGATCTATCCCTTTCAAGAACATTCTCGTGCTGGTAAGCAGTAGCACTTTCACACCACATCAAGTATCATCTAGAATTGGATGAAGTCTAAAACGACTCATCTGTAAAAAGTACATTAGCCTATTGGTGTCTTTTCCAATTTTTATGGATAAAATAAAACTGAAAACATGGTCTATGATGAGCGGCAGAAAAAGGGCTGCAAACTACAGACCTTCAGGCATATAGGCTTCCTTGTTGAAAATGTCTTGCTACAGTTCGTTGGGATATTCATGTGCTTTTGCTTGAATAGAGCTGACTGTGCCATGGTGCATCGATTATGTTTTGTTGTTTTAACCAAATATCTGTCTTCATGTAGTTTGAGAGAGAGCGAGGGTGACCTCTTAGCAAATGTCTGGAACACATTCCATTGGTTTGAAATGCAAAGCTGCCCAGAACCTGGATACTGTGTTATGCGAGATTCTAAACTCTCTGGCAATATCAGTAATTCCGTGGCCTTCTTCATGCTTTTCAATAATTCTTCCCCGTGCGAAATCATCTAGATGATGTCTTTGAGATATTATAAAACAGTTTTGCAACTTTATTCCTTCACGAAAAGAGCTTCCTTCAAACAGATTTGCTTAGCACAGCCTTTTGTCTTTCATTCTGTTGCTACCACATGACCCCTTGTGCACAATTTAAAAATTTGAATATGTACCTTCTTTCCACTCTAAATTGTCAGTTATACAAATTGCTACAAGTTGATTTGATTCACTGAATTTGCAGTTGTAATCTTCAGAAAGAGTGTTCGTTTATAGGTTTTGGACACAAGTGCATGTGTATATATTCCAGATGATGACCTTGATATGAAGGTCAAAACACTGGCTGATTATTTTGGTTTATATTAAACTGATATTTTACTATAGCACGGTAGCTGATTCCATAATTTTTAAAAATTTGGAGTACTGAGCTAATTTCCTCTCATAATCTGATTTGGCCTTTCCTACCATACTAGTCACCATTCTTGCTTACACTCTATACTGCTCATGAGCATGTTGATCACCTTTTTCTTTATATTCTCTCCAGATGACAAAATAGTTTCAACAATGTCAGAGTGATGGAGAGAAATTGTCACACAGCATGCCAATTGAACAGGCTATGTTATTCCATAAAGAACTTGTTATATTAAAACCAGAGTGTGACTACAGGACAGCTTCAGAGGTTTAAGAAAAATCATTGAATTTCCATGGATAAAGTGGATACTGAAAAATGTCAGCAAACCACAGAAACAAATCGAATATGTGGACAAATGTTCTAAAAATGTTTGATGATCACCTCAGTCTAAGCATATAATGCTGATGAAAACTGCATTATATTGGTGATACACACACACACACACACCACTAAGGGCATTAACCACACTTCGCATTCATAATAACCAAGACGTCTATAGACGTCAAGGTTATTATGAATGCGAAGTACATATTAAAAGTGTAATACCATTGATATTATATGATGGATATAAAGCATATGAGGATGCATATTTGATCCATAATGGCCGGTAAGGTGGTTAACAGCACAAGAGGCAAAGAAGGGCTTGCAGAACTTCGATAATCTAAGGATAGAGTTATTATTTTAAGGTGCTCAAATGCAGCAATGCACTGATATAAGCCACTAGAAATAATTAAATGCTGTAGAACCTTAAAAGACATTAAAATGTATCATGTGCAAACAAAAATGGTGATTATTCTGAAATTGTGTTAGAATGATTTGAAGGTGTCTGAAGTGCACATATACTGCTGAAGAATGCACTGGAAGAATGAAATTCTTCTAAATCTGGACAACTGTTCAACTTAACTCAGAAGTGAACTCTAGTGTAAGAAAAATGTTTAAACAGTGTATTTACAACCAAACTTCCTCAAGACTAAGGAATATATTGTTCCATGAAGGCTAAATTCCCTCACTTTTCATGAAACATTCATTAGATGTCATAAATGCTGGCAGGCCTGTACACACAGTTATTAAAGAATTTAGCATAAAAGATGTGCTTTGGTTCATTACCTATGCCTGGGAGAAAGTACAGGCACCAACACTAAAGAAATGTTGACATAAGTTGTGGCATTTCTTGATGATTGATAATTCTCCTGAAATGTTGGCAATAACTTTACATGAAATAACTTTACAAACAATAACCTGTTTTCATTTAAATGTGTATCATTTATGCCAGTATTAATGCATGTATTTCAGAGATGTACGAGGATTATTAATACATGGCATCTGCTGCTCGGGCAAAATAGCCAATTTAGCAAGGCTCTAAAAATAAGGGTGCCAGAAAATCAGCAGTGTGCCTCTATTACCATGCTTCAATGCACTATTTGTTTAACAACATTTTTTTTATAAAAAAACATTAATGAAGAATTATTTTAGAGCATGCTTTGAAAAACTAATAATTTGAAACAAAGATTCATCATCATCAAATTCCTGACATGTACCCTCAAGGGGTGTACAGGATATGATAATACTACATGAAAAATTTACATCATTACTAACTTCCTATCTACAATTTTCCTCCAAATCAGTCTGTTACTTGTCAAGACTCCAACATTATGATTATCAGATCTTATATTTCTATCGTCTAAGGCACATTGTACCATATCAATCCACCTATATCTTGGTCTTCCTCTGGGTCATTTTCCTGCCAACCTGGCAGAGAACACTTATTTTGCTAATCTTTCCTCACTCATTCTGTTTAAGTGACCATACCACCTGAGATTAGCCTCTACTAACGCATTCCTGGATGCCGACAATGTCAAGTTCTTTCCTAATATCCTCGTTTTTAATATGATATTGCCATTGATGCAATCTATTCACGCTTCTAATCTTTCTCAGGACTCTCATACCTGTGGTCTCTAGTCTTTGGTCATCTGTTTTTCTTCTAACCCAGCTCTCAGATCCATAAGTTAAAACTGGTTTGAACACTGTCTTGTATACAGCTAATTTAGTGTTCCGACTAATTTCTCTCTTATTCCATATCAATTTATTCAATTGACTTCCCACCATACCAGCTTTGCTGATTCTGTTGTCTATTTCCATATTTAATTTACCATCTTCACTAAAAATTGTGCCTAAGTAGCTGAAATGTTTTAATTGTTCCACAGGTTCCCCATTCACAACACAGTTGACATTTTCAACGATTCTACCTATTTTCATTGTCTTTGTCTTTTTATTGCTGACCTTCATACCATATCTATTACAACAGTTATTCAATTTAGTCAGGGAATTTTGCAAACTTGTAACGGATTTATTTAGAAGTATAACATCATCCCCATAAAGCAAGGAGCTGGATATTAACATCTCCAATTCTGATATCATGTTTAATACCACTTTCCTTCATAATGTGATCCATATAGATAATGAATAACAGACAGGATAACGTACATCCTTGTCTCACACCAGATTTAACATTAAACCATCTTCCTGTACTTCCATCAATTCTAACTGCTGATTTACAACTCAAATAAAGACTAAGTATTGCCTGATATAATGCCCCATTGACACCATATAACTGTAGCATATTGAATAGCTTCTCTCTTGGTACTTTGTCATATGCCTTTTCCAGATCGACAAAACTTAAATAAAGATCTTTGTTATATTCCCATGCTTTCTCAACTATTTGTCATAAAGTGAAGATCTGATCCTGACAGCCTCTATTTGGCCTGAATCCAGCTTGTTCTTCACCAAGCTTTTCTTCCACAATTCTTCTCAACCGTTTCTCAAGCATACTTGCATAGATCTTGCCAGGAACACTCAGTTGGGAAATACCTCTGTAATTCTCACATTCAGTTTTATTTCTCTTTTTATATATGTGTACTATTAGAGCTCTACTCCAATCATTGGGAATTAGTTCCTCTGTCCAAGCTTTCTGAACTATGCAGTGCAGCCACTGCAAGACTTTTATACCACCATACTTCAACATTTCTGGTCGAATATCATCTACTCCTGCTGCCTTTCCACATTTCAAGCCTTTGATGTCTTTTTCTACTTCACGTATGGATATGTATTCCTGACTGTATGCCTGTTGAGTGTTTTTTTTTTACCACTGTGCTATCAATGCTTGTTTTATTTAGCAATTTTTCGAAGTAATTACTCCATACTTCAAGGATATCTTTTTTCTTCTGCTTTCATGTCACCTTTATCATCTCTAACTCCTTTTACAACACTTCTCACAAAGATTCATTATCATCAAATTCTTAAAAAGTACACTTGAAATGGTCTATAGGGGAATTGTTATTACTACTTTCCATCAACAATTTTCATCATCATAATCATCAAATTCCTGATATGTACCCTGAGGGAGTGCACAAGATAGTGATAAATTTTTTGTGTAGTACTTTACCTCATACTAAAAATTTTCCTCCAACTTAATCTGTTATCTGTCAGAACTCCAATGTCAGATGTTATATTTTGATCTTCCTCTTGGTCTTTTCGTGCCATCCTGGTAACAAACAACTTTTCCTCTCCCATTATGTTTAACTGAACAGACTACCTCAGAATAGCTCTGCTCATAAATTCTTGAATGTTAATAATGTCAAGTTCCATCATAATATCCTGATTTTTAAGATGATTTTTGCCATTGATGCCAATATATACTTCCTAAATTTTTCTCAGAACTCTCTTATCTGTGGTCTCCAGTATCTGATCAAGCATTTTAATTTCTGACACAGCTCTCAGATCCATAAGTTAAAGCTTGAACACTGTCTTGTATACTAGTTTAGTGGTCTGAATGATTTCTCTCATATTTCATTCAAAAATGTTCAGTTGAGTATTTTAGTAATAAAGTGTGACACCTTTTGACTTCTGCATTACTTCAACCTTGGTATCATTTCTGGGTCTGGCTCCCACTGATGAGACCTCAATAAAGGTTGAAACCAGTCTGAGTAGTGGCCCTTCCTATAATGCATAACATTATACATGACCATAAGGATGTGTGTTGCATTATGGGATACTAAGACAATTGATGCAAAGTCTTTAGCCTCTATATAAAGTAGCTCAGTTGTGATGTTACTTCATACGTAAATTTTTATTTGCTTACATTTAGATAAAGGATTAAACCAAGAATATAATTTCTTGGCATCTATAATTTATAAATTTCAATTTAGTCAGGGAATCCTGCAGAATTGTACTGGATTTACTTAAGACTACAAGATCTGCATAAAGTAAAGAGCTGAGTTGAATATTCCCAATTTTGATATCAGGCATAATGCAATTTTCCTTCATAATTTTTTAATATATATATTTATCCCACATATGAATGGTACAAGAACCTATAGCACATCAATGCCATGCGTGATGTGTAGATAAGGGTTGAGAAAGAAGAAACTATTCAGAGACATTCACCTTAAAAAGCTGTAAGTTGAAATTGTTGAGAAATACATCATGAAGAAGGCTGTTCCAGAGGACAGAGGTAGATGGAATAAATGATGAAGAGGAGTCCAACATTCCTTTACAAACTGCAAACTCATCAGGTTTGATGAGTTTGCAGTTTGTAAAGGAATGTTGGCCAACTGCTACTCATATTTTAATAGGCCTAACAGCCAGTGGAAGAATGATTGCCAATTCACTGGAGTAGCAACCATAGAAGTACTTGCTGAAGAGACACAGAGTTGAAACAATGCCTCTGTGAGATAGAGGCTGAAGTGAGCTTGTGAGAGAAGGATCATCTTTGTGCTAGATTGCTCTTCTCTGGATAACATCAAAAATTTTCGAAGAGGTTTTAGATGTACCACCCCAAATGTGTGAACAATATTCTAAGAATGGGCAGATTTGGATTTGTATAGGATTAGTTAATGGGCAACAGCTTCTTGAGTGGAAAAGAATGCCTAGTTTTTTAGAAGCTCAGGAAGCTATTAATGTGATATGTTTGTGAAAAGAGAGGTTGAAGGTGAATGTCAGTCTTTGGGAGTTCATCCTGTCTAGTGGTGTGTGTGTATGTATTACTAGGATGAGGGAAGGTAAACTGAGATCACTTTTGCAAGAGGAAAGGCAGGCCTACATTTTGGCAACATTCAAGGTGACCAGGTTATCCTTGTCCCCCCCAAATTTATAATGATTGAGAGTAGGTTCATTTATGTAGAAGAGAAAGAGGGTAGGTGAGAGAATGGAGCCTTGCTGCACTCCTGCATTGATGGCAAAGTCTGAAGAGAAGGTGCCATCTACCATGAATGACCAGAGAGGAAGCTGGCTATCCAGTTTCAGAGGATGGCAAGTGAACCAAAGGAAGGCAGTCTGCAAAGCAATTCTTGATGCCAAACATGATCAAAAATCTTGGAAATGTCAAGAGTGATAGCACACATTTGTCTGAACCTTTCCATGGCAAGTGTCTAGTGATGAATGATGTAGGCTAAGATATCAGCAGTGGATCTGGATTGGCAGAATCCATACTGGTGATCATTGATTAACTAGCGAGCTTCTAGGTACTGAAGGAGTTGACATTGGATAACTTTCTCCATTATTTTGGAAAGGATTAAGATGATGGCAATTGGTCAGTAGTTGGATGGTAGGCTTTTGTCTCCTTATTTTGAAATGGGTTGGATATATATTAGTTTCTATGAGATGGATAGGTGTCAGCTGAGTATAGAAGATTAATGAGAAGATAGAGGACAGTGTTAGCTCTGGAGCACCAGTTTGAGCACAATAGGAGAGATGCCATCAGGATCAGATGACTTTGTAGTGTTCAGGTTGTCTAATATTCTTATGTCTTTCTGCAGGAAATCCACAGGAGGCATATTCAGTTGCTGGTATGGAAGAAGGTGATTTGCCTTCATTGTCTATGCAGGAGTTAGAGAAAAGAGTGATGCTAGAAGGTTGGTTTTTTCCTTTGGATGCTGTAACAGTGCTGCCATCTGGATAGATGAGAGGTTGGGAGTGCAGGTGAGCAGAAGTTGCATCTAATGGCTTTTGCGAGAGACCAGAAGGCATGGCTACCATTTGGACAAGAGATGAGTTTTCTGCTTTTGGCCTTTATGAAGTTTGATTTGGATTTGATGATAACTGATTTACACTTATTGTGTAATCAGTTATCACTATGTGCGCTTCCACATAGGCTGAGTATGAAGCTTGGGTTATTGATGGACGCCAACTATGGTAAGCTGATTTTTTTTTCTTCAACTGCTTTCAAAGATATTCTGTTGAACCAGAACTTTGGACTGGAATTTTAGATGAAATGAGGGATAAATGTCATCATGCCACTGTGGATGATTTCTTTGACTCACTCAGAAAAGGTATCTAGGTCAGAAGAGTGAAAGCAATAGTCAGGCCATAGGAAAGAAGAGTAGCAGTCCTGGAGATTATCCTATTTTGTACTGTCAAAGGAAACGAGGTTGGGTGTGGTCAGAGGAGGGGCATTCTGTAAGATTGGAAACTTATACAAGATTGTGGTCTGAGTTGCTGAGAAGAGAGGTAACCTTTACAGTGCCTGGAAGGAGAACTAATTAAAAAGGTGATGAATAACAGCGTAGATCACGAGAACTTTTTCTCACACCAGATTTAACATCAATGCCATCTCATGTACTTCCTTCAACTCTGTTGACTTACAACTCAAATATAGACTATGTACTGCTAAATATAATGTCCCATTTACACCATATAATTGTAGCCTTTTAAACAGCTTTTCTCTCAGCAATTTGGAAGTTTATTATTATAAACTTTCGAATTTAATTTGCTATCTTAACTAAAAATTGTACTTAAAGAGAATGACATATTTAACCTTGTTTATAGATTCTGCATTGAGAAAGCAGTTGATGTTTTCCATGTTATGGTTATTAGTATAACTTTACCAGAGACATAAGTCCATCCAAGGTGGCATTCACAAATTATCCAAATTCATATACCAGAATGTATATGTAATGCAAAGATTGGCAAAAGCAAATACTGGTTTAAAAAAATTAAATAATATATGGAAATCATCCAAATATCATAATGAAATCAAAATAAAACTTTTCAATAGCAATGTTAAGATTGTATTATTATACAGATCAGAGTAATGGAAAATGATAAAAAAAGGAAGCTAAATTAAAAAGTTTTCAAACAAAATATTTTTGTCTGAACACGTAACACATAAAGACTTACATAAACTAACTAAGCAAAAAGCAAGATGGAAATGAATTAGACATGTATTGAGAATGGAGAACAATTGAGATAGAAATTCCAAGAGTAGCATTGAGATGGATCTCAGAAGGAAAAGGCCTAAATTAACTTTTCAGAGAATGATAAAAAAGGAAAGAAGAATGGCTGGTTGGGATACTAGAAAGAACTGAACTGATGCCATAAGTGAGATATCTGAAAGAAACAGATCTCTGCCTTATGTGCCACAAAGCATAAAGAGGATAAGTAAGTTATAGTTATAAGTAATAGTACGTAACTACTACTACTACTACTACTACTACCAAATATGTTCAAATCAGTTTGATACTTGTGAGGGAAAAATCATAACACCTGGAGGAAAGTTAAGTTAGTCTCAAACAACCAGTTTGAGACTAACTTAATGGTGGAGGTAGGGAAGGGAAGAACAGCAGGTTAAATCATATATTGACAAATCAGATATGTGTACAACCAATTACACTATCTGCATAGTATAGGTTGATTGATTTGGTATATATTCACTCTACTCATCTTCTCCCTTTCTTTCCTTCTGTTACCTTTTTTTTTCATACATATTTAAACACAAATATATAGCAATACTGTCATATTCACTGTCAAATTTGATAATTATTACATATACATTTTAATTACCCTATTGTTGGCATAACCATCTAATTCTTTAAGTTATGTAAAGTTCTCTGCATCTGTAACCTGCTAAAGACCGTTCCACATATTTTCTATTCTATACTGTACAAAATGAATTTTGTATATTTGTTCTAATTCTTCTTTACTATCTTTAATTATTACCCTACAGTAGAACTTGGTTTTCCACCAAATGCAGAAAACTCCTGTTGCATTGACATATTAATTGAGATATCCATCTTTTTTTAGACACACACCCTGAACTAACTTATAAATTTCACTTAAACTTTCTCTCCATTTCCTGTTAGATAAATTCAAACTACAACTAACTAACTGATGCTTATAAATCTCATGATACAATTTCTCTAAACGTTTAATCAATCCTCACAGAATACACTGGATTCTCTTGACAGAGAGTGTAAATATTGGCAAGTAGAGCTTGGAGCTATAATCAAATACCGGTGCAAAAGACAGTATTTTGCACTGGTATACTGCAAAAGGCAGAGTATTATTACTTCCTTTCTTTTACAAGTGAAGTTTCTTTTAATTAACCCAATTGTCTTCTAAACTTTACTATTTGTCTGATATCCATGCAGTTGTTCACATTTGACAATAGTAATGCATGGAAAATAGTCAATACCTAGGATTAGGAGGAGAAATCAAGTCGGAATTCAATGAATAAGTATCATCATTGAGAAGGAGCTGCAAAAGAAGAAAATGTTATGGAGGGTATATAAGAAGAAAGCTGAGTGGCAAGATCATAAGCAAAAAAAATCACAGGCAAGAAGGGTAAGGACTAGCATGATGAGGAAAGCAAAATCAGATTATAAGATATAGCTGAACATAGTATGGAAAATCCCAGTTTTTTTTGCTACATGGCAAGCAAAAAAAGAAGAATGATGATGAATGAAGAAGAATAAACTCTGGTAGTATGGAGGCAACAGACACAAAAGAAATAACTGATTTACTCAGTGGTCACTTTGCAAGTGTGTGTCATCCCAATGTTTAGCTCAAATGCATAAAGGAAGCTCCAAGAGGGAGGTTTCAAATTATAGGCCAATGAATATCTCAGGAGTATTGTTGTGGTGGTGGTGAAAAAGTTTAGTTGAGGCAGAATTCAGGAATGGATGGAAGGAAGTATTACACTAGTGGCCAAAATTGTGGAAATCTTTTGTAAAAAGTGTATTTCTGAGGTTTCATGGCTCATAACACCACTTTTATTTGGAGTAATACCATAAAATTATATATCAATAAAAAGATAATTTAATCAATTTAAAATTAATCAACAAAAGACAATTTAATCAAAAGATTAAAATGGGCTAAAACAGATTTTTGATTGGGTTAAAAGGTCTGGGCTATTCACAGGCCATTTTAGCAGTGGAATATGATTATCTTGAAACTACTTTTTGCACACAGCAGCAACATGACATGACATGGAGCTGAATCCTGTTGAAATATAAATGCTTCATTACCTTGGAAAACATGCAGAAAGCTTCAGTTTGGGCTAAAGTATTTCATTTATGTATTTTTGGGCATTTATATTCCCATTAATGACACAAATTCTGCCCACACCTTTTGATGTCTTACAACCCCAGATCATAACACTAAGTGGGTGTTTCACAGTAGGTGTAATGCAATCAGGATGCAAATCTTCTCTGATTCTTCTCCTTACATATTTTATGCCATCACTACCAAACAGAGAGATTTTGGTCTCATCACTCCAAATAACACTGTCCCATTGTTCCGCTGTCCAGTGAAAATCGGTTTTAGCCCATTTTAATCTTTTCAACCTTTGTTTGAGAGATAAAAATGGCTTTTTTTGTAGAATTCTTTCATGGAGCATTTAGACTAAATTCCTGTAGTCTGTGCCAAACAGTCCTTGCACTCAATTTCACATTGTATTGCGCCATTTCATCTTGTATACACTCAGATGATTTTCTTCTGTCACGTGGGCACAGTCTCTCAATTCTTCTAGCATCATAATTTTTCTTCTAATTTCTTCATAACTGTAGCCTTGTTCACTTAATAGTACTATTTTACATCGCTTTCTGGGTGACCAGTCAACTCTCTGTGCCATTTCTTTAGTTTTATTACGTTTTACATGCTCACTAAAAAAAAAAAAAAAAAAAACCTTTATAGCAATCACATAACACACTGACAAATGTCCTCCTCTCAGCTCCAATACATGACATCAATAGCTGAATCCTACTGTGACCTTATTGGCTCATTGCCAAAACAAGATGACACCTGACTGGTTCTCTAAACTCATGCTCATTGGCTACATTCAAATGAGGGAAAGCTACTTCATATCAACCTAAGCAAGTTGTGCTTCTTTTTTCTGATTATTTGGCTATAACTTTTCATAGAATACAGATAACTGAACAAACTTTGTTGCATTACATTCTTGATTAAATTATCTTTCCATTGATGTATATAATTTTATAGTGTTACACCAAAAAAAGTGGTGTTATGAACCATCAAACCACAAAAATACACTTTTTCCAAAAGTGTTTCCACAATTTTGGCCACTTGTGTATCTCTATGCGGTGGGGGGGGCATGGCTTTGTAAAAGGGGGGATCTTGTTTTAGCAATTTACTCACTTTTTGTAATAAAATGATGGCTGAGTTGGATATGGCCACAGCATGATATTGCTGGGCTTTGAAGATGTTTTTCAACAGGATACCAAATGGAGCTCTATTATTTAAGCTGGAGTAAACTGGAATGGATATGAATAAAAAGGTAATTGAGAGATAGATATCACAGAGCAATATATGGTGGATTGTATCAAAGCGAAGGCAGGTGATCAGTGTTATGTGTGACAGGGCTTTTACTGAGCCTATGCTGTTCAGTTTTTGCATTAATATTATTGGGAATGATCTGGGGGAGGAATATCCAGTTGTTGTTGTCTGATGATGCTAAACTGGAGAGCACAGTGCTTAATGAAGGTAATGTAAAGATCCTGAAGGATAATCTAAATAGCCTGGTAGTTTAAGTAAAGGATGATGGATACCAATTAAATGTGTCAAAGTATAATGTTATGCACTTTTAGATGAAAACATTATAAGCTGTGTACTGTAGATGAAACTACACTTCAAGAAATTGATGAGGCTAAGGATTTAGAAGTAATGGCAGACGAGTTGTAGTTCATACTACAAAAGTGGGCAAAATATCTCAAAAAATCACTTGGATATTAAAAAACACTAACAAACAAGGATAAGGAAATTGTTATACCTCTTTACAAAGCTTTGATGCAACCACAAACTGAACTACTGTGTACAGATCTGGCCACCTGAGTTTCTTGGAGATGTGGAAGTGGGGAAGAGGATTCAGAGATGAGTGACCAAAATGCTGTGCAGTTTGTGGTTTATGAAGTTTAGTTAACAGTAGAGAAAGGGATATGACAGAAACATAAGTTAATAAAGGGGCTTCATAGAGTAGATGCAAAAGACATTTTCCAATACATAACTGGATGAGAGGGAGAAAGAAGAGATCATCCTAGAAGTTGTGTAAAAGTGTGCTTAGTAAGGATTATACTTTTTTTTTTTCTTTTTTACTTGGAGAGGTAAATGAGCCGAACAGGTTACCAGTCAGTTGTGAGTGCTTTGTCAGTAAACAACTTGTTAAATATGATAGGCATTATGCTGATAATGTTCAGTGTGGACCTCATATGGTAAGTATTTGAAACTCCATGGAGATGTCCATGTAATAACAATAATAATAATACAATCAATGAAAATCTTATTTCTTGTGTCTTCTCACTATGTGAAATCACATTATCATATCATTTAATAATGACATCCATATTCTAGAAAGAAATCCAGCAAGTAAGTATTCAGCATTATTATTATTATTAGCTTTGCTCTTAATATACAAAATCCTCCCTCAAAATGCTTGATTTTATCTAGAAGAGAGCTATTCACTTAATATATGACCCCCCTCCCCTCCCTCTCTCTCTCTGACTCCAATTGCTTTCTAATAGACAATTCCATAATACTGGTCCCATTGCTTATATACCTTGTAGATTTGCTTCTAATCTGCACACAATTAATCTGAGTCAATTCACTTCACTGCTGTTGACTTTTCTGTTTTTGAGAATATAGTGTTTACACCTTCTTTGCTGATTAGATCAAATATATAGGGTTAAGCTGTTCTTTTTAGTAATTTAAAGCCTTCATTCTCTAAAGCAGGGTTTCTCAAACTGCGTTCCGCAGAAGGTGAATAGGTGTTCCTCGAGAAGTTCTGGAATTTGTCATTTTAGTTTTCTAAGCATTTTTCATGAATAAATATTTTATAGTAGAAATATTCTGAGGAGAATAATATTCGTGAATATGTCGAAAAGCTCAGACCCAGAATGCCTAACAACATCTGTGTATCGTTAATTTTCACACATTGAAACCTTTTAACATTTGGGGAAAGGGAATAGCGCTGTTTATGACGGGTCATAAAAATTGCCTGCAAGCGGATTATAACAATGGTGGCAGTTATAATCCGCTTGCAGGATTATAACAATGGCTCTGTTCTCAAAACTGAAGGAAATGACATCTGTGTAGCAAATGTCAGTGACCAAGCGGCATATTTTTAAACATTGAAATATTCATGAATTATCATTAATTTTCACACATTGAAATATTTCAACAATCGGAAAGAGAATACCGCCGTTTATGACTGATCATAAAAATTGCCTGCAAGCCGATTACAACAATGGGTGATGTGTTGCAAATGTCAGTGACCAATCAGCAAGGAAGTATAAAGAAAATTTTTCCACTGAAATTGAAGATCAAGATAGTCTGTATCTGGTTCTCAGATCTAGTAATACTGAATACTTTCTTCGCAAGTTCGTATTGCAGTGTGTAAGTGCTTGTTCTGAAACCGAAGTGCCGTGATTTTTTTAAAAGTAATAGGAATACAGATTTAAATTCTAATATGAATAAGAAACAAGGCACTTTGTTTAATTTTGGTATTAAGAAATCTCTTATTGAAGGTGTTTGTGACGGAACAGATAGTGAATCATCCGCCTCAAGCCTACAAAGATCTCCAGGATGTACAAAAGGAGGGGAAAACTACCAGCACACAGGAGAAAAAGTCTGCATTCACTCGTAAGTACTTATAATAATATTATAAATATATTTGGTGATCAGAATAGGATATGTCAATGAAAATCAGATTAATTTAAAGTTGACGCTTTAAATAAATCAATTAAATTAATTAAAACATCAATTAAAATAAACGTTAATTGATGTTTAATTAGTAATTAATTATTAATTATCAGTTATTAATAAAAATCATCTAATTTACCAATTAATTATTAATTAATACATTACAAAATAACTGAGGTGTTCTGTGAAAATTTCAGGATTTGTGAAGTGTTCCGTCGTAGAAAAAGTTTGAGAAACCCTGCTCTAAAGTATCTAAAATGTTATGATAAAATTGCAGATGAGAAATGTATATAAACCACTTACTTTTAGCTTTGCAGTATATTCTCCTCTTCCACCAAACAAACCAAATCCTCCTAAAAGAATATCTGTGTCTGTCATGAATCGGATTGCTTCAATTGAATGCCCTGAATAACCCCAACCTCCTCCATGACCTTTACCAAAACACAAATAAAAAATAACAGGTAAAGAAATGATAGCTGCCAATAATAAAAAAGGTGTACTCCATAACAGCATTCCTATACACTCATGAGCCAAAACATTATGACCGCCTACCTAACAGAGTGTTGGGCCTCCTTGCTGAGATTACTGCATGTACCCATCTTGTCAGTGACTCCACTAAACTACAGAAGGTGTTCTGAGGTATTTTGGACCAAACATACAGGTTGATGTCTCTGAGGTCAGCAACCAAGCGTGATGTCCACCAGCAGATGCTGCATTCCACATAATTCCATTAATGTTCGAGGGATTCAAATTGGAGGATTAGGTAGTCAGAGGAAGCACTCAGAATGTTTGGAAATGCGCTTTAAATTACGCTTTCCCAATATGAGCCTTGTGACATGACTGTCTTGCTGGAAGAGTCCAGATGCACTGAACCACATTTTTACCCTGCAGGCAGGGGAATACTTGGTCTGAAACAATCCCCATATAAGAATTAGCAGTCAAGATATGTTCAATGGGGATGAGAGGACCCAGTGATGTCTAAGAGAACAATCTCCATACCAGGATACTGGCACTGCCAGCCTATTTCTGGCCAGCCGTTCAGTCTGACTGGATGGAAAAAAACCAGGAGATCATAATGTTTGGACATATGAAGGTATAGTAACACTACCCACAATAACAACAGTTGAACCTACAGTAGTTTGTGGCACAATTTTGTTTTGCCTAATTGCACTATTAAATGGCTTAACTGAAATGATAATTTTAATAATAATACTAAATATAAGAATTATTATTTATAATTTTGAACTGGTTTGTGGTTTTATGGTGCAAGGACAGCTAAGGTCATACTGTGCCATGACATTAGTTACAGCAGTACATAGGGTATTAATAAATAAATAAATAGTTATAAGGAGATAAATTAATGAATAAGATAAAATGTATGTACAAAGTGTCAAGTATCTGCATATTAAGAGTATTAATAAATAATTATTTACTATTGATTAATCAACAGCAGAAAGGCACACTGTGTGTTGTAGAGATGTTTGTTGCTCTCTGAGTACAGAAAAGCCTTGCCTTTACCATTTTTTCCAACATCTTTTTCAGGATAGCAATGAAAATGGACTTATGACAAGAATCTGAGAACTATTCTTCTGTAAATATTCTGTTGTTATAGCAAGAGAAGGAGATTCATACAAGATGATGGGAGGTGCTTTATCATCTCATAATGGATGTTATCATGGCCCACTGTGCCAGGATGAAACATGAGAAAAGCTCTTTTGAGCCTCCTACTTAACTAATGGCTGATTTTACAGCTCTATTCCATTGGTACAAAAGCCATATCCATATCCTCCTCCTAAAAAATCAGGAGGATATGAAACTGTTGCTGAGATTGTGGCAAAGTTTTCTCTCAAAGTGTCTGTAATGGCTTCGGGATTAGCAACAATAAATTCATTATGTTTCAAGGTAGACAAATGGAGTACTTTGTATCTACATTTCATCTCCCAGATTTTATCCCATACAAAGTTTGCACTGAGTGTTTGATTAATCAATTATGTAAATTGGATCCATGACTGTTTTTGACTCTGACATCTCACATAACATGCTTTGGTCCAAGCATGCTTAAATGCTATTAAGTTTGTTGTGACAGAGCATGGGCTATTTTTCATAGATACCCTATCTTGATCTATTTTGGCTGACTGGCACTCTTGGTTCCACCAAGGCTTTGAATAAAGTGGAAAAACAGGATGATGTTTTTGGAATTGCTGCAGCTGCTGCATGGACAATATAGTCTATTACACACTTCACTGCTTCATTGATAGGTGTTTGGCTGATTACTTTGATATTAAAATTTTGCAAGATTGGAAAATATGTTCCAGTCAGCCTGATCCATTTTCCATATGGGCATCTGCATTGAACATGATTCCTGTGAACACGTGCTAACAACAGGAAAATGATTGCTTCTGTATATGTTTTCTTCGACATCCCATGTGAGCAGTGGAAAAATGGCAAAGGAGCAGATTGTAAGATCGACTGTACAATAAGAGCAGGTAGGCATATGGAAGAAGGTATTTACTCTGTTATTAATAAGGGAGAAGTCATGGTTGTTGAACATTCATTCAGTGATACAACCTCATCTATTTGTAATGGCACTACCCCACAGAATATTATGTCCATTAAAGTGACCCTTCAGGAGTATGGGCTGAGGCAGTTGCATTATGAGATTATCAAGTTCCGTTTCATTTAATTCATAACCTGGTGGTACATATACTGAGCAGACTGTGATAAGAAACCCCACAGACAATCATGTTGCTACTGCTTCCAGAGCAGTATAAAGCTAGACATGATGGAAAGGAGTATGATTTCCCATGGGAATAGCTACTCCACCATGAGCAGGACCATCTTCAGTTCTAATCTTGTGTACAAGAGTGATATCCCTAAAGGTAGGGTCCTCACTGGATTTTAAATATGTTTCCTGTAGACAGAAACAAAAAGATTTGTTTCTACAGCAGGCTTGATATCATCGATATTCTGACAAAACCCATGACAGTCCACTGTAAAAATTTTCCTATTGTTTAGGCTTTGTAGACTTGTCTGATTTTTGGAAGGTTAAGAACTTACCCTTGTTACATTTATATTTCTGATTAGATTTTGAGAAATGTGTGACCAGTGTCCATCGATTCCTCTGGAAAAATATCTAATACATCAGGTGTGTCAGGATCACTGGGTAAGTTCAAGTTACTTTCAGTGGATACTGACGTATCCATTTTTGCTGTGAGAGGGTCTGATGGTTTATCTTTAAGTAATAACCTGGCCATAATGTTTTTCCAGATGTCCACAGGTCAAACACGGTGGCAAGCCATTGGATCTGAGTGATGGTAGATTGGAAGGTAGAATAGTAAAAACAAAAGAGTCAGAAGTAGAGCGAAGAATATGTGAAGAAAAGCAAAGGAAAAGAAGAAGAATGAAAAGGGCCAGTACCATCACTGGGAGGTCCACTCCACCACAAATAGATGCCTCACATGGAAGGTATTTTGAACTTTTTTTTTTGCGAATAAAAATTAAATAAGAATAATAAAGGGGAAGTGTTCTTCATCCAGTCTTGAATGACTGGGTGAAGAATGAAAATTACTGCAGTAAAATAGATCTATATGACCAAATAAAGATAAGCTAGCATTTTAACTCTTGGCATACAACACAGGTTTTAAAATTCATTGTGTATTATGGAAGGTAAACACTGGATATTTTGACCTCTACATTGAGGTCATCATCGGGAAAACACACATATGCATAGGACACAAGCTACATAACACTAAAATAAACTAAATCTAAATGTTTTGTTAATCATTTACAATAACCTGACATTTGATGGGGAAAAAAAAAAAAAAAATATATATATATATATATATATATATATATAAAATTAATTAACCTAAATAAAATATTCTTATATACATAAGTAAAACAATATGCAGATGATTAAAAAAAAAAAAAAAAAATACTGTGGAACTACATCAACTGCATCTTGAACATCCTCTTCCCTTAAGGTTTTCTCGTGTTGGGGTTCTGCCATCAACATTTTGGATGCTATCGGGTGTAGATGGATCCCCCAGATTCTTATAATTACTAATCGATCATTCTTGTTGAGATTAGAATGATGTTTCAGCATCTCACAAGCTTCCTTGAATTTTCCTTCAAATCAGGTTTTGGTCTGTTTTACCATAGTGAAGGAATTTAATGTGTCGTTTATGTTCATCATTAATTGTTTGTTGGAATGATGTCCTGTTTCCCTATGTAGGGAAGATTGCAGATGCACTTAATTTTGTAAATCCCCTAAGTAGGCAAGGTAAGGAAGGGGATCTTTGGATGAGCTGAGCATACTTTTTAATTTTGCAGGAGATTTGAAAGTTACCTTAATGTTGTATTTATGTAGTGTTCTATTTTTTCTGATATTCCCCTAATGTATGGTATGGCAATCTTGTATCTTTTTTTGCTTTTCATGGTATTATTGTGGAGGATCTTGTGAACTGTTTTTTTTTTTTTTTTGTTGTTGTTACCATTTTTTTATGAACGCTTGGTAATAATTTCAAATTTCTTCTTCAGCACCTATTCATTGGAGCAAATTTTTAGGACTAGATTGAGGGTGCTGATAATCTATAGTTTTTGTGAAGGATGGCTTACATAATCAAGATAATTTTGTTTTTGGATTTAAATAAAAATAAAACCACTTATCAAATTTTACTAGAGATTCGAAATATCAAATTTCATTAAATTCCATCCATCTGGCCAGTGCAAAACTACACCAATTTGAAATATATTGTCAGAATAAATATCAGATTGAAATCATGATGTTTTGGCCGTACTCAGACTATTTAGTGGAGTACTGTTGATGATAGCCGATGAGTTGCAGCCAAGGAAAGTAGTATATCAAGATGATAGACATGTGAATGATAGTTCATTTGAGGCGGTCTGGTGTGAAATAGTGACCAAAGCAACCAAATATACAGTTCGTTGCTGCTATAGGCCAGGGGATATAGGGGGTGATATTGAATTCATGCATCAGCAAATTAGTGCAATGAGTGCAGGATTAGTGATTATTATGGGGAATTTTAATTATGGTGATATCAATTGGAAGGAGGAAATATCACATGGCAAAAATGAAATGGAATTCATACATCTTCTAAGAGATAATTACTTGAAACAGCACTTAACTGAAGGGACACGTGATGTGAGAATATTGGACCTGGTCATTGGTATTGGTTCAGAGGACATATGCATAAGTAAGGTGTCCTCATTGCCTCCAATTGGTGAGAGCGATCATGTGGTATTGACTTGGGAGGTTGCAAAATTTGTGGATTTCTCTCTTAAGAAGGGGTATATACAGAACTATAGGTAAGGCAATTATAACAAGCTTCGGAGTGAGCTTACAGCCATCCCATGGCAGAACATATTGCAGAGGAAAAACGTTAGCAGTGTATGGGATAAAATTAGCAGGTATTGGAGAAAGGCAATATCCGAATGTATCCCCACGGTCAGGAAGACGAACAAGGTAGGCGTTAGATGGATGAGTAGTAGTAGTAGTGTCAAGCTTGATCTGCAAAAAAAGAAAATGTTATGGAGAATTTACAAGGAGAAAGACGACCAGTACACCCATGAGCAGTACAATGCTAAGCTAGGAAGGTTACCAGCATAGTAAGAAAAGCTAAATCAGATTATGAGAAGACCTTAGCCAAGAAGATCAAGGGTAATCCCAAAGAGTTCCTCCGCTATGTGGCAAGTAAAAGGAAGAATGACTTCAGAAGGATAACTTTAGTGGGTGCTAATGGTATTGAGGTGACCAATTCAGATGTAATAGTAGAGTTACTGAGTGATCACTTTTCAAAAGTCTATCACCCAAATGAGGATATCTCTGTACCTGTAGTAATAGTCTATCAATGTGAGTATTGAAGTTAATAAATCAGCAGTACTTAGTATATTGCAAAATTTAAATGCAAACACTGCTGTAGGTTTAGATGGAATATCAGCTCAGGTGTTTCATGAATGTGCAAAGGAATTGTCAATTCCTCTTACTTGGTTATTTAACTTAAGTTTGAACTCTGGTATGATTCCTAGGGAGTTGAAGGAAAGCAAAGTAGTTCCTTTGCATAAAGGTGGCTCTAAACTGCGGTAGTTAATTACAGACCAATCACTATCTCGGGAGTGGTGGTAAAAGTATTGGAAAAGTTGGTTAAAAACAAAATTCAAGAATGGATGCATCAGGATATGATACTCTATAGGGGCCAACATGGTTTTGTTAAAGGTCGATCCTGCCTTAGCAATTTATTAACTTTTTATAATAGAATGACATCTAAGTTGAACAAAGGAAATGGCTACACAGTAGTACTTCTGGATTTTGCTAAGGCTTTTGACAGGATACCCCATGGAACACTGTTATGCAAATTGGAGCAGATGGGGGATGGATACTAAACTGGTGATATGGATAAGAGAATGGTTCAGGGAGAGATACCAGAAAGTGGTGTAAGGAGGAGCAGAGTTCAGGATGAGGCAGGTGACCAGTGGTGTGTCTCGGGGTTCTGTGCTTGGGCCGTTATTGTTTAATTTGTACATAAATGATATAGGAAATGGCTTAAAGAGAGATATTCAGATGTTTGCTGATGATGCAAAGTTGGGTAACGCAATAAAAAATCAAGCTGATGTTTAGAGTTTGCAGGATGATTTAAATAAGCTGGCAAAATGGGCAAAAGGTAATGGATGTCAGTTCAATGTGGAAAAATGTACAGTTAGCATTTTGGGATTAAAAGATTACCAGATGTGTACTACATTGATGGAACGGTACTTTAAGAGATTGATGAGGCTAGGGACTTGGGGGTGTTGCTGGATAGGGAGATGAAGTTCAGGAGACACTTTAGTAAGGTGTCCAAGATTGCACATTGGATTACTTGGTTATTGAGGAACACACTAACATCCAGAGATAAGGAGGTTATTAAGAGGATTCCTTGGAGATGAAGAGGTTGTGGAGAGGGTTCAGAGGAGAGTGACTAAGTTGGTGAGTGATGTAAAAAATGCTCCCTACATTGCGAGCTTGTGGATTGCAGAGGTTATCATATAGGCAGAGAAGAGGGGATATGATAGAAACACTTAAATTACTAAAAGGTTTTTATAAGATTGATGCATGGAAATGTTTCAGCTGTGTAATAGTGATGGAAGAACAAGAGGTCATTCCTGGAAATTAAGGAAAAGTGTGGTTAACAAGGGTGTGAGAATGAAGTTTTTTGCCTGGATGGTGGTGAATGAGTGGAATGCATTGCCTGACTCAGTTGTAAGTTCTTCGTCTGTAAATGAATTCAAGAAGAGACATGATAGATATTGTTTTGATAGTTTCGGTCTCCCGTGAGGAGTCTACTGACTCCATGGAGATACCCGTAATAATAATAATAATAATAATAATAATAATTGAAATCATCCTGCAAGCTCTCTACGTCACCTTGATTAACTATTACCCTACTGAATTTTGCATCATCATCAGCAAACTGAATATCTCCCTTCAAATTATTTCTTGTTTCATTTATGTACAAATTAAACAGCAGCAGTTCAAGCATAGAGCTCTGTAGCACACCGCAAGTAACTTTTACATCGACTAAACTTGATGTAAAAATCATCCCTTGTGTTTTTGTTACACTGTACAGGATGTTTCCTAATTTCAGCTAATTCTTTGAAAATGCTCTTGAGAAAAAAACAATCTATGTTAAGCATTTCTGTTTGTCTGTTTCCATGCTACTTCATGTTTTATTTCTGTTGTATGTGCTGACAGCCTTGATTTGTATCTTCTTGTGTTCTCAATATCTTTGAAATGTTCCAATCAGCATACCTCTCTAGATCTGCCTGTCTGTCCTATGTAGTATAAACCACAACTATAATTGATCTTGTAGATATCTGGTTTTTAAGTGGAGGATGTGCAAGTTTAGGTTTCAGGTGATTAGAGATCTTGTTGATTAGATAGAAGGCAACCTTTAAGTTCTGTTAGTGAAAGAACCTTGCTATTTTATTTGTGACCAACTGATATGGGAAAATAACTATTCCTATAGTCTTGATTTTCTTGAAATAGTCATTGAGAACAAAAAAAAAAAAACGAGAGTCTGGCGTTCTGTGTTGAGTCAGTCATCATTTTGTATGATAGAAACTGCTCTAAACCAATTCAAACCTGATTCTTTTAACCTCTTGTTCAATGTAATACTTTTGTAATCCTGCTCAGAATTTGAAATGAGTTTAAAATAAACCCATTTCATATCTTATGCAGAATCTCATATGTAATTTAAAAATAAAAGAAATGGTAGTTCTGGTAGAAACAAATGACTTGACTCATCATAAATACAGTATGAGAGAAGATATGAAAGGATTGCTGGAAAAAGTGATACACTTCTGGCATTATGTCTGAACACAAATGCCAGAAGTACTGGGAACAAGTGTGTGTTGGGGGTGGGGGGTTGCCTTGCAAAGAGAACTTGAATAGACTGGGTGAAATCATAGCATCACTTACAGTTGATTTGGACAGCTGCAGCAGGAGATAGAAATTTCCCAAACTGAATTATTGCAAGGTGGCATCCTATCAAAGTACCATGTCAAAAGTCATTGAACTCTTCGGTACAGCCTATTTTGTTGTTAATGTTTGTCTATGAAGATTACAAGATTGTGCTTCCTATTATACCTGCATGAGGAGTCATGATTGTTATGCACAATGCTTTTTTTTTTTGGTAAAGAATAGGTGCTGTACTCATGTTCTGATAGCAGGAAAAACTGAAATTTAAAGGATGTGAAAACTAAAATAATATTTACTGTTAGTGATGTTTTTTGGCATAAGAGCAGCAAATTAAATATATAACACAGTTTATTTAAGCATGAATTTATTACAAAGTATATAAAAAATATGTGAAACGTATATGATAATTTTAATAAAAATTTTACATAGCAAATAATTCTATATAACAAATATCTTAACAATAGCCATAGTTAAAATGCAAATTTCATTAAATAATTAAGCTTATTTGCATACTGAGTAAATGCACAAAAATAACTGAATATCATAAATTTCTGAATGTATCACATCACTGTCAATAAAGGTGGTGATATGCTGTACTGTTGAGTACCATCCAAAAAAAAAAAAAAAGCACTGCTAATGTATAGAACCATATTCACTACTACCACTACAAAGAAGTGTCAGAATATTTTTGATCAGATATTGAATCACGAAGTACATAAGCATCCTAATTAAATGAAGGATTGATTATTCAACTTTGTTAAAATATCAACTGGTATGCGTAATGTTAATAGATGAAATTCATGACACTGCTTGTTAAAAATAAAAAAAAAGAGGAACAATACTAAACAAAGAGTTTTATTATGCACCTGAACTTTCCAGAAAACTCAAGAAAGATTTCTTTGGATATGCTTCACTTATGTTTCTACCAGTTGTATCTGAGTAATTCTGGAACATGCATACTATACCTATAATAGATATTATACTAATATACACTTATAAATGTGTGTTATTTCATAATCCCCATTCACAAGTTGGTTATATAACAATCTTTTACTGATTAACTGGCTTTCCAAGTATCTGGAAGAATTCATTTTTCATCTAGTTTAGATAATTAGGACTCTGGCATATTTTGATTCAAAATGATCACTGTAGTGAAACTGCAGAAGTGGTTGGAATTTCAATAGATATATCCCACATAATTTTAAATTATGACTTAAAGATAAACTGTATTTCAGCAAAGCCTCTGTTCCCACAATTATAAAAATAGGATGTCAAGAACTCTATTCATCACTATAAATTATAATAAAATAACTTGTACATAAACTTACTTTCAAATCTGTTCACAACAGAAAAATCTTCTTTACTGTAAACTTTATTGAGGCTTTGTCTTGATCGCTCATCATTTTGCACCTGAAGATTTTGTTCTTGGGCTGCAGTCAAGGTGTCTAAACAGCCTAACAAATACAATGCTGCATGTGATCGACTTATTAATGTGGCTGGTCGAGTAGGTACAGCAAGTTCTGGACTGAGAATATGTGGAAGAGGATGTACTGTTTCTTTGGCAACTGCTGTTGAGGATAATGGAGAAGAAAAAGTTGATGACGGAGAAGGAAGAGATGCAACACCAGATAACGTTCGTGACTCTGTAGCAATAATGTTATATCGACTAATTCTTTGAGTAGAAGGGTTAAAGCTATAAAGACAAATTAATTTTTGCATTAATTACAACAAAAAGATAATTACAGAAGTTAGCATGAACATTTCTATATTCAGTCTTCTAAAACAGTATAACTATCACTTACAAATGATAGTCAGGATATATTTTTCCAAGAAACAACTTTTACAGAAAAGGTTTTTAAAATAAGAGGCATTTGATTATTCAGAGAGTTAATTGCTTTTTACTGCAGTGTACATACAGATTTGCTTACCTCCATAAAATATTATAAGTACTATCCAAACATGTAGCACTGTCTTTAAGCTCAAGCTGATCTGGAGAAGTAAAACTGAAATACAAAATGAGCATATGCTTTAGAAATTTAAAATTAATCATAATCCCATAAAATTAATATGATGATAATGACAGAACTTTGGGTGGGAATATGGCAATGCTTGCACATTTTTTGTAGTTAATTACTGACCGACACTATAAAGCTCACATTCTTGTTGGCAATAAAAAATATTTTCCTATTCAAAATAATTCCAAAGAATTTTGTACAGACTACAGGATACTTAAAATATATATAACACTACATAAGATAGCACATTGCTTATATTAACTGAATGGAAGTTTCATTATCAATTTCAGTTATTTAGATGCTTAACTGCTAAAATAATTTGATTCATCAGAGATACATATATTTAGCATCATATATAATTAAGTGATATCATGCCAATATTTGAAATTTTGGTCATTACATCTGCATCAATCATGTAATCTGTCATTCTATCATTTATAACTAAAAAAACACGTCACTTATCTATTCAAAATAAATTACACAAGACATGAAATTATATTCTTGTTTAAATCCTTTTACCTAAGCACAAGCAAACAAAGTTTTACACATGAATATCTTCACAACTAGTCTGCTCATACAGTATGGTGAAAAAAAAAATACAGTACTGAATAACTGTAATGAATAAATGTTATGGAGTAAATAGGTTTATTAACAAAGAAATATACGTAAACAAAGGATGATATGTACATTCACAACTATCGGTGGAATCTTGGTCAAATAAAGAGTTAACAACAGCAGATTACATGCTCAAAATGGGCAGCACCTTGTCTTTCAAGACAGGTTTTGTAACACATGTGAAAGTTCTCTGTCATCTTAAAGAACAAGGGTTGGGACATCTGCTGGACATGGTTTGAAGGCAGGTAATGTTGGAATATTCATTCCTTCAAGAAACCCTAAACAAAGGCATCAAGTGATGCGAGATCAAAAGAACATGAAGGATGGGAATTCTGTGAACTTTGAAATAAGTCTCCCAGGGAAGTGGTCTGATAAATAGGGTCTAGAACCACGTGATGTTATTATTATATAACACCTCCAGGGAGTCCAAAGACTCATCGAGGGAGGGCACCTACTCTACAGCTCTCTCTCTCTACCAATCCACCAACTGCAACTATCTTCATCATCTACACCAACGCCATCTACTGCTGATCACCATTCTCACAAATAATCACAAACATCCATTCCCATGGCAGGATTCAAACCCACAGCCTTTTGGCTGGAGAGCAGATATGCTAATCACTTGGCCAGCCAGGCCGGCAGGTTGTGACAGGTTGCTCCATCCTGTTGGAATACCTGTGGATAAAATGGAATATTTTTTGCACAGTACATCCTATGGAAATCCTGAGTGAATTGAACCAACACCCACACATTCTCGATGTAGCATTCACTTTCAAGGTCACAGTTACACCACCCTCTTCAATAAAGTAGGGCCCAGTTATGCCATGGCCAGAAACTACACACTATGCAGTGAACTTCTCACTATGAAGAGATTTCTCTTGGACAAATTCAGGTCTCAAGAAACCAAGAAACCTATGGGTTCATCTGTTTACATGACCACTTACATGGAAATGTGCTTTATCTGAGAACCAGACATTATGGATGAAGGATGGATTTCATAGGCATTGGCCAGCAAACATGCATAGTATTCCCACTGTGCAGCATAATCTGCTGCTGTTAAACACTAACCCACCCAGCTCCTCTATAGTGACTGCCTCAGTATCCCAAGTTTTGACACTGTCCAGTGTTGACTGTAACACTTGATCCATGGCACGCTCATGGATTCTCATTTGTGTTAACAGTTTGTGGTTTCCCCAATTGCTATTTGCATTGTGACAGGACACTCCCAATTAAGGCAATGATGACACTACTGCTTGGGGCATGTTTATGGAAATGATGAACAAACTGCTCACAAACATGTCGTAGGCTTCAACCATTTGCTCTACCAACTCCATATGAACAAAAATAATGCTCAATCAACAATAAACCTCTTTTCTTCCAACATCAACACCATTGCTAGCTGAATGTAATGGTGTAGATGCTACATATGCTCTTCTATTAATGTGCATGCAGTCAAATGGCATATCTCATAGAGCATGTACTGAAGTTGTCAAAGTTCAGCACTGTTTCTTTTTTGTTTTGTTTTTTTGCACCATACTGTATATACAGGCTGTTGACTTCAATTGCTATGCACTATGCATAGCAATTGAAGTATGCACTATGCATAGCAACTGAAGTATGCACTATGTATTTTGTATAGTAGTCCATTTTAAGTCCAGTATACAAGACCTCACACTCCCCTACACTGACTTAATGGATCAGTTTCAATGTCTCTTCCCTATTCAGAAATGTCCTGCTCAAAGACACTTTGGCACTCATCCAGGTTCCTCCCAACATCTCAGTTCACTACAAACTCAGGCTATTTTGTTTGGCAAGGAAAATTCTACAAACAAATCAAGAGTACAGCCAAGGGCTACCTCCTCGTCTCGCCCCAGCTAACTTTTTCATTGAGATAATCAAAAAGAATGCCCTAAATTCTCCCCCCCTTAAACTCACTATTTGATTATGCTATGTGGACAATGTGTTTGCAATTTGGCCACATGGCTGGGATACCTTACACATTTTCCTTTTCCATTTGAACAGCCAACATCCAAGTATCCAATTCACGACAGAAATAGAAAGTAAAAATAGAAAGTAGAAAGTAAAAAAAATGCATCCATCAACAGTCACATCACCCCCCCCCAACAATTTAGGACAATAAAAACCTTAGTCCACCAAGTAAAGTTAATTTGCTCAGACAACAGTGCACTCAACACAGCTCACCAACACCACAAAAAGCACTTTTATGGCCAATGGCTGCACTTCCCACAAATACAACGAATTTTAACACCATGCACACACACACAGTCTCTCCACCCACCTACCCACCCCTCACAACCATAGATTACAGCAAATCTATCACTATCCTCTATATCCATGGCATCTCAGAAAAGGTGGCCAAGCACAATCTTGTGACCACCTATAAAACACACGAAAAGGTAGCAGTCCTTATCTGCTCCCCCCAAAGACCAACTACAACCTCTGTATTTACCTGGCGTTTACCAGGTACCCAGCAGCTGCAACTTTTCTTATTAACAAACAGATTTTCTTATTAACAGCCAACATCCGTATAATAGAACACCAATCCGTATAATAGAAAAACATGCATGCACATGTTTAACACAAGTGTATTTTTCTCTGATGATGCCAATTTGACTTTGGTGAAATATAGGATAGTAAGTAAATAAGTTTATTTAATAACCAATATGTTGTCAATTTCCAAATATACAATGCAGAAGTTAACCACAGAGACATAAACTGAAGTTAAATCAGTGCACAAGTTATACATTTTAAATATACAAGTAGTAAAATAGTGTATCACTATTTTATTAAAATACTCCAGATCAGAACTACTGGTAGAAAGTTTTTATCAATTGGTTTCAAAATAAATATATTATACAAAAAAATTCTATTATTGTTTTAATCCTTTATCCAAGTGCAAGCAAACAAAATTTGAATGTCAAGTATCTTTGCAACTAGTCATTTTGTATACAGAGGCTGTTAACTTCACATCAATTACCTCAATGATCAAACAAAAAAATAAACGTTTTTTTAAAACTATCTCTAATTTAGAGTATTTTAATATAGTGAGGCATTATTTTATTACTTATATGTAGAAAACATTCTTGATTTTAACCTCAATATCTCTCTGGGTCTAGCTCTTGCACTGATGAAACCTTAATAAAGTTGAAAATCAATCTGAGGAGTGTACTTTTACCATAATGCATAGCAATATACACATCCAAAAGGAAGAGTACTTTCCATTATGGGATACTGAGTCATAAGTCAACAGTTTCTCTATACAAGTAGACAAATCATAAGAATACTTCACATGCAAACTTTGTTTGTTGATGCTTGGATAACAGATTAAAAAAGAATATAATTTGTCTAGTATAACTTACTTTGTAACTAAGGGGAAAAAAACATTTTTTTCTACATTTTTCGAATAATGTAGAAAAACCTGATTAAATGCAATAATGGAAACTTTGCAATAATTGGCTTACTAAGATAATGCACATATCCTCCCATTAGCACAAAAACAGACAACAAAAACCAATCAAGTAACAATGATCTTTATTTCCTTTCCTGTTAATGAGTCTACATTTGCTATGGCATAGCTAGTAACTATTCTTATACTTAGAGTAACTTGTTTGTAGTGAAGTCAAATGACATGCTTTTTAGTATTTCAAAAAAAAAAAGCAGTTGGCATAAATGTCATCTCATATGAAAACTCCTATTTGATTTAGCTTGGTTTAATGAAGATAATAATACAGATGAAAGTCCTTAGCCACTGTAAGTTACATATTTTAAATTTATACTGCAATATAACTGCTTTTTTAAATAACGAAACCTGTGGTGCGTTCATAATTAGAAGAAACACACGTATAAACCACAGTGAAAATTATTTAATTGTAAATATTTCATCCTAAGTATCTTAGGACATCATCAGTACAGTATTTAAACAAATATAGGAATAACATACAGTTAGGGCGCATGATTACAATAGAATCTCATGAAACGTGCATAACGTGCTAAAGTAGTACAAGGAAAAAAAAAAAAAAAAAAGTTAATTATTTAACACAATTTTGTATGATAATTTCCCATACTTTAGGAATAGTAAGAACGTCGTTGCGGTTTAGGTTTGGTCTGTGTAGTAGGGCTTCAGAACTTTCTTTGTATAAACGTTCATGTTTAAATAAAGATCTATGTAAAAGTTTAGCCTTTTCCCAATGGATCCTATGGTTTGGATTTTCAATTCTGTGTTGAGAGAGGCCAGATTTCTGCGGTTTAAAAAGACGAATGTGGTCTTGATGTTCCGAGATGCGTTTCTGAACAGACCTACCTGTCTGTCCAAAGTAAGATAATTTGCATGAGCATGGAATCTCATAAACACCAGGTAACATCAAGGGTAAGAAGTGCACAGGATTCCCATACCTTATGTTAAAGGCATCTCAGAACGTCTTTCTAAAATTATGAAGAAATACAATTTTGCCACTACCTACAAACCTATCAACCAAATTTACAACTTATTACCTTCTCCTAAGGACAAATTCTCACCCTTGATGTTACCTGGTGTTTATGAGATTCCATGCTCATGCAAATTATCTTACTTTGGACAGACAGGTAGGTCTGTTCAGAAACGCATCTCGGAACATCAAGACCACATTCGTCTTTTTAAACCGCAGAAATCTGGCCTCTCTCAACACGGAATTGAAAATCCAAACCATAGGATCCATTGGGAAAAGGCTAAACTTTTACATAGATCTTCATTTAAACATGAACGTTTATACAAAGAAAGTTCTGAAGCCCTACTACACAGACCAAACCTAAACCACAACGACGTTCTTACTATTCCTAAAGTATGGGAAATTATCATACAAAATTGTGTTAAATAACTTTTTTTTTTTTTTCCCTTGTACTACTTTAGCACGTTATGCATGTTTCATGAGATTCTATTGTAATCATGCGCCCTAACTGTATGTTATTCCTATATTTGTTTAAATACTGTACTGATGATGTCCTAAGATACTTAGGATGAAATATTTACAATTAAATAATTTTCACTGTGGTTTATATGTGTGTTTCTTCTAATTCTAAATAAAACTGCTTGTTTTCCAAAACTGTAGAAGATACAATTAATACAAAAAAGTCTCATTGACTATGTTATTGTATATATTGATATCTTCATGCTAGTTTGGAAAACAAAAGAATACAGGAGATGTGAAACAGGAATTTTTAGTTTTGAGAATAAAACTGAATACTATCCTGGAAAGAAAAATATATATGAATTTTAAAAAGAACAAAAGTTAAACAGCTATCAGAGGTAAATTGTAGGCTAAATTATTGAAAGAAAAAAAAAGGAGTTTGAATACAATCGATCTTTTTGGAGCTTTAGTAGTAATAAGAATTTTAAAAAGAACAAAAGTTAAACAGCTATCAGAGGTAAATTGTAGGTTAAATTATTGAAAGAAAAAAATGAAAAAAAAAAATCAGTCTGCTGACTGATTCAGCCAAAGAGTCCTGTAATGAAGTTGTCTGCAGAAAAATCAGCACTCCAAAGTGGATGCAAGAAGAGTGAATGTGAATCCTTGTGTGAAGAAATGTGAAGAAAGCATGTCAAAAGTTTCAAGAACATATGTCAGCAGATGCCTAAGAGAACAAAGAGAAAAATGTAAGAAAGCAAGGCAGTGTGTAAAAATAGCTAAATGAAAGCTAAGCAAAAGTAGATTTGGTTCTTACCAAAGTCTTTTCAAGACTTTAGTAAGAACACAGAAGATAAATATCAGTAAGGTAGCAAAATTATCTACAGATTAGTGAAAAAACTTAGAAATGGAAGAAGGAGTACTGTAAAAGGAATCAGAGATGATAAGGAGACTTGAAAAACTAAAGATTTCCGAGATGTTTGCAGTAATTATTTTGGAATATTGTTAAATGAAACAAGAAGTGATAGAAGAGTGGTAGAAAATATTCAAAAGAAATGAAATCAGGAGTACATATCAATACTGGAGGCAGGAAAAGCAATCAAAAACCTGAAATGTGGAAAGGCAGCTGGAGTATACACCAGAAATGCTAATATGGAAATATAAAATTTATACAGTAGCTGCAATGCATATTCTGATCAAAAGGTAGAATTCCATATGACTTTCAGTGTACAGCACCCATAACAGATATCTATTAAAAAAAAAAAGGGGGGGGGGGGGATAAAGCAATGTGAGAATTAAGAAGGAATTTTCCTACTGAGTATTCCATGTAATATTTATGAATGCATGCTTGAGAGGAGACTAAGAAAATCATTTACGAGAAACTTGGAGAAGAACATGGATTCAGACTAAACAGGGATTGACAGGATCAGATATTCATTTTAAAAAATGAATACATTTTTGAAAATTATGGAGACAACTACCGTGTTTGAGTAAAACTTTAGTTTAATATAACTAAACTCTACATTCGACCTTTATATCAAGGTCATCTTTACAATCTATCTGGTTTGTTAAAGCTACTGACCAACTGCTACAACAATTGTTGGCCTGACCTTGTGAAAAAAAAAAAAAAAAAAAAATAGAATATACATCAACGCTAGAGTCCTATTATTAATATTATCTGTTGGTTGTAGAATTACATTGGGCACAACAACAACAAGTCTATGTATGTGTATATATACATATATTTACAATATCTCCATAATTTCAAAAATGTACTCTGATCACAGTGCAAGGCTAAAAGAAAGGATTAAGAAATAAATGTTGAGAAAACACAGGAATATAAAAAGGATCTGAATTTAAATTTCGCAGATATAGAAAAAGCATATGACAACATTCCAAGAGAAAAGCTGTTCAAAATGCTATAATTAGATGATGTAAATGAGACAATGTAGTCAGCAATATACAGTCTATATTTAAGTTGTACATCAGCAATTAGAATTGAAGAAGATACAGGAAGATGGTTTGATGTAAAATCAGGGGTGAAACAATGGTGCAAATACTATCTCCACTGTTATTCATCATCTGTATGGACCACATTATGAAGGAAAGTGGCATTAAAACTGATATTAAAATTTGGGATGTTAATCTCAACTCTACTTTATGCAGATGATGGTATACTCCTAAATAAATCTAGTACAAGTTCACAGGATTAACTAAATTGAAAAACTATGAAAATCAGCAATAAAAAGACAAAATAGGCAGGGATGCTAAAAATATCCATGATCTATATACTGAATAGAAAACCTATAGAAAACATAAAACATTTCAGCTATTATTTAAGCACAATATGAGAAGAATACAATTTCTTGTCAAGTACAGATGAGTGGGTTTGTATTTAGTTGGGTGTTGCTAGACCTGGTAACATGGAAGGCAGTGAGAACGAAATGTATAGAAAAATTGGTCACAATTTTAATTATGGTAATATATATTTCAATGAAGGGACAACATCTAGAAACAAAGAAATGAATTTCTTGAGTCTTTGAGAGACAACTACCTTAAGTATGTACAGAGGGTATACAAGAATCAAGGGTTTTGGATTGAATTATCTCAGCAGAGGATGTTATTGTAAATGTGTCAAATTGTCCTCCAGTTGGTGAAAGCGATCATGAACTGATTACTTGAGTGGTTGCCAACCATATGAGGACTTCTGTGAGAAAGGGATATATGTGAACTATAAGGTTGGTGATTATAAAAACTTGAGAGATGGCTTACAGCAATATCATAGAATGAGCAATTAGACAGAAAGGAGATCAATGTTGCTTGGGTCCTGTTCAGGAACTATCTAGCAGAGGCAATGAAGAGGAAATGTATTCCCAAAGTCTGGAGGTCAAATAAGGTAGGCATGAAATGGATAAATGAAGAGGTGGGGCATGCAATTTGGAAGAAGGCATTATGAAGACAGCATAAGATGATTGGTAATAGTCAGTTGCATGAGGAGTACAAAGAGCAGGTGAGAAACGTGACTCACTCTGTATGAGTAGCAGAAGTGTAGTATGAATAGAAGTTATCTAAATGAGGTCAAAAAAAAATCCTAAGGAGTTCTTTTGATAAATGGCCAGAAGAAGAAGACTGATTATGAAAGGATGATATTTGTTACTGAAAATGATAGAATGATAACCACAGAGGAGGATATAATAGATGTTAAATGAGCAGTTCATAAAGGTATTTTATTCTTTTGAATGTATCATCTTGCAGAACCTGAGAGCAGTAGGTAGAGAGGAGCTGATGGTGAGTGAGTAGGAGGTATATGAAGAATTAAGTAACCTTGATGTCAAATAAGGCTGTAGGACTTAATGGTATATCATGACATCTTGAGTGAGTGTTCTGGGGGAGGGGGAGGTTTAACAACAGCTTTGACATAACTCTTTAAGATAAGTCTCAGATTGGTCCAAGTTCCAAAAGGGGCAGAAAAAGAGCTAAATTTTATCGCTTCATAAGGAAAATGATAAGGCTTTGAATTGCAGGTCAATCTCTTTGTCTAGAGTTGTGGTCAAAGTGTTAAAGAGGCTAGTGATGACCAAGATTCAGAAATGAGTTGACAACAGCAGCATTCTTTTTGATAGGCAGGATAGATTTGCATGATCAAGATAGATATGGATGATCAGGAAAGATCATCCATACACAGCAGTATATTTAGATTTTGCAAATGCTCTTGATAGATTGCCATATGACAAGCTGATAATTAAACTGGAACAGATGGCATTGGGTAGATTATTGCACTGGATCGGAGACTGGCTTTCTGATAGGTATCAGAAAGTTATGTATAGGAGAGCAATATTCAAGAAGAAGGAAGTCATTAGTGATGTGCCGAAGAATCCGTTTTGGGACCACTGCTGTTTAAATTGTATGTAAATAATATCAGGAAGGGCTTGAATCATAATATAGAGTTGTCTGCAGATGATGCAAAGTTCAGCACTATGAGAAGTAGAATGTACATTGTTCTTTTCCAAGAGGATGTGAATAGACTGGATGAACAGACAACTGGGTGGGGTTGCCAGTTCACTTTAGCAAACTGTATGGTTTGAAAATTTGGCAAAGATGGGATGAAGAGTATATAATTGGTGGAAATATCTTAGAATAGATGGAGAAGGTGAGTGATATAGGGATAATGGCTGATAGAGGATCTGAAATTTCATACCGTGCTATCCCCACAATTTTATAAAAAATTGTGGGGATAGCACGGTAAATTCTGGCAGTGATGTAGAGGGTCCCGGTATGCAAAAGTAGGGTTATGATTCACCTGGCTTCAGTTAGACTTCATATGGCTTACCATGCACAGATATGGTCACTGGGTTTTTCAAAAGGATGAAGAGATGTTGGAAAGGGTTCAGAAATGATTTACTAAGTTGGTCTCTGTACTCTGGAATATTGTATATGAAGCCAGACTGAGGGAAAGCAATTTGCAGCCTACTGGATAGAAGGGGAAGGTGACAAGATTGATACATATACGTTTGTAAGCTGTGAGCAAGGGGATAAGTTGTAGATTTCTTGTGTGGAAAGCAGTAAGTAATTAGAAAGAAATGCCCAAAAGTGTGGCGAGTACAGAGACAGTGAATGTATTTAAGTCACAGCATAATGTTCTCTGTGCATGTGAGAATGGGACCTTTTAAAATGAGTCTTTTGCCTCCACTGGGATTTGATGCTGATAATAATATGTAGAAAATATATAAATTATACCATATTTTAAAAAATGGTGTAAAATCTGTTGGAGGAGTGAAAATAAAAATTCCTCGAATTTTGAATGGAAATTATATATTACAGACAATGAATCGAGTTACTTCAGTTATATGAATGCTAGCCATAAATATATATGTGTAATACAAACAAAAATGTAGTTCATTCATTAACGTTTCCACCAGTATTAATCAATTCAAACAAAAATCCACACAAGCAAACATGCAACAAATAAGTGACAATTACCTTCTACAAGTACCATCCACTTTGTTAATAACAAGACATTTGAAAGAAGAGACTTGCTCTGAAGTATTGGAAATGATACCTGTTAAAATAAGTCTAGATTATAAAAAAACTGAATAATTGGCAAAAAATTATCATGTCTAGAACAACTATTACATATACTGAATATCAGGATATACAAATACAATAAATATGAACAAATGCATTTAATCACCATATTTAACCATGTCATGATGCATACATCAAAGTTGCCATGAATGAAAATCTTGAGGGGGGGGGGGGTACAGAGGTAAGGTCATTATGAAAAATGAAACTATTTCATAACAAGTAGGCACAAATATATGCCTCTGTAACTCAAAAATTTTGAAAGTGACAGAGCTTATGAAAATTCAAACATTTAACATGAGTTGCCTCAGTGGTGCACTCCTTAAGACAAACGCTTCTCAGGATCTATTCTATATACAGTATAAGTTTTCATTAGAACTTTTAATTAACAGTTTCACTGGCCCAAAAACAGTTTTGACATGTTAGTTCTTATCACAGTTTTTAAACAGAAACCCAGAATACTATAGTGAAACATAAGTATTTTCCTAAGTACACTCTTTCGATTCACAAGTAAATCATAATTAATTAACTAAAAAAATCAATAAGGATTCAACTAGACAATGAAAAGAAGGAATAAATATGTATTATTAAAATAAGGTTGCTTAAGGGTCAAAGGTAGAATAGTAGCAACTTACCGCTTCTGGCCTAATGTCCAATTTTCACCACACAGTGCACCTTATGAATAGGTACCCACCTGAATCCTGAACATATGAAGACAGGCTGGTAATTTTGATTTAGCAGGCTAAATTGTATTCTCTACTGACAAACCAAATGCCATACAAGCTTAGACAACACCAAGTTGAACCATGCCCTACTGCTCTCTCATCATGGAACTAGGGAAAACAGTGAAAAGAAAGTTGCTGGAACAAACTCCATCTTATCAGCAGCAAAACTCAAGATTGGAACTGTCAATGTAAGCAGTATTAGAGAAGACAGCTCAAATCAACAACAAAAAATAAAGCTGGTTCTTGTTGAAGATCCAAACAGTAGAGCAGGAAATTAATACCAGACATAGAAATGTTTTGGGAAAATTTGGAAAAAAGAGTTAAAATAATAATAATGGTAAGTAGTTACTAGATTTCTATTTAGGACATGGACTTATTTATTACTAACACTATATTCCCATAAAGATGTGCAGAAATTCCCATAGAGAAAACACAAAAAGAAATAAGAAAAACTTAATGACTTTGTTAATGTTGATAGGGATATCTTCACAATGGTTTCAAATGCAAGAGAATTAAAACAGAAACATGTAGCGTTGAGTAGGATAAAAATGAGTATCATACAAAAAGAACAATACGTAGAAAAGTCTTAAAAAATCAAAATCAAGCACAGCTTTAAGAGGTAAACTGCAGACTCAAATAAATGAAACAGTTTGAAAACAAGAAGCAAACTTTTGGAGACTCAGTGACAGACTCGAAAAAACATTGATTCAGGCAAATAGACATGTTGTGAAACTGTCTACAAAGACAGAAAAATCATAACATCACTGTAAAATCAGGATGTAAAAAATGCAGTCATGAGAAACAAAAAGCATACTGAAAGTTCCTAAGCAAGTAAGTAAGCAAGCATGTACTCTGAGATAGCAAAGAAAAATACAAGAAAGCCAAGCAAGTGTAAAAGGAGCTAAACAAGAGTCAATGGGAAGACTAGTAAGAATACTAAAGGCAAATATTAGAAAGGTTAATATTCAAGGGACTAATGAAAAAAAAAGCACACAAATATAGGAAAGAGCACTATAGAAGGAATCAGAAATAATAAGGATTGCATGGAAACGAAAACAGATATTGCAGATGTCTGGAGTAATGCTTTGAAAGATTCCTAAATGAACAAGAAGTGATAGAAGAGTGGTAGAAAATATTCAAGAGAAATGCAATCAGGAGTACTTATCAATACCTGAGGTAGAAAAGGTTATCAAAAATGTGAAATGTGGAAAAGGCAGGTGGAGTAGATGATATTTGACCAAAAATGCTCAAATATGGAGATGTAAAAAAGTTTTACAGTGGCCACACTGTAAAAATCAGGACTGGTCAGAGGATTGAATTCCAAATGACTGGAGTAGAGCAGTCACAGAACCCATCTATAATAAGGGGGAACAATGCGAGAATAACATGAGTTCTATGAGAGCTCTATTAGTCATCTGGAATTTCCCTAATGACCTCCAAGATTTATGCAAACATACTTGAGAAGAGGCTAAGAAAAACAAACAACTAAGAAAAATTATGTATGAAAAACTTGGGAAAGAACAAGCTGGCTTCAGGCAAAATGGGAGTTGTCAGAATCAGATTTTCACTTTAAGAGATAGACAGAGTTGAGGAAATGTGGGACTATAACAGGAATTTGTACTGAAGTTTTGTAATGCTGGAAAAAATATATGACAAAGAGCTAAGGGGGAAAAGATGTTCAAAATGCAATAATTATATAGTGTAAACAAGGCAGTGTATAGAGCAATATCATTATATTTGAACTGTAAGTCAGCGGTTAGAACTGAAGGAGATACATGAATATGGTTTGATGAAAATCAGGTGTGAGACAAAGATGAACACTATTTCCACTCTTTATTCATCAACTATACGGATCTCATTATGAAGGAATGTGGCATTAAACCTGACATCAAAATTGGAAATGTTAATCTCAGCTCTTTACTTTTATGCAGATGTTATACTCTTAATTAAAACCAATATAGATCTAGATTCCTTAATTAAACTGAATAGCTGCAACAAATTTGGTATGAAAATCAGCAGTACACTAGACAAAAATTAAGAAAATAGGTAAGACCATTGAAAACAGCAGCTGCATCCTGAATGGGATACCTATAAATTTCACCTTTTGAACACAGTTTTTAGTGAGAAGTACAGAAATACACAGTAGTATATTGTGTATTAAGGAGTGAAATGAATAAATTTATATGAAATAATAGAAATTAGTCCACACACACACACACACTAAACCAGCTGTACTCAGACTAATTGTAGCTTTTAGATCTGAGGGCTGAGTTAGAAATAAAACAGTTGATAAAAGTCTTGGTATCACACATGTGAGAGTTCTGAGAATATTATGAAAGTGAATAAATAGCATGAATAGCAAAAATATTAAAAATGAAAATATTACGAAGGAACTTGGCATTGTGAGCAAATCAGGAATGTGAGAGCAGAGACCATCTCAGGTGATATAGGCACTTAAACAGAATGGAAAAGTAAGGCAAACTAGGTGTTTGATACTAGCATGGCAAGAAAAAAGAATCAAAGGAAGACTAAAATTTACATGGATTAATGTCTTACTTTACACAAGACCAAAATATAAGATCTGACAATATTTTTGTTCTGATGAATAAGACTGATTTGGAGGAAAATTATTGATAGGAAGTTTGTAATGTAAATTTTTCACGTTGTGCTATTGTAGTATTCTGTACAGCCCCAAAGGGATTTTGTTACAAATTTGTTAAAGATAAATGTGATGGTATATTATTAAAATATACAAAAATGTGTTATAAATAAAACACGATATATCTATCATTTTTCTACTCAGTCTATGATGAGAAACAACTCAAAACAGTTGTGAGGCCAATTAAATTTTTACTCGAAGGCAGGAAATAAAAGTGAATAGGTAGACTCCTGTAAGGAGTTCATATCTTTTAAATATGCAATACAAGGGGGACTCATGCCTAAAGTTAGTATTTTCACAAGTAGTCAATCATTTCTGAAACCTTTCTGAAATTTCGTAATTTTCTGAAATACCAAGATATTGGCATTTAAATATTTTAATGTCTAAAGAAACTCAAGTATGATAAACTTTTATTTTATTACTGGCATACTAACACTTTAAATTGCTAGTAACTATGTCTGCTACTTAATATACACACACAAATATATATATATATATATATATATATATATAAAATAAATATAACATATATGCAGGTAACCCTCGTATAACGCAGATGTTAGGTTCCACAGAAATGCTGCATTATGCGAGACTCAGATCACACAGAAAAAGTAGGGTTATGTTCCGAAATCATTTTTTTTAATTATATAAACAACTACGACATATCCAACAAAAATATTTTTATTTAATTCAGATAATTCATGTAAGTTAAGAAAACATATAAACTATGAAACAAAATACAAAGTATAAACTTATAAAAATACAAATTGTACATAAACTTCATTGCACATAATGCATAAATGTTTTAGGCAAAATAAAATAAATGCATATTTTAATCGTCATCAGTCTTCAAAACGAATATTTCGTAGATGTTCTTTATTTACAAGTGGCCAGACGTCGTCATCACTTGAAATCTCTTGGACATCATTTGTATAATTCTCATTGCATACTTCAGCTGGTTTATTATATAAGTCAGTAATAAGACCTTCCTTACGACTATACTGCAATTTTTTATTAAGTTCATAATATGAAGCTGAACAAATATCCAGTTGTCTCTTGAATTTTCTGGAGTGCTCCATTGAGAGATCATTATCCGTAAAATAACGTCCTAACTTTCTAGCCAAGTCCAATCCATCTGCTAATTTCTTTAAACTGAATTCTTTAACGGAATTAATCACAATGAGAATCTTCGGCATTTATTTTACCGGTTCCTCTTCATTTAAATCTGTTCCCCATCAATTAATTCATTAATTTCGTTTTCAACCATATCACAAAAGCCCTTTAAGTGACCATTACTATAAAAATAAATTTTTTACATAAAAAGAAAGCATTACTTATTGTATGTAACTCACCAGAAAATAAAGTGCTCAGCTTGAGATTAACACTCTTATGATTTTTAATGTGCTTTCCTGGCAGAAAACAAAGACAGCTTTCAGCAATAAACACTTTATATGGTGAACAATTGACGTACATGCATGCTAAAGGGTATTAACTACATGCGCGATACAGGCAGATGCAAATTTAATGAATATAAAATTTGATTTTTAATTCGAGGGGTGAAAAATATATGAAAAGATAAAGGGTTAAAGATAAAGGTACTATAATTTGTTGACCATGTATTTATCGAAACTGTATTGTATAAATACCACAATGAACAAGGGTTACTTCAATTTGTAGACCACATTATATCGAAACTGCATTGTATAAGTACCGCGTTATATGAGGGTTACCTGTATATTCTAACACTAAAAAGTATGTAGACAAAATCACTAGCAAATTTAAAGTGTTGTATGTCAATAATAAAAGTTTGTGATACTTAACAAAGAATGTTCTCAAAAATAACTATTCAGGTCATATTGTCCACACTCACAGCTACCAACATTTCAGATAGTTCGTTATAACAATGTCAAGAAGAATATTCATTGCTTGCTTCCAACAGGTAGATAATCATTGCATACGTCATCACCACCATCATGAAATGAATATGCCAACAATATGCAATAATGATGATAATAATAATGATTAATGGAAACCGAATGTAATGAGTTACAAGTCATCAGGATGTATAATGATAGCTCCAGTAGCTTAAAGTAAAGACATTCGTTCTATTTTTAGTTACAATTTGAACTGTTTGCCATAATTACTTAGTTCAGTGCTATGTGCCTGTCACAGTTATAATTGTGCTCTGATGATGATGCTGGGTAGAAAAGCAGTGAAATATAAGTTTAATAAATGCAATTTTTTCCTCTCTTGATAGGTTGATGACTATTACATAGTCATCAATCTATCTAGTTATATGCAGAAGACCACCTGTAATGACTATGCACATCTTCACAGACTGCCTTACAGAAAGACCACAGCATCAGTTTATGTTCGTAATGGAGAATAGCATTTCCAGTAGCATTGTGTGTGTGTGTAAGAACCATAGACCAAGAGGCAAGTTTATGTGCCTACACAGGTTAGTAATATTAACTAAACAGTGTATAGTTAAAAGCTAATAAAAAATAATTAAAATAATAATTGTAAAAATAAATAACTAAAATACAATAATGTTAAGTGGGAATTATACTGAGTAGGATGAAAAAATATTGTTTTCTCATATAATTTCATACTAAGAAGTAATGATTAAATGTTTTTGTTCACATTTAGACACACACACAACAGAAGATTATATAACCTTGTATTGTGTATGTTCTGGACTAATATTAAACCCATTAACTTCCATGATCCCCATTTGGGATCAGCAATATTTTTTATGTTGGCACCACTAATTTTAAACTTTTTGAGTATTCATAGGTTATGTGTGTACATCAAAGTCTGCTCTCAATGTATGTAGTGAAAGTTTTTAGTTTGATTAAAAAATACTTGTAATAAATTATATTGATTCAAAGTTTTGCTGGTAAGTGATGCTTTTTTCACATATGCCTATTTGATAACTGAAAATCTCATATTTCGTGTCGAAATAAATCATTTTCCATTATGGAGGTTATGTGCATATGTGTTCTGAATAACATAGTACGAAAATTGAGCAAGTTTCAAATTTTATTACTTGATAAGCTGAAAAATATGATGCTCCCCATTTGGGGCCCACGTCTAGTGTAATGTAAAATGATTTACCATTTCGACTCATATCAAATATTATCTTATGAATAACGAGATTGTGATTTTTTTTTTTATTACTTCTATGACAATTATTACTCTTAAGAATATTTGTAGTTATTCAATTTATTTTTCAGCATAATCATGAGTAGAAAAAAGTTAAAGAGAACTTGAAGAATATTGGGACAATGAACTTGATTTGACAGATGATGAAGACCTTGATAGTACTATAGATATAGTGGAACTACCACCGGATAGAGTGGATGATGTTTCAGATTTGGAAGATATAGATGACAATATTCTTGAAGATACCGTTCCAAATGGTGTTCCAAGTTCAATAGAAATTCATGGTGCAAGATGTAATGAAGAGAGTGTAGTTCCAAGAAATAAAAAAACCTAAAAAGGGAAAACCCATATCGGATTGGAATCGAGAAAGAGCATCTTTCAATATTTCTACTGATGGTGAAGAATGCAAGCAACATAAAATAAACATGATAGGAAGAGTAAAAGATTAAACCCCAGTAGAAATTTTTGAAATGTTCTTTACAGATAATCTAGTAGACCTTATCGTACAACATAGTATATCTTATGCAGCTCAAAATAATTGTCACCAATTTACGTTCTCGGCAGACTGCTTCAAGAAATTCTTGGGAATATTACTTTTAACTGGATATCACTCTCTACCCCAAGAGCAGATGTATTGGTCAGAAGAAGAAGACATAAATATAGGAATTGTACGAAAATGTATGGCGAAAAATCGGTACATTGAAATAAAGAGAAACCTGCATTTCAGTGACAATACAGATATACCAATAATAAATGGAAACAGGGACAAATAATTCAAAATTCGACCAATTGTTGATGAGCTGAATAAGAATTTCATGCAATTTGGAGTATTTTCCCATAATATTAGTATTGATGAACAAATAGTGCGTTATTATGGTCACCATTATCTAAAGCAATTTATTAGGGGCAAGCCCATTCGTTTCGGTTTCAAACAATGAGCTATGTGTTGCACGGAGACCGGGTATTGCTATAACACAGAAATCTATGAAGGCAAACTAAGTAATTCTGAAACAGATACGAATGGGTTAGGTATGACGGTAATATTGAACAAGGTGACAACTACAGACAAAACAGAAAAACACTGCTTTTACTTCGATAACTTTTTCACAAGTTTGATTTGATAAAAAATTTAAAAGAGAAAAATATACCTGCGACAAGAACAATGAGATATAATAGGATGAATAAATGCCCAATAAAACGAATGGGGAAATGAAAAAAGAATTCCATGGGTCTTTTGATTATAGGTTTGACAAAAGAAATGATATATTTGGTCTTGTTTGGAAAGATAACAACACTGTTAAAATTTTATCAAATCATTTGGAAGTTCTACCATTGGAACAAGTGTCAAGATGGTCTAGAGCTGAGAAGAAACAAGTGATAATTCCGCAGCCTAGTGCTATTGCAAATTACAATAAGTACATGGGTGGTGTTGATAAGCTTGACTGGAATATACAAAAGTATCGAATAAAAATTAGAGGCAAGAAATGGTATTTTCCATTTTCACTAATGCAGCGGATATGGCTATAGTCAATGCTTATGTCATATACTGCAGTACTAATGGAAAAATGCCACTATCAGATTTCAGAAGAATGGTTGCGAGGTCCTACTTGAATATACACTCTCAATCTGATTCCAAAAATAGTGGAAGGCCATCCTACAGTGTGAATTCACAGAAGCGTATACCAGAAGACGTGAGAAAAAATCTTGCAGGGCATTATTTAGAGAGAACAATTAGATGGAAAACAAAGAAAATGTGCGGTCTGCAAGAAAAATGTTAGGAAACAATATGTAAAGTGTGATGTCGGATTACACGTAGACTGTGTTGTTCAATGGCATTTATAAAATAATGATATAATTATTTATGTCATGTACTGTGATCCCCAAATCAGGATTTTTTTTTAAATCAATAAAAATCATATTTTTACTTTCTATATTATAAAATTAGATATCCTGTGTTTGTTTACATGCAAAAAACATTACTTCATTCATGAAAATAATTTTTAAAAAAATCTGGCAGGAAATGGGTTAATCTAATTTTTAAATATTATTAGATATTAAATATTTAGTATTACTGCATGATACTAAATATTATTTATTAATATTACAGTCAACTCTCACTATAACAAATACTATAACAAACTATCAAAATGGATAAACAAAAACCCAATAGCATTAATGCTGTACTAAAGAAAATTTAGTATAGCAAACCTGCCAGTATAACAAACTATACTTGTGGACACTACTTGTTTGTTATTTTCAGAACTAACTGTACTTTTATAGTGAAATTGCTTAAATGCAACAAACTGTTTACCAAATGAGAAACCCTTTGGATTATTCAGTGAAGGGAGAGAAGAGCATTCTCCACCTTTGGATGTCTAGAAACTAAACATCATGATAAATATTCAGCTAGAAAGCAGATCATTTATCATATGACACTTTAAAAAAAATAATAATAAATAAAAATAATAAATAAATAAATAAATAAATAAATAAAAAAGATGAAGACAGCCTCAAAAAGTTGAAAATATTTTTATATCTTTGAAACTCAACACTATGATAAATGGTGTTGGTTTCAAAGCTTGACTCTTTCCTCATACCAACCTTAGGTAAACAACAGAAACAAACTGCCTGAACTAAATTAAAAATAATTTTAATTCCTTTACACCAAAAGATATTAAAGAAAATTCTATGCAAATTACAGAGGCACTACAGATAGTCCTAACATCCTTGCAGTCTTAAACATAATCAAATTCCACTTCACTCAGAGATTGTCAAAACTTGCAATATCACTGATGTCTAAGTAGAGGCAACTACAGCAGGAACAATGGAAACTGACAGACTGTAAAAGCCTACTATCACAAAGGCACGTGTGTGTAAGAAATTATTAGAGGATAAGAAATTTAGTTTTGGTAGAAGCAATCATGATAGGAAAATACATTATAGAAGAAAGATATTACAAAGCTTTAAAGAAAACTCGATACAACTCATTATTTCTAAAAAATCACTGATATATATATATCTTATGGCAAAGTTCAACAGTATTTACCCTATCTGTAAACTACTTGTTGTGAATGGTGAAATGATTAGATGTGAAGCTTGGGGTGAGGGAGAGGGTCTGACATCAGATGAATGAGGCAAATGAATCGTATCTCACTTCCACTAATATGGAAGATGAAGTGAAAAAATAAGGAATATCCACATGGCATGAACAAGGATTGCTAATCTCCCTCTCTCTGAAAATGACAAAATGACTGAGTGGTCAGCATATCTGCTCTCCAGCAAAATTGTGGGTTCAAATCCTGCCATAGGCATGGATGTTTATGATTGTCTATGAAAATACTAGTGGTGGTGGTGATCGGCGGTAGATGCCGTTGGTGTAGATTATGAAGGTAATTGCGGGTGGTAGATTGGTGGAGACGGAAGTTGTAGAGTAGGTGTCCTGCCTTGATGAGTCTTTGGACTCCCTGGAGGTGTTACGTAATAATAATAATAAAAATGTGACATATTGACTACTTTTACGATTATAATGTACTTACCTGTTGTACAATAACTGTGTCTGGTTACTGATTTTATCATTTCGATAAAATCAGTAACCTTCCTCAGCTATCCCAGTATTCAAGTGCTCATATAATGCATTCTATACACCACAGGTTTACAATCTGATTAAGATCTACTTAGCCAAGCAAATCTACTATCTGTATTACTGAAGCACCTAAATACATCACTGCTACAAAAGCAACTTCAAATCCTTCAACCACTTAAAGAAAGAATCCATGTCATGTTGAATTCAAGCTGATATCAAGTGTAAGAGATATAGTACTTAGATTCTGACTTGGCAATATATGCTTCCTTACATATATTGTAAAAATTTCATTTGTCCAAAATTTGTTTCTTTATGTGGAAACATACTGGAGTGAGAGTCTGGGAAGATACGATCATCTATACTGTGACTACTTGAATTGAAAGAAAATGGTTAAAAATTTTCAGTTTGTAAATAATCACACCTTTCTAATGAGAATAACTCGACAAAGGACAACCATGTTTTTTTTTTTGTTATTGTTGTTGTTTTTTGTAGTTCCTACCCACAAAAGGTTTTCAGTACACCTATATATATATTTTTTTTTTTTTATTTTAGCCTGGAAACCCTGCTCTAGAAACCAAACATGGAACTTTTTCAAGTCACTTCAGGCCTCCAATAAGCAGGATTGTGGTCTCAGACTAGGTGTTGAAATTCATCCTTCCCCTAAAGACATTCACAAACATCCATGCCCATAGAATTCAAGCCTGCAGCCTGTTGGAGAGTAGAGATGCTAACCATTCAGCCAACCAGACCAGCTGTCTAAGAAGTAATTGTGTATACTGTAAGACAAAATATGCTCCTAAGAACAGTTTTCATGTTAAAGTGAAACTGTTGGGGCAACGGGTCAAGTTCAACTGCTGTCAGCACACAAAAAAGCATGTTACCTCATGTGCAGTTTCCACTGTTTTCTTATTTTTATATCTAAAATAAGAAAAAAAAAGACACAAATTTCTTATGAAGTACTATTTAATTCAATGAAAAAACTTGATACAACTATCTTAATCCAGAGTATAGTAAAAATACAGGAGTTAAACCCGTTTTCTTTTTGAATACAAAGAATGCCTTCTGTCATCAAATCAGCTTAATGCATCTAACCTCACCATAAGTGTTTTTGTGGTGAGATCAACTGCCTAATATAATATAATAAGCAATTGTGAAGTTACATCATGCAGGAATGTTTGTTTTCTAAAAAAAGGAATATAACGTCTGGTATAATATGCAATTCAACCTAACAAAAAGCTGCTACACTGGTAAGGTAGGCATGAGGATAATCACAGGGTTCTGTACTTTGGCCATTGTTGCTTAAAATGTATATTAATGATATTGAAATGAAGGTGAGTTAGCCAATGTCATAAAGAGAAAGCAGAGTTTTTTCCTCTAGGCTATTTCAAAAATGCTTCAGAATTTTGGATTCTAACTCAGAGAAGTAAAGACAAGTGTGTTGTGTGTGTGTGAGTGCATGCGCATGCACACACACTATTTACCAATAATTGTCTGGACACTAACAATTTACAACTGTAGCATTTGATCACCTCCGGCACCATTTGAGGGAGACTTTCCCAATTCCACCTGATGTCATGGCAGACATTAGGTGGAATTTGTCTCCATTCCTCCATCAAAGCAGCACTGAGTTCAAAGACAGATCAAAGACACACTGCTCTGAACCTCAATCGGCACTCCAATTTGTCCCACAGGCGTTCGATGGGGTCGAGGACCATAACAGCTGCAGCTTTTATGCATGGGTCATTGTTGTCTTGATAGTAATAACGGTCCGTTCCATAAAAACTCCACAGCGTAAGCAGCACCTGATTATCCAGAATATGAAGAATATTCCCTCTTGTGATGAGTCCTTGAGCTCCTCAAAGGTATCAACATATAATATTCAGGAGGATCCTGAGTGTAAATAGTTATTTTTGATTATGCTAAGTGACGGAGCAAGATAAGAAATTTAGCTGATATACAGAATCCATACAGAACTGAGTAGTTATATGAGCAAATGCTAATGAATGTCAGTTTAATGTTGCCAAGTGTAAAGGTATGTATTTTGGATAGAGTACATTATAGGTATATTAATTGGAATGAAGATAGAGATTTAGGGATTATTACGGACAGTGAGTTGAAGTTTAGGATTCCTATGAGGTAGTTAATTTATCTCATCAGATAACAACACTGTTAAAGAGAACCCTAACTTATAAGAATAAGGAAGTTATTCCTATATTTGACAAGTATTTCTCAAACATTTATTCAAGTAAAATATATATATACTGCTTTAATTATTGATAAATTATATTTTATTGTAATGTATGTTGCATTGTTAAATAATGATAATGTGAAAATGATCAAGAATTAATCAAGATCAAGAAATCTGAGTATTTGCAAATGATGTTAGCACTAACCATTGTTGATATCACAGTAAAACAATTCTGAAAGTAATCCTTCTATTGTGTAGAAGAGATTTTGAACAAAGCCAAAGCAAAAAGAAAGTATCAAAGTAAACTAAAAATATTAATATTTTAGTGTAGACATCGTCTGAGAAAATTCAGGTATAGGCTTTTTATGGCCTGTTCTGTAGATGAAGTTGGTCTTTCCATCTTAGTCTTGGACATCCGCAGTCTCTTCTTCCTGTAGGTTTATATTTATATGCTATAGTGTAGACATATGTAGTTACTTACCTCCAGACAAAAGGCACATGTTGACAGTGATATCGGCAAGTACAGAAAAGAGGAATCTGTATGACACCATATAGTGTCATGTGTTGAGTGACAACAGGAGAATGCTAGACAAATAACAGCTGGCAGTAGATGATACACACACACACACACAGAGAGAGAGAAGTTTTGGAAAATTCAAAGTTATGGATTGATACAGATTGACACTTTCTGTAAAAATTAAGGAATAAAATGGAAGTTTTTATTAAGAAGTCAGTAAATGTACAGTTTGTTAAAGGCAATTGATATGTTACTGGTTTGTACTACTTAGAGGATTTCTTTGTTTTAACTGATGAATGCAAAGTCAAGACCTCCAGTGGAAGTGAGTAGCAGTGGAAGAGAAGAAACTATTTTAATATAAGTGCCCCATTATTGTTATGCAAGAATTCTTATTCTCCATATTCTCTCCAAGTAGTAAATGTTTCTGTTGATGAATATTCTCTCTACTGTTTGAATGCTATTGTTGTTGTCAAAAATGTAAAGTTCTCTGCAGGAAAACAACTGCAAGAATCACATTAAAAAGTTTGTTACAACAAAATGATTAGACAAAATAATTTGCACATTAATAAAATAAAGCACTGATGGAGAAATGACAAATATATGAAAATAAATTAAAGTAATCGAATTAATCCTTGGTGTATTTTTTTATATCAACTCCACACACACACACAATACACGTGAGATCTCAAGACCTATGACACATTTCCATGTATGAGCAAGTGGTCAGATAGAAGAAACGAATCAGTTTATCTTTCTTGAAGAATTGGAGGTTGTATTTGTTAGGAGAAACTAGTATGGATAAGACTATTTCAAAGGGCAGAGATATATGGAATGAAAGAAGAGGAGAAGTTGGTTCAGTGAATTAGGTGATGAATAATATATGGACACTGATCAGCAGCATGTGTTTGCACATGCAGATGTGGAAGAAACAGCTATAATAAATAAACTTGCAAAAAAACACATGAGACTCCACTGGATGAAGAAGAACACTTATGAAAAGCAATCATAATAAGTTATAAGAAAGAGGGCAATACTTGATCTCATGCTGCAAAAATTTTGCAAGTATTCATTACTCTTCATTATTATATGAAACACTATTGCAAAAATAAAATACAATAGGCATGCATGCATACAAATGCTTTTTAAAATTAAAAAAAAAATAACTTACCAATGCAACTTTTGTTGGCAACAACACTAGACTTTGTAAGGTTATGTGAATTAATAAGAGATTCATCTATTTTAATAAAAGTTTGATCCCCACTAGCTCCTATCCAAGTTGCTCGACGTCCATGCTTTGCTCCAATATTAGGAATCATGCCTGGTATAGCATGCCACAGTGATTCCTTCTCCCTAATTCTATCTCTCTTGTTATCATCACCACCAGCATTAGGAGGAGTTCTTCCAAGTTGTCCCTTCTGATATTACAAACAAGATATACACATAATTTGATTCAATTAGAGAAGTTCTGTTATAATTTGCTTATGAATGATACCATAAAAATGAAGTTAATTTCATATAATTCAAACTACAATATTAATTTGCAATAAAAGAAAAGAGAATACATCACACATAACAATGAGAAACTATCTTCATCTTCACAACTTTTCACTGGTGAAATATTGAAAAAAAGTTTTATGATTAATTAAAAGATATATACTATAAATTTGATTTACAGGAGGGTCTTTACATGTCAAGAACTTTTTTCAATTTATTCAGACAGTGATACAAAACCTATATACATGAACATCAATATGGAGTCTATCAATTTTGAACAAACATTACCCATCTATGGATACAAGCTATGGAAATGTTTGGGGAACTCATGTGGTTGCACTAGACATTTCTCCAGAAATTTATTGGGTCTCACACAAAGATCTGTTACGACCAAATGATCATCTCATGGTCTATCATCCATTGTTCTGGACTGTCAATTTACACTAGTTGTTCACTATGTATCAATGTATGCATAATATTTTTCAACCTATGCATAACAACAATATATTGTTTTCAATCAGTGCATATGCACTGGTTATCTCGTAATATGCACAGAGTCATCACTCACAATTTACTAAATTTTAAAAAGTACAAAACTTGTGTTTTTACTCCATGTTCCACATCAATTTTAATTCATCTGTAGATAATTTCATGCAACATCACATAAGTGGGAACTGATGCATTTACAAGTGAATTTACTGATGAATTTACTTGAATACAGAAAGTTTGAGAGATAGTGTTTTTACCATAATAATTAAAAATATAAAACTTATAAAATTTTATTATCAACAGAATTTTCAGTCATGTTTCATGACTATTATACCTATATGTTAAAAAGAAGAGAACAGAATAACAACGAAAAGTATGTTATAAAGGGAATGTTATGCATTGCATGTGCTAGATCTCTATACCATTAGAATTCAAAATAAAAGAGTGTAATTTATAGTGGAAAACACACAAACAAAATCTAAAATCAGTAGTCATGGTTGTTTATTATTTTAGAAATGAGACTGAAATTTTAATAGGTTATAAATAAATTTTAACATCTCTTCATGTAAAAGAGACTTCAGTGGAACAAACTGTGTGCACAATGAATTAAGGTTTCGATAGTGCTAGACTTTTAAGAGGGATGATTATCAATGATTATGTGAATGCATCAATGTATCTTCTAATCTTTTAATTCAATATCCTTCTAATCAATAGCTATCTAATGAAAGAAAAACTTTCATTAGAAATTTCAAATTATGATTGGAGTGTCTTAGGATAAGCACATCTAAGAAAGGAAGGGCTATTCTAGCCTTCTACTTCAGTGAATATATTCTTGGATAGACAATTCATTGAAGAAAGACCTCAATGTAACAAGAGTTTCAAACTGCAAATCTGTCATCAACATAACAGAACCATATGAATGAACACAGAGTGAAGTTTCCAGATATGCTGTTTCAAAATACTCCATATGATAGTTAACTAGGGTAGGAGTAACTGGAGAACCCATTGACATTACCTCTATTTGTTTATTTGCTTTTTCTAACATGAAAAATAACTGGTGCTAATAGCAGAATCAAATACAGTAATTTCAAAAAACCCAGAGGAAAATCTTGTTGCAATAATTTTAGTATATCAATAAGATATCGATTAGTATATCAACACTTCAGAACTCTAGTCAAGAGAAGTGTATATGTGACTACAGCAAAGATGCCACTACTGCAACAACAGAAATGGCCTCCGAATCCTGCGCAGCCCACACTCACCTTTCTACGGCAGAAGTAAGGCACCGAGTGAGGCCAGGGGGTACTAAGAATCTCACGAAGGCAAGCCGCTCCTTAGATCTTTGAAAATGGCAATCAATACCCTCAATACTCAAACTTTGGCAAGAAACTACAGAATAGATTTATTAATCAAAGAACTAACCAATACCAACTTAGATATCCTACTAGTGAATGAAACAAAAAGATTGAAAGAACTGACAGCAAGATGGTACGATGGCTCACAGATACTTCTCAAGAGCATCCTCAAGCAATGACAAACAAGGTGGAGTGGACTTCATTGTTAAATCTAAGCTCACCAAGTCGAACCTTTCTTGTAACATCATATCTGAAAGAATAGGTGTTCTCCTAATTGGAACAGAGAACAATATAACAATAAAATTAATATCCTGTTACGCTCCAATATCTGTAGCTGATAATCAGAAATAGAAAATTTTTACATGAATCCTGAACAGGCATTAAATTACAAGTCAACATTCATTGGTGAAGACTTTAATGCCAAAATAGGATGAAGAAAAGAAAACGAAAAGTTTATAGGTCCAAATGGTCTGGGAGAAAGAAATAGAAGAGGGGAGAGATTAGCCAAATTTGTTGCAGCTGAACAAACTCTATCATGAACACTTTCCTCAACAAACACCCAGGAAGAAGATGGACTTGGCAATCACCAAATAATGGAGACACAAAAAAATGAAATTGACTACATTTTAACAGACTGTAAAAGACTGGTACAATAGGCGAAACATACTTCAACATAGATTCTGACCACAGACTCCTCAGAGCCATGCAGTCATCAGTGCCTTACTGGAAATAAATGTGGGCCCTACTTACATCCACATGTTAAAAGAAATTGACAAAAATCAGACCACACAAATAACCCTATTTGATCAACCTATAAATATAGATATAAAAAGAGGGGTCTACCAAGGTGATGTGATCTCCCCAAATCTATTTACTAGCGCTTTAGAATACATTCTGAAAAAATAGACCTAAACAGAGGAATAAGCATAGATGGTGAAAAACTACAAATTCTTATGTTTGCAGATGATCTAATACTGATATCCCACAACCCAAAAGACCTAGAAGAAATGGGTGAAAAAATATACACAAACAGCAATAAGATAGGCTTAGAAATGAATCTAGAAAAAACAAAATGGATTAAAAACATCTACATAAGTGACATTCACCTATGTATTAATAACATCCCTATAGAACAAGCTGACTCTTACAATTACTTAAGATAAACGATAAAAATGAATAATGATTTATCTGAAGAACTAGTAAAAAGAAAGAAAGCTTCTATGATTCAGCAGACTAAAAGAAACACTTACTGATCCAAATCTTGACATCTCTGCGAAAGCAAAACTATTTAATAGTGACATTCTTCCATCACTCACATAAGTATCAGAAACATGGAACACAACAAGAAAAGAAGAAGAGACTCTGAGAATAACTCAGCGTACAATAAAACATAGGATTTGTAACATCAGCAAAATGGAACATGCTAGAAAACGCAACTAAGAAAGAGATCAGGCATAAAAGGTGTGGTAACTGCAGTATATGAAAGCAAGATTAGATGGGCAGGCCACATAGCCAGACATATAGAATACTCAACTGGCAACCAAGAATGAAGAGAAAACCAGGAAGAACACCTACAAGATGGGAAGATCCATTAGTTAAACCTATGGATATAACATGGAAGAGAGGCTCAAGATCATTGGAGGCATCTTTGTGACCTGCACTCATGGAGAAATCCTGAATGAAAGACAGATCCATCAAGGTAATATCAATGAGAGCAATATTAGGGAAAAGTGAAACTATATCCAAGCTGATTAAATAGTGGGTAGGAAGAATTATCTGTATAATTATAAACAAATACTTGGCTTGTATGTAGGACTGCTTATAGAACTCAGAACTCACTAAGTAGCACATTTTCTTTATAAAGGATATGTTATCTACCTAAAGAGAATCACAAACATCCATTTCCATGGCAGGATTCGAACCCACCATGGGCATGGATGTTTGTGATTGTCTTTAGGTGGGAGATGAATGTCATTGTCCGTGAGACCACCTCCCCACTTATTAGAATCGTGAAGTGGCTTAAAAAGTTCCATGTTTGGTATTTAGGGCTGAAGTGCTACATATTAAATCTTTTTTCACTCTATAGTTACAACTTAAACATCCTTTCTAATGTAAACAGAAATATCCATGGTCTACTCAAGAGGACACTCTCAGGAGTTTTTTATTCCTGTTGTCAAGGGGGGGGGGGGGGGGGGGTAATAATCAGAAAACTATCCAGGTGGCTATTTTGCACGATACACCTGAAAGTCTCTTTCAATCTGATTCACCAACCAGTAGCATTTTTATGCTCTCCAAAAGATTGAGTTTTTTCTCTGTCCCATCTAGGATTACAGGCGAACTCTAACTTCTGACCATAATACATTCATGGAAATGTGTTCGTAACTTGAATTTATCCTTGAATTTATTAAAAAATTAATAATTTGAAAAATTTTTTTTCTAATTATGCAGATTAATTAACTAATTAGAATAAATGCTATATCCTTTTTGGATATAGCATTTATTCCTTCACGAAGAAATATGAATATAGGTAATAATTGTTAGAATGTGGCAATATAAAGTTATTAATTTCATATTAATTAATCAATACAAAAGTATTAATTATGCATTTTTATAATAAAAGTTTACTCTAAAAATACAATTTTAAAATTCTGTTTTCTTTCATTTTTTGCATATTAGCTTGTAGAAGGTCAACTCTCTCAATGTCTTTGCTGTGTAGAAAAACTAAGCATTCGATTTTTCTATCTTGATTCTGAATCCAAACTGTTTGATGGCATTCCATTTCTTCTGATGATATTTACTTTTTGACAAATAACTACAGACTAAACAGAACTTGCACTGTGAGTATAATCATAAATTTCTTTGTTTATCTTTTAAAATTGCTGAAAATGTTAAAATGACTGATGTTATAAATATGACCACTTGAAATAGCAATTCACTGTTTTAAGATCCCTTATGTGCAAGTTCGTTTTCTTTTGAAATCAATCGAATTTTCTTGCCTCTTTTAGTACTTTCACAATCACTGTTTGTTTTTCATATTTCAAGGATAATAAAAACACAGAACAGTATATTTACATATATATATATATATATATGTGTAAATATAGTTGGGTCGCTTTTTATGTGGTAGATACGTTCCCCAGAAAACCGCATATAAAAAAATCGCACAAAAAAGGCCTAACTTACGTTGAAAAATTAGGGATACGTTCCATAATTTTCTAAATCCGCATAAAACTGAAGCAATGAATTAAAATTAACCTAAAATCGCATAAAAAAGTTTATGAAAATTCAGGAAAATAAGAATGCCTAAGTTCATTTTAAAGCTTTATTCATTTAATATTATTGAAAAGTAACATTTTTTTTTTTTTTACATTTTGTCTTCAGAATTATTATCGCTGTTAAACAATATTCGGCAATGTTTGCAAACTGGTGCAAAATCACTTTCATCACCAGAAGAGATAGTCAGCGCATCAGATCTGTATGGTAAAGGCAATGGTTCTTCATAAACAGAATTAGCTTTACCCTCATTCTGTGCTGATTTTTTTCTTCTGACAATGCAATCAGTGATTAAACTTTGCGATGATGTTTTCACTAATTTTTTATACAGCTCGTGATATCCAGACGTTCTTCAGCTCACATTGGAATTTAAAGGCTCGTTCAGAATTTGTGTCATTAACAAGAAAATGATTTTCCAATTTATTGCACAGTTCAAGACCTTCTCTAATTATATTTGCAGTGAAGGGGACAGGTTTTCCTTCTGCTTCACTATCGTTTTCTGGATCTTCGATGATATCTAAAGTTAATCGATATCCAATAATATCATTGTCGCTTAAGGCATTTATCCACAAGCAATTCGTCTACATTGTTCTGGATAAATGTATCAAAACCTTCCCCACCAATTTAATGTGCCAAAGTAATGATTTCAGCTGATAATGTAGATGTTTGCATCGTTGCACTGTTTGCAACACATCCAGGCCAAGCTGCTTTTCAGCAGGCATTTAAAGTTTGTGGTCTTATTTCAGTGATAGCAGATGCAACATGATTTAAGCAGTGCAAAATAGAAAATTTTTTCCAAACATCTGCTTAACATAATATTTTTAAAAGTAGCAATTATGCCTTGATCTAATGGCTGAATAATGCTTGTATTGAAAAACCACTACCTGCACATTTGGATGTTCTAAATGCGGATGACTTGGTGCATTGTCAACAATTAATAAAACTTTAAAATCTAGAGCTTTTTGCTTCATATATGTTTCCACTTCTGGTACAAAGCAATTATTGAACCATTCAGTAAATACAGCAGTTGTTACCCTGGCCTTTGTATTAGCCATCCAATGTACCGGCAGCTGTTTTAGATCTTTGCCTTTTAGAGCATGTGGTCTTAGAAATCGATTTACTAGGAGGGGTTTCAACATTCCATCTCCTGATGCATTGCTACAAAATAACAACGTCGTTTAATGTTTAAAGCAAGCAACGATCTTTGCTTGCTTTAAACCCACTTGCTTTTTCTCAGACTTTGCGATGTTAGTTCGACTAGGCATTTTCTTCCAAAACAATCCTGTTTCGTCAGTGTTAAACAATTGATCGGGACAATATGTGATTGTCTTTGGAAATACTAGTGGTAGTCGGCAGTAGATGGCGTTGGTGTAGTTGTGGTCAGTTGGTGGATTGAGCTGTGGAGAAGCTGTAAAGCTGGTGCCCTCCCTCAATGAGTCTTTGGACTCCCTGGAGGTGTCAAATAATAATAATAATATCCACCATCTTCAATAATTTTGGCTAACTTCTCTTGAAAAATTTTGGCTGCTGCTTCATCTGCTGCTGCAACCTCGCCTGTAATAGTCACATTATGAAGTGGATTCCTTTTTAAAAACCCAGTTAACCATTCTTTGCTAGCCGAAAATCAGCCTGGGAAGCGGAAATAGACAGCTCCAATTCTTCATCTGTTCATAAAACCGAAAAGCTTTTTGTTTAATTAAATAACCACTTATAGGAATTCTTCTTTGAGTTAATTCTTCAATCCAAATTATGAGCACTCGTTCCGTGTTTTCTAATAAAGCATCCTTGAGTACGATGATAATTTGGCACTTAGTTTTGTGCCAAAAATGACAGATTTTCTTATTGCGACTTCATTCTTTTTAATTGCTCTTATAGTAGATTCGCCTAAATTAAAATGTTTACCAATCGCTGTAGATCTCTCTCCTTTTGTTAAGCAATCTAAAATTGCAATTTTCATTTTAAAAGAAATTGCTTTTCTTTCTCCATTGGGTCAAATTAAATCTTTAAAATAACAATTAGCAAAATTTGGACTTTTGATAATAAAATGACAAACACTTACTCACATGCAAAATTAAACTTCACGAACATTCACTGCTTACATGTTACGCCAGAATGTGCTGCGACATGCTGTTCATTATGTACAACGGCGATGAACGAATTGGTTGACATTGGTGACAGAGATTGACTTGAGCATTGAGATAGATGAACTAGAGGTACTCAGTATATTGAAAAATATCAATGTGAATACAGCAGTGGGCCTGGATGGTATCTCAGCTCCTGTGCTACGAGAATGTGCAAGTAAACTGTCAGTGCCTCTGATGAAGTTGTTTAATCTAAGTCTCTGCTCTGGCAAGGTTTCAAGGGAGTAGAAAGAGGGTAAGATAGTTCCATTACATAAAGGTGGCTCCAAGACAGAAGTAGGAAATTACATACCAATTAGTATCTCTGGAGTTGTGACTAAAGTATTGGAAAAGTTGGTTAAACGTAAAATTCAGGAATGGGTGGACAGGAATATGATACTCTATAGGGGACAGCATGGCTTTGTAAAAGGTAAGTCCTGCCACAGTAATTTATTCACATTTCATAATAAAATGACAACAGAAATGGGAAAAAAAAAATGGCTATACCATGATATTGCTAGACTCTGCAAAGGAATTTGACAGAATACTGCATGAAAAACTATTATATAAGGTGGAGAAAATGGGAATCAGTATGAGGCTGGTGGCAAGAATGGTGGTGGGGGTGGGGTGGGGGGGCTGAGAGAGAGAGAGAGACATCAGCGGGTGGTGTATAGTTGAGTGGAATCAAGGTTAATGAGGATGATTAGTGGAGTGCTCCAGGGCTTTGTGCTAAGCACACTACTCTTTAATTTGAACATTAATGATATAGCGGAAGATTTGAAGTTGAATATTCAGTTGTTTGCCAATGATGAAAACTAGGGAGGACAATGGTCGATAAAGGTGATGTAGATATCTTACAGGTTGATTTAAATAAATTGGCAGTATGAGCAAGGGACAATAGTTGTTAATTCAATGTTGTAAAATGTAATGCACTTCAGGATGAAAAGATTACATAGTTCAATATCATATTGATGGTACTAGTTTACAGGAAATTGATGAGTCTAGAAATCTGGAGGGGTGATGGTGGATAGAGATTTGAAATTCAGAGGACATATTGCAAGAGTTGGCAAAATAGCTGAGAGGATTACTTTGATACTGAAAAAACATACTGACAAATAAAGCTAGGAAGGTTATTATCCCTATGATTCAACCACAAGTTGACTACAGTGCATAAATTTGGTCACCTGTGTTTCTTGGGGATCAGGAGGTGAAGACTCAGAGGTGAGTGACCAACTAGTGATAGGTATGTGGAATGATTCCTATGAGGATATATGGGGAGTGTTTGTGTGGGATGCAGAGTTTAGGTGACAGGTAGTGGAGAGGGGATATGATAGAAACTTATAAGTTACTAAAGGGATTCTATAAGATTGACACAGAAGAAAATTTTCGATATAATAGGGAGTAGGGAAAAACAAGGAGTCACACTTGGAAGTTGTCTAATAGTGTGGTTAGTAAGGGTGTGCAGACTAGGTTCTTCACTTGGAGAGTAATGAATGAGTGGAATGGATTTGCCAGAGTTGGTTGTGAGCGCCATAACAGAGTATTCATTTAAGGAGATGTATAATAGATATTGTGTTCATGGATAGAGTGGGTCTCCTGCGATGAGTCTTTTTACTCCATGGAGTGCCCATATAAATAATCATCTTAACAAATATACCAAATCATTAAAGTTAAAAGGAAAACAGAAAACATCAAGAGTATAAGTGATTGAATTCTTCAAGTTCATAACTTGCAGCAGATAGATTGGACTTGAAAGTTGTTGTTCAGTAGCCTCATCCTATTTTCGGTGGATGGGAAAATGAAATTTGTGTGTGTGTGCACGTGCGCATGGGTGCACAAGCACACAGGCTTAAATTCCCCTGTTGTTGTTATTTAGGATTATGGCTGAAGTAACTTAAGACTATGAGGCCAGTGAATTATGCTGTGAATTGCATGTGTTCTTTGGGCTGTCTTGCAGCAGGAAAAATCTGCATCCTGGAAGAAAAAGCTCTCCTACTTCTGCATGCAGCTAACTCGCTTTCAGTTAAAGAGCACTTCAAATCCTGTAAGGAATTAGAATCCAGCTCTTTCCAACCAAAGATTATTATTGATACTGACTGAACTTGGGTGCATGTATATCTGTAAAAAATGAATTTCTTTTTTTACTGTAGACTAATGATAAATATCTGATTAAGATGGTTCCTGCTCTAACATCTCGCATTTGAAACTTTTTTTTTTTTTGTTATTCTGTTCTCATTTTAACTACATAGTTAGAATGATAAATCATAAGACATAACCAAAAATTCTGTTGGCAGTAAAATTTTATAAGTTAAATTATTATCATAATGTCATCTACTTAAATCTATCTTTCGTCATGATAACTGTAATGTTAATACATTACAGTTATCATTTAACTAACTGTAATGACAAATTAGACATAATATTAAACTAATGTTTATGACTGTCTCACTTTACCCTCACATAAAGAAAAAAATGAAGTAGAAACATTTAAAAGCAAACACTTATAAAACAACAATGGATATGTATAAGGATAAGGGCAAATATACTTAAACAAATTACATTTTATATACAGATATTATAGGATACTAGTTATACGTACATTCATCATTATCATCATCAATTTCCTGTACCTCCAAGGGTGTTCAGGTTACTATGAAAGGACTACATGATTAAGTTTACATTATTATTAATTTCCTATCAACAATTTTCCTCCAAATCAATCTATTACTTGTGAGCATTCCGATATTGTCACATCTAACATTCGTGCTTCTAAGGCACTTCTAACTGAATCAATCCACATAGACCTTGGTCTTCCTCTGGATCTCTTTCCAGCCATCTTGGCATCAAACAACTGTTTTGCTAACTTTTCTTTGCCCATTCTATTTAAGTGGCCATACCACCTTAAATTAGCTCTGCTGCCATATTCTTGAATGCTAATAATGACAAGTTCTTTTCTAATATCTTCATTTTTAATGATTCTACCATTGATGCCATTGGTTCACTCCCCTAATTTTTCTCAGAATCCTCATGTCTGTGGTCTCTAGTCTTTGATCAAGTGCTTTATTTCTAACCCTAATCTCAGATCCATAACTTAAAACTGATTTGAATACTGTCTTGTATACTGCTAGTTTGGTGTTTTGGCTAATTTCTCGCTTATTCTATATAAATTTATTTAGCTGGCTACCCACCGTACCAACTTTGCTTATTCTGCTGTCTATTCACAGATTTAACCTGCCATCTTCGCTAAAAACTGTGCCAAAATAGCTAAAATAGTTTACTTGTTCTATAGGATATTCCATTCAGAATGCAGCTGAAGTTTTCTATGCTCCAGCTTATTTTCATGGTTTTGGTTTTTTACTGCTGATTTTCATGCCAAATTTGTTACAGCTGTTATTCAATTTAGTCAGTGAATCATGCAGACTTGCACTAAATGTGTTTAGAAGTACAACAACATCTGCATAAAGCAAAACACTATTGATCTCCAATTCTAATATCAGTCTTGAATCTACTTTCTTTCATAATGTAGATGAAATCATCTTATTCATCATCTATATGGATTTTTTCATCCATATAGATGATGAATAAGAGTGGAGATAATGTGCATCCTCGTCTTACCCTGATTTTACATCAAACCATCTTCCTGTATTTCCTTCAATTCTAACCGCTAAATGACAACTTAAATATAGACTATGTATTGCTCTGTATAATGTTCCATTCACCCCATATATTGTAGTGTTTTGAAATGCTCTTCTCTGAGCACATTGCCATATGCCTTTTCTGACAAAAGTAATAGTCACTTCCAATTTCAAATCCTCTGTACACTCTTGTATCCTGAACCAGTGAAGATATCACTATGAACAATGATGTAGTCAACAAGGTTCTTCTTATTTCTTGAGTCTTCTCTCCATGTGAACTTGTGCACATCTTTATGTTGAAAAATGGTGTTAGTAATGACTAGTATGTGTCCTGAGCAGAAGTCAAGTACATACTTGCCATTATTATTATCTCTGCCCTTTTTCTCTAAATTTTCCCAAAGTGTTCCTATATGCCTGTTGGGATTCATTTCCTACTCTGCTGTTCAGATCTCAACAAGGACCACTTTTTCCATTTTCTTTATGTCAGCTTCTTGTTGTAATGACTCAAAAAACTTCTCCACTTTTCTTTAGAAGAACCTTCTGTGGGACCATAGGCACAAATAAGTTTCATTGCCCATGTCCCCATTTTGAAGTTTGCTCACATAACTCTACTTGAAACTGCCTTCCATTTGATTATTATTGACTGAAAATAACATCTTATACTTATTATTTAGTAATATCTCACCTGTCTTTGTCTCAGTAATGCCAATTATGTCCACGTGGTACTTTTTCAATTCTTCTGCAAGTTTGATTTTCTTTCCATTATCCTTATATTGATGATTCCTATCTTCAGTTCTTCTGATGTTGGATTTATTCTTCTTCTAAATGTTGAGTTGGAGCTTGTTCCAGTAGCTGACTTTTCACTGTTTGCCCTGGTTCCCTGATGAAAACAGCAACAGCCTTGTTTATCCAGGCATTGTCCCAGCCAGCATGAAATCTTATGTTGTACCATCATATGCATTTGTGGTTTAAGCCAACAGAGAGTACAATTTGGTCGGCTAAGTCCCAAATCACCAGCCCTTCCTCATTCGTTCAGTTCCCAGTAGATACCTACTAACAGGGTGCACCAAGTGAAGGTAACGTCCAACTGAATTAGACATTAGGGTAAAGCCTGAGTTAGTTTACACATTCCTGAAAGCCGATGTAGAGGTCTCCTCCCAGTTATTTGGCTTTGACCCATCTTCTGCATATCCACTTTGAAACTCAATACATCTTCTCAACACTGAATCCAAACTTTGGAAAACTCCATGTTTGTGACTTCTGAATTTTTATTTTTTAAAATTCATCATCCATGTAGATGATTCTTTAAGAAACCAAATGTGACATGACTGTCCAACCGAACTTGAAAATTTCATGGATAGTATATGCAGTCCAGCATTATCAATATGGTTGTCTGATAATTTCAGGTTCACTTTTCCATTTCCTTTTTTTTTTTAAATAATTTTTTAAAGGCTTCCAATACAGAATAAACCTGTCTGAATTTCATCAGTTCTGTGGTCTAATGGTCTAAATGATCTCTAAAGAATGTGCTTGATTTTCATCTCCTAACCCTTATTTTGACAGTGCTAGGATTGGTTCTTTTCTCCTCCTGATTTTACTAGGAACTCAATGACAATTCATTGCTACATGCAGACATAAATTGGAACTGGCCATTATTAAAAACAAGCAATAAAATATTTTAAAATGTAATGCTTGTTTTATAAAAACAAATTCAATTTCTGTGGAACAAAATGAAAGACTCTACACAACATTTAGGATTTTATAAAGTAACAGGTATTACTCTTACTCCTCAGCTTATCCTTTCATTCAGTAATTTCTGATGGCAGGATGAAGCATTTTGCTTTTCTTCAATAATTAAAAAAATAGTTTTTTTTTTATTTTATTTAGCCAGAAGCACTGGAAAATGTTCCGTGAGTTCTACTTGTGAACAATTACCTGGTAACTTCCAAAAGTATAAACTTGTCCCTGAGTTGTAAGAAGAGCTGTATGATAACTCCCTGCACATACAAGAATGATTGGTATAGGTAACTTCACAAGTGTTGGTGATCCCCTACAAAAGTAATCACAATAAAAAAATAATGCGCTTCAGGGATCCAATAAAAACAACAAGACATTCTTATGAAATGTTAACTAATAAAAATCACTTCAGCTAATCAATAATTTTTTTTTTAAAAAAAAATTAAAAAACTTCTTTTAGCATTACTGTTATGCTAAAAATGCAAGCAAACAAAATCTTAAATAAATGTTCTTCACATGAAATGAAATTAAAACTAAAAATAAATTAGAAGTAACAGAAAACTGAGTTGAGCAGTGACATTCTAGAAAAGATATGTAAATTCTCAAATCAAATGATAAGTTAAAATCTTCAGCCAAATTAAATCAATAACAATACAGGAATTCAATAATACAGGATGATATAAATAAAAAATAGTAAGGGGGGGGGGGGGCACTGTTTTTCATCTTATGTATAAATACAGATAAAAACAACAAACACATTTCCAAGAGAAGATAGTCTCCACCCTTACCAGTTGTCAAAAAACATTTTAAATCATGAAGGTAGTTATTACGGAGAATTATTTACCACAGCAAATATTTAATGTGGATGAGAACATCCTTGTTTTGGGAAAAAAGGCCCGAACTGACATGCATCCACAAAACGCTAAAATCTATGACTGGTTTCAAAGCTCTTGAAGACCATATTATGATTCTGTTAGGAAGTAACGTGACTGGATATAAACTGAATCCATTTGTGATATGGCACAGTGAGAATCTACGAGCCTTCAAAAACATTAGAAAGCATACTCTTCCAGTTCATTATCGGAACAATAAATGACTCAAAAATTGTTTGAGGATGCTATAATCAACTGTTATGCAAGTGAAATGGAAAGCTATTGTGTGAAAGAAAATGTAGAATTTAAAATTTTATTAATTCTAGATAATGCTCCAGGTAATCAACCTTACATCAGTGATCTTTACCCAAAGGTCATGTTTCTCCCTCCAAACACTACTTCACTGATCCAACCAATCAATCAGGGAGTTCTTGCAGTGTTTAAGGCTTATTATGTGCAGAGAACTTTTTGACCATTTTTCACACCTTCGTCACAGACTTTCATGCAATTCTGGAAAGCATTCAATATTTATCATGCTATTAAAATTATTGCTGTGACTTGGAACGAAGTGATCTCTCAATGTATGAGTTGCATATGAAAAAAGACATTAAAAAGGTTTCTGCTCAATTTTGGAAATTTTGAAAAAAATGAAGACCTTTGTAAACTGAGTGAAGAAATAGTAGGAAGTGGAAGAAATAGCAAACAATCTGAATCTCAAAGTGAATGATGACAATATAATTCAACTCATAGAAAGTGCTCTCTGAAGAGTTGACCAATGAAAATTTGGTCGAACTGGAGGAACATGTTGCAGAAGAGGAAGAACGAGAAAAAGAAGAGGGGAAAAGAGAAACAAGAAGAGGTGGTTAAACAATTCACAGTGAAGGGTCTTGCAGAAATGTTCTCTGCAGTTAGCAGTTTTCTGAAAATGGCTGAAGACATGGACCCCAATGTTGAATGCTACTTATTAGTAGAAAGGAAAGTAAATGATGCATTTGCTTGCTATGAAAAAGAAGAGAGGAGGAATAAGCAAAGCACACTGGACATTATCAGCAAAAAAACAAAGGTTACAGCAGAAGAGCTGCAGCCTGGTCCTTCACATAGGTAAGGTAATGAAGATGTGATTGTGGAGGAAGATTTGGGTGATTATTCTCCTGTTTTATAGTGGCAGTAAGTAACACACAGTACAGTTTTATAAGGTTTAAAAATTAAAATGACAGTATACTTATTACGGTTAAGTCCTTAACTCCTATAACTCTGTTGATTTAATGTATCCACTTACAACCTGCTGGATGGAACGGATCCCCGATATAAGTTGAGAGATAACTGTATATATATATATATATATATATATATATATATATATATATATATATATATATATATATATATATAAAACTTGAAATCAGCTTGAATTACCTTTGAGATATTTGATATCATCCAGACACTTCACAAATGCTAATTTTACAAATCAAATTCTACCAAAAAAAAGTTGCAACTAACATGCTGTATAAGCATAGATATGCTAAAACTAGTTCATGTCAGTAGTTTATGCACATGCAGACAATGTCCAACATGAATGTATTAAAGAGACAGATGTAGGGAATTTTATTATTATTATGACACCTCCAGGGAGTCCAACGGCTCATCGAGAAAGGGCACGCACTCCACAACTCTCTGTCTCCACCACTCAACCACCAACTTCAACTAACCGCAACTAGACCAATGCCATCTATTGCCGAGCACCACTACTAGTATTTCCACAGACAATCACAAACATCCATTCCCATGGCGGGATTTGAACCCACAGCCTTTTGGCTGGAGAGCGGATACGCCCACTCAGCCAGTCAGGCCGGCATTTATTTTTATTATTATTATTATTATATGCCCCATGAAAAGAAAGAAACATGGGTTATTCATGAAAGATGGCATGTATCGTAATTAGTAAATTATTTATTTTAAATTCCAGTTCCACATAGTTTGTGTATATCTGAATATGATGCTAATTCTAAGCACAAGTTTTGAACACATCCTGGAACACCATCTGGATCAGGAGCCTAATTAGTAACAGGATTAATAAGGATTTTTCTGCTGTCCTTCTGACATGCTGTGAGCAAGTCATTATTTTGTACAAAGAAATCTTCCTGGTTAGCTATACAAGAATTGGAGGAAAAGACTAATACCAAGAGGCCTGTCTTATTTTTGGATAATCTTACCATGGTACTATCGGGATGTGAGTGAACACGAAATAGTAGAAGTTACACCCAACAGCTAAGGCTGTTGGGTGTAACTGAACCAGAAGGCTTAATGGCTATTTAAAAAAGGAGAGAAGCTTTGCCCTTACAAAGTCTGCTTTGGATTAATTGATAATTTTCTTGTGCTTATTTCAAGATGTACTGGTTAGTACAAATAGAGATATATTTATTACCATTTGATAATATTCTCCATACTCTTAGATGCATGGTTATTGTGAATTCAAAACATGCAGTTTTTAATTAACCAACCTGAAAACTTGTAAAATAACAAAGGGCTGAAAATATTAGTGGTAAACAATGCAATCCTAAAAGCAACATACTTGTACTCACTTACTCATACATATCTGAGCTTGGGGAGAAAACATTTTCTGTTTTAGTGTGCAGTTAATATTTTGATAAAGGTAAATTCTGTTGACAGAGTTTTGTTTTTGTTGTTGTTTTTAATCAAAAGAAAACTACAAATGTACTTAATGGAATACTCCATTTTTAGCAGATACAGAAAATGTGTCAAACATTTTATTATATCATAGTTCTATTCATGAAAAAATAATTTTCTAATATTCTCTAATTAGGTTATTTTAAAATCAAACTAGTTTTAGTAAATAAGTAACATCCTGCTTTATGATACTTTGCTTTGCAATGATCTGCTCATACATCAGTTTCTGCAACATAACACTGCTGTGAATCAGCTGATGCACAGTATTCATGAACTCAGTTTATTTACAATGTCATTGCTCACTACTTCTTTCTGTGTTTTGGCGTTTAGCTGTGAATCATAAATGTTTATAATTCTGATTGTATTTTATTGTTGTTAATAATGGCAAATAAAATTCAAGGTAAGGGTGTTGTTGTTCCAGTGAAAAGAAGAAGATGCATAAAACCTATTACGTTACATGCTAAATTTAAAATCGTTAAATTTAGTGACAATGGTGTATGAGCATTGAGAGAGCAGGCTAAACTTATCTCGCAGTACTATTGTTACGGCTATTAAAAACAAAGATAAAGTTCTTGATAAAGTGAAAAGTGTTACCCTAGTTAATACTGCAAGTATCAGTATATGTTACACTTTTATTGCCAAAATGGAAAAAATTTTAATGGTATAAATTGATGACCAAACTGGTTGGAATTGACATGTTCCCTTAAACGAAACTACTCATAACTTTTTTGTTTGCATATCTGACATACCCAAACACTTTACTTACATTAATTACACACACATATACGACTGCCTATAAACATTATTAAACCATTAATACATCTACAAGTGCGGGAGGCAGTGTTTCGCTATATGATGAAATTTGCTATATGATGGTGGTTTGGAACCTAATGTGTCGTATGACCAGGATATGCCTGTAGTAATAATTTTTGAGAATTCCATTACTGTTTAAAATAAACATCGAGAATGAAATATTGTGCTCCTGTACTGAATTAAAATAAAAAAAAAGAAATTTCAAATACAATATTCTGCAGTAAGACAGTAAGTGCACTGGTCGAACAATATTAGCATATGGCATTTTTAATATACTAATATCTAATATTTTATTAAGTAAATATTAAGTCTTTTGCAGCTATGGTAATGATTCATTCATTCTGAGATTAGGTAGTAATCACAGCTGTGCTCTCTACTGTTAGTAATGGATGGTGTAACAATTTGTTGGCTTACTATTAATGCCTCTTCCTTCATTTAACCAGATATGCAAGAGGAAAAAAGCAATTAAAACAAATTCAGTACCTACAAATTGGGATTTCATTTAGTCAAGCAAAATCCTTATTAATAAGCAAAGCATATCAATACCTGAGCTAACATGAGAATTAACAACATATTGTATATTTTTCTGTAATCTCTTGGTGACTAAAGGAAGACAGGAAACTTTACAAAATTTACAAGTGAAAGAGTCATGATAGAAAAAACAAATCTCAGAACTGCAGATTATAAGATTACATACAATGTATGTTATACTTTTAAAAATTAGGTATAGGTATAATTGTTTACCTGACAATGAAATCTCCAAGTCCAAGTTGTCCATATTGATTGCTTCCAAAGGTATACACCTCCCCATTTTGAAGAAGCAGTACTATGTTAAAAAATTTAATCATATTTTTTCTTTTTTCGTTATATAGCTTGTAAAATTTAAACAGAAATATAAACTGCTTCTCATACAATAAACTATCAAAAAATCAATCATAAATAGTAATCAAACTATCAAAAAAATCAATCATAAATAGTAATGTAAACATGATTAAATATTTATGACATTGCAAGTTCAAGAAAATGCAACTACATTAGAATGTCGACCATTCACATGTCATCCGGCTACTTCTATGTAATATGATGCTGATAATAGGCTATTAAAGAAAAATGGAAGATATCAAATGTAATGCACTGAAAACAGAAATCGGGTTTAAAATCTGACTTCTGGAAGACTAACATATATCTGCAGCAACTGAGACTTAGGTTATGGAATCACAAGTAAACAAACTTCTAATGTTCAAAAGTGTTATGAAGAGGCTCCATAACTAATTCTTCCAATGTGATAGCAACTCACTAAAAAGAAATATGTCAATGAAATATACAAAAAAAACACAGTTTGAAGTCTCTAATTTATTTTCATATGCTACGTCTCAACATAATCTCCATTCCTTTTGATACACTTTCTCCATTTCATAACAACTTTTCAAAGCCATCAAATAAAATTCTTCAGGTTATTTTTTGGAAACATTTTATCTGAACTGATTTGACCAATTCATTATTACAAAATGGGTATCCTTGAGATATATCTTCAATTAAGGAAATAACCCGAAGCCTAATGAAGACAAATCTCAGCTATCTGGTGGATACTGTTAAAATACAATATTCTCAAAAGCTCCTGAAGTGAAAACCTGTTAGCTTATGGAATTATTATTGTCAGTAATAAAAATTCTGCTTGATTCATGCTAATCAAATGTTCAATTTACGGGATCATGATCTCTGACTTATTTGCCAATTTCTCTGATTGAATGTTCAACTTTCTGTTTACAGAAATCATGAGATATGGTTTTCGGCTGCCCACTTCACACCAACCGTCATTAACACAGACTCTGTACTTACTGTTTTTCATTCTTCATGCACAAAGATGTAGAGTACTCACACCTGCATTGCATCACAAAAAACTTGTAATCAGCAGTGAATTTCAATAACACATTCTTGTACATCAAAAATTCAATCATTGTGGGATGTTTTACATGCAGGGGGGCTTAAGGGTCAAAGCTGTATAACTGGGAGGACACCTCGATGTAGTCTTTTGACTACATCGAGGTCTCCAAGGTCCGAGGTCGGTTCTGCACATTCCTCCATCGAGGAATGTGCAGAACCGACCAGAGCTTCTGACCTAATAAGCTGACTTATTTGCCAGGAACTTTTGATGTGCTTTCTTCTTTTGCTTCATTGCCTCTTTAACTTCTAGTGTCTACCATGACGTTCTGATTTTTCTATCCTTACAGACCACCTCACCACATGCATCTCAGGCTGAATCAATCAATGTTTTTTCAGGATTTGCCACTGAACCTATAAGGTTTGGTTCCTGTTCTCGAACTCTTTCATTTCTGCCTGAATAAAGTTTGTGTATTTTAGTCTACAGTTTACATCTAAGAACTACTCAACTTTTATTTGCTTTAAAACTTTCTTACATGTTCTTATTTTCAAAAAATGGTGATCACTTCCAATTTCAAATCCTCTGTACACTATAGTGTCCGGTACCAGTGAGAAAAAGTCACTGTCAACAATAACATAGTCAATGAAACTTTTCTTATTTCTTGCCTCTTCTCTCCATGTGAATTTGTGCACATTTTTATGTTGGAACATTGTGTTAGTAATAACCAGTCCATGTCCTGAGCAGAAAGCCAACAGGTATTTGCCATTTCTATTAGCTTTGCTCTTTTATCCAAATTTTCCCAAATTATTTTTGTATGTCTCACAATCATTTCCTACTCTGCTATTTAGATCCCCAACAAGGTCCAACTTTTCATTTTTCATTGTGACAGTTGCTTTTTCTAAAGTCTCAAAAAATTCCTCTTCTATTTTATTAGAATTTTCTGTGGGACCATAGGCACAAATAAGTCTCATTGTCCAGTTTCCCACTCTGATATTTGCCCACATCACACTACTTGATACTGCCTACCATTAGAGAAGATTAGTCTCGTGTTTAATGTTAAATACTACTGCTACTCCTTCCTTTCCTTGATTGTCATTGCCTGAAAATAACATTTTGTATTTATTGCTCAAAAAGATCTCACCAGTTTTTCTCTTTTATGTTACAGTCACCCCTATTATGTCGATCTAGTACTTATCGAATTCCTCGGCTAGCTCCATTTCTTTGCCATTCACAGGCTTCTTATGTTTATAATACCATCATGAACTCTGGTTAAGTTGAGTTGAGGGTGTGTTTCAGGATTTGTTTCAGTAGCTGACTTTTCGCTGTTCGCCCTGGTTCCCAACAAAAACAACAGGCATAAATTTTAGTGAAAATGGTACATTAAATATGGAAACAGACAAACAGAATCAACGAAGCCTATATGGTAGGAAGTTCATCATCATTATCAAATTCCTGCCATGTACTCTCAAGGGGTGTACAGGATATGACAGTATTACATAAAAAATTTACATGATTACTAACTTCCTATCTACAATTTTCCTCCAAATCAGTCTGTTACTTGTCAAAACTCCAACATTATCAGATCTTATATTTCTATCATCTAAGGCACTTTGTACCATATCAATCCATCTATATCTTGGTCTTCCTTTGAGTCGTTTTCCTGCCAGCCTGGCTGAGAACACTTGTTTTGCTAATCTTTCCTCACACACTCTGTTTAAGTGACCATACCACCTGAGATTAGCTCTGCTAATGCATTCCTGGATGCTGACAATGTCCAGTTCTTCCCTAATATGATATTGCCATTGATGCCATCTGTTCACGTCCCTATTCTTTCTCAGGAGTCTCATATCTGCAGTCTATAGTCTTTGGTTAAGTGCTTTACTTCTGACCCAGCACTCAGATCCATAAGTTAAAACTGGTTTGAACACTGTCTTGTATACAGCTAATTTAGTGTTCCGACTAATTTCTCTCTTATTCCATATGAATTTATTCAATTGACTTACTACCATACCAGCTTTGTTGATTCTGTTGTCTACTTCCATATTTAATTTACCATCTTCAATAAAAATCGTGCCTAAGTAGCTGAAATGTTTTAGTTGTTCCATTCACAATGCAGGTTGACATTTTCAATGATTCTGCCTACTTTCATTGTCTTTTTATTCATCACTTTTATACCATATCTATTAAAACAGTTATTCAATTTAGTCAGGGAATCTTGCAAACTTGTAGCAGATTTATTTAGAAGTATAACATCATCTGCATAAAGCAAAGAGCTGACATTAACATATCTAATTTTGATATCTGGTTTAATACCACTTTCCTTCATAATATGATCCATATAGATAACGAATAACAGAGGGAACAATGTACATCCTTATCTCACACCAGATTTAATATTAAAACATTTCCTGTACTTCCTTCAATTCTAACTGCTGACTTACAACTCAAATAAAGACTAAGTATTGCTTGATATAATGCACCATTGACACCATATAACTGTAGCGTATTGAATAGCTTCTCTCTTGGTACCTTGTCATATGCCTTTTCCAGATCGACAAAACTTAAATACAGATCTTTGTTATATTTCCATGCTTTCTCGAATATTTGTCATAAAGTGAAAATCTGATCTTGACAGCCTCTCTTTGGCCTGAATCCAGCTTGTTCTTCACCAAGCTTTTCTTCCACAATTCTTCTCAACCATTTCTCAAGTATACTAGCATAAATCTTACCAGGAACACTCAGTTGGGAAATACCTCTGTAATTCTCTCATTCAGTTTTATTTCCCTTTTTATATATGGATACTGTGAGAGCTCTACTCCAATCATCGAGAATTTTCCCCTCTGTCCAGGCCTTCTGAACTATGCAGTGCAGCCACTGTAAGACTTTTATACCACCATACTTCAGCATTTCTGGTCGAATATCATCTACTCCTGCTGCCTTTCCACATTTCAAGCCTTTGATGGCTTTTTCTACTTCAAGTATGGATATGCATTCCTGACTGTATGCCTGTTGAGGGTTTTTTACCACTGTGCTATCACTGCTTGTTTCATTTGGCAATTTTTCGAAGTAATTACTCCATACTTCAAGGATATCTTTTTCTCCTGTTTTCATGTCACCTTTATCATCTCTAATTCCTTTTACAGCACTCTTTCCTCCATTTCTGAGCTTCTTCAACAACCTCCAGAATATCTTGCCATCTTCTTGATGTTTATTTTCTATGTTCTTGCCAAAGTCCTCCCATTACTTTTGTTTAGCTAGTTTTACACAGTGTTTAGGTTTCTTAAATTTGTCTCTGTATTCTCTAAGAGCACAAGCTGACTTATTTACCAGGAACTTTTGATATGCTTTCTTCTTTTCCTTCACTGCCTCTTTTACTTCCTGTGTCCACCATGGAGTTCTGATTTTTCTATCCTTGAGGCTATTAAAAAAGCTTAGAAAATGGAAGAAAGAGTAGAAAAAAAGACATGAGAAACCGTAAAAGTGAAAAGGAAGCTAGAGTAGTTAATATCCGACCAGAAATGTTCAAATATGGAGATATAAATTTTACAGTGGGGGCACTGCATAATTCCAAAGGCGTCATTAGAGGGTCAAATTATGGATGATTGGAGTAGAGCTCACACAGTACCATAGTGCAGATCTACAAAAAAGGAAAATAAAACTGAATTTGAGAATTACATAGATATTTCCCTTCTCACTGTTCCTGTTAAGATTTATGTAGTATATAAATCTTAACAGGGTTAAATAATTTAAAAAGGTTAAATACTTAAGAAACAGTTAATAAGGATTGTGAAAGGGAAACTTCATGAAGAACAAACTGGATTCAGGCCAAATAGACGTTGCAGGATCAGATTTTTCTTTAAGTATTTAACCTTTGTGGATCTGGAAAAGACAAGGTGCTGAGAGGAAAGCTCTTCAAAACGCTATAGTTATATGGTGTCAATGTGAAATTATATCAAGCAATAGTTAGTCTTTATATGAGTTGTAAGTCAGCAATTGGAAATGAAGTACAGGAAGATGGTTTGATGTGAAATCCAGTGTGAGACAAGGATATATATATATACATTATCCCCTGTTTCATTCATCATTTATATGGATCGCATTTATGAAGGAAAGTGGTACTATACATGATATCAAATTTGGAGATGTTAATCTTAGCTCTTTACTTTATGCAGATGACATTATACGTCTGAATAAATCCAGTACAAGTCTGCAAGATGTTCACCCTGAATGGTGAACCTACAGAGCAATTAAAACATTAATAAATTTAGTTTAATCCTTTATCCAAGTGTGAGCAAACAAAGTTTGCACCTGAAAGTATCTTCAGGACTGGGGTAAGGTGGTACAACACCGGGAAACTCGTTGCAAAGGTGGAGCAAGCTAACATGACTCCTATCTCAGTATCTCCCATAATGCAAAACACATCTTCTTGCGGATATGTATAATGTTATGCATTAAGGGAAGGGCCACTACCCAGACTAGTTTTGACCTTTATTGACGTCAGTGGGAGCCAGGCCCAAATGGAGATACTAGGCAGAAGCATTAGCAAGGTCATCTCTACCTATAGGAGTTGCCAAATGGTGTGCCACCTTTTTATTAAATTACTCTGGATTTAGAGAAAGATGCTGAAAGTTTATTTTTCACTTGGTTAGACTATAATAAATACTGAGATAGGAGTGATGTTAGCTTGCTCCACCTTTGCAACAAGTTGCCCGGTGTTGTACCACCTTACCCCAGTCCTGAAGATAATTTCAGGCGCAAACTTTGTTTGCTCACACTTGGATAAAGGATTAAACTAAATTTATTATAGTCTAACCAAGTGAAAAATAAACTTTCAACAATTAAAACATTTCAGCTACCTAGGCACAATTTTTAGTGAAAATGGCAAATTAAATATGGAAATAGACAACAGAATGAGTAAAGCTAGTACAGGAGGAAGTCAACAGGATAAGTTTATAGAAAATAAGAGAGAAATTAGTCAAAACACTACATTAGCTCTATATAAGACAGTGCTCAAACCAATTTTAGCTTATGGATCTGAGAGTTGGGTTAGATATAAAACACCTGAACAAAGACTGGAGATCCCAGATATGAGAGTTCTGAGAAAGATTAAGGGAGTGAACACATGGCATCAATGGTAATATCATATTAAAAATGAGCATATTAGGAAAGAACTTCACATTGTTAGCAGAGCTAATCTCAAAGTTGTATGGTCACTTAAACAGAATGGGAGGGGAAAGATTAGCAAAACAAGTGTTTTGCTAAAGTTTGCTAGGATGGCAGGAAGAAGACCAAGATCTAAGTGGATTAATACAGTAAAAAAAAAGTGCTTTAGAAGATGGAAATATAAGATTTGATAACATTGAAGTCTTGACAGATAACAAATTAATTTGGAGGAAAATTGTTGATAAGAAGTTAGTAATGATGTAACTTTACATGTAGAACTATCATAATATCCTGTACCCCCCCCTTGCAGATACGTGTCAGGAATGATGATATTCACTGAAAGACTAAAGTAAAAATATATAAACTGATAATTCGTCCAGTTGCTACCTATGGATGTAAATCCTGGATATTAATGGCAAGGGTGGAGGAATTTGATTTCAGCTTTTGAAAGGAAAACCCTCAGAAAAATATCTGGCCAAGTGAATGATAACTCATGATCAGACATGACCATGAGTTATATCAATATAATGAATCCGCAATATCTAGTTTAATCAAGTTAAAAAATATGCAGTGAGCAGGACATGTTTTTTATATGGAAAATGACAGTATTTTTAAGAACAACACAATAAATAAACAGTAAAAGTTTTGGTAAAAGACCAAAAGGAAAACCTAGAACAAGACGGATAAACACATTATTCAAGATAGCAGCATCATGTTACAAAGTCCAAACTGGAGAAGCAAAATTCTGGACAGACACAGGGTTGGAGGCAACAAATCCAAAAGGCCAAGGCTCAAATTGGAGCTGTAGCTCTAAGATGAAGAAGCTGCTTACATTGTTTTCAATGAAAGTATCCTGATGTAAATCAGTAATATCTATAACAATAATTGAAATAACATGAAAGCAGCTATTTTACAATGAGCAAACTATAGTTTGCTATAGCAAACCCTGCTATAATAACCTTACTCACAAACTCAACAAACTACTGAAACCTGACCAAAATCCCATGGGTACAACACTATGATAAATGAATTTCACCACAGCAAACTTCCATTATAATAAACTATTCCTCTGATCATAAGTTTTCTCTAGTGAAAATTGACTGTGTTTACTATATAAGATAAACCTCTACAGTTATATAAGTAAAATGGATATTAGATCCAGCATTATTTCAAAGCCAAATGTAGAAACTATTAAAGTTTCATAAAATATAAGTTGACGAGAGCTTACAGGAATACACTCACCAGCATTCACAAGTTGCCTTAGCGTGGACTGCTGAATGCCAGTGAGTGTATTCTAGTAAGCTCTCTGGTCAACTTATATTTTACGAAACTTTTACAGTTTCTACATTTGGCTTTAAAATAATGCTGGATCTAATATCCACTTTACTTATATAATTTTGTATCACTGAACTGAAGCCTTTTGGCCTTTTATTTTAGTAAATACCTCTACAGTTATTTATTTTTAACTAACCTGTATGGTGCATGCCACAAGCTACATGTAACACAGGACTTTCACTTGGCATATACAAATGAGCAGGAGGAAGGGAAGTAAGTTTAGTTGTTTCCCTTTCATGATCACTTCCAACAGCATCCTCTGCAAAAATAAAAATAAAAACAAAGCTATACAGTTTTGTTTTCCTGAAATTTTATTTTTTGTTACTATACTAGTGGTAATAGTATTATGTGAGGATCTCTTGATTAGCAAAGAATGAACTAAAATAAAATTACTAAGAATATGAATAATGGATTAGCATGTGTAAAAAGATTTGTCATTTCATTTGACCACTAGTTACAAGAGCCCACAGAGAGAAGTTTCTGGGAGACCAAAAAATGAATGGTAGCATGAGAAGCATGTGCTATTAATGATTCCAAAAAATGAAAGCTGTCTCTTCTTATTCAAGATATAGAACAATTTAATGTTGCTCTACATGGAGTTAATTTGTCTAAAAATTGTAGTAATTCATCCTCAGTAATGGCTGAAAAACATCACTTATAAAGTTTAAGATAATTCAATTTCAAATACTAATTAATCTCAAACTCATATTAGATATAAATAAACACAGAACAGAAAATAGGAATATGAATAAATAAATATTGTACATACGTGCTCTTTCTATGTGCACAGTGATATAAAAATGGGATAAGAAAACCACAGACATGACATGCTAGTTAAAATAGCATCAATAAAAAGTTCTAAACATGGATGATTTGCAATCACATCATGATTCTATGCTTCAATATTTTATACAATCATCTTATGAAATGGAGCTGGACACAACATTCCTTTTTTCACATGTACTTCCCCCCCCCTCTCTCTCTCTCTCTCTCTCTTCATAATTTCCTGATATGTACTCTCAATGATACTATGATCATCATTATTATTCATGTGTCATCGCCATCCTGGAGGTTGACTACCATGGTGTGATTCATGGTTGACTAAGAGTATAAGGATAATGTGATGAGGACCCTATCGCTTCCACATTGTTGTAAGTATTCATGGCTGTAGATACTATACTACTACATATACAATTCTAAATAGTGGCAGCCAGTGGGGCTAGATAGGATGTTCTTGACCACTAGGATGATGGTCTGAGGATGGGCATTTTCCAGATTTGAGGCAGTTTCTAGAAATAGAAATTTGACACAGATTCTAGATAATAGTCTCTTGTATTTACATTTGCTACAGTCCAGTAAGGTACTTTTTTTTTCCAGCACCCTGTAATGGGTGTCCAAAACATGGTCAGCAAGTCTAGATGGCCACAGCAGTGCAACTGATGTTGGCTGTCCTGCCTATTTAACCATAGTAGAATGGCTTACAACCAGCTAGTCTTTGGGGGCAGATAAGGGATGTCAATTTTTCTATATTAATAGAGAAGAATTTATGGAGACAAAAACACTTGTTGAAGTAATTACTTTACTTATAATTCAGAAAATAACACTCAATGTTTCAACCTCTGTATTGAAGTCACCATCAGGAAAACATACAAGATGGTATCAAAAGGTTTCGAGACTAGTTTTGTAACACGCCAACAGACGGCAGCACAGTCACAGGGAGTGCCGACCTTCATAAGTCACTGTGCCAAAAGACATTGTCCTGTGTACATTGGGAGCTGTGCAACTGGTGCTATTCTGACCACATGCATTACCACGTCTGTGATTTCATCATGGACAGCAAGTTAGAACAAAGAGCGAACGCGAAATTTTGCATGAAACTCGAAAAATATGCCACAGAGATGTTTGACATGATTCGGCAGGTTTACGGCGATGCTGCAATGGGTCGTTCGAGGTGTTTTGAATAATGACATGCGTGTCTCAAGAACGGAAGAACATCACTGGAAGACGACGAGAGATCAGGAAGAACTTCGATGAGCTCAACCCCCGAAAATATCAAAACCATTTGGCAACTTGTGCATGAAGATTGTCGGAGAACACTCCACAACATTGCTGTCATTGTCAGTGTTGTACAGAACAGTCCAGGCAATCCTCACGTCTGATTTGAACATGGGGCATGTTGCTGCCAAGTTCGTCCCCAGGCTGCTAACCCAGAAGTAGAAGGAACACCACATCGAAGTCTGCCAAGAACTCCGTCAGCATGCCGTGGATGACCCGTCCTTCATGTCAAGGATCATTACCAGTGACAAAACTTGGGTGTACGGGTACGACCCTGAGATGAAGCAACAGTCTTCACAGTGGAAGAGCCCATCATCTCCACGACCAAAAAAAGAGAGGCAGGTCTGCAGCTCGACCAAGTGCATGCTCATCGTCTTTTTCGACATTCGTGGCATTGTGCATTGAGAATTCATCCCCAGGGGGCCAGACCATCAATAGAGAGTTCTACTGCCAGGTTTTAAGGCATCTGAGGAAGGACATTCGGCAAAAGCGACCGGATCTGTGGCATGCAAAAAACTGGATGCTCCACGACGACAATGCATCCTGTCACCGAGCTCTCCTCACACGTGAGTTTCTCGCCAGAAACAACATGATCTCACTTGCGCACCCATCCTACTTGCAAGATTTGGCTTCTGTGGACTTCGCCCTCTTCCCGAAGATGAAGATCCAGCTCAAAGGTCACCGTTTTGACACCATTGCAGAGATCCAGCGTGAATGACAGAAGGTGCTTGACACGCTTCGAAAAGAAGACTTCCAGGACATCATTCCAGAAGTGGCAGGAATGCTGGGAGCGCTGTATTGCTATGCCAGGGGACAATTTTGAAGGTGATAGTGTGTAAACGTAGATAAATAAAGTAATTTCTCTTAAACAGAGCTAGTCTTGAAACTTTTTGATACCACCTCATACATATGCACAGGACACAAGCTACATGACATTACACAAAGGTAAGATAAATTTTAATGCTCTGATAAAAAAAATAATAAATAAATAATAAAAAAGAAATAAAAATAATACTTAATACTTAAAATCCATATCCAAAATATAAATTAATTAACAAAATAAAATAAACTTTTCATACATATGATAAAAAAAAGTGGAACTACATTAAACAATTTCTACAGTCCTCTTATATTAAGGTTCTAATATAAGAGGACGGTATTATATTAAGGTAAATCCTAAGGTAAAAAAAGTAAAACTCTTTCCTAAGGGTAAAAGTATAATACATACATACGCATAAGGTTTTATACGTATGTATGTATTATGCTTTTACCCTTAGGAAAGAGTTTTACTTTTTTTACCTTAGGAAAAGGTTGAACTTTTACCCTTAGGAAAGAGGAAGATCTAATGATGACTGAAGAAGAGCTCAACAATATAAATTGGGATATCATAGGACTCAGTAAAATAAAAAGAATAGGAGAGCACTTGATAGAACTCACAAGTGGAAACCTGCTCTATGGAGAAGGGGACCCTAAGAACAACAGGCAGAGTATAGGGTTCATAATAAACAAGAGAATAAAAAGTAGAATAAAAGAATTTAAAATTATTTCTAACAGAATCATCACATTTATGCTTATTATTAAGAGAGACCTCGAAGGTCTATGCTCCTACATCCATCCACACAGAAGAGACTGAAATGTTCTTTGACCAATTACAATCAAAAGTAGATCAAAATAAACAGCAATATCTGATCATAATAGGGGACTTCAATGCCAAAATTGGAAGAACAAAAGATACTTTGAACACAATAGGCAAATTTAGATTAGAAAATAGAAATGAAAGCAGGAACTTATTAGCAGATTTTTCCTTAGGTAATAGACTTTACATTATGAATACTTACTTTAAAAAAACAGACAAATGCAAATAGACTTGGAGAAGCCCCGATAGCATAACAAAAAATGAAATAGACTATATACTTACCAACAAAAAACATATCATCCAAGATGTTTCAGTGATACCCAAATTCAGGTAGCAATCATAGATTGATTAGAGCAAAAATAGAGCTGAACTTGAGAAAAGAAAGAAGGAAACTGATTGCTGCTAACAAAAAAATAAAAATAAAATAACAGCAACACAATTGTAAACAAATAAACAAACAAAAAGAGTTTCAAATGGAACTGTTAAAGGAGTTAGTTAATATTAATCCATTTGAAGTTGGTTGGTTGGTTTATAGTACAAAAATTGGCAACAATACAAGTTAAACAAAATGCGTGTATAAGCCAAGGAATGCAGTATCTACATATACAGTAGTTAAAATTATAACTGATGTTTTTATAGCCATACATAAATAGGCAAAAAGGAATTATTATACAACATGCATGCATAAATATAAAATTTGGCAATGTGGTATCTACATATAAACAAAATTACAAGAAGGTTACACAAATATACAAGGTGTCCCACAGCAATAAATAATTAGTCAAAAAAAAATTAGTAAATAATATGTATGCACAAAGGTTAAGCTGGGCAATACAGTATCTACATATAAACAAAATTACTGCAGCATTTAAGGCAGTACTAATTAGATAACAATACAAGTTAATAAACAAAATGCATGTACAACACCAATCCAAGGAATGCATTATCTACATATAAGATTACTACAATAAGATCACAACAAATGTTATTACAGTAATACAAAGTTAAAGAGGAATTATTATACATTATGTATGCATAAAAATAAAGTTTAGCAGTGTAGTATTTACATATTAACAAAATTACAACAAGGTAACACAAGGCTACAAAAAAACATGATTAGTCAGAAATTAACCTAATGAATACATTAGTACTCAACGCCTGCACATATGCATCACAAAACATTACATATTTTGTAATATATACAAAACTTAAGTGAAGCAATACAGTATTTACATATAAACAAAATTACAGTCAAATGTGTTTGTATAAATTAATTCTTTGTAAAAAATTAAAAATATCATGCAATCTGCCCGAATCTGTCAGCATCTGCCTGAGCGTATATGGTCTGGCCAGGTAGGGAAAAATTTCATTCCTCTCTCTCATGAAAAGTGCTGGCACTCTACCAGTATATGATAAATATCGAGATGTGAATTGCATTTTTCACACATGGGAGGGTCATTAGCTCTCAGTAAATAAAAATGTGTAAGAGGACTATGACCTATGTGGAGCCTAGTGAGAACAACATCCTCTCTTCTCTTTATTCGTTGACCAGAATGTCAATGCTTGATTTCAGGTTTAATGTTATATAATTTGTTTGTTAATGCTTCCTGCCATGATGACTTCCATTGAGCAATTAGCTTTGATTGTATAAAACTGTCCATAGTTTGTATATGGTACTGTCAAACAGTACGTGGAGAAAGTTTGAGATGCAGCTGATTTAGCAGCTGCATCTGCAGCCTCGTTTTCCTTAGTTCCAAAGTGTCTGGGAATCCAGCACAACTGAACATCAAAATTAAGGATTTTCATTTTGTGAAACAGGTGTAACATCTCATAAAGTACTGGATGTGGATTATGCATAGGAGAGGAGACAGCCTGTAAAGGGCTCAATGAGTCTGTATATGTAACTCTGCTGTATAATTACTGCAATCGGGTGGGATCTGGTTGGAGATAATGGTTGGAGGAAACACAGCAGCACAGCCAACAGAGGTATTAGTTCTTGAACCATCAGTATAGATAGGCAAGAAATCAGAGTGTGCTCCTCTGTGTGTGTATTAAACAATTGGAGGTAGACAGATGATGGAGTATGAGATTTCTGTAGCTGACAAAGTAGAAGTTGCAGGATAGTGTGCAAACCTACCATGGAGGGATGCTGTTATGTTTAGTGTAGGCAATGTTGTCAACATTTATACCAAGAGCTTGCACAGTCTCTTTAATACGCATACCAAAAGGATGTATGACAGTTTGAAGTGTGTGGTATTGAGTTTCCCGGTGCAGAGAAAAGAGACTAGTCCATGTAGGATGATCTGGGAAAGACTATCTTTAAGGCATAATTAAGAGACAACTGTTTCCATCAAAGTATAGAGCTGGTTCATTTGCTTCAACATAAAGACTCTGAGTGGGTGATGTGCGAAAGGCACCAGTGGTTATCTGTATACCCTGATGATGGATGGAATCCAACCATCGCAGGTTATTGTGTTGCAGAACCATAGACTTGAAACCCATAATCCAGCTTTGAACTTATAAGTGCACGATAAAGGAGCAATGAAGGTCGATCAGTACCCCATTTTCCATATAGATATCTGTGTGGGTGAACATGGTTCCTGTGAAGACATTGTGCAGAGAACAGGAAAGTGATCACTTCCATATATGTTCTCTTCAATGTCCCAAGTGAGCAGTGGAAGAATGGAGGGGGAGCAGATTGTAAGATCAACTGCAGAATATGAACGGGTAGGCATATGGAAGAAAGTATTAAGTTTATTATTTAAAAGGGAGAGGTTATTATTATCAAGAATTCTTTCAATGATTTGACCTTGTCTATTAGTGTTGACACTACCCCATAGAGTATTGTGATCATTAAAATCACCCATCAAAAGTATGGATTCAGGCAGTTGCAAGATAAGGTTATCAAGATCAATTTCATTTAACTCAGCACTTGGTGGTAAATAAATTGAACATACTGTAATAAGAAATCCCATGGAGAAGCAAATCGCTACTGCTTCCAGAGAAGTATTAAGTTGGACTTGATGGAAAGGAATATGACTGCCGACTAGGATAGCTACTCCTCCATGAGAGGACCACCTCCAGTTCTACCCTTGCATACAACAGTGAAATTCCTAAAGGTAGGGTCCCTCATTGGGTCTTAAGTACGTTTCCTGTAAACAAACAGAAAGGTTTGTGTTTCTGCAACAAAATCTTGATATCATCGATATTCTGGCAAAATCCATGACAGCTTCATTGTACAAATTTTCCTATTATTTTGGTTTTATAGACTTGTCTAGTTTTCAGGAGGTTGAGGGCTTACCTTTGTCATATTTATATTTATCAATTGTTTTGGGGAAGTATGGACAGCAAGCGTCCATCTCTTCCTCTGGTAGATTATTCAATACGTCTGATGTGTTAGGGTTCAGTGGGTAAGTTTAGTTTACATTCACTGGGTACTGAAGTATCCATTTTTTTCTGTGGGAGTATCTGGTGGTTTATCTTTAAATGTTATCTTTGCCATAATTCTTTTGACAAGTGGATTTTCATCGAGTGGGATCATTTTTGGAGTTTCCTCTGGAGTAAGACCAAAGGTCATGTGATTGATGCGTTCAACAGAGAAGTACTTGTGATCATAAAGTGCAGGTATGGTGAAATTATCAGATGGTGGAACAGACATACAAGTTTGAGTTGCTACTGTCACTTTCTTAATTGTTACATTCTCAGCATAAGAGGATCTCAGAGCAGGTGTGACAGTGGCTAGCCTTCTTTTTGCATCCTGGTATGTTATGTTTTGCTCTGTTTTCATTTTTTGTATTTATTTTTAATCTTTCCATTTCTGACATGCACAAGAGTAGTTGACACATTTAGCTTTTTTTTTCACACCAAGATTTGTTATCATGCTCTTTACTACCACATCGAGCACAGGTAGTAGAACCACAACAGGCAGTTTGGGCATGTCCATATCTCTGACATTTAAAGCATCTCAGTGGGTTAGAGATGTACATTCTAACAGGACAGCTGAGATACCCTGCTTTTACAGATGTTGGAGGCTTAGGTGTATCAAAAGTAAGTTCTTGGTTGGAACTAGGCAACCATCCCTACATATCAGGATGCACCTCATACCTGTCACTCCTTGATCTTTAAGTTCTGAACATATCTCCTCATCAGGAACATCAAGGAGATCCCATTCTGATATCATTCCTCTACAGGAGTTAAGTGTTTTAGGAGGTGTTACTGTAATTTCTATTCCACCCATGGTGTTGCTCTCAGTAGTTTCTCAGAATGTTGCTGACACAATGTTTCCACAAGGACATCACCAGAATGCAATTTCTTAACAGTTTTGGGAGGTCCTGTCAATCCTTCTAAACCTTTTTGAATAAAGAATGGTGAAATTTTCCCTATTGGTTTTTCACCTGTAGCATGAATGATTAAAAATGTTGGTACATTTATGTTAGCATCATATGTTTTCTGTTTCTTACTTTTGTTTCCATATGTTGTATCTATGGTATCAGTACTTGGTTGGGACTTTGTTAGGGCCCCTGAAACATTTGAGGACGAAGGATTCGTGCTCAAGAAGTTTTTGGTTCGGTGCAGAACTCCCCACCCACCCACCATGGAGCCACACATGGACACCCACTGCCTGGCAAGCAATCACTGCACTCAGGAGTGGAACGGCAGGGCTAACCCCGACACTATACAGGCACTACGAGCAAGCCTAGGATCCTGACCCTGGACCATGAGACACTGCAACACTGCTGACCCTTGCAGGCAAGCCCACTAACCGATTGATCCTGGCTGGACCACCCAGGACCACCTGTCTTGCCAAAGCAGTGCAAGACTACCAGAATCCCCCTTTCCAGATGTCCACGGGTCGCACCGCACAGCAAACACAGCAGCAGGGCGTTTGATCCCGGCGATAGTGGTCTGGAAAAAAGGATAGTGAAAAAGACTCAGGAGAAGTAGAGCAAAGAATACAGGAAGAAAAGCAAAGAAAAAGAGGAAGAATGAAAAGGGCCACTACAATCACTGGGAGGTCCCTCCACCACGAACAGGTGCCCCCACATGGAGGGAGTCTATTTGAAGAGAACTTGGAGAAAGATAACACAGAAATAACTAAAGCAATTTCAAGAGCAGCTACACACATCAACAATCAACACCAAAGCTCCAAGACAAGCAAGCTAAAAGATAAAACCATAGACCTCCTGAACAAAAGAAGAAAAATGAAACAAGATCAAAACAAACTTTCAAATATAGAATATATACAGAAATTTGCAAAACCTTAAGAAAGAAAATAAGATCAGACATACATGGACATAACATGCTAAAAAATCAAAGAAACAATAGAGAAAAACAAAAACATGAAAGCTTTAAGGAGCATGACCACAGGATGAACACATATCATTGCTATCAAAAACAAAGATGGCACAATCACTAGGGACAGACAAAAAATACTCAATAGAATTTTACAAAGAATTATATGATTCAAAAGTGCCAACTAGTACCATACCCCTTGACACAGAGATACCCTTCAACCTTACCTCAATTATAACAATTAAGGAACTAAAAGAAACACTGATACAAATGAAAAACAACAAAGCACCAGGCAATGATGGCATCACCATTGAACTAATAAAATATGGAGGCAAGATAATATACCCTTACATTCTGAATATTCTCAATCTGTCTAAAAGAAGGAAAAATCCCAGATGAATGGAACAACACCAACCTAGTGTTACTGCACAAAAAAAGGAGACAAGGAAGAAATAAAAAAATTACCATCCAATAAGCCTCTTACCAACATTCTATAAACTACTCACAAAAATCATAGCAAATAGGATAACACATGTACCAGAAGATAATCGATAGAACAGACAGGATTCAGATCCAGTTTTAGCACCATGGGCAATATCCACACACTAAGACAATTATTAGATAAATGTAATGAATTCAACACACCCCTTTGTCTAGCTTTCATAGATTATGAGAAAGCTTTTGACACAGTCAAGACAAATGAACTAATAACAGCCCTAGAGGAAACAAGGTGCTGAACCCCAGTACATCAAACTTCTAAAACATATCTATAACAATTCTACTGCAACCATAACACTATGGAACAAGAAATCTAAATTCAACATAAGAAGAGGAGTTGGGCAAGGGGACACTGTCACCAAAAAATAAAGATACAAAGATAAATGGGAAATACCTCTCACACTTAAGATATGCAGATGTTATCTTGATAATAGCCAAGACAGCTCAAGAACTCCAAGATATGATAGACCAACTTAAAACAGAAAGTCTGAAAAAAGGGCTAAAAATAAATACTGGGAAACTAAAGTATTTATTTTTGAACTAAACCAGGGAAATAATCAATTAGATATTGTAGATCAATTTGTGTATCGAGGAGATAGCTCTTTGATTTAGATAAAGGTGTTGAAATCAGAAATCAATAGATGAATATAGTTGGCATGGGCAGCTTTTGAAAAACTAAGTTCCATTCTTAATTTCAAATTCCCATTGTGCCTAAAAAGGAAAGTAATTGATCAATGCTTATTACCAGTGATGGCTCATGGTAGTGAGACCCAGAACCTAACAAAAAGAATGGAAAAAAATTGAAGATTGCTCAAATAAAATTTGAAAGAAACATCCTATGGATCTCTTTAAAATATAAAATAAGAAACTCTTTGATTAGAGAATAACCCAAGATAAATGGAATTCTAACTGAAATTAAGACCAGAAAATGGAAGTGGACAGGCCATGTAATGAGAAGAGAGAGGATGGACGCTGGACAAGGAGCTTACAAACTGGATACCAACCAGAAGAAGAAACAGAGGAAAACCAAGGACTAGATCGGATGATGACCTTAGAAACTTTGACAAAAAGTGGAAGAAGACTGCCAAAGATAGAAAGAAGTTGTCAAAAAAGGGAGAAGCCTTCGTTCAGCAGTGGATCAACCAAGGCAGAAAAAGAAGATGTATTATAATTTGTGTATAAAAAGTTTATTTTAAGTTGTTAATTAATTTATATTTTTGTATATAGATTTAGTATTATTTTTTTATTTGATTTTTATTTAAATTTTTTTTTCCCACCAGAAGTCAGGTTAGGGTAAACGATTAACAAATCATTTAGATTTATCTTACCTTTGTGTAGTGTCATATAGCTTGTGTCCTGTGCATTATGTATGTTTTCCTGATGGTGATCTCAATACAGAGGTTGAAACATAGAGTATTATTTTCTTAATTATAAGTAATTACTCCAACACGCGTGTTTTTGTCTCAATAAATACTTCATTATGAATGCTGACCACTGTGTAACCTTTAAAAGAAAGAATTTTTCTGTATGAACTGTAGGATGGTCAGAAGGTTGGAGCTGTATAGAATCTTGGCCAGCTTATTAGATGTGCCCTGGATATATATATATATATATATATATATATATATATATAATTTTTCTGATTTGGTGGAGATTGTAGGCACTGGCTAAAAGTGTAGTGAATATGATCACATGCAGCAGTGAAGGCATGATTATACACATAAATTAACCAAGAATCATTCTATTTACTGTCCTCTGGACTTTTGATCATATCAACACATATCTCTTTTACCCTCTGTTTACCTAAGGCAAAAGATCACAGTAGAGGTAGGCTGTGAGAAAGAAATTATATGCATATTCAACTTGATTGGATAGCCTTTGGAAAACACTAAAGAAATCAAAGGGGACATTCCTAATCTGCTTTAAAAGAAAAATATTTAACGGTTATATACTTCCAGTCTTGACCTAAATAAGTGAAACATGGACTTTGATTAAAACATTGACCAATAAGCTGACTACTAAGAAAAAATTGGAATGATCACTTCGGAGCTCAGACCAAGGTGAGAGACACAGTAACAGCCATTAAAAAATCCAAATGACAATGGGTAGGTCACAGTGTAATAACACTAAAAAAATGGACTAAGTTGATATCTGAACGGTATCCCAGAGATGGTAGGAGAGCTATAGAAAGATGAAGGAGACAGCAGGAGAATGATATTAAAGAGATGGCATTCTGTCTTATCTTGAGCTTTCTCTACCATTGAGGTCAGCCTTCATCCAGCAGTGGACAGAAAAGGGCTGTTGATAAACACACAGATCAAAACCCTCCATAGGCTCCTTAAAAATGTCACTTCCTGGCCTATAGAAATTACTAATAAATGGAAACCATACAATTCCAGACACCTCTTCACACAAATGGACTACCTACCAGTTTTAACTTATGGATCTGAGAGCTGAGTCAGAAGTAAAACACTTGACCAAAGACTAGAGACTGCAGATATGAGAGTCCTGAGAAAGATTAGATGCGTGAACAGATGGCATCAATGGCAATATCATGTTAAAAATGAGGATATTAGGAAAGAACTTGACATTGTCAGCATCCAGGAATGCATTAGCAGAGCTAATTTCAGGTGATATGGTCACTTAAACAGAATAGGCGAGGAAAGATTAGCAAAACAAGTGTTCTCTGCCAGGTTGGCAGGAAAACGACTCAGAGGAAGACCAAGATATAGATGGATTGATATGGTACAATGTGCCTTAGACAATAGAAATATAAGATCTAATAATGTTGGGGTCTTGACAAGTAACAGACTGATTTGGAGGAAAATTGTAGATAGGAAGTTAGTAATAATGTAAATTTTTCATGTAGTATTATCATATCCTGTACACCCCTTGAGGGTACATGCAGGAGTTTGATGATGATGACATAAAAGAATAGTATAATAATTATGACAACTCAAAACCTAAAGAATACTTTTTATTATATTAATATTTAAGACATATAGCATTTAAACCAAATTAAACCAAAATTCAAATATTATTTGAACAAATCAAATATTTATACAGTTTAAAAAAGTATAAAATCTCATTAATAACATTGCAAAAATTTACAGAGCATTCTATTAGTTTGAATGTTTTGGGGTTTGTGTTGAAATAAAATACTTCTATTGGGGGGGGGGGGGGGGATATCTATATTTGGGGAATTTTTTAAATGTCAATGCTAATATTTTGGGGGTTAAAAAAATATATACTTGCATAATATAATTATAGTAATTTTAAGTAATTTAATTGTAATATTTTATTTTTTTCCAATACTTGACAATGTTTATTGTTAACCAGCTTGCCAAAATTTGGACTCAAAGATTGAAAGCATACACCTTCATTATGGCAGAAAGATTGATGTTGCTTAGTCGTGATCTGTTGGCTGTTTGGTTGCCTTTCATACAAGAGAATAATTGCTTGCATAAATAGGTGCTTCCAAAATAACAGAATATTTGCTGCAAACTTATTTTATTTCTGGATATTTTTGACCTAAATAAGTGTATATTTTTGGAACACCGACTTCTTGGTATTTCTCTTTTAGATTGGAATCATTCTGGAAATCAATAAGTTCCATTTGAATACAGATAGCTTTTTTGAAATTAAAGGAAAAAGGACCTTTAAAAGCAAAAAAAACTTCTTCTTGCCCCTTAAAATCTTTAAACCACCTATTAAATTCTTCTTTTATCTTTTCTAGTATGGAAGAATATTGAGAAAAGGTAAAACTTTGATTCATATTGTTCAACTGTTCACACATAGGAAAGTAATTAAGAATATTCTATTAAATGATTTTGAAACAAAACCAATTTACATCTAAAACTTGCCAGTGCATCTTACATGTGTGATATTAACTGATCTTTCCCCTGAAGTTTGACATTTAAATCATTCAAATGTTCTGTAATATCAACTAAGAATGCTAGATATTGTACCCATGTCTAATCATTAAGAAATGCAACATCATGATTTTTCATTTTTAGGAACAATTTTAGCTCCTCTAAAAGTAAGTAAAAAAAAGCTTTTCAGAACCTTATGTCAAAATAACTAATAGATCTCTGTGTAATAAGGTAGCCCTTCAAATTCACTCTCCAAGCCTTTAAGAAATTGTGCAAACTGGCAGCGATTGAGGCCTCTGGATCAGATGAGGTTCACAGTATTTGTGAAGAAATGAGCAGCCTTGAGTACACTGTTCATTTCCAATGCTTTGGAGCACAGGACCTGCTGTGGAAAAATTATAGTTTTGGAAAGTCTGGATACATTAACTTGCTACAAGTCTTGGTACAAAACCTTTATTTTTGCCTGTCATTGCTGGAGCACCACTGGTTGTCACAGCTACAAGTCTGTTCAGAGGAAGGTGGTATTTTTCCAAAATGCTCCACAAGGTGTCAAAAATATCTTCCTCTGTAGTAATTCCATGGATGGGAATCATTTCCAAGAACCCTTCAGTAATATTAATATTGTTGTCACAAACCCAAAGAAACAGAGCAACTTGAGCCACATCATGAATACTGAAACTTTCGTCAGGTGCAATTGAAAAGCACTGTATGTTTGCGGATATTTCTTGCAACTGGTCATGCAGATTATCTACCATTTCAGTTATTCTTTCGATCACAGTATTTCTGGACAAAGAAATATCGTGAAATACTTACACATTTTTGGGACAGGCTTTTATCATACACTCCTTAACCAAAGAACCATCACTAAAAGGTTTGGAATGTTTCGCCAATAAATAGCTGATTTCTTAACTGGCTCTCACTGCTGATTCATTGTCTTTCATAATTTTTGAAAATACTTGTTAACTTTGAAGTGAATTCTTAATACTTTTTAATTTTTCTTCTCTCAGTTTACCTCAAAGCGTGAATATTTTTCTTTGTGAATTTTATAGTAATGCCTTTTTATATTATATTCTTTAGCAACACTAATTGTTTCATTACAAATAATGCACAATTTTGTCCTTTGTTTCGGTGCAGAAGTAATTCAATTCCCATTTTTCTTCGAATTTTCTCCCCTCATCAGCAATTTTTCTTTTTCTTGTTGTCTTAGAAAATGACATTGTCTGGATAGATAAATATATTATTAATAACAATTTTTATAAAAATGCATTTATATAATTACTTACATTATTAAAACTAAATTTATTGAATAAAAACGCACAAAACTATAAAATTCACAAAGAAAAATATCATTAACTTATAGCATGCTGCGGGTTGTGTGATACTACTGCAAATAAAAAATAATAAAAAAAAGGGATTCCCTCACAGCTATATTGCACTGCTCGTGTCGTTGGATCATGTTCACTGCACTGATATGTGCTTCAGAGATCGATGACTGTAGCAGGCAATTATAAACTTGCACAGCCTGGATTCACATGGGCGCATAGGCTGCATGTCACTTTGGTCAAGCAAACAGTTGCTAGCTAATAGAATTCAATTTTTTCAGCACACTACCCGCAGCATGCTATAAGTTAATGATGAAGGCATAAATATAGTTTACGATTGATTAGGATTGGATCTAACATTGAAATTGCAATATAAGTTTTTATTATTGCAATTATATTATAGCAGGTCATTGCATCCATATAATAACTATAAATGTATGGTTAAATCGATATTTCTGTTTTATTATAAAAAAACATTTTTTTTTGTATCTTTCCTTGAGGTATCATGGGCCGTAAGTTTGACCCCCTGGTATAGAGTATAGTAAACCTCATCCTTCATCACCCTGACATAATGACAGTTTTGATGTCTTTTCTCTATTCACCAGTGTTCTGCTAAAATACACCTCTAAACCTTATCCAAGCAGAATTTCCTTGTGATATCTCAGCCTTGTTTCAGCCATGAATTCTGACTATTTTTGTTTGGCAAGAGAAATTCTATATGCAAACAGAGGGGAACAACCATAAAGAGATTTTATTCCCCCCCCCCACACACACACAGTTGACTCCTTTATGGAGACCGTTGAAGAGAAAGCTCTAAATTCCGCCCCACACCAACCTACCATTTGGCCAGTTCTGATGTTCTCACTGCCTTTTTAACACCTTTCTGTCATAGCTACATGGCGATCAGCATTCATTATTAAAAAATTATGGAAACAAACACCATGTTATAGTAAAACTTCAGCTTAATATAAACCAAAATAATCCCTCAACATTTCGATTATCACATCAAAATCATCAGCAGGAGTATACAAAGAAACAACCTACATTATAATCTACAGAATATGTAAAAGTTATACTAATTTGGTCAACCGCTAACTATTGGCTATAACCATCTGGTGGGGGGGGGGGGGGAAACATTACTACATCTACCTTTTTTTTAACACATCTAAACAAGTAACATTCCAGGATACAATTCACTTTAGAAAAAGAAGTCTGCCCTTCTTAGACACTTTTGAATACACATCAACCCGATGGATCCTTGGGATTCTCTGTTAACAGAAACCCACCCGCGAACCCATCCACACACACACACACACACACACACACAGTGAAGAGCAGTCATGTTCTGCCTCAACAATATTTAATTATAAAAATCTTGTTTGAAAGGGACAAAATTGATTGATTCTGATAATAATGCCTTTACCACTGAACTTGACCATATTCAGAACACCTTCTTAGCTAACTACAATCCCCCAACAAATCAGAAATATATTTATACTACAACTCCTCCCCCATCTTCCAAAACAGGCTACACTAAATCTATCACCATCCTGTATATCCAGGGTACATCTTAAATGCCAGCAAGCATCCTGAAAAAATACAAGCTTGTGAACACTTACTTATTGACCATACAAAAAAATAGCATCTCTTATCCACTCCCCAAAAGATCAGATATACACTAGTTACCAAAATTGTGGAAACTTTTTGGAAAAAGTGTATTTTTGAGGTTTGATGGCTCATAACACCACTTTTTTTTGGTGTAATACCATAAAATTATATATCAATAGAAAGATAATTTAATCAAGAATGTAATGCAATAACTTTTATGAAGGATTTTTTATTAGAACAGCAGTTATAAAGAAGAAAAGTGAAACACATAGAAAAAATGAGATATATACAAAAATTGTTTTAGTTGGGTAACCTTTAGCGTTAATTACGGCCTTACAATGCCTTCCCATGCAGTGAACCAAGTGTTTTAGTTCTGCAGTTGTTATAATGTGAAACCAAGATTGAATTATTGCTTTTATTAATTGGGTTTTATTGGTGGGTTGCTGACTAACAAGTTTCTTAAGTCGGCTCCATAGATTTTCGATTGGGTAGGTCTGGGCTATTCACAGACCATTCCAGCAGTGGAATATGATTATCTTGAAACTACTTTTTGCACACAGTAGCAACATGATATGGAGCTGAATCCTGTTGAAATATAAATGCTTCATTATCTTGGAAAAGATCATGTGCAGAAGGCTTCAGTTTGGGCTCTAGTATTTCATTTATGTCTTTTTGGGCATTTATATTCCCATTAATCATGCAAATTCTGCCCACACTTTTGATGTCATACAACCCTAGATCATAACACTAAGTGGGTGTTTCACGGTAGGTGTAGTGCAATCAGGATGCAAATCTTCTCCGATTCTTCTCCTTACGTATTTTATGTCATCACTACCAAATGGAGATTTTGGTCTCATTACTTCAAATAACACTGTCCCATTGCTCTGCTGTCCAGTTAACATGGGTTTTAGTCCATTTTAATCTTTTCAACCTTTGTTTGAGAAATAAAAATGGCTTTTTTCGTGGAATTCCAGCATTTAGACCAAATTCCTGCAGTGTGTGCCGAATAGTCCTTGCACTCAACTTCACATTGTATTGCGCCATTTCATCTTGTACACACCCAGATGATTTTCTTCTGTCATGTAGGCACAGTCTCTCAATTCTTCTATCATCACTTGCTGTTGCGCACCTTTTCCTGCCTTTAGCAGTCTGGTTTTGTAGTGTTTTTTCAATTTTTCTTCCAGTCAACTCTTTGTGCCATTTCTTTAATTTTATTATGTTTTAGCTCACTAAATGAGAGAACACAAAAAAAACTAACCAACTTGATAGCAATCACATAACACAGTGACAAATGTCCTCCTCTCAGCTCCAATACATGACATCAATAGCTGAATCTACTGTGACCTTATTAGCTCATTGCCAAAACAAGATGACACCTGATTGGCTCTCTAAACACTCATGCTCATTGGCTACATTCAAATGAAGGAAAGCTACTTCATATCAACCTAAGAAAGTTGTGCTTCTTTTTTCTAGTTATTTGGCTATAACTTTTCATAGAATACAGATAATTAAACAAACTTTGTTGCATTACATTCTTGATTAAATTATCTTTCCACTGATAATTAATTTTATGGTATTACACCAAAAAAGATGGTGTTATGAGCCATCAAACCTCAAAAATACATTTTTTCCAAAAGATTTCCACAATTTTGGCCACTAATGTAGTTCCTAGACCTGCCTGACTGGGTTATGGTCAAATGGTGTACAATACAACTGTATCATACACCATTTGACCATAACCCTGTTTGACCATCAGGGGTCAAACAGGAAGGACAGCCAACATCAAAATTTCTCAATAAGGACTGCATCTGGTTCCACCACTACAGCCATGCTTTGACCATCCATCACAGGATATGCTGGGAAAAGGCCACCTTATTTCACCACAGCAAATATAAATACAAGAGCACCTATTCAGAGAAACATCCAAACCTCCACAAATCTGGATGCAAGGAAATGCATTAAATCTGAGAAATGTCCATCCTTAGCCCATCAGCCCAATGACCAAAAACCCAATTTAGCACACTAAACAGTGCTATCTAGTGTGCTAAATTTACAACATTTACAACTGTAGGATTACCTTTGTTTGCTTTGCTTGAGTCTCATTTATGAATGTGTTGTGCCAGCATGCACATGTCTATCTGTACTTCGTTCCTGAATGATGCCAATTTGACTTTGGCAAAATATTGGAATATCTTCTAGTCATAATAACCATCACAAAACCAGTGGGAATAATTAACATATATGCCTGACCAGAGTTATATTTCAATGTTGTAAGCCACTACCAACTAAATCGCTCCGCTCAGATCCTGGTCTGTCTTTCTCCCCCCCGTCCAGCAATCTTAGCATCAAAAGCCTAGTCGGTAAACTTTTCAAATTCATTCTGTTTAGATTTCTAAACAATTTCATTCTAGTTTAGACTGACTCTGCTTATACAGTACTGAATGCTAAATGATGTTAAGCTCCCTTTCCAATGGTATTCATTTTTAATTATTCTACCATAAATAACATCTGTAATCTCATGTTTAGGCTAAAGTGGTGGATAGAATTCATGCTGGATTAATGGAATGAAAACAGCACAAGGAATGTAAAACAGTTCATTGCTTACATCTAGGACCAGCTTGGACCCTACAATTTAGTGTGTTTCACTTTACTCTCTGTTACTTGTGTTTGCTGCAATTTATACTATGATCCCTGAAGATATCTCTGTGACTGAGACGTAATACTCACAGAATTAAACTTTATTTCATTCCATTAAACATCACAATGTGAAATATATCTCTATATCTTTCCAGTTTTCATGAGAACTCTATTATCTGTGGTCTTCAGTTCATGAACAAATATTACTACTAACTCAAATTTAAGATCTATAAGATAAAAATCAGTTTAAATGCCATCTACTTCAAGTTCAGTGTTTTAGGCTAATTACTCTAGCTACCATATGAATTTTATTACTATTATTACGGGCAACTCCAGGGTGTCATTAGACTCATTGAGGGAGGCCCCAAATCATATTCATCACAACTATTCGACATTCATACAGTATCTATCATACCTCGCCTTAAACTCATTCACTGTCACAGCATCCATCACAGACTCAGGGAGCGCATTCCACTCATTCACTACTCTAAAAGTAAAGAACCCAGCTCTAACACCTTTACTAACCACACTTTTGTCCAGTTTCCATGGATGTCCCCTAGTCCTCCCACAACCAGCCCTGTTCTCAAAAATATCTTCTGAATTAATTTTATAGAAACCCTTCAGTAATTTGAATGTCTCAATCATATCTCCCCTCCTCTGCCTATCAACCAATTTTTGCAACCCACAAATCCTCAACCTGTTCTCATACGGTTCATTCCACAGACCTGCTATCATCTTGGTCACTCGCCTCTGGATCCTCTCCACCTCCTCCCCATCAAGAAGAAACCTAGGTGACCAAATCTGAGCACAGTAGTCGAGATGGGGTCTTATCAAGGCTCGATACAGAGGAACAATAACCTGCTTGTCAACGTATTCTTCAGCAACCAAGTGATTTGATGAGCTGATTTGGCCACTTTTGCAATGTGTCCCCTAAATTTCAATTCCTTATCCACCAACACTCCTAAATCTCGTGCCTCATCAATTTCCTGGAGCACGGTTCCACCAATGCAGTAAACTGCCGCCAATCTTTTCACCCCAAAATGCATAACCTTACATTTTGTCACCTTAAATTGACATCCATTCTCCTTAGCCCAGACCTCCAATCTATCCAAATCATCCTGCAAAATTTTGACGTCATCTGCATTCACTATTGCCCTACCCAACTTCGCATCATCCGCAAACAAATGAACTGTTCCTCTCAGATCCTTTCCTATATCATTTATGAACAAATTAAACAGCAGTGGTCCAAGAACAGATCCTTGTGGCATACCACTAGTCACAGGCCGTCTTGTGGACTCTATTCCTGAGTACACCACTCTCTGATATCTCTCCGTCAACCATCCTCCTATCCATCTCACAATTTATATGGAATACTGCTCCCAAACATTTTACCTTTGTTTAATATAAATTTTGAGGTACTTAAAAGTTAAAGCTGATAACTGGGAGGAAACCTCTGCATAGCCTTTTAAGGAATGTGGAGAACTGACTGGGACTTCTGACCTAACGTCCAATTCTCACCTTCTCATGGTGCACCCTGTTAGGTATCTACACAGATACTAAACAAACTAGGATGGACAGCTGACAATTTGGGATTTAGCTGACTAAACTGTATTCTTATCAGCTTAAACCAAAATATAAAATGATGGTACAACATGACAAAATTTCATGCTGGCTGAAGCATAGCCCATTAAACAAGCAACCCCATCCTATTGTTTTCATCAGGGAACCAGGGGGCAAACAGCAAAAAGTCAGCTACTGGAACAAATCCCAGAACATGTCCCAACTTGACTTCAGCAGAGTTCAAGATTGATACTATCAACGTAAGAAGTTTTAATGGAAAAGAAATGGAACTGGCAAAAGAACTGAACAAATACAGGATCGACATAATAGGCTTGAGTGAAACAAAGAAGACAAAAACAGGTGAGATTGTTCTGAGCAACAAATACAAAGTGTTATATTCAGACAATAACAATCAGGGAAAAGAAAGAGAAGTGAATATAGTATTCAACACTAAATACAAAAATAGTCTTGAATGGTAAGCAATTTCAAATAGAGTGATATGGGCAAATATTAGAATGGGGAACCGAACAATGACTTATTTGTGCTTATGATACAGAAAGTTTTACTCTATATCAGACCTCTGATATATATATATATATATATATATATATAGTTTTGATAAAGGCTAGGGGGGAGTGAACAGATGGTATCAATGGCAGTATCACATTAAAGATGATGACATTAGGAAAGAACTTCAGGAATGTGTTAATAGAGCTAATCTCAAGTGGTATGGTAAAATTTGATACAGTAAAAAGTGCCTTAATAAACAGAAATATAAGATCTGATAATATTGGAATCTTGACAAATAACTTACTAATTTGGAGGAAAAGTGTTGATCAGAAGTTAGCAATAGTGTAACTTTTTCATATAATGCTATCATAATTATCATGTGCACCCCCCCCATCCCGAGATGTGTATGGGATAATTATGTACAAGAATTTGATGATGAATTCATCATCTCCACTAAAAGTTGTAGATAAATAGCAGAAAATTTTTACTTTTCCTATTTCTCTACTGATAATGTAGGTGATGACTAAACAAACACATGTAATAACCACAGTAATAAGTTTTAATAAGTAAATATTTCATCCTAAGTATCTTATGACATCATCAGTACAGTTAATTCAAACAATACTAGGAATAACATACAGTTAGGGCACATGATTACAATGGAATCCCAATATGCGTGCAGTAGCGTGTTATAGAATTTAATTAAAATATATCTGGAGTGAAAAAAAAAAAAAAAAAAAAAGATTGCATTAAAATAAGATAACATATATAAAAATTATTTTACACAATTTTGTATAACAATTTCCCATACTTTAGGAATAGCCAGAATGTCATTACGGTTTAAATTTGGTCTGTGAAGTAGGGCTTCAAACCAAATCTAAACCGTAATGACATATGACAATTTTCCTAAAGTATGGAAAATTGTCATACAAAATTATGTAAAATTATTTTTATATATGTTATCTTATTTTAATGTAATCTTTTTTTTTTTCCCCTCCAGATACAGGGTGTTCGGGATAAATTTGACATATTTATAATTAATTATATTTTTCCGTAAGTTACATGTATTAACACACACTTCTCTTCATTTAAAAGTTTGGACCCTTCTTCATTCATATACAAGATGTCAGAAAGGATGGATAGCTGGAACCCACCTGAATCATGGAAGAGAATAACTTGTATCATGATGATTCGTGCCCGCCATCAAAATAAGGATATTACGACTGCTGCCCAATGCTCCCTGCATACAGTAAAAACAATCAGGCATGAACTAGAGACTTGCAATGGTGACTACGAGGATGTAGCAAGAAGAAAGATCCCTAGTAGATGATCTGATTGCGTTCGTACAGCAGAATTCCTCGCAAATCTGCAGGAACAGGTGTTGAAGAACCCTGGCATTGGAATTCGGGCTTTGTTCGTGGAGTTGCTAACTGTAGTCAAGCCCTGGATAACAAGGGTAGCCAATGGTAGGCCGTATGTATGGCAGCAGGATTCGGCCCCTTGCCACACCTCTGGGAAAAGTCAAAAATGGTTGTCTGAAAATTTCTACGACTTCACCAGTCCAAATGTTTGGCCTCCAAACTCCCCAGACCTTAACCCCATGGATTATTTTGTATGGGGCGCAGTTGAAAAAGACACCAATCGCACTTCCAGTAATACAAAAGCCCAGTTAATGGATAAAATTAAAACAGTTTTTGCGGCCCTTCCCAGGGAGACTGTAGCATCAGCTTGTTCGAGGTTCCGAAGCAGAATTGAAGCTGTGATCGATGCTAATGGTGGTTATTTTGAGTAAATCTTGTTGATAGTATTGTAATTAACTCTGCCTGTAATGTTTTTTTGTCAATTCATTAAATTTAATAGATACAAAGAAGATTTTCTTTTTCCTTACGAAACTGTCAAATTTATCCCGAACACCCTGTATATTTCAATTTAATTCTGTAATACGCTACTGCACACATATTGGGATTCCATTGTAATCATGCGCCCTAACTGTATGTTATTCCTAGTATTGTTTGAATTAACTGTACTGACGATGTCCTAAGATACTTAGGATGAAATATTTACTTATTAAAACTTATTACTGTGGTTATTATGTGTGTTTGTTTAGTCATGAATTCTCCATAGGTTTCATTGTACAATAAATGTAGGTGATGTTTTTTACGTTTTGATTATTTTCAGTTCGGTCTGAAAATTTTCAGTTCTGATTATTTTCAATTTGTTGGTAATTCTTATGCCAAATAGATTACAACAGTTATCCAATAGAATTAAAGTCTTCTAAAGATTTGTAGTGGATTTATTTAGAAGCATAACATCACCTGCATGAAGTGTAGAGATTGGTTTAATATCTCCCACTTTGATATCAAGTTTAATGTTACTTTATTTCATAATAAGATACACAACTGAAAATTCTGATAACACCTCAATTGAGATTCCATCTGAATTCCTTCATGGTAATTATCACAACTTTTCAGCACACACCCTCATATATGATGAATAACAGTGGAAACAGTAAAAACAATTTTAATGGTTTATCATGCCACAGGTAAAAAAATTCAAAATTTTAATCCAATATATATGGCTATAGTAACTGAAGCATTTAAGATATATATTTGTAAATATATGGAAAAATATATGTTCTTTTGATAATCTTCATGAAGCCATTATGGAATTAAAAATTCTTGAAACATATCCAAGCATACAATACTCTCTACAAAAAAAGGAGCCATTAATACACTTCTTCTTAAGATTAAAAAAAAAAATCAAATTTTGACTGTTCTTAACATGTTCTTTGTGCACATTGATTCTCATTCCCCAATTCCTGACTGCATTTGTTAACATTAGCACTCATGAAATGTAAACCTATCACTAGAAATTACATACTTTAAAAATCCTTTCATATTTTCAATATGCTGCAAGATATCAACATAAAATGCCTGAAGACTCTCTTGATCAGCACCTGAGATGTCTTGAAGAATAGTTTGCAGATATATATTTTTTCTTAACACTTTCATACTGTATCATCCATGGAATATCAAGCTCAAAAGTTGAATGGCACATTCATTCATTCATTCATTCATCCTAATAGATGAATGAATGTGCCATTCATTCATCCTAATAGATGAATGAATGGCACATTCATTCATCTATTAGGATGATCCTTACCATACTGATTACAAGTGCAGGTAAGCTTCTGTGGTATGTTTAATTTCTTTTAATTAAAAAAAAAAAGTCAGCAAGCTCTACAAAATTAAAAGTAATTTTGCATTCAACCGTCAGAGAACTCAGAACTTAAGTATGTAATATGCCAATTATGACTTAAGCATCTTCAATGTTATCACAAATACAACTAATTGAATGCTAATACAAACTGCCACAAATACAATTACTTTAATTTCTTTCAAAGCTGTTTTTTTTTTTATGTTTTTTTTTTAGAGCCATTTTATAATTGTACTTAAGGTTCATTTGAAATATATAACAAAGTTACATTTAAATAACTTTCATTATTAACAAGCATTTTAACTGAAGTGAAGAACACAGAACAGATTATGGTATTTTTTTTATGTTAATCTACAAAGAACACGTTTGGGTTTTTGTCTTGCGAATACAAACAGAACATTAATAAAGCTGAAAGTTTCAAGCGCTGATCTTGCAACAACAAAAAGAAGTAACCTGTACTAGTATGTTCTGCTTCTGACATGTGAGCAGACCTTATTCGTTAAGAAGAGAAACAAAGATCCAAAAGAAATCCAATATTTCAGTTTTTCAAATAATGAACTTTTTTTTCCCCATTTATAACAATTTTGTAATCAATATGTAGACAGTCTGCTTTTAATGCACACAACCAGATTATACAGGGTGTTCGGGATAAATTTGACATATTTATAATTAATTATATTTTTCCGTAAGTTACATGTATTAACACACACTTCTCTTCATTTAAAAGTTTGGACCCTTCTTCATTCATATACAAGATGTCAGAAAGGATGGATAGCTGGAACCCACCTGAATCATGGAAGAGAATAACTTGTATCATGATGATTCGTGCCCGCCATCAAAATAAGGATATTACGACTGCTGCCCAATGCTCCCTGAATACAGTAAAAACAATCAGGCATGAACTAGAGACTTGCAATGGTGACTACGAGGAGGTAGCAAGAAGAAAGATCCCTAGCAGACGATCTGATTGCGTTCGTACAGCAGAATTCCTCGCAAATCTGCAGGAACAGGTGTTGAAGAACCCTGGCATTGGAATTCGGGCTTTGTTCGTGGAGTTGCTAACTGTAGTCAAGCCCTGGATAACAAGGGTAGCCAATGGTAGGCCGTATGTATGGCAGCAGGATTCGGCCCCTTGCCACACCTCTGGGAAAAGTCAAAAATGGTTGTCTGAAAATTTCTACGACTTCACCAGTCCAAATGTTTGGCCTCCAAACTCCCCAGACCTTAACCCCATGGATTATTTTGTATGGGGCGCAGTTGAAAAAGACACCAATCGCACTTCCAGTAATACAAAAGCCCAGTTAATGGATAAAATTAAAACAGTTTTTGCGGCCCTTCCCAGGGAGACTGTAGCATCAGCTTGTTCGAGGTTCCGAAGCAGAATTGAAACTGTGATCGATGCTAATGGTGGTTATTTTGAGTAAATCTTGTTGATAATATTGTAATTAACTCTGCCTGTAATGTTTTTTTGTCAATTCATTAAATTTAATAGATACAAAGAAGATTTTCTTTTTCCTTACGAAACTGTCAAATTTATCCCGAACACCCTGTATACATAGTTGTATGGTTTCCATTTTTTATATCCTCTATTTCTCCTTCTGCCTTAGGTCTTAGATTTTTCATATTAACCAGCATGATTAGTTATCTAATAATTTTCCCAGTTGAATTTAGGTTTTTAAATACTATGCTGTACTTAAGTTTGCTAACTACTGTTAAAAGAAAATAAACATTGTAAATAACTGAAATAAACAAACATATACACAAATATATATAAGCAAAAAAGGAAAAGTAAATATATTGATTGACATCAATAAGATTCTGTGAATGATTTCTGATATTACCACAACACATTTTTTATTTATTCAAGTAATTTCTCACACAACTATAATTTGCTTTTTCATAAACCTGCTTGTGTATGTAATAACTTTTCTGTAAGCATAGAAATAGGGAACATTATGGGCACATACTCATTTCACAGCCAAAGAGTTTAATTTGAAACTTAAGAACATATAAAAAGCTCTATTCAATTTTGAAATTTTGACTTTGACATCACAGTTGTAGTACTGCCCTACTTACAAAACTCTGCCCAGGATGTATGTTTACCTTTTGTATGATTAAAGCTTTACTGGTCCCATCTATTGGCTCTCATGAGAGAATGGGCAGAAACCTTAAGAGGAAATCCTTTTCTAAAGTTGTAGCAATCCAATATCAGAAAGATTGTATTTCTTAAAAGTGGAACTTTCAGTCAGTGCATAATCATAATAACTCGAAAAAAGAATTTAAAAGCTTCAATTTGGCATGGTTAATTATAGACATAAGGGATATTATGGATATATTCTCATTTCACAGCCAAATAATTAAATTTTAAGCTAAAAAGTTTCAAATTTGACTAGAGAATGAATCTGCAGAGCAGATCAATATGTTCTCCATTTATTAGAGCTTGGATTAAGGTTTCACTAGCCTGACATGGGATTGCTAGGATGGAAGAGGATTCTTGCTCTCTTAAGGTTTCTGCATGGTCTCTGATGAAAACCAATACTTCAAAACAGCTTTCAGGTGACTGAAATCTTAATTGAAGAATTAACAGAAGGTGAGCACATGGGCTCCTCTGCAGAGTTTATTTCATTTAAATAGTGCACTTTCTTTTAAGTAGATGGTGAAGGATTTCATTATGGACACACAATAAAACTATACAGTGTGGAGTATATCATAATACCCAGAAAAACATATGCAAATAGTACATTCCACTTTAAATCCAAACTGGATGATAAGAATAGTATTTTTAACATATTAAAGAACTTAAAAATGAAGTGTAGTCACTACTCACAATCAAACTTCATTTCAAAGATTTCTACTGAATGGATATTTTAATTTATACTACATAACAGATGGACTTACTTATCTCAACCAGAAGTTAATAATAAGGTGGAAAAGAATTCAAACTAATCATTATGAACAACTGGCTAAGGTCAATTTGAAATTATATAATGAATATAGTATATAATGAAGTTTATGTAAACATTTTAATACAACAACAAATACTCAAAAACCACTAGTTATACTAAAATTTAGACAGTAATATATCTCTTATGTGAAAAATTAAAAACTAAAAGGGAAAAAAATTAAAAAAGCAGGAAGGTGGTAGGACACAAAGTGAACAGATGAAAAACTGTATCCATACCAACAGCTGGAGATCCTTCTTTTTCCTGTACATCTGATCTCAAAGGACTGCTTCTTATAGCAGCATGTCCTCCTTTCATTGCTTTTAAGGACTGCAGCATTTGTTTACGCCTCTGACGAATTCTATATTCTTCAATTCGCCGACGCAATCTGTCCTCAAGACGAGCTCCAGCACGCCCTATAAAATATTTTTAAATGCATAATCTTTTTTTAATTAATCTGACACCAGCTTCAAACCAAGATTTTAAAAAAATGAAAAAGTCATAACTTTTGTTCCCTTATATTTGCATATAAGGGAATAAAACCAAACTTAACAAAACCAATCTTCTGATGCAATAACCAATTGCTATCTATTGTCAGAATGCACCAATTTAGTAAACCAGGATGACCTGACAATATGGATTAATCAAAATATTTGACAGGGCTGAAAACAGAATTCAGCATGAAAATTAATTAAAACAAAACTTAGCCAGTTTGGATAAGTCCAAAATAAGGTCTAGTTAAGAGTTCTAGAAAAATGGCTATCATCTATGACAGAGAGGAACAGTAACAAGTCTAATGTATCAACTCATACCTAATGAGAAGAATCAAAAATGGACAACCCATAATACAGCAATACCTGGATTAATGCGCCCCGATTGGTGAGTTTTCGATTAGTGCATCATTTTTTTTCAATACCCAAATTCAATTATTATGCCTATATACATCTTAAAAATAAATGTTACAGATTTTAAAATTTTTCGATCTATACATTTATTATGGCTAACTATTCAAAAAATCACTCACCAGGATGAAATAATTTAGTTACCGATTTGAAACATTTTACAAAGTTATTTTTAATGGCATACTACACTATTTCCCTGTACACTATATTCCAAATTTACCGCCAACATTTATGTCGTCTGCTTTACATAGCATTTTGCTGATCATATCACGTGCAATTGTTTTCCTTACTTTTGTATTTTAAATTATTTTCCTAACCTTTAATCATGGGGTGCTTAAGGGTCAAAGCTGTATAACTGAGAGGAGACCTCCACATAGCCTTTAAAGGAATGCAGAGAACTGACCAGTGCTTCTGACCTAATGTCCAAGCCTCATCTTCTTGTGGTGCACCCTGTTGGGTATCTACCTGGATAGTGAATGAACTAGGATGGGCTGGCAATTTGGGATTTAGCCGACCAAATTGTATTCTTATTGGCTTAAACCAATATAGAAAATGATGGTACAACATGACAAAATTTCATGCCGGCTGGGGCGTCGCCTGGTTAAACAAGGTCCCCGTTGTTTTCGACAGGGAACCGGGGCGAACAGCGAAAAGTCAGCTACTGGAACAAATCTGAAAGCACACCCTAACTCAACATCACCAGAGTTAAAGATCAACATAAGAAGCCTGAATGGCAAAGAAATGGAGCTAGCTGAGGAATTAGATAAGTACCAGATCGACATAATAGGGTGACTGAAACAAAAAAAAGACAAAAACTGGTGAGATCTTTCTGAACAATAAATGCAAAATGTCATATTCAGGTAATGACAATCAAGGAAAAGAAGTAGCCATAGTATTCAACACTAAATATGAGGCTAATCTTCTTGAATGGCAGGCAGTCTCAAGTACAGTGATGTGGGCAAATATCAGAATGGGGAATTGGACAATGAGACTTATTTCTACCTATGGTCCCACAGAAGGTTCTACTAAGGTAGAAGTGGAGGAATTTTTTTGAGGCTTTAGAAAAAGCAACTGACACAATGAAAAAGGAAAAGTTGGTCCTTGTTGGGGATCTAAATAGCAGAGTAGGAAATGATTGTCAGACATACAAAAAATATTGGGAAAATTTGAAGAAAACAGCAAAGCTAATAATAATGGCAAATATTTGTTGGATTTCTACTCAACACATGGACTGGTTATTACTAACACCATGTTCCAACATAAAAATGTGCACAATTTCACATGGAGAGAAGAGGCAAGAAATAAGAAAAGTCTCATGGACTATGTTATTGTTGATAGTGATGTTTTCCCCCTTGTGCAGGACACCAGAGTGTACAGAGGATTTGAAATTGGAAGTGATCACTATTTAGTCTTGAGGAGGATAAAATTGAATTTCATATTGAAAAGAATAACATGTAAGAAAGTTTTAAAGCAAATAAAAGTTGGGCAGCTCTCAGATTTGAACTGTAGACTAAAATACACAAAGATTATTTAAGAAAAAATGAAAGAGTTTGAGAACAGGAACCAAACCTTGGAGACTCATTGGCAAGCTTTGAAGAAAACCTTGATTGATTCAGCCGGAGAGGCATGTGGTGAGGTTGTCTGCAAGGATAGAAAAATCAGAACTCCATGGTGGACACAGGAAGTTAAAGAGGCAGTGAAGGAAAAGAAGAAAGCAGATCAAAAGTTCCTGGCAAATAAGTCAATACTTGTGCTCTTAGAGAATACAGAGACAAATGTAAGAACGCTAAACACTGTGTAAAACTAGCTAAACAAAAGTCATGGGAGGACTTTGGCAAGAACATAGAAAATAAACATCAAGAAGGTGGCAAAATATTTTGGAAGTTGTTTGAGAAGCTTAGAAATGGAAGAAAGAGTACTGCAAAAAGAGTTAGAGATGATAAAGGTGACATGAAAACAGTAGAAAAAGATATCCTTGATATATAGAGTAATTACTTCGAGAAATTGCTAAATGAAACAAGCAGTGATAGCACAGTGGTAAAAAACACTCAACAGGCATATAGTCAGGAATGCATATCCATACTTGAAGTAAAAAAAAGCCATCAAGGCTTAAAATGTGGAAAGGCAGTAGGAGTAGATGATATTAGACCAGAAATGCTGAAGTATGGTGGTATAAGAGTCTTGCAGTGGCTGCACTGCATAGTTCAGAAGGCCTGGACAGAGGGACGAATTCCCGATGATTGGAATACAGCTTAATAGTACCCATATATAAAAAGGGAAATAAAACTGAATGTGAGAATTACAGAGGTATTTCCCTACCGAGTGGTTCTGGTAAGATATATGCAAGTATACTTGAGAAACGGTTGAGAAGAATTGTAGAAGAAGAGGTTGGTAGAACATGCTGGATTCAGGCCAAATAGAGGCTGTCAGGGTCAGATCTTCACTTTACGACAAATAGTGGAGAAATCATGGGAATATAACAAAGATCTCTATTTGAGTTTTGTAGATCTGGGAAAGGCATATGATAAGGTGCCAAGAGAGAAGCTATTCAATATGCTACAGTTATATGATGTCAATGGGGCATTATATCAAGCAATACTTAGTCTTTATTTGAGTTGTAAGTCAGCATATAGAATTGATGGAAGTACAGGAAGATGGTTTAATGTTAAATCTGGTGTGAGACAAGGATGTACATTATCCCCTCTGTTATTCATTATCTATATGGATCACATTATGAAGGAAAGTGGTATTGAACATGATATCAAAATTGGAGATGTTAATGTCAGCTCTTTGCTTTATGCAGACAATGTTATACTTATCAATAAATCCACTACAAGTCTGCAAGATTCCTTGATTAAATTGAATAACTGTTGTAATAGATATGGTATGAAGGTCAGCAATAAAAAGACAAAGACAATGAAAATAGGCAGAATCATTCAAAATGTCAACTGTTGTGAATGGAGAACCTATCGAACAAGTAAAACATTTCGGCTACTTAGGCACAATTTTTAGTGAAGATGGTAAATTAAATATGGAAATAGACAACAGAATCAATAAGACTGGTATAGTAGGAAGTCAATTGAATAAATTCATATGGAATGAGAGAGAAATTAGTCGTATAGAAGACAGTGTTCAAACCTGTATTAACTTATGGATCTGAGAGCTGGGTCAGAAGTAAAACACCTGACCAAAGACTAGAGACCACAGATATGAGAATCATGAGAAAGATTAGAGGCGTGAACAGATGGCATCAATGGCAATATCATTTTAAAAACGAGGATATTAAGAAAGAACTTGACATTGTCAGCATCGATGAATGCATTAGCAGAGCTAATCTCAGGTGGTATGGTCATTTAAACAGAATGGGAGAGGAAAGATTATCAAAACAAGTGTTCTCTGCCAGGTTGGCAGGAAAACAACCCATATTCATAGTTGAATATGGATGAAAATCAAACATTGGAAATTGACTCTTTGGAAACAGCATTGCCAGTTAAAAGGCAGAGGAAGAAGAAAAGAATGGCAGATGAGCTTATAGATGATGAAGGAAATTCCTCAGATTCTCTAACTGTTCGAGTAAATGTGTTTAACCTAATAATGGACCACAGTATCCAGTCACTAGATTCACACTTTATACAACACAAAGGAACTGAGCATAGATACTCTTCATTCAATCTAAGAAATGTCATATAACATGCTTTTACAACTTGAGTCTGATCCCAACTGCATGAGCAAAGGAGCACACTATTAGAATTCAAGGGAAACAGTGAATAGTTGTGTTAATTAAATATATCCTATTAAAAAAAAATTCATGCAATCAATCTTATCAGTGTTCACACATTTATTATAACTCGTTATAGTTAAGTGTTTTTTTACAGTAAGCTATATGCATTATATTCATATTCATGTATGAGGTATATGGTGAGTGAGAAGGAGGTATATGAGGAATTGAGTAAACTTGATGTCAACAAGGCCATGGGACTTGATGGTATATCACCATGTGTCTTGGGAGAATGCTCCAAGGAGTTAACAACAGCTTTAACTTACCTTTTTAACATGAGTCTTAGAATGGCCAAAATTCCAAATGAGTGGAAAGAGGGCAAAATTGTTCCACTTAGGGGATTATAGGACTTAGGTTTCGAATTACACGACAATCTGCTTGCCTGGAGTTGTGGTCACGGTGCTGTACTAGCTAGTGAGGACAGGGATACAAAACTGGATTGATAGCAGCAAAATTCTTTTAAATGGACAGCATGTATTTGCTAAAGGAAGATCATTTTAGCAATCTGCTTACTTATTATAACAAGGTGATGAATACATTGGACAAGAAGAGGGGGGGGATGCATATACAGTAGCATATTTACATTTTGCAAAGGAATTGGACAGGTTACCACATAAGCTAGTACTTAAACTGGAACAAATGGGATTGGATAGTAGATTAACGTGTTGGATTGGAAATTAGCTGTATGATAGGTATTAGCAGGTTGTGATGGGAGTTTTTTTTTTTTTTTTTAATTGGTTATACTATAAATTAAAGATACCAAGAAATTATATACTTGGTTTAATCCTTTATCCAAGTGTAAGCAAACAAAGTTTGCATCTGAAGTATTTTCAGGACTGCGACAACTCGTATATGAAAATATGACTTCTGCATTACTTCAACATTAGTATCACCTCTGGGTCTGGCTCCTACTGACAAGACCTCAATAAAGATCGAAACCAGTCTGGGTAGTGACCCTTCCCATAATACATAGCATTATACATGTCTGCAAGGAGATGTGCTTTGCATTATGGGATGCTAAAGCAAGTGATGTGAAGTCTTAGCTTTCTTATACGAGTTGCCCCAGTCCTGAAAATACTTCAGGTGCAAGCTTTCTTTGGTTGCACTTGGATAAAGGATTAAACCAAGTATATAATTTCTTGGTATCTTTAATTTATAGCAAGTTGTGTATGGGGGGGGGGGGGTATATCCCAGAAGAGGAAAGTCACTAGTGGTGTCTCCAGGGGGAGTCTATTTTGGGGCCATTGTTTAATTTGTATGTAAATGACATTAGAAGGGACTTAAATGGTGATATGTTTGCAGATGATGCAAAGTTGGGGAGAGTTATGAGAAGTATAGCAGATGTAGCTTTGCAAGAGGATTTGAATAAACTGAATAGGTGAGTGTGTGTGTGGGGGATATCAGTTTTATGTAACAAAGTGTAAGGTTTAAAAATTTGGGAAGCACAGATGGAATGCAGAGTATAGGACTGTTGGGGATATCTTAGAGGAGGTGGAGGAGATAAAAGGTCTGGGGTGATGGTGGACAGGAACTTGAAATTTTGGATATTTTGCTAAAATTGTGAGGACAACACAACGGGTTATGGGAATGATGCAGAGAACACTGACGTAGAAGTAAGGATGTTATGGTTCCATTGTACAAGGATTGATCAAGCAGCATATGAATTACTGTGCACAGATTTGGTATCCTGGTTTTCAAAAGGATGATGAGTTGTCGGAGAGGGTTCAGAGATGGCTGGGGGGGGGGGGGGGACATGATCAAGACAATTACCCTTACCAACTTATAGTTGGTAAGGGTAATTACCAGATTAATGTGAATGATATTTTTCATAGTATGTCTGGAGGCAGAGGGGGGAAACAAGAGGCCATCCCTGGAAGCTGTATAAGAATGTGAGTAAAGGAGTAAGGAGTAGATTTTTTTGGATCGAGTGTAGTTAGTGATTGGAGTGCATTGCCTGAAAGTGTGGTGGGTGCAGAGAAGACAGTGAATGCATTTAAATTGAGGTATGATGAGCTGTGTGTCTGTGTGTGTGTGTGAGAGAGAGAGTGGGATTGCCCACAATGGGTCTCGACTCCATGGGGGGTCTGATGATGATTATATATTTTTGATGTATACAGGGTGTTCGGGATAAATTTGACAGTTTCGTAAGGAAAAAGAAAATCTTCTTTGTATCTATTAAATTTAATGAATTGACAAAAAAACATTACAGGCAGAGTTAATTACAATACTATCAACAAGATTTACTCAAAATAACCACCATTAGCATCGATCACAGCTTCAATTCTGCTTCGGAACCTCGAACAAGCTGATGCTACAGTCTCCCTGGGAAGGGCTGCAAAAACTGTTTTAATTTTATCCATTAACTGGGCTTTTGTATTACTGGAAGTGCGATTGGTGTCTTTTTCAACTGCGCCCCATACAAAATAATCCATGGGGTTAAGGTCTGGGGAGTTTGGAGGCCAAACATTTGGACTGGTGAAGTCGTAGAAATTTTCAGACAACCATTTTTGACTTTTCCCAGAGGTGTGGCAAGGGGCAGAATCCTGCTGCCATACATACGGCCTACCATTGGCTACCCTTGTTATCCAGGGCTTGACTACAGTTAGCAACTCCACGAACAAAGCCCGAATTCCAATGCCAGGGTTCTTCAACACCTGTTCCTGCAGATTTGCGAGGAATTCTGCTGTACGAACGCAATCAGATCGTCTGCTAGGGATCTTTCTTCTTGCTACATCCTCGTAGTTAGTCACCATTGCAAGTCTCTAGTTCATGCCTGATTGTTTTTACTGTATTCAGGGAGCATTGGGCAGCAGTCGTAATATCCTTATTTTGATGGCGGGCACGAATCATCATGATACAAGTTATTCTCTTCCATGATTCAGGTGGGTTCCAGCTATCCATCCTTTCTGACATCTTGTATATGAATGAAGAAGGGTCCAAACTTTTAAATGAAGAGAAGTGTGTGTTAATACATGTAACTTACGGAAAAATATAATTAATTATAAATATGTCAAATTTATCCCGAACACCCTGTATACTGTTGATAAACCTGGTATTCGAAAGGAAAATCAAAACAAGTGAGATTCTTCTCAAATTAAATATAAGATGATTTATTCAGAAAATAAGGAACAAGAAAATTAAGGGACAGTTCATTAGAGTCATTTATAATCATAAATGTCTTAGTAAGGAAAAGTGATGGAATTTTATTTATCAGAAAAAAGAATGGGTTTTTTTTTCGAAAAGTTAGCTACTTGAACAAATCCTGAAACATGCTCAACTCAATATCACCTGAGTTCAAGTTCGGTACTATCAACTTAAGAAGGCTGAATGCAAAGAAATGGAGCTAGTGGAGGAATTAGATAAGTACCAGATCGACATAATAGGGGTGACTGAAACAAAAAAGACAAAAACTGGTGAGATCTTTCTGAGCAATAAATACAAAATGTCATATTCGGGTAATGACAATCAAGGAAAAGAAGGAGTAGCCATAGTATTCAACACTAAATATGAGGCTAATCTTCTTGAATGGCAGGCAGTCTCAAGTACAGTGATGTGGGCAAATATCAGAATGGGGAACTGGACAAAGACTTATTTGTGCCTATGGTCCCACGGAAGGTTCTACTAAGGTAGAAGTGGAGGAATTTTTTGAGGATTTAGAAAAAGCAACTGACACAATGAAAAAGGAAAAGTTGGTCCTTGTTGGGTATCTAAATAGCAGAGTAGGAAATGATTGTTAGACATACAAAAAATATTTTGGGAAAATTTGGAGAAAAGAACAAAGCTAATAAAAATGGCAAATACCTGTTGGATTTCTTCTCAGGACATGGACTGGTTATTACTAACACAATGTTCTAACATAAAAATGTGCACAAATTCACATGGAGAGAAGAGGCAAGGAATAAGAAAAATCTCATTGACTATGTTATTGTTGATAGTGATGTGTTCTCACTGGTGCAAGACACTAGAGTGGACAGAGGATTTGAAATTGGAAGTGATCTCCATTTAGTCTTGAGCAGGATAAAATTGATTTCATATTGTAAAGAAGAACATGTAAGAAGGTATTAAAGTGAATAAAAGTTGAGCAGCTCTCAGATGTGAACTGCAGACTAAAATACATAAATATTATTCAAGAAAAAATGAAAGAGTTTGAGAACCGGGACCAAACCTTGAAGATTCAGCAGCAAATCCTGAAGAAAACCTTGATTGACTGAGCCAGTGAGGTTGTCTGCAAGGATAGAAAAATCAGAACTCCATGGTGGACACAGGAAGTTAAAGAGGCAGTGAAGGAAAAGAAGAAAGCATATCAAAAGTTCCTGGCAAATAAGTCAGCTTGTGTTCTTAGAGAATAGACAAATGTAAGAAAGCTAAACAAAAGTCATGGGAAGACTTTGGTAAGAACATAGAAAATAAACATCAAGAAGGTGGCAAAATATTCTGGAGGTTGTTGAAAAAGCTCAGAAATGGAAGAAAGAGTGTTGTAAAAAGAATTTGAGACGATAAAGATGACATTAAAACTGGTGAAAAAGATATTGTAAAAATAATCATATTAAAAATTCTGAATATTTTTACGTATTAATATTGCTTGTTAGTTTTTGTTTTCATACACGCAGTGTCTGCACTTGTGATGTGCTCGTTATGAAAATATTATGTTAGAAGTAATATGTAAAGAAGTAAAAATATTGAAGTACTTACTTAATTGATTATTTGTATTATTTATAAGAAAGTTTGTTGTATTTTTTTAATGTTGAATTTTGTGTTTATGAAAGACTTTCTTCAGCGCTGGTGGATACAGCGAGTCAGCCATATTATTACAATGCGTAGTTTCTGACGTTGTTGAAGTGCGCATGCTCCCGGAGTGAACTTGATGTTTGATTGACAGCTGACAAGAAAGCGTTGTGTATCCAAGTTACAGTGGTAAACAAGAGAGCGTTCGGAAAGTTTTTAGAACACTGGCCGAGGGATATTCAAGTTGGGAGGAACTTGATTTTTTGTGTGCGGCAGTTAAAAGGAAATTTTATATTGTATTCTGAAAAAGGAATAGTGGAAATAATATGTTCCAAGAAGGAATAAGTACAGAAGAAAAAGGAAATCTTGAAACTAAGTTTTTATAAACTGGCCGAGGAATATTGAAGTTGGAAGGAACTTGAATTTTTTTGTGTGCGGCAGTCAAAAGGAAATTTCATATTGTATTCCAAAAAAGGAATAGTGGAAATAATATGTTTCAAGAAGGAATAAGTAAAGAAAAGGGAAATCTTGAAACTAAGTTTTTATAAACTGGCCAAGATATATTCAAGTAGGAAGGAACTTGATTTTGTTTTGTGTGAGGCAGTAAAAAGGAATTTTAAAGGGATCCTAAAAAATGAAGTACAGAACCTTGTAACTTCTGGAAAGAGCCTTAACAGGAAGAGAATAAGACTATGAACATTTTTTTGTGATTTGTGAAAGAAAAAGGTGTTTTGTCTTAAGAGTAAGTTTATATTTTTTAAATAAGGCCTTGGATCCATATAATTTGTAATTGTAGTTATGTATTTTTACTAGAAGTGTATATGTGTTGTTTTAAGTTTTTATTAAATGTGTTTATTTTGTACTTGGTATTGAGTCAATGATTAGTTGGATTCTGAAAGAGTGAGTTAAAGTCATTGCACCAATTGGAGTGAACTCTTTGTGCAAATATAATAACATATAGGGACACTCGGAGTCAAAAATAAAAATAATTGTTAAAAAATGAAATATTATTTATAATACACATTATAAATAACAATGGCGCAGTCGCCTACAGGATAAATAAATTCATTGAATATTAACAATGGCGCAGTCGACTACAGGATAATTGGTTATGACTAAACTATTTTAGAATCCAAAAGGCAAATCTTGACTCAAATCAAAAAAAAAATGGCTACAGAAAATAGTAATATTAGTATTAAAGTTCCTTCAGTTAATGATGAAGAATTTTTTAGGTTAATAAATCCAACCTTAGTAATACCTTCTTTCTCAGGTGATAGTAGTGAAAGCATAGAAACATTTTTTAGGTATGCAGAAAAAATTAAAGATTTAGGGAATTGGTCAGATTTTCACTTGTTAATTATACTTCGTAATAAATTGTTGGGAAAAGCCAAAACATTTTTAAATACATCTCCTTTACTACGAGATACTGACAATTATGCAACCTTTAAAAGTTTGCTAATATCAGAATTTTCAAATGTAAGAGAATTAGGGCCTAACATTTGGAAGATTCAACAGTGTATCCAAGGTAATAAGGAATCTGTTTCTGAATATTATCATAGATTGTGGACCATTGCTCATGGATTTAATATTTCATCTGAAGAGAAATCCTCTTTAGAATGGTTGCTCTTTAATCAATTTAGGCTTGGCCTCAAGGATAATTTAAAAGAAACAGCGTATAAGAAAAAAGTTAGAAACCTTGAACAATGTTTTGAGCTTGTTAAAGAAAAGGAAGAAAGATTAAGAGATATTTTTCATTCCTCAAGCAATAAGCAAGTAAATTCTTTTCAGCATAATCAAACTCATTCTTCTAGCATTGTGGGTACTGATAAAATGAGAGAAGAAAAGCTTCAAAAGGGTAAAGCTGAAAATAAAAAGAAAAAGTCTAAGGAAACTTCTGTAAATTTTACTAAGGATATTCCAGAATCTGATTCCAGGGTAAAATTACATGATTTGGAAAAATATGAGGAACTGAAAACATTTCTGAGTGAAGAAATAGAAAGACAACAGAGACCCATAGTACAAGGACAGGAATTTCTGTTTAAGATGATGTCGGATTTATCAATGTCAAAAAATCTTACAGATAATCAATCTTTTTCTTGTAAATCTGATAGCATTAACAGGAATAAAGCATCTCATAGAAGATACATTCCAAAATGTTTTAGATGCAATAAACAGGGTCATTTTGCTAAAGATTGTTATGTTAGAGATAGATCTTGTTTTCAAAATAAGAAATCAGAGAATAAAAGTAAATCTGGAATTAGTTATTATTCCAATATTATACTGGCAAGGACAGAAATGTCAAACTATTCACTAAACATGGGTAAAGCCAAAGACAGCTATAACCATAAAAGAAAGTTTGATGTAGCATTAGCTCCTTATGCTAATGAAAGTAATCCTTTAACAGTATTACAAGGATTTATTGAAGATGTACCTTGTGATATCTTACTTGACACAGGTGCACACATTTCACTCATTTCTTATAGTTTATTTAACAAAATTAAATCTCTAATTCCAAATGATATTTCAGTTTTAAGCAATCCAATTAAGTTAAAAGGAATATTTGAATCTGAAATTTCAGCTTATAAGCAAATCAATATCTTTATTTCAATTCCTTGTTTTCCATTAAAAGTTTCTCATTCATTAATTGTTCTTCCAGAATCTTCAAATCCAAATGTACAAATAATATTTGGAATTGATTTTCTGAAACGTCATGGGTTTGTGTGAAATTTTGCTGATAATACAGTATCATTGTGTGGAATAGAATGCTGTTTGGATAGGAAATCAGGTGACAGTGGAAAATTAGAGCAGTCTCCTGAAGTTTTTCTAGATACTAGTGATAGTGATCAAGTATTTAATATTGAAACTCTAAAGAATAAGGATCCTAGTATACAAATTTGGGAAAAGGATAAGATTATCCAAGCTCAGAAGGATGATCCCATACTAAAAACTATTTATGAAGCAGTATTGAAAGAGGAAACTCAACTAGATACATTTTTGAATCTGGATAACTTGTATTTAGATAAAGATGGGTTACTCTTATCTAGACAAATGGAAGATGGAAAATTGAAGGTGAAAATATTGGCACCAACTGAAATGATTCCTTGGATTATGTATACTTTCCATGATTCTGACTTAGCAGGACACCAAGGGTTTTCTAGAACTTTGGAAAGAATAAAGGATCGTTACATCTGGAAAAGTATGAAGAGTGATATACTCACGTATGTCAAGTCATGCCATAAGTGCCAAATAAGATCCCCTTTTAGAGGAAAAGCTCCTTTACAACCATTTCCAATTCCAATTAGACCATTTCAAGCTGTTGCTATTGATGTAGTAGGTCCTCTACCAATTACTAAAAAAGGAAATAGGTATATTCTAGTAGTCATAGACATGCTAACTAGATTTCCTGAAGCAGTATCAATGAAAGACCAATCTGCAAAAACTATTGCAAGAAAGTTTTTGAATATGATAGTTTGTAGATATGGAACTCCTCAGACCTTACTTTCAGATCAAGGAGCAAATTTCACATCTGAACTATTATTACAGTTATGTAAATTGCTTAATGTTAAGAAGATTTTTACAACACCTTATCATCCGCAATGTAATGGTATGTGTGAAAGATTAAATAGAAACATAAAGCAAATACTTTCAAAGTTGGCAAACACCAAAATGAATGATTGGGATACACATATCTCTCAAACATTATTTGCATGTAGGTCTGCTTTTCATTCTGCTATCAAGGAAAAACCATCTTTTGCATTATATGGTTTTGATCCAGTTTTTCCTAATGAACTTGTTTCAGTTATTCCAAATACAGGATACAGTGATATAAATGAATATTTAGAATTAGTAATAGATAAGTTTTCCACTACTCATAGACTAGTAGGTGAGATAAGTAAATTAAGTGCTCAGAAAACTAGACAATATATAAATCGCTTTAGAAAATATAAATCTTTTGTACCAGGTGATTTAGTATTGTTAGATGATAAATCTAGTATTAAAAGAGTTGGGAAATTAGGAAAGAAAGCCTTAGGTCCATTTAGAATTTTAGACAATTTTTCTCCTGTGAATTTTAGAATTCAAGATGTCAATAATCCTAGTAAAATTTTAAATGTACATTCTGATAGATTAAAAAGGTACTTTTTGGGAAATAAAAATTTAGTTACTTTAGGTGATAATATGAATAAAATATTGAAGAATGAATGTAGTTTTCCTAATACTAATTGTGAATCTTATTCAAAGTTAAATAATAGAAAAGGGAATAGATCTAATATTCATAATTCAAATATGCAGCGAAAGAAAAAATTAAATTTTGGTAAAGTGAACCAAAATACAAGAAATTTTAGAATTCCCAAGACACACATTTCAGATGATGTACAATGTAGGAATAATGATAATCAAATTGATTCTAATATTGATGAAAGTATAGCGGAATTTCATAGGTTGATAAATATAGGATTAAATAAGAAAAGGGAAGTTAAAGATACCTCAAATTTAGTTAGTAAAGATAAGGAATCCCAGAAACTTATAGAATCACAAAAACCTGTAGAAACTGATTCTGATAGTGATGATTCTATAGATTTAGGACATCATTCAAGTAGTTTAAATGAAGTGTTTGAAAGGTATAAAAATGAAATTTTTAAGTATACTAATTTGGAAGAAGAAAGTTCAGAATTATCTCTAGTGTCAGATGATTCTGAAACTAGTGATTCAGAAGATATACATAATGATTAGATAATTAGATTAGAATTTAAAATATAACGATCTAGAAATAAATATTAAAATTTTGTTTAGACGTAGGTTAAATATAAAAAAAATTTTTTTTTAAAAAAAAATTTTTTTCACAGAAAAATGAAACTGATGTAAAAATAATCATATTAAAAATTCTGAATATTTTTACGTATTAATATTGCTTGTTAGTTTTTGTTTTCATACACGCAGTGTCTGCACTTGTGATGTGCTCGTTATGAAAATATTATGTTAGAAGTAATATGTAAAGAAGTAAAAATATTGAAGTACTTACTTAATTGATTATTTGTATTATTTATAAGAAAGTTTGTTGTATTTTTTTAATGTTGAATTTTGTGTTTATGAAAGACTTTCTTCAGCGCTGGTGGATACAGCGAGTCAGCCATATTATTACAATGCGTAGTTTCTGACGTTGTTGAAGTGCGCATGCTCCCGGAGTGAACTTGATGTTTGATTGACAGCTGACAAGAAAGCGTTGCGTATCCAAGTTACAGTGGTAAACAAGAGGGCGTTCGGAAAGTTTTTAGAACACTGGCCGAGGGATATTCAAGTTGGGAGGAACTTGATTTTTTGTGTGCGGCAGTTAAAAGGAAATTTTATATTGTATTCCGAAAAAGGAATAGTGGAAATAATATGTTCCAAGAAGGAATAAGTACAGAAGAAAAAGAAAATCTTGAAACTAAGTTTTTATAAACTGGCCGAGGAATATTGAAGTTGGAAGGAACTTGAATTTTTTTGTGTGCGGCAGTCAAAAGGAAATTTCATATTGTATTCCGAAAAAGGAATAGTGGAAATAATATGTTTCAAGAAGGAATAAGTAAAGAAAAGGGAAATCTTGAAACTAAGTTTTTATAAACTGGCCAAGATATATTCAAGTAGGAAGGAACTTGATTTTGTTTTGTGTGAGGCAGTAAAAAGGAATTTTAAAGGGATCCTAAAAAATGAAGTACAGAACCTTGTAACTTCTGGAAAGAGCCTTAACAGGAAGAGAATAAGACTATGAACATTTTTTTGTGATTTGTGAAAGAAAAAGGTGTTTTGTCTTAAGAGTAAGTTTATATTTTTTAAATAAGGCCTTGGATCCATATAATTTGTAATTGTAGTTATGTATTTTTACTAGAAGTGTATATATGTTGTTTTAAGTTTTTATTAAATGTGTTTATTTTGTACTTGGTATTGAGTCAATGATTAGTTGGATTCTGAAAGAGTGAGTTAAAGTCATTGCACCAATTGGAGTGAACTCTTTGTGCAAATATAATAACATATAGGGACACTCGGAGTCAAAAATAAAAATAATTGTTAAAAAATGAAATATTATTTATAATACACATTATAAATAACAATGGCGCAGTCGCCTACAGGATAAATAAATTCATTGAATATTAACAATATCCTTGATATAGAGTAATTATTTCGAAAAACTGCTAAATGAAACAATCAGTGACATCACAATGGTAAAAAACATTGATCAGGCATGCAATCAGGAATACATTTCCATACTTGAAGCAGAAAAAGTCATCAAAAGCCTGAAAAGTGGAAAGGCAGCAGGAGTAGATGATATTCAACCAAAAATGCTCACGTATGGAGTATAGAACGTCTTACAGTGGCTGCAATGCATAGTTCAGAAGACCTGGATAGAGGGACGAATTCCGGATGAGTGGAGTAGAGCTATCATAGTACCCATATATAAAAAGGGGAATAAAACTGAATGTGAGAATTACAGAGTTATTTTCCTACTGAATGTTCCTGGTAAGATTTATGCAAGTATATGTGAGAAACGGTAGAGAAGGACTGCGGAAGGGATGCGTAGTGAAGAACAAGCTGGATTCAGGACAAATAGAGGCTGTCAGGATCAGATTTTCATTTTACAACAAATAGTTAAGAAATCATGGAAATATAACAAAGATCTGTATTTAAGTTTTGTAGATCTGGAAAAGGGATATATGGCAATTCACCAAGAGAAAAGCTATTCAAAACACTACAGTTGTATGGCGTCAATACTTGATCAAAGACTAGAGCACAGATATTAGAGTCCTGAAAAAGATTAGGAATGTGAACAGATGGCATCAATGGCAATATCATATTAAAAACAAGGATATCAGGAAAGAGCATGCCATTGTTAGCTTCCAGGAATGTGTTAGCAGAGATAATCTAAGTAACTGGTAATTAGTTTACGGAATTAACAACGCATATAAAGTATATTAATTAAAGGTAACTTTAATAAATAACTTCTATATTTCAGCAACGTCACGTTACCATCTTCAGGAACATAAAGATATGGTATGTGCACGGAGGCACTAACAAAAGCAAATGAGAAAGAAAGCAAGAAACTAATATTGTTCCTAAAGTCCTAATGGTGCCCTCTGGTGGGCTAATTTGGTTGACTTGGCAGTTGGGCTGAAGTTCTCAAAATGTAAGTCTCCCAAATTTGGATTAGTTTCATATACCCAAATTTGTTGAGGTTAGGAACGTTTTTTAGAGCTGCTGAAGATTCCTTGAATAATCTCTCGTATTTAAACTTGCTGCGGTGTATTATTTTTGTTTTCTTCCAACGAATTCTATGGTGGGTATCTAAGGCATGGTCTTCCAGCCCAGAGTGGCTGTACTGGTGGAACCGGATGTAGTCTTTGTGTTCTGAAATCCTGATATTTGTTGTTCTGCCTGTTTGGCCAAAGTAGGACAGTTTGCAGCTGCAAGGGACCTGGTATACACCAGGTAGGTCTAGGGGAAGTGGTTGGTCTTTGGTAGAGCGGATAAGGGATGCCATAGAAGTTAGAGTTATTTATTAAAGTTACCTTTAATTAATATACTTTATATGCGTTGTTAATTCTGTAAACTAATTAACAGTTATGTATGACCAACGTATAAGCCTTGCTACTAGAGATAATCTAAGGTAGTATGGTCATTTAAACAGAATGGGAGAGGAAAGATTAGCAAAACAAGTATTCTCTGCCAGGCTGGGAGGAAAAAGATCCAGAGGAAGACCAAGATGTAGGTGGATTGATACAGCAAAAAGTGCCTTAGAAGACATAAATATAAGATTTGATAATATTGGAGGCTTGGCAGGTAAAAGATTGATTTGGAGGAAAATTGTAGATAAGAAGTTAGTACTAATGTAAGTTTTTCATGTAGTACTATCATAATCCTGTTCACCCCTTGAGGGTACATATCAGGAATTTGATGATGATGATGATGATGATAATGGTTTTTGAAGATCAGTACCCCAGATTTACAAAAATATACATAATATCCAAGAAAATGTTGAGAAAATTTAAGAGTGGTAGAATTTCATTAGATTTTTACTCTAGACATGGAAATCACTTGTTGCCAACATTATTTTCAAGTTATTCGTAAGTGAATTTCTATCCATAAAGATGAGAAGCAATTAACTCCTAAAATAATAAAATGAAAAAAAAATCATACTGATTTTTTTAATGTGACTTCCAGTCACCAAAGGTTGTATAATATATTATTGCTGTCAATGTGCTAAGATTTTTATTTATTTTTTATATTTTTTTATTATTTTTTATTTTTTTACATATTACAGAATCTCTATTCTGGAGACTGAACACGGAAGTTTTTCAAGCAATTTCAGATCTCCCTTGCTTATTGGAGATCTGGAGATTCCAATATACAAAAATTATTTATTAAAAAGTTTGCATTTTATCGATCTTGGCATAATGCTAGGAATGAGCAGAAGCATATAAATGATAAGTTTAACAAAAATTATTATCTAACATTCTTCACCATTATGTCAAATAAACATTCTGTTAGGTACACACATAATTTATATGTGTGTACCTAGTGTGAACAGGCTGAAACTGTTCAGAGCAGAATTCTTGATTACCGATAATTCCATTATTCTTTCCAGATCTCTCACAACGTCAGCATAAAAATTACATTATTCAAAGAACTTTCTCCAGTAGTGGTACCTATGCAAAATTCTAAGGGATGTGTCAGAAGTTATAATATTATGACACATCCACCAGTTTTTGGCTTCTATAATGCATCTATTTTATTTTGCATAGTTTTGCCACAACAAATTGTCTGATTAAAACCAAAACTGAAAGAACTTCACAAATTTTAATAGAGATCCTACATATCAAATTTAATGCAAGTACCCAGCCAGTATGTGAAAACCTTTTGCTAAATAATGCCAATAAAATGCACTGGCTGAAAACACAACTGAACCATAGAAATCCCAAATATTATTAAATTCCATCATAAGAATGTAGTTATTCAAAGATATAATTTTGACAAATTCTTCTACAAATGATCCAAATGAAATCCATATAAAATTTGTCCAACCAGATCCTAGAATAACTTGTATAAGGAAGAACATACAAAATGACTCTTACAGCATTTTGCTAAACACCTATAAAAATAAGAGATGCTAATCTACTTACCTCCATATCTCATATCAAAAACAATGATGTCTGCTTGTTTATTATCTACCAGTCCTCCAGCTACCAACTGTCCCCAAGCTGCTGCTACATCAACATCCTGATCATTTTCTCTAGCGCATGTTCTGCAGCATCCACATTCAATGCATCCGGAATCTCCAGCACCACAACCACAAGGCCTGAAATATTATGAAAAAATAATGTGAGCAATTTCAAAAAAATAAAATTTAAATTTTTAATGCAATTAAAGAACTTTTTCATATTAAAGCACTGCCATATAAACAGAATTTCTATTTGGCTTAAATTATTTGAAATAAGAGCATCTAAAAATATTAATCAATAAATTTGAGTAGTTTACATGTAAATTCTGAAATTCATGCAAGTTATTAAAAAAGTAATTAATCATATTTAAAATTCATCAATAATTTCTGACATACACTTAAGTTTGGTTATGAAAATATAACACACAAAGCGTGTTATATTTTTTCCAAAAGCTTTTTTGGAAAACCCCAAGAAATACTTTAACAAATCATAGTAGACCATTAATGGTAAGTTAAGGTGTAATGATATCTACTTGTTTGTAGTTGTGATGGAACAGCCTTTATTTCTTTGAAAATAATAGATTTTACAGAAATGAAAAATACCAATACCCAATGATTTGGAATTAATTCCTTTTTCACTCTGACAATAATTAATTGCAAAAAAATGCCATCAAAGCAATTCCATCAATAAAAGTTCTCAGTTTTATGATAAACTTGGCTATTAATCTGCTTGTAACATATTAAAAAAAAAAAAAATCATTTTGAAGATCCTTCTGAATCCAGATAAGAGATAGTTAATGGGGTGGAGTGCTGAGGCAGACGATGAATTTGGCTCACTCTGTTTCTGTAGTATAATTTTTGCAAATTCAGTATAGATAATTATGTTGATTTAATATTTTTAGTCTTATTTAAATGACAGTTTCAAAGTGAAAAGAATATAAATTAAAGATACCAAGAAATTACATACTTGGTTTAATCCAAGTGTAAGCAAACAAAGTTTGCACCTTAAGTATTTTCTGGACTAGGGCAACATATATAGAAGCTAAGACTTCACATCACTTGCCTTAGTATCCCATAATGCAAAGAACATCTTGCAGACTTGTATAATGCTATGCATTATGGGAAGAGTCACTACCCAGACCAGTGTAAACCTTGATTGAGGTCTCTTCAGTGGGAACCAGACCCAGAGGTCATACTAAGGTTAAAGTAATGCAGAAGTCATATTTTCATATATACGAGTTGCCAAAAGGTGTCACACCTTTTATTAAATTACTCTGGATTAGAGAAAGTTGTTGGAAGTTTTTTTTTTTTCACTTTAGTTATACTATAAATTAAAAATACCAAGAAATTATATACTTGGATTAATTACACTTGGATAAAGGATTAAACCAAGTATATAATTTCTTGGTATCTTTAATTTATAGTATAATCAAGTGAAAAAAACTTCCAATGAAAAGAATAGTTTTATAGTGCAACAACAAAACGATTTAAATTACAATTTCTTAATCAAATGTGTGGAAAGGCTAATGTGTTGCAGTACATGTTATACGAGGGCAGTCTGAAAAGTTCTCAGTCTCGACCATAGATGGCAACATTATTGGCAAGATTTTTTTTTTCTAAGTTGGTGCATCTGTCCTAAACATCGATGTGAAATTGCAAGTCATTCTATCAAGTAGTTTGTTTTATACAGCTGTCTGAAGAAAAGTGTTGTCCATATCCCTTGAAATGGATAAAATTGAGTATCGTGCAGTTATAAAATTCTTTGTAAAAGAAGGTTTAACGCCAAAAGAAATTCATTCAAAGTATTCATAAAAGTTTATGGGCACTCTTCTCCTTCATTTTCAACAATTAAGAAATGGGGTGCCGAGTTTAAACATGGCTGTACCAGCCTTGAAGATGATCCACGTGAAAGACGTCCAAAAAGTGTAACAACAACAGAAATAATGGATCAAGTGCAAGATATGGTATTGGATGACCGGTAAGTCAAAGAGCATGAAATTGCTGAGACTATAGGCATTTCAAAAGAATGTGTAGGATATATTTTGCATGAAGAATTGCAAATGAAAAAGCTTTGCGCAAGATGGATGCCGCGCTTGCTCACAGCAGATCAAAAACGCACTCGCATGAAAATCTCTGAACAGTGCTTGGAGCATTTTAACAAGAATAAAACTGATTTTGTGCATCGATTTATTACTGTGGATGAGGCTTGAATTCACCATTACACACCAGAATCCAAACAGCAGTCAAAACAGTGGACAGAAGCCGGTTGTTCAGTGCCAAAGAAGACAAAGTCAGTTCCATCAGCAGGAAAGGTCATGGCATCGGTGTTTTGGGATGTTAAAGGCATTTTATTTATTAATTATCTTGAAAATGGTAAAAGGATAACCGGGGAATATTATTCCGATCTTTTAACCAGACTAGATGAAAAAATTCGTGAGAAAAGACCCATCTCAAAAGAGCCATTTGAGAAAAAAAATCATCTTTCATCAGGACAATGCACCTGCCCACAAAAGTGTTTTGGCAATCGGAAAATTAAGGGATCTGCACTATGAATTGTTGGAACATCCACCCTATTCCTCAGATTTGGCTCCCTCTGACCCCCCCATCTCTTTCCGAAACTAAAACTCTTCCTCGCTGGTTAGCGTTTTTTTTCGAATCAAGTGGTGATTTCAGCTGTAGAGGGGTATTTTGCAGATGTTACTGAGAACCACTACAGGGATGGGATAATCGTGGTGCAGCATCGCTGGAATAAATGTATTATTCTTAAGGGAGATTATGTTGAAAAATAAAAATAATTTTGAAATTATAAATTCGTTTTTTTCGCTGTTAGGCCAAGAACTTTTCAGACCACCTTTGTATATCGGCAAACAAATTAATAAATATTATTTTCTTATCATTGTGTTGTAATCAATACCATGAAAATAAACTAACAGATTTTTAATCAGTTTTTCCCATACACAAGAACATGAGATCTAAGAGATAAAACTGTTCTAAACAGAGAACTTTTATTTATAAGAGAGGAACTCTAAATTTGACTATTCATAATAACACAGACCTGCATAGTTTATGGAATCTAAATATGTATTTTAGTTGTTGTTGCATGAAGATGATAATTACTTTTCCTTATAACATAAGATTTATACAAATATTATAAGCCCATTTATATATTTGTATAAATTAATTAAGAGAACAATTCTCTAGACTAAATGAAAAGCAATCATGATGGATGGCATGAGCATAAGTGGTAAGACATCCCAAAGTTGAGTTAGTCTGAGCTATTTTCTGTCTGAGCACAGTCTTTGATTTATTTTGTAAACTTTTTTTTTTTTTCATTTTCCTAAGTGATCAGCATAGGAATATGAAATTTGGATCACAGCAATGTTAAAAATTCATATGTGATCAAAAAAAAAAAAAAAAAACTATAGCATTTTTCGATTTACATTTTGGAACTTCTGCATCCTCCAACTCGGTGGTATGAAGTATCTTTTAGTCTTGAACTGTCTGAAAATGTTCAATTCACTTCTTTTCGTATTCATATATTTTATCCAAGACTGAGTCTATTTTTAGTCCTTTAATATAATTCTCTGCTTCTTTTTTTGTCCAGAATGTATAACCTATTATCATCATCAATCTCCTGATATATACTCCTTAAGGGGTGTTCAAGGTTATTATGACAGCACTACAAGTTTACATTATTATTAATCTCCTATCATTAATTTTCCTCCAAATCAATCTATTACTTGTGAAAACCCAAATGTTGTCATATCTAACATTTTGCGCTTCTAAGGAACTTCTAACTGAATCAATCCACCTAAACCTTGATCTTCCTCTGGGTCTATTTCCTGCCATCTTCGCATCAAACAAATTTTGCTAACCTTCCTTCACCCATTCTATTTAACTTTACACCTTAGATTAGGCTGAGATATTCTTAAATGCTAATAATGTCAAGTTCCTTTCTAATATCTTCACTTTTTAATATGATTCTGCCATTGATGCCATCAGTTCATTCCCCTAATTTTTCTCAGAATTCTCATATCTGTGGTCTCTAGTCTTTGATCAAGTGTTTAATTTCTAACCCAACTTTCAGATCCATAACTTAAAACAGGTTTGAATACTGTCTTGTATACTGTTTGTTTGGTGTTTTGGCTAATTTTTCTCTTATTCCATATAAATTTATTCAGCTGGCTACCCATCATACCAGCTTTACTCATTCTGTTGTCTATTTCCAGATTTAACTTGCCATCTAAATAATAAATTTATTTTTAATAAATTGATTTTCATGGCAAATTTGTTACAGCTGTTATTCAATTTAGTTAGTGAATCCTGGAGACTGGCACTATATGTCTTTAGGAGTACAACACCATCTGCATAAAGCAAAGAGCTAATGTTTTGAAAAGCTTTTCTCTGGGCACCTAGTCATATGCCTTTTCCAGATCTACAAAACTTAAGTACAGATTCCTGTCATATTCCCATGATTTCTCAACTAATCGTCTTAAAGTGAAAATCTGATCTTGACAGATTTGGCTTGAACCCAGCTTCTTCACCAAGTTTCTCTTCCACAATCTTTCTCAACCTCTTTTGAAATATGCTTGCATAAATCTTACCTTTTCATGTCACCTTTATCATCTTTGATTCCTTTTACAGTACTCTTTCCTCCATTTCTAAGCATTTTCAGTAGCCTCCAGAACATTTTGCCATTTAGTAGAGAAATCACTCTTATTTTCACATTAAGCTTTTTTCCCTTTTTTATAGATGGATACTATGAGAGCTCTGCTCCAATCATCAAGAATTTGACCTTCTGACCAGGCCCTCCAAATTATGCAATGTAGCCACTGCAAAACTTTTATACCTCCATACTTAAGCATTTATGGTCAAATATCATCTACTCCAGCTGCCTTTCTGCATTTCAAGTTTTGGACAGCTTTTTCTACCTCAAGAACGAACTCCTTTTTATATGTACTCCTTTTTGATTTCCTCTTGAAAATTTTCATTTATTATATTGTCACTGCTTGGTTCTTTTAACAGTCCTTCAAAGTAATTACTTCAGACACTTAGGATATCCTTATCTTCAGTTTTCATGTCACCTTTATCATCTTTGATTCCTTTTACAGTACTCTTTCCTGCATTTCTAAGCTTTTTTTCAGTAGCCTCCAGAACATTTTGCCACATTCCTGATATTTATTTTCCATATTCTTACCAAAGTCTTCCCATGACTTTCGTTTAGCAACTTTTATACATAGTTTAGCTCTTCATGACTTTTGTTTAGCAACTTTTTCATTTTTCCTCTGTAGTCTTTTAGGACATCTGTTGACTTGTTTGCTAGAAACTTTTCGTATGCTTTCTTCTTTTCCAGGACTGCTTCTTAAATTCTTGTGTAACTCATGGTGTTCTTATTTTTCTATCCTCACAGACAATTTCACCACATACCTCCCTAGCTGAATCAATCAATGCCTTCTTCAGAGTTTGCCACTGAGACTCCAAGGTTTGGTTCTTGTTTTCAATTTCTCTCATTTTTTTCTTCAATAATGTTTGCACAGTCTACAATTTACCTGTAAAAGCTGCTAAACATTAATTCTTTTTAAAACTTTCTTACATACTGTTCTTTTCAATGTGATATCCATTTTTATCCTGCTTAGTACTAAATAACGGTCACTTCCAATTTCAAATCCTCTGTACACTCTCATATCCTGAACCAGCATGTTGATATTGCTATCAACAATGATGTAGTCAATGAGGCTATTCTTATGTTTTCTCTCCATGTGAACTTGTGCACATCTTTATGTTAAAACATGGTGATAGTAATGACTAGTCCGTGTTCTGAGCAGAAGTCCAGTAAATACTTGTCATTATTATTAGCTTTACCCTTTTCTCCAATTTTCCAAAATGCTCCTATATGCCTGGTGGGATTCATTTCCTACTCTACTGTTCAGATCTCCAAAAGGACCACTTTTGCATTTTCTTTGTTAGCTGCCTGTTCTAATGATTCAAAAAATTATTCCACTTCTTAGAAGAACCTTCTGTGGGACCATAAACACAAATAAGTTTCAATGTCCATGTCCCCATTTTGAAGTCTACCCACATCACTTTTACTTGAAACTGCCTTCTGATCAAGGAGTTTATCTTCATGTTTGGTGTTGAATGTTATCGCTATTCCATTCCTTTCCTTGATCATTACTGCCTGAAAATAGCATCCTATACTTATTATTTAGTAAGATCTAACCTTTTTTTTTTGTGTTCTTTGTCTCAATAATGCCAATTATGTCTACATGGCACTTTTTCAATTCTTCTGCAAGTTCGATTATCTTACCATTAATACTCCTTATATTAATGGTTCCTATCTTCAGTTCTTCTGATGTTGGATTTCTTCTTCTTCTAGATATTGAGTCAGTGCTTGTTCCAATAGCTGACTTTTGACTGTTTGACCTGATTCACCGATGAAAACAGTGGGGGATTTTGTTTAACTGGACGATGCCCTAGACAGCATGAAATCTCATCATGTTGTACCATCATATGTGTTTGTAGTTTAAGCCATGGGATGCTTAAAGGTCAAAGCTGCATAACTGAGAGGAGACCTCCACATAGCCTTTAAAGGAATGCAGAGAACCAACCAGGGCTTCTGACCTAATGTCCAATCCTCACTTTCTCGTGGTGCACCCTGTTGGGTATCTATCTGGATACTGAACGAACGAGGATGGGCTGGCAATCTGGGATTTAGCCGACCAAATTATATTCTTATTGGCTTAAACCACAATATTAAATGATGGTACAACATGATAGAATTTCATGTCAGCTGGGGCATCACCCAGTTAAACAAGGCCCCCGTTGTTTTCACCAGGGAATCAGGATGAACAGCGAAAAGTCAGTTACTGGAGCAAACCCTAAAAATACACCCCAACTCAATATCACTAGAATTGAATATCAGTACTATCAACATAAGAAGCCTGAATGGCAAACAAATGGAGCTAGCTGAGGAATTAGATAAGTTCCAGATCGACATAATAGGGGTGACTGAAACAATAAAAGACAAAAACTGGCGAGATCTTTCTGAGCAATAAATACAAAATGTTATATTCAGGCAATGACAATCAAGGAAAAGAAGGAGTAGCCATAGTATTCAACACAAAATACGAGGCTAATCTTCAACTGACACAATGAAAAAGGAAAAGTTGGTTCTTGTTGGGGATCTAAATAGCAGAGTGGGAAATGACTGTCAGACATACAAAATATATTTTGGGAAAATTTGGAGAAAAGAACAAAGCTAATAATAATGGCAAATACCTGTTGGATATTTGCTCAGGACATGGACTGGTTATTACTAACACCATGTTCCAACATAAAAATGTGCACAAATTCACATGGAGAGAAGAGGCTAGGAATAAGAAAAGTCTCATTGACTATGTTATTGTTGATAGTGATGTTTTCTGCCTGGTGCAGGACACCAGAGTGTACAGAGGGTTTGAAATTGGAAGCGATCACTATTTAGTCTCGAGTAGGATAAAATTGAATTTCATTTTGAAAAGAATAACATGTAAGAAAGTTTTAAAGCGAATAAAAGTTGAGCAGCTCTCAGATGTGAACTGTCGACTAAAATACACAAACATGATTGAAGAAAAAATGAAAGCGTTTGAGAAGAGGAACCAAACCTTGGAGATTCAGTTGCAAGCCTTGAAGAAAACACTGATTGATTCAGCCAGAGAGGCATGTGGTGAGGTTGTCTGCAAGGATAGAAAAATCAGAACTCCATCGTGGAGACAGGAAGTTAAAGAGGCAGTGAAGGAAAAGAAGAAAGCATATCAAAAGTTCCTGGCAAATAAGTCAGCTTTTGCTCTTAGAGAATACAGAGACAAATGTAAGAACGCTAAACACTGTGTAAAACTAGCTAAACAAAAGTCATGGGAGGACTTTGGCAAGAACATAGAAAATAAATATCAAGGTGTTAAGATATTCTGGAGGTTGTTGAAGAAGCTTAAGAATGGAGGAAAGAGTGCTGTAAAAGGAATTAGAGATGATAAAGGTGACATGAAAACAGGAGAAAAAGATATCCTTGAAGTATGGAGTAATTACTTCGAAAAATTGCTAAATGAAACAAGCAGTGATAGCACAGTGGTTAAAAAACACTCAACAGGCATACAGTCAGGAATACATATCCATACTAGAAGTAGAAAAAGCCATCAAAGGCTTGAAATGTGGAAAGGCAGCAGGAGTAGATGATATTAGACCAGAAATGCTGAAATATGGTGATATAAAAGTCTTACAGTGGCTGCACCGCATAGTTCAGAAAGCCCGAACAGAGGGACGAATTCCCGATGATTGGAGTACAGCTCTAATAGTACCCATATATAAAAAGGGAAATAAAACTGAATGTGAGAATTACAGAGGTATTTCCCTACTGAGTGTTCCTGGCGAGATCTATGCAAGTATACTTGAGAAACGGTTGAGAAGAATTGTGGAAGAAAAGCTTGATGAAGAACAAGCTGGATTCAGGCCAAATAGAGACTGTCAGGATCAGATCTTCACTTTACGACAAATAGTTGAGAAAGCATGGGAATATAACAAAGATCTGTATTTAAGTTTTGTCGATCTGGAAAAGGCAAAAAGGCTACAGTTATATGGTGTCAATGGGGCATTATATCAAGCAATACTTAGTCTTTATTTGAGTTGTAAGTCAGCAGTTAGAACTGAAGAAGTACAGGAAGATGGTTTAATGTTAAATCTGGTGTGAGACAAGGATGTGCATTGTTCCCTCTGTTATTCATTATCTATATGGATCGCATTATGAAGGAGAGCGGTATTAAACATGATATCAGAATTGGAGATGTTAATGTCAGTTCTTTGCTTTATGTGGACGATGTTATACTTCTAAATAAATCCGCTACAAGTTTGCAAGATTCCCTGATTAAATTGAATAACTGTTGTAATAGATATGGTATGAAGGTCAGCATTAAAAAGACAAAGACAATGAAAATAGGTAGAATTGTTGAAAATGTCAAATGTGTTGTGAATGGGGAACCTTTGGAACAATTAAAACATTTCACCTACTTAGACATAATTTTTAGTGAAGATGGTAAATTAAATATGGAAATAAACAACAGAATCAACAAAGCTGGTATGGTAGGAAGTCAGTTGAATAAATTTGTATGGAGTAAGAGAGAAATTAGTCGGAATACTAAATTAGCTGTATACAAGACAGTGTTCAAACCAGTTTTAACTTATGGATCTGAGAGCTTGGTCAGAAGTAAAACACTTGACCAAAGAACTAGAGACTGCAGATATGAGAGTCCTGAGAAAGATTAGAGGCGTGAACGGATGGCATCAATGGCAATATTATATTAAAAAGAGGATATTAAAAAAAAACTTGACATTGTCGGCATCCAGGAATGTGTTAGCACAGCTAATCTCAGGTGGTATGGTCACTTAAACAGAATGGGCAAGGAAAGATTAGCAAAACAAGTGTTCCCTGCCAGGTTGGCAGGAAAACGACCCAGAGGAAAACCAAGATATAGGTGGATTGATACGGTACAAAGTTCCTTAGATGACAGAAATATAAGATCTGATAATATGAGAGTCTTGACAAGTAACAGACTGATCTGGAGGAGAGTTGTAGATAGGAAGTTAGTAATGATGTAAATTTTTCATGTAGTACTATCATATCCTGTACACCCCCTTGATGGTACATGTCAGGAATTTGATGATGATGAAGTCCCAAATTGCCAGCCCATCCTCATTCATTCAGTACCCTGCAGATATCTACTAACATGGCGCACCACACGAAGGTGAGGACTGGACATTACGTCAGAAGCACCAGTCGGTTCTTTACATTCCTGAAAGGTGATGTGGAGGTCTCCTCCCAGTTATTTGGCTTTGACCCATAAGTGACATCCTATAGTCTTTCATAGGAATTTCATTTTTCCAGTTTGTATTATTTTTTCTTGTGTAATTTTTATGGTCCATAATTCACTTCTGTAGAGTAGAGAAAACTTACAAAACCTTTATAAACTCTTAATCTTGTATGCTTTTGAACTTGGTTAGGTTAGAAAATATTACTGATCATCCCTGTTATCTTTAGCAAGTGAAATTTTGATATCAGTATCAGCTTCTTTTTGTATATGATATAACACATCTAAGGTATTCGAAGCAATTAATTTGTTCAAAATTTTATTTTCAATCAGATTTTACTTCTGACTGGAGATGATCCTTTAAAAAATCATGATGTGCAAATAAAACATATTTGCACAAAAATATAAAACCAGTTGAAATGGAAGAAAAATTATATTTTTCTTCCATTTCTTTACTGTTTCATCTATATAGATATTAAGTAAGAGTGGTAACACTGGGTATCCTTGACAGATTCCTCTGTTTATTGATTTTGATTCTGTAACTTTTCATTGATTCTTACAGCTATATGATTATTGTGATATATGCTAGTTACTGATGCAAGCAACTGATTGGTAATGTTTAGCTTTTTGAGTATGATCCACAGTTTGTTCCTTAGGATTCTGTCAAAAATTTTCTGGAAATCTACAAATGTCGTGTTTCTATGTTGAATTCACAATGCTTCTCCATTATTATTTTTTTATATATATATATATTTTTTTTTTTTTTTTTTTGTAAAAGCTGTCAATACATGCAATATCTGAAATCATCATAGCCAACTTAGACATCTTAAGTTATTTTAATGCAAATCATGAATCTTCACTCGACAATTTCAGTTTTTTGGAATGTGTAATTAATATGGTTGATTCAATACAGTGTGCATGAATAATTTACTATTATTTCATTCATTAATAGTAGTTTGCAGTTAGATTCCTTTCTTGAATTAATTTACAAATCATCTGTGATGAATCTTGTCTGGCTCTCATCTTCATCCACTTTGGAAGAGAGAGAGAGAGAGTGTGTGAGTGAGTGTGTAAAAGAAATAGAAGAGAGTATGAAAGAAGTAGAAAAAGAGATATATGAAGACCAAGATGTAGAAAACCTATGGTACAGGTTCAAAACACTTCTTCTAGAAACAAGCAAAGAAATTTGTGGTGTATCATTAATTAATAAACAGAAGAAACATAAAACACTATGGCAGACTAAAGAACTAAAAGAAGAAATTAAAAAGAAAAAGCAATTATGGAAGATATATAACATCAGAGCTGCAGGTTGATAGAGAACTATACAACAACCAAAAAAATAAAGTTAAAACCTTAGTGAAAGAAGAGAAAAGAAAATGCTGGGAAGACTTCGGACATATTTTAGAACAAAATTTTAAAGGAAACCAAAAACTCTTTTATAATGAGAAAGAATGCCCCATAAAGTTTAATAAAAATAAGGATGGAAAGTTACAATTTCCGAAGACATCATGGAAAGATGGAAACAGTACTTTCAAGAATTATTGGAAGATGCAGGACATGGAAAAAATAGAACCCTAAGAGCATGACACACAAGCAAAATAAAAGATCAGAATGATGACATTCATGCAAATGAACTGTTAGCAGCAATAAATAAAATAAAACTGGGCAAATCAGCAGGCCATGACCAAATAACACAGAAATGGTAAAGAATTTAGGAACGAAAGCCATAAAATTTCTTTTACACCTATTCAATGTTGTATGGAAAATGAAAATTATTCCCAAAGAGTGGGAAGTAGCTATAATAATCCCTATATTTAAGAAAGGAGACAACTGCAAAATGTGAAAACCATAGAGGAATTTTACTTTTAAGCGTTCCAGGAAAATTATATGCTCGTATTTTAGAAGCGAGGCTTAGGAATCAAATAGAGGATACACTGGATGAAATGCAATATGGCTTTCGAAAAAATAGAAGCACGAAGGATCTTATCTTCAGTCTTAGACAAATATCAGAGAAAACATTGGAATATGGAAAAGAACTATATTCATGTTTTATAGATTTTGAAAAGGCCTTTGACCGAGTTCCCAGACAACTTAATATGGCAAACATTAAAGAAAAACAAGATAAGATAACTTAATAGCAGCCATACAAAGCCTCTACAAAAGTAATAGAAATTATGTAAGAACTGTAATAACAGATCAAAAGAATTTGAAACAAATGTAGGAGCAAGGCAAGGCTGTATCCTCAGCCCTCTTCTCTTCATCATAGTAATGGATGAAATTTTAAAGGCATGCCAAACAAAAACAAAAAAGTTCCACCTAGGATACAGAAAACTGAAAGAAACCAGGATTTCACACATGGCTTTTGCAGATGATGTAGTGATTCTAGCAAATACAGCTGAAAATCTGCAGTACAATATCAACATTTGGTATGAAGAAACAAAGAAAATGAATATGACTATAAATATAAATAAAACTAAAACAATGATCATATCTAAAAACCAACAAAAACACATAATAAAAATAGAGAATTATCAACTGGTACAAGTCTACTCCTTTAAATACTTGGGATCATACATATACAAGAAGATGGTAGACTAGACACAGAAATTAACAACAGGATAAGAGGAGGAACAAAGCTATTCTATGCAATGAAAGGCCCACTCCTAGATAAGAAAGAAGTCACCCAGAATACTAAAATGGCAGTGTACTATTCAGTGTTTCTACCAACATTAACATATAGTTCTGAATTTTGGTGTTTAACAACAGGAAACACAAATAAACTACAAACAATTGAAATGAAATATCTCAGGAAAGTGGCACAAAAAAAAAAGACTAGACCGAATAAGAAATCAAACCATAAGAGACAGCCTTCAAGTTGCACCTCCGAATCAATTCATAACACAAGCCCAAATGAGATGGTTTGGACATCTTAATCGAATGGAAGAAGGAAGAATAGCAAAATATACGAAAGCCAGAAAATAGGAAAAAGAAACATAGGCAGACCAGGAAAGGTTGGCAAAAGGAAATTAAAGAAAAATTGGAAAAGAAGGGAATTAACTGGAAAGAAGCAAAACAACAAACCTTGGACAGGACGGCATGGAAATCTCTTTGGCAAAATCTCAACGCTTAAAAGCATAAGAGATCATAGACGAAGAAGAAGAAAAATATTTAAATGAACTTACAATCCTGGATTCCTATCAGGCCTACCACTTGCAATACAGCTTGCACCATATCCAGTACATTCTCCACAAACAGTGCACACCATACACTGATCATGCTTCCACCGATGTTTTCCTGGAGAACACATAATGTCTGGTTCTTCTGCTTCTAGTTCTTCATCTTCACCATCCTCTTCTGGGGCAGTTGCCATGGCAACTGGTAACTGAACTATACAAAATATATATATATTTATTATTAATTAAAACAAAATTTGCACTTGAGATTAGATGAAAGTCATAAGATATCTTCACAATTCAACATAAACAGAATGTTATCATATCATTATGGATTGTTAAAGTATGGGAAAAGTTGGTGAAAGGTAAAATACAACAGTGGGTGGATAGAGATGCAATACTCTATAGTGGGCATCATGGCTTTGTAAAGGTAGGGCCTGTCTTAGTAACTTATTCACTTTTTATAATAAAGTGACAACATAACTAGATAGGCTACATTACACAATGATACTGCTCAATTTTGCCAAGCCATTTGACAGAATACTACATGAAAAACTGGTACAAAAGTTGGAGCAAATGGGAATGGATATAAAGCTAGTAATATGGGTAAGGGAGGGGGGGGGGGGGGGAACTGACAAACAGACACCAAAGAGCAGTATATGGTGGAGTGGAATTTAGGAGAATGATGGTGACTAGTGGAGGACCTCAGGATTCAGTACTAAGGCCACTTCTCTTTAATTTGTATATCAATTCACATAGGGAAAGATTTAGGAGGGGATATTCAGTTGTTTGCTGATGATGAAAAACTAGAGAGAGAGCAAGAGTTGATAAAGGTGATGTAGATATCCTGCAGGATGTTTAAATAAATTGGCATTGTGGGCAAAGGATAATGATCGTCAATTTAATGTTGCAAAATGTTGGGTTGAAAAGGTTACATATTGATGGTATTGGATTGCAGGAAACTGATGAGGCTAGGGACTTGGGGATAATGGGACAAAGAAAGAGTTGAAGTTCAGAGGGCATATTGCAAAAGTTGGTAAAATAGCTCAAAGGATTACTTGGATGTTGAAAAGCACACTAATAAAGAAGTTATTATCTCTCTTTATAAGGCCATGATTTGACCACATCTTGACTACTGTACACAGATTTGGTCACCTGGGTTTCTTGGGGACCAGGAGGTAGTAGAGAGGATTCAGAGACGAGTGGCCAAGATGGTGACAGGTCTGTGGAATACTCCCTATGAGGTTTGTGGATTACAAATTTTCATTGAAACGGGGGGAGGGGGGAAGAGAGAGAGAAAAAAGGGTTTTATAAAATTGATTCAAGTGAAAATTTTCAATATATGACAAATAGTCAGAAAACTAGGTCCATCCATGGAAGTTGTGTAAGAGCGTGATTAGTACAGGGTTGTACAGACCAGTTCACGAGTGGAATGGATTGCCAGAATTGGTGCAAGTTTTCTGACAGCGAATGGATTCAGGGAGAGGTATGATAGGATTTGTGCATATAATGCTTAATTGGGTCTCCCATAATTAGTCTTCAAACTCCATGGAGATGTCTTAAAATAATAATAGTCTTCCTCATCTGCCTAAAGCAGGTTGAAGCTACCATGAACAACAGCTTTCCAGTCCAATCTATCAACAACCAAGTTAATTAAATTTCTGTAAGAGTTCAGACCATTATACTCTTGATATTTTCTGATGATATTTTATGATCTGTCCATTTCTTGCTAGGTCTTCCCAGAGATATCTTTCCTTCTGTTTTTTCGTATCCATGGAAGTTGTGTAAGAGTGTGGTTACTCTTCCATTTTGGAGAATTTGAGGAAACCTTTTAGTACGCATTCAACACATGTGTCCATACTAACTATTGTAACTGTTTTTCTCTGATTCTTGTTATTACTGACATGTGGTAGTGTAATTCTTCTCTGATCTCCTTACTGGTTTTCATTTCACTTGATATTTTATTTTTTTTTAAACACTTGTTTTCAAAGCCTGTCAATCTTTATACTTCCTTCTGTTTGATAACCCAAATGAAAAACATGGACCACCTGGTATACCAAAATGAAGGTTGGGGATGTATGGAGGAGAATAGTTTCCCCTAAATATTCAAGATAAAATAGACTTCGCAGGAAGTCTATTTTATCTTGAATATTACACTTCACAGGAAGTCTAAGCAAAATGAATCTTTGAATTTTGATGGTTCTTTATCCAGACTGGTAATGTCATCACATAGAAGAAGAAGAAGAAAGATTATTTTTCTATTGTAATTAGAGGTATCAATGACGACAAGAGCTTTTTTTATTTATTTCTTTGGTAATGGTTATATTATTGTTGTCTCAGAGCTTGTAAGACTTTAAATTCTGCAAAGGAAATTGAGAGACTTGGTGGGACAGCTAATGACTGCCAAATGGCTACTGGAAACAATTTATTAAAAAATTGAGTGGCCATGATCAACTGATTGAGCGGCATGATACACACCACTAAAATGCATCAAAATGACATAAAAATTGAAAAATGACAAGCAATAAATAAATATATTTCAACTCGGTAATATAATTGATTCTTAACGAGGCAGAAGAAAATTCAGGAATAAATGCACATAATAGTGCATATATATCATAAATAATGTCAAATATCTAACACAGGATATAAAAAAGGCATTTCCCAAAAATGCCCTTTTTTTAATAAACAAATAAAAAGTAAAATTAGGTCTTACCTTCCTTGTTGCTTCCATGAGGAAATTCTCTTCCACACTGGCCTTTATGATTTATACCAAAAGTATAAACATGTCCCTTATTTGATAATGCTACAACATGTGCTTTTCCCAAAGCTACATGAGTTACTATAACATCCTTCATATCTGTTACTAGACCTGCATGTATAAAACTTCAAATAAATAAAATATTTCTTGCATAATTACTATAAAATACTTTTTCTTTTGCTCAATATTTCAATCAGATGCACAAAAATAATTTATAACATGGACAAAATAATAAAAGCAAAAACATGATAATGCATCTATCCTGAAAAATTGTAAACTACTCTATTATGAAGTTTAATATAACAAATATGTATGGAAAAATTGGAAAAATAAATAATTTGTTTCCTGGGGTATTAAATTAGGGTTGATTCCTATAATGCTATGATGTAAATTTTTTTCATGTTTTTAAGTGTGTGTGTGTCACACAAAGTTAGGTTTCCCTCTGTGGGCCAAAACTTAGATAAGCTGCTGCAATTTCAGCTAGGTCAATGAATTACACACCCCTAGACTTTCAAAAACATCCACATCATAGTGAAATTTGAAACCGAAGGGCCAAAAAGAAGCATAACTCACTCATCTACTGGGGGGGGGGGGGCAATCTGATCATTGTCTGGCTATTGATTTAATTTAATCATTTTTATCAATAAACATAGAAAAACAGACTATGGGCACAATTTTTACTGGAGAAAGAAGCGGGCTTAGAATATTTCTGCACCTTGTTAGTAGCTGGTATAAGAAAGAACATTTATCACTGTGATTCCAAAGAAGGGTATACAATTTATAGTACACTATTATACTGTGGATTGGTTTTATGAAAGTTTTATGGAAATTTCTGCTTCCATAAAACATTCAAATATTTCTACCAGAAACTACCTGGTCATCATCAGTGCATCAGCATAATCACAAGGTGAAGCTACAACAAAGAATATTAGTCATATTTACAGAGCTGAACTATCCAGGCTCAAATTTAAAATTAAGTGACTTGATAAAATAAAATTTAATAATATAATGAAATAACACAGCATCATATTTTTAAAAAACTAAATAAAATAAATATTTTAATAATTAAAATGGTGGAGAGTGGGGGGGGGACACTATTGCTTGCCATTTATGAGGATGAGATTCTCCTAAATCTTGGCAATAGAGAGAGAGAGAGTCATTCTGATTTAAATTAGGGCAGAGTAAATAACTTCTTTAAATAACTGCTTAAACATACACCTGCAGCAATGGGCTAATAATGAACTATAAGATAACATGGTCAGTGTCTACTCCATGCTAAGTAAAGTCAGATTTTTCAGGTTTATTGTTGTTAATAAAAGACTGATGTTCTTGTAGTCATTTTTCAACAGAACATCCAAAGTACGAGCAGAGACACTCACACTGAGCTTGGTAAACACCAGGAGAAGAGAGAGAGATTGGTATGGGGGTATCTTTTGTGGATGATAGTAACCAAGCGATCTTGTTAACTGGGAAAAAAGTAGGAGGTAAATTATATATTTTCAGGATCTTAATAATCATCTCCGAGATGCCTGCGTTATCTGATATAAGGCTATCCTACTGCAACGAAGTAGGAGAGGAGGCATTTATACTGAACTTGGTAACCACCAGGAAGAGAGGAGTGGGGGGGTGTTGTTGATTGATGGTAACCAAGAGGAGATTTTGTTGATAGGGAAAAATGTAGGAACTAAATTATATCTTTAGCAATCATCTCAGAGAGGCCTGTGATATATGAGATAGGGAGAGACTCACTGTACAGGTTCAAGGTTTTTGGCAATGGGCTTGTAAGAGTCCAGGATGCATTTAAACTTCCTTGAGGTGAAACTATTCTGTAATAAGATGCACTGGATGATGCCCAATTCTTGTTGGAGAGCTTGGGAACTGGAGCAGATAACATGTGCTCTGTTGAACAAAAATTTGAAGATACTTATTTTTGACATTGATGATGCACTGAATCTTGCTGTATGTAGTAGCCTGTGAAAGTAGGTTTATGGTGAATTGAAGTAGCAAGTATTTCAGAAGAGATACAGTAAAGGAGGATTCAGAAAGAATAACTGTCCATCCTTTTCTTTTTCCACAGTGAAGTTGATGGTGGGTGTAGGTTGTTGATTTTGGTTAAAAATGTAAGCACAGAATCTTCTGTCTAGCCAGATGGCAAATACATTATCTACACGTACGTTTCTGTGGTTTACAGTTCTGTGGGAAGTTTTCAGTATTGAGACCACATTATAATATAAATAAGTAGTTTAATAAAAATAAGCAATTTAAACCCGACAAGTTTCATATGTCGTAAGACTTACATCATCAAGTATATAAAAGTTTTACGCAATTAATTACATATTACATATTTTTGATAACTTTACAACTGTTAAATATAAGTGATAAACCAGAATACAAATGGTAAATTTGTTACATGTTAGAATATTGCTAGTTGTTGCTATCACATTCTATGGTATCATGCATGCTATATCCTTGGTCAGTGGTAGTTAAATTTTTGATGAAAGCAGACCATACCTGATATAAAATTAAGCCTTGATTTTTATCATTGTGTAAGGATCCAAAGCATTTGAGAAGCTTCTTTAAATTTTCTTGTAAAATAGTTACAATCGATATATGACATTTTTGTTTGTTGCCAGAGTACCTGATGGCCAGTGGCTGTGTGGAATCCAAGGCCTGATTTATGTTCTCTTCTTTTTTCGACATCTTTTACGTGTTCAGACATGTGGATCTCTCCCAATCCTCCTGTCTGGCCTACATAACAAACGCCACAAGAGCAATGAATCTCATAGATGCCTCATTTTTTCATGGGATGAGTGAAGGTTTCAGTGGATATATGAATCTTGATATTTTTTGTAGAGATAAAAAAAATCCACTTTGTCTGCAAATTTTTGATGTAAGGTAGAGTAATTGCATTCTGAAAATCTTGTGTAAGTAAGGGAGTTGCAGATGTATTAAGAATTTTTCTGATAGTCTTGGGTTCAAAACCATTAAGTGTGAGGTTATGTTTCAGGTAGTGCAGTTCATCGTTCCTTTCAATTGACGCGCTTGATATATCCATAGCAAAAGATAGGCATAATTAAAACTTTATAAGATGGAATACAATTTTTTCAATAAGATAAACTGTTCACAGCTATGTCTCATGAAAACAGCAGCAACATCAAGAGTCAAATACCCAACTCTGAATGATTTTAAATTGTACTGTATAATTATACAAGCCTGATGAGCCTAATATTAATGTCATCATACCTGGAACACAGCAATGCAGTAACTAATATGTCATTAAACCAGTCCAAGAATACATTATATATGAGGCATGTTCAAAAAAAGACCGCTTTTTAAATAGTGTGCCAACCAGCACAGAGAACATGCTGCAGCAACTGAGCTCACCTAGCAGCAGGTTTGACAACAAACTGCCATTTTCTCCATTCTGCTATGAACATTAGTTGTCGAGTTGCATCTACTGAAGTGAGCATGTGCACAAGCTGTTCATCAGATTAGTGACAAAGTGACAATGAAGGAGCTTGTGTGTGCGTGCTTGAAATATTGCTGCAAACTTGGTAATAATTCAGACACGGGTTTATGGATATGATGTTGAAACCAAGATGCAATCATTGTAGTGGGTGGAGAAAGGGTCTCCTTGACCAAAAAAAGCACGGATGAGTCAGACAAAGATTGAGGTGGTGTTGGTTGTGTTTTATGATTGGAAAGGCATTGTCAATTATGAATTTGCACCACGTGGTCAGATGGTAAACAAATAGCTGAATGAGTAAGTTTCAGCATGTTTGAGGGATGCTAAGCACAGGAAGAGGCTTGAATTGTGGGAAAACCAGACTTGGATGTTGCACCACAACAATGTGTCGCTCCTCATCCACAGTTATATGGCAAAACATCAGCCATTCGTTGTGCTTCATCCACCCTATTCTCTGGACTTAGCCCCAGCAGACTTTTTCCTGTTTCCCAAACTTAAAACCACTTTGAAAGGATGTCATTTCCAAACTATAGACGAGATTCAGGAAAATGCGATAAGAGAACTGCGCACCATCACAGAAAGTGCATTCCAGGAAGCATTCCAACAATGGAAGAAATGTTGGGAATAGTTTACTGCCAGTAAAGGGGGAGACTTTTTTGGACTACTTTGAAGGTGACAATGCTTAAAATGAACAATAAAATCTTTATAGTAAAAGTTTGGTCTTTTTTTGAACACACTACACACCTTGTATCCATACACATATATATACGAGGGTGGTCTGAACAGTTCTCGGCCTTGGCCATAGATGGCAACACTATTGGCAAGATTTTTTTTTCTAAGTTGGTACATCTATCATAAGCATCCATGTGAAATTGCAAGTCATTCTATCCAGTAGTTTGTTTTATACAGCTGTCTGAAGCAAAAGAGTTGTCTGCATCCCTTGAAATGGATAAAATTAAGTATCATGCGGTTATAAAATTCTTTGTAAAAGAAGGTTTAATGCCAAAAGAAATTCATTCAAAGTTCATAAAAGTTTATGGGCACTCTTCAACTTCATTTTTGACAATTAAGAAATGGGCTTCCTAGTTTAAATGTGACCCTACCAGCCGTGAAGATGATCCAGGTGAAGGACGTCCAGAAAGTGTAACAACAACAGAAATCATCGATCAAGTGCACGATATGGTATTGGATGACCGGCCAAAATGCGTGAAATTGCAAGACTATAGGCATTTCAAAAGAATGTGTAGGATATATTTTGCATGAAGAATTGCAAATGAAATTCGTGCAAGATGGATGCCACGCTTGCTCACAGCAGATCAAAAATGCACTTGCATGAAAATCTCTGACCAGTGCTTGGAGCGTTTTAACAAGAATAAAACTGATTTTGTGTGTCGATTTATTACTATGGATGAGACTTGGATTCAACATTACACACCAGAATCCAAACAGCAGTCAAAACAGTGGACAGAAGCCGGTTGTTCAGTGCCAAAGAAGACAAAGTCAGTTCAATCAGCAGGAAAGGTCATTGCATCAGTGTTTTGGGATGTTTTACAGGCATTTTGTTTATTAATTATCTTGAAAAGGATAAAACAATAACTGGGGAATATTATTCCGATCTTTTAACCAGACTAGACGAAAAAAATTGTGAAAAAAGACCTGGTTTGCAGAAGGAAAAAATCATCTTTCATCAGGACAATGCACCAGTCCACAAAGGTGTTTTGGCAATGGGAAACTTAAGAGATCTGCACTATGAATTGTTGGAACATCCACCCTATTCCCCAGATTTGGCTCCCTCTGATTTCTATCTCTTACCAAAACTAAAACTCTTTCTCGCTGATCAGCATTTTCTTCGAATCAAGAGGTGATTGCAGCTGTAGAGGGGGGGGGGGGGGGTATTTTGCAGATTGTACTGGGAACCACTATAGGAACAGGATAATGGCACTGGAGCATTGCTGCAATAAATGTATTAGTCTTAAGGGGGATTATGTTGAAAAATAAAAATAATTTTGAAATTATAAATTCGTGTTTTCATTGTTAGGCTGAGAACTTTTCAGACTGCTCTCGTATATATATATATATATATATATATATATATATATATATATATATATATATATGTGTATATATATATATATCATCATCATCAAATTCCTGCCATGTACCCTCAAGGAGTGTACAGGATATGACAGTACTACATGAAAAAATTAAATCATTACTAACTTCCTATCTACAATTTTCCTCCAAATCAGTCTGTTACTTGTCAAGACTCCAACATTATCAGATCTTATATTTCTATCGTCTAAGGCACTTTGTACCGTATCAATCCACCTATATCTTGGTCTTCCTCTGGGTCGTTTTCCTGCCAACCTGGCAGAGAACACTTGTTTTGCTAATCTTTCCTCTCCCATTCTATTTAAGTGACCATACCATCTGAGATTAGCTCTGCTAACGCATTCCTGGATGCTGACAATGTCAAGTTCTTTCCTAATATCCTCATTTTTAATATGATATTGCCATTGATGCCATCTGTTCATGCCTCTAATCTTTCTCAGGACTCTCATATCTGCGGTCTCTAGTCTTTGGTCAAGTGTTTTACTTCTGACCCAGCTCTCAGATCCATAAGTTAAAATTGGTTTGAACACAGTCTTGTATACAGCTAATTTAGTGTTCCGACTAATTTCTTTCTTATTCCATATGAATTTATTCAATTGACTTCCCACGATACCAGCTTTGCTGATTCTGTTGTCTATTTCTATATTTAGTTTACCATCTTCAGTAAAAATTGTGCCTAAGTAGCTGAAATGTTTTACTTGTTCCACAGGTTCTCCATTCACAACACAGTTGACATTTTCAATGATTCTGCCTATTTTCATTGTCTTTGTCTTTTTATTGCTGACCTTCATACCATATCTATTACAACAGCTATTCAATTTAGTCAGAGAATCTTGCAGACTTGTAGCGGATTTATTTAGAAGTATAACATCATCCGCATAAAGCAAAGAGCTGACATTAACATTTCCAATTTTGATATCAGGTTTAATACCACATTCCTTCATAATGTGATCCATATAGATAATGAATAACAGAGGGGATAATGTACATCCTTGTCTCACACCAGATTTAACATTAAACCATCTTCCTGTACTTCCTTCAATTCTAACTGCTGACTCACAACTCAAATAAAGACTAAGTATTGCTTGATATAATGCCCCATTGACACCATATAACTGCAGCGTATTGAATAGCTTCTCTCTTGGCACCTTGTCATATGCCTTTTCCAAATCGACAAAACTTAAATACAGATCTTTGTTATATTCCCATGCTTTCTCGACTATTTGTCGTAAAGTGAAGATCTGATCCTGACAGCCTCTATTTGGCCTGAATCCAGCTTGTTCTTCACCAAGCTTTTCTTCCACAATTCTTCTCAACCGTTTCTCAAGTATACTTGCATAGATCTTGCCAGGAACACTCAGTAGGGAAATACCTCTGTAATTCTCGCATTCAGTTTTATTTCCCTTTTTATATATGGGTACTATGAGAGCTCTACTCCAATCATCGGGAATTCGTCCCTCTGTCCAGGCTTTCTGAACTATGCAGTGCAGCCACTGTAAGACTCTTATACCACCATACTTCAGCATTTCTGGTCGAATATCATCTACTCCTGCTGCCTTTCCACATTTCAAGCCTTTGATGGCTTTTTCTACTTCAAGTATGGATATGTATTCCTGACTGCATGCCTGGTCAGTGTTTTCTATCACTGTGCTGTCATCACTGCTTGTTTCATTTAGCAGTTTTTCAAAGTAATTACTCCATACTTCAAGGATATCTTTTTCTCCTGTTTTCATTTCACCTTTATCATCTCTAATTCCTTTTACAGCACTCTTTCCTCCATTCCTAAGCTTCTTCAACAACCTCCAGAATATTTTGCCACCTTCTTGATATTTATTTTCTATATTCTTGCCAAAGTCCTCCCATGACTTTTGTTTAGCTAGTTTTACACACTGTTTAGCTTTCTTACATTTGTCTCTGTATTCTGTAAGAGTAAAAGCTGACTTATTTGCCAGGAACTTTTGATATGCTTTCTTCTTTTCCTTCACTGCCTCTTTAACTTCCTGTGTCCACCAGGGAGTTCTGATTTTTTTATCTTTGCACACAACCTCACCACATGCCTCTCTGGCAGAATCAATCAATGTTTCCTTCAGAGTTTGCCACTGAATCTCCACGGTTTGATTCCTGTTCTCAAACTCTTTCATTTTCTTTTCAATAATATTTCTGTATTTTAGTCTACAGTTTACATCTGAGAGCTGCTCAACTTTTATTCGCTTTAAAACTTTCTTACATGTTATTCTTTTCAATATGAAATTCAATTTTATCCTGCTCAAGACTAAATAGTGATCACTTCCAATTTCAAATCCTCTGTACACTGGTGTCCTGCACCAGGGAGAAAACATCACTATCAACAATAACATAGTCAATGAGGCTTTTCTTATTCCTAGCCTCTTCTCTCCATGTGAATTTGTGCACATTTTTATGTTGGAACATGGTGTTAGTAATAACCAGTCCATGTCCTGAGCAGAAATCCAACAGATATTTGCCATTATTATTAGCTTTGCTCTTTTCTCCAAATTTTCCCAAAATATTTTTGTATGTCTCACAATCATTTCCTACTCTACTATTTAGATCCCCAACAAGGACCAACTTTTCCTTTTTCATTGTGTCAGTTGCTTTTTCTAAAGCCTCAAAAAATTCCTCCACTTCTACCTTAGTAGAACCTTCTGTGGGACCATAGGCACAAATAAGTCTCATTGTCCAGTTCCCCATTCTCATATTTGCCCACATTACTCTACTTGAGACTGACTGCCATTCAAGAAGATTAACCTCGTATTTTGTGTTGAACCTCGTATTTTGTGTTGAATACTATGGCTACTCCTTCTTTTCCTTGATTGTTATTGCCTGAATATAACATTTTGTATTTATTGCTCAGAAAGATCTCACCAGTTTTGGTCTTTTTTGTTTCAGTCACCCCTATTATGTCGATCTGGTACTTATCTAATTCCTCAGCTAGCTCCATTTCTTTGCCATTCAGGCTTCTTACGTTGATAGTACCGATCTTTAACTCTGGTGATGTTGAGTTGGGGTTTGTTTTCAGATTTGTTCTGCTCTCGTGTATATATATATATATATATATATATATATATATATATATATACATACACACACACACACACACTCGCACGTGGGACTTGAAAAATGTGCTCTTCTCCTCATCCATAATGAGCAAGACTTTTTTAGTTGACAAGTAAAATCAGAAGAGGAATTTAACTGTTAATTTCATTTACATAATGCTGATTTGATGAATTTACATTAGAGGCTTGTTACCAAGAAAGAGGCATTTCTTCATTGATATTTGCAAACTAAGTAATGAAAATCTATTTGTATTTTACCTCATTTATTGCATCTATGGAATTTTTATGAATAGATTGCATCTATTCACAAAAAGTTTTGTTTTGTGAAACTTTTCAGATCATCATTGATTTTTTTCATAATGGGATACAATCAATAAGAGGGTAGTGGGTAATGGCCCACTCCACCCTTAGCAAATCATGATAGCTGGCCCAAGATAATCAATAATTTTTAATAAAACTAGGACTATGTAGCCTTGTGCAATTGTGTTATTATAATTTATGTAATTTATTTTTTATTTTATTATTTTTCTACATTAATGACAAGAACACACCCAAAATAAGCTAGTTACCAATAGTAGTCGTATATAGCACAGAATATGCAAAATTTAAATCAGTAATAGTGGATATGAAAACCGAACGATGAAAGAAAAAAGTATTACAGTTTTATTTTTTATTTTTCAAATGTTTTCTTACTTTCCAGCCCACCAATGTATCGGAGCCAAGCAGAATTCGAAAACCCACTAGTGTAGCTGAATGGTGTGTAAACCTAAGGGTTTTGGTTTTATTCAGTTTTGGTGATTTTCAATGTTTTTATCCTCAATATTTGTTTATAATCACACAGAAGAAATTGTTTCTCTTTTTCCACAGAAGTGACTTAAAGACATACTGAAGTGTTAGAACTGAAAATGCATGGAAGTGATCAAGAATAAATAAATAATGAATGGCTCACTGATATCAATCTTGAAATATGGTAAGACTGAAGTATTTAAGTTCTTGGTTCATTTTTTCTGTGCTATTAGAAATGCTGTGCCTAATTCCTACTTTTTGTGGGGGGGGGGGGGGTGAATGCAGAATGGAGATATCTTCTGGTGTGAGGTATTGGTTTTCTATATACAAAACAAGTGCATTTTTTTTCTTTGGAGATCCCTACAAAGATATCTGGAAATGGCAGTAATCGGTTGTTTTCCCAATTCCAAAGTGAAGTGTATATGGATGTAGACTATTCAGGCAGCTTGTAAACTCTTCTAGTTACTTTGTGAATCCTAGCCAGATGTCATCTACATAGTGCAGCAAATTCTTAGTTCACTCCTATAAAACCGCTTAAATAATTTAAACTTTTATCATATCTCCTCTTTTTCTGCAATCAGCTAATTTTTGAAACCTACAAACCGTCAATGTATTCTCATAGGGAGCATTCTATAGAGTTGCCACAATCTTTGTCACTTGCCTCTATATCCACACGGAATACAGATCTGTACACAGTAGTGCAGATGTGGACTTATTAAAGGCTTATACAGGGTGTCCCAAAATTCATGCAAGATTTAAATTTAGCGCCATTTGTGCAGTAAAGTGTTGCCAACGAGAAAAAAAAGACAGCGTGAAAGCTGACAGTTCAGAGTTATTAAAAATGGAGTGCTACACAAAAGAGCAATGCATTTTCATTGTTGAGCAATATTTTAAAAATAATGAAGGTTTGGTAGCTACAGTTCACAATTTTCGTACAAAATATGGTCGGAATAGTGATTTAACTTCATCAACTGTGAAAAGATTAATTAAAAAATTCAAGGAAACTGGATCAATTAGTGATCTTATACGCTCTGGCTGTCCTTCAACAAGTCGTTCAACAGAAAACATTGAAGCAGTTCGTGAGAGTGTTGCTGAGAGTCCATGAACATCAATTCGGCACCATGGTCTTGAATTGGGCATTTCGAGAAACTCTCTACAGCGTATTCTCACGAAAGATTTGCATCTTTATGCTTACAAAGTTCAATTGGAACAACAACAACTGGATGCTTATTTTTCGAACAAAATCATCTTCAGTGATGAGGCTCATTATGGAACAATGGATTATGGAACAACAAGTGGATGCTTATTTTTCGAACAAAATCATCTTCAGCGATGAGGCTCATTTTCATCTTGATGGCTTCGTTAATCGACAAAATTGTCGCATTTGGGGTTCAGAAAATCCACGAGTGATTGTTGAGAAACAAATGTCCACAACATTTGTTTGGTGCGGATTTTGGGCTGGAGGCATCATCGGTCCATTCTTCTTTGAAAATGCGGCTGGTAAGGCAATAACAGTTAATGGTGCTCGCTATCGTGACATGATAATCCAGTTTTTTGTGCCTAAATTGCAAGATATGGATGTGGACGACATGTGGTTTCAACCAGACGGTGCCACATGCCATACAGCCTGAGAAACGATTCAATTACTGCATAGTCATTTCCTGGTCGTATAATTTCCCGTTTTGGTGATCAGAATTGGCCGCCCAGATCAAGTGACTTAACGCCGTTGGACTTTTTTCTTTGGGGTTTTTTGAAGTCTAAGGTTTATGCCAACAAGCCCACGACCACCCACGCCTTGAAGGAGGAAATTGAGCGCTGTATCAATGAAATTCAGCCACATTTATGCAAAACGGTCATGGAAAATTTCGACAAAAGAGTGTATATGTGCCAGCAAAGCCATGGAGGCCATTTACCCGATATGCTATTCCATGCATAAACCTATACTGTATACTTTATGAATCGATAAGAAATTACAATTTTTAATTAAAAAACCTGTGTTTTCTATCAAAATTACTTCTTGCATGAATTTTGGGACACCTTGTATAAGGGAACAATAACCTTTCTACCTTGCTTGTCGTTCTTCAACGACCACATAATCTGATGTGCTGTTTCGGTGTTACCTTCACCATATGTCCTCTAAATTTCAACTCCCTGTCCACATTTACACGAGTCCCTAGCCTCATCAATTTCCTGCGGTTCAGTTCCATCAATATACTACACAGCTTGTGATCTCTTCCTAAAGTGCATCACCTTACACTTGGCCACATTCAACTGGAAGCCATTTATCTTTCTCCATAGTGTTAGTTTATTTAAGTCTTCCTGCAGGATCTCTGCATCACTTTCATTTACTATTATTTTTCTCAGTTTAGCATCATCAGAAAACAACTGAATTCCTGTCAAATTACTTCCTATATCATCATCAAATTTTATATGTACCTTCAGGGGTGTACAGGATATTATGATAATACTACATGAAAAAGTTACATCATGATCAACTTTCCTCCAAATTAATCCATTATCTGTCAAGACTGCAACACTATCATATTTTATATTTCTGTCTGTTAAGGCACTTTTTACTGTCAATCTACCCACATCATGAATTTTTCCTCTAGAATTTTTCCTGACAATCTGGAAAATAACGTTTGTTTTGCTAATCCTGCCTCTTCCATTCTGTTTAAGTGACTATACAATCTGAGATTAGCTCTGCTAACACTTTCCTGAAATCTAACAATGACAAGATCTTTCCTAATATCCTCATTTTTAATGTGATACTGCCATTGATGCCATCTGTTCACTCCCTAAATCTTTATCAGAACTCTATTATCAAAGAGCTCCAGTCTTTGATCAGGTATTTTATTTCTAACTCAGCTCTTCAATCCATAAGTTAAAACTGGTATGAACACTGTCTTGTATACAGCTAATTTAATTTTGACTAAATTCTTTCTTATTCCATATAAATTTATTCATACCATACTTCCTACCATACCAGCTTAACTAATTCTGTTGTCTATTTCCATATTTAATTTAATTGAAAAAACTATTGTGTCTTTCTCTGGAACATTAGTGAAAAGATAAGACACAAAACTCACTAAAAGATCATTTCCTTTCAACTGAACGTTCTATATATATAGCAGTTTTAAAGTGAGTGTAAAGTTTTTTTTTTAAATGAAAGAATGTCTTGTCATTATATAGTACTACTATATAGAACTCTCAATTGGAGGGAAATAATCACTTAGCAAGCTCTGACATGTCATCTCTTTTCAGTAATGTGCTAGTGGATAATACAGACAGCACCTTTACAAAATATTCCTGAAGGATATTTTCATACTTTTTTAAGCACAACCTTAAATCAGGTATTTTAGCTGGAATAAACAGTTTTTTAAAGAAATGAAAAGTACAGCAAGGGACTCCCCTCCCAACTTTGCTAAGTTATTCATGGAATCCTTTGAAACGCTGCACGTAATTCAGCTCCTCTCAAGCAGGGTGGATACTTTAGTTACAAGCCAATCGGATGGGACCCTCATGTGTTCAATCCACTGGAAGCCCACACACACAGGCAGATACTTGCATGCCACTTCACAACCACCATCCTGTCCAGAAACATGGAATTTTCAAAACTTTAGCCTCCAGATCAGAGCAAATTTCATTCTTTGAATCTGCACTGCATCTGGAACAACAAGCTCTTTGAACAGAAAATGGTTCAGCATTATTTCAGGAGCAAGCTCAGTTTATCTGTTGTACCTTTAATGTTGGGTAGGATATGATGTGTATATATTATTAAAACACTTAAGGAATTGAACAACGTAGTTAAGGATATAAATTAAATTATACTTTAATAAATATTTTCCGATATTTCGGCAACGTCATGTTGCCATCTTCTAAAGGAACTTACAAAAAAAGGCACGTGTACATAGGCACTACAAACACAGTAACTGGGAATGAAGAGATGAAGCTATTGTTCTCCTAAAAGTCCTGATGGTGCCCTCTAGTGGGCTAAGTAGGTGTTCTTGGCAGTTGGGCTGAAGGTCTGCTGATGTAAGCCTCCCAAATTTGGGGCAGTCGCATACAACCAAATTTGTTGAGGTATGGAGAATTTCTTAGGGCTGAGGCTGATTCCATAAATAGTCTTTTGAATTTGTATTTGCTACGGTGTATTACTGAGCTTTCTTCCACCGTATTCTGTGGCGTGTATCCAGAGCATGGTCTGCAAGACCAGAATGGCTGTACTTGTGAAATATATTGTATATATATTGATGTGTATATAGCCTGGTTATGGTGGAGCGCGCACATACGTGTGTGTGTGTGGAAGATTTGTTGTTTTTAGTTCATGTTTAAAACTTGCTAAACTCCTTAAAAATAAACTGCCCACACACACACCACCATAACCAGACTATATACACACCATATCCCTACCCAATATTAAAGGTATAACAGATAAACTGGGCTTGCTCCCCAGAATGCAAATTAAGAGCAGTCTACAATAGAGTGTTAACTTTCCTCAGACAAATTAAGGATCACCAAGTTCCTCTCTCCTTCACAAGTGTTCACAGTGCCCCCCCCCCCCCCCCCGTCAATCCCCTGACAACCTGGACAAACTTTTTGGTTGTCCAGGTGGTCCATCCTGTCTTGTAGGTAGTTTTCAGTATTGAGACCACATAGTAATAAAAGGTAATAAATACGAATATATCATTTGTATTCTGGTTTCTCAATTATTTAACAGTTGTGAAGTTATAAAAAACATCTAATGTGCAATTAATTGTTAATAAGCCTTTGTTGTGTAAAACTGTCATGTACCATTACCCCTGATGATGATGTAAGTCTTACAATGCACAAAACTTGTCCGGTTTTTAATTGTTTATTTTAATAAACTCTTTATATTACTATGTGGTCTCAATACCAAAAGCTACCTACAAAATTGTAGGTAGTTTTTGGTATTGAAAAACAGAAACCTACATCTAGGTCCATCCTGTCAGTACTTTGGAGAGACCACTTGGACAACCAAAAAACACAACATGCCTTGGATGAAGACTATTTCATCAAGTGGAAAAAAGCAAAGCTACTACATAAGTACTAGTTTAAATCACAAAATGGCTTATGCTACAGAACCTAGTGAACTATAATAGAAATGGTGTAATTCACCATAAATTTGGTGCATTGGTCCATCTGCCTTTTGGCAATAATCAATGAATATCACTGCAAAGAGCATCAAAGTTGCCCTCCATACATGAAACTTGTTTTTTGTTGTTCTTGTTCTGGAGGTCATTTTAATTTTAGCCTTGGCTAGACATATATCTTCAAAGTACCTTTGATAATGTTACCTTGCAGCCTGGTAAAACATCAGGTTGTAAATACTTAATTTTGTTATTCAATTATTAATTTCATTCCTGTTTCTATATAGTTTATTCAAGAAATTTCAACACGATTCACTTTCACTATGGAAATCTGAATATGGAAATAGAACAAGAGGTTTGTTTCAATATTTGAATACCTTCATTGACATAATAATATAACTATAAAAATGGAGGAAAACACTTTAAAGGTTATTTATTGCAGAATTTTTCACCTAAATTTCATAAGCATCTCTCTTTGGTACAGGATTATAGAACAGCAATCAAACTTTTGCAAGTTTGATTTACTTGTAAACCATGTTGGAATCAGCACTCAATGTTATCTATGACTCAAATAAAATTGTCTTAAATATATCTGGCCATCCACTAACAAAGGATGAACTTAGTTTATCTAAAGGACATGATGTCACCATTTCTCCAAAATGGATACTTCTTTTGGATTTTTTTCACAGCATAGAGGCCTTCAATCCTTATATCTTAAAACAGCTAACAGGATTCAGTTCAAAAGTGCAAAAATTCTTTTCAGTGCAAAGTCTCCTCATTCTAATCTTTCTTTTTCTAAATTTAAAGTGCTGAAGTCTTTGAAGAATAATAACAATTTAATTATTATTAATCTGACAAAGGAAAGGCTGTTTCCTTTGTCAGACCACTTAACCAACAAAGATGGCTATAATAGATTTTTCAGAAGCATCTTACATGATATCACAGAACCCTATTATATAAATGGGAAGAAATAGACATGACATGAAGCTGTTAAAGATAAGAGGATCGTAGATGACAAGACATCAGAAAATAGCATATCATGCGAATGAATTGAGCAGAAAGCAGGTAACCAGTGGTGAACAATAGGGTTCTGCACATGGGCTGCTGTTGTTTAATTTGTACATTCGTGAGAACGAGAACTGTTTCATGGGGAATATCAGCAGTTTATCAATGATTCTAAATCAAATAGGAGAGCAGTTAATAAAGGCAATGCAGGATGATTGAAATAGGCTGGCAGCTTGGGCAAAGAATAACATTTGCAATTCAACATGACAAAGTGTAAGGTTATGTGCTCTAGGATAAAAAGATTATACAAGTGGTGTATTATATTGAGAGACTGCAGTAATAGAAATTTGGGATGACAGTGACAAACAGTTGAAGTTCAATGGGCATATTGCAAAAATACAGTGAGTAAAAAAAGCAGCTCATATGATTATATGGATGCTGAAGAAATCACTAACAAGTAGAGATTAGGGAGGTTATTATTCCCCTCTCTCTTCAATATGCTTTTATATGGCCATATGACCTGTGAACAGATTTGGTTGACTGAGTTTCCTGGAGAGATGGAAGTGGTGAAGCAAAAACTTTTCAATAGAAGAAAAGTTTTTATTCCTGCAGACCACATAAACCAGCAGGAGAATGCACACAGACATTCAGCCATAAATTGAATGAGACCAAACCAATCATTTTACTTAAATAACAAGTTTTGATATTAAAAATTGCTGGACTAAATTATGGCACTCTGGTAGTAGTAGTAAGGTACAAACTTACATCTTTTTTTGAATAATATAGTCAACTAATAAGACCAAAGAAATACTTTTTTTATGGTGAAATATTTGTTGCAGTCATGGGCTGATTGGCCAAGTAGTTAACATAACAGTTACAAAACCAACAGGCTTTAGGCTTGAATCTTGTCATAGGCAGGATATGTTTGTGAATGCCTTTAAGTGGAAGATGAATTTCATTGTACTGTGTGAGACTGTCCTGCTTACTGGAGACAAAGCAGTGTGCAAAAGTTCAATGTTTGGTGTCTAGAGCAAGTTTTCCAGATTATGTAAAAAAATAAATAATAATCCTTAGCATGCACAAGTACTAATGTACTATAAGCGCACAATCTTTTATGGATAAGAGTCACAAAAAAACATCCTTCAGTACAGCAGCGATGCCATTAAGCAATGGTCAGAAATTTTTGATATTTTGTTACAATGAGCAAATTCTATATTATTTGCTACAGTAAGAGCTAACAGTATTACTAAATAACATAGACTGAATTAATGAAAAATTATCATGTTTCTTTCAAGATATAATGAAATTTTCACCTCAGCTCACCTGTGTTATGATCAGAATGAGCAGTATCTTTTCCAAACAAATAGAGTTCTCCATCTCTAGTAACCAATGCACTTGTACCATTATTACATGCAGTTGTTACCACATGATGACCATCCATTTTTATCATCTTCTTTGGTTTAACTGGCTTAGGTTGTCTCCTGCCTTTACCTAAAATTTGATATGGGTGACAGAATAAGGTTTTAAATAGTTGTTCAAAATGAAATGTATAACATGTATTTGATTCCAAGGTCATTCATGAAGAATCGGATTTTTTTAAAAAATCACTAGGCAAACAGGTCTGTATTTTAATTTTCAGCTTTTATAAAAAAAAAAGTTTTCATGTTTAATTTTTTTTTTTTTGAAAGCTAGGTCTCTATATAACAACAGACTGCATACAAACGTATGACATCATCCAGTAATGCCCCATTGAATTATCAGTCGTATGATGGGACATTAATAGCATGTACATGTTACATGCTATTAATGTGCTCCTGAAACAAGGCATGATACTAACTGAAATAATGCCCATTGAAAGTTATTTTCATTGTTATTAAGATAAACAATATGCTAAAAGAAAAATACAAACTTTAAATAATCACTATTATATACAAAAAATCATCATCATCATCAAATTCCTGCCATGTACCCTCAAGGGGTGTACAGGATATGATAGTACTACATGAAAAATTTACATCATTACTAACTTCCTATCTACAATTTTCCTCCAGATCAGTCTATTACTTGTCAAGACTCCAATATTATCAGATCTTATATTTCTGTCGTCTAATGCACTTTGTACCGTATCAATCCACCTATATCTTGGTCTTCCTCTAGTCGTTTTCCTGTCAACCTGGCAGAGAATACTTGTTTTGCCAATCTTTCCTCGCCCATTCTGTTTAAATGACCATACCACCTGAGATTAGCTCTGCTAATGCATTTCTGGATATCAACAATGTCAAGTTCTTTCCTAATATCCTCATTTTTAATATGATATTGCCATTGATACCATCTGTTCACGCTCCTAATCTTTCTCAGGACTCTCATATCTGTGGTCTCTAGTCTTTGGTCAAGTGTTCTACTTTGACCCAGCTCTCAGATCCATAAGTTAAAACTGGTTTGAACACTGTCTTGTATACAGCTAATTTAGTGTTCCGACTAATTTCTCTCTTATTCCATATGAATTTATTCAATTGACTTCCTACTGGTTACATGTTAAAATTACACAGGACAAAATTACACGGGATAAAATTATTATTTTATCCCGTGAGTTTTTAAATTTTTATGATGAATTTTATATTTATTTTCAGATAAGAGTTCCATTAATTTTGTAATACTTTATAAGACCTACCTGTTGACTTTAATTCGATTAAAATATTATTGGTATTTTGTTGTCAAATTAAACATATAAACTTTCTTAATATTGCAAAAATTACTTTTAATTTAAAAAATAATAAAAAACAAACACTAAGTCATATAAGCTATACAACGTAAAAAATCCAATCGTCTATTAGAGTCGTAATTTTGTACAATATTTGAAATACGTTGTTTTAACGAAATGTACCTATAATGTCCTGGGTTTCGTTGACCAGTTAAATGCTGCAAATAGTTTGTATGTTGTAAAGATAATTCTTTAACAATGTTATCCAAAAATTTCCAAACAGTTGGATGGGAACACAGAAAGAGCGACTGAAGTCCATAGTGCCATCCTTCGATATAATTTGTAGTTCTAGCTATACAGTTGGCTGCAGAGTGTCTATGGTTCCAAGTAGAAATATTGAATAGAGGTTGTCTATAAGTGCCGTTCCTGAGCTGTCAACCTCGAATATATGTACGTTCGAAGTAAAGGAGAACTTGCTCGATTTATTCATTATATTCGTATAAATTAGAGAACAGATCAACAACTTCTAAAAATGTTTCTAACACTTCTTCTCCTGGTAAAAGTGCAAGTGATTGTAAATGACTGCAAATGACTGATTGGATATAGAGCTTTTAGTCCACATTTATTTACTTTGCATATAATAGATTGTGATACGTGGAAAAAGCAGCCACTAATTTCGATGTTTTCAAACATGGTACAGAAAGCATTCGTTGCTGCTGTTTCAAAATCGGTCAAACTTTTTCGTGGTCGAGCTTGAGGAATTTTCTCCAGTAACATGTTCCGCATCTTCACATATATTTCTTCCTTTTTCCCTGGTAGAAAAGCCAGTAGACACGGAAAAGCGATGCCTGAATCATATTGGACATGGATACTGTATAACTGATAATATATTTCTGGAACCACTTTAAATGTACCATCTGCTAGCCAAAAATCGTTAACTGCAAGTTATCTAGAAGAGTCTTGCGACCAATTAGTATTATACATTCTGGATCTTCTGCCCCGGAATCATCAATAATCCATTTAGAGTACTTCTCTGGATTTGACGGAACGTTTCCGATTGTTTTAGCTTTGGATCTATTTAATCGCCTCGTCATGGAGCTCTTCTTCGGTAGGCACATTTTTAATCCGTCTGATACAGTCACTAAACTGTTAGCTATAATTGCATGAGCCGTTGCGCCTGGTTTCGACATTTTTCTTTTCATTTGATTTGCAAGATGATGAGCTTCAGATTCAAAAGTCCTATTAACATGACAGTGTTCTGAAGACTCACGGATAATCTTGTCGTCTCTGGTATTGAGCAGTGATCAACAATGTAAAGTTCTAAACTTTGCACAACGTCAATGAATACTTCCGATAGCAGTTTCACGGTGACGAACAAACTCAAATCCTTTGTAAATTATAATTTGATCACCTTTATTACTGACGCCGTACTCAAAATCAGCCATGGGTAAATTAAAAATTAATTTTAAAAAATTAATTACGAAATTTATTACGTCGCATGTTATACACTAGTTGTATTAAGAGTCACTAAACTAGAATTGAAGAATGTAAGACAAAAATTTACTTATATACCTTCACCCAAACAATTCTTAGAAATTCTCGAGTAGTTCATGGTGATTAACAATTGTTGACTGGTTTTACGTTAGGAAATTATTCCTTATAAATCTGAGGTAAGTACTAATTGGGATAGCTAATCACTACATCATTTTGAGTTTCCAACTAAACCACCTCCCTAATCCCCTTGCCCAAATCTGCAATAGTGATTTACCCCTTGCTGATTATAAATTTTGTACAATTTTAGGTAAATTTTATTTTATGTGTAATTTCTTGTGTATTTTTTCCTTTTAATTTTTTTCTTAGTGTATTTTTATCTATGTGTAATTTTTGTTTGTGTAATTTTTTTCTTTGTGTAATTTCTTCCCTGTGTAATTTCGTCTTCTTGAAATTTTTACAGCGCAATTATTTCACGTGTAATTTTGTCCTGACACACTTCCTATTATACCAGCTTTATTGATTCTGTTGTCTATTTCCATATTTAATTTACCATCTTCACTAAAATCGTGCCTAAATAGGTGAAATGTTTTACTTGTTCCATAGGTTCTCCGTTCACAATGCAGTTGACATTTTCAATGATTCTGCCTATTTTTATTGTCTTTGTTTTTTTATTGCTGACCTTCATACCATATCTATTACAACAGTTATTCAATTTAGTCAAAGAATCTTGCAGACTCGTAGCGGATTTATTGATAAGTATAACATCGTCCGCATAAAGCAAAGAGCTGACATTAACATCTCCAATTTTGATATCATGTTTAATACCACTTTCTTCATAATATGATCCATATAGATAATGAATAACAGAGGGGATAATGTACATCCTTGTCTCACACCAGATTTAACATTAAACCATCTTCCTGTAATTCCTTCAATTCTAACTGCTGACTTGCAACACAAATAAAGACTAAATATTGCTTGATATAATGCCCCATTGACACCATATAACTGTAGCATATTGAATAGCTTCTCTCTTGGCACCTTATCATAAGCCTTTCTCAGATTTATAAAATCAAATAGAGATCTTTGTTATATTCCCATGATTTCTCCACTATTTATCGTAAAGTGAATATCTGATCCTGACATTTGGCCGCAATCCAGCATGTTCTTCACCAAGCTTTTCTTCTACAATTCTTCTCAACCGTTTCTCAAGTATACTTGCATATATCTTACCAGGAACACTCAGTAGGGAAATACCTCTGTAATTCTCACATTCAGTTTTATTTCACTTTTTATATATGGGTACTATGACAGCTCTACTCCAATCATCGGAAATTCGTCCCTCTGTCCAGGCCTTCTGAACTATGCAGTGCAGCCACTGCAAGACTTTTATACCACTATACTTCAGCATTTCTGGTCTAATATCATCTACTACTGCTGCCTTTCTACATTTTAAGCTTTTGATTCTACTTCAAGTATGAATATGCATTCCTGACTATATGTCTGTTGAGTGTTTTTTTACCACTGTACTATCACTGCTTGTTTCATTTAGCAATTTCTCGAAGTAATTACTCCATACTTCAAGGATATCTTTTTCTCCCATTTTCATGTCACCTTTATCATCTCTAACTCCTTTTACAGCACTCTTTCCTCCATTCCTAAGTTTCTTCAACAACCTCCAGAATATTTTGCCACCTTCTTGATATTTATTTTCTATGTTTTTGCCAAAGTCCTCCCATGACTTTTGTTTAGCAAGTTTTACACAGTGTTTAGCTTTCTTACATTTCTCTCTGCATTCTCTAAAAGCACAAGCTGACTTATTTGCCAGGAACTTTTGATCTGCTTTCTTTTCTTTTCACTGACTCACTCACATCTTCTATTTTCTTTTCTTTCACTGTCTCTTTAACTTCCTGTGTCCACCATGGAGTTCTGATTTTTCTATCCTTGCAGACAACTTCACCATATGCCTCTCTGGCTGAATCAATCAAGGTTTTCTTCAAGGCTTGCCAATGAATCTCTAAAGTTTGGTTCCTGTTCTCAAACTCTTTCATTTTTGTTTCAATAATCTTTGTGTATTTTAGTCTTCAGTTCACATCAGAGAGCTGCTCAACTTTTATTCACTTTAAAACTTTCTTACATGTTATTCTTTTCAATATGAAATTCAATTTTATTCTGCTCAAGACTAAATAGTGATCACTTCCAATTTCAAATCCTCTGTACACTCTGGTGTCCTGCACAAGGGAGAAAACATCACTATCAACAATAACATAGCCAATGAGACTTTTCTTATTCCTTGCCTCTTCTCTCCATGTGAATTTGTGCACATTTTTATGTTGGAACATGGTGTTAGTAATAACCAGTCCATGTCCTGAGCAGAAATCCAACAGATATTTGCCCTTATTATTAGCTTTGTTCTTTTCTCCAAATTTTCCCAATATATTTTTGTATGTCTGACAATTATTTCCCACTCTGCTATTTAGATCCCCAACAAGAACCAACTTTTCTTTTTTCATTGCGTCAGATGCTTTCTCTAAATCCTCAAAAAATTCCTCCACTTCTACCTTAGTAGAACCTCTGTGGGATGATAGGCACAAATAAGTCTTTGTCCAGTTCCCCATTCTGATATTTGCCCACATCACTGTACTTGAGACTGCCTGCCATTCAAGAAGATTAGCCTCATATTTAGTGTTGAATACTATGGCTACTCCTTCTTTTCCTTGATTGTCATTACCTGAATATGACATTTTGTATTTATTGCTCAGAACAGTCACCCCTATTATGTCGATCTGGTACTTATCTAATTCCTCAGCTAGCTCCATTTCTTTTGCCATTCAGGCTTCTTATGTTGATAGTACTGATCTTTAACTCTGGTGATGTTGAGTTGGGGTGTTTTTTCAGATTTGTTCCAGTAGCTGACTTTTCACTGTTCACCCTAGTTCACTGGTAAAAACAACAGGGGCCTTGTTTAACCGGGCGACGCCCCAGCCGGCATGAAATTTTGTCAAGTTGTACCATCATTTTCTATGTTGTATTTCAAATTGTATTCTTATTGGTTTAAGCCAATAAGAATACAATTTGGTCGGCTAAATCCCAAATTGCCAGCCCATCCTCGTTCATTCAGTATCCAAGTAGATACCCAACAGGGTGCACAATGAGAAAGTGAGGTTGGACATTAGGTCAGAAGCCCTGGTCGGTTCTCCACATTCCTTTAAAGGCTATACATTCTCAATGCACAGAGACAAAATGTTTTCCCTGACAGAATATAAAGTAGCTGATACATGCCTCTAGATCAGATTCCCTTAGACTGAGTATAACATACAACTTCATCAAAAGTAGAACAATTTAAATATTTAGGAGCAAAGATCACTCGCCAACCAAATGAGATGGTGGAGGTATCGAATAGAATAAAGAGAGGTAATCAGATTTTCTATTCTCTCTTTCTCTCTCCATGTACTCACAGTTCAAAAGTTCATTGGAAGACTAAAATATACATAAATTGATAATTCATCCAGTTGTCACCTATGGATGTGAAACCTGGATATTGAGAATTTGATTTCAGATTCTGATAGGAAAATCCTTAGAAGAATATTCAGTCCAGTAAATGACAATGATCTCTGGAGGATCAGATACAACCATGAGTTATATCAACTTTATATCAAACCCACAATATCTAGTTTAATCAAGTTGAAAAAGTTGCAGTGAGCAGGATATGTTTTTTGTATGGAAAATGACAGTATTCTTAAGAAGACAATAAATAGTAAAATTATCGGTAATTTTAAATACCAGAAGAAAAACTTAGAACAACATGGATAGACACCATTGGTCAAGATAGCAACATCAATGTCTAAACTGGAGAAGTAAAGTTTTTGGACAGAGTCAGAGGCCACAAATCCAGAAGGCCAAGGCTCGATGTGAGCTACAGAACCATAAGTAGTAGTAGTAGTAGTAGTAGTAGTTATGGAAATAATTCATGCACAAACTTCTGTTTGTTTATGTTTAGATAAAGAATTGCAAGAATAATGTAACTTCTTATCTGGTATAATTTACTCTCTAAATGAAAAAACTTTCTGTAATGACATCATGAAGTGATGGGCCTCCATAGCTCAGTCAGTATAGATGAAGCCCTTTGGTTGAAAAGACCTGGATTCAATTCTCACCCATTATGTGAGGAACCTTACCAAGGTATCTGGTAAATGCCAGCTAATGATACTAATGATAGAGGTGACAGTTTGTCTTTTGTAGATGGCAACAGATGAGAAGACATTCACAAGGTATCTGGTAAATGCCAGCTAATGATATTAATGATAGAGGTGACAGCTTGTCTTTTGGTCTCTTTCGACTAAAGGTGAGTTAGCCAGTCTCATACAGAAATAGAGGATTTTTTCACCTGGAAACTTGGGTGGGTTTTTTGCAAACTGGCCTGTGAACACACACATGGATCTACAGTCATAAAATACATACTTAATCCCTCACTAGGAGGCCTCAACCAGTCCTAAGGGACAGTGGAGGAACATGGTGAACCCCCCCCCCATACGAATAAATAAATTGAAGTGACGGGGGGAGGGAAGAACATTAAATAATACATGCTCACTATATACTGTTTCTGAGTTGTATACACAAAGATAAAATGGTTTCTCTGCACTTTATTGTCTGTCATTTCATTAAGTCTAATCTTAATGAAAGGTACCTGTGGCATGACTATAAACAACAAATCACATGATAACCACAGTAATTAACTTTAATGAAATGAAAGTACAGATATTTCGTACTGAAAATAACAGTACTTCATCAATGCATAGAAAAAAGCAAATCAAAGAAACGGGAATACAAGATACATGCCACAGTCGATGGTTTACCAATTAAAAACTGTTGCTGCGTGCCAAAAATTAATATTAATAAATAATATTATTAAAAACTATTTTTGATGGTTACATAAAATGAGAATCACCCAAACTTTTGGGAGAGAGAGAGAAACAATCATTCTGATTCAGATTTGGCGAATGTAAAAGGCTTTGAAACTTTCTTTGAAAAGGAATTCATATTTAAAACTGCTTCTATGGAGAAGACGAGCTTCATTCCACCAGATATTGTGTTTAGTGTCAATACTATGTTGTGACAGACCGGACTTTTGAAGGTTCATGTATTCAATATAATATTGATGTTTATTAATTCTTGCTTCCACAGAATGGCCTTGTCTGCCCAAAGTATGTCAGATTACATTCACAAGGTATCTGGTAAATGCCAGCTAATGATACTAATGATAGAGGTGACAGTTTGTCTTTTGTAGATGGCAACAGATGAAAAATTTTGTTGATGGGAAAATATATAGAAATAAGGTGATACTTCTTCAAAATTCTACTAATCGGTTCAGAGATACCAGAAATATAAGGGATTGGAATCCTGTGGTCTATTGAAGAATCCTGAGGTGTTGGAACATAGAAGTCAATTATCTGCTGGATTTGATTAGAGTTAAATTGGTTACAACCATTGGTTAGCATCATGATCAGGAGGATCAAGCACGTACATGGTTGAAAGAACAAGAGCAACAGACAAATACTACAACCCAAACTCTCCAAAATTTATACAACAGTTATGAACTCTTTCTTCTATAAGCAGGGCAACAGTCCTAAGGAACTATGGATAGAAGCATCATAAATAGTAAATTTAAAAAAAGAAAGACTGTTTTTAGAATCTGCAGTGGCACTCAGAAATCAACCTAATTTAAACAAATACAGATGCATCAAACTTTCCAAAATTTGGGAAACATTAATTGTCAGAGTCCTAGTTTACATCCTAGGCAGCCTACAAATGCTCATAGAGGTCGCACCTAGATAGGACTTTAGCGTCACCCACGTGTTTCATTGAGTACTGTGTTATCTTTGTGTGAGGGTTACAAGTGTTATTTTACTCCCTGAAGATGAATGAGATGCAATATTGGAAGCATTAAAATTAGTTTTTAATCCTTTCTTAGTGCTGTCACTACTCCATTAAACCTCCAACATGATGTCCTCCCAGCACTTAAGCCATAACACAAGGTCCTTCACACAATTTTTCATTGGTGAAGAAATAGCAAGCAAAGCAATGTGTACTATTTCTTCGGTAAGTCCAAACTATCATAAATATTACTCATGTCTAACAGAAAAGTGAAATGGAAACAATTTAAAATAGGCATTTACAGTTTTAATCTCAACCTGGGAGTAAAATTTTAATTATACTAACACCACAAATTTTGCACATTGCCACAGTGAACTTGAACAGCATAATCTTATAATGCTTTGGATTACATGAAAAAGCATCAGGAAAAAAGAATTACAATTAGTGATAAATGATAGTCTTCTCCTACTCGCTTTTGATTTCAAACTTTTATACATAATTAAATTATGTATAAAAAGTTTACTGAATTTTAAGTTATAATCTGCATAAATAACATTTGATTAGTTACAAAATATTTGTAATAGATTTTTAACTGAAGCCAAATTAGTTCTATGGAGTCAAGGATTTTTCTCCCACAAACTTGGGGGATTTTCCTCCAGCATGTAACAGAAAAACCAGCCAGAGGAGTGACATGGCATACCATGGAAATATGACTGATTACTTTCTCAAAATTAAAATCAGGTCTATAGAAAGCCAAGTTGTATGTAGAGGCCACTAGACCTAATACATCAAAAAGAAGATGGAGAAATTAATACTGTTTTGATGGGACCAGGAGAGAGAAAAAAAAATGCTCTAGAAGGCCAAGAAAAGGTAATACTATTAAATTTTACAAAGAATTTATACCCTTTTAAAGACAGCAAAGGCTATTCATTGAAAGCTTTGAGTAAAAAAATAAAATAAAATAAAGAGAACAAATTTTTGAAAATATATATATAAATAGCTAATTACATACTCTGATCTCCATCTTCTCCACGACGGGCAAGACCTACAAAAAATAAACTACCATCTTCAGCAACTAAAAGTGCATGTAGTCCATCATGACCAACTGAATAGTGAACTATCTTGGGAGACTTAGTAATTGGTAACTCAGCCCATTTTCCTGTTGTAGGCCCTCCTTGTTTAATTCCTAAGCTTTGTGACTTTCCTGTAAATAAAATCTGAAAAGCAAAAGAAATCAATATATATTCACTCAGCATTTAAATTAATCAATGTCATCAAATAAATATGTAAAACCAACACTTCAGTGTATACAATAGTATGTTAACAGTTGATGATGCTGAATGTTATATTGCAATATTATGACACAGAACATTTAAAAGGTATATTTTAAGAATCATTTTGGAAAATATTTTAAATTATTTAAAATATTAAATGATAGGTCATAAATAAAATATATGCATTATTATTTCTGAGAGAAATAAAATATACTGGGTTATTAAAAAGTCAAGGTTGACTCTCCACATTACCTATAGTGAATTTAGACAGCTAAGTGTGACTTCTGATCTATTGCTCACTGTCTTGCAACAAGGAAGTGTGCAACGAGGAAGCATGTGAGGTCAAGATTTTTTTCATTGCAAGTGATGAGATTTGTGGAATGGGGGGGGGGGGGGGAAGCATTAGAAGTTTTGAATGCATCACATCTTTGGTGATGCATGTTCGAGTAGAGATATGTATTTAAGTATGAGTTACTAAAATGGCTCTCTCTCTCACACACTGAGTCCTTGAGCTCCCCTGGAGGAGCATATATCTTACCTGCTTCTAAAAAGGCATCAGAAACAAAGTTTTCCAAAGAATGAGTTTGAGACAAACAACAAACTACTCAAAAATTTAGAGATCTCTTCAACAAAGGGAAGAAAAAACATTCACTGGAATCAAAAACAGTGGTCAATTTAATTTTGGCTACATCCAAAGAAGGCAGCATTAAAATTCAGAACAAAACAAAGGCAAGGCTTAAATTATACAGTCACAACAAAGAATATTCTACAGCTCACTTTTATTGTCCATGATGAAAATGTCATCCACCATTTCACACAGAAGTAGCCAATAACATTAGGCTCAACACAGCAGGTGAATATGTCAATCCAAACTATAGACAAATAATCTCTAAGCCACAGAATTAAGCTCTAAAGTCTCCAGAACAACAAAAAAATAATAACAGCAGAGAAAGTCAGAAAAAAAAAAAAATATTATTATTATAATGAATGGAATAAAATCAGAAAATGTTAACATTACTTAAAGACAACATAATATATCAATTGACAGAGATACTACATGTGGTCTAACGAAAAAGTGTCAGCCTACTAGCCAAAACAATATTTTACTCTGACAGCATTACAAAGAAACTCTAAGAATGCAATTAGAAGCATCTGCACATATTTCCAGACCACCAAGCATTTTAACAAAATTACCATCACAGAAAATAGGACAAACACATTGAAAATAAAGCATAATATAATGCAACAAAAAGAAACAGACCTAACAATAACTTTTGACATTGTAATCATTGTTATTACATGTTACCTCCAAAGAATCCAAGAACTTATTGCAAGGGGTCTACATACCACACAACCCACTTTCCATTCCACTATCTATACTGCATTTTTTACCACCCACTTACAGTATTTTTGTCTGCCAATTGTGTGTTCTGTCTGCCAATTTGTCTTTGAACAATTGTGTGTTCAAAGCCACAGCCAGTTGATTGGAGAGTGAAATAATATCCATTCAACGAACTAGGCCAGCATTATATCAAGTAATTACAGCAAATTTAATCATGAGCTTACATTAATTCAACTTCCTGTTCCTTCCCTCCCTCATCATAAAGCAACAAATGCATGATTAGCAATTGTGACTGGTTTCAATATAGTGAACAGTACATATGTATTGTTCACTCTTTTACATATCCTTTTAGCAGAAATATTGATATATGTTTCTATAGTTATTTAAGGACTGGTACTATTACTATCTCAGATTTGTTATTTATAGTTCATCCTGAGGAAGGAGTAATCAAAATCAAAATGAAATGGTTGAATGAATTCCAGCTACTCTTGTTATGAAATGCAGTGAATATTGTAAAAGTAAGGAATATGAAAAGTTCAAAAAATTTTGATACTATGTACTGCTTTTATTATTAAGAACAATGGAGTGCAAAATTTCCTGTGATGTAATAACATTAGAATATTCCTAAAACAAACACTTGCATCAAAGAAACACGTATTTTGAAAAAACAGAATACCAAGCATATGTGACAAATTTAGAACTTTTACACAGAATTTGATTACATGTTAGAGAAGAAAATTTACCTTTCCTGATAAGGTCTTCACTAATGCAAAATCTTTACCACATGCAATACTGGCAGGCTCTTCATCAGATCCCAAGTCTATAAATAAAATTTGATTCACATTACATACTAATAATGTTTCAGGCTTCCACTCCCATAAATGAATAATCAATCATTTGGGCAAGGTATTCCTTTATTATATTCTAAAATACACTATAGGACTAAGTTGTTAGACTGGGTATCTTAGTTAAACTAGGTATTTTATTTAATATGTTTCCAAACTGGAAGTATATCTCTAAAGATCCCTCCCCATTCAGTATGAAGAGCCAATGAAGCATCACTTCCACATAACAGTAACCAAGTGAATGGAGGGAAAACACTTGCTCATTATGGAGGGAAAACAGTTTTATTACCAATAAGTTAAAAAATCAAAATCTTTTTAACAAGCAACTGCTCATTAAAAAGCTTTTAACCTAATCAGAATCATTTAGCTTAAGAATAACATTAGTCATGAAGATGTTTTCAAGTTTCAGCAACATATGTCATGGATCCATTTAATGTCAAAAAAAATGAGATCGCTTATGTTAATGCAAACAGAGGAGCATGCTACCTTCCATTATAATGTATTTTAAATACTGCATGAATTCATTTCAATCCTTATTGAAACTGCCAAATTTCAATCGCAGTTACATTTGAGCGCTTTCATACTAGGCAGTATAAAAGCGCTCAAATGTAAGCCATATCTTTCAGAATAAATGAAATAAAATTTTAAAAAAAAAATGGAAACTGGTATTAAAATCGCTAAACTACTCTGGATCTAAGAATGCAGTGGCAGATTTAAAGTTTTACTTGGTGTGCAACTATGTATCGTAGTCAAGGAACACGTGTTCTTGTTTTCATCCAATAATATTAAAACTTCTGTTTGCAAAGAGAGATTTGGATATAATACAATAAAACCTCGATATAACGGACTAATTCAGGCAAGGGGATGTACGTTAAATCCGAAAGTCCGTTATATAATAAAGTAGATTTTCCGAATGCATATGTTAAAAAATTGACAAATTAGTTAATTTATATGTTTTTACTTATGTAGAAACTTTTATGTAATTAAAATTAAGTACTGTATCTAATGAAAAGTTTAATTTCACAGAAACGTTTTCTATATGTATTATTGCTTATAACTTCACTGTGGTTTTTGATCTAATTTTTGATTTAACGTTAAATTAACTCTTTTCTGTTTGTCCATATTTTAAGGTTAGGGTAACAAAGATGTGCTTACCATTCATACATATCTAATTTTAAATTTATATTGAAAAGGTCTATAAAATGCGTACGTACATAAACCATTCACCAGAAGTAAACAAATGCAAACTACTGGACGTGGCTTAGCGCATGTCAAAACATCGGCTGGCAAGTGTTAAAACTGCCGCAGATAGTCATGCCACACAACAAAAGAACCAATTACAGTGCGATTGTATGATCACGTGCTAATCATTCACCGAACATGATTTATGAGCGGTGACTCATTTATGTCGGCTAAATTCGCCAAAATTTGTTAAAAATAACAGGAAATTAATAACAAAAAATAATCTGTTAATTTAATTATAAGAAAATCTTGGTTAAAAGCATTTTAAAATTAACAGGGTGTTAATTTTCACATATGACATATGGACCAGAAATTTTATCCGTTAAATCTGAAGTACATTAAATGGAGGTCCGTAAAATCGAGGATTTACCGTAATACACATAATTATATACCCAGATTATAGAGATATATAATAATGGATATATTATTTTATATCCATTATACTCTTTATACTGTGCTCTTCATACCATACTCAATATGACTTAGGTCATAATTTTCATTTCTTTACTTCAATAGTAATGTCATCTACTCTTATTACCTGTGCAACATTAATGAAAATTGTGGTCAATGCTTCAATTTTTTTTTTAATGATGAAATTATTGTTTGACATAATGACAGAAGAGAATGAGAGAGAGATTTCCTGCAACTTGTGTACTGTACTTCAAATTATTTTATCTTCTCTACCTTCAGTGGTTCCATTCCATTGCTGAACCAATGACAACTTCATTGGTGCCTATTTATTAGTTAGAAAATTAGATCATTATTCTAACCCAAATTTCTTTTTTTAAAAAAATAAGAGCAATTATTCGTTTTCCTTCATTTTTAGTAGCAATAACGTGATCAAATGTTAAAAGAAAAATAAAGCACTATGGTGAGAAACTTAACTAGTAAATTTTATATAGAAGAAAATACATCTATTTTAACATGATTTCTGCCTACTAATCATTCTGAGATTTTTCCTTTAATCTGCAAAACCCTTAACTTAGTAGTAAAAAGCAAAAAAGTTACTTGTGCTTAGTTGTAATGCTTATCCTTCTGCACATTACAGTGGTTGCAACTCCTTTCAACTTTATACAATAATCTACCATTTATCTGCCCACATGGTGAAAGCAATTTTCCATTCCGATAATTGAAGGGTTGGATAACAATAGTAGAGTTACAATTTCCAACTTCTGGTACAGTGCTGCATTAGAAGCTGGATGACATGCAAGGGTAGGTTGATTGAAGTGTCATTGTTGTGAAGATTGGATAAACAGTAGATAATTGTACATAAAATCTTATTTCAATTAATAAAGTATTAAAGAGAATAATGTTTATTTTGTTTTAAAAAGTTTGCTTTTGCATAAAATTTCTAGTAATTTTTTTCCTTTCAGAAGAAGAATTACTCAGGTAACACTAAATACATAGCATAAATATAGCACAAATAAATGTGAAACAAACTAGACATTAACTTATATTCTTTTTTATAATGCTATGTCATAATACAGTGCATCTATAGAAACATAATTTATACAAGGAGTATTGAAAATAATTTTAATTTATGCAAATGTAAATTTCTGTGATTTAGCAGTTCTGTGGGAAGTTTTCGGTATTGAAACCATTATAATATTATAAGGACTTTAATAAAAATAAGCAATTAAAACCCAACAAGTTTCGCACGTTATAAGACTTACATCATCGGGGTAATGGTACATAAAAGTTTTACACAACAAAAGCCTAATAACAATTAATAGGCTTATTATTACACATATTATATGTTTTTGATAACTTCAAAACTGTTAAATATAATTGATAAACCAGAATGTAAATAATAAATTTCTTACTGTATGCATGTTGGAACATTGCTAGTTGTTGCTATCACGTTCTGTGGTATTACGCATGCTATATCCTGGATCTGTGGCAGATAAATTTTTGATGAAAGCAGACCATACTTGATGTAAAATTAAGCCTTGATTTTTATTGCATTTTATAGGGATCCTAAGCATTTGTGAGGCTTCTTTGAATTTTTTTGTAAAACAGTTATGATCAATATATTACATTTTTGTTTGTTGCCAGAGTATTTGATGGCCAGTAGTGGTTGTGTGGAATGCCAGGCCTGATTTATACTCTTCTTTTTTTCGACGTCTTTTACGTGTTCAGACATGTAGATCTCTCCCAACCTTCCTCTTTCGCCTACAATCGGAAATATCCACATGTCAGAACATTACCATTTGGATTCTGGTTTATCGATTATATTTAACAGTTGTGAAGTTATCAAAGCATCTAATATGTGTAATTAATTATTAATAGGCTTTTGTTGTGTAAAACTTTTATGTACCAGTACCCCTGATGATGCAAGTCATATGACTTAAAAAGATTGTCTGGTTTTAATTGCTTATTTTTATTAAACTCTTTATTTATATTATAATGTGGTCTCAATACTGAAAACTTCCCATAATTTTAATTTATATCAAATCCCACACACACACAGAAATTTGTATAACCTACAATATGTTGGTGGTGTAATGTGTGGTCAAGCACATGAGAAGAGAGAGGAACCCACTATTTCTTTATAATAGTGGATGTTGTAGTCATTGAGAGGAAGAACTGTTCCTGAGAATAAAGGTAAACAGTATAAAAGAGCAGGAGGAGAAGCAGGTTTGCAATTGAACTACGGATATTGAGAAAAGCTGCTCCAGAGAATAATAGTAAACTATAAAAAAAGGAGGAAGATAAGCAAGTTCAACTGGAATATGAATACTGATTAGCTGCTGCTGCTGCTGGTGGTGCTGCTCAATATCCAGAATATGCCCTCCTCTGAATAGTAACAAACAAATGCGAGAAGGTTTTCAGTATAACACTGCAAATATAAAAACAATTTTCTAAGATTGGGTGGACCTAGAATTTGCAGAAAGTTAGCAGTTGCAAGGTGAGAAGTAATATCTTGACCAGAAAAGGGGGCTGAGGAGGTAACAGATATAATATATTTGTGCTAGGAAAAGTAAATGTCAATAGGCGTGATCAGATCTTGTCAGAGAATTACCAAAGGCAATAAAAGACAAACTGAGTGGCATTGTACTAACACAGCTCACATTATTCAGTATTTGAGGGAATTCTCATGCTTGGCATAATTTCCCTTCAAAGTGATATCTCAAAAATTGCAGTATCTTCTGTAGTATTAGCAACAATGGTTTGCTTCACTTCTGATCATATCAAATTTTTGCCCTTGTAGTTCACATTTAAGCACTGAAAATACACAAAAATCAGCATTTGAAGGATAGATGTAAGGCTACCTGCTTAAAGGCTATGCATTATCTTGAATACAAAATCACAGTATCAACAAGAACACCACTTGTATTTCCTGAATGAATTACTACAAATAAATCTTAAGTGTCCTACATAATATTCACTACTCGATTTCTTTCTGAAGTACCCAGTTAAGTTGTGTGCAACATGTGATCAGAGTTCAATTTCACTGGAAAGACTTCCACAGATGTTTATGTTCATCAGTGGAATCATGAGAAATCTATATTGTATGTACTTGGCTCCTGGTGAATCTAACTATGATAACATGGTGTAAATATGGTGTAAACTTAGGAGAGACTACTACTACATGGCAATCCCAAGTCAGAATAAGAGGAAGTTTGGACAAATGGAGTAGTTATTCTTCTCCCATTAAAAAAATCAACAAGCAATCAAGAATACAAAGTATCTAAATGTAATCTGCTAGATCCCAAACAACTACTATTTAATAGCAGCTGTCCAGAACCTTGGTTTCTGTGGCTTGATATTTCTATGCTTTTGTGTTTGGCAAATACGATATGCAACTTTTTAAAGAAATTATTAATTACCAGTTTCATACAACATTTTTGTGTACTTCCTCAGATTAAAAAAAAATAAAATAAAAAATAAAAAAAGGTATTCACAAAGAGATTTCTAAATTAATAACTGTTATTATTCAAATTAAACTTGAACTACATGTTGAAAATCCCAGTGAGATGTTGGACATGCTTTGTGCTGTCTAACTTCTCTCATAGCCTAATATGCAGGTCTTTTACATATGCCACTCATAGCTGATTTAAGATGAGACCTTGGTTTTTATTACATTGAGCAGGACATTTCACTTGCTTCTTTAAATCTATGAACCTAACTGTTGAATTCCATGTATGGCAGTATAGTGAGTTGCCAGTTCACTTGATGTTTTCTTTCAATGTGTGAAAGGCCAATCCTGATTTATGTGACTGTTTTTTTTTTGTTTGTTTGTTTGTTTGTTTCACATCCTTGACATGTTCTTTTTGACAGGTCTACAAGTATTGTTAAACATTTTAGCCTTTTTACAGATTGTGTGTGTGTGTGTGTGTGTGTGTGTGTGTGTGTGTGTGTGTGTGTGTGTGTGTGTGTGTGTGCGCGCGCGCGCACGGGCGTGTGATTTTTTTTTTTTTTTTTAATTAGCTTAGTGTAACCTTATGAAACTTCATAAACTAATTTAAATGCATTTTAAACTAATTTAAAGTTTCGTTGGCAAACTTCAAAATCTGTAAAAACAATTTCTTTTGAAATAATTATGGATTATTTCAAATTGAGGTTAATCTGATGCTAAACACAATATTGCAGAAACCAAATGAATCACAGCATCCTTCTGAAAAGGTTAACTTTAATTAAATATTGCTAAAATTTAAAATAAAATGTAACTTACTAATTGTATGAAATGTTGCTTCTTCTTCAAAGATTCCTGATCCATATACATCTAAACATTTCCTTGCTAATTTTAAGGTTAATTCATGAATACATGGCATTGGAGAAACAGAGGGCTTATAAGTTCTTACTAGGAAACTATCCTATGAAAATGAAATAAAATAGAAATTAATTAGAACAGAAATGAAACATGACATAGTGTCAAATAATTGCTTTATCTCTTTTTTTTTAATCTTAAAAAATCAATTATGTTTTAATGAATATGAATACTGTAATATCCAGATCACATTAACAATCAAACAATGCATTAAATCTAAAATAAATGATAAAATCCAATTCTTTAACTCATAAAACTTAAAAAACTTTTCACTTTGATATCAATAGAGTATTCAGTGTACTTTCAAATGAGGCACAAGCAAACTTAGCTGAAGGATCCATAATGCAAACATGGCTATAAAACATGAATAAAAGAGTAACACAGTCTAAATTTCCCTGAAGTCTTAATGTTGGGAAAAATAAATAAATAGCTAGAGTGAGCCATGTTAAGAAGAACAATTCTCCATAAAGGATAACTTTAGACCATCACTTCCATTTAGATAAGGGTATTGTATCATGATTCCCCTCTCTTTATACAATTGCACCATGAGAAAACTTTTTTAGTTTTCTTCCAAAGAATCTCGTGTATGGAAGAGATGGCATGTTCAATAAGTCCAAATTGTTCTCACTATTATTAGTATAAAATTTTATACAAATCAATCTTCTAATGTAAGTTTTATACTGTAATTATTTTTAAGTATGCCAACTTACATATCAGTTCATCAAAATACTTAATCATAATTGCATTTTTTATATAAATTATCAGTGAATAAATGAAAAAGGAGTCACTTAAGGATCAAGGCTAGGTATTTATTTTTTTTTTTTAATCTGACCCACACAAAAGGTCACAAGACTTATTAGCAGATCAGTGCTGTGTATGGGCAAGAGGATAAGAAGAAAGAAGCAATCTGTTAACTTTTTTCTTTTGGAAAAAAAGTGAAAGAATAATAGTGACCAATTCCTCACAGTATTGTCCATGAAAACAACAGGATTTGTCCTCTTCTGGATAGAATCAAGCAATCTCAGAGAGGATTTTGGTGCATCACCCTAAATATGGGAACAATATTCCATGGTTGTGTGGACTTGGAATTTGTTTAGATTTAGCAGCTGTGTCTCATGTGAAAGGAGTACATAAAGGTTTTTTTTTTTTTTTTTTTTTTTTTTTTTAACCAGCTGAAGAAGCTATGGTTGGAACATGTGCCAGGAAAGGTTGGAGGTATATGTCAGTGCAAGAAGGAAAATCTGATCACATTTTGATATCTGGGTGTTATTGAAAGTAAGAGAGAGAGTGATGGAAGCTCTTTCTTGTGAGAGATCAGAAAGGACTAAGTTTTGGTGGCATTAAAGTCTACAAGGTTGTCTTTGCCTATGGGATATATAGGCTATGAGATCAGAGTTCAGGACATTGGTCATGGTGGATCTTGAGGATTGCATTAGTTGAGCACAAGGGTTGTCGAATGAAAAGGAGCAATAAAGTGTACTGTCATTGTCAAAGCTATGGATAGGATTGGAGGTCTGTGAGAGCAGATCATTTTTATATAAGAGGAAGAGAGTGGGGTGAAAGAATGGAATCATGGGGTGCTCCTGCATTGGTGGAGAAATCTGAGGAGAGAAACAAGTGAGAAAGTTGGTGATCCAGTTGCAGAGTGTAGAAGCTAGATCACAGAATGGAAGTTTGGTAAGTAGGCCCTGTGCTAAATCCAATCAAATGATTTTGAGATGTCAAGAGCAACTATGTGAGTTGCTCTGGAAACAAAAAAGTAAAACAGAAAGTAGAACGGTAGAACTAGGAAGAGACTCACACAAAGCTTTTAAGGAATATGGAGAACCAACTGGAAATTCTGACATAATGTAAATCCTAACCTTTTCATGGTTCATTCGATTAATAGATATCTATCTAGATACTAAACATCTGACCAAACTGTATTCATAATGCTTAAAAACAAAATACAGAATTATGGAACAACATTTAAGGGAATTTTATGCTAGCTGAAGCATTGCCTAGTAAACAAGACCTCTGCTCTTTTCATCAGAAAGGTGAACAGTAGAAAATCAGTTATGTAGAATTGAAGGTTAGCACAATCATATAAGAGCCATCAATGGAAAAGAGTGGAACTGACAGAAGGATTAAGGTCAACATAACTGGTGTTACCAAAACGAAGAAGACAAAAACAGCTGAAATTATTCTAAATACCATTACAGGATTTTATATTCAGGCAATAATGAGCATGAAAAGGAAGGAGTAGCTATAGTATTCAATACAAACTATGACGATATTCTGAATTACAGACAATATCAAGCACAGTGTGAGAACATCAAAATGAGGAATTCAACATTGAGACTTATTTGTGCTTATGGTCCCATAAGCAGGTTCGTTTAATGAAGAAAGAAAGGAATTTGAGTCATTAGAGAATGCAACTGACACAAAGAAAAAATTAAAAATTTTGGCACTTGTCGGAGATCTTAACAACAGAGTAAGAAATTAATAGCAGATATACAGAAATATTTGGGAAATGGAAAAATAATGATAAGTGCCTACTGGATTTTTGTTCAGAACATGGACTAGTTATTACTGATATATGTTCCAGTAAAAAAAAACATGGAAAAATTCACAGAGATAAAAGACACAAGAAAGAAAGTCTCATTGAGTATGTTATTGTTGATAGTGATATCGTCACACTAGTTCAAGACAAAATCAAATACAGGAGATTTGAAATAGGAAGAGATTGCTATTTAGTTCTGAGCTGAATAAAACCAAATATAACGAAAAAAAAAAGTAAATAAAAAGTTTCAAAACGAATCAAAATCAAACTGCTTTCAGAGGTAAACTATAGACTCAAATATACAAATCAAGAAAAAAAATTAAAAATTTGGAGACCGGAATCAAGCATGGGAGACTCATTGGCAAACATTGAAGAAACATGGATTGATTCCACCAGGGAAGCATGTGGTAAAGTCCTGCAAGGACAGAAAAAAAAGGCACTCCATGGTGGACTCAGGAAGTGAATGAGAAAGTGGTAAAGAAGAAAGCATATCGAAAGTTTATGACAAGTAAATCAGCATGAGCTCCGATAAATGCAGAGAAAATATAAGAAAGCAAAACCAAGCAATGTAAGGAAAGCAAACATAGGAAAAAGAAGCAAAGCAAAAAAAAGTCTGGGAAGACTTTGGTAAGCATACAGAAGGAATCAGAAATGATAATGGGAGCATGAAAACTGAGAATAAGAACATTCTAGATGTGGAGTTATTACTTTTAAAGATGACTGAATGAAACAAGAAGTGAGAGAAGAGTGGTAGAAAATATTCAAGAGGAATACAATAATGGATACATATCACTACTTTCAAGGTAGAAAACACCATCAAAACTTGAATTGTGAAAAGGACTGGAGGAGATAATATTCAACGAGAAATGTCCATATGTGCAGGTGAAAGTTTTCAGTGGCTGCAGTGCATAAATCAGAAGGCCGGAATCTGATGAATGGAGTGGTGTTCTCATAATATCCATCCGTAAGAGAAAAGGAAATAAAACTGTGAATGACAGAGAAATACAGGTAAGATTTATGGAAGCATATTTGAGAACAGGGTAAGAAAATTGTAGAAGAGAAACCTTGAAAAGAAAAAAGTTGGATTCAAGCCAAACAGAATCAGATTTCCATTTTAAGACAAATAGTTTAGAAAGCATGCAAAAATAACAATCATCTATATTTGTTTTGTCAATCTGGAAAAGGCATATGACTAGATACCAAGAGAAAAGTTATTTAAAATACTACAATTATATGATTTTAATTGTTATATTATATTGAGCAATACATGGTTTACTTTTGAATTGAAATCAATGGTTAGAATTAAAGGAGATACTGGAAGAATGGTCTAATATTAAATAGTGTGAGAAAAGGGTGCACATTACCTCTGCTATTATTCATCATTTACCGTACTTTTCCGTGTATAAGACAATACATTTTTTCTAAAATTTTTAGACCAAAAATTAAGGGTCATTTATACATGGGGGTAACTAATTGAGAGACCAGTGGTACCCTTAGCGAAACTGCCGGTACCTTTGTCTCCACGAACACGCTTCTGCCAATCACTAGCCTTTGTTAACTCTGTCAATTGAAGTCATTAATGGCTGATTCTGAATAAACCAATCAGAACTCTGAAAGCATTCAGACGTCTGTAACTCGTTGGTGGGGTAAGTTAATGCATTAACAATATTTTGAGCGCTAGCCCATAAAAATGTCCGAAAATAAAAAACAATTGTCATATTCTTCAAAATTCAAGTTAAAAGTGATCAATTACGCAAAAGAACACGGAAATAAAGCTTCTGAGAGACAGTCTGGACCTCCTCTCACTGAGTGTATGATTACACAGTGGAGATGTTTAATATATCGATTTCTTACTTTTGGGTTCGAAAAGGTAGGGTTTGGAGTGCTTAAGAGTCAAAGCTGTATAACTGAGAGGAGACCTCCACATAGCCTTTAAAGGAATGTGGAGAACCGACCAGGGCTTCTGACCTAATGTCCAATCCTCACCTTCTCATGGTGCACCCTGTTAGGTATCTACCTGGATACTGAACGAACGAGGGCTGGCAATTTGGGATTTAGCCGACCAAATTATATTCTTATTGGCTTAAACCACAATATTAAATGATGGTACAACATGGTAGAATTTCATGTCGGCTGGGGCATCACTCAGTTAAACAAGGCCCCCTGTTGTTTTTGCCAGGGAACCAGGATGAACAGCGAAAAGTCAGCTACAGGAGCAAACCCTAAAAATACACCCCAACTCAATATCACTAGAACTGAATATCAGTACTATCAACATAAGAAGCCTGAATGGCAAAGAAATGGAGCTAGCTGAGGAATAAGAATACTTGAAGTACCAGATTGACATAACAGGAGACAAAACTGGTGAGCTCTTTCTGAGCAATAAATACAAAATGTTATATTCAGGCAATGACAATCAAGGAAAAGAAGGAGTAGCCATACTATTCAACAGCGAAATACGAAGCTAATCTTCTTGAATGGCAGGCAATTTCAAGTAGAGTGATGTGGGCAAATATCAGAATGTGGAACTGGACAAAGACTTATTTGTGCCTATGGTACCACAGAAGGTTCTCCTAAGGTAGAAGTGGAGGAATTTTTTGAGGCTTTAGAAAAAGCAACTGACACAATGAAAAATTAGTCCTTGTTGGGGATCTAAATAGCAGAGTAGGAAATTATTGTCAGACATACAAAAATATTTTGGGAAAATTTGGAAAAAAGAGCAAAGCTAATAATAATTGCAAATATGTGTTGGATTTCTGCACAGGACATGGACTGGTTATTACTAACACCATGTTCCAACATAAAAATGTGCACAAATTCACATGGAGAGAAGAGGCAAGGAATAAGAAAAGTCTCACTGACTATATTATTGTTGATAGCTGATGTTTTCTCTCTGGTGCAGGACACTAGAGTACAGAGGATTTGAAATTGGAAGTGATCACCATTTAGTCTTAAGCAGGATAAAATTGAATTTCATATTGAAAAGAAGAACATGCAAGAAAGTTTTAAAACGAATAAAAGTTGAGCAGCTCTAAGATGTGAACTGTAGATATAATATACAAACATTATTCAAGAAAAAATGAAAGAGTTTGAAAACAGGAATCAAACCTTGGAGATTCAGTGGCAAGCTCTGAAGAAAACATTGATTGATTCTGCCAGAGAGGCATGTGGTGAGGTTGTCTGCAAGGATAGAAAAATCAAAAGTTCCTGGCAAATAAGTCAGTTTGTGCTCTTAGAAAATACAGAGACAAATCTAAGCAAGCTAAAGACTGTGTAAAACTAGCTAAACAAAAGTCATGGGAAGACTTTGGTAAGAACATAGAAAATAAAATAAACATCAAGAAGATGGCAAGATATTCTGGAAGTTGTTGAAGAAGCTCAGAAATGGAGGAAAGAGTGCTGTCAAAGGAATTAGAGAAGATAAAGGTGATATGAAAATTGGAGAAAAAGATATCCTTGAAGTATGGAGTAATTACTTTGAAAAATTGCTAAATGAAACTAGCAGTGATGACAGCACAGTGATAAAAAAAACACTGACCAGGCATAATATCAAGAATACATATCCATGCTTGAAATAGAAAAAGCCATCAAAAGTCTGAAATGTGGAAAGGCAGCTGGAGTAGATGATATTAGACCAGAAATACTCAAGTCTAGAGGTATAAAAGTTTTATAGTGGCTACACTGCATAGTTCAGAGGGCCTGGACAGAAAGACAAATTCCAGATAATTGGAGTAGAGCTCTCATAGTACCCATATATAAAAAGGGAAATAAAACTGATTGTCAGAATTACAGAGGTATTTCTCTACTGAGTGTTCCTGGTAAGATTTATGCCAGTATACTTGAGAAACTGTTAAAAAGGACTGTGGAAAAGAAGCTTGGTGAGGCCAAATACAGGCTGTCAGGATCAGATATTCACTTTATGACAAATAGTTGAAAAGTCATGGAAATAAAACAAAGATCTGTATTTAAGTTTTGTAGATCTGGAAAAGCCATATGACAAGGTGCCAAGAGAGAAGCTATTCAAAACGCTACAGTTGTATGGTGTCAGTGGATCATTATATCAAGCAATACTTAGTCTTGAATTGAGTTGTAAGTCAGCAGTTAGAACTGAAGGAAGTACAGGAAGATGGCTTAATGTTAAATATGGTGTCAGACAAGGATGTACATTATCACCTCTGTTATTCATTATCTATATGGATTACATTATGAAGGAGTTATGTGGTATTAAACCTGATATTAAAATTGGAGATGTTAATGTCCGCTCCTTACTTTATGCAGATGATGTTATACTTCTAAATAAATCTGCTACAAGTCTGCAAGATTCCCTGACTAAATTGAATAACTGTTGTGATAGATATGGTATGAAGGTCAGCAGTAACAAGAAAAAGATAATGAAAATAGGCAGAAGCATTGAAAATATCAGTTGCATTGTGAATGGAGAACCAATAGAACAAGTAAAATATTTCAGCTACTTGGGCACGATTTTTAGTGAAGATGGTAAATTAAATATAGAAATAGACAACAGAATCAGCAAAGCTGGTATGGTGGGAAGTCAATTGAATAAATTCATATGGAATAAGAAAGAAATTAGTCGGAACACTAAATTAGCTGTATACAAGACAGCGTTCAAACCAGTTTTAACTTATGGATCTGAGAGCTAGGTCAGAAGTAAAACACTTGACCAAAGACTAGAGACCGCAGATATGAGAGTCCTGAGAAAGAATAGGGGCGTGAACAGATGGCATCAATGGCAATATCATATTAAAAACAAGGATATTAGGAAAGAACTTGACATCGTCAGCATCTAGAAATGCGTTAGCAGAGCTAATCTCAGGTGTTATTAAAACACTTAAGGAAATGAACAACGTAGTTAAGGATATAAATTAAATTATACTTTAATAAATATTTTCCGATATTTCGGCAACGTCACGTTGCCATCTTCTAAAGGAACTTACAAAAAAAGGCACGTGCACATAGGCACTACAAACACAGTAACTGGGAATGAAGAGATGAAGCTATTGTGCTCCTAAAAGTCCTGATGGTGCCCTCTAGCGGGCTAAGTAGGTGTTCTTGGCCGTTGGGCTGAATGTCTGCTGATGTAAGCCTCCCAAATTTGGGGCAGTCGCATACAACCAAATTTGTTGAGGTTTGGAGAATTTCTTAGGGCTGCGGCTGATTCCATAAATAGTCTTTCGAATTTGTATTTGCTACGGTGTATTACTGTAGCTTTCTTCCGCCGTATTCTGTGGCGTGTATCCAGAGCATGGTCTGCAAGACCAGAATGGCTGTACTTGAGAAACCGGATGTAGTCCTTGTGTTCAGAAATTCTGATATTCGCTGTCCTGCCTGTTTGGCCAAAGTAAGACAGTTTACAACTGCAAGGGACCTGGTATACACCAGGTAGGTCTAGGGGAAGTGGTTGGTCTTTAGTGGAGCGGATAAGGGATGCCAATTTTCTGTAAGGTTTGTAACAGGTCAGGTCATGCTTTTTTAAGATTTTGGTAATCTTTTCCGAGGTGCCTCAGATATAGGGAATGGTGATGGATTTAGAGTAATTCTTGTTGTGAGGGGAGGAGGGGATCTGTGGTTTGTAGGTTCTAATATTTTTTGGACTTTTTCGGGGCAGGGGCAACCATTGGCTGAGAAAGTGTTGAGGATGTGATTTAGTTTGAGTGTTTAGGGCCAAGTCATTTGAACAGATTAGTTTAGCCCTGTTTTCACTACTCCATATTGTTGTGAGGGGGGGGGGGATTGTTGGTGAATGTATCTGCCTGTATGGGTGGGTTTTCTGTAAACTGAGAAAACCAAGGTTCCATTAGGCTGTAGAAAAGGGAGGCTGTTTTTTTTCCTCTTTTTCCAGAGTGAATTTGATTCTGGGGTGTTGGTTGTTTAAGTGTGTTAAGAAGGAGAGAAGTGTTTCAGAGCGATGTGGCCAAATAGCGAACACATCATCAATGTAGCGAAGCCATATTGTTGGTTTTTGTGGGGCAGAAGCTAAGGCTTTTTCTTCAAAGGTTTCCATAAAGAAATTGGCCAAGGGTGAGGAGAGTGGTGAACTCATGGCTGTCCCCTCTATTTGTTTGTAGAATTTTCCCTGCCAAACGAAATAGCCTGAGTTCATTGTGAACTGAAATAAGGCTGAGATATCGGGAGAAAATTTAGCTTGGATTAGCTCTAAAGTTTCCTTGAGTGAGACATTTGTGAATGTCCCACTCAAGGAAACCTGATGTATACCAGGTCCCTTGCAGTTGTAAACTGTCTTACTTTGGCCAAACAGGCAGGAGAGCGAATATCAGAATTTCTGACCACAAGGACTACATCCGGTTTCACAAGTACAGCCATTCTGGTCTTGCAGACCATGCTCTGGATACACGCCACAGAATACGGTGGAAGAAAGCTCAATAATACACCGTAGCAAATACAAATTCGAAAGACTATTTATGGAATCAGCCTCAGCCCTAAGAAATTCTCCAAACCTCAACAAATTTGGTTGTATGCGACTGCCCCAAATTTGGGAGGCTTACATCAGCAGACCTTCAGCCCAACAGCCAAGAACACCTACTTAGCCCGCTAGAGGGCACCATCAGGACTTTTAGGAAAACAATAGCTTCATCTCTTCATTCCCAGTAACTTTGTTTGTAGTGCCCACATGCACGTGCCTTATTTTGTAAGTTCCTTTAGAAGATGGCAACGAGACATTGCCGAAATATCGGAAAATATTTATTAAAGTATAATTTAATTTATATCCTTAACTACGTTGTTTAATTCCTTAAGGGTTTTAATAATGCATAACCAACGTATAAGCCTGTCTACGAGAATCAATAATCTCAGGTGGTATGGTCACTTAAACAGAATGGGCGAGGAAAGATTAGCCAAACAAGTTTTCTCTGCCAGGTCAGCAGGAAAAAGACCCAGAGAAAGACTAAGATATAGGTGGATTGATACGGTAAAAAGTGCCTTAGAAGATAGATATAAGAAATAATATATCAGACGGACATTTTTGAGTTAGTAATTCTAATGTTTCTTTATGGGGAATGTTTGTGAAGAGAGAGACAATGTCAAAGCTGATTAACAAGTCAGTTTTTGATAGTTGAATGTCTTTAATTTTTGTGTGAAACTCAGTAGAATTTTTGATTGAAGAGACTGAGTGGCCTATGTGAGGGCCACATTAGAATTACTTACTCAAAAATTTCCGTCTGATATAGTTGAATTGTTCAAGTTTGTTATTGCATCAGGTTACTTCACCTGGAAAGGTCAAATTTACAAGCAAGAGGAAGGAACAGCAATAGGATCTCCTTTATCACCAAACCTAGCAAATTTGTTTCTAGAACACCTTGAGGAAAAAATATTCACTTTTGAACCCAAACCAAAAATTTGGCTAAGATATGTCGATGACGTATTTGCAGTATGGAATCATCCCGAACCTGAATTACAACTGTTTCTAGATAAAATTAACCTTCTTCATCATCGCATCAACTTTACGTTAGAAAAAGAATCTCCACAGGGTATCTCTTTTTTGCATTTACACAACAAAAGAAAAGAAGACGGTTCCATCGCCATTTCCATCTTTCGCAAGCCTACATTCTCAGGTCGCTACATTCACAATTCTTCTGCTCATCATCCATCTCAGAAATCTGGCATTATTAAATCACTAGTTTCCAGAGCACACAAATTCTGCTCCTCTGAAGAATCTTTAAACCAGGAATTAGAAGTTATCAAAAATACAGCCATCTTAAATGGATATAATCCCAAAACAACTCGAAAAATCATCAGTCACTTCTACATACATCAAACCAGACAGGAAGAAGTGCATAGGATTCCCGTACCTTACGTTAAAGGCATCTCAGAACGTCTTTCTAAAATTATGAAGAAATACAATTTTGCCACTACTTACAAACCTATCAACCAAATTTACAACTTATTACCTTCTCCTAAGGACAAATTCTCACCCTTGATGTTATCTGGTGTTTATGAGATTCCATGCTCATGCAAATTATCTTACTTTGGACAGACAGGTAGGTCTGTTCAGAAACGCATCTCGGAACATCAAGACCACATTCGTCTTCTTAAACCGCAGAAATCTGGCCTCTCTCAACACGGAATTGAAAATCCAAACCATAGATCCATTGGGAAAAGGCTAAACTTTTACATAGATCTTTATTTAAACATGAACGTTTATACAAAGAAAGTTCTGAAGCCCTACTACACAGACCAAACCTAAACCGCAACGACGTTCTTACTATTCCTAAAGTATGGAAATTATCATACAAAATTGTGTTAAATAATTTTTTTTTTTTTTTTTTGTACTACTTTAGCACATTATGCACGTTTTCATGAGATTCTATTGTAATCATGCACTGTAACTTATGTTATTCCTAATTTTGTTTAAATACTGTACTGATGACGTCCTAAGATACTTAGGATGAAATATTTACAATTAAATAATTTTCACTGTGGTTTATACGTGTGTTTCTTCTAATTATGAACGCACCACAGGTTTCGTTATTTAAAAAAGTGATTTTCCAGTTTCGGCCATTGGGTGATCCCTGTCTCATTGCAAAATTTTTCTTTGGCAATTTGTTTAAAATATCTTCTTTCTTCCTCCATTCTCTTACCATATTCTCGGTTTGTCAAACTTTCTTGCAGCAACACAGTTATTAGTTTGTTGCTTTGCCATTTCAATTACCCTTATTTTAAAACGAAGAAAGCTTCATACTTTCTTTGTTTTGTTGCTGTTCAATGATTTTAAATGATAACAATTTTAATAATCCTAAAATTTAAAAAAAATGGAAAATTAATAATTAATTAAAATTGGGGCTAATCACTTTTAATTAAGATAATTCGCACAAATACTAAATCTATGCTATGCAAAAAATAACGAATATGCATAGATATAAAAATAACGGATATAACAGCAATACCTAACGTTGCATTAATACAAGAAAGAAGAAATTGGGGGATCGTCTTATACAACCGACATAAGCTTAAAACCTAAAAATAGCCTAAAATTTAGGCCTCATCTTATATGCCAGTTGTCCTATACGCCAACATATATGGTACTTAAATATCATAGGAGTATATGCCCCTGAATAAGGTAGGAAAGAGGATTCTGAACAATTTTATGAGGAACTATAAAAACAGTTAAATAAATGTAATAAAAATGACTATATATATTAATAGCAGGAGATCTTAATGCTAGAGTTGGAAATAATCCAATCCCAAATGTCTTAGGAAAACATGGAAAAATATGCATGAATAACAATGGTCAAGAACTATTGGACTTCTGTACTTGCAATAATTTTAAAATAATAAATTTTTTTTTTTTTCAAAAAAAAAAAGAATAAAAATAAATATACTTCGAAAGGCACAGGAACAAGATCTATAATTGTTTATATCATTACTAATCAGAAACTAGCTCCAGGTGTAAGAGAAGTACATGTTTACAGAGGAAGTTAAATTTTTTCAGATCATTATTTAGTAATCTTTAAAATAGAAATACTAGCAAAATGGATAATGAGTAAATAAGAAAAAACAAGAAATTGAACAAATATATCTATTACGAGAAGAAAGCATTGGAATGCTATAACAATTAACAGATTACCTAAAAGAAACCCAAATCAGTGAAGGTACAAAAGAAGAATTGAAAACTTTAATAAAGATAATCCAAGAAGCAGCCTCTGAAGTACTAGGGAAAAAAAACAAAATCTTAAAAAGAAAACCATTAAAATTCTGGAATACAGATACAGAAAATGCAATAAAAGAAAAACAAATGGCATACAAATCACTCCTTCAAAAACATACAAAGGAAACAGAAGAAATACACAAAAATAAAAGAAATACAGCTAAAACCATAGTACAGAAAGCTCACCAAGATTCTTGGGATAGATTTATTAATAAAATAGAAGAAGATATATGAGGGTGGTCTGAAAAGTTCTCGGCCTAACAATGGAATTTATAATTTCAAAATTATTTTTATTTTTCAACATAATCTCCCTTAAAGGGGTGCTTAAGGGTCAAAGCTGTATAACTGAGAGGAGACCTCCACATAGCCTTTAAAGGAATGCGGAGAACCGACCAGGGCTTCTGACCTAATGTCCAATCCTCACCTTCTCGTGGTGCACCCTGTTGGGTATCTACTTGGATACTGAACGAACGAGGATGGGCTGGCAATTTGGGATTTAGCCAACCAAATTGTATTCTTATTGGTTAAACCAAAATAAAAAATGATGGTACAACATGACAAAATTTCATGCCGGCTGGGGCGTCGCCCGGTTAAACAAGGCCCCCGTTGTTTTCGCCAGGGAACCAGGGCGAACAGCGAAAAGTCAGCTACTGGAACAAATCTGAAAACAAACCCCAACTCAACATCACCAGAGTTAAAGATCGGTACTATCAACGTAAGAGGCCTGAATGGCAAAGAAATGGAGCTAGCTGAGGAATTAGATAAGTACCAGATCGACATAATAGGGGTGACTGAAACAAAAAAGACCAAAACTGGCGAGATCTTTCTGAGCAATAAATACAAAATGTCATATTCAGGCAATGACAATCAAGGAAAAGAAGGAGTAGCCACAGTATTCAACACAAAATACGAGGCTAATCTTCTTGAATGGCAGTCAGTCTCAAGTAGAGTAATGTGGGCAAATATGAGAATGGGGAACTGGACAATGAGACTTATTTGTGCCTATGGTCCCACAGAAGGTTCTACTAAGGTAGAAGTGGAGGAATTTTTTTGAGGCTTTAGAAAAAGCAACTGACACAATGAAAAAGGAAAAGTTGGTCCTTGTTGGGGATCTAAATAGCAGAGTAGGAAATGATTGTGAGACATACAAAAATATTTTGGGAAAATTTGGAGAAAAGAGCAAAGCTAATAATAATGGCAAATATCTGTTGGATTTCTGCTCAGGACATGGACTGGTTATTACTAACACCATGTTCCAACATAAAAATGTGCACAAATTCACATGGAGAGAAGAGGCTAGGAATAAGAAAAGTCTCATTGACTATGTTATTGTTGATAGTGATGTTTTCTCCCTGGTGCAGGACACCAGAGTGTACAGAGGATTTGAAATTGGAAGTGATCACTATTTAGTCTTGAGCAGGATAAAATTGAATTTCATATTGAAAAGAATAACATGTAAGAAAGTTTTAAAGCGAATAAAAGTTGAGCACCTCTCAGATGTGAACTGTAGACTAAAATACAGAAAAATTATTGAAAAGAAAATGAAAGAGTTTGAGAAAAGGAATCAAACCTTGGAGATTCAGTGGCAAACTCTGAAGAAAACATTGATTGATTCTGCCAGAGAGGCATGTGGTGAGGTTGTGTGCAAGGATAAAATAATCAGAACTCCCTGGTGGACACAGGAAGTTAAAGAGGCAGTGAAGGAAAAGAAGAAAGCATATCAAAAGTTCCTGTCAAATAAGTCAGCTTCTGCTCTTACAGAATATAGAGACAAATGCGAGTATGCTAAACACTGTGTAAAACTAGCTAAACAAAAGTCATGGGAGGACTTAGGCAAGAATAATGAAAATAAATATCAAGAAGGTGGCAAAATATTCTGGAGGTTGTTGAAGAAGCTTAGGAATGGAGGAAAGAGTGCTGTAAAAGGAATTAGAGATGATAAAGGTGACATGAAAATGGGAGAAAAAGATATCCTTGAAGTAAGGAGTAATTATTTTGAAAAACTGCTAAATGAAACAAGCAGTGATGACAGCACAGTGATAAAAAACACTGACCAGGCATGCAGTCAGGAATACATATCCATACTTGAAGTAGAAAAAACCATCAAAGGCTTGAAATGTGGAAAGGCAGCAGGAGTAGATGATATTCGACCAGAAATGCTGAAGTATGGTGGTATAAGAGTCATACAGTGGCTGCACTGCATAGTTCAGAAAGCCTGGACAGAGGGACGAATTCCCGATGATTGGAGTAGAGCTCTCATAGTACCCATATATAAAAAGGGAAATAAAACTGAATGTGAGAATTACAGAGGTATTTCCCTACTGAGTGTTCCTGGCAAGATCTATGCAAGTATACTTGAGAAACGGTTGAGAAGAATTGTGGAAGAAAAGCTTGGTGAAGAACAAGCTGGATTCAGGCCAAATAGAGGCTGTCAGGATCAGATCTTCACTTTACAACAAATAATCGAGAAAGCATGGGAATATAACAAAGATCTCTATTTAAGTTTTGTCGATTTGGAAAACTCATATGACAAGGTGCCAAGAGAGAAGCTATTCAATACGCTTCAGTTATATGGTGTCAATGGGGCATTATATCAAGCAATACTTAGTCTTTATTTGAGTTGTAAGTCAGCAGTTAGAATTGAAGGAAGTACAGGAAGATGGTTTAATGTTAAATCTGGTGTGAGTCAAGGATGTACATTATCCCCTCTGTTATTCATTATCTATATGGATCATATTATGAAGGAATGTGGTATTAAACGTGATATCAAAATTGGAGATGTTAATGTCAGCTCTTTGCTTTATGCGGATGATGTTATACTTCTAAATAAATCCACTACAAGTCTGCAAGATTCTCTGACTAAATTGAATAGCTGTTGTAATAGATATGGTATGAAGGTCAGCAATAAAAATAGGCAGAATCATTGAAAATGTCAACTGTGTTGTGAATGGAGAACCTGTGGAACAAGTAAAACATTTCAGCTACTTAGGTACGATTTTTACTAAAGATGGTAAATTAAATATAGAAATAGACAACAGAATCAGCAAAGCTGGTATGGTGGGAAGTCAATTGAATAAATTCATATGGAATAAGAAAGAAATTAGTCGGAACACTAAATTAGCTGTATACAAGACAGTGTTCAAACCAGTTTTAACTTATGGATCTGAGAGCTGGGTCAGAAGTAAAACACTTGACCAAAGACTAGAGACCGCAGATATGAGAGTCCTGAGAAAGATTAGAGGCGTGAACAGATGGCATCAATGGCAATATCATATTAAAAATGAGGATATTAGGAAAGAACTTGACATTGTCAGCATCCAGGAATGCGTTAGCAGAGCTAATCTCAGGTGGTATGGTCACTTAAATAGAATGGGAGAGGAAAGATTAGCAAAACAAGTGTTCTCTGCCAGGTTGGCAGGAAAACGACCCAGAGGAAGACCAAGATATAGGTGGATTGATACGGTACAAAGTGCCTTAGACGATAGAAATATAAGATCTGATAATGTTGGAGTCTTGACTAGTAACAGACTGATTTGGAGGAAAATTGTAGATAGGAAGTTAGTAATGATGTAATTTTTTCATGTAGTACTGTCATATCCTGTACATCCCTTGATGGTACATGGCAGGAATTTGATGATGATGATCTCCCTTAAGACTAATACATTTATTCCAGTGATGCTCCAGCACCATTATCCCATCCCTGTAGTGGTTCTCAGTAAGATCTGAAAAATGCTTCTGTCCACTGTTTTGACTGCTGTTTGGATTCTGGTGTGTAATGGTGAATCCAAGTCTCATCCATAGTAATAAATCACAAAATCAGTTTTATTCCTGTTAAAACGCTCCAAGCACTGTTCAGAGATTTTCATGCGAGTATGTTTTGATCTGCTTGGGCAAAGCTTTTTCACTTGCAATTCTTCATGCTAAATATATCCTACGCATTCTTTTGAAATGCCTATAGTCTCAGCAATTTCACGCACTTTGTCTCGCTGATCATCTAACACCATACCAGGCACTTGATCAATGATTTCTGGTGTTGTTACACTTTTTGGACGTCCTTCACATGGATTATCTTCAAGGCTGGTACAACCACGTTTAAACTCAGCAGCCCATTTCTTAATTGTCAAAAACAAAGGAGAAGAGTGCTTATAAACTTTTATGAACTTTGAATGGATTTCTTTTGGCGTTAATCCTTCTTTTACCTTCTTTTATCCATTTCAAGGGATACAGACAACACTTTTGCTTCAGACAGCTATATAAAACAAACCATTTGATAGAATGACTTGCAATTTTACATGAATGCTTATGACAGATGTACCAACTTAGAAAAAAAAATCGTGTCAATAGTGTTGCCATCTATGGTCAAGGCCGAGAAATTTTCAGACCACACCCTCATATACATGGACGACAAAGACATAGAATACAAAATATTAAGGAAATTAAACAACAAAGAAAGAGATATAGCACAAATCAACATAATACAAGAGAAACATAAATACAGAGCTTTAAAAATATGGGGGAGAATATTTACATCACAGATTCTTAAAATTAATTAAAACTGTTGGAGGAAATGTGAGGTTCCATCAGACTGGTTAAAAGCTAAGGTAACATCTGTATTTAAGAAAGAATACAGATGATTGTGGAAATTACACAATCTTTCAGTTTTGGAAACAGGAGTTTTGTTGATATGAATGGAAAAACCTGTGAAACAAATCAGAACAATGCTAGAATACAAATAACACAATTTTTGCAGAACTATTAAAAAAATAAAAAAAAAAAGTTAAAAGGCAGCATAGGGAAGAATTACAGTCAAAAACAAATGTATCAAGTTTTGCTAGTTGTAATTTATACTTTTATTAATGTAAACTTATAAACAAAAAGGCTTAGAGGCCAGGTATTGATTTAAATTGCTTCAAATAAGAACACCAATCCTAAATTAAAAACTTACATCTTTCGAAGCAGTAATAAGACCAATGCTGTCTCCATCGCTGAAGCATGCACTTGGTCCCCAATCAGTTACTAGAATAAAAACGTCATAGAATTAGTTAATAAAATTCAAAACTGAAATCTAAAATTAATACTTGAGTTAACAAAAGAGCACATCTATTCATTTGGTAGAGATAAAGTTCTATTTGAAAATACCAGGGTCTGAATACAGTGCAAGAAGGGAGATACATTTATGAATACTTCTCATCTGAAGGTGAGTTAGTAACAGAATTTTTTACCCTCTCAAAAACATTCAAATCAACTAGGAAATCCTAGTTGATTTGTTTATATATATATATATATATATATATATATCCTATTCCATTTTTAAGTAAAAGTGGATATAAAGATATTCGGAACAAAACAGTTTATTTATTTATTCTTATGCAAAAAGAATACAATGTAGCTATAAGTTAATGTCTAGTCCAGAAAGCCAATCCAGGGCCTCATCCATCACCTTGTGAATGCCTTTGGGGTTACCATGAAATTGGCACCTTGGGCACTCATTCACAATATTTGAGTGATTGTCTGGGCTATGGAGGAACAGTCACAATAAGGGTGATCTGACAGTTTCCATTTGTATAGTAGTTAGCCACATCTGCCCTGGTTAGTTCCATTCATGTTGACAGATCACCAAATCTTCCTAGGAGGAGCAAAACAAGCTGCAGAGCAAAGGGATCTTCAACCAGAAAGCCATTTGTTGGGAGACTGTTGACCAGTGTTCTCTCCACGTGTCAGATGTTGATGGTAAGGCAGCTGAAGAGAGTTCGTCCATGGAGTAGAAAGGGTTTCTTGATTCGACAGCCTTCCTGTGCCCCCCCCCCCCCCATCAGTAGTGTTTCGGACACAAGAAGCTCTGGAGTGTTACACTGGTAGCATGAAGCTAATGTCTCTAACCATGTGTCCAAAGATACCAAGCTTCCTGGACCACATGCTGCAACCATGGAAAATACACAACTCAAGAAATCACAACAGTAAACATCCAGAAGGATTGCCATTAGAAATCAGAAATGTATAAATGCTTACATATAAAAGTATAAAAGTTTCACAGTGGCTATACTGCATAATTTGGAAGGTTTAGCCAGAAAATCAAATCCTTTGTGAGTATTCAATATGCAAAAATTGTGAAATTTCTTTATAGAGAAATTCAAAGAAAGATAACCAGGCAAACATTTCTGAGAAAACACTAAAATAAAAGGGAAAACAACAAAAGGCTAGATGAACTAAAAGGGATTTCCAAGACCAGATATTTATTTATGGTAGTCAAGATATCATGAGAATTATGTCAAGGATTATATCATTTTTAGTTTCGTTTATCATGGAAAGGCATATAAAGGTTGACTAAAACGCTTGTTAAAAGGCATATAAAAAAGTTGACTATAGAGATTATACTTAAGCAAATCAGCAATTAGAATTGAAGGATGCAATACAGAAGTATATAATACACAAGGAAATATTTATCAGAAACTTTGGCCTATTTTAGAGAATGAATAACTCAATCCATCATCTTTAGTGAAACAAGCTACTTTAAAAAAAGTAAAAACATAAAATCAACAATTAATCAAAGTGCCACACTAGAGATGACAATATGTCCAGTGGAAACCTGACAGAATGAAACTACACAATATAATAAAAAAAAGTTAACTAATTAAAACTGCTTAGGGTCAGAAGTTGCCACTCCCTTCAGCACAGATAAACCACAATTCAAAAAAGAGGTGATGCAATATGACCTGAGAATTTTCTTTAAAATAAGCATTTCCACCTGAAAAAGCTCTTCTTCTGTGAATTAAATTTGTTTCTTTCCAAATGATCGCTGTTGACACAAACTGTGCCAAACAGGATATCATAAAATAATCCAAAATTCATTACAAGATACAAAGATAGAGAAAATCCTTCTAGCATGCTTGTAAATGCTAAAAATATAGATATATAGAATCAGATCCATTCTTTCAACAGTAAGATAATATAGGGAAAAGACCTGTAATGGTCCATGTTTATTGATAGTTATGGGAGTTATAACCATTAAGTTACATCGAGGTTTTGACAATAAAGCACTTATTGTAAAGCAGTGTCACAGGAATGAATAAGTTCTGCTGGATAATATTTCTATAATGTCATACTTCAGGAAAGGATTGTGGTGTGAGCTTTTATGTGTGCTCATTTACTTCTATGCAACACGCGAGAATTTTTAGTGGACAAATAAAAAAAATCAGAAGAGGATATTGTTGGTTTTATTTATATAACACTGACTTTATGGCATGTTTTATGTCGAACATTTTTACCTCACTTATGCCTACTGAAGCATGTCGGTCATTATTTTTAATTTTAACATTAATTTTAATCATAATTATGATTTTGTCATAATGGAATAGAATCAATAAAAAGACAAGACATGCAGAAATCAAAAATATTTAAAGAGTACTCAGGCATAATGCAAGGCAACCAACTATTCCTGGCAATGTATTTCATTTGAATTATTATTTTTTTTATATAATATGACTGTGTATGCAACTGAACCATTAACAGTGGATGTTAAAACTAGGTAATATGAAAAAGAACTATTACAATTTTTTTTTTATCATCATCATGCATATCAAGGATTTAGGCCTGGAATGGCCTGTTCCGACCTTAGAAATCATCGTTGAATCGTTTAAGAGGACGTCCTGGTTTTCTTTTTCCTAATGGCTTGTACTTTAAGGTTTGTTTTGGTAATCTTTCTGTTTTCATTCTTTGAACGTGTTCCATCCATTTATGTTTATATTTTTTAATTTTTTCTATTGCTGGTTCTTGGTTTAATTCTTTCATAATTTCTTCATTTCTTTTGTGATCAAATAGGGTATACTTTGCAGTTTTTCTCATAAACTTCATTTCTGTTGTTATTAATCTTTGTCTTTTTGTTTTACTGTCAAGATTTCACTTCCATACATTAAGACTGGTAGAGCTAATGTATTGTATACTTTTAGTCTGGTTTGTTTCTGAACTAGGTTTGGTTTAAATATAGAGTTAATTACACCTGTTATTTTTAAATATTTTGCAATTTTTACATTTATATCTTTTTCATATGTGATCATACATCCTAGGTAGTTAAATGAATTCATCTGTTCTAAGATCTTGTTATCTATTACTATTTTAGTTCTTGCTGGATCTTGTCCTTTAAAGGCCATAGTTTTTGATTTTTCTGTTGATATTATCATACCATAATCTTTGGCTATCTCATTTAGATCTAAAATAGCTTTCTGTAAGTTATCTTCAGAATTTGTGATTATTATTTGGTCGTCGGCAAAGAGGAGAGTGTTTAAGTTTACTGTAGGAGAAAGTTTAACTTCTTGATGTAAATTTTTATTCCATTTTATTATTATTTCATTTAAGTAGATATTAAAAAGAGTTGCTGAGAGGGAACATCCTTGTCGGATCCCTTGGTTTATCTCTCTCTCGTATATGATAGCTCATGATTTAATCTTATTTGTATTTGATTATTTTCATATATATATACTTGTGATAGCTTTTAAGATATTATTTGGTATTTGTCTTTCTTTTAATATATTAAATAATATGTTTCTTTTAACTTTGTCAAATGCTTTTCAAAGTCAATAAATGCAATATGTGTTTCTAATTTGTATTCTCTTCTTTTCTCTATTATTAATTTTAGGCAAAAGGCAAAAGATCGTCCTTTTCTAAATCCATTCTGTACTTCTAAAATAAAGTTTTCGGAATATTTCATTAGTTTGCTATTTAAGATTCTGCTATATATTTTGTAACAGGAATTTAGTATACTGATACCTCTATAGTTTTTAGGGTCATCTCTATTACCTTTTTTAAAGATATGAATCACAATTGCTTTTTTCTATTCTATTGGGGGAATACCAGTTGAATAAATTTTATTTAAAAATAATAAGAGTCTTTCTTTGAATCTTGTTCCTGCGTATTTATATAGTTCTGAACCTAGCTTATCTTCTCCAGGTGATTTTCCATTTCTTGTTTCTTTCAGGCTGATTTCTAATTCTTCTTTAGTTATTTCCTTTTCATTTTCGTTAATTGTTTGCCAGTTGTCTTTTTTAAAATATTTATCTGTCCACAATTCTGTGTAGTAATTTAGAAATTCTTCTAATTTCAATTCGGTGTTTAATTTTATGTTCTTTGGTATCTACATTTAATTGTTTCAAAATCTTATATACATTGAGTCTTATTTTATATAAATCATGTTCTAAATTAGAAACAAATTTGTTCCATGATTCTCTATGTCTTTTTCTGACTTCTCTTTTAGCTATGGCTCTTATTCTTTTATATTCTATTTCATCTTCTAATCTTTTACTGCTTAACCATTTGTGATATGCTTCTTTTTTTTTCTTTTTTTTTTTGATTATTTCTTTGATTGTATCATCCCAGATCTTCAGTTTTTTCCTTTTATTGAATTTTTTGATCTTTCCTAAGCTTTCATTTGCTGCTGCATTTTTTTTTATATTTTCAAAAAAACATTGATTTCTTTACACTGATCCTAAAAATGTAACCTAAATGTTTTTCAAATGTTTTCTCAGTTACCACCATATCACATAACATCACTGGCCCTCTCTCCATCTGTCAGAGTTTTGGAGCTATTGAGAATTTAGAAAACCCACTCTTGTAATTAAACGTGTGTATGTGTATAGACCTAAAGGTTTTATTTTATTGTGAGTGTTGAATGTTGATTTCGAACGTTTTACTTTCAACATTTGTTTATAATGATGGCACAAAAGAAACTGATCTTTTTTTTTTTCATAGAAGTGATTCAAGATATATCATGTTAGAACTGAAAACATGTTAAAATGATGAAGTATCATTAATAAATATAATAATCAATGGTCACATTAAACAGATAAAATGTACGAGTTTTTTCCCTCATGACTGATAAATACACTAATATATAAAGAGTTGATATATTGGCTTCAATACTGGTAGTTAAACAGGATAAAAATTAAATTTTTAAATTGATCAGATCCACAACTGAGCATGCAACTGATATATCAGGTGACTCAAGTTGCCTCCTGACTAGTAACCCTGTACTTAATTTTGAAACCCTGAATACAGTAGTTGTCCCTTCCCCCCCTATTTACAGGGGATACATTCCAAGACCCTTAGCAGATACCTGAAACCGCAGACAGTACCGAACCCTATATATATACTATTTTTTTTTCTTATGCATTCATGCTTATGATAAAATTTAATTTATAAATTAGGCACAGTAAAAGATTAACAATAACTAATAATCAAATAGAACATTACAACAATATACAGTAATAAAAGTAATGTGAATGGAATCTTAACAACCTCAGCATACAATTTTTTTCCCCTTTCCTTATGAGGTCCAAGAACTTTCACCTTTTCACTTAAAGGTGAAAAGGTGAAGTAAGATGGTGAGTGGTCTGTGGAATGTTCCCAATGAGAACAGATTGAGGATGTGTGGATTGCAGAAACTGGTTGATAGGAGAAAAAGAGAGGATACAATAGAAACATTTAAGTTACTTAGAAGATTTTATAGGATTTGATGCAGGGGAAATGTTTCAGCACTCGGCTAGAAGAGGCCAGAACGAAGAGGTCACCCCCCCATGGAAGTTGAATAAAGATATGGTTAGTTGGGATGTGAGGATTAGATTTTTTGCTTGGAGAGCTGTGAATGAGTGGAATGGGTTGCCAGAGTCAATTGTGAGTACATTGTCTGTTAATGGGTTTAAAGAGAGGCATGATAGATTGAGTGGATAGTTCCAGTCTCCCACGATGAGTCTTCGGACTGACTCCATGGAGGTGCCCATACAATAATAATAATAATCTAGAGCTACTGTCAGCAGCTTCAAGTTATTTTTCACACACATATACAACTTCATCTTCATAGCACAACCACTTGAATTTCTTGGGCTATTTGTCTTTGAAAGCACATCTTACCAAATGTTTTACTTTGATTTCAAAACAGAATTCTTTTCTCCAGTGTTGACACTTTCTGGTCCCTGCAATTCACCTTCAGTTTTGCACCATTTCACAAAACTTAAAGTATAGTTTATGTTTTCTTTTGTTTACTGTTTCGAAGCATGAATTCATAAAAATTATCCATAAAAAAATAATAGGTAGCACTCAGTGGAGCCAGACTCAACTTTTATGATACAGTATTTCACTTGTCTTGGCAAGTAAAGTTTTTTTTTTTAAATAATAGTATTTTTAATACTGTTTATGAAAAATATTAATGAAAAAGCATTTTACTGTTAATGAAAAAGCCTTTTCATTATGTAAAACGTTCAAGTATTTAAAAACTATTTGTGAACTGTGAAAGAACATTAGGACAACTCTATATTACAAGTGCCCACCCACTTAAGGGTTTAAGGTGTTGGAAGAATAAGATGTATAATACTGCAGTACATAATTAAATTGTGCCAATTTTAACTTATATTTCTAATTATCACTCTTTTGTTAATGAAATTATGTTGTGAGAAAGGCACAACTTTTTTTTAATAACAGATTGTTTATTACAAATATTACGCATACCGTATATACGTGTAAGGTTAATATTGAACTATGCTAATGCACTGATTTGATTATAAAATTTATTTTGCCGCAATTTAATTTAAATATATTCATGATATGAAAAACTTGCATGTTTTGCTTGAAGAGGTATGTGAGATTTACTGTTTTCAAATTAACAGTTTACTTTTCTCACTTCATGACTGAAATGAAACCAGAAGCATGATACATAGTAGAGCATGCATGGATTGACAAGAACACTAAGAAAAATAACATTTTGAACCTTAAAGGACTTAAAGGAAAGAAGAAAGTGAAGATGAGTTTTTAGAGGATCCCAGGAATTTGCAAGTGGTTTTTGTGATTATTTAAAAAGGAATGCTATAGTATTAAAATTAAGGACTTCAGATCCAGAAGAGTTGAAAATCAAACTTCTTTAATAAATTTGTTGGCAGCCACTAATGATTTGTGGGAGCCACCTCAACAATGAGATGATTTTTTAAAATGAAAAAAAAAAAAAATTGTAAATTATGCAAAGAAAACATTAAAATTCAATCACCACTTGTGTCTGATAACTCACTTGCGGGAAGTGGACAAGTGGATTTCTGGAGCCCTGGATGTAATTATTCCCCTTCCTGTTTTTTTTTCAGGGTCACAAATTTTTCACGATTTTAACTAAAGCGATCTATGCTCATGTCTATCATATTTGGTATACGGAAGCATATCTTCTTATTAGAACGCAGTTCAAAACTGTTTCATGCCCCTAAAACCATCGCGACTATCCAAACGTTTCTTCTCTTCTCGCAAAAAGGCCTCAAGCCTCCTTGACCACCTAAACGTCTCCCCCAAGACCCAAAAGAAAGAGAGCCTCGAGGGGGGGGGGGGTTACCAACCCTTTTATAGCTGTTCCCCTAACGGCGCCCTTTCTTACTTCTTCTTCCCACCTCCTACTTGTTTTCCATCTATCTACCAACTGGGTGGCATTTTGGCCACCATACGTCATTTTGATCGGCAACTCGTAATGAAGTTCCTATCCGGGCATAGGCCCTAAGCGATATTCCATTATTTCTCTTGTTAGCGTCTATCTTAACCCCCTTTCAAACCTTTTCTCAGAATTCTACTTAAAGCTTAATCCGTAGCCTCTTACATAGCATATTTCATGACTCATCCTTTTATACTTATGCACTTAACTCTTTCATTCTTAATCGCATTACTATATTAATTCTTAGTTAGCTACTTATTTAATACACATTCCTTGTTTAGTCATAATACATCTTAATACATTCTTTTCTTTCGTTATCTTAACTAAACAACAGACCTTTACATTTTACTCAATTTATACTGGATGCAAGAACATTACATTAACTAAATTATCCTTTTTATGCAGGGGTTTTTATTTATGTTATTTATTTTTCATGTTACACCATGATAACTGAGAATACTATATTCTCAAGACATCAGGTGTAACAATATCATAGACTTTGTACTCACCATCTAATTCAACATGTTCTTTCTCTTTTAAAGACTCCCTGTCAACTTTTATAAGCTCACTGCTTGATCCTGAAAGATGCTGGAAGTATAAATATCCCTGAAAAAAAATAGGAAAAATAGCAAGCATATGATTATCATTTTATAGTGTATATCAGCAAGGGGTGCATCATATATTATGACAGCACAACAGAATATTGTTTCATGACTAGTTTCATATCACCTTTCTTCCAATCCTGTCTATTATTATTCATCTCTTATTTGATCAATTATTACACTTCAGTCATCAAAAACACTGAAAAAAAAACTGTACTGATCCACCTATAATCATTGATATTGCTAAATTACAAAGTACTGAAGGACTGTAAAGGGTCTAAATTAAAAGAAAATACAGATGGGTAGTAATCTGGATGCAGAAAAAAATATGAGAAATGAGGATATAGAGGATTAACGGAAGAAAGTAAAAAGTTTTTAACAATACAGCAAAGTATGTTTTGAAATATACTGAAAGAAAGACAAATGGTTATCAGTGGAAACTTGGAGACTAATTCATGAAAGAAAAAAAAAGCAAAAATGAAAAATTATATTCTAAATAAAGTTACAAGAAGTGCTAGGAAAGATATATATGGTTTGAAAAACTGGTTTGAAAACTGAAAAACAATGGTTTAAAAAACTGGCATCAAGAGCACAACAAGCTGGAGTAAAGGATATAAGTATATATCAAAAAACCTACTTCAAAATGGAACAAGAAACACACTAGTCACATGTCTTCCTGATGGTTCATTATCTTTTTCTGTTTATAGAAAACCTACACATACAAGATATCTGCACAATCACACCATAATCTAGCTTAACCATATGTTATCCTAAAAGTACTAACTCACAGGGCCAGAGCCATCTGTTCCAATGATGATGATGCTCTTACCACTGAACTCACTTGCACCACACAATTTTAGCCAATAGCTATAATCCCCAGAGAATAGACAAAATATTAAATGCTCTCTGGAAATCAACCTTCATTGCCTAAAACTGTTACTATTCCATACATTCAGGACACATCCAAAAAAGATTCTCATCACATTAAAACCATATATCAAATTGGCAACTCTCATTCATTCGCTTCCTTTATTACATCCAGGAGTTGTATGAAGTGTCCTGTACTTGTGACCTGGCTTTTAATGGACAGATAGGAAGAACTGTTGACAACCACTTCTGAAACTTATGAAAGTGATCACTTCCATATATGTTCTCTTCAACGTCCCACGTGAGCAGTGGAAGAATGGAGGGGGAGCAGATTGTAAAATCAACTGCAGAATATGAACGGGTAGGCATACGGAAGGAAGTATTGAGTTTATTATTTAAAAGGGAGAGGTTATTATTATCAAGAATTCTTTCAATGATTTGACCTCGTCTATTAGCGTTGGCACTACCCCATAAAATATTGTTACCGTTAAAGTCACCCATCAAAAGTATGGGTTCAGGCAATTGCGAGATAAGGTTATCAAGATCAATTTCATTTAACTCAGCATTTGGTGGTAAATAAATTGAACATACTGTAATAAGAAATCCCACAGAGAAGCAAATCGCTACTGCTTCCAAAGAAGTGTTAAGTTGGACCTGATAGAAAGGAATATGACTGCCCACTAGGATAGCTACTCCTCCATGAGAGGACTACCTCCAGTTCTATCCTTACGTACAACAGTGAAATTTCTAAAGGTACAGTCCTCATTGTGTCTTAAGTAAGTTTCCTGTAGACAGAAACAGAAAGGTTTGTGTTTCTGCAACATCTTGATATGGTCAATATTCTGACAGATCCCACGACAGTTCCATTGTAAAAATTTTCCTATTGTCTTGATTTTATTGACTTGTGTTTTTCGAGAGGTTGAGGGCTTACCTTTGTCAGATTTATATTTATCCACTGTTTTAGGGAAGTATGGACAGACAGTGTCCATCTCGTCCTCTGGTAGAGTGTTCAAAACATCAAATGTGTTAGGGTCAGTTGATATGTTTAGTTTGCTTTCAGTGGGTATCGAGGTATCCATTTTTTCTGTGCGAGTGTCTGGTGGTTTATCTTTGAGTGAAGTCTCCTCCATAATTTTTTTGAGGTGAATTTTCATCGAATGGGACTATTTTTGAAGTTGTCTCTGGAGTTATGCTGTAGGTCTTGTGATTAATGTGCTCAACAGAGAAGCACTTGCGATCGTAAAGTTCAGGTATGATGAAATTATCAAATGGTGGAATGACATACATGTTTGAGTTGCTGTTGGCACTTTTTTAATTGTTATTTTTTCAGCATAAGAGAATCGTAGAAAAGGTGTAATGGTGGCCAGCTTTCTTTTTGCATCCTGATATGTTATGTTTTGTTCTGTTTTAATTTTTTGTATCTCTTTTTCATCTTTCCATTTCTGACATGCACAAGAGTAAGCTGGATGATCTACCTGACAGTTGACACATTTAGCTTTTTTTTCGCAGCAAGATTTATTATCATGTTCTTTACTACCACATCGGGCACAGGTGGTAGAACCACAACAAGCAGTTTGGGCATGTCCATATCTTTGACATTTAAAGCATCTCAGCAGGTTAGGGATGTACATTCTAATAGGACAGCTGAGATACCCTGCTTTTACAGATGTCGGAGGCCTAGGTGTATCAAAAGTAAGGCTGATGTTCTTGGTTGAGACCATCCCTGCGTATCAGGATGCACCTCACACCCTTCACTCCTTGATCTTTAAGCTCTGAACATATCTCCTCATCAGGAACATCAAAGAGATCCCATTCTGATATCACTCCTCTACTGGAATTGAGTGTTCTGTGAGATGTTACTGCAATTTGTATTCCACCCATTGTCGTTGCTCTCAGTAGTTTCTCGGAATGTTGTTTGCACATTGTTTCCACGAGGATATCACCAGAACGCAATTTCTTGACAGTTTTGGGAGGTCCTGCCAGTCCTTCTAAACCTTTTTGGATAAAGAAGAATGACATTTTCCAAATTGGTTTTTCACCTGTTGCATGAATGATTAAAAAGGTTGGTACATTTATGTTAGTATCTGATATCTTCTGTTTCCACATGCTGTGTCTATATTATCAGTACTTGGTTGGGACTTTGTTAGGGTCCCTGAAACATTTGAGGATGAAGAATTCATATTTAAGGAATTTTTAATTCGGCACCAGAGCTCCCCACCCACCATGGAGCCACACATGGACACCCACTACCCGACAAGCAAAGACTGCACTCAGGAGTGGAACGGCAGGGCTACCCTGTACGCTATACCAGCACTGCAGTAGGTCTAGGATCCTGACCCCGGACCATGGGGTGAGAGACTTACTGCAACACCATTGACCCTTGCAGGCGAGCCCACCAGCCGATTGATCCTGGCTGGGCCATCCAGGACCATCCGTCTTGCCGAAGCAGAGGCCAAAGTAGTGCAAGACTACCAGGATCCCCCTTTCCGGATGTCGACGAGTCGTACCACACAGCAAACATGGCGGCAGGGTGTTGGATCCCAGTAATGGTGCTCTGGAAAAAGGATAGTGAAAAAGACTCGGGAGAACGGGAAGAAAAGCAAAGAAAAAGAGGAAGAATGAAAAGGGCCAGTACCATCACTGGGTGGTCCCCTCCACCACGAACAGGTGCCCCACATGGAGAGACTTAGACAAATGAGACAAATTAGAGTGAACACTTTTGAATAAGGAACAGAAACTTTAGTAGGTAGTTATGTGCTAATAACTCTGACCTTCTTTCATTTGTGATTAACTTTGCTTACTCATTAATATCCTTAAGCACCACTAGTGTCTTGTTTAGTTCTCTGATTCTTGACATTACCTGCTCCTTTATGCTTTTATTTAAAAGCATAAAGGAGCAGGCATTTAATTTAATAAAGCAAATTTATTAAATTAAATTTGATTAACTTTAATTTAATAAAGTAAATAAATAAATTTAATAGTCATCTCAAAAGCTGCACCATAATCTCATGACTACCTTTCTCCTTTTCTTCTATGATGAATTACTCAAAACAACTATCATAGTTCTGGCTTTTAATGTATATTACAAGTTTTATTTTTATTCGTGGTTGTTTTATACATTTCTATGTTCACATTTATTGTATAATTTTTGACTGCATTATTATTCTTACTATTCCATGTTTCTAATTTATATAAATTTATCCCTTTCAATACATTTCTTGGTTCTTCACTTTCTGAATTATTTTTTTTTTTTTAATCTTATGCATTTTTGGCATCATCATAAGTCCATATTAAAAAAACTGATGGTTAAATTTGAATAGTTAAATTTCTACAGATGACTATCTTCTTTATTTTCAAGAATATCCAGGTAAGTATAAAAATATAAAAAAATTCACTGAACCTGCTAACACCTTTCATTCTCCAACAGGGCCATTTTAGTTCTATCTAATTTCTGGATCATTCAATCTACAAAGTACAAAGTGATATCAGGCATGCTCTGATTAAAGCATAAAGCTATCAGAGATAGCTAGCCCAAGACTATCACTAATTGTAAACATTATCTGTCTCTCTATCAGACTACAATCCTAACACTATATTTTTATTGTCTAAAATAGTTTTTTTTTTTATTTTAAGGTAGATGAAAAAAATCTGAGTTTTCAAGAAAAAAACCTGCTTACCTGTGTGAGAGTTCAACTAACTTGGGAACCAGTCAAAGAAAAAGTTCCCCTAGTTGGCAACTAGAATTGAACTTAGGTCTTCTTTGGGCGGCCTAATGCAGTGTGCACAAATGCCATTTTCACTGAGTTATCCAAGCATGTTTCTGTGTCAAATATATCAAGAATACACAGATATGCCAGTATATCTGAATATTCACAAAATTATTAGATTTATTAGCCTTGCAGGTTAATAACATTGGAGAAGCTCCTTTTCCACTATGCTTTACCATCCAAATAGAAGTATCTTATTTTTCTATCTTTGTAATCAACTTCACCATGATTCCAGCTGGTCAATTTTTTTCCAGTGCCTGTGCATGACATCTGTACATTGGGAGTCTATAACTCACAAAAGAGTTGTTAACTGATACTTTTCAAAAACTTTAGTATACATTTTTCTTTTTAATATGATACTCATTATTTTCCTGCTCAATACAGGTGACGATCACTTCATATTCTTAATTCCTTGTATCCTAAAACAGTCTTCTCTGTCAATAATAACAAAACCAATTAGACTGTTCTTGTTGTGTATGTACGTAAATTTATGTATATATTCATGTTAGAACATAGAATGACTAGTCCAAGTCATCAGCAGAAATCTACTGTATTAGCCTAGCCCTTTACTTCAAATTTTCCCAAAACTTATGTCTGGGATTTGTTTCTTACTTTGCTGTTTAAGTCTCCGACAAGAACCAACTTTTCTTTCTAATGAACTGAAAAATTTCTCTTACTTCTTTCCTACTAAGACCCTTTCATAGGAACTGAATATAGAAGTCTCACTTTCTAATTTTCTATTTAGAAATATGTCTACATTTCTATACTGCAAACTGCTTGCCATTCAAATTTATGTTTAGTATTGAATACCACTGCCATTCCTTTCTTTCCCTGTACTGTATTGCTGAATAAATCTTATATTTATTATTTAGAAACAGCTCAAATAGTTCTGATCTTCTTAGTCTCAGTTAAATGTGTTGACAAAGTACTTCTCTATTGTACACATGGGTTTCTGTGGTTAAGTAGTTCTGTAGGAAGTTTTCGGTATTGGGACCACATTGTAATATAAAGAGTTTATTAAAAATAAACAATTAAAACCCGACAATTTTCGTGTGTCGTAAGACTTACATCATCAGGGGTAATGGTGCATAAAAGTTTTACACAACAAAAGTCTATTAACAGGTATTAACAGGTACTAATTATAGACAGGTATAATTAAAACTTTATCAGACAGGCTATACAAAATATCAAAAACACCAATTAAAAGGAATGAAGAACTGCACTGCCTGAAACAGAACCTCGCACTTAATGGTTTTGAACCCAAGACGAGCATAAAAATTCTTAATAAAGCTCCTGCAACTCCCTTACTTAAAAAAGATTTCAAGAATGCAATCACACTACCTTACATCAAAAATGTCGCAGACAAAGTGGCTGCATTGCTCAGGGAGTAATACATAAAATATCAAGTTTCCTCCACATCACCCCATGAAAAAACCAGGAGTCTATGAGATTTATTGCTCTTATGGCATTTGTTATGTAGGCCAGACAGGAAGTTTGGGAGAGATTCACATGTCTGAACATGTAAAAGACGCTGAAAATAGAAGAGAGCATAAATCAGGCCTGGCAATCCACATAACCACTACTGGCCATCAAGTACTCTGGCAACAAACAAAAATGTAATATTGATCATAACTGTTTTACAAGAAAATTTAAAGAAGACTTGCAAATGGTTAGGATTCCTACATAATGCAATAAAAATCAAGGCTTAATTTTACAACAAGTATGGTCTGCTTTCATCAAAAATTTAACTGCCACAGACCTGGGATATGGCACACGTGATAGAGCAGAATGTGATAGCAACAACTAGCAATGTTCCAACATGCATACAATAATGAATTTATCATTTGTCTTCTGATTTATCAATTATTTATCAGTTGTGAAGTTATAAAAAAACATCTAATATGTGTAATTAATCGTTAATAGGCTTTTGTTGTGTAAAACGTTTATGTACTATTACCCCTGATGATGCAAGTCTTACGACATATGAAACTTGTACTAATACTGCTATCTACAATATTAGTACATTACAGGTGTTCAACCTTTCACATTTAGGTTCATTGTACAGGGTTATTCCATACATTCATAAACTTTAAAAGGTATTCTAAACCTTGAAACTAATTAAAGGTCTTAATAAACATGGGCTGGAAACTTCACATCTCCATGTGCAGTCCTCAGTAGTTGCACAGCATCATGAATGCAAGCAACATGCAATAAACAGAAATGGCAAAATGTCAAGAAACAAGCATAAATGACTCATTAACTGGCAAAAGAAACACTGCAGAATAATGTATCTCACAGTAGGTGTTCAAAATCACTACTGTTGCTAGTCAGTGAGAATCCTTTTAATAACCTCATGTGCTCGAAACTTCCTAGTTCGTGTCTGATAGAAATGCATACATGCTAAAAACATTCCTGTAGTTCATCAATCTTTAATTAGCATAGCATAGTGTAGAGTACATAAATGATTTTCAATGGCCCCACAAATAAAAATACACAGGATTTATGTAAGGTGACCAAGAAGGCCAATCTGATTGGCCCACCTCAACCAATCTATCTTTCAAGTAAACTTTTGATCAAGATACCATGAGCATCATAACTGAAGTATGACTGTCATGCATGAACCTCTAGGAAGTTGCTTTTTACCAAGTTTTGCAAGAAGTCATGAGTACAAAGGTCCTCAAAGCCTGTCTGGCAGAACATATGGCTCTATTAACATTTCTCCAAATATACATGCCCATATACTAATGGAGATCTGCTGTCAATGTCTTGACTAGATAACTGATTGGACTTTGATGGCCCACTTGATATTTGAGATAACTAAAAATACCATCTCAAGTGCACACACCTCATCTGTTAAGAGCATGAGAGAAATCAATGGTCATGTACGTATATTGTATAAACCACTGACAACATATCAATCGACAATGATGACTGTCTAGTAAAAGTGCCTGAATCCATTGAAAATACTATGGCTAAAGTTGATTTTCATGCTGGAAGCTCCAAACAACTGTTGATAGAACTCCAAACAACTCTTCCACCTGCAATTTTCAATGTGCCAGTGTATGTAGTAAATTGCCCTCAGCTTTCGGTATCCCCACAGTTCTGTATTCCCAGTCCACTTCATGTTGGAGAAAATAAGCCATGCTCACAAAGGCAGTGACAAAGGAAAGCAATTTGAAAGCATAGAATCTGATGATCAGGGAATGCCTCTTAATGAACCTGACATATTCTGCATATCTTTATACTGGAGAATCCATAATACAAGTGCATATTAACCAATTCAGTAAATGTGAACTTCTCCACCATATTTATTAGAACCTTGCATTAGTTTGAAGGCAGAATACATCTTTGAAGTTTACAACAGGTTTGTGAAATCATGCTGTAGAAAAAACTATCAAGCAATAATGCAATATTCAAATAAATTTCAGCAGAGAAGGGAAGGAAAAGGAAGAAAAAAAACTATGGATGAAACAGATTTTGTTAAATAGAAAAAGAAAATAAAAAATAGAAAACTACCAGCAGATTTTAACAATCTGTTATAATAGCATATTATAACAATATTTTAACAATATCAATAAGAAGTAGATACCTTAGCATAACCTAGCCATCCTCTATCTTCTGACTTTATGCCTCCTCGGCTCATTATTATCTGTCCCTAAATATATACATAGAGAAAAAAAAATTAATATCTACATATAGAAATATATGTTTTCGTAAATATTAGTGTCCATTTCTTCATAATAATGAAATGCACACAAACACCTAAGTACAAATAAATACAATACCAAGATCTGCTTATTCTAAAAAGTAACAATATATACTTAAGGTTTTTGAAAACAATTAGTAATCAATAATTGTTTTAACCCTTTCACGACCACAGAACATATGTGTCTCCACATAAAATCTTGATTGTGTACGTAAACCAAAATAATGTCAATATTTTTTTCCAGTAAATGTATAATCTGGAACGTATTTTTGATAATTTTATTACTAGAAACCCTATGTTAGCGCCACCTGTCAAAAGAAAGTTTCATGGCAAATCGGGCCTTCAGAGCGTGGCGTATTCAGAACTTTTCATAAGTGTTTCTGCATAGAATATTGTTTGTTATATGTTTATGGTATAATATTTTCATTTGATGGTAAGTAAATAATAGTATTATTATGTTTTTCAATAAAATTTTGAAATAATATTCCATAAAAACTAGTAAAAACATAAAGTGACACCATTGTCCCTGTGGACGTAAAGGGGTGCATTTTACAAGTAAATTACTCGTTGTTATAATTGGTGTTTTTTTATTTATTTTACCCGCTTTTGTATTTTATTTGTCTTTTTATCATTACAGACATGTCGAAAAAAGGGTGTAAGCAGTTTGAACTGAAAGATAACTAAATTTTGCAGTTTAGTAGCAGAAAATAGTGATGATGAAGACGTGCTAGAACTCAATGAGGAAGACCAGGTATTTATAACTCAGGATGTGGATGTAGGGATTTCTATGGTTGAAACTTAAGACCCAGCACAAAACACGTTGGAATTATCAGCAACAGAACCTGAAACAGAAAATAGACCACAAGTAAGTGGCCCTACATTCATATGGAAAAAAAATACATACATACCAAATAGCTTTCCTGATGTTGATTATATCTTTGGAGAAGTTCAGATTTGTGGAGATGAAGATTCGTTATTGACGCCCATTGAAATTTTTTATTTGACTACTAACTTCGAAGATTTAGTTAGAAAAATAAGAGTTGAATCTATATGGTACGCTGAGCAGAATAGAACACAATACACAGTCGATGATGATGAAAGCCTATCTCGGTATGAATTTGGTGATGGGTTATCATGTTTTGCCATCATTGAGAGATTACTGGTCTAATGATCCAGATACAGGCATTCCTTACATTGCAAATGTAATGCCTAGAAATAGATTTGAAAATATCCGCAAAAACTTACACTTTTGCAACAATGAAGACCAATCAGATAGAAATAGCGCTAACTATGATAGAGCATATAAAATCCAGCCTGTAATGGATCATCTGAACAGTTCTTTTTAAAAAGCGATGAATAACACCAAAACATAATCCACTGACGAGCATATGATAAAATTCAAGGGGTACAATATTATGAAACAGTATATCAGAAATAAACCTATAAGATGGGGGTTTCAAAATGTGGGGCAGAACTGATGCTAAAATGGGCTATTTGTTTGAATTCGATCTGTACATGGGGAAAAAATCATCAGAAACTGAATATGGGTTAGGCAAATCGGTTTTTATTGATTTATGTATTGTTATGTTTAGTAAAATGTAGTTGAACCCAATACATAAATGTTAGTAATTTTAATTTATTGGCAACCTTTTCGTCCATTGGGTCCCATGTCCCATGAAATTCTATAAAACCAACTATTTTTTCCTACATAATGATGATATTTTATGTTAAATAGATACCTAATAAAGTCATTTTAATACCTAAAAACTTTGTATTACTTTATAAGTCCTTCTGGTCCTGAAAGGGTTAAAGAATATTATTTAATTATTATTTAATATTGCTTTCCAATTTTACATTTAGAAAGTAAAGTCACCATGTAATAACTAAGCCTGAAAAACATATATGACGTATAAATAATAACCAGAAATTATTTTAGTTTTGCGAAGCAAAAAATATCTCTGGATTAATCAGCTTTTCAATTAACTTCACACACTCCCATTTAAACCAGTTATAAGCGTTATATGCATTACATTCAAAGGATAGTGCACACGCTCCGTTTTTAGGTTGTGCACATGCCATAGGTTTCATTTTATTTCTCCCCTCCCTCTTTTTTCTCTGTCAAAAGGTCAGAAAAATCCTATAATGGCATATTTTTTTTTTTTAATGTGGTTCCAAACCCAGGAAAGGTTTTCGTGTAAACCTATAGTACATTAATACCATACCATAGGTGGACTAAGGATATTGTTTTATTAATTTTATATTTTTCTTTATTCAATTTTTTATATAGTCTAGAAACCCTGCTCTAGAAACCAAACATGAAACTTTTTCAAGCCACTTCAGGCATCCAATAAATGAGACAGCAGTCTCAACACTGGGAGATGAAATTATCTCCCACCCAAAATCAAGAATTGCTTAAGAGTTTATCAGTTTATCAATAATTTATCAAGAACAATATAACTCTTCCTTTTCTAATATGAAATTATAATTAAGCATTAAAACAAAAACACTAACAATTTTAGCAACAAAATGAAGCTAGTATAATAAAAGAAATCAAAATGATATTAACTTATGCAGGATCAGAGTAAAATCCAGACAATTTATTTTTAATCCTTTTTGCTTGTCATACACTGAAGTGTCATTAGTAAACTCTCATATTTCAGCTACATGTCACTTTTAGTGTTGCAGAAGTGAATACTGTACTAATTATATAAAAGTAATTTCATTTTTTCAGTAATTTCTGATTTCATACTTATTTTAATTTCCTTAAAATGTTTCTAGATCCAGATTTGATCAACTGGTAAAGGACTTACTGAATTCAAATTCAGCAAAACATTCAAACTAATTAAATGTTGTCAAATGAGAATTATTTTCATAGCCAATCTGCATGCTATTTCCATTTCCATCACTTCTCTAATAACTTCACAGTGCATGTGAGGTTATTAGAGACCTCATAACTATGAAACACAAAATATACTAAAGAAACATATAAACACAGTAAAATATTTATTGATAAATTTAAATATCAGGTATTTCAGAAAGAATAATTCAATCCATCTTCAGTTAAATAACAAATAATTGTTCAAGGCAGGTACAAATGGCTAGAGACAAGTATAACAGAAAGGAATCAGTTTAGGTGGAATGAAGCTTAACATAAGAGTATAAAAAATAAATCAAATAATTACAGCCACATAGGATCAGAATATTCCATATTTTCAGCATGAATAAATCATTATTCTAATTCCAAATAAGAGTAATTAATAAGGCCTCAAAACTCTCATTGAATTAGAACAGCTCCTGTAGACAAGCTTTGTATCTTTTTAAAGAATTCTACGGTCAGTGTCAACAAAATGCTGAGACAAACAAGACTTCACTCACCATAACAGATGTAGTTCTGGTATAGTTCGCCCACCAATAAGAGGTCCCTCGACACTTCTGCGCATGTCAGAAAAAGGAGAATCCATTCCAATAAAAGGGTAATCAATCTGTCTTCTGGGATGAGTTTGTTTATTATTATAGGTCGGAAAATTTAGCTTTTCTTTTACGAACATTGTAGTTTTTGAAGTGTAACTATTTTACTTGTATAACAGTTGGAAAAATGTATGTAGTATTTTGCATATACAATATACGTAGTACGTTGCATAACAGTAGGAAAAATGTACGTGAGTATTAACAAATTAAAAAAGGTATAGCGTAAAACAAAAATTTAACTAAGTTTATTTTTAAGAAAGTTTTCTATAAAATAAAAATAATTATAATGAAAAACAGAAATTTTTTCAAGTGAACTCAGATATTCTAAACTTACAGTTGAGAGAACTGAGACACTTTAATGTCCTAAACCAATTAATTATTTATGACTTGTTGTGACTCTTTTAACAAACCCATGCAAAAAAAGGTTGGAAAAAAATACCATTATCAAATACTTTTAATCTTCATAGTCATCTGAATCGGTGTCCGAATCGCCATCACTTTCACTTAAACTGATCACCAAAGGTTCGCATAATTCTTCGATAATTCCATCTCTGTCCCAATACATATTTTCCAATGAGGTGACATGAGAGCAATATTTTCCCCAGTTTTGAACTGTAATACTTTCAATCGCCTGTTCTAAAAGCTTGAAAAGTTTCGACATGTCAATATCTCCAGTTACGTTGCAATGGTGAATGAAACTTTTCACTTCTGCCCAAACATACTCAATAGCATTAACATCACAATGATATGGTGGTGGCCTCGAAGCTAGAAATCCATGAGCATCTTTGAGCATCATGTCGAATTTAAATAGTTTAGTTGTGGGCGAGTTTCTTTTGACCAAATTAAGCAATTCAATTTTTCGCATGTCTGGGGAATGAGAAATGTTATTTGCAGAGAGCCAATCCATAAGAACTTGCTTCTTATTAGACCAATTTGGAACTTTGTTTAATCAAATAGAGTGATATGAAGCATTATCAATTATAACAACAGCATTTTTTTAGGAAGGTTTGGAATCAGTTTTTCTTCTGCCCACTTTTCGAAAATTGTAGAATTCATTTGCCTAAAGTAATTGCCTTTGTATAGTAAGTTTGAATTCGGTAAAAAAAACCCATTTCTCCACCCGCACACAAAATTATTATGCACCGTGAGGCATTTCCGGTTTGTAGCACTCCACATTCTTCTTTAGACTGCCAACATTTTCCATAAGTTAAATTACTATCAATCCAAGTTTCATATCGATACACAATCGGTCTTTTCTCCTCCCTGAAACATCTTATTGCTCTCAAATACTGCGTTCTAGATAAAACAATGTCACTTCGCTCCATGATAAGTTTCCTTTTATTCTGGGACTTTTTAAAACAAAATCCGATTTCATGAAGTATTTTCCTTAAAGTTTCTCTTTTCCAAGGAAAATTAATTTTTTCTTTAAGCACAAGAATCAATTTCGGAACAGTTGTCACTCTTTTCTCGACCACGTAAAATTCGTGAATAGTTCTTATAACATCTACATCAAAATCATTCAAAGCTATGGTTTAGATGGTTTTCTTTCTCTGGTGCTTTTTTTTAGGAGATTTCAATTTTGACTTAACTTCACCTTTTGATTCCCTACGAATTCTTTTAATAGTCGACCCCGATACGCCCACAACTGCACTTGCACGTTTTATGACTTGAAAAAGGGGAACAATGAGACTGCCTTTTAACGATTCTTTTTCGCAGAATGTCAGCACATTATTCAATATTCTTTTGCAAGAACTACTGAAACTACAGTCAACAAGTTCTGTTGTTAAACAACAACAGAACTTGTTGACTGTACTGGATCCATCATACAAATTAATAATAAAAAATAATGCAAAAAAGTGACAACAAAAATCAAGCTAGCACTAGTAAGCGACAGACAAGAAAGCACGTGATTTCGCATGTTGGCGACGAATTCATACATCCTTCATTTCTTTCTCCCCTTCAGCATGAATCGACTATTCTTGGCAAAATGCCAAGAAGGGGTCTACAAACGGTGGGCGAACTATATTCATTAATCCTTTTCTCAATGGCATATTCGTTTATCCAAAATACAAGAGGTAACCCTTTCATTACCTTATGATAATCTGATATACATCAGGTAAAGAAAGGGACAGCAGCCTGTCCTTAGTGGTGATGGACAAAATTCTTGAGTATTAGCTACATGGTACAAAGGTAAAGACAAGTTGAAACTTCTTCAAATCCCTGGTGATCCTGTAAGAAATGACCAAAATATGTAGAATCCTGAACCTCCCCACCCCCTTTTCTCTCAAAATGTTCACACAGGAAGAAAGCCTGTAACTATGATTCACTGGATATGATGGAATGTAACTATTTACATGCATTCTTTCTAAAAGTAAAGTGTCATAAAAAATAATACTCCACAAAATCCACACCATTCATTCTTCTAATAAAGCTCTACAAAAGAAGCTACTTATTCTAAATGCTTGATGCAATTAAATGGTTACAATTCCTGTAATATCCAAGGTGATAGATGACCTTCACTATCCAGTGAAACAACAACAACAACACATAGCTTCTTGGAAGCCTGAAGCAGCTATGCCATATTTAAATAACTTTCATGGCTTATACATGTAAAAGCTTGAAGCAATTAAATGGTTACAACTCCTGTAACATCCCAAGTGATAGATAACCTTCAATGTCCAGTGAAACAACAACACTCAGCTTATTAAAGGCCTGAACTGAAGTGGTCATGTCATGTTTGGGTCCAAAGCAAGAGTTATGTTTCTCTTCCAAACATATAGTGTAGTGATCCAGACTTTTTTCCCATCTTTAAAGGTAGGTAGTCAAGAAGTTCTGCAGGTTGAAACTTCTTCAAATCCCTGGTGATCCTCTAAGAAATGGCCAAAATATGTCTGTCAGATAGTGTACAGAACCATTGCTAGCTGTCAGATAGTGTACAGAACCAAAACCAGAGATCAAAGCGGTTAGAGGTTTTCTAATTATTATAGGTATCTCCATGGAGTCAGTAGACTCATCGCGGGAGACCAAAACTAGCAAAACAATATCTCTCATATCTCTTCTTGAATTCATTTACAGACGAAGAGCTCACAACTAAGTCAGGCAATGAATTCCACTCATTCACCACCCTCCAGGCAAAAAACCTTGTTCTGACACCCTTGTTAACCACACTCTTCTTTAATTTCCAGGGATGACCTCTTGTTATTCCATCACTATCACACAGCTGAAACATTTCCCCTGCATCAATCCTATAAAAATCTTTCAGTAATTTAAATGTTTCTATCATATCCCCTCTTCTCCGCCTATCAACCAACCTCTGCAATCCACAAGCTCTCAATCTATCAATGTAGGGAGCAATTTTTACATCACTCACCAACTTAGTCACTCTTCTCTGAACCCACTCGACAGCCTCCTCATCTCCAAGGAATCCAGGTGACCAGACCTGAGCACAGTAATCCCAATGTGGAAGTATCAACGCTTTATAAAGGGGAATAATAACCTCTTTATCTCTGGATGTCAGTGTGTTCCTAAACAACCAAGTAATTCTATGTGCAATCTTGGACACCTTAGCAACGTGTCCTCTGAACTTCATCTCCATATCTACCAACACCCCTAAGTCCCTAGCCTCATCAATCTCTTGGAGTACTGTTCCATCAACGTAGTACACAGCTGGTAATCTTTTAATCCCAAAATGCATGACTTTACACTTTTCCACATTGAACTGACATCCATTATCTTTTGCCCATTCTACCAGCTTATTTAAATCATCCTGCAAACTTTCAACATCAGCTTGAATTTTTATTGAGCTACCCAACTTTGCATCATCAGCAAACAACTGAATATCTCCCTGTAAGCCATTTCCTATATCTTTTATTTAAATTAAGGGGATATTAAATCCCACATTGTTTTAAAATCGAATAAGAAACTCAAAGATTGGAATCAGAGAGGTTCTTGCCGAATATAGTAAACTATAAAGTATCGGCGACCACTAGCGTGAGCTAATGCAAGTGACCCTAGTATGTAGTACAATACCGGACAACTCGTAGCAAAAGTGGTGAAGTTCTGATCGCTATTCTTAGGTATTTCCCATAAAGTAAAAACACATTTCCTAGGAAATGTATGCTGTTATTACATTATGGTGGAAGGTCACTACCCAGACCGGTTTCAGCCTTTTTTGAGACTTCATCAGTGAGTAGCTAGACCAATTAATACCAAAGTGTATAGCGAAAAGAACTTATATACTTTGCTATACGAGTTTCCAAACAGGTGCAACCATTAAGTTACTTAAATATAATTTAAGTTTCCAAATTATAAGTTTCCAAACAGGTTTAAGTAACCATTAAGTTATTTAAACCTGTTTGGAAACTCGTATAGCAAAGTATATAAGTTCTTTTCGCTATACACTTTGGTATTAATTGGTCTAGCTACTCACTGATGAAGCCTCAAAAAAAGGCTGAAACCGGTCTGGGTAGTGACCTTCCACCATAACGTAATAACAGCATACATTTCCTAGGAAATGTGTTTTTACATTATGGGAAATACCTAAGAATAGCGATCAGAACTTCACCACCTTTGCTACGAGTTGTCCGGTATTGTACTACGTACTAGGGTCACTTGCATTAGCTCATGCCAGTGGTCGCCGATACTTTATAGTTTACTATATTCGACAAGAACCTCTCTGATTCCAATCTTTGAGTTTCTTATTCGATTTTAAAACAATGTGGGATTTAACATCCCCTTAATTTAAATAATGCTTATATTGCCGAAATGAAGCTTATTAGCTCTTTATATTTAAGTAATTTAAATTTCCTGTATCATTTATATACAAATTAAACAACAATGGCCCAAGCACAGAGCCCTGAGGCACACCACTGGTCACTTGCCTCATCCTGGACTCAGCTCCTCCATACACCACCTTCTGGTATCTCTCCCTGAGCCATTATCCATATCACCAATTTAGTATCCATTCCCATCTGCTCAAATTTGCATAACAGTGTTCCATGGGGTATCCTGTCAAAAGCTTTAGCAAAATCCAGAAATACCACTGTGTAACCAGTTCCTCTGTCCAACTCAGATGTCATTCTATGATGAAAAGTTAATAGATTGCTAAGGCAGGATCTACCTTTAACAAAACCATGTTGGCCTCTATAGAATATCATATCCTGATCCACCCATTCTTGAATTTTGTCTTTAACCAACTTTTCCAATGCTTTTACCACTACTCCTGAGATGGTGATTGGTCTGTAATTAACTACCACAGTTTTAGAGCCACCCTTATGCAAAGGAACCACTTTGCCTAACTTCCACTCCCTAGAGACCATACCAGAGTTCAAACATAAATTAAATATCCAAATAAGAGGGGTTGACAATTCATTTGCACATTCACGCAACACCCGAGCTGATATTCCATCTAAGCCTACAGCAGTGTTTGCATTTAAATTTTGCAATATATTAAATACCTCTGATTCTTTAGCTTCAATTCTCACATTAGTTATTGCTACAGGTACAGAGATATCTCACTTGGGTGATAGACTTCTGAAAAGTGATCACCCAGTAACTCGACTATTACATCTGATTTTGTCACCTCAATACCATCAGCACCCACTAAAGTTATCCTTCTGAAGTCATTCTTCCTTTTACTTGCTACATAGCAGAAGAACTCTTTGGGATTATCCTTGATCTCTTTGGCTAAGGTCTTCTCATAATCTGATTTAGCTTTTCTTACTATGCTGGTCACCTTCCTAGCTTGAGCCTTGTACTGCTCATGGGTGTACTGATCGCCTTTCTCCTTGTAAATTCTCCATAACATTTTCTTTTTTTTGCAGATCAAACTTGATACTACTGCTCATCCATCTAACACCTGCCTTGTTTGACTTCCTGACCATGGGGATACAATCTGATATTGCTTTCCTCAGATACCCACTGATTTTATCCCATGCACTGCTAACGTCTTTCCCCTGCAATATGTTCTGCCATGGGATGGTTGCAAGCTCACTCTGAAGCTTGTTATAATTGTCTAACCTGTAGTTCCGTATATACCCCTTCTTAACAGAAAAATCCAGACTTTGCAACCTCCCAAGTCAATACCACATGATCGCTTTCACCAATTGGAGGTAACAAGGACACCTTATGCATATAACCTCTGAACCAATAACCAGGTCTAACACTCTCACACCGCGTGTCCCTTCAGTTATGGGCTGTTTCAAGTAATTATCTCATAGATGTATGAACTCCATTTCCTTTTTGCTACATGATATTTCCTCCTTCCAATTGATATCACCGTAATTAAAATCCCCAATAATAATCACTAAGCCTGCACTCAATTGCATTAATTTGCTGATGCATGAATTCAATATCTCCCCCTGTACTCCCTGGCCTATAGCAGCATCCAACTGTATATTTGGTTGCATTGATCACTATTTTGCACCAGACCGCCTCAAATGAACTCTCATTCACATGTCTATCATCTTGATATACTACTTTCTTTGGCTGCAACACATCAGCTATCATCAACAGTACTCCTCCCCCTGTTCTATCTTCTCTATCCTCCCTGAAAATACTGTACCCATCATATTCAATTCCAGTGACCACATCTTCTGCTGACAGCCAAGTTTCGCTAATGCCTACAACTTTTGGTGAGATTGCACTGACTAATGCCAAAAATTCTTCTCTCTTATTTCGAATATAATCTCGTTGCCATCTAAGCTATCAAGTCATGCCTGGAGGGAGGAGATAATGGTGCCACATTATGGCATGGAAACTGGATGTATTCTGTATGGCAACATATCTAAGAGTCTATTTACTCCATTATATGTTCCCTTGGTCTTTTCTCTTCATCTTTGAAATACTAACATGACAGAAAAACTAAATAAATATAGTGTCCCTTCAATTAAATGAAAAATACTTTCAAAAAATTCCAAAAAAGTAAAAAAAAATGCAAAAAAATTCTTCCACATTTTCTTCAACATATGTGGAAACACCAACTTAAATGATGTGCACTATTACCCATAGACATCCAAAACTCAAGCCTCTGTTGATCAAACCCTAAATCTCTACCACAGCCCATAACTATCCAAACTACACCCTATATGAATTCTTCCGCCATGAGGTGGTATACTTGTGCTTTTGTGCAATCCAATATCTCTTGTTAAAGGTGTCTAATCTGAAATTCCTCCATTGTAACTGTCTGTGGTTAAAGATTTTCATGTCTCATTATGTACAAGGCATGTCCAGAAAGTAAGGTCCATTCATTATTTACCACCAAATAAGATATGGGAGGAGGGATTGCATATGTTGTAGCTTAGAATGATTCATTAGCTAGCTGTTGATCATTTTACTTTCGCTGCATTATTGCTTGTTGTCAACGAATAATTTACATTGAGTGGTGTGATAAAAAAATCCCACAGTTGCGAGGTTTATGGTGATGCAGGTTTTGTTGCAGAAAACAACAGTTGTGCAGAAACTCATCTACAACTGTGAAGGTTTATGGGCCTAAAGTAATGAGTGACAGTTAGTTTAGGTAATGTTGTTGTTTGTTTAAAGATGGGTGCAACAATATTCACAATGAAGGATGCAGTGGTCAGCCAAGTGTGGTAAAAGATGATTTGGTGGAAAGAGTGAACACGAAAATTCGTGAGAATCATTGTTTCTCAATTACAGAACTTTCTTTTGAATGCCTGCAAGTTTCACACTCAGTCATTCATGAAACTGTGACAGAAAACTGGGGCATAAGAAATTTTTCTGTCAGATAAGTCCCAAAAATGCTGACCAATGCGCATAAACAGCAATGAGTGAAATCAACTCCAGAATTTTTAGAGCATTATGAAAATTAAGGAGATGAACTTTTTTTCTCATATTGTGATTGGTGATGAAATGTGAATTTCATACATAAACATCGAGTCAAAACAAAAATCAATGCAGTGCCACCATTCATCGTCTCCAAAATCAAAAAAATTCAAACAAGTATCGTAAGTCAAAAAAACGAGGCCACTGTCTTCTGGAATTGAAAAGGGATCTTGCTCAATTTTCTTCAGTGAGGAACAACAATTAATGTTAATGCACATTGTGAAATGCTGAAGAAACTCAGATAAGCAATTCAGAAGTTTTGGGTGGAAACCTTGACCACCCACCCTACAGCCTCAACCTCATATCTAATGAGTACCTCTTGTTAGAAGAGCTATCAAAGGAACTGGACAAATGGAACAGTGTGGTGATACAGAATTATGGTGGATTATATTAATAGCAAGAAGAGCAGAACATGGTTTTAAAACACAGAAAAAACTGCAATGAGTACGTCATGAAGTGTAGTAACAACTTCAAATATTTGGAAAGTGTACTGTCTAGTGATGGAGGTTTAGAACAGGAGATATCAAGGAGTTCGATGGGCCAAAAACTATAGTGTAAGTAGTTTGCTTTGGAAGAGCGAGATCACACTGAAGTGCCAGCTCAAGTTTTTGATTAACAGAAGTTACTTTTTTTGATTTTTGATTTAGATACCCAACAAGTTGGTCCTTGTTGGGGATCTAAATAGCAGAGTAGGAAATGATTGTGAGACATACAAAAATATTTTGGGAAAATTTGGAGAAAAGAGCAAAGCTAATAATAATGGCAAATATCTGTTGGATTTCTGCTCAGGACATGGACTGGTTATTACTAACACCATGTTCCAACATAAAAATGTACACAAATTCACATGGAGAGAAGAGGCTAAGAATAAGAAAAGTCTCATTGACTATGTTATTGTTGATAGTGATGTCTTCTCCCTGGTGCAGGACACCAGAGTGTACAGAGGATTTGAAATTGGAAGTGATCACTATTTAGTCTTGAGCAGGATAAAATTGAATTTCATATTGAAAAGAATAACATGTAAGAAAGTTTTAAAGCGAATAAAAGTTGAGCAGCTCTCAGATGTGAACTGGAGACTAAAATACAGAAAAATTATTGAAAAGAAAATTAAAGAGTTTGAGAACAGGAATCAAACCTTGGAGATTCAGTGGCAAACTCTGAAGAAAACATTGATTGATTCTGCCAGAGAGGCATGTGGTGAGGTTGTGTGCAAGGATAAAAAAATCAGAACTCCCTGGTGGACACAGGAAGTTAAAGAGGCAGTGAAGGAAAAGAAGAAAGCATATCAAAAGTTCCTGGCAAATAAGTCAGCTTTTACTCTTACAGAATACAGAGACAAATGTAAGGAAGCTAAACAGTGTGTAAAACTAGCTAAACAAAAGTCATGGGAGGACTTTGGCAAGAATATAGAAAATAAATATCAAGAAGGTGGCAAAATATTCTGGAGGTTGTTGAAGAAGCTTAAGAATGGAGGAAAGAGTGCTGTAAAAGGAATTAGAGATGATAAAGGTGACATGAAAACGGGAGAAAAAGATATCCTTGAAGTATGGAGTAATTACTTTGAAAAACTGCTAAATGAAACAAGCAGTGATGACAGCACAGTGATAAAAAAACACTGACCAGGCATGCAGTCAGGAATACATATCCATACTAGAAGTAGAAAAGGCAGCAGGAGTAGATGATATTCGACCAGAAATGCTGAAGTATGGTGGTATAAGTCTAACAGTGGCTGCACTGCATAGTTCAGAAAGCCTGGACAGAGGGACGAATTCCCGATGATTGGAGTAGAGCTCTCATAGTGCCCATATATAAAAAGGGAAATAAAACTGCATGTGAGAATTACAGAGATATTTCCCTACTGAGTGTTGCTTGCAAGATCTATGCAAGTATACTTGAGAAACAGTTGAGAAGAATTGTGGAAGAAAAGCTTGGTGAAGAACAAGCTGGATTCAGGCCAAATAGAGGCTGTCAGGATCAGATCTTCACTTTACGACAAATAGTCGAGAAAGCATGGGAACATAACAAAGATCTGTATTTAAGTTTTGTCGATCTGGAAAAGGCATATGACAAGGTGCCAAGAGAGAAGCTATTCAATACGCTTCAGTTATATGGTGTCAATGGGGCATTATATCAAGCAATACTTAGTCTTTATTTGAGTTGTAAGTCAGCAGTTAGAATTGAAGGAAGTACAGGAAGATGGTTTAATGTTAAATCTGGTGTGAGACAAGGATGTACATTATCCCCTCTGTTATTCATTATCTATATGGATCACATTATGAAGGAAAGTGGTATTAAACATGATATCAAATTTGGAGATGTTAATGTCAGCTCTTTGCTTTATGCGGATGATGTTATACTTCTAAATAAATCTGCTACAAGTCTGCAAGATTCTCTGACTAAATTGAATAGCTGTTGTAATAGATATGGTATGAAGGTCAGCAATAAAAAGACAAAGACAATGAAAATGGGCAGAATCATTGAAAATGTCAACTGTGTTGTGAATGGAGAACCTGTGGAACAAGCAAAACATTTCAGCTATTTAGGCACGATTTTTACTGAAAATGGTAAATTAAACATAGAAATAGACAACAGAATCAGCAAAGCTGGTATGGTGGGAAGTCAATTGAATTCATATGGAATAAGAGAGAAATCAGTCGAAACACTAAATTAACTGTGTACAAGACAGTGTTCAAACCAGTTTTAACTTATGGATCTGAGAACTGGATCAGAAGTAAAACACTTGACCAAAGACTAGAGACCACAGATATGAGAGTCCTGAGAAAGATTATAGGCATGAACAGATGGCATCAATGGCAATATCATATTAAAAACGAGGATATTAGGAAAGAACTTGACATTGTCAGCATCCAGGAATGCGTTAGCAGAGCTAATCTTAGGTGGTATGGTCACTTAAACAGAATGGGCGAGGAAAGATTAGCAAAACAAGTGTTCTCTGCCAGGTTGGCAGCAAAACGACCCAGAGGAAGACCAAGATATAGGTGGATTGATACGCTACAAAATGCTTTAGACGATAGAAATATAAGATCTGATAATGTTGGAGTCTTGACAAGTAACAGACTGATTTGGAGGAAAATTGTAGATAGGAAATTAATAATGATGTAATTTTTTTCATGTAGTACTATCATATCCTGTACACCCCTTGAGGGTACATGGCAGAATTTGATGATGATGATGAAGTTACTTTTTTGTAAATTTTTTTCTTATGTAGCAGAGACAAACTAACAAAAATGGACATAAGCAGAATAAATAGTGTTGAGAACAATGCTGATAAAACAAAGGAAAAAATAGAATAAGAAATACAGACTTGCAAGACATTACTGTGACTAGAAAGTATTGACAAAATGATTGTAATTCTAGTTTGGATGTATATTTAGAAAGAATAGCAAGATGGATATGAAATGAAAATTGAGGTGAAAAAATTATGAGAGGACTGAGAGAAGTTTCTGTTGGAGTAGTATTTGTTGATAAGTCAAAATTTACATAATGTGAACTACTTCCTACATAAAAATCTTTTAAATGAAAGACATTCTTTTATGACAACACATCATAAAGGGGAAAAGCATTTTTATGAAGAAATGTTTATCAATATTACCTTGACAGTACCTCCATAGCCAGATCCAACCTTATATATTGTTCCCCCACTTAGAATGTACAAGTATTTGCCATCACATGTAATTGAGGATCCTTGTCTATACTTTGCTGTAATAACAAAACAACTTACTGAGAAAAAAGCTCATTAGATTATTAATATTAAGATACTAAAATGGAGGATATTATAAATCCAGCCATATTTCATAACCAAAAAATAAAATAAAATTAAAAAAACAAAAATAACTTTTTTTACTTGATAAAAAATTGGTAATAAGGATACCATGCCTTAAGCCTACATACCAGGAAATGATTTTTGCACTACAATCCCATTATGTATGCACTACAATCCCATACATAAGAGATTGCACTACAATCTCTTATGTATGGGATTGTAGTGCATACATAAGAGATTGTATTGTACATGCACTACAATCTCTTATGTATGCACTACAATCCCATACATAAGAGATTGTAGTGCATGTAGTGTAATCTGTGGGTAGGAACCCTATTCTTTACTGAATACTGAAAATTGTAAGAAGCAGATTTCACGTATCTGCAGGTGAGATAGAAGTTGAAATGAACTGCGTCACAAAAGAGAAAGACAGGAATCAGCAATTAGCCAAACTGTCCTTTTCTGATAGCATCAAAAACATGAAAGCAATATTTTAAGGTTGAGTGAATTTGATTTGTCAAATGTTAGTAGATGAACATGTGAAAAGTAATGCTGAACAGAAAAGAATGTGAAGTTTTTTTAGAGGATGAGGAAGCTATGGATGGAGTGTTTGTGCCCAAGAAAAACTATAGTTTAATGTCATCTAAGAAGAGACAAAAATCTATTCCTGTCTAGCAACTGGGTATTTCCAAAGGTAATAGAAATTGAAATTTAAGTTTTTCTTACCTCTAGCCAGTAGGTGTCTCCCATGTCAAACAGGTCAAAGGATAAGGACTTAAGATACTAAGAAACACACTGGTCCTAAAGGTTGGGAAATTGTTGCAATGGGCTGAATGTAAGAAATCCATGAGTTATAAAACATACTGGGTTTACAAGCTGGACCACAATGACAATTGAATGGAACAGTCTAAAAGACTGAATTGAAATATGGAATATAAATTCAGACATCATCTTACAAGAAACCAAATGGCAAGATCATGGAAACCCACAAAAAATAAAATAATATTCTACAGTAATATTTAATGACTATGTAGAAGAAATATTATTTCAAAAACAAAGAAAAACAAATGATTCAAAAATGAATGTAAAGAAAATATAAGAAACGTAATAAGACAAGATTGAAAATGCAAGATCCACCACTAGTGAGTACTAAGAATTATAAGAGCTGTAGAAATTTAACTAGTAGAATACTGCATCTAAAGAAAAGGATGGCAGAGAAAAAAATTAACTGAGAAAAAAATTAACTGAAAAAATATTAAACTTAATTGGAAATATTGAAAATAACCCAGTGGTTCTTCAGATGCAGTGGGATACTTAAAGGGATATAAATCACAAACTCAAATAACTAATAACCATGAAAATTTAATTACCCAGGAAAAAGTAACTATTGAGGACTTCAGACAGTATAACAAGGTGTGAAGTATCTGATGGCTTTCATTCAGATACACCACATTTTACTTTTTATAAATTAGGTAACTTTTCTTAAGTAATGTTAATATATATAAAAAAGTTTAAAAGAAACTGGGATAATTAAACATTTTTCCCTCCCCTTTTTTTTACTGTAATGTAATGTAACAGTTTTTTTATTAATATTCTGTCACAAAATTTAATATAGCACTATAATTAAATTCACTTGTCACTGTCTCTAAAAAGAATATAAAAATTATATAATTCATTTTTTACAATACTATTTAAAACATTTTTGGAACTTTAGTTTTATGTTACAAAGTATCATAATAAAACTTCAGCTGCATTTCATAATAACCACAATGCAGACAACATATGAAGGAAATAAAGTTTCAAGTTCAAGAACAGCCCGACATTTCAGCCAGCAGATACCAGAGTGAAATTGTATAATAAAAATGTACCAGAAAGTTTATTTTACACATTTTGTTTTACCCATGCAAGGAAGTTAGTATGAGAGGGCCATTGAGCTATACTGGAAGTTTGAAGTTGGAATGCATGTGCACTGAAAATTTAAGCATCAACAAATCTAAGTAATAGCCATTTGTACACTGCTGTGGATACTAGAAGGAGAATGTGGGTTCTGGTTAGAGAAGAAAATGAGTTTCTTCTCTAACCAGAGAAGATGGATCAGAGATATGGCCAATAACCAAACAAATACTAGATAGAATGAGGAAAGCTGAGAATAAAATGGAGAGAGCCATGCTAAACATCAGATTGCAAGATAAAATAAGGAATGACGATACAAGAAGACAAACAAAAGTGTTGGATGTAGGGGAAGAGACTTTAAAACTGAAATGGAGGTGGGCAACATGCATGGATGAAAAGTAATAGCTGGACAAAGACAATCACCCAGTGGCATCCGTATGAAGAAAGACGAAGGGCAGCACAACCAGTGAGAAGATGAAAGGATGACTTAATGGAGATGGCTGGAGAATGCTGGTATAGGGAAACAAATTGGAATTAAGCCATTTTAATAACCATTTATGGTTATAAAAATGGCTTAGAAGAAGAATGTTTAAACTAAAATCTTCTGAGGTAGGACAAGGTTCTTTATTGGAAAGAATGTTGAATTTCAATTAGTGAGATTTTGAATTCGAAATTGAATGAACTGATTGTATTGGAAAAAGCTAAACTTGTAAATCCTAGAAAGTATTTGAAAACTAATTTGTTGTTTTTTTTTTGTAGGGGAATTTTTTTTTCAATCTTTTTTTTCCCTGAAATTAAATGTATAAGTGTGAGAGATAGTGTATCTGTTATGAATTTCTTTTGAAATGAATTTTATGTAAATAATATTTGTATAATTATTTTAATTAAATAATGTTCCTTTTATATTACAATTATCTATCTACCTAAATATTTTTCAAAGTTTATTCACTTGCCTCTAAGAAATTATATTCTTAGTTTAATCTTGTATCCAAGTGTAAACAAATAAAAATTTGCACGTGAAGTAACATCACATGCTAGGCTACTTGTATATAGAGCCTAAAGACTTCACATTAAATGCAACGCACATAATCCATAATACAATGCACATATCCTTATGGACATGTGCAATGCTATGCATTATAAGAAGGGCCACTACCCAGACCAGTTTTGACCTTCACTGAAGACTCATCAGTGGAAGTCAGACCCAGAATTGATACCAACATTGAAGTAATGCAGTCATATTTTCATATGCAAGTAGTCAAAAGGTACCTTATTGCTAAAATACCCTGGATTAGAGAAAGATGTTTGAAATTTTTCTCACTTGGTTATGCTATAAATTAAAGATGCCAAAAAATTATATTCTTGGTATAATCCTTTATGTAAGTTTAAGCAAATAAAAATTTGTATGTTAAGTAGCATCATGACTGAGCTACTTATATATAGAGGCTAATGACTTCACATTTGGCCCTTCCTATAATGCATAGCATTATACATGTTTGTAAGGATATGAGCATTGCATTATGGGATACTAAGGCATTTAATGTGAACTCATTAGCTTCAATATAGAAGTAGCCCAGTCATGATGTTACTTCATGTGAAAATTTTTATTTGTTTACACTTGGATAAAGGATTAAACCAAGAATATAATTTCTTGGAATCTTTAATTTATCTCTTAAACAAGACAAGAGAAATTAAAAAAAAATATGAGTTTAATAGGTCAAAGGGAAATTAGAATTGTTTTCAAAGTAGATGAATACATTGGAAAGAACTCAAATATGATTAAATAATACTTGCAATGTGAGCCTAAGCTATGTTTTTTTTTTTAGGTGTGGGAATAAACAAAAACACTAAAGAAAGATATGTTAAAAAAAATATATATATAGGAAGACTGATTTACTCAGTTGACTAGAAATAATTAAATTATTTCTAGTCAACAAATTATTTCTAGAAAATAATAAAAACGGAATGACTAGAAACCGAGAAAAGTGAAAACAAAATTTAACAGCACAACTAGTTTCAGCTTATATCAGCCTTCTTCAGGTGCATATTAAAAAAAGAAATAACCAGTAAAAACAGAGGAAATAACTATAAACACCACAAAAAGTTAGTGTATATATTTCAACGTTGAAGTGTTGAGGTCCTGGGCATTCAAACTGTTCTCTCATTAGCTTCATTGTTGGGCGTGTGCATGCGTATAGCATCTCGTGAATGCCAGTATTGGATCGTAGCACAACGACAGTCTGAAAGGTTGCAACTCAGGTTGTTGTTGAATTTGGGGGGGGGGGGGGGGGGGGGTGAGAATGATTTCTTTAGATTCTATTATCTTCCTTTCTAATTCATTGTAGCAACGGAAAATGTTATTAGACTTCTTGTCCCATAGAACTGTATGGCTAAGGTTTTCTTCATTAGAATTGGTCGAGAACAGAACATGACTCGACAGAGCACTGGCTTGTGTTCTCCCATAACTGACGTCTCTCATATGTTCTTCAACGCGCGACTTGATCGATTTCTCTGTTTGGACAAAGTATGGTATATCACAGTTGCACCAAATCTGGTAAACACCGGGATATTTAAGGTTGTGATGTCTAGTTTCGGACGGCTCATTAAGGAGTGAATTTTTGAAAGGGATGTAAATAAAGTTCTTATGTTGTATTTCATAATCAATAGTGTGAAATGTTACCTTTCACACTATTGAGCTCTTCATTATAGCGAGCAGCTGAATTTAATAGGAATTTGTCAATTGTTTTTTGTGAATAACCATTCAGTTGAAAAGTAGTCCTGAGAAAATTGAGTTCTTTATTAAGTTCGATCTCATCATCAAGAAAAGAGCGAGCATGATGTCCTAGTATAGAAATGATTCCAAACTTTTGAGAAGGATAATGATGGGATTGACCATGGAGATATCTGTTGGTGTGGGTAGGTTTTCTGTAAATCGAGATTTTTAATTTCTCCAAGAAATGGGTCAGTTTAATGTCCAAAAAAGGAAGAGAACCATTAGCTTCAAACTCAGCCATGAATTTTATTTTCGGATGTTGGTTATTTAGATGTTCTAGGAAGTTCAGGAGAGATTCACGGCCATGGCTCCAAATCAGGAAAATGTCATCAATATATCTTTTTCAAATTCTTGGCTTTAAAGGATAAGAGGAGATAGTTTTAACTTTCAGATGTTCTAAATGGATTTCGCAAGTACGGGTGATAACGGATTACCCATTGCAAGACCATAATTTTGTTTATAGATGGTATCCTGAAACTTGAAGTATCCTGAATGGATGCAATGCGTAAGGTCATGATCTTTTTAGATAATTTATATTTGAGTACGTAAAAGAACTTCATTTATAGAAACATTGGTAAATAAGGAGACTATGTCAAATCTTGCCATGATTTCATCTTCTTTAATAATATCTTTTATACATGATACAAAATCTGCGAAGTTTTTAATAAAAGACGATGACTTACCGGAAAAACATTTAACCAGATATCTGGAAAGTCAATTCCTTCTACGATAGGTCGAAGGGGTATTTTCCTTATGAATTTTAGGTAGTCCATATAATCATGAAATTAACAGATGGAGAGAATGAAGAGAAATGCATATGTTTCTATGTAGTTCAGAGATTGTCCTCAGTAGATTGTTGGTCCGGTTGTGGAGTTCACGGGTGGGATCTCTCTCTCTCTCTCGAGGATCGAGTAAGTGTCACTCCATAACAATTCCATCATCTTGTTGTGATACTCATCAATGTTAAAAACAACTGTGGTATTGCCTTTATCCACAGGAAGGAAGGAAGATGAAATCATGGCAAGTTTTGACATAGTCTCCTTATTTACCAATGTTCCTACAGACGAAGTTTTTACTACTCAAAGATAAATTATCTAAAAAGATCATGGCCTTACTTACACATTGCATCCACTCAGACAGGATACCATCTATAAACAAAATTATGGTCCTGCAATGGGTAACCCATTATCACCTGTACTTGTGAACATCTATTTAGAAGATCTGGAAGTTAAAGCCATCTCCTCTTATCCTTTAAAAACCAAGAATTTGAAAAAGATATATTGATGACATTTTCCTGATTTGGAGCAATGGCCCTGAACTTCCTAGAACATCTAAATAACCAACATCCTAACATAAAATTTAAGGCTGAGTTCGAAGCTAATGGTTCTCTTCCTTTTTTGGACATTAAACTGACCCATTTCTCGGAGAAATTAAAAATCTCGATTTACAGAAAACCTATCCATGCTAACAGATATCTCCACGGTCAATCCCATTATTATCCTCCTTAAAAGTTTGGAATCATTTCTGCACTAGGACATCATGCTCGCTCTCTTCTTGATGATGAGATAGAACTTAATAAAGAACTCAATTTTCTCAGGACTACTTTTCAACTGAATGGTTATTCACAAAAAACAATTGACAAATTCCTATTCAATTCACCCACTCGCCATGATGAAGAGACCAATAGCGTGAACAGTAACATTTCTATACCACACATAAGCTCTGTCTCACCTAAACAGACCAAGGTTCTTAGGAAATACAACATAAGAACTTTATTTACACCCCTTCCGAAAATCTGCTCCTTAGTGAGCCATCCAAAACCAGACTTCACAACCTTAAATATCCCAGTGTTTACCCGATTTGGTGCAACTGTGATATACCATACTTTAGCCAAACAGAAAAATCGATCGAGTTACGCACTGAAGAACATATGAGACATCAGTTATGGGAGAACACGAGCCTGTGCTCTGTCGAGTCATGTTCTGTTCTCGACCAATTCTAATGAAGAAAACCTTAGCCATACAGTTCTATGGGACAAGTCTAATAACATTTTCCATTGCTACGATGAATTAGAAAGGAAGATAATAGAATCTAAAGAAATTATTCTCAACCCCCCCCCCAATTCAACAACAACCTGAATTACAAAGAGGAAATGAATTTCCTCTTCAATGTTGGTTTTTTCCCTTTCATTGCAGTTTTAGTGGCCATTACAATAAAAATAAACTTTTATATTAAAAAAAAAAAGCATTACATATGTATGCAACTCACCAGAAAATAAACTGCTCTGCTTGAGAATAACACACTTATGATTTTAAATGCACTTTCCTGGCAGAAAACAAAGACAATTTTCAGCAATAAACACTTTATACAGTAAACCCTAGATGGCGAACCTATGGTACTCGTGCCAGAGGTGGCACATCAATGATTTATAGGTGATATCCTTTTATACGCTTATAAATTATTCAAGTTTTTTTTTTAATTGTTACAATATGTACAAGCTGAATTTTGTTTTTCACAAGACAGCAGCTATAAAGACACTTTGGTGTGGTATTAACAAAAGATTGCATGACCCAAAGACAAAAGCAACCGACACGTGTTGAGTTGAAATGCTAATTCTCTTCAATCAAATTCCATAACATCTGAAACTGTCATAACAACATTCACAACAGGGTGTCATTTATCGTTCTGATGGAACTTCTCATTACTGACTGGCTCAACTCACACAAACGTTTCAACCCTTGGTTGAATTTTATGGCTTCTTGTTTGCATTTGAGGTGGCAGACTCACACATTCATTATATGGCATGTTTCAATTCTTGGTAGTCTTTTATTTTAAGTTAGCCTTTGTGATCTGTCATAATGACATTGAGAATTTCAAATGCAATAAAAAAACACTTATTTCATAATTGAAAAATTGGACAACAGTTTTTAGTTAGATACTGTGTTTCAGTGCAACATATGGTTTTGCTTAAGTCTATACAGCGTAGTTTCTGTGAGAGGGGAGATGTGATTTATTAGTGAGCGCCGTTTTTATTCTGTCTCTAATTGCACTATTTGTTAAGAATGGCACAGACTGCAAAAGCCCACTGTACAGTGCCTTATTCAGTGATACAATAAAACTAAATTCGATACTTATAACTACTTGTGCGATACGGGCAGACACAAATTTAACGAAGATAAAATTTGATTTTTAAGTCCCACGGTGAAAAATATGAAAAAATAAAATAAAATAAAAAAAATAAAGGGTTACTAGAAATTGTAGACTGCATTATATCGAAACCACATTGAACAAGGGATACCACAATTTGTAGACTGTGTTATATCGAAACCGCGTTATATGAGGGTTACCTGTATATATATTATTACAACATGACACCTCCAAGGAGTCCAAAGACTCATCGAGGGAGGGTACCTACTCTACAACTCTGTCTCCACCATTCAACCCACCAACTACAGCGAACCGCATCATCTACATCAACACCATCTACTGCCACCACCACTCGTATTTTCACAGACAATCACAAACATCCATGCCAACGGTGGGATTCGAAACCCGCAGTTTTTTGGTGGAGAGCGAATACACTAACCGCATTCCATTCAATGAAAATAAAACTGCAGCAGAACTTAAGAAAGTGGAGGAGCATCCCTAACAACTGAATTTTATCAAGCTAATATAGAAAAAGAAGAAAACCAATGAAGTGGAATATAGGCCAAATTATGCACTTGATAAAAGGTGACTGCATGATTATTAGTAATTATATTCTTAGTTTAATCCTTTATCCAAGTGTAAGCAAATAAAAATTTGCACGTGAAGTAGCATCATGACTGGGCTACCTGTGTGTGTGCGTGAGCGCGTGCATATACAGTTATCTCACACTTGAACACCTTGCAAGATACTATGTACACTGCTCTGGAAAAGAATTAATATATATGCTTTAAACATCATTTTAGACTATCAGTGTAGTTTTGCAAAGGAAAGCTGGCAATTATATTTTCACACTTTGGCAACTGTTAGAAAAACAATTGCACACAGTATTTGTAGACTATAAACAAGCATACATCAGCATACACCAAAATGCATTTATGGGATGTAATGAGAATTTTTAGAATATCACAAAAGTATAAAGTATAGTACAACTATGTTATCGCCACATCTTATATACTAGGCATATTTTCTACAGGAATAGTGACTGAGTTTTGAAATAAATTCTGATTTCACCAAGAAGATGCTCTTTCACTTATCCTGTTCAACCTAGCAATGGAAAAAAAAAAAAAGTCTTTAGAAACATGACATGACAAAAAAGAATGGAAATGTATAGGAAGAACACTGTACTGGCTTATGCTGATGACACTGTCCTCAGAGGGTCTTTGTCAGGATGTTATACAGACTACATTTAATGTAATTGAGGTGAGTAAGCCTATGGGTCTTGGCATAAACCAGGACAAAATTAAATGTACATTTTTAAGGATCAATCACTTATCCAACTTGGCTGTCTTTGAGCAAGTGGGCATAATGAAATATCAAGGAGTATACATTCTAGAAATTCAGAATACTCTTAATAAAATCTGAAGAAAAACTATTTAAGTTATTCTATGATCGATCTTAACCTATGGTGGTGGAAAAATCAACAACAAGCAGACAAACAGAAAACTTCTTACATTTGAAAGAAAATGTAACGAGAACAATTTCAGGACGCTCTTAGAACAAAAATACCGGATTGTTAGATATATGAAGAGCCAAAGGCTTCAATTCGGCGACATATAACTTGTTTAAGTTAAGGGATATACATCCCATATCATTTCTTAGCCGAATAAGAAACTCAAAGAGTTTCATGCCGAATATAGTAGAAACTATATAAAGTTCGGCAATTCTAAGCGCAAGCAAAAGGTTGGAACCGGTCTGGGTAGTGACCTTCTCTCATAATGTAGAACAGTAATACAGCTCCTAGGAGCTAAGTTCACATTATGGGTAAATATCAAGAATAGTGATAGGAGCTTGCTCCACCTTAGACATGAGTTGCCTCAGCTTGCACTATCTTAAGGGTCAGTTGCTGCAGTATCCAGGTATTTGCTTGCGTTTGGAATTACCGAACTTTATATAGTTTCTACTATATTCGGCATGAAACTCTTTGAGTTTCTTATTCGGCTAAGAAACGATATGGGATGTATATCCCTTAACTTAAAACAAAATACTGGATTGTATAAATGAAGCAGGATTGAAATGGTTTAAAACTAGAATAAAATGTTCCTCTTGGAACAATCCAAAATGGACTTTTTTTTTCTAATTGCATGAATTAATACATTCCAAATAGAAAATTTTTTGTTATCGTAAATTTTTTATCTGTCTGGATTGGAACAGTTTACTTGTTCCTCTGAAGATATATTTCTGAGTTGGAGCAAAAAATTGTACTCCATCTGAAAAAAATAAAGTAAAATAACACACACACAATTTAATAATTCGTTTTTATTTATCTATGCCATAGTCCCCTGTTATCTGCAGGTTCACTGTCCATGGTTTTAGTTATCCACAGTCAACCCCAGTCTGAAAATATTAAATGGATGTTGGAAATTTTTTTCACTTGATTATACCATAAATTAAAGATACCACAATATTATACACTTGGTTTAATCCTTTATCCAAGTGTGAGCGAACAAAGTTCATGCTCTATACGAGTTGCCCCAGTCCTGAAAAAACTTCAGGTGCAAATTTTGTTTGCTTACACTTAGATAAAGGATTAAACCAAGTGTATAATTTCTTGGGATCTTTAATTTACAGTATAACCAAGTGAAAAAATTTGTGGAAAGCAACTATCTCGAACAGCATCTGGAGTCAAGTATGCATCCAGTTGTCTTATGTTTTTTTATTTCCATATTCAGCCATCATGCTTTGGAGTCTTACTTGCAGATCTTTTTTTGTCACTTTTATTTGTAAGCAACTGTTCTCTGCTCTCCAAATATGGCCAAACTCATTTCTCTTATTTCTTATAAATTATTATTATATCTTTGAAACAGGTGCTGTAGTTTCTAATTATGTCTTCATTCTGGAGATTGAAATAAATATCTGAAGAACAAATCCTTTTTTGGTCCTCATATAGTTATTCCAGAGCAGAATGATATGTTTTTTGTAAATGTGTTTCGATCCTACTGAAACAATTGATGTTCAGGTTCTAGGATATCTATCTTTGAGGATTTAATCCTGAGGAGTGAAAATTTTTTTTCTCTCCATTAAATCATTCTAGTTCAGAGCAAAAAATTTCACTCTCCATAAATAAAACTCTTCTTTTATTTCCATTTTGTATTTCAATAAATTTATTGAAATTTTATTTTCAATAAATTTATTGAAAATAAAATGGTTATCCAAAATAAAATTTATTGATTTTATTTTGGATAACCATTGTCTGTCAGGGTTTTTAATATGTGGGATAGTTCATCTTTGAGATCTTTATCATCTGTAGTGATGCGAGAGGCTCTATTTAAAACCCTGATAGACAATGGTTATCAAAAAAAATTGATCCATAAGATACTTTTCTGCGACCCCCCACAAAAACAATCTGAGGAAATATGTTACAAATCCACCATCGCCATTCCTTATACTGGGACAGTTTCTAAAAATATTGCTACACTCCTCAAGCCACATGAAATACAAGTGACTTAAACCTTTAAAGACTATCCACCATTTTTTAAGATCTCTGAAAGACAGTCATGCCTTCTTCAAATATGCCGGTGTCTATAACATCCCCTTTCATGTGGATTAAATTACATTGGTCGGATCTCAAGAAGTTTGGAAATTAGAAAAAAAGAACATGTAGGAGATGTAAACAATAACAGAGAAGACAATTCTGGGTTAGCCCTTCATTTCTCGAGGACAAACCATACCATCGAATGGGAAAAAAGCTCCATATCCTATTTAGAGGAAGATTTCTGCTCACGATACATAAAAGAAGCCATAACAGTCTTCCGTTCTAAACAAAACCTCAATAGAAACCAAGGATTAATTCTAGCTGATATTTGGAAAACCCTCATAAGATCATTAAGCATGCCAGAGTTAAATTTCGCTGCTAATTACAGAACATTCCTGCATAACAACAGTTGACATCACACATGCTCCATGCATTTAATGTACACATTCTTCTGTATTTGCAAAAAATACAATTATATTCGGTTCATTCCTTCATGAACAATTTTAGTGTTTAAGTTGTTTTGTATCTCTTTTATTCACCCTGAAGAAGTCAAACAGCTAAGTTGGTGAAACTTGTTGGTATTTCTTACTTAGTATCAATTAAAATCATTCAGCCAAAATAAAACCCAGTTTATGTCAAAAATCGTTATTTAGCTATTTCGGTATCATTTGAGTTAAGATGGAGAACTAAATATGGCAATGGATAAGATAAAACTAAGACCAGTATGATGCAGAGGCAGTTCTATAACACAAGCACGTGCGCGCACACACACATGCATAAAGTAATCTGTTTATCCAACCTTCATCACAATGACCCTTCAATTAACTGATCTTTGTACGTCACCCAATTTTTGATATAGCATAGTAATTATACTTCCATTATCTGATCCCTCAATTATGAGAATGGCAAATTCTGATAACTGAAGAGTCAAATAAACAATAGATTACTGTACACACACATACAGAACAAAGAGAGAAATCATTCAAGACACATTGATAGTAATAAACAAGGAAGTATTCAAACTAATTTCAATGTACCTGGTGAGTTGGATTAGAAAAGAGTTTATGCATGAAGTATCCTCATACTAGGCTACTTGTATATAGAAGGTTCTTGACATTACATTAAAACGTAACTGCCTCAATATCCTATAATGCACAGTACACTTCCTTTTGGATATACAGGTAAACCTCGTATAACGCGGTACTTATACAACACGGTCTACAAATTGTAGCAACCCTTGTTCAACATGGTTTCGATATAATGCGGTCTACAATTTCTAGTAACCCTTTATTTTTTTCATATATTTTTCACCGCGCCACTTAAAAATCAAATTTTATCTTCGTTAAATTTCTGTCTGCCTGTATCGCGCAAGTAGATTTTAGCAAGAGTTTAGTTTTATTGTATCCCTGAATAAGGTACTGTACAGGGGCTTTTACAGTCTGTGTAATTCTCAACAAAGTGCAATTAGAGACAGCTGGAATAAAAACGGTGCTAACTAATGAGTCACGTGTCCTCCTCTCACAGAAACTATGCTGTATACACTCAACTAAAACCATTTGTTGCACTGAAACACAGTATCTAACTAAAAACTATTGTCAATTTTTCAATTATGAAATAAGTGTTTGTTTTATTGCATTTGAAATTCTCGATGTTATTATGACAGTTCAAATAAAATTCTACCAAGAACTGAAACATGCCATATAATAAGTGTGTGAGTTTGTCTGCCACCTCAAACATAAACAAGCAGCCTTAAAATTCAACCAAGGGTTGAAACTTTGTGAGAGTTGAGCCAGCCAATAATGAGAAGTTCCTTCGGAATGATAAATGACCTTGTCGTGAATGTGTTAAAACTAATAGTGAATGTTGTTATGACAGTTTCAGATGTTATGTAATTCGACTGAAGAGAATTAGCATTTCAACTCAACACTTGTCATTTGACTTTGTCTTTGGGTCATGCGATCTTTTGTTAATACCGCACCAATCATATGCACATCTTCATAGCTGCTCTCTCGTGTAAAACAAAATTCAACTTGTACATATTGTAATAATAATAATAAAAGTTGAATAATTTATAAGCGCATAAAAGGATCATCATCATACATATCAAGGATTTAGGCCTAGCATGGCCTGTTCCAGCCTTAGAAATCATCGTTGAATCGTTTAAGAGGATGTCCTGGTTTTCTTTTTCCTAATGGCTTGTACTTTAAGGCTTGTTTTGGTAATCTTTCTGTTTTCATTCTTTGAACGTGTTCCATCCATTTATGTTTATATTTTTTAATTTTTTCTATTACTGGTTCTTGGTTTGTGAGAGTTGAGCAAGCCGGTAATGAGAAGTTCCTTCGGAATGATAAATGGACTTGTCGTGAATGTGTTAAAACTAATAGTGAATGTTGTTATGACAGTTTCCGATGTTATGGAATTCGACTGAAGAGAATTAGCATTTCAACTCAACACTACAGCATAAAAGGATATCACCTGTAAATCGTTGACGTGCCAGCAAAACTCAACTCAGCTCAACTCAACACAACAGTATAAAAGGATATCACCTGTAAATCGTTGATGTGCCAGCAAAAATCTCGGATGTGCCACTCCTGGCACGAGTGTCATAGGTTCGCCATCTAGGGTTTACTCTATAAATCATTTATTGTTGAAAATTGTCTTCATTTTCTGCCAGGAAAGCACATTAAAAATCATAAGTGTGTTATTCTCAAGATGAACAGTTTATTTTCTGGTGAGCTACATACAATATGTAATGCTTTTTTTTATGTAAAAGTTTATTTTTATTGTAATGGCCACTAAAACTGCAACGAAAGGAAAAAAACCAATATTGAAGAGGAAATTCATTTCTCTCGAAGAAAAAAATTAAAATCTTGGATTGGTTGAAAATGGGAGAAAAACGAGTTGTTGCTGCAAGGACTCTGAATTTAAATGAATCAACAATTCGAACAATCAAACAAAATGAACATAAAATCAGAGAAAGTGTTTATTGCTGGGTCAATGGTAAGTGCAAAGCGTGTTGCTCGTGTATGCAATATTCTAATAGAAAAAATGGAGAAATCTCTAATGATATGGATAGAAGATTGCACTCAAAAGAAAATTCCTTTGGATGGACATCTTATTAAGCAAAAAGCTCTCACAAAGTTTATAAATGTTACTGCTAAAGTGCAGAAATCAGTTATTCTACAGATTATCTAGGTATTGTACAGATTAACTAGGGTGATCCGTTAACGTGCCGAAAATTGCTTCATTTCTCAAATTACCTAGGTAATCTGCACATTACCTACTAGGCACTCGTTAAAGTGAAAATAAGATCTTTGCTGGAACAACAGCAATTAAAAAACTATAATACAAAGAATCAAACGGTTTAAAATATTATTACAATTAAGGAAATGAATTTGCAAAACATATGATAAAATTATGCATTTTTGGAAATTATGGAGACAACTACCGTGTTTGAATAAAAACTTTAGTTTAATATTACTAAAATTTTACAATTCGACGTTTCGACCTTTATGTCAAGGTCATCTTCTGGAGCGTACAAATATACACAAGAAACAAGCTATACTACAATCATACTGGTTCGTTAAAGACACTGACTAACCGCTACCACAATTGTTGGCCTGACCTCTGGAGAAAAAAAAAAAAAAAAAAAAAAAAAAAAAAAAAAAAAAATTATACATCAACGCTAGAGTTCTATTATTTGTGTTGTCTACTATATACATATATTAACATCATTCCAGCCAGTTGGAGTGGAATGGTTTCTAATACTAGCGGATTGGCTAGAGTCCTGACTTATGTTGAATCTTTCATATTAGGTTGGCTGAATGTGTGCCATCCAGATCCTTGGAATTTTCATACCTTCTTTATTGTTGATATTTGGGTGGTTTATCAGGATTTCGCAGGATTCTTTAAATTTTCTTTCGTACCATGTTTTTGTGCGGTGTAAGGAGCATATATGCTTTTCCAGTTGATTTGGTGTAAGGTGTTAAGTGCATGGTCTGAGAGGCCTGCTTCACCATAATGGTTATATTTAATGTGTCTAATGTGTTCTTTCTTGCGTATAGGGATTGTCCGTCCTGTTTCACCAATGTACGGTAAGTTACAGGTGCAGCAGATGCAATAGACTCCAGGATGTGCTAATGGGAGGAGAGGATCCTTAGAGGAGCTGAATATGGTTTTAAGTTTAGTGGGTGGTTTAAAGGTGGCATTGAGGTTATAATGTTGTAGGATTCTGTTGATTTTTTCTGATAACCCTTTAATGTATGGGATGGCTATGGTTTTACTGTAATCTAGATTCGTTTTTGTTGTGGTTTTATAGAGTATTTTATTGACAGTATTTTTGTTATAGCCATTGTTTATGAATGTGTCACTAATGATTTTTAGTTCTTGTTTCAGGGCTTGCTGGTTAGAGCAAATAGTTGTGGCTCTTTATGAAACCATATTTTTGTGCTGGGTGGTGGTATGAATTCGCATGTATGAATTGGCCCGTGTGTGTCGGTAGACCGTAAAGGATAGACTGCCTGAAGGAAGACGTGTAACTAGTGTGTCTAGGAACGGGAGCGAATTTTGGTTTTCGATTTCGATGGTAAATTGTATGCGTTCGTGTTGTTTGTTTAGGTGCACCGTGCAAGCCTAAAAGAAAGGAAAAAAAAAATGATAAAATTATGTTTACTTATTAGTGCAATCTAAAGATTGGTGACGGGGTGCTTAAGGGTCAAAGCTGTATAACTGAGAGGAGACCTCCACATAGCCTTTAAAGGAATGCGGAGAACCGACCAGGGCTTCTGACCTAATGTCCAATCCTCACCTTCTCGTGGTGCACCCTGTTGGGTATCTACTTTGATACTGAACGAACGAGGATGGGCTGGCAATTTGGGATTTAGCCAACCAAATTGTATTCTTATTGGTTAAACCAAAATAAAAAATGATGGTACAACATGACAAAATTTCATGCCGGCTGGGGCGTCGCCCGGTTAAACAAGGCCCACGTTGTTTTCGCCAGGGAACCAGGGCGAACAGTGAAAAGTCAGCTACTGGAACAAATCTGAAAACAAACCCCAACTCAACATCACCAGAGTTAAAGATCGGTACTATCAACGTAAGAAGCCTGAATGGCAAAGAAATGGAGCTAACTGAGGAATTAGATAAGTACCAGATCGACATAATAGGGGTGACTGAAACAAAAATGACCAAAACTGGTGAGATCTTTCTGAGCAATAAATACAAAATGTTATATTCACGCAATAACAATCAAGGAAAAGAAGGAGTAGCCATAGTATTCAACACAAAATACGAGGCTAATCTTCTTGAATGGCAGTCAGTCTCAAGTAGAGTAATGTGGGCAATTTTATGAGAATGGGGAACTGGACAATGAGACTTATTTGTGCCTATCGTCCCACAGAAGGTTCTACTAAGGTAGAAGTGGAGGAATTTTTTGAGGCTTTAGAAAAAGCAACTGACACAATGAAAAAGGAAAAGTTGGTCCTTGTTGGGGATCTAAATAGTAGAGTAGGAAATGATTGTGAGACATACAAAAATATTTTGGGAAAATTTGGAGAAAAGAGCAAAGCTAATAATAATGGCAAATATCTGTTGGATTTCTGCTCAGGACATGGACTGGTTATTACTAACACCATGTTCCAACATAAAAATGTACACAAATTCACATGGAGAGAAGAGGCTAAGAATAAGAAAAGTCTCATTGACTATGTTATTGTTGATAGTGATGTTTTCTCCCTGGTGCAGGACACCAGAGTGTACAAAGGATTTGAAATTGGAAGTGATCACTATTTAGTCTTGAGCAGGATAAAATTGAATTTCATATTGAAAAGAATAACATGTAAGAAAGTTTTAAAGCGAATAAAAGTTGAGCAGCTCTCAGATGTAAACTGTAGACTAAAATACAGAAATATTATTGAAAAGAAAATGAAAGAGTTTGAGAACAGGAATCAAACCTTGGAGATTCAGTGGCAAACTCTGAAGGAAACATTGATTGATTCTGCCAGAGAGGCATGTGGTGAGGTTGTGTGCAAAGATAAAAAAAATCAGAACTCCCTGGTGGACACAGGAAGTTAAAGAGGCAGTGAAGGAAAAGAAGAAAGCATATCAAAAGTTCCTGGCAAATAAGTCAGCTTTTACTCTTACAGAATACAGAGACAAATGTAAGAAAGCTAAACAGTGTGTAAAACTTGCTAAACAAAAGTCATGGGAGGACTTTGGCAAGAATATAGAAAATAAATATCAAGAAGGTGGCAAAATATTCTGGAGGTTGTTGAAGAAGCTTAGGAATGGAGGAAAGAGTGCTGTAAAAGGAATTAGAGATGATAAAGGTGAAATGAAAATTGGAGAAAAAGATATCCTTGAAGTATGGAGTAATTACTTTGAAAAACTGCTAAATGAAACAAGCAGTGATGACAGCACAGTGATAAAAAACACTGACCAGGCATGCAGTCAGGAATACATATCCATACTTGAAGTAGAAAAAGCCATCAAAGGCTTGAAATGTGGAAAGGCAGCAGGAGTAGATGATATTCGACCAGAAATGCTGAAGTATGGTGGTATAAGAGTCTTACAGTGGCTGCACTGCATAGTTCAGAAAGCCTGGATAGAGGGACGAATTCCCGATGATTGGAGTAGATCTCTCATAGTACCCATATATAAAAAGGGAAATAAAACTGAATGTGAGAATTACAGAGGTATTTCCCTAATGAGTGTTCCTGGCAAGATCTATGCAAGTATACTTGAGAAACGGTTGAGAAGAATTGTGGAAGAAAAGCTTGGTGAAGAACAAGCTGGATTCAGGCCAAATAGAGGCTGTCAGGATCAGATCTTCACTTTACGACAAATAGTCGAGAAAGCATGGGAATATAACAAAGATCTGTATTTAAGTTTTGTCGATTTGGAAAAGGCATATGACAAGGTGCCAAGAGAGAAGCTATTCAATACGCTGCAGTTATATGGTGTCAATGAGGCATTATATCAAGCAATACTTAGTCTTTATTTGAGTTGTGAGTCAGCAGTTAGAATTGAAGGAAGTACAGGAAGATGGTTTAATGTTAAATCTGGTGTGAGACAAGGATGTACATTATCCCCTCTGTTATTCATTATCTATATGGATCACATTATGGAGGAATGTGGTATTAAACCTGATATCAAAATTGGAGATGTTAATGTCAGCTCTTTGCTTTATGCGGATGATGTTATACTTCTAAATAAATCCACTACAAGTCTGCAAGATTATCTGACTAAATTGAATAGCTGTTGTAATAGATATGGTATGAAGGTCAGCAATAAAAAGACAAAGACAATGAAAATAGGCAGAATCATTTAATATGTCAACTGTGTTGTGAATGGAGAACCTGTGGAACAAGTAAAACATTTCAGCTACTTAGGCACAATTTTTACTGAAGATGGTAAACTAAATATAGAAATAGACAACAGAATCAGCAAAGCTGGTATGGTGGGAAGTCAATTGAATAAATTCATATGGAATAAGAGAGAAATTAGTCGCAACACTAAATTAGCTGTATACAAGATAATGTTCAAACCAGTTTTAACTTCTGGATCTGAGAGCTGGGTCAGAAGTAAAACACTTGACCAAAGACTAGAGACCGCAGATATGAGAGTCCTGAGAAAGATTATAGGCGTGAGCAGATGGCATCAATGGCAATATCATATTAAAAACGAGGATATTAGGAAAGAACTTGACATTGTCAGCATCCAGGAATGCGTTAGCAGAGCTAATCTCAGGCGGTATGGTCACTTAAATAGAATTGGCGAGGAAAGATTAGCAAAACAAGTGTTCTCTGCCAGGTTTGCAGCAAAACAACCTAGAGGAAGACTGAGATATAGGTGGATTGATATGGTACAAAGTGCCTTAGACGATAGAAATATAAGATCTGATAATGTTGGAGTCTTGACAAGTAACAGACTGATTTGGAGGAAAATTGTAGATAGGAAGTTAGTAATGATATAATTTTTTCATGTAGTACTATCATATCCTGTACACCCCTTGTGGGTACATGGCAGGAATTTGATGATGATGAAAGATTGGTGACACTTTGAATTACATAGCAATTGGTTTTTGCGACAAGCACACCTATTTGTGGTACATTTAGATTTACAGTCACATTTTCTGAAATCCTGCCCAGTACCAAGGGATTGTTTTATCGCTGTTTGACGTAAAGATATTTCTACAGTAGGGACATCTTCTTTCGTTAAAAATCTCTCTTTGCAAACACTGAATTCAGATTTTGCATACAATTGTTTTAAAATACCCGTTTTAGTACCAAGTTTATAAAAGCCATTCTCTGTTTTACTAAGAACCACAGCTAAAATCGAGCGGGCATCAGTTTTTGCTCTGTCTACTTTCGGTACTTTAATTCTCACAGTGACACCTTCATCAACATTTGGGTGCTTTGCATTAGAAACTGCTAACATTTTCTTTACTTGCTTTTCTAAACCTTTCTTGGCTTCATCACACTGTATTTTCTGATCCATATTCTTTTTACAGATGTTGCAGAATACATTCTTACCATACCCTTCCTCTTTAGGATCTATTTCATCACAAATTACATGAACAAACATGTCACACGATTTACACTTGTATAGTTTCTTGTATAGGACCATTTCTTGTATAGTCCTCTTTACAGACTCTGTACGAAACTGTGATGGCGATTCTGCTGAAGTTGAGGGTAACTCAGTGATGACTTCTTCAATATGCAGAAGTGATTCCTTGGAGGTGCAGGGTAACTGAATATTCTTCATAACTGTATCCTCAATCAACGGTATAGAAGGCAGTTTAAGATTACTATCGATAAATTCATGTATTTCTATAGGTGATTCTGTAGAAGTAGGGGATAACGGAATGTCCTCTTGAGTAAGATTTGACTGTGATCCCATAATCACAGTTTCTTGTGAATCTTCTAATTTTTCAAGGTCTTCTTCAGTATTTATCAAATGTAATACACTTTGTGGTATAATAGAAGAAGACAATCCCACTTTTGCGGGACAACTGAACATGGCTTCGTATGGACTTCTTTTAATAGCAGAATGATAGGCACGATTCTTCATGAATTGTACAAATCGTACACCCTCACTCCACTTGTTAGTTTGGTTATCAGCCATCCAAGTAGTGCGCATGTTTTCAATGTCTTGATTTGCTCGTTCTACACTTCCTTGACTTTGGCTGTGTCTAGGTTTGCCATTAACCATTTTGATTTCTGGCCACAACTGTGTTACACATTCTAAGATTTTATTACAAAATTCGCGTCCATTATCAGAATGCCAAATACTTGGAGCGCCAAAAAGGAGAAAAATATCAAGCAAGTTATAGGCTACTTCATCCGCCCGTTTTGATGTGAGCGGCTTCAATACAACAAATTTTGTTAAGTGGTCTTGGTATACGAGAAGAAACTTAAACTTTCCATCTGGTTGAGATTGGTAATCGATGAGATCCACCTGGCATCTGCTATTGAAATGCGATGAAATGATCAGATTTAAAACAATCCCTTTTTTCGCACTTTTTTGTTTTTGTTGACAAGGTTCGCATAAATTCAAAAACATTTTTATTTGGGCTTGGGTTATGTTTTTATAAAGTGTATTTAATTGCTTGATCATTCTGTCTCTTCCACCGTGGCCAACTGACAAATGAGTAGAATACAATATGTCAAACAATTCTTCGGCATAGACAAACTTTTTCACACTTTCTCGCGCATCTGACAACAGCTCAATGAGTTTTTCATAGCCTTGTACAGTCAACACATCATACTTTTGAATTATTCGATAATCTCGAGATGATTCTTTCTTCTTGGAAACTTTTATTCGCTTTACATCTTCAATTATGGAATCACACTTTTGTTTTGTCATTTAAACACTATTATATTTTGAATCTTCGCTAAAGAGGTTTGTGAAGAATCTTTTCTTCATTTTACTCACCAATTCGGTGCTTGCTTGCATAATAGGAGCTAAATTTATCTGCTTTAAAAAAATCACGACACAAATTCAAGCACTAACAGGCAGAAACGAATTTGAAAACAGAATTAGCTATGCTACGCACTAGCAGCCGACGCAAATTATGAGAAATAAAAACAACCGGCGATGACAAGACACTGGCGAAACCAAACTAAAAGTGGAGGGAGAGGGGGGGGAAGGAGTAGGGAAAGGAAATGAGAGAAACAAACTTTTGAACTTTAACGATACGGAAGCCGTTAATGTGCACATTACCTAGGTAAAATGCGGAAAACTCTTGATTCCACACGTTAACGGAGAAAATCAGTTAATCTGCAGATTAGCTAGGTAATGTGCACATTAACGGCTTTCGAGCTTTAGCGGTAACATAAACATTTAAAAGAACTTGATCAAGATTCTTCAGAAGAAATCTCTCAGCATGGATTTTGTGCCAGTAAGGGTTGGTTCGAAAACTTTAAAAAACGGTTTTGTTTGTATAATCTTAAAATCCAGGGAGAATCAGCATCAGCAGACATTGAAGCAGCAAGGAAATACCCAGCAGAACTTTTAAAAATCATTGAAGAAAGTGGTTATAGTGCAGATGAATCTGGGTTATATTGGAAAAAATGCCAAAACGTACCTATATTTTGAAAAATGAAAGATCAGCTCCTGGATTCAAAGTTTCTAAAGATAGAATTACTCTACTGTTTTGTAGTAATGCATCAGGTGATTACATGACAAAACCGATGTTTATTAAGCGATCTGCAAATCCTCATGCGATGAAAGGGCTCGACAAGTCCACCCTACCTGTTTATTGGAGGGCCAACAAAAAGGCATGGGTTACAGCTAGCATGTTTGAAAATTGGTTTTAAGTGTTTTGTACCTGATGTAGAAAGTTACACAAAGAAAAAGAATATGGACTTCAAAATTCTACTAATTTTAGATAATGTACCAGGCCACCCAACAAATCTAAACTATCCGAATATTAAAATAACTTTTTTGCCGCCTAATACTACTTCACTTATTCAACCACTTGACACAATAATATCAACATTTAAGTCATATTATATTCGTCGAACATTCCAATTAATTTTGGAAAAAATGGAATCTAATCCAAACATGACACTGCCTCAAGCATGGAAAGAGTTTTCAATATTGAATTGTGAGAAAATTATTCTTCTGTCCATTAAGGAATTACAACTCTCTACACTGAATGCTTTCTGGAAAAAAATATGGCCTGAAGCCGTTCTTGAACAAAATTTAGAACCTCCAGTGGATCTGAGCTAAGTCATATAATAAATGTCACACACTTTTTTGGTGGAGAGGACTTTTGTGATATGGTTGAAAACGAAATTAGTGAATTAATTGATGGGGAAACAGATTTAAATGAGGAGGAACTGGTACAATTAATAGATGGCGTCAAACCAAATGGTGGGGAAAATTCTGCCAAAGATTTTAATTGTGATGAACCCGTTAAAGAATTCAGTTTAAAGAAATTAGCAGAAGGATTGGACTTGGAAAGAAGGTTAGGAAGTTATTTTATGGATAATGATTCCTCAATGGAGCACTCAAGAAAATTCACGAGACAATTGGATATTTGTTTAGCGCCATATTATGAACTTAATAAAAAATTGCAGCATAGTGGTAAGCAAGGTCTTATTACTGACTTCTTGATAACTAAACCAGCTGAATTATGCAATGAGAATTATACAAATGATGTCCAAGAGATTTCAAGTGCAGACGACATCCGGCCACTCATAAATAAAGAACATCTACGAAATGTTATTTCTGAAGACAGTAATGATGATTAAAATATGCACTTTATTTTATTGTGTCTAAAACATTTATTCATTGTGTGCAATGAAGTTTATGTACAATTTGTAATTTTTATAATTTTATACTATGTATTTGTCTCATAGTTTAATGTTTTCTTAACTTACATGAATTAACTGAATTAAATAAAAATATATTTTGGTTGAATATGTCATTGTTGTTTATATAATTTAAAAAATATATATATTTCTGAACCTAACCCTACTTTTTCTATGTTATCTAAGTCTTGCATAACGTGCTTTATATAACGCGGCATTTCTATGGAACCTAACTTCCACGTTATACGAAGGTTACCTGTATATATATTGCCATGCATTATGGGAAAGGTTATAATGCCTAACCATAAACACATCCAAAAGGAAGTATGCTATGCATTCGAGGATATTGAAACAATTAATGTGAACTCCTCTATATACATGTATCCTAGTCATAAAGATACTTCACATGAAAGCTGTTTGCTCACATTCTGGTAAAGGATTAAACAAGAATATAATTGCTTGTCAAGTATAATTTACTCTAACCAAGTAAAAAAAAAAAAAAAAACTTTCTGCAATGTTGATGATGAAACTAGAAATCATATAATATACTGGTATGTATTTTAGCATTTTTAAATTTTATGACCTCAGTTAAAAAAAAATTAACTCAAAGGATTTCTTTGCTACCGAGTTATATATGAAAAAAAAAAAATTGATTGTAAGATAGTCTGATATAGATAGAGATTCTGCTTTTAAATGCATTTAAAATGTACACTTAAAAATTACTTATGAGTTCACTTACACTTTGGAATTTGCACAATGAATGTATTGCACAGAGAATTTTTTGGAAAACCATGAGTAAGCCAGTCTGGCCTCAAGGTCTTCCCAAGAAGCACTGCATGTACACTGCATTGTAATGATGTCATTATTCCAGGAGTCTAAAAGCAATAAAAAGAAAATCAGTTTTAAATAAATGCAATTCTACAATACTTTAAAGAATGCAAGTGATATCCTTATATGTTTTAATATACGGATATCACTTGCATTTAATAATGCAGATTATTTTCACAATTATCTAGTTTCTGTTAAACCATACTTACTGGAATTTCTTCAGTAGCTAATGCACGAGGACTCATCAACATTGCAGAGCATGCACTTAACAGCTTGCCTGTATCTCCACATGCAACAACCAAACTGAGAAGACAAGCACATGCATAAGCAGTAAGGGATGGACCACCACAAATAAGTTGTTGTTCAGATGCAGGCTGTGATGATGATGATGATGATGATGAGATATCCAGCAACAAATCAAAAAGTGCATCTGAAAAATATTGTAAATTACTAAGATCTGTAATCAAAACAATTAATCAAAAATTAAACATATAAGAATTAATCCAATTTTCCCATTTTATTATTATTATCTGAGACCTCCAGAGAGTCAAGGACTCATCAAGGGAGACTATAAATCACCCAAACCAGTTATCATACCTTCTCTTAAATTCATTCACACCAGATGCACTCATTACCCCCAAGGGCAAATTATTCCACTCACTCACTCACTGCTCTCTAGGAGAAAAACCTAGCTCTTACCCTTTTCTTGACTGCAAATAAATTTAACTTCTATGGATGTCCCCATGTTCTCTCCCCCACCTTCCATATAATGAAAAATTTCATTAGTTGATATCCTATAACACCCATTCAAACGTTTATAGATCTCTATCATATCATATTCCCCCCTTTCTCCTGTTAAACCAGAGTCTGTAATCCACATACTCTCAATCTGTTCTCATAATCTAAGTCCATAATCCAGATTATAATCTTTGTAACTCTTCTTTGCACCCTTTCCACAGTTTCTTTATCCTCTTGGAATCCAGGAGACCAAATTTGCACACAATAATCCAGGTGTGGTCTTATCAAAGCCTTATAAAGAGGCAAAATGACTTCCTTATCCTTACATGTCAAGGTTTGTTTCAACATTGCAATTATCCTCTGAGTTGTATTTCAACTTTTGCTATGTGACCTTTGAACTTTAAATTCCTTTCCACCGATATGTCAAGATCCCTTGTCTCTTCAGTTTCTTGTAGCATAACCCCACTGATATAATATGCCACTGGAACTCTAATCATGCCAAAGTGCATAACTTTACACTAACTAACATTAAATTGACAGCCATTTTCATAATGGGAAAATTATGAAAATTATGAAAATCCTTCCTGATATCAATAATGTATAGATTGAATAATAATGGCCCAAGGACTGAACCCTGAGGTACACCACTGGTTACCTTAAATCTCACAGATTCACACACACACTGTATACCACTTTTTGATATCTGTCTGTCAACCATCCCCTGATCCAAGTCAAGAGTTCATATTCCAATCCCATATTCTCCAGTTTATGCAACAGCCTTTCGTGTGGTATCCTATCATTGTGTATCCATTCCCTTTATCCAACTCAGCAGTAACATTATTATAAAATATGAGCAATGAGTAAACCCATGCTGTTCCTTGCAGAGTATAGCATGTTTGTCTACCCATTTCTGTATGCGAGTTCTTACCAACTTCTATAAAATCTTCACTACCACACCAGAGATACTGATAGGTCGGTAGAATAAGTTCTAATATGCAGATACACGAGTATTTTCCCCACACTTATACAATGGAACTATCATACATTCATTCCATTCCTGAGCTGAGACTCAAGTTATACAAACTTCAATTCGGCTGAACATTCCTTTAGCAAACGGGCTGATATTCCATCTGTCCCTATACACAAATTCTTATCCAAGTTATGCAAAAGCTCTTCAACCTCATTTTCATGAATCTAACTCTTCATCCAATGTAGCAGTAGCACTGTGCACCATGCATACGCCTAGTTGATATATCTTAGCAAAGTGAGCATTCATTAACTGAACACTCTCATTAGCTTCCAACACTCGAGCACCATCTGCATTCAATAAAGTTATTCTTCCATTCATTCTTTCTTTTATTTGCAGCATAATGATGAAATTCTTTTGGATTGCCTTTAGCTTTCATGGCTAATTTCTTTTCATACTCCGATTCAGCTTTTCTCATAATACTTGTTACTTTTCTGGCCTGAGCTTTTAACTTGCGTACAGGGCCGTCACTAGATTAGATCGCACCCTGAGGAAACAATTAAATATTACCCCTGATGGATTATAAGACAAAAATATAAGAAAATCTCCAATTGCCATTTTGTTTTTATTACAAAAGAAACATTAATGCAAAATGATTACATAATATTAATTAAATGTTTGCTCTAAGGGGATATTGCACAATAAAACTGTTTATAAGCTCTTCTAAATTTAAATTATAAGCTATGTCTGCCTCTATTGATGTAGTTGCTAGACCAACCTTTCTTGGGTCATTGCTGTTCACAAATAATTTGTAATCAGTTTAAGCTGGGAAAAACTTCTTTCCGCTCTTGGTACGTTATTCCTGTAGTGACAGCACCTACTGCAATATGGCTGAACAAATGCCCTTATTAAGCCATGCCATGAGGCAGGCTGCCTCTATGCTATACCCTGTCAAAGGTACTGCTTGTGAATTAGGCTCAATGGCCTATCCCAGCCAAGAGTAACTTCTTTGAAACCTAATTAATGCACTGATAAGGCAGTTAGTCTTATCTGCATACGTATTATGGCTGTTCTTCGAGTGAGTTTTCCTGTTCTGTGGAAAAAACCGGCTAATATTGTAAAAACTGTAAAGCCCTAATAAAGTTTATCCACATTCTAAAAATAAATGAAACCGATGTTTTTCAAACCAAAACACTCTCATTAAAACCAACTGAACTACACAAGCTCTGCATTAGTCTAATATCTATTTTATTTCCAAAGACATCAACAAAAGAGATAAAGTTCACTACATATCCAATCCAATCTTATTGGGTATGCAAGTGTGACTGGCCAAGTGTCCTTGCTCTACAACCAACAAGCTGTGGGTCTGAATCCTATTGCAGGCCTGAATATTTGTGAATGTTTTTAGGTAGTAGATGAATTTCACTGCCTTGTGTAAGACCACCATCTGCTCATTGGAGGTTTGAAGTGACATGACAAAGTCCCATGCTTAATCTCTATATTATCTAAACCACCACTAAACAAATTGAATGAAATACTCAGATCCCTTGGGATGATTTTTCATGGATCAAAACATTATCAGCATTCTGCTTATATAATCATGTAATTACCCTCCTCCACTATCAATCCTTTGATTGTAGAGCCATTAGAAGATTAATGGAGTGACCTTTGTATCACCTGACTTGAAGTATACTGTGTTAATTACAATTTCTTCATTGTCCTTCAATATCTGAACTTTTTGAGGCACAATGTATTTTACTGTCTGTTCCCAAAGATGAAAACGAATTTCACATGAATTTAGCTGTGGCAAAATTGTTTATCATATCGAGATACCTCTCACAGTGATTGAGCAGGTCACAGACCCGACTGGTGAATGTCCTCAAAGAAGAAGAAGAAAGGTCCAATGATAATTGAAGCTGTAAACCCACACCAGACAGTAACTTTGGGTGAGTTGGATTTCATGCAGGTTTTGCATAGCCCATACCCGGAAATTGTGTATTAGCAGCTCCGTTCAGGTGAAAGTGAGCCTTATCTCCCGACAAAATTGTCAACGGCCACACAGCGTCCAACTACATTCAAGCAAGAAATGTTAAAGCAAATGTCAGTCAACTTTCAAATTTCTGTGGGCACAACTCCTATGTCAGGGTAGAAATGCAGAATCTTCCATAGAATTTTCAGACAGTTGTGTAAAGCACATCAATGTGTCTTGATACAGCACGTGCACTGCAAGAACCAACACTGTTATTCATGGCCTACTCTACAATGGCAGTAACAACTTCATTCACTTGTTGTGAAATGACTGTTTTGTAACCTCTTGCCGGGACTAACTCCCAACAATCTTGTTTCTTCAAAATGACTAATCATTTGTCGCAAAGCACATGGAGATAGTGGACCTCATTGACATTTGTTCAGGTGGTGAAATTCACAGGGTGCAGCAACTGCATTGTAATTGTTTAGGTAGTACATCTTCATGAGCAAAGCACATTAGGAAAAGGTTTCTGCCATTACTGTGGATGGGATTAACAACCAGAATGAAGGTGAAAATCCCTTGTCCATCTTTTTAAAGCCTCCTGACACCTGTTGAGTTGCATGATATGCAAATTCCATGCATTCAATGTTAATAATACCCTGGTTGTGAATTTTGAAACTTTTTTTTTTCAGTTATTGCATCCGCATGATGCGCAATGTATTCCTGCAAAGTTTCGTAGCATTTGGATCACCGGGTGGTGCTCTACAGGCCTTAAACAGGGTTACTTTAACTTTGATCCCCCCCCCCCCAATTGTATTGTATTCTACAATTTAATACAGTTAATTAAATATCCTACCACTGCTGTTTTCTTATTGATGTACAAAGTAAATAGCTGTAGTCCAAGCACAGTTCTGCAGCACATCACTAGTCAGTCACCTGCCTTCTCCTGGATTCTGCTCTATCGTATACTACTGTTTGGTATCTGATCATCAGACATCCCTCCATTTGCTCTAATTTATGTAGAGAGTTCTATGTGGCATCCTGTCAAACACCTTTACAAAATACAGCAGTATCACTGCATAGTCATCCCCTTTATCCAACTCAACCATCACTCTATCATAAAATTTATGAAATTATTAAGGCATATTATCCCCACAGAGTATCATGGTCTTATCTACCCATTACTGAATTTTATCTTTGACCAACTTTTCCAATACCTTTCCCACTTCCAGGATACTGATTGGTCTAATTCACTGCCTTGGAGCCTCTTTCATGCAACAGAACTATTTTGTCCTCTTTCCACTCCCCTGAGACTTTATCAGAGCTGAGACTTAAGATAAACAGCCTCACCAAAGGCAATGCCGATCGTTTACACATTATCACAATATACAAGCTGATATTAAATCAAATCCCATGGCTGTATTTGATTGAAATGTTGTGATATCCTAAGTACTTCCAATTCATTAACTTCTATTCCCACATCAGTTCCTGTCACATTTGTGTTGCTGCAGTACCTCAACCTGGACGACAGACCTTTGCAAAATAGTCATGTAGTAACTCAACTATTTTGTCTGTTTTGTCACCTTGCTACCATAAGCACTCAAAGTTACCCTTCCATAATCATTATTCCTTTCACTTAACACAAAGCAAAAAAAAATCAAATGCACCCTCCACATCAATCTTCCCAATTACTTCCTTTTTTGGGCTGCAATTTGCCTGCTATCATTAGCAATACTTCCCAAAAATTCTATGTCCCTCATATTCTTTCATAATAACTACTAATGCCTATAACTTTCGGCAAGCTTACACCAGCCAACGACAAACTCTGTTATTCCTAGCATTAGTTATACATAAATTGTAGTATTCCCCTTCGGCCCACAACTACTTTAATATGTCATAGAACTAAGAAATAATAGGGACAGCTCTAAGAATTTCATGCTTTGCTGAAGTTAGGAAGTAGAAACTATTAACAGGAATAATTCAGAGATAATCCTATTTTATATAAAATATAAAGGTGTTAACTGGAGAACTTAAAAGGAGTGAAAAAAGAATAGACTTAGAAAACTACAGACCAGGAGAAAAACAAGCGTAAGGGAGTTAGAATGAAAACATCATTATATCACGGATGAGTCACAATGAAGGATAACTAAAAGATGAAACATCGTGATCACATTACTAACAAAAAAACAAATGTGGGCTTTTTTTCACATCCGTCTACAACATAAAATCATCAAGATCACTTTCATATTTTACCCAAGAAAGGCTTTCAACCTTTTGCAAAATTGCAATAAAAAGTCATTATGTGAAACAACACAGAGGATTAATTAGAGACATATACCATGCTGTACAAAAATGCTTGTGTATTCTGCACCGTATATAAAAGATTTTCATTAAAAATTAATTACCTATAACTTCAGGTGGCTCTGCTTTTAATCCTTCGGGTTGCTGACCTTGTAGCATATCCAGTAACGCATGTAATGCTCGAGTACAAAGATTGGGATGTTTTTTTCGGCTTTCCCTTATTAGTTCAAAAACACCACATAAACCTATCCCTACAATCTGAAAAAAGAAAAATAATTTAAATAAATTGTCTCAAGTCTATCCTCTTGTATATTTCAGAGTACAAAATTTAGCATTTTTTTTTGTACTTTACATTTCATAAAATCTGAAATACATTTATTACATATTAACTAAGTGCTAGTTGGTCAAGTGGATGGGCCTTTCACTCTCCAGCCAATAAGTGTAGATTCAATCCCACTGCAGGCATGAAAGTTTGAATATCATTGGGTGACAGATGAATTTCATCACCTAGTGCAAATCCAACCCTGCTTATGGAGGCCTAAAGTGGTTTGAAAACAGTTCCATTATTGGCAATTAAATTACATTAAAAACATAACAGAAGTAATCAATTCTGTCAAAAACCTGCCAACAAGGAGGCAGGCTTAATGTCATATCCTTACAAAGTTTTGATATTAGCAATACTCATAAGATACATATTTAGCATTCTAAGAGATGAGAATAAAAATAAAGAATGAAACCAGTTTATCCTTAACAGTTATCATAAGACCTCAGTTCATAAACTTTATAAACTTCCATATACATATAAACCTTCACCCTCAAATAGCGATGTGCAATATGGTCTCTATATCTCTCTTTCTCTCCCAGAAAATGTATAGCGTTTTGAGGTCCCAGAAGTATCTAGGAAGAATAAAATTTATTTTGTTCCTGTGAATTGCCTCACATCAATAAGACTGGTAGAAATTTTAAGATTAGATAAAATCAGGCCTAACCTCGAAAATCTCTTCCAATAGAATGTAAGGCAGGAAGTGTGATATAGAATTTGTCCTTCATAGGACATATAGATTATATATATATATTATATAGATTTTGTCCTTCATAGGACAAAACATGAGCCCAAGCAACTGGAGAAATGATTGGCGAGTAGTATAGCAGGAGGGAGAATGAAAAAAAAAAAAAGTGAATGGTGAAAAACATATAGTGCAAGAAAATGGGAGTAAAGAAAAAGTATTGTATGGAGATTCAATGATAAGAGATGTACATAATGAAAAAGTGACAAAATCATATTTTCCAGGAGCAAAGATCAAGGATATCTGTGAAACTGTTAGTTTGCAGAAGGAAGAAATGAAAGAGTTCATTGTTTTGGAAAGCACAAATGATTTGAAAGGTGAGAAATATGCTAAGAGAAAGGATATCAGAGAGTTGCTGGAAGAAATAAAAATGAAGAGTAAGAAAGTAAAGATTGTAAGTGCTGCCTCAGTATGATAGGATTGTGAAATCCTATCATCCTATCATTCCTCCTGCACAATGAAAAGATTGTGCAGGAGGAATGGTGTGCCATTTACAGATGTGTGGAATGAATTTGAGGGACAAAAAAGACTTGTACATATACCTGATGGACTTCATTTGAATAGTTTTGGAGTTAAATGTTTAGACAAAGTGTTATTTAGTGAGAGTTTGGAATTGCAAAATCAGGGAAACTAGAGACTTTAGGGGGAAGAAGGAATGCAATCATGCATGGCTTGCTCCCCCCTTGGGATGAATGATAGTAAGTGCAGGAATGATGGAACCGAAATAAGCACTCCTGGGATAAAAAAAGTGTGAATGCAAGAATTACAGTGACCAGCTGAATGCAGTTTCTCACGACTTGAATCGGAATAGGCTGGTAATAAATGCAAGAGTAACTGTGAGGCCAAGGGGATATTTAAATGCATGTACATGAATGCCCAAAGTATCAGAAATAAAAAGAAGAGTTTTTGGCATTGGTCAGCTCAACTTGGTCAAAAATTCTTGGCATCAAGACCTCATTGACAGAGAATGAATCAGTTTCAGGGATAGAATGTAAGAGATATTCTATTTTCAGAGAAGATAGAGAGAAGAGGACAGGAGGAAAGGTATTATTAATTATAATGGAAGAACTTCAACCAACAAAAACAGCAGTTAAGGAGAACTGTAGATCTGAGGAATATGGTTAATTTGAGGCTCTCTGGTATGAGATAGAGGCCAGCAGGACAAAATATATTGTTAGCTGCTGTTATAGACCTGGAGATCCAGAAGAAGAAGATATGGATACCACTCATCAGCTGATTAGCACAATGAATACAGGCCGAGCAATTATCATGGGAGACTTCAACTATGGGGATACAGATTGGAAGGAGAAAAAAGGCACATGGCAAGATCGAAATGAAATTTATACGGTTACTTACTAAGGGATACTTACCTGATATTACAGCACATGATGGAGGGAGGGGGGGTCAGAAGTTTGAGTGTGTTGAATCTGGTAGCATCAGAACATCTCTCTATAACTACAGCAGCAACTTTACCTACGATCAGGGAAAAGTTACCATGCAGTCTTGTTCTGGTAAGTTGCTCAACAGGTGGAATTCTCAGTCAAGAAAGGGTTGATGTATAACTACAAAGCTGGTGATTATGACAAACTTAAGTGGAAGCTTCAAGCAATGTCATAGCATAAGCTACAAGAAATGAATGTCAGTAGTGCATGGAAAGTGGTGTCATGGATTGTTTAAGAAACAGTATCAGACTGCATACCCATGGTCAGAAGGATAAACTGAGTAGCAATGTAAAGCAGAAGCTAAAAAAAGAAAGCATTACAGAAGACTAAATCAGATTACGAGAGAAAATTAGCTAAGCAGACCAAAGAATCCAAAAGAGTTTTGCTTTTGAAGGATGGAGGCTTTGCAGTTACCGATATGACAGAGGCTGATAATTAGAGAATTGAAGTAGTTGAACTGTGAGATACTCAACATATTGAAAAATATCAATGTGAATACAGTAGTGGGGCTAACTTGTGTGCTACAAGAATATACAAGAGAACTAGCAGTTCCTCTGACCAAATTGCTTAAGTCTCATCTCTAGTTTGTCAAGATTCCAAGGGAGTAGTAAGAGGGTAAGATAGTTCAATTACATAAAGGTGGCTCCAAGAGAGAAGCATATTATAAACAAATTAGTATCTCTGGAGTAGTGGTTAAGGTACTGGAAAAGTTGGTTAAAAGTAAAATTCAGGAATGGATGGATAGGAATATGATGACAGAATTTCATGCCAGCAGAGCATCACCCAGTTAAACAAGGCCCCCCTGTTGTTGTTTTTATTATTATTATCATTCCATGAAATCAAAAGACTCATCGCAGGAGACCCCCACTCTATCCATTAACACAATACCTATCATACATCTCCTTAAAATCCTATTCACTGTTGGAGCACTCACAGCCACCTCAGCCAATCCATTCCACCCATTCATCACTCTCTAAATGAAGAACCTAGTCCTCTCACCCTTACCAACCACACTCTTAGATAACTTCCAAGTGTGACCACTTGTTTTCCCCTACTCCCCACATATTGAAAAATTTCTTCTGTGTCAATCGTACAGAATCCGTTTAGTAACTTATAAGTTTCTATCATATCCCCCCTCTCCTGTGCCTGTCAGCTCAACTGTGCAACTCACACAACCTAAGTTTATCCTTATAAGGAACATTCCATAGACTTGTCACCAGCATGGTTACTCATCTCTGAATTCTCTCCATCACCTCCCATGCCCACAAGAAATGAAGGTGACCAAATCTGTGCACAGTAGTCAACATGTGGCTGAATAATAGCCTTATAAAGAGGGATAATAACCTCTCTATCTTTACTTATCAATGTGTTTTTTCAGCATCCAAGTAATCCTCTAAGCTATTTTTCCAACTCTTGCAATATGTCCTCTGAATTTCAAATCTCTATCTGCCATCATCTCCAGATCCTTAATCTCATCAATTTCCTGTAAACTAGTACCATTAATATGATACTATTAAATACCATTAAACTTTTCATCCCAAAGTGCATTTTACAACATTGAATTGACAACTATTGTCCTTTGCCCTCACTGCCAATTTATTTAAATCATCTTAAATCATCATTATTGACTATTTTCCCTCTCTAGTTTTGCATTCGAATCTTCTGCTATAATATTAATGTACAAATTAAAGAGTAGTGGTCCTAGCACAGAGCCCTGGCTCACTCCAGTAGTCACCCTCATTTACCTTGACTCCACTCCACTATACACCACTCTCTGATGATGTCTATCATCAGCCACCACCCATCCATGCCACCAGTCTCATTATCCATTCCTTTCTTTCATGCTTACACAGTGATCAAACTATATTACGAAAAATTATGGATACAATTACTGCATTAGAGTAAAACTTTAGTTTAATATAAACCAAAATATACACTCGACGTTTCGACCTTCACATTGAGGTCATCTTCTAGAGTATACGTATATATACAAAGAAACAAGCTGCACTAAATCTACATGGCATGCTAAAGTTACCGATCAACTGTTAAGACTATTTACCTGACATCTGGTGTTAAAAAAAAAACTTCACTACATTAAAGCTGGAGTCCTGTTACTATTATTATCTATTAGGTTACAAAGTTAATTAAGCTGGAGAGTAACATGTTCATTAATAAAATAATAGATAAATAAATAAAAAGAAAAGAAAATTACTTATATAAGTATACATATAAATTGCAACTGGTATGGATAGTGGCCAATAAAAAATGAAAAATTGCTTCAAGTCCTAAAGTCAGGGTTTGCTGGAAACTAAGTACGCTGAATGTGTGCCATCCAAATTCTTGGGATTTTTAAGCCCCATTATTATTAAGATTAGGGTGGTTAATCAAAATTTCACAGGCTTCTTTAAATTTCCATTCATACCAAGTTTTTGTATGAATGATGCAAAGAACAAGTACTTTTCCAATCAATTCGAGGTAGAGTGTTATGAGCGTGATCTGAGAGGCCTGCTTCACCTAAATTATTATATTTAATGTTTTTTTTTTTTTTTTTTTAATGGATAGGGATTGTACATCCAGTTTCCCCAGTCAATGGGGGAATCCTCAGAGGTGTTGAATATGATTTTTAATTTTAAAAGTGGTTTAAAAGTGGCATTAGAGTCCTACATCATTATAATCCTACAATGGAATCCTACATCATTATAATTTTAATGCCACTTTTAAGCCATCTTTAAAATTAAAAAACATATTCAACACCTCTAAGGATCCTCTCCCCCCATTGGCACACCCTGGAGTTTATTGCATCTATTGCATCTGTAACTTACCTTATACTGGGGAAACTGGACGTACAATCCCTATCTGTAAAAAAGAACACAAACGGCACATTAAATATAATAATTTTGGTGAAGCAGGCCTCTCGGATCATGCTCTTAACACTCTACATTGAATTGACTGGAAAAGTACTTGTTCTTTGGATCATACAAAAACTTGGTATGAACTGAAATTTAAAGTAACCACCCTAATCTTAATAATAATGGGGGGCTTAAAAATCCCAAGAATTTGGATGGCACACATTCAGCCTACTTAATTTCCAGCAAACCCTGACTTGAGGACTCTAAGCAATTTTTCATTTTTTATTGGCCATTACCCATACCAGTTGCAATTTATATGTATACTTATACAAGTAATTTTATTTTCTGTTTATTTATTTATCTATTATTTTATGCATGAACATATTACTCTCCAGTTTAATTAACTTGGTAACCTAATAGATAATAATAGTAACAGGACTCTAGGCTTTAATGTAGTGAAGGTTTTTTTTTTTTTTTAACACCAGCTGTCAGGTAAATAGTTTTAACGATTGATCAGTAACTTTAGCATGCCATGTAGATTTAGTGCAGCTTGTTTCTTTGTATAAAAATAAATTTCGTGTGATGATACTGCGTTCCCCCTTTTTATGGGAGTTCACAGTACCATCTAGTCCCCCTCAAATCTTATCCAGGCTCCGGAACTGGCATAGGCTGATGAATCCAACCTATGGCTGGGTCAGTATTCCTGACTGTAATCCGTGTGTCCTCAGACCAGTTTGCCTGCTTGCGGGATGAAGTTTCTTTGTATATATACTTATACTCCAGAAGATGACCTTAATGTGAAGGTCGAAACGTCGAGTGTATTTATTTTGGTTTATATTAAACTAAACTTTTACTCTAACACGGTAGTTGTATCCATAATTTTTCGTAATGTGTCATATTCATTCCCATTTTCTCCAAGTTATATAGTAGTTTATCATGCAGTATTCTATTAAATGCCTTTGCAAAGTCCAGCGGTATCATGGTGTAGCTAGTTCCTTTATCCAATTCTGCTGTCACCATATTATAAAATGTGAATAAATTACCGAGACAGGACCTACCTTTTCCAAAGCCATGCTTCCCCTATAAAGTATCATATTCCTATCTACCCATTCCTGAATTTTACTTTAAACCAACTTTTCCAACATTTTAACCACCACTCCAGAGATACTAATTGGTCTGTAATTTACTACTTCTGTCTTGGAATCACTTTTATGTAATGAAACTACAGGTAATGGACAAAAAAAATGGAAACAGTGACACATTTCTATTAATATGGAGTTGATCTGCTATGGGCATCTAGTACAGCCTGTGTTCTTTGATAGAAAGAATGTCAGTGCTTGGAAATGAACAGGAGAAATTTTACAGCATTCACCAACAGAAACCGGATCAGTTCACCTTTGTTCTTTGGAGGGGAGAAACATTGCCTGAAACATTGTCTATAGAACATTTATGGGACACTCCAGAATGTCCCATAAATGTTCTATAGCATTTAAATCTGGCAACTGGGTTGGTCATGTTCCACAAACAACTGGGTAACCACATTTGCTCAATGAATAGGAGCATTATCCTGCTGAAACATGGCCGGCTGAATAGGAGAAAAGTGTGGGATTGAAAGATAACATGCAGCATCTACTTTGCTTTCCAATACAAGTGGATCTAAACCATGCCATGAGAATGCACCCCATACCATTACAGAACCACCAAAATCTTCCATAATTGGAAATAAGCACTCTGGCTGGTAAGCTTCCTTCGGCTGATGCCACAAAAGTATTCGTCCATTTACAGCAAAAGTATGAATGTGGATTCATCGCACCATATCACATCCCTCCACTGTTGTGTAGTCTACTGCCTGTAATCTTTGAAACGTTGGGACACAACGACATGAGTTGACAAGAGTGATCAAAGGCTTGTGTAAGGCAACCCAAATGTGATATCTAACTCTTTGTAGTTCCCGGTGCAGAATTGTTGTTGAAATGGGTTTCTTGTGACCAGTGTTGAATTTTTCACACAATTGCTCAGCAGTAGCCTGCCTATTTTTGTGGTACAGCACACTAATGTTCGGATGTCCCTCTCTTGTGGTAAGTACGTTCATCTGCTATTACATTTCATTGATGATGTTTGCCCTGTCGACTGCCATGTTGACATAACTTTAGAAACTGTTCCTCGACTAACATATGCAATTTCAATTGTTCTGGTCACAGATGCACCTGCCAGCCTGGCTCCAACAATCACACCCTTTTCAATGTCACTGAGGTCCTCTCTGGATTCCATTCTAACATGTAATAAATGGTGCCAAGACTCCATTGTCTTCATACACATGTCCCTACGAATGTTGGGAATACATCTGCATATCAACTGCATCTGTGTTTGGTGCATCGTAAATGCTGCATTGCAACTCATCTATCTCAAAGATCGCATCAGTCTCTGTCACCTCAGTAACGGAAAAGTTACCCTTGGATGATATACCCTTGCAAAGCAATCACTTAGTAACTGAACTATTTCTTCTGCTTCTGTAACTTTCCTGCCATCAGCACTGAGTAAAGTTATCTTTCCATAATCATTCTTTCTCTTACTTGCTGTGTAGAAAACTCTTTTGGGTTTACTTTGGCCTGCTTTGCTAATTTTTTCTTGAAATCTGATTTAGCCTTCCTTATAGAGTTACCATTCTTGCTTGTGCTTTATATTGCTCATGAGCATGCTGATCACCATGTTTTATTCCTTCCATAATGCTTTCTTTTTTTTTTTTGTAGCTCCTGCTTTATATTGATAATTAATCCTTTATATTGATAATTAAAGCAAGTAGCATTCAAAAACTCAGTCATTTGGTTAGAGCCATGAAAATATTTAGCTTAATAAGTTGTTTCATTTAAACCAAAAAAAATGCAGAAACTTTTCAACACATAATACAGCAGTATTTAGAATAGGCAAATAGATTAGCAGTTCTGCATAGATACATTGATAGTAGGTTGAAAGTTATATGTAAAATCTTGCTCTGTGTTCAGAAGTCCTTTTATACAGAGAACAGAAAACTTCTATGTCCAAAGATCTTGTTGATGGGTAAAAATTAAAAAAAAAGTGTTTTTAAAGGTGTATAGTGTGACTATTGTCACGAATTGTGCTACATTTCTCTCAGTATTGAAGTATTCTTTAGTAGTGCTGCTTTTGGAATTTAGTTGTTTATATTGTGGTATTTTTGGGTTCCTGAGAATGCAAGATCAGAGTCAGACATCTGCAGTGGAAGAAAAATAAGTTTGTTATTTGCTATTTAGTATAGTTAAATATAGTGTATACTTGTAGTATACACTATATTTAACTATAAATTGGTTAAAAAGTTAAAGTTAAAAATATGTAACTATAAACGAGTAAGTAAATTGGCTTACAGTAGAGCGTAAACATAGTATTTAGCATTTAGTTTTAGCATTTAGGTTTAGTTGTAGTAGTATTTAGCATTTCAGTCGTAAAATGCTAAATACTCATTTATAGTAGTTCCTCGGAACAATATAAATGATGGTGGCTGCTGCTGAGCCAATTACAAATGGCATGTCACCGTTCAAGGAGTCTATTTTGCATAACATAATAAAGGATTTTGTGGCACGTATGCATTCCAGCAGATGGATATGTGGTGGGTGAGAGAAGGGGGGAGTGCGTATATGCTTAAAATTTAGGCAATGAGAGGAATTCAGTGAATAATTAGTTGCTACAACATCTGGCTTCGTTGCATCATAAGCGGGAGATCTTCAAGAGACGAGTAGTGTGATAGGTGGGAATAACAATCAGTTAAATATGAATGAAGAAATAAGAGTGGAGGAATGTGGAAGGCTTGAACAATTGTGAAGTTTTTGGAGATGGTCATGATTGGGAGAATGAATGGCGAACTTGCAGAGAGAGAGAGATAGATGAGCTGAAAGACAGGGAATGTCTCGGGAACGAGATGAGAAGCATGAAAGATGAGATTAGGCGAATGGAAGAGATGAATGCAAGGCAAATCAGAGTAGGAGTGAGAGAGAGAGTTATGGGAATGATAGAAGAGGAGAGAATAGAAACAGTAGGAGAGAGAGAATGAGAGAGAGAGGTATGAGAATGATAGAAGAGGAGAGAATGGAAACAGACAGAGAGCGAGAATGAGAAGAATGCGAGGGAGTGTTGGAATCAGGAATAGAGTGATGCCAGGACAGCAGGTACGTAGGGTAACACAGAGTGAAAGAGTTGGAGGGGAGAGAGAGAGAGAGAGAGTGAGGGATGCAAATGAGCAATCAAAGAACAGAGTAGTAAGAGCTGTGATTATGGAGACTCGATGATCCATGGAATGCAAGATAGGATGCCTGAGGAGTGTTTGCCTGGATTAGCGATAGAAAGTGTGGCTATTGCAATTAAGTGGGGTGAAAGGGTGGATGAGACGATTGTGATGGTAGGCACGATTGACTTGATAGGCAATGTAAATCGGGTGGCGAGAGATCCGAGATTCTTGCTCGAGGTTGTACAAAAGAAAACGCAAAGAGGAAAGATAGTTTGTGCGTGTTATCCTGGTATGATAATCAAGAGCTTAACAGAAGAGTAGTAATAATGAATAGCATAATTGCCAGAATGTGTCACAAGAGAGAATTGGAATATGTGGATGCTCAAAGGGCATTTGAGGACAGAAAGGAACTGTATGCGAGACACTGCTTGCATTTGAATGAGGAAAGACATAAGCATCTGGAAAGATTGCTGTTTTCTGAACGAGTTGGTTTGTCAATGCAAGGAAACTAGAACATGGTGGATGATAGCAGGGGGTGGCCTCTTGTGGGAATAGGTGCTTGGGGAAATGGGGACAACATCAGGTAACACTGAGTCCGGTAAGTTCTGGAGGAGATAATGATAGGTATAAAAGCAGTGACATTTTTATGCTTTATACTAATGCCAGGAGTATCCAGAATAAAGAATTGGTGGTGTTGATTGCATTAGCCTCATCAAAGATTATTGGGATCTCTGAAATGGGCGGAAGAAGATATCATAACAGGAATAGAAGTAGCAAGGTACAGCATTTTTCGACAGGATAGGAAGGAAAAACGTAGTGGTGGAGTACTGCTTATGATAAGTGATGAGTCATGTCCTCTAAGAGTGGAGGCCTTGAAAGGCAGTGACACTAATAGTTTTGAAAGCATATGGTGTGAAGTAGAGATGGGCAAGATAGAATATTTAGTGAAGTGTTGCTACAAACCAAGAAGCACAGAGGGTGGGGAGCAGGAGATGTTTAGGCAGTTAAGCTGGCAAGTGCAAGAAGGATTGTTATGGGAGATTTTAACTACAGCAGTATAAGCTGGGAAGAGGGAAATGCATGTAGTAATAAGGGAATGGAATTTCTAGACTTCTTGAGGGATAAATGTCTTAGGCAACATGTGGTAGAGGGGAACAAGAGGTTCAAGAGTTTTGGATTTGGTCATAGTATCAGAAGAGCTGATAATAACTGAGATGACATCTCTCCCACCAGTTGGAGAGAGTGGCCATATGGTAATGACTTGGAAGATGAATAGACATGCAGGAGTATCAAAGAAAAGGGAATGTATGTGGGCGGGTTATTATAATAGTCTTAGATATCAACTTGGGACAGTTCCATGAAGGGAGGAATTGGAAGGGTGAGATATCATTAGTGCTTGGGAATTGGAAAGGAATATTTGTTAGCAGCAATAGTAAGCTGTATTCCACAAGTGAAGAAGATAACACAATTTGGTGTAAAGTGGATGACAAACAATATCAAACAGAAAGTGCAAGTGAAAAAGAGATTATGGAAGAGATATAAGGAGAGGGGTGAAGAGCAGATGCATGGGGAATATAAGACTCAGGCCAGGAGAGTGACTAGTATGGTGAGGAAGGCAAAACTGGAATATGAGAAGAGATTGGCATTAAGATCCAAAGAAAATCCTAGGGAATTTTTTTAGCTATGTGGTCAGTAGGAGAAGAAATGATTGTGGAAGAATGACATTGTGGGATAAAAATGGGAATAGAGTGACTGATGAAGAGGACATAGTGGTCATAGTGGAGTTGTTCAATGAACACTTGATTGGAGTATTTCATCCTGGAGAAATAGGTTTTAATACTAGAGGGATAGGACAGGTTCAAGGTTTAGAGGTGCAAGAGGAGAGTGTGATCCAAATACAGAGTACTCTGGATATCACTAAAGCTGTGGGACTGGATGGTATTTCACCACGGGTTTTGAGAAAATGTGCTAAAGAACCGACAGCTCTGTTGACCTGGCTTTTCAATAAAAGTCTGACTACAGGAAAGGTACCCAGGGAATGGAAGAAAGGTAAGATAGTGCCGCTGCACAAGGGTGGTAGCAGACTGGAAGTGCCTAATTATAGGCCTGTTTGTGTGTCATCAGTAGTTGTTAAGGTCTTGGAGAAATTAGTGAGGAACTATATATAGCATTGTGCAGATGAGGGTAATGTTATCTGCGAGAATCAACATGGATTTGTTAAGGGGTGCTCTTGCTTTAATAATATGATTGCCTTTTGTAATAAAGTGACAAGAGCAGCTGATGAGGGAAAGGCATATACTGGCATTTTTTTGGATTTGATAGGGTACCACATGATAAGCTGATACTTAAGATGCAGCACATAGATTTAGATGTCAGGTTAGTCAACTAGATTCAGGATTGGCTGTCTGAAAGGTATCAGAATTGTGTATGGTAGGGCAATATCAAGGAGGCAGAAGGTTACAAGGAGGGGGGGGGGGGTTCCACAGGGCTCAGTACTGGGACCTGTATTGTTTAACCTTTATATCAATGACACTGTCAATAGATTGCAAGGGGATATTCAGTTGTTTGCAAATGATGTGAGGCTGGGCAGGGTTATTAGTAATAGTGCAGATGTGGCAGCCCTTCAAGAGGATTTGAATAACTGGATAGATTGGAAAAATGAATGGGGGTGTCTGTTTAATGCAGCAAAATGCAAAGTCTTGAAGTTGAGGATACATCGATGAGAGGCTACATACTCAATTGGAGGAGCTGTACTGGAGAAAGTAGGGGGAGATAAGAGATCTAAGGATGATGATTGATAGAAACTGAAATTCAGGTAGCTAATTGCAAAGGTGGTGAAGGTAATCCAGAGGATTGCTGCAATACTGAGAAGGACACTGACCTGCAGACATAAACTGTATCAATTTACAGTCACAGTATGTTTTATGCAATTCATTTCATAAACAATTCTAGCTTCAGTGGAGCATATGGTATGATATTAGGAATAATTAGTGATTACATGTATGATGAAAATACCATAACTAGACTTTCCATAGAGTATATTTATTCAGTGAGAAGAGTAAAAATAACTTGGAATACATCACGAAAAGCATTGTTCCAATAAATGTAGATAAATAATGTGTTAAAAACGTGAGACAGCTGTTTTACTTTCTTCTCAACTGTAAATTTGATATGAGTGTATCCAGAATTTATCTTGTCTAAAATGCAATGTAAATTTTTTGCGGGGAACACCACAGTGCAAAGACATCAACAACGAAATTGAGCCAAATGCATTTCAGAAATACTGTATTAAAGGCATGGTTTTCAAAATATATGCCTACCAAGGAAGAACACAAATGCATCATTGAACTATTTGAAAACTTAAAATTAAAACCACTCACTAAGAGAATCTTTTCAGCGTCAGATAAGACTTTGGAAGAAAGATTAATGACAATTTATGTATTCATACATTTACAGAGTCTGCAAATGTATCCCTTACTAAACAAAATGAACAGAAAATGATTTCGGTTGGCTTATATAAATTGTTTTACCATGACAATTTCCCTTGATATAATCAAACTGTTGAAGTTTCACTTTCCACTATGAACATCTTCATGGCATTGCACTCGATTCATAGCACAGATGGTAGCCAAAAGTCACTATGGCAGAGTCCTTGAATTTTAAATATATAAATGAAAACCTCTCCACTATTCCATGAAATTAAAAAAGAACTAATTATTATACATAATTAATTTTCAAAATATCTGTCATTTTTGAAATTGTGTGTTATACGTGAAACAAAAACACCACAGAAAATCCCTTGTTATTTGGCCACTTTAATTGAAGAGATGACTTGTATGCGGTAAGCTGTGTAAAATCTCTCACGATAAGTAATTTCATAACTTATGTTCAGTTTTACAGGGTTTTTAATTCAGGAAAATGTACTAAAAAGGCATAAAATATTTATTAAAATAATATTCTTTGTAAGTTATTGTGTTCAGGCTTTGTTATAATAATGTAACACATGAGTCAGCAATTTACAGTAATATTAGTAAAGAACAAAGAGGATTACCCTAAGTGGAAAGTTACAGAGACTTGCAAAGAATGACGTCATCATATCCAAAGGTCAGCAAGTGCCAAGGACAATGATTTCGAAAAGCACACGAAGATGATGTCAACATACCCGAGGGTGAGCACATAAAGTTTAGAGAAATGCATGCATTTGAGAAAGACGGAAATCTAGACTTATTTATATAAGGCACCTCATCAGTAAGAAAATTTATCCCAGGTTTCTTAATGCTTACTCTTGCCTGTGATCACCACCACTTGTGGTCAGGAAGTGAAAGAGAAGCTTCTTTGGTTCATCTACAGCATTCTCTTATCTGAAGATCACTGCCATTTGTGGTTAGAGTGTAAAAGAGAAGCTTTGTTCATTGTCTATTTGGATTGACACTATGAGAGAAATGTGTCGTGTTATCAGGAAAGAAAGGAGCAACACAGTGAGTGAAAAGAAAGATAAGAAGATTCTTGTGGAACATTTGATTAGCGTGAAGGACTGTTTGTGAAAAAGGAATTTGTACGTAATTGTGTTACTGAAAATATGTAAAGTGAATTTGTGTAAAGATTGTATGTAATATGGTTATGAGACATTATATAAGTAATAGTAATTTAGGCCTAACCAGCATGTGTCTTAAAATTGTGTATTGTTATATTTAGATCTTAAACTATCTCAGAGCTAAAGCTTAGAGTAGTAAGGAGTTTGTATCTACTTTGTGTGTATACTGCAAACACTCTTTAGGCTTAAATAAATGATTTGTAAATAACACACTGAACTGTAATTTGTCAATGCACTATCTCCAAAAACTTCAAATCTGTGCAAGAGTAGTAGGTATGATTTTTATTTAATTTGCCATGACTGATTTAAAGGTAGAATAGATTAAAGCAGGGAATACAAATACGATTAAGATATCTGCATTGTCTTTGGATCATCTTATACGCTCACTCTTAATATATAGTCCAGCTGGCGCAGTTGATGAACAAACAAATTTGTTAGACTACAGAGCGTGAAACATAAGATATAGTATAAGCATATATACATGACAGCAGTCAGAATTTAAGACGGCCGACCATATTAATGAAAGATAATTAAAGAGAAAGACAACGCAGGGTATTACTAAATATAATATATATAAATATATATAAATTTTACAAATGCCAGTGTTAACAGTTTAGATATATATAATTTTAACAAATGGTGCAGTTGACATATAAAATTAACACTGCTGCTAAGTTGACAGATAACATTATTTATTCTGGTAGATAATCATGAGTAATCAACATATAAGCCTATTAAGTTTTAAGGAAATAAAGTATACTAAAATATTAATAATAAAAACTTTAATACTTTTCTATATTTCAACAATGTTACATTGCTATCATCAGGGATGATCACAAAAAAACAATGATATGTGCACACAGGCACTAACATTGGACAAATGAGGTAGGAAAAAAGGCAACCAAAATCAGGCCTAGAATCCTGAAAGGTCACTCTATTACACCACAGCAAATACAAATATGAAAGACTGTTCCTCGAATCTGCCTCAGCTCTAAAAAATCTTCCAAACCTCAACAAATTTGGGTGAAAGAGATGCCTCAAATTTGGGAAGCATTAATCCTCAGATCTTCAGCCAAATGACCAAGACTATCCAATTTAGTCTACTAGGAGGTGACGTTTAGGATCTGGTTACCAACTTGTTAGTGTCAGTGCCTGTGTGCACATATTATTGTTTTTTGTGATCCCTGATGATGGCAATGTAACATTGCTGAAATATAGAAAAGTATTAATATTAGTTTTTATAATTAATATTTTAGTATACACTGTTATTTCCTCAAAAATTAATTATGTTAACATTATTTATTGTATTACTCGAAACACATAAAAATCATTTAAAGAGATACATACCTTTGGTACTTTAATTATTGAATCTTTGGTCCTTTCATCATCATCATCAGATTCTGAGTCAGAAAACCTATTCCCAAAAGTCCCCAAGTATAATTTTGTTGCTTCGCACATTTGCTTTTCCAGCACACACTGTCTGACATTAGCAAATACTGCAAATGATGAAGGATTGCTCTTAATTGCCAGATATGGGGGTTGATGGATTGGTCCTTCGGCACTATCATTCTGTAATTGGCAAACAAATGTTATGAGTAAGTATTTTTTACTGAAAAAAAATCTTATTACTTAATTAGCTCAACAGAATGAAGTTATCCTGTAGTGTAAGTCTGATTATTCAGAAATTTGTCCAGGGCATCACATAATTAAATATGCATTTATTTCAACTAAAAAAAAAGCAGAAATAACATTTAAACACATGAACCAAAACTTACCAAAAATTAAAATAACTGATTTCATAATAATTAATTTTGAACTCAGTCTAAATGCATTAGCATTTCTATAATGTGTCCAAATGATATCAATAAACCAATATTTTAAAGGATTGTTATTAATGATTACTTATTATCATCAGAGACTTCAAGGAGGTCAAGAACTCATCGTGAGAGGCCTACATCATCCACATCTGCTGCAATACCTTCTCTTAAACTCATTTGCATCACATACACTCACTCACTTCAACAGACAAACTGTTCTGCTCACTCACTCCTCACAAAGCAAATCTAGCTCTCATTCTTTTTTTGACTGCACACAAACTTCCAGAGATGTCCCCTGTCCTGTCATCTATATAATGAAAAAATTCCATCACCCAATACTCCATAACATCTTTTCAGAAGTTTATAAGTATCTCTAACATAGCACCCCCCCCCATCCTGCTTATCAGTATCTGTAGCTCACATACTCTCCAGCTGTTCTTATCTACATTTGATAATCCTGATATTGTGAATGTTACTTCTTTGCATACCTATTCACAGCTTACTCCCATCAGAATTCAGGAGCAAAATTACAGTACCAGAAGCTTAGGTAAAGGTCATATTAAAGCCTTATAAAGAGACAAAAGGACCCTATCCTTTATATCAATGTTCAAATCAATATTGCAATTATCCTCTAAGTTGTATTTGAATCTTAGCTGGGTAACTTTTCAACTTTAACTTCTTATCTACCACAACTCCAAGATTCCCAGCCTCATCAGTTTCTCTAAGCATAATTCTATCAATAAAACATGCCACTGATCACACCACAGTGTGCAACTTTACACTTACTAACATTGAAATGATAGTCATTATTATTTGTTACAATTCCAGAGTACTCAAGTCATTCTGTAAGTACTGCATATCAACAGTATCCCCGATTGTCCCACCTATCTTTGCATCATCAACAAAATATTGAATACCTCCTGTCAGGTCCCACCCAATAACAAATGTACAAACTGAATAACAAGTCCAAGGATTAATCTTTGGGATACACCACTGGTAATCTCAAATCTAGAAGATTCACACCCACTATATACTAAATGTCTTAGCAAATCCAACAGAATAGACTATCCGGTCCCTTTACACAACTCAGTCATAATGTTGTAATAAAATATAAGCAAATTGCTGTGACATAATCTCCTTTTAATAAACCCATGCTCTTCCTTGCACAGCAGAGCTTGTCTGTCAACCTATTCCTATATGTGGATGCTTACCAACTTGTCTGAAATCTTCATCACCACTCCAAAAATATTGATAGTTGGCCACATTTTTGTCCCACCCATGTATAATGAGACTATTATGTGGTCTCATTATACCTGTATATTTCCTAAGCTGGTTCAGATGAACATTCCTCTATCTTGCTGATATCTGTTATTCAATTTGTACATTTGTTATCGGGAAGGACCTGACAGAAGGTATTTAATTTTTTGATGATGATGTCTGGGAAGGGATTCTTTCATCTGTAGCATAACGATAAGCTTCTTTTGGAATGCCTTTAGCCTGCACAGCCTATTTCTTTTCATACTCCAACTCTGCTTTGCATATAATATGCAACTTTTCTGATTCTGCACTCTACATATTTCATAACTCCTCACATCAGGGAAACTAGATCATCATGAAAAGAATAGCAGGGATGTGTAAGTGTCTCAAAGATATGAAAACATGGTTGTCATTGAGCATAGTTATGAATCTGGTGAAGAGACGGAACTGTGTGCTTCTCACAATATTCCTTCCTCATCATCTTCTTATTGATGCTTGCATAATAAGGTTGCATATTCATTTCAGACCCATCCTATTTGTTTTTTAAACTCTAGGGACAAATTTGGATACTGCATTATTGCATCTTTTCAAAGTTCTTCCCATTCAGAAATTGATACTATGGGACCAAACAAAGCATTCCCCTGAGTGTCATAATTTCTAGTTTTGTAGTTAAGCATGTAACCTTTCTTAATTGGAACATCTATATAATGAATCACTTCCAAGGTCAGTAGAGCAATGATTTATGTCACCAACTGTTGGCTAAATATGCTTAACCAAGATACCTTCTGACACTATAATCAAACAATGTTCAGATAATTTAATCCCTTGTTTATTATCCATTGGAATAATATGGTGATGCATTTCATCATCGCCAGCAACTGACTTGCCAAGTCTGCGGCAATACCCCACCATATATTTCATCCTGTTAGCCTCAAACTTACTGCTATATAGGGCATTATTACTATTACTTTCATGATTTTCTACCCTAATTGGACTCAAATCATCTGATATCGGTAGTAGTACACTGCTTCTCTCCTTCCTGAATATGCTATACTTGATTCTAGTTAGTACATCACTAATGCCAAAAATCTTCAGCCACAAAGTATTCACCAAGGCAAAAAAGACTCAACTGCATTATTACTGGTGCTTCTGATATTGGTATATAGTCATGACAAGTTACTACCTAGCTTTTTCATATGCTTACATCTGGCATCCATGTGGTCTTAACTTCCTCTTTCCTGTCCACACACACACACACACACACACACACACACACAGAGAGTCAAGAGTCAAACCTGAAGCACACAGTTCCATCTCTTCACCAGATTCATAACTATGCTCAATGACAACCATGTTTTCATATCTTTGAGACACTTACACATTCTTGCTATTCTTCTCATGATGATCTAGTTTCCCTGATTCTCTGTATTAGATCTCATCCTAATAAATATTTTCTCCAGCCTTATTATAATATATATATATATACAGGGTGTTCGGGATAAATTTGACAGTGTCGTAAGGAAAAAGAAAATCTTCTTTGTATCTATTAAATTTAATGAATTGACAAAAAAACATTACAGGCAGAGTTAATTACAATACTATCAACAAGATTTACTCAAAATAACCACCATTAGCATCGATCACAGCTTCAATTCTGCTTCGGAACCTCGAACAAGCTGATGCTACAGTCTCCCTGGGAAGGGCCGCAAAAACTGTTTTAATTTTATCCATTAACTGGGCTTTTGTATTACTGGAAGTGCGATTGGTGTCTTTTTCAACTGCGCCCCATACAAAATAATCCATGGGGTTAAGGTCTGGGGAGGTTGGAGGCAAAACATTTGGACTGGTGAAGTCGTAGAAATTTTCAGACAACCATTTTTGACTTTTCCCAGAGGTGTGGCAAGGGGCCGAATCCTGCTGCCATACATACGGCCTACCATTGGCTACGCTTGTTATCCAGGGCTTGACTACAGTTAGCAACTCCACGAACAAAGCCCGAATTCCAATGCCAGGGTTCTTCAACACCTGTTCCTGCAGATTTGCGAGGAATTCTGCTGTACGAACGCAATCAGATCGTCTGCTAGGGATCTTTCTTCTTGCTACATCCTCGTAGTCACCATTGCAAGTCTCTAGTTCATGCCTGATTGTTTTTACTGTATTCAGGGAGCATTGGGCAGCAGTCGTAATATCCTTATTTTGATGGCGGGCACGAATCATCATGATACAAGTTATTCTCTTCCATGATTCAGGTGGGTTCCAGCTATCCATCCTTTCTGACATCTTGTATATGAATGAAGAAGGGTCCAAACTTTTAAATGAAGAGAAGTGTGTGTTAATACATGTAACTTACGGAAAAATATAATTAATTATAAATATGTCAAATTTATCCCGAACACCCTGTATATATATATATATATATTTATTCATTACCTCTTATTAGGAAAGTTTTTATTAATATAATCTATACATTAACACAATGCATTTCTTTTATTAAAATATTGAATAAACAAATAGTAAGCAATTATACAATAAAACACCAGATATTTTTATTTTAAAATAAATTAGTATAATTTCTTCATAAATAATATAAAATTAGTAATTGAACAAAATCAGCATATAAAAAAGTAACCTTCAGCTAATTCTATTCATATATAAAACAAATCACACAAAGCCTCACCTTATGTCTTCTTTTGTCCTTAATTTTAGACTTTTTCTTTTTTGTCTTCTTATCAAGTTTCTTTCTAAAAAAAAAGTGATCAAGTATATTTTGTTGAATAGATCTATTCATCTGAATTCTGAAAATGATCCAACCAAAAACAACTAAGTTACTGATTAGGATGAAAAATGAACAGAATCTCTTCTCACGCAAGCAAAAGCCACCTGAAGAACTTACAAAATGAGTTCAAGAAAACAACTAATAAGAATAAGACATAAATATTCAGTATCCAATATTTATTCATTAGATCACACCACATTTCCTGGTGTGCCCTTGGTAATGATGTTGTGTGTGTGCCAATCTCCATATATCATCAGATAATATAAAAAAAAATAAATAAAAAAAAAAAAGATATAATACCAAACTTTTATATTTCATGTTTTGTTTCATTTTTCATTAACAAGCAGATAATTAGATGCAAATCACAAAAGATAGCTTTTATCATGAAACTGAAACAGTAATACTTTTTTTTTTTTTCAAGTAACAGATGTAAAAATGATCTGACAATTAAAATACTTTAATTATTTCTCCAAATATTCTGCCAAAATCAAATTGATATCTTGAAGGAAATACAATACATAACTACATTAATATATAATATGTGCATATAAATAAATATTGCATCATTGAGTAAAAAATTAACACACATAATGCCAAGATTAAAGTTCCTAGTTGATGTTAAGATATAAAATTTCTTTGCCTGTTGTGAATCAGGATACTGGGATACAAGCCTATCTAATGACAAGAACCTTTCATTACTTTGAATTTTCATCAATAAAAATTTTAAACAGAACGGTATCTAAAACAACTTGGAGTTGCCTGGAACAATAATAATAATAATACCTTCAGTTTCTATGGTACATGCTAATTGATATAGAAATATGTTTCAGATACCATTAAGTTTTGTTTTACATGGCACTAGAAATAAATTTTTATAGTTTTATATACACTTTTATATACACATATAATAAATAGTTTTATAATACACTCATGTAAACTTGAGTTAATTTTCTACCATTCACTCAATTCTAAACTATTTAAAAAATTCCCTACAGAGGGATTCAAAATTATCTTAAACATTTCATGATCAATTTATTATTAGGTACCCTCAAGGAGTGTACAGGATATGACAGTACTACACAATTAAGTTTATGTTATTATTAATCTCCTGTTTAACAATTTTCCTATCACTGGTTATATTTATTTTCTAGGATGCTTTTGACTACATCAATTCACCTGGGTCTTGGTCTTTTTTCCTGCTATCTGGCATCAAATGCTGCTAAACTTTCCTTTCCTATTCTGTATAAATGACATACCACCTTAGTTTAGCTCTCTTCACACATTCTCAGTCAGTATTATCAACACAATTCTGTTCAGTTCAAATCCTGCCTATAATGTGAAGCACCTTTATCAAGGCTTTTCAAATGAAGATCAGCTAGCAGGTCTTATACAATGATGAGAGAATTTTTCATCCACAAAACAAACTGTCCCTACCCCCCCCCAAAAAAAAATCATGCATAACACATTGGCTTAGTTGCTTTGGCCATAAATCCAAAAACTCACTATCCTCACATTCATGAACATTAAAATGTCATGTTCCTTCCTAATATTTTCATTTTTAGTGTGATTCTGCCATTGATCCAATCTCTTTACTCCCCTCTTTTATCTCAAAAACTCTCATATCTGTGGGCTCTAGTATTTTGTTTCTAACCCAGCTCTCAGATCCATGTGAGTAAAAATTGGTTTGAACACTGTCTTATGCTAGTTTACTGTTTTGACTAATTTCTCTTATTCCACGTGCATTTATTCAACTGGTTCCCATCATGTCAGCATTGATTATTCTGTTGTCTATTTCCATATTTAATTTGCCAAAGTTACTAAAAATTGTGCCTAAATAGATGAAATATTTTACTTATTTTATGGGTTCTCCATTCAACATGCAGCTAAATTTCCTCTGTATTTTTACAGTCCTGGTCTTTTTACTGCTAGTTTTCATGCCAAATTTGTTTCGGCTGTTATTCTATTTAGTTAAAGAATCCTGGAGACTTGCTGGTTTTGTTTAGGGATGTGACATCATCTGCATAAAGCAGAGCTAAGTTTAACAACCTTGGTTGTTAATATCAGGTTTAGTGCAATTTTTTTTTTTCATAATGTGAATCACAAAGATGAATAAGAGAGCATGCACATTTATCCTGCAGTTGATTTTACATCAAACCACCTTCTTCCTGCACTTCTAACTGCCAATCAATGAGCCCTTTCATTTTTTGTTTACAGCTGCACAGACTTGCTACTGCCTCCATGCAGAAAAATTTTACAACCTGATGATTACATGGCACTTTAAAAGATGTTCTTTTTTTGTCTAAGTCCACTGATAGCAATAATACAATGTGCACAGAAACATTTTGGTTATTACAGTGCAGCGATGCACATGCATAACTCATATGACTGGCTACATCCCAAGTAATCACCTCACGGTCACGCTCAACCAAACAGAGAAAAATTAAACACCTCATTCACAATCACATTCTCTGATAATATATAATTAGATCTAAGACGCTTAACCCTTGTGTACCTTCCATTATACAGGGTGTTTCAAAAAGAATAACCCGATTTCAAATAATTATATTTAATAATGAAAATGTGGTAGAGTTACAAAATAAATTACAAGTATAAAGTAAGGCCTAAAGTTTCACTCACCACAATTACAAATGCTCAAAGTTGCATTCATTTGTGGTTCATGGTTGCAAATACAATTTTTAAATCGGGACATTCTTTTTGAAACCCTGTATATTGCCTTAGACCAGGAGTCTCAAACTCAATTGGACTGCGGGCCATTTGCTATAAAAGTGTATCTCAAGTAGGCCGCAAAAAATTTTGAACTAAAAAAAACCTGCACTAATTAGAATCAAAGGGAAGTGAAAGAATGAGTATAAATAAATTGGAAAATTAAAAACAAAAATTTTATTTATTCTAAATCATTACAAGACATAAAATAATAATATAATGATTATGACAACTCAAATAAAAAAATAATATAATGAATATTTTTATTATATTAATATTTACAATAGATAGCATTTAATCCAAATTAAAATGAAATTAAATTTTATTTGAATAAATCAAATATTTATATATTTATACATTCTAAAAAAAAGTATAAACTCTCATGAGCCTCCTGTCAGTTTGAAATTTTTTGTGTTTGTGTTGAAATAAAATACTTCTATTTTTTTTGGGGGGGGGGAAGGGGTCTATATTTTAAATGTTACTGAAAATATTTTGGGGAAAAATAATATTTTCGGGTTAATATATATATATATAAATTTGGACTCAAAGATTGTGAACATAGAACCTTCATTATGGCAGAAAGGTCGACGATGGTTAATCTTTATCTGTGGGCTGTTTTGTTACTTTTCATACATGAGAATAATTGTTCACACAAATAGGTGTTTCCAAATAGAATATTTGCTGCAAACTTTTTTATTTCTGGATATTTTTGACCTAAATAACTGTATATTGTGGTACGCTAACTTCTTGGTATTTCGCTTTTAGAAAGGAATCATTCTGGAATTCAATAAGTTCCATTTGAATACAAATAGGAGCTTTTTCGAAATTAAAGGAAAAAGGATCTGTAAAAAGCGAAAAAAACTTCTTCTTGCTCCTTAAAATCTTTGAATCGCCTATCAAATTCTTCTTTTATCTTTTCTAGAAACTTTTCAGAAAAATACTGAAGATGTGGATGACTTACCAAGAATCTCCTCTTCGTTATAGCTACTTCAGGCATTGAGTGCGGTTTCCTTGTGTGCATTGTCATCTTCTTTCCCATTATTCCAAGTAAAAATTACAAGTAATTTACAAGATTTCAGATACGTAATGAACACCCTTCACGAATGTCTGAGAAGTGAAAGCAGAACCTAAAATAGACAGCAATGGTAGGCCAATAGAGATAGAACAGCTATGAAGATGTGGATATGATTAGTGTGGTATTAACAAAAGATCGCGTTACCAAAGCACAAAGTCAAGCCGACATTTTTGAGCTGAAACGCTAATTCTCTTCATCCAAATTCCATATTATCCGAAACTGTCATAACAATATTCACTCTTATGTCTTAGTTTTAACACATTTACGAATTTTATTGCAGCATTGTGTTTGAGTTAGTGGGGCACTCACACACATCTAACTAAAAACAACAGATTTTAGCAAGGGGATATACAGTTGTTTGCAGATGATGCGAAGCTGGGAAGGATTATTAGTAATAGTGCAGATGCAGCAGCCCTGCAAGAGAATTTGAATAAGCTAGAAAGATGGGCAAATGAATGGGGGTGTCGGTTTAATGCAGCAAATTGTAAGGTCTTGAGGTTTGGGAAACATCGATGGGACACTGCATACTCTATGGGAGGAGTTATACTGGAGGAAGTAGGGGAGACAAGAGATCTGGGGGTTGATGATTGATAGAAACCTGAAATTTAGGGTACATATTGCAAAGGTGGAAAAGGTAACACAAAGGATTGCTGCAATAATGAGAAGGTCACTGACCTGCAGAGATAAAACAGTTATCATTCCATTGTATAAGACCCTGATCAGACCACACTTGGACTATTGTTCTCAGATTTGGTCCCCAGGATTCAAAGGGGATAAATTAACTGTGGAAAGGGTACAAAGGGTAACAAAGATGGTTTCAGGACTGTACAATGATAGTTATGAGGATTCGGCTGAGGGAACGTGGACTGCAGAGTTTGATGGATAGAAGGAGAGGCGATATGATTGAGACTTTTAAACTGTTGAGAGGTGGTTACAGGGTTGACACTGGGGAGTTCTTTCGCTTGGTTGAACAGTGGGAAGGAGTGATGACAAGAGGCCATCCCTGGAAGTTACGAAAGGAAACTGTGAGCAAGAGGGTGAGGACTGGTTTCTTTGCATAGAGGGTGGTTGAACCATGGAATGCATTGCCTGATGGAGTGGTGATAGCGAGAACAGTCAATGAGTTCAAGGAGTGGTATGATAGACTTTGTATTTCTTAAGGCGGAGCCTCCCCTCGATGAGTCTTGATAGACTTTGTGTTTCTTAGGGAATGGGAAGGACACTTGGTCCTTCCCATTCCCTGGGTAGTTTCTTAGGAGTTTGGTGGATAGAAGAAGGAGAGGTGATATGATTGAGACTTTTAAACTGTTGAGAGGTGGTTACAGGGTTGACACTGGGGAGTTCTTTCGCTTGGTTGAACAGCGGGAAGGAGTGATGACAAGAGGCCATCCCTGGAAGTTACGAAAGGAAACTGTGAGCATGAGGGTGAGGATTGGTTTCTTTGCATGGAGGGTGGTTGAACCATGGAATGCATTGCCTGATGGAGTGGTGAGAGCGAGAACAGTCAATGAGTTCAAGGAGTGGTATGATAGACTTTGTGTTTCTTAGGGGGGGGGGGTCCCCTCGATGAGTCTTGATAGACTGTGTGTTTCTTAGGGAGGACCTCCCACGATGAGTCTTTTGACTCCATGGAGGACTGAATAATAATAATAAAAGTTTAAACACAAGAAATAAGAAATTACTCAAAATAGTCCATTCTATAATGTTATGGCCGTCTAACTGTTCATTAAATTAAAAAATCCGAATTCAGAATCTGTGCATGCTAAGTTTGAACAATGCTGGATGTTGTCACGTTCTGTTGTTCACGTTCATATTGTCCAAGGTCTGACTTAGGTATATTTTTTTATCAATGCTGACCAAACTTGGTGTAGAATTAAGCTCTGGTTTTTGTTGCATTGCATTGGAATTCTAAGCATATTTGCAGCTTCTTTAAATTATTTCCTTGTGAAACAATTTTTTTCAATATAAGACATGTTCGTTTTATGCTAGAGTACATTATGGCCGGTGGAAGTTGTGTGGGATGCTAAGCCTGATTTGTGTTCTCTCCTTTTTTGCATGTCTTTTTGGTGTTCGTTCATACGAATTTCCCCTGATCTTCCCGTCTGGCCTACGTAGCAGATGCTACAGAACAATGAATTTTATATACACCTGGTTATTTTCAAGGGTGATGTGACAGTTCTGGGGGATGTAGAAATCTTGATATTTTTTCTAGAGGAAGAAAAGCAACTTTAATGTTATGCTTGCTTAATAAGTTTAATAAAAACCTTGAGGGATAGAGCTTGCAATATTTCCATCACAGAAAAAAAAAAGAGAAATGAAAAATTTCATTATTTAACACAGATCCTCAGAAAAAATGGTTTTGAACCTAAGACAATCAAGAAAATCTTCAACACACCTCCTACAAGCATCTCACAAAAGCAAGATTTCAAGAATGCAATCACGATACCATACATCAAGAATTTTACAGACAAATTGGCCAAATTACTAAGCAAACATAAAATTAAAGTCTTTTCTTCCTCTAGGAAAAAATATCAAGATTTCTACATCCCCCAAAACCTCCACATCACCCTTGAAAAAAACCAGGTGTATATAAAATTCATTGTTCCTGTGGCATCTGCTACGTAGGCCATCAGGGAAAAAGGGGAAGATCGGGGGAAATTCGTATGAACAAACACCAAAAAGACATGCAAAAAAAGGAGAGAACACAAATCAAGCCTAGCATCCCACACAACTTCTACCGGCTATAATGTATTCTGACATAAAACAAACATGTCTTATATTGAAAAAAAACTGTTTCACAAGGAAATTTAAAGTTGCTAATATGCTTAGAATTCCAATGCAATGCAACAAAAACCAGAGCTTAATTCTACACCAAGTTTGGTCAGCATTGATAAAAAATATACCTAAGTCAGACCTCAGAAAATGTGAACGTGAACAACAGAATGTGACAACATCCAGCATTGTTCAAACTTAGCAATGCACAGATTCTGAATTCGGATTTTTTAATTTAATGAACAGTTAGACGGCCATTACATCATAGAATGGACTATTTTGAGTAATTTCTCATTTCTTGCTTTTAAACTTTTAGTTACCTTTATCCCCTGAAGATGTAAGTCAAATGACATACGAAACTTGTCGGGTTTGTTTATTTTTATTTAGCTTAATAAACATGTGGTTGCAATACCGGAATCTTTCTTTTGAACTGCTAAACCACAGAAACCTAACCTACGCCTACAATTAGAAGCCTTTCTAGCTCTATTTTTCAATATCACATCCACATGAGAGGACTGCAAGGCCTATGGCAAATAAATGCAAAGTGTTTATTGGAGCCAAGAGCAAAATAATCTTGATATTTTTGAAAAGATGGAGTTTTTGTATTCAGGGAATAGTTTGAGGAAAGATGTTTAAAGAATTGAAGTAGAGGGAATGAAAGATGAAATGAAGTAGCAGGTTTTTATAAGTCGGCAGTTCAACTATAAATGGTGAACACTTGTTGTTTGTGTTAGGTTTAGCAGAAATAGAGGCATGATGGGTGCCAATTCTACTGAACAGTGCCCCTGGAAATATCTTTAGAAGAGACAGTGGGGAAACTGACCAGCTATGTGTGATCGAAAAATGTCTGCTGTGGGGGGGAGCAGACATCTATCCACCAAACTGCTCTCCTATGAATAACATTAAGAACTTTTAGACGTTTTTTAGGTTATGAGAGAGCAGTATTCTAAGTTGGGTAAATTTGGGATTCACACTGAGCAAGTAACTGGAAAGATGAAAAGTGTTGAACAAAATATGATACCAAGTTTTTTTTTTAAGCCAAAGCATGCTACAGAAGTGATGCCAAGAAAGGCTAGGAGTAAGTCAGTCTGAGAAGCAAGATCTGGTCTTTGGTGGAAGTTTTTTCGCTTGGTTATAGAATAAATTAAAGATGCCAAAAATTATATTATTGTTTAATCCATTTAGTATAAGCAAACAAAGTGTGTACATGAAGTATCTTCATGACTAGACTATTTGTATACAGAGGCTAATTGCCTTAGTATCCCATAATGCAAAGCACACATATCCTTTCATGTGTGTATAATAGTATACATTATGGGAAGGGGCCCATATCCAGATTTGTTTTGACCTTCACTGAGGTATGTCAAAGTTTGGGGATACCTCTCCAAAAACTGAATGATCTACAAGATCACTCTAAATCTCACTGAGCAACTCTAAAGGATCACTTCTAAACTCATCACTCCAGGATATCATACTCAGCAATGGCTCCACTCACGACAAGCAAAAACCAGCCACCGAAAAGAGCCGCTCTACTCCCCTGGAAGCAAGCTACCATCAGTGGGAGCTACATCCAGAAGAGATACCAAGGTGACAATTGACATTTATGTCTTTAGGGGTGAAGCAAGATGCTTTTCATATTCCCTGCTATCTGTTGTGGTTACAGTGAGGGTAAAATTTATGAGCAGTTTGCTCGCCCTGAATGGGCATGGAGATTATGCATCATTATAGGAGGCTAATATAGCTTTTGGTCTTCTATATTTGAATATGTCCGTTGCCTCGTATGCTGCAGCTTGCTGAACGTTGGGATGTACGGACATCTTTAGGAAAAACTTGGATGCTAAGGATTGCAGAACATAAGATTGTTCTGCACTCGATTTATCTTGATAATGTTAGTATTAGAGGTGTGGCTCCAAGCTGGAGAGGCATAGGTGATTATAGGATCTGTCATCTGGTATAGCTGCAATTTGATTCTGTTGCTGAGCTTGCTATTTCTATTAATTAGTGGATAGATCTGAGCTACGGCTTTAGATGGCTTTGCGCACATAGACTTGATGTGTTGGGTGAAAGATAGCTTTTTGTAGAGAATTACACCCAGGTAATTTGTTTCTATCTGCCAGGGAATTTTAGTATTGAATAGTAACACATCTCCTGCAGGAGACATTGGCCTTTTTGAGAAAAGAACGGCTGAGCTTTTCAGGGGATTGACTTCCAATCTCCACTTGGAGAACCAACCCTCCAGCTTTAGAAGGTTTTCTTGAAGCTTTCTGGTAATGAAATGGGGTCTGAGAGATCTAGTTAGTATTGCTGTATCGTCCGCATAAAGGGCTGGGATGTCTGACATGTATACAGAAAACAGCAATGGAGCCAGTAGAGATTCCTGCGGCACTCCAGCAAAGATATGGTGCTGGGATGATGTAGAACCGTTGATTTTAACTTGCAATTATCTATTCCGAAGATATGAATGGATTAGATGAACCATTTTTAGTGAGGTACCGGCTGAGATAAGTTTGTGCAGGAGTCCAAAATGCCAGATTTTGTCAAATGCTTTGGATAGGTCTAGGAAAACAGCTCCTGTGCACTAGCGCCAGTTGTAACTGGTGGTGATGTATTCGACAAGTCTGTGGATTTCCTGGGTAGGTGTTGCCAAAAACCAAACTGTTCTTTAGGGAGAATGTTTAGGTCATTTACTGAGGTTTGGAGTCGTGAGAGAATGATCTCCGCAACCTAACCCAGATTGGAAGTGAGACTGATTGGACGATAATTTTGCAGTAGGTGTGGGTCTTTGCCTGGCTTATGTATAGGAATTACATCAGCCAGTTTCCAGGTGGAAGGAAAATAGTGAAATCTTAAGATTGCATTTATTATATTGGTCAGGTGCACTATAGCTTTTCGAGGCAGCAGCTTGATCACCCTGTTTGAGATGCTGTCTGGTCCAGGAGCTTTATTGTTCTTAAGTTTTTTAATAATATCATATAATTCAACAGGTGATGCAAGTGCAATATGGTCAGCACTGGTATCTGGGAGGTTTAATGCATGCCTGACCTGTCTGTCAATTTTGTACAGATGATTGAAATCTAAGTTGTTATAAGAAGGTTTGCACTGATCCTCAAGATTTTTTAGTATGGCTTCTGCCTTATCTGCATCTGTGTGGACTAGGCCCTGTTTTGAGATTATGGGGGGGAAGGGATCTGTTTTTATTTTTGATGTTTTTCAATAGTCCCCAGATAGAATGATCAATAGGTGAGATAGAGGCTAACTTTTTATCCCAAATTTGGTTTCCGTGAGTTTTAAGTGCATCTCTTATTGCTCCATTCAATCTATTAAGCACTGTCTTGTCCTGAAGAGCGTGAGTGTTACGAAATCTCTTCCTAGCGCTGTTCTTCTCTCTGATCAGGTCCATAATATCCTCAGGCAAACGATCAGGCTTGGGAACAGGTTTGTGGAAGGTTGCAACCGTTATAGCAGACTTAATCTGTTGGGTGAGGCTAGTCACTGCAGATTCCACATCTTCTGGTGAGCATATGTGAAGGACAGGTCCAATTTGATCCCTAAGTGCTTTAGACAATCTCTCCCATGATATGCCTGAATGAGAGGGAGGAGACAGGCATTCTTGTTCTCCCAATTGCAGTAGAATTGGGTTGTGATCCGACGACAGCTTGTTTAGTGATTTAAGACTGTACTGTAGTTTAATGTCTTGCAGGATAGCTATATCCAGGATGTCAGCAGTGCCAGACGTACTGATGAGTTGGTTCGGTAGTCCAGCCACAACAGCATAGTTTGATCCTGTGTAGCTGGAGAGGAGACGATTTTTATTGGTAGATTTACTGTTCCAAGCAGGATGTTTTGCAATGAAGTCTCCAGCGATGATGACCGGTCCTTTTACTCCAAGGATGGCATCCAGATCTGAGGTCAATAATGTCTTTAATGGAGGGTTGTAAGCAGAAAAAATTTTAAGGTTTCCAATTGAGTTTGTGAGGACATTAATTCCTGTGATTTCGAGGTTGGTGATTGTAGGGTTGGTTATTGAATGATGGCTGATATAGTTTTTGATAAGAGTGGCTGTACTTCCACCTCTATACCCAAGTCTGTGGTTTCTGTAAATCTGATACCCTCTGATTTTTAGGGTGTCAGCAGGCCTCAGGTGAGTTTCATTGATTAGAAATATATCTGGGTTGTATCTATTATTGAATTCCTGGATTTCTAACAGTTTATTTTTGATACCATTGGCATTCCAAGCAATAATCCTAAGAGAATTCAGGGCAATTTTTTTCCTATGCATCAGAGAGTGCAGATAATATGGATTGGGTTTGCTATAAGAATCTTTTTGTAACACTTAGTGATGGATTTGAGTTGCTGAAATCCTGCAGCATGTTTGCAAGAGAAGAGGTGATAATAGCTGATAGATCTGAATGTAGATTATTCAGGTTCTGGGTTTGTACTATCTGTTTGGAGTGGACCACATCAGCATATGTTCTCGCTTGATGTTGAAGATTCATTTTCTTAAGGGGCTCAGTTAATGATGAGCGAGCACCTGTTGTCATGATCTCACTCTTGGAGGACTGAGGAGCCTGAGCTTCAGGAACTCTCACACTAGATGACGAGGTAGATTGATGATTTGGATCGTTCCATCTGTTTTTGGGGTGATGTATACACCCTCTATAATTAGCAGGGTGAGGATCCCCACAATTAGCGCACTTAGCCGGGGTGGATTTTGGCTTGGCGCAGGTGTTTGTGGGGTGATTCTCGCCACATTTTAGGCATCTGAACTGAGCTTTGCATAGCTTCTGGGCATGGCCAAATTTTTGGCATCTATGGCACTGCCCAGAAGATGCTTTCTTTCTCAATGGTTCTGGGGTGATTTTGAGTCCACAGACTGATTTTAGAATATAGATCTCTTTATAAATGTTATGAATTTCTACTAAGACTAAAGGCATAGGTGTCTTATTTGATCTAAACATTCCAGTGACCTTTATGGGAGGTAGATCCTGTAAGTTAAGGTCAGTAACTATTTTATCCATGTCAATATCCTCAGAGACTCCTCGTAGGACCACTTTCAGATATTTTTCGGAGGCAAGTGAAAATGTGTGATATTAAGTTCCTCTTGCGTCCAGTTCCTTTGTAAGATTTCTATAATCAGCCACCGTAGTGGGCTGAATTTTTATGCCTTCGTCTACATTTTTAGCAGATCTATAACTTATTTGTAAGTTAGCCATGATGGTTCTTAATGTTGTCCATCTCTGCTTTTCCCTTAGGATAATCGGTGGCACCTTTTCATTGGGGGAGGCAGAGGGATCTGAAATGGGAACATCCTCATCCATACCAACATCATTTTTTGGCTCAGCAGCAAGAGTTCTTCTCTTCTTACGAGCATGGATTTCTCCTTGATCAGAAGGATTAGAGGTAGAGATAACCAGATTGTTTTTCCTCCATTTGAGGAGAGTCTTCATTTTCCTTAACGTCAACTTCAGGTGAAGAATGTAAGTTTAAGTAGCCAGCCAATCCCATTCAAACTTTTTTGAGAAGCTTTTTAATAAAAGTGAGTGCTAGCCTTTTATCGAGTGACTCGATAATGATGTCGGGGTCAATCATGCTAGTAGGCCATGTCAGCTTGAACTTCTTTTGGAGTTTATCAATAAGTACAAGAGCCGGCTCTTTATCGAGCAAATCAGTGAATACGTCTAGGTCAGGTACGCTCATATCGTTTTAACTGCATATCAGCGTTAATAAAAATCCCACCAGCAGAAATTTTTGAATATCTCGCAGCCGCAAAGGACTGCCAGCAATACCAAGCGTAGGCTAAAGGAAGCAATAGCAATTACCTAAATTGCATCTAATCAAAGTCTTACCTTGATATGTCACAAAATGAAGAACGCTTCGAATTCATTCATTCACAATCTCTTATGCAACAACTGCACCCGAGATCTCGACTACCAATCCGATACCAAGGTGGAAGTAATGAAAAAGTCATATTTCCCATAAACAAGTAGTGAAAAGGTATAACACTTTATTTATTATTAAAATACTCTGGATTGGTGCTAGTAGTTTAAAGTTTTTTCACTTGGTTAAAGATTAAATTAAACATGCCGTGAAATTATATTCTTTTTTAATCCTTTATCCAAATGTGAGCAAACTCTGTTTGCTCATGAAATATCTTCACAACTAAGCTACTTGTATCAAGAGGCTAATGAGATCTGGTCTTGACTGGTGAGTTGAGCATTATCAAAAGTAAGGGAAAAACAAAAATGACAAAACTGTGTTTTAGAAGAATAGGTGACAACATGGTTATTACTGCCCTATTAAAGGATGGTGTGAAAATCAGTGTTTAGGACACATAGTAAATGATCTTGAAGCTTGAAATGTTTGGGCACTGCAAGGGCTATCATGTGATGAGTGGAGAATGCTATCATTAGCAAAACTGTGGACAAGGTTTGAGGTCCGTGAGAAAGAGTGTGTGTGTGCGCGAAATAACAGCACTGTGAAGAACACCTGCATTAGTTGTCAAGTCTGAAGAGAACATGCTTTTTTGCACGCACACACACACACACACACACACACACACACACACGGTGAATGACCTGAAAGAAAGATGGCAATTTGCTGAGAAGCTTTTGATGCTAAGGCTCATAAAATGCCTTGGAAATGTCAAGATTTTACTTCCGAACTTTCTACAAGGAGTTAAATTAGTTTATCACATCCACTAAAATTCATGTTGAAAAAATACACCAAGCTACAAAGTAAAGTGCTAGTTTCAAGCATCAAATTAAAATTATCTAGAGTATATACAGGGTGTTCGGGATAAATTTGACATATTTATAATTAATTATATTTTTCCGTAAGTTACATGTATTAACACACACTTCTCTTCATTTAAAAGTTTGGACCCTTCTTCATTCATATACAAGATGTCAGAAAGGATGGATAGCTGGAACCCACCTGAATCATGGAAGAGAATAACTTGTATCATGATGATTCGTGCCCGCCATCAAAATAAGGATATTACGACTGCTGCCCAATGCTCCCTGAATACAGTAAAAACAATCAGGCATGAACTAGAGACTTGCAATGGTGACTACGAGGATGTAGCAAGAAGAAAGATCCCTAGCAGACGATCTGATTGCGTTCGTACAGCAGAATTCCTCGCAAATCTGCAGGAACAGGTGTTGAAGAACCCTGGCATTGGAATTCGGGCTTTGTTCGTGGAGTTGCTAACTGTAGTCAAGCCCTGGATAACAAGGGTAGCCAATGGTAGGCCGTATGTATGGCAGCAGGATTCGGCCCCCTGCCACACCTCTGGGAAAAGTCAAAAATGGTTGTCTGAAAATTTCTACGACTTCACCAGTCCAAATGTTTGGCCTCCAAACTCCCCAGACCTTAACCCCATGGATTATTTTGTATGGGGCGCAGTTGAAAAAGACACCAATCGCACTTCCAGTAATACAAAAGCCCAGTTAATGGATAAAATTAAAACAGTTTTTGCGGCCCTTCCCAGGAAGACTGTAGCATCAGCTTGTTCGAGGTTCCGAAGCAGAATTGAAGCTGTGATCGATGCTAATGGTGGTTATTTTGAGTAAATCTTGTTGATAGTATTGTAATTAACTCTGCCTGTAATGTTTTTTTGTCAATTCATTAAATTTAATAGATACAAAGAAGATTTTCTTTTTCCTTACGAAACTGTCAAATTTATCCCAAACACCCTGTATATATGCAAAATTTCTAATATTAGATCCCATATATATATATATATATATATATATATATATACATACACACACACACACACACACACACACACACACATATGTATATATAAAGTGTTATTTTTTTTCTTTGGAATGGTGTGCAACAGTGCAGCACCTTGATTAAACAGTAATATATGACATGTAAATTTCCAAAGGTATGCATCTGTAAAATTTTGTAATTTTTTTACACATTCACCTAGTATTCAAATAAGCTTAGTTATTTAATGAAATTTGCACTTTTTTCTATGTCTATTGTTAAGATATTTGATATAATTATTTCTAGAATTTTAAATTACTTTCATGTTTATATATTAACAAGTTCATGCCAGGCTGTGTCTTGTGCGAGTTGTGCCTCAAACAAGTCTTCACTGTATTTTAGTGCTACAATAAAATCTTTATTTGTTTGGTTTGAAACTATACAGTATGGTGCTCATTCCAGTTGTTTCTAATTACACTAAATACTACTTACTCCCTTTTACACTAAATATACATTGACTGTGTGTGTGTGTGTGTGCGCGCGCGCGCGTACGCACGTGCTTGCTTTAGTGCTACAATAAAAATTTACTTTGTTTTGCTTACATCTGTCATATGACGATTGTAGGGGAAGATCTGTTTCACTGAACAGGTCATTTTCATTCTAGTATAAACTACTAATATATACTAGATACGCAAACAGATAGCACTGGACAAATTCTCATGTCCTGCCTGAAGATCAGGTATAAAGCAAAGTGCTAGATTCAAGCACCAAATTAAAATTATCTAGAGTGTATATATATATATATATATATATATATATATATATATGCTATAACAGTCCAGTCCAGCAACTTAGGTTGCTGTACTGGACTGTTGATAAAAAACATGACTTCTGTATGAAGTATAATCAATTGAATTATCAAAATAAGAGACTTGGATGCAGGACCATTGTTAGAATATATGCTGCCCCTAAATTCAAAATAATAGGTAATTAAAAAAAAAAAAGCAGTTTTAGATTGTTGTGATAAAATTTTGCAACACTTCAAGCCCACTCCTAGGCACTGCCTTAGTTGCTTACTGGGTTATGATGGAAATGTTTCTGCGAGTATAAATAAAGCTTGAAATGGCAAAATGGCAGTAACACTGCAACAGTGAGAAGTCAATGGTCGGCGTTATTTTACTCCTATTCACAATGACTGTGATATACAGTATAAAAACAATCTTTTCTAATGTAGAAAAATGGATAAATTTTTAAATGGACGTAAGCAGGAATCTGACGACTGTGGAGTATCGGCGTCAACAAATTCAGGTTCACAGAATATCACTCCGAAAGTAAAATCAAGGAAGTATGCAGCAGAATATTTAGATTTCGGTTTTACAAGGACTGAAGTAAATGAGCAGAATATACAGCAACAACTTCTGTCGAAGCTTTGTGACCAATTATTCTCAATTCAGCTTGACGAGGCAACAAATATCAACAAGGATTGTCATTGTCATTTAATTGCTTATGTTCGATTTTGTGATGGATTATCAGCAGTTGAAGAAAATAAAAAAAATTATTTTTATAAGCAAAGCAAACATACAGTGGAAAAATTGTGTTGGGATTTGCACTGATGGTGCTTGAGTTATGTCTGGAAGATTTAAAAGTTCACAAGCCCCTGTGAGGGTCTCCACAATGTATTTGAACACATTGCACGATTCATAGAGAATCTCTTGTTGCAAAGGAAATGAGTCCTGGTCTAAACATTGTGTTAACAACAGTTATAGTCGTGGTGAACTATGCAAAGACATTGCTGGAGCAAAACATTCAGCATTACTATTTTACTGCGAGACAAGATGGTTATCACAGGAATTTATGTGTTTACAAATGTGTTTACAAATTAAGAGACGAAATAGCAATCTTCTTGGAAGAGGAAAATCACAAAAATGCAGAGAAGTTTAGAGACCATTTATTTGCAATGAAATAATTATTATTACGGGCAACTCCAAGGAGTCCTTAGACTCATTGAGGAAGGCCCTAACAAGAACATGTCAAGAACAACTATTCAACATTCACACAGTATCTATTATACTCTGCTTTGAACTCATTCAAAGTCATGGCACCCACAACAGACTCTGGCAGCTTATTCCACTCTCCAAGTAAAAACCTAACTCTAACACCCTTACTAACCACACTCTTACCCAGTTTCCATGGATGGCCCCTAGTTCTCCCACCACTAGTCCCGTTCTCAAAAATATCCTCTGAATTAATCTTATAGAAACCCTTTAGTAATTTCAATGTCTCAATCATATCACCCCTTTTCTGCCTATCAACCAATTTCTGCAACCCACAAATCTTCAACCTGTTCTCATAAGGTTCATTCCATAGCCCTACTACCATCTTGGTCACTTGCATCTGGATCCTCCCCACCTCCTCCCCATCCAGAAGAAACCTTAGCACCCAAATCTGGGCACAGTAGCCAAGATGGGGTCTTATCAAGGCTCGATACAGAGGAACAATAACTCTTGTCTCTGCTCGTCAAAGTATTCTTCAGTAACCAAGTGATTTGATGAGTTGATTTAGCCACTTTTGCAATGTGCCCCCTAAACTTCAACTCCCTATCCACCAACACTCCCAAATCCCTGGCCTCATCAATCTCCTGGAGTACAGTTCCACCAATGTGGTATACTGCTGCTAATCTTTTCACCCCAAAATGCATAACCTTACATTTTGTCACCTTAAATTGACATCCATTCTCCTTAGCCCAGTCCGCCAATCTATCCAAATCATCCTGCAAATGTTTGACATCAATTTGCATTCACTATTGCTCTAAACAACTTTGCATCATCAGCAAACAAATGAACAGTTCCTCTCACATCCTTTCCTATATCGTTAATGAACAAATTAAATAATAGTGGTCCAAGAACAGAACCCTGCGGCACACCATTAGTCACAGGCCGTCTTTTGGACTCTACTCCTGAATAAACTACTCTCTGATATCTCTCCATCAACCACCCTCCTATCCATCTCACCAACCCTATATCCATCCCCATATGCTGCAGTTTACTGATTAGAATTCCATGTGGTATCCTGAAAAAAAAAGGCTTTAGCAAGGTCCAGCAGTATCACTGTAAACCCATTACCCTTATCCAGTTCAGCTGTCACTGTGTTATAAAACGTGAGCAAGTTACTGAGGCATTATCTACCTTCACAAAACCATGCTGTCCCCCACACAATATCTCATTTTCATCTATCCATTCCTGTATTTTTCTCTTGACTACTTTCTCCAAGACCTTGACGATTCCTGATTTGCTGATTGGTCGGTAATTTGCAACAGCAGTCTTGGAACCTCCTTTATGCAGTGGAACTATTTTCCCCCTCTTTCCACCCCCCACCCCCTCGGGACTAATCCATACCGAGACTCAAATTAAACAAAATGGTCAAAATTGATCTACTTGGTGGACATATTTGAAAAACTAAATATGTTAAACCTGCAACTCCAAGGAAAAAATACACATATCTTAGAGATGATGACAAAGTCAATGCTTTTTGTAAACAACTAGCATTATGGAACAAAAAGGTAAAGCAACAAAAATCAGAAATGTTTGCAAAAAAAATTTATCAAAAGCTACAAGGCAGAAAAGCAAGAGCATCAAAGTTTTATTTGCAACTATTGAAAATCATTTAACAATGTTCACAAAGAATTTTAGAAACTATTTTATAACTGAGAACAACATAATGGCAATGTACGAGTGGGTTAGAAACCAATTTCAATTTACTCCTGAAGGTTTCTCAATCATTTTTTTTTTTTTTCTATTCCTGTTTTTAACTTATGGATCTGAGAGCTGGGTCAGAAGTAAAACACTTGACCAAAGACTAGAGACCGCAGATATGTGAGTCCTGAGAAAGATTAGAGGCGTGAACAGATGGCATCAATGGCAATATCATATTAAAAATGAGGATATTAGGAAAGAACTTGACATTGTCAGCATCCAGGAATGCGTTAGAAGAGCTAATCTCAGATGGTATGGTCACTTAAATAGAATGGGAGAGGAAAGATTAGCAAAACAAGTGTTCTCTGCCAGGTTGGCAGGAAAACGACCCAGAGGAAGACCAAGATATAGGTGGATTGATACGGTACAAAGTGCCTTAGACGATAGAAATATAAGATCTGATAATGTTGGAGTCTTGACAAGTAACAGACTGATTTGGAGGAAAATTGTAGATAGGAAGTTAGTAATGATGTAATTTTTTCATGTAGTACTGTCATATCCTGTACACCCCTTGAAGGTACATGGCAGGAATTTGATGATGATGATGATGATGGTTTCTCAATCAAAGAAAAGGAACAATTTATAGAACTTGCATCAAGCAGCAAAATGAAAAGATAATTTGCATCTAAATCGCTGTTTGAATTTTGGGCCAGTGTTCATGATTAATTTTCTGCCCTATAATCAAGAGCTAAGATAAGCAGAGATAAGATGTTGCCATTTCCAACATCTTATCTTTGTGAAATCAGGTTTTCTGCAGTAGCTGCCTTAAAAACAAAATATAGATCTGTTAAATATAGAAAGAGCACTAAGAGTTTCAATTTCCAATGTATCCTCATCATGAAAAGTTTTGATCTGCAACACAGGCCCTAGGAAGCCATTAATATTTAGATTTTGTTATTGTTTAGTTTTAATTAGTTGTTCAGTATATTTTGCAACATTGATGTTCCCGTAACCACAACTAGTTTATTCAATACAGTGGATTTTATTATTTTGATATTTTAAGGATACTTGTGACATAAGATTGAATAATATAAGCACGTAAACACAAGAAAGACATTTAATTAGCCAAATATTTCAGTCTGAAAATTGCAGACCATCTTCAGTGGCACTACAAGAACAGTTTTAAAAAATACAAGGTGGAAAACTGACAATAGATCATTTAAAAATAGAACAAGCCATGTGATGTTATATCACTAAGTATTAAAGGGAATATTATTAAGCAGAGACATGATTGAAATAAAGATATTAATTAATAATATTAAATAACATAAAATTAATGTGAATTAATGAGTTATCCAGATTAGACTTTCCCAGATTTTTGATACAGATATACAGTCATTCCAATTCAGGTTAGGATGATGGAGTAATGCCTCTACGCTTTCTTTGAATAAACGTTCAAATTTATAGCGGGATCTATGTAAGAGGCGAGTTTTTGACCAAAGGATGTTGTGGTTAGTTTCAATTCCGTGCTGAGTCAATCCAGATTTTTCAGGAATGTTGTGATGAATGGAGGATTGATGTTTTTGGATTCTTTTTTCAAGAGAGTGTCCAGTTTGTCGAAAATAGGAGAGATTACAGTTGCAGGGTTTGATAAACTCCAGGAAGAGACATAGTTGAGCATTTGTCTTTAGGAGAAGGAAAATGGGAAGATAATTTGTTAATACGTGAATACGTAGCTGTTAACTCATATTTCTTCAGAATTCTTGAGATAGGTTCTGAAATCCCGGAGATGTATGGAATTGGAACTTGACGTATTGAATCTTTGTTGTTTAGTGGTGGATTATAAGAATCGAGAAGATGTTGTGTACTCTTTTCGGAAAAGCCATTCAGTTTCATGTGTTGTTGGATAGTAGAAAGATCTTTCTGTAGAAAATTAGAAGTAGAACAATTAGTTTTGGCTCTTCTGATTAGACAATTTATGATTCCTGTTTTTTGACAAGGGTGATGGGCTGATTCTTTAAGAATATACCGACCTGTGAACGTTGGTTTCCTGTAAACTGTGGTTGTAAGAGTATTTAAAGGTGACCAGATGAGGAGAACTTCTAAAAATGAAAACTGATTGTTTTTTTTCCATTTCCGCATAGTAAACTTTATACGATGATGTAAGGAATTGATACTGTTTAAAAAAGAAGGTAAGGAGTCTTTGTTGTGGGGCCATATAGTAAAGATGTCATCTATATATCTTACCCAAAAGGATGGTTGAGGGAAAATAGATGAGAAGAGGACTTTTTCTAGATGTTCTAAATAAAAGTTGGCTAAAGCAGGAGAGAGAGGACTTCTCATGGCCGTTCCTTCTACTTGGCTGTAAAATTTGTTTTGACATAAGAAATATCCAGAATGTATTACAAAATCAAATAGTTTTGTCTTCTGGAAAGATGTCAGCCAGTAATTTTAAAGTCTCCTTGAGAGGTACATTTGTATATAAAGATTCTATATCAAAGCTCACCTCAAAGATCATCTGTAGGTTGCAATGAGATATTTTTCAATTTTTCTAAGAAATCTGAGGAGTTTTTAAGAAAGGAACTAGAGTTGTTTATGTGAGATTTCAATAATTTAGCTAGATATTTGGCTATACGGTAAGTAGGAGAATCAATACAATCTACTATTGGACTAAGAGGAAAGTCAATCTTATGTATTTTAGGAAGACCATAAAATCTAGGAGGTCTTGCAAAATGAGTTTTAAGTCATTCAATTGTGTCTCTATCTAAACTGATGACTTCATCAAGGAGAGAATTTAATTTCTTTAGTTGTCTGTTGGTTGGATCATAATCAATTACTTGATATGTGGAGCAATCTCAAAGTAAAAGAGAAAGTTTTCTTCTGTAAATTGCAGAGTCCATAACTACTGTTGCTTTCCCCTTGTCAGCTTTGGTGATAACGAGGTGATTGTTTTTCTCAAGGAATGTAAAGATTTCATTTCAGAGAGAGATATGTTGGAAGGAGGAAGTTTGGCCTAAGTAGAGAAGAAGCGACTTCTAGGCGAAGAGCATTAGCTTTATCACTAGTTAGATGATTGAAATTCCGTTCAGTGTTAACTACGAAATCTAGACATAGTATCTTATTAGGAACAATAGAAAAATCTTGTCCTTTTGACAGGATGAGAGTTTCGCTATCAGTTAGAGGATGTCCGGATATATTGACAATCCAATTATCTGGAGTTTTGAAGAGCTTGAATTGTTTAGAAGAAAGAGCTTCATATTTGCGGTTTAGATGTTGACTTAGTTTATTATATGCTCATTGAGTAGAATGTTTAGCCACATTTAGAACTATGTGTGAAAGATGTGGATCCAAGTTTTGGAAATATAGGTGCGAAGATCAGAAATATGATGACTGTTAACAGCAAGATCATGTTTAGCAGCTTTAAGTTGGTTGCGGATTAAAGATAAGCTGGTGTTCCGGTAAATATTATGAGCTCCAGGAGATTTTATAATTTCTTTAATCTTAGCAAAATTGGGAATAATTTTGTTGTCGCAGCATTTTTTTAAAAAATTGATCTTAGCTCGTAACCTACCTTGTATAACTGAAAGTTTTCCTAATTTACCAGTTATTTTGGTGGCATTTTCCCCGTGAAGGATTAAAATTTGATATTTTAAGGATACTTGTGACATAAGATTGAATAATATAAGCACGTAAACACAAGAAAGATATTTAATTAGCCAAATATTTCAGTCTGAAAATTGCAGACCATCTTCAGTGGCACTACAAGAACAGTTTTAAAAAATACAAGGTGGAATACTAACAATAGATCGTTTAAAAATAGAACAAGCCAGTGATGTTATATCACTAAGTATTAAAGGGAATATTATTAAGGAAAGATTTTATGGTCTTCCTAAAATACATAAGATTGACTTTCCTCTTAGTCCAATTGTAGATTGTATTGATTCTCCTACTTACCACATAGCCAAATATCTAGCTAAATTATTGAAATCTCACATAGGCAACTTTAGTTCCTTTCTTAAAAACTCCTCAGATTTCTTAGAAAAATTGAAAAATATCTCATTGCAACCTACAGATCTTATGGTGAGCTTTGATACAGAATCTTTATATGTACCTCTCAAGGAGACTTTAAAATTACTGGCTGGCATCTTTCAAGAAGACATTATAAAACTATTCAATTTCATAATACACTCTGGATATTTCTTATGTCAAAACAAATTTTAGCCAAGTAGAAGGAACGACCATGGGAAGTCCTCTCTCTCTCTCTCTCTCTCTCTCTCCTGCTTTAGCCAACTTTTATTTAGAATATCTAGAAAAAGTGGTATTTAGAATATCTAGAAATGGTAATATATGTAGATGACATCTTTACTATATGGCCCCACAACAAAGACTCCTTACCTTCTTTTTTAAACAGTATCAATTCCTTACATCAAGGTTTCTCAAACTGTGTTCCGCGGAAAGTGAATAGGTGTTCCGTGAGAGGTTCTGGAATTTGTCATTTTAGTTTTCTAAGCATTTTTCATGAATAAATATTTTATAATAGAAATATTCTGAGGAGAATAATATTCGTGAATATGTCGAAAAGCTCAGACCCAGAATGCCTAATAACATCTACGTATCGTTAATTTTCACACATCGAAACTTTTCAACATTTGGGAAAGGGAATACCGCTGTTTATGACGGTCATAAAATTGCCTGCAAGCAGATTATAACAATGGGTGGCATATCCTCTGTTCTCAAAACTGAAGGAAATGACATCTGTGTAGCAAACGTCAGTGACCAAGTAGCATATTTTTAAACATGGAAATATTCATGAATTATCGTTAATTTTCACATCGAAATCTTTCAACAATCAGGAAAGAATACCGCCGTTTATGACTGATCATAAAAATTGCCTGCAAGCCGATTACAACAATGGGCGGCGTGTTCTGAAAACTGAACGAAATAACATCTATGGTGCAAATGTCAGTGACCAATCAGCAAGGAAGTATAAAGAAATTTTTCACTGAAATTGAAGATTATTAAGGTAGTCTGTGTCTGGTTCTCAGATCTAGTAATACTGAATACTTTCTTCGCAAGTTCGTATTGCAGTGTATAAGTGCTTGTTCTGAAACCGGAGTGCCGTGATTTTTTTAAAAGTAATAGGGATACAGATTTAAATTCTAATATGAATAAGAGACAAGGGACTTTGTTTAATTTTGGTATTAATAAATCTCTTATTGAAGGTGTTTGTGATGGAACAGATAGTGAGTCATCCACCTCAAGCCTACAAAGATCTCTAGGATGTACAAAAGGAGGGGAAAACTACCAGCACTCAGGAGAAAAAGTCTGCATTCACTCGTAAGTACTTATAATAATAATATAAATATATTTGGTGATCAGAATGGGATATGTCAATGAAAATTAGCACAAATTAATTTAATGATGGTTTATTGATGCTTTAATTAAATCAATTAACTTAATTAAAACATCAATTAAACCAAACTTTAATTGATGTTTAATTATTTGTTAATTAATAATTAATTATCAATTATTAATTAATAATAAAAATCAGCTAAATTACCAAATAATTATTAATTAATAAATTACAAAATAACCAAGGTGTTCCGTGAAAATTTCAGGATTTGTGAAGGGTTCCTTCGTAGAAAAAATTTGAGAAACCCTGCCTTACATCATCGTATAAAGTTTACTATGGAAATGGAAATAAAACAACCAGTTATCATTTTTAGACGTTCTCCTCATCCTGTCACCTTCAAATACTCTTACAACTACAGTTTACAGGAAACCAACGTTCACAGGTCGGTATATTCTTAAAGAATCAGCCCATCATCCTTGTCAAAAAACAGGAATCATAAATTGTCTAATCAGAAGAGCCAAAACTAATTGTTCCACTTCTAATTTTCTACAGAAAGATCTTTCTACTATCCAACAACACATGAAACTCAATGGCTTTTCCGAAAAGAGCACACAATATCTTTTCGATTCTTATAATCCACCACTAAACAACAAAGATCAATAAGTCGAGTTCCAATTCCATACATCTCCGGGATTTCAGAACCTATCTCAAGAATTCTGAAGAAATATGAGTTAACAGCTACGTATTCACGTATTAACAAATTATCTTCCCATTTTCCTTCTAAAGACAAATGCTCAACTATGTCTCTTCCTGGAGTTTATCAAATTCCCTGCAACTGTGATCTCTCCTATTTTGGACAAACTGGACACTCTCTTGAAAAAAGAATCCAAGAACATCAATCCTCCATTCATCACAACAAACCTGAAAAATCTGGATTGGTTCAGCATGGAATTGAAACTAACCACAACATCCTTTGGTCAAAAACTCACCTCTTATATAGATCCCACAATAAATTTGAACGTTTATTCAAAGAAAGTATAGAGGCATTACTCCGCCATCCTAACCTGAATTGGAATGACTGTATATCTATATCAAAAATCTGGGAAAGTCTAATCAGGATAATTCATTAATTCGTATTAATTTTATGTTATTTAATATTAATTAATATCTTTATTTCAATCATGTCTCTGCTTAATAATATTCCCTTTAATACTTAGTGATATAACATCACATGGCTTGTTCTATTTTTAAATGATCTATTGTTAGTATTCCACCTTATATTTTTTAAAACTGTTCTTTTAGTGCCACTGAAGATGGTCTGCAATTTCAGACAGAAATATTTGGCTAATTAAATATCTTTCTTGTGTTTACGTGCTTATATTATTCAATTTTATTATTTTATTTTCAGAGTGTATTTTATGTTTTTGTTTTTATATTGCTTTTGTGTCAATAAATATTTCCATTAAATGCTTTTGTTTCAATAGAGTAGTTTTTCGGTTTTTTATTTGATTTCCACTTTAGGTATTTATGTGGCCCTCCCTCCCTTTTTAGGTATTTCACACACACACATACACACACACCTGGGGGGGGGGGGCACACCACACAGGTTGAGAATCACTGATCTATACACAAATGTCAGGAGCATCATGAACAAAGGAGTCAAATTTATTGCTCTAGTAATAAGTTTTAGAAAGAAGAAACAAGAGATGAGTGTAGGGAAATTGCTAAAAATATCTGATGATTTGAATCCAGTTATGATAGAAATTAATACCATGAGATAATGGTAATAATATCCCATATAGAAATGAATTCGAAGCTATCTGGTGTGAAATAACAGGATGAAATATATGGTGGGATGTTGCTATACACTTGGTGTATCCACTGATAGCAGCAAAGAAATGAGTCACTAAATTATCATGATGAGTATAAGTGGTAATCATTTTGGATGGCTTAAAATTATCCAAACATTGATTGAGCAGCAGCGATCATTATAAGAATGAGAAATTCACTGAGCTATTGCTAGACAATTTTCTCAAGCAGCATGTGAAAGAAGGAACTCGAGATCAAAGAGTGTTGGAGTTAAGCATAACATCAGAAGTATCTGTTAATCATTTAATTTTTTTGCCACCACCAGTTGGTAACAGTGATCATGGCATACTGACCTGCAAAAAAAGCAAACTATAAAGATGTTCCTATTAGAACAAGTAACATGCTGAAATGGAAAGCTGGAAATTATGAAACTCAGAGAATATTATCTTTGGTTCCATGGTATCAGTTACTGAATGAGAAAGATAAAAGATATTTGCAATGTATGAAAGCTTTTCAAATGTGCTTCAAAGAGGAAGTAAATGTGCCACCAGATTGCAAAGAACAAATAGAGTGGAAGTCAAATGGATGTGCAACCTCATTAAGCAAGAGATCTATAAGAAGAAAATGATGTAGAAGAAATATCATGAGAGAAGTTATGAAATACATAAAGCTCAACCCGTGTACTGTATGGAAAGCAAAGTCAGAAGATGAAAAGAAATGGGTTATGCTGGCTAAAGGAATCCAAAAGATTTTTATCCTTATGTTGCAAGTAAACAAAAGAATAAAATGTGAAAAAAAAAAAAAAAAAAAAAAAACATTTTTATAGAATGCAGATGATGCCCTTGTGTCGGAAACTGAGACTGCTCACATAACAAGCGCTGACCTGATTAAGATCTAACAACTAGGTGTGTGTAACATGTTGCACAGTGCCACCACTACATTGGAGAAGATGTAGAAGTGCATAACAATGAGGTTCAAGAGCTATTGCATAACCCAGATAAGAATTCAGCAATAGGATCAGATGGGATATCTACACATACACTAAAGGAATACTCGGCCAAACTGGCAAGGCTCTTGACATGTTTGTATAACTTGAATATAAGCTCATGAAAGATACGACAGGAATGAAAAGAATGTATGATAGGTCTGTTGTACAAGGGTGGTGCAAGTGTCTAACTACAGACCTATCTGTATCGCTGGAGTGGTAGCCAGCTTACTAAAAAGGTATATCACCTTACTCTGGATTATTAAAATACTCTGGATTAGAGATATTGTAGAAAGTTTTTTTCACTTGGTTACAAATTAAATTAAATAACCATATCACAAATTAAATTAATTAAAGTTTCATTTAATTTAAAATATAATTTTTGACAAGAATATAATTTCATGGCAAGTTTAATTTAAAGTAGTATATGGTCAGTGTGAATCTGCCAGATTTAAACTAACTAGTAGTGTACCCACAAGCCTGATTGGCTGAGTGGTTAGTGTATCCGCTATCCAGCCAAGAGGCTGTGGGTTCAAATCCCATCTAGGCATGGATGTTTGTGACTGTCTTCCACCTTCATACATTCATTCATACAAGTGAATAAACACTCTCTCAAGATGGACTGGGTTACCATGGGAGAAGTAGACCCAACCCTCCCACAATAGGAGAAGCCTTCACCCTGTAGTGGATAGAAAACAGACTGATCATCATCAGTAGTGTACCCTGGCAATCAGCCCTTGATCATTGTTGTTCAAACTAAATGTTAATGATATTGGAAAGGATCTGACATGATCCTTTGCAATGATGTTCAACTGTTTGCTGATGATGCAAAGATAGGCAAGGCAATCATCAGGGATGCTACTGATATTCAGTATCCACAAAAACAATTTCAATAGGCTAGAAATGTGGGCAATGATAATGGCTGTCAATTTAATGTTAGTAATTATGAAGTTATGCATATTGGCATGATGAGATTTCCAATGGCATATTATATTATTGGTCAGATTATACCACAAGAAACTGAATGAGGTCAGTATCTTAGCGTTATGGTGCATAGGAAACTGAAATGCAAAGGTCTCATTGCAAAAATTGTAAACACAAACCAGAAAATAATTGCAATTTTGAAACAAATTGCAATTATTGCAATTTAATTATGTGAGGATAAAGTGATTCGCTTATTCTTCTACACTGCCTTGAGACAACCACAGCTAAAGTTATGCACACTGGTGTGATGAATTTTCAATGCCATATTATTATATTGGTAAGATTATGCTACAAGAAATTGATGTAGATCATGAGGACACTGTGAACTGCAGACACTGGTAAACAGGAGAAGCAGGGTTAATATGACAGTTCTTTGAACCTCTGAAAGGGTGTTACAGGATATCAGATAGACATTATAGAGAAAACACAAGGAGAGAGAACAGGAGCATTCATGGAAGTCAAGTTTGCAGACAGTTAAAGGAGTAAGAGCTGTTTTTCTCTCACAGAGCAGTGAGTGGAACAGTTTGCATGATGAAGTGGTAAGGGCATCTAGCGTGAATGAGTTTAAGAAAAGGTATGACAACTGGTGTGGGTGATGTATGCCCCCCCACCAATGAGTCCCTCACTTTCTGGAGGTCTCTGACAATAATAATAAATAATAAACTGAAGAAAGCAAATGGGAAGACTTTGATATAAGATATATATATATATCAGGATGGTGGCAAAATGTTCTAGAGGATATTGAAGGGAAAATTCATGTAAAAGGAATTAGATATGATAAAGGCAGTATGAAGGCTGAAGATAATTTAAACATGTAGAATAATTACTTTGAAAGACTAATGAAATGAAACTGCAAGTGGCAATTCTGGTATAAAATATTCAAGAGAAATTAATTAGAAGCAGAAAAAGCCATCAAAAACATGAAATGTAGAACAGCAGCTGGAGTAGATGACATTCAATCAGAAATGCTCAAATATGGAGATAGAAAAGTTTTACATTGGGTGCACTGCATAATTGAGAATGCCTAATGAGAGAGTGGAATTCCAGCTGATTGAAGTATAATTTTCATAGTAGCCATCTAAAAAGAGGATAATAAAACTGAATGTGAGAATTAAACAGGAATTTCCCTACCAAGTGTTCCAGGGAAGATTTTTGCAAGCACACTTGAGAAGAGGCTGAAAGAGTAAAGATTAGCTGAACAGCTGTTTAGCTAGAATGGAAAGAAAAAGATACAGAGGAAAATCAAAATCTAGTTGGACTAATGCATTTTGAAATGTCTTATAAGACCTAAATACAAGATGTGAAAATACTCAAGTACTGACAAATAACAGACTAATTTTCAGGAAAACTATCAACAAGAAGTTAGCAATAATGTTATCAAGAATAAAGTGCTAACAGTGTACACTACTACTGAGTGAATCAAGGGTTAAAAGGGGGGGGGGGGTGTCAATTTCTTCTAAAATGTTTTCAAGGTGTAGGTTCAGCAGTGCTTATAGAAGATTTTAAAATGCTTGTTCTTTCAAACAGCACTACCAGGTATAAATGAAGAGGGGTTATTATAGCTGTGATGCTGAATTAAAAATGGATGTTGACTGGTTGCTGATCAATTTTAATAGGTTCCCAGATGAGTGGCATAATACAGTTCATCTGTACAATGAAAGTAAAAGTACTGGAATCAAAATACAGAAGCTGAGTAATGAGTGTCAAGAATCTAAATAAGTCAGCAAAAGAGACGACAATCAATCTACTTATCTTTAGAAACTGACAGTATATTCTTAAAAATGGATGCAAAATTACATATGAAAATGTACTGTTACAAGTAGAAATACGGGAGAATGGATGAAAAGGAAAAGCCTATATGGCACATCTGAAACCCAGCCTATGCACAAAACTTAATAATAACATTAAAAAATGTATCAAAGAAGGGGGGATGGGGAAACTTTCAACAGCCAACCCTGTACTTAATACAATGATGAAAAGCCAATTAATGCAACTGACAGAGTTTAAATTAGTCATTTGAAAAATATGAAAGCAAAAAATTTCCTAAACAAACTGATTATATTATAAATCAGTAGTGCCATGGGATAACAAGCTCCTACAAGGGCACTTAAAAGTCAAATGAAGCCCTAGGTCTGTGGGAGGTAAATCTGGATTTCTTGAAGGAAAACTCCACCTCCATTTAAGACCAGTCAATTCTGATTCAATTAAAAGAATTATTACTTGACAGAATTCTAATAGAATCTGAACGCAAGATTTTCCAAACAAAAGCATGCATCACTGTGCTCACTGCACAGGGGGTGTGAGTATAACATAAGGAAATTGCTGGGTGAAATATTCTTACTAATAACGTCAATTATTCATTAATCACAAAACTGAAAAGAAATGAACACAAAAGGGATCTATAAAAAGCATCCCTGAAAATTAGAGAACCTTTATTTAAAACAGTTTATAGGAACATCTCCCTCTCCTTTTTTCAATTGATTAATCTTTTTACTTGAATGCTGGGAAGCGATATTTAGAAACATCAAGTAATAAATATAATTTCTAGTGTACTTTATATAATAGGTATAAACTTTAATGATGTTATATATAGTGTTTTAATCAAAAAATCCTCAATCAAATACAATGAAACGTAGAAAATACTTAAACGTTAAATAAGCATTACAAACATGTGTCAAATTTGTTTTTCCCTCCATTTTTAAAGTTTTGTAAAGAAGGCTGATCACATTCTTGTATTTATGCTATATAAAAACATTAAAAAAATAATAAATAATCTTCATATAAATTTATTTATATGAAGAACGTGTATCAACGTTTTTCTTCCACCAAAGAATGTTCCAACTCAAATAAATAAATGACATTTTGTACCACGATTACCGCTTTCATCGGATAAAGCCGGTCTCACTTGAATTATACAACCGACTTACTTGATCTGTTCAGTAGGTAGCCTGAACATTTCATGAAAGTCCCCTTCTAAAGCATCGGCGTTAATTTCGGATGCTCGACAGTGTGGACCGCACCGCATCACCGATGGAAATGTACATCCAAGAGCAGTTCTATTTGTATCTGGTGCTATTTGTACGTTTACTGCTGCCATTTTTCGGTAATTGCTGGAATTAGGAATGAGCGGTATTACAAATTTGAAAATACTAAGTCATCAACCCATTCGTTTTAATCTACTCATGAACGACAACAGACAACACAATATGAACAAAGCCTTAATACTGATGAATTGTGAAAACATGTAGTGAAATCACGGTGATGGCCAAAAAAAAGCATCTTACAAATAATCTACATTACTTTAAAAAAGCGACTACGATAATCTCAAATTCTGCTACACGCAACCACACCGTGACAAACAAATAAAAAAAAACCCAACTATCAATGTGCTTTCTAGATGAGAGCGCCCTCGTATGATTTTCATTAAACCTTTCAAAATAACAAATGTTTTCTAATTGATTCGTATGGTGACTTGCTCTTGTTAGCGATATTTTTGAAAGAGTACATGTCCCTCATTTACAAAATTTCATGTATAAAATAACATGAAAATAATCAGATTGCTTTTCAAACCATTAAAATGCAGCTAGTTATCATTTTCCTAACAAGGGTGAAATAAACATTATTTTAATGACTAAAAAAAGGAAAATGAACAAAAAATCAGTTGCTTAAAATTTATGGGGGGGGGGGGAGTCATCGACGATATCGCACCTGTGTGAATCCAGGAGTGATGAAAATGTTAAGATAGGCCACACGACAGGGGTGTATATATATTTGAAAGATTGCTATATTGCTCAGTCGAAGATGTTCTTTGAAAAAGAAAAACAAATTTGAAATTTCAACCTAATATAAACACCACTAGGCTGACGATTGGTAGTGCCTCTGCTACTAATGGCTTGCAAAAAAAGTTAAGCAAGTATGAGCGGGGTTAGCAGTTGGAAGGGTCAATCGCTCGATGCTGTTGGCACACTCTCCCTGAGAGTTTGGACTCTCTCTGGAAGTGTCACATAATAATAATAATTATTATTAAAAGAAACACACGTATTAACCACAGTGAAAATTATTTAATTGTAAATATTTCATCCTAAGTATCTTAGGACATCATCGGTACAGTAATTTAAAACAATAATAGGAATAACATACAGTTAGGGCGCATGATTACAATAGAATCTCATTAAACGTACGTAACGTGATACAGAAGTTAAAAAAAAATATATTTAACACAATTTTGTATGACAATTTCCCATACTTTAGGAATAGTAAGAACGTCATTGAGGTTTAAGTTTGGTCTGTGTAGTAGGGCTTCAGAACTTTCTTTGTATAAACGTTCATGTTTATATAAAGATCTATATAAAAGTTGAGACTTTTCCCAATGGATCCTATGGTTTGGATTTTCAATTCCGTGTTGAGAGAGGCCAAATTTCTACGGTTTAAAAAGACGAATGTGGTCTTGATGTTCCGAAATGCGTTTCTGAACAGACCTACCTGTCTGTCCAAAGTAAGACAATTTGCATGAGCATGGAATCTCATAAACACCAAGGAACATCAAATGTGAGAGTTTGTCCTTAGGAGAAAGTAGCAAGTTGTAAATTTGGTTGATAGGTTTGAAAGTCGTGGCAAAATTGTATTTCTTCATAATTTTAGAAAGACGTTCGGAGATGCCTTTGACGTAAGGTATTGGAATCCTATGATCCTGTCTGGTTTGATGTGTGAAGTGACTGATGATTTTTTGAGTTGTTTAGGATTATATCCATTTAGGATGGCTGTATTTTTGATTACTTCTAATTCCTGGTTTAAAGATTCTTCAGAAGAGCAGAATTTGTGTGCTCTGGAAACTAGTGATTTAATAATGCCAGATTTCCGAGATGGATGATGAGAGGAAGAATTGTGAATGTAGCGACCTGAGAATGTAGGCTTGCGAAAGACAGATGTGGCGATGAAACCGTCTTCTTTTCTTTGGATATGTAAATCTAAAAAGGAGATACCCTGTGGAGATTCTTTTTCTAACGTAAAGTTGATGCAATGATGAAGAAGGTTAATTTTATCTAGAAACAGTTGTAATTCATGTTCGGGATGATCCAAGACTGCAAATACGTCGTCAACATATCTTAACCAAATTTTTGGTTTGGGTTCAAAAGTGAATATTTTTTCCTCAAGGTGTTCTAGAAACAAGTTTCCTAGGTTTGGTGATAAAGGAGATCCCATTGCTGTTCCTTCTTGCTTGTAAATTTGACATTTCCAGGGGAAGCAACCTGATGCAATAACAAACTTGAACAATTCAACTATATCCGACGGAAATTTTTGAGTTAGTAATTCTGTTTCTTTATGGGGAATGTTTGTGAAGAGGAAGACAATGTCGAAGCTGATTAACAAGTCTGCTTTTCACAGTTGAATGTCTTTAATTTTTGTGTGAAACTCAGTAGAATTTTTGAGTGAAAGGACTGAGTGGCATATGTGAGGGCAGAGAAGGTTAGATAAGAATCTTGATAACTTGTAAGTTGGACTGCTGATGCAGTCTACGACGGGTCTAAGTGGAACATTAGTTTTGTGTAGCTTAGGTAAGCCATAAATTCTAGGAGGTCTTGCATGGTATGTCTTAATTTTTTTGATTGTTTCTTCATCTAAGGAGCAAGTTTCATTAAGTAGCTTATTTAATTTTCTGAGTTGACGTTTTGTAGGATCATAATCCAATTTGGCGTAAGTATTACGATCTCGAATAAGTAAATTCATTTTTCGTTCATATGAGTTTGTATCAAAAACCACAGTGGTATTTCCTTTATCAGCTCTGGTAATGATTATGTTTTTATTATGTTTTAAGGAAATAATAGCTTTCAATTCTGATGGTGGGATATTTAATTCTGAAAGTTTGGCATTGTAGATCACTTTAGCCATGTCAAATCGAAGTCTGTTGGCTTCAATACTGGAGAGATGGTTGACGTTTCTTTCTATATTATGTATGAACTCTAAATATGGGACACATTTTGGTGAAATCGCAGATTTATGGCTTCTTGCTAGAACATTATTATTATTATTATTATTATTATTATTATTATTATTATTATTATTATTATTATTATTATTATTATTATTATTATTATTATTATTATTATTATTATTATTATTATTATTATTATTATTATTATTATTCCTGACACCTCCAAGGAGTCCGAAGACTCATCGCGGGAGGACACCTACAACTGTCTCACCCACTACACTGAACCACTACTATGAATCGTCTCAATCAACTATCAATCGTCTCAATCATTTAAATTCATCTTTTGTTAGTGGACGGTTAGATAAATTGACTACCCATTTTTCCGTTGGTAATTTGGTAGTGATATTTTTTGATCGATTTAATATATTAAGGTATTTAATATGTAGAGCACTATTGCTTTTATCAAAAGCTTTTTTTCCTGAATTCTTTGAGACAGTTATAATTAATTGTAGCAATTCTTGATTTAACATACTTGACGAGACTGTTTCTAGTTCTGTAATATTTAAATTCTTTGTTGCTAATTCATGCTTAGAAACTCGTAACTGATTGAGTAGTAAGGAATGACTTGCTTTTTGATAGATTTTATGGGCACCTGGACATTTGGTGGCTTCCTTCAATTTTGCAAAGGTTGGAACAAGATTATCGCGTCAGCACTTTTTTAAAAAAGAGATTCTAGCGCGTAGCTTACCCTGTTTTAATTGCAGTTTTCCTAGTAAGTTTGTCTTCTGCGCTGTCATTTCCCGTGAAGGAATAAAACTTTTTTAAATAACGAAACCTGTAGTGCGATCATAATTAAAAGAAACACACTTATTAACCACAGTGAAAATTATTTAATTGTAAATATTTCATCCTAAGTATCTTAGGACATCATCAGTACAGTAGTTTATAACAATAATAGGAATAACATACGGTTAGTGCGCATGATTACAATAGTATCTCATTAAACGTGCGTAACGTGTTACAGAAGTAAAAAATAAATAAATAAATTATTTAACACAATTTTGTATGACAATTCCCATACTTAAGGAACAGTAAGAACGTCGTTGCGGTTAAAGTTTGGTCTGTGTAGTAGGACTTCAGAACTTTCTTTGTATAAACGTTCATGTTTATATAAAGATCTATGTAAAAGTTTAGCCTTTTCCCAATGGATCTATGGTTTGGATTTTCAATTCCGTGTTGAGAGAGGCAAGATTTCTGCGGTTTAAAAAGACGAATTTTTTGTTGTTTTCTATGTATGACATCGTCATACATAGAAAACAACAAAAAAACTCTGGCAAAAAACGACGATGTCATACATAGAAAACAACAGTTATATAAGAATATTTAAAGAAGCTGCTAATATGCTAAAAAAGCCAACACAATGCAATAAAAATCAAGGTGTGGTCAGCTCTAATAAAAAATCTACCTCAATCTGAGCTCGGACTGTATGAACGAGAACAAGAACACGTGACATCGTCCAGTACTGTTCAACTTCAATAACGTTTTATATCTGCATTCTGTTATTTGAGTTTATGAATAGCCAGACGGTTATGATTTGTATTTATTAATTCTCTTGTTTAAACTTTAAGTTATACTATTTACCCCCTGAAGATGAAAATCCTACGATTTACGAAACTTGTCGGGAACTATTATTTCAGTATTTTGTATAACTGAATAATAAAAAATGTGGTGTAATCACCGAAATATATCTTTTGAACCAATCAGCCACAGAAGTCTACGCCTGCAATCTTCTTCTTCTTCTGCAGCTTCTCCCACTTAAGTGGGGTCACTGTTTGTTATGAGTCTCCTCCACACCTTCCTGTCTTGGGCTGTCACCACATCCAAGTTCTTCATCTTCAAGTCCTCTTCTACCAGCTCCCTCCATCTCTTCTTTGGCCGCCCACGCTTCCGCCTTCCTTGCACATCCATCTGCATGACCCTTCTTCCCACATATTCGTCCTCCCTCCTCATCACATGACCAAACCATTTCAACCTTGCCTCCTGTATTTTCGCTCCTAAGTTCGTAACTTTCACTGTTCCCCTGACATAGTCATTTCTCAGATGATCCTTTCTGGTCACGCCGCACATCCACCTAAGCATTCTCATCTCTGCTACTTCCATCCTGCTGATGTTATTTTTCCTCAGGGCCACAGTTTCTATAGCATATGTCATAGCTGACCTCACTACTGTCCTATAAATTTTGCCTTTCAGATTGATCGGCACCCTCTTATCGCATAACACTCCAGCCATCTCCCTCCAGTTCCTCCAACCTGCTTGTATCCTGCATCCCACTTCCTTCTCACCTCCTCCATCTTCTTCCACTGTCGAACCTAAGTATCTAAAGTCTCTCACCTTCCTGATGACATTTCCTTCCAGCTCCAGGTCTGTCTCCTGGCCACCGCCCACTGCGCAACACATATACTCTGTCTTACTTCTGCTCAGTCTCATACCTCTCTCTTCCAGTACTTTTCTCCATCTTTCCAGTTTAGTTTCCGCTTCCGCTTCTTCTCTTGAATCCACACACAGCAAGATGTCATCTGCATACAACATTGTCCAAGGTGCATCTTCTCTCACCTCCTCTGTTACCACCTCCATCACAATATTAAACAGAAACGGACTTAATGCTGACCCTTGATGCAAGCCAACTGTTACTTGAAAACTTTCTGTCTGTCCCAAACAGGTCCGAACACTTGTCCTCACATTTCTGTACATTTCCTGCACCAACCTGACATATTTCTCCGGCACCTTCTTCTCCCTCAGACACCTCCAGACTTCTTGCCTTGGCACTCTATCGTATGCTTTCTCCAGATCAATAAATACCAGATGCAGCTCCCTTTGTTTCTCTCGATATTTTTCCATCATCTGTCGTAACCCAAAGATAGCATCTGTTGTTGATCTACCAGGCATGAAGCCAAATTGTTCCTTTGCAATCTCCACCTCCTCCCTCAATCTACCATCAAGAACCCTTTCTAGGATCTTCATTGTGTGGGACATCAACTTTATTCCTCTGTCATTTTTACAGTCTTGTGCATCCCCTTTACCCTTGTAGATGGGAACAAGAGTACTCTCCCTCCATTCCTCGGGTATATTTTCCTGTTGGCAAACTTTCATGAACAGGTCCCACAGCAGGTCAATTCCCTCTTCCCCCAGTGCCTTCCATGCTTCCACTGGAATTCTGTCGGGGCCCACCGCTTTTCCATTCCTCATCCTCTTCATGGCCTCCGTCACTTCCATTCTACTGATGTTCTGCACCATCCCCTCAGAAGGCTGCCCATCTCCTCTGTGAGTCCTTGCAATAATACGCCTGCAATAATAATTATTATTATATGGCTTTATTCACGCATTTGAAACACAGCCAAAGCATTATATGATTCAAACAATAATTCGACTGGTAATACAAAACAATTCAGATTCTACTCAAGAAACTGAGAATAGTCTGTCAGGCAGCGTTGTAAAATAAGGATTGTTCCAAGTAATGCTCTGTTTGTTGAGCGTATGTGATTAATTGGTGATGTTCAATTCTTGTAAATAGTTTGATAGATTCTTTGAAACTGCCATGTGCACCGATCATAATTTGAATGACCGTGGTGTGTTTAAGCTACAGCCAGCTGGCTTCGATTGCCAGATCTCGATATTTAGTATTTTTTTTCCAGTTCTTTGTTGATAACAACATCAATAACAAAGTAGTCAGTAGTCCAAACTTGTCGATGTTCAATAATTGCGATGTCAGGTCTATTGTGTTCCAATGGCCGAGACTTTTTGCTCTTTCGTTTTCTAATACTATCTTTATTTTATGCTGTCGCCAGTTATTCGAAGTAGGAAAACCAATTTTTTTGCATGCATCCCAATGAATTACTTTGCGGAATTGATCATGGCGGCATTTGTAATCAGTTTGGGCTATTTTGTTGCAGGCAGTGATCAAATGTTCTATACTTTCATCTTTATCGTCGCATAATCCGTGTTTACTCTTATTCCGGATATTCTCAATTTTTGCTTTGATTGCATTAGTTTATAACGCATGTTCTTGAGCTGCTAAAATAAATCCTCCCTTTTCTTTCTTTTTTTAATATATCCATGTTGTAACCATTGGGGAAGTCAATATTTTCCTTAGCATTTCGAAGAAATTGGCCGAGCAGGGGTTTATTTTTCCAGCGCACATCTCGGTTATTTTGCTGTTATTTTTTGTAATCAAATGTATTTCCTATTATTTTATAAAACCTACACGTACTTCTAAAATAGAGCGCCTGATCAGCACTGTTGAAATTTTTGAAATTAATCTTCTTCAACAATTTGTCCCACTTGCAGCATAACCCCGTCCACCTATTCTAGTTAGCAGATATAGCGGATCAACATTATTTCGTGGATATAATGCATGATGCACAGTCATTAATTTTCAAGTTTTGCGGTTCAATTTGTCCAGGTCTTTTGCCCACTCTATTATATGACAGCTGGGTATGGGATCACTGGTATAGCCCAAGAGTTCATTGATGTGAATTATTCTGTTCAATCCATTAAGTTTTGTTCTCAGAATGTTCCTGACTCTTATGCTGTATTCTGCTGCTGCTTGCTATTTAATTGCGAGTGGAAAATATCACGGACTTCTTCTAAATATTCCTACGTATTTATAGTGTTTGTTAGCTGAAATTTCTTTTATTATCTCTCCTGGTCAAAATTAAAATTGTTAGTGTCATTAATTTATCCTCGTTTAATAGATAAAATTGTGCATTTATCCCAACCAAATTCCATTTTGATGTCCTCACTGAAAATACTAACCGTTTTCAGTAATGAGTCTATTTACTATATCGATCCATATACAAGTATTCATTTACAACAGTAGAAAAATTTTAATTCTGTATTTTTTTTTTTAGGAATTTCATATCCAACTTTTGTTTTCTTCGAAATCATTGACAAAGGTATCAAAGAAATGCTGAAGCGTAACGGTCACAAGAAATTACTTCTGAAAATTTCATGTCTAAAGCTAATATCACCGAATCGTTTCTAATTAACTGTTACAATTGTTTTCCATAATTTCGTAGCAGCAACCATAAAAACGTGTTTTAGTTAATTGCAAATATTTCTAGTTATTTCAGGATTCAGGAATGTGGGAGGGAGTTTAATGCTTTCTTGTATTCTCTCAATACTATGTTTATGTTCCTTTTTGGTATTTTTGAAATTCTTAGGATCATTTTATCAATCATGATCAGATCTTTGTCCCTCTAGAATTTTCTACATATTCTTTTGCTCAGTCGGATAAATTTGATTATCTGATAAGTACAGGTATATTGCGTTGGCTGTGATTGCAATGAACAATTTATGCGTAGTTCGCAGACATGTTATTGAATGATAGCAACTTGAGACCGCACTCTTATCCTTATTTTTCATTAAGAGAGATGTACTGCCGATACCGTCCGGTCTTCGACTCAGACTTACTGCAACAAATAATTAAATTGTTCAGCCATTCGACCATGTAGCTTGGTAATATGCGTTAACCGAAATCTATGTAATTCGTCTTTTCCAGGTATGCTTCAGTTTTTTTTTAAATTTTCTACCTGATGCACGCATTATTTCTTCAATAATAAGGAGATTTTTCATTTGTTTTTGTTTCATTTATGGTTATATTTTCTTAATTCACGAAGCATTTTTATTATATTTAATAGGATTGAAAAATAAAAAAGGAAGTAAATCCCAGATTTACTTCCTTTTTTCTTTTTCTAGGAATGATTGCTAGTATTTGTATTTCCCTGCAGAGATTGAAAGAAATCATAGAAGTTTAATTGAAATTGAATATTTTATACACATTGCCGGATTCTTGCTTCATATCTTTTAATTTTCTGAGCAGTCGCAATAATTCTTTGCTTTAGCTCTTCAGAACTTCAGCAATTGTTTTGTTGGTCAAATTATATGAATTTATAAATTTGTTTTTAATGCTATTATTTTTCAGCTTTTGCTCTTGCGATTTGCAACCAAGCTTCGTTGTAATGTCATGTTATGGTGTATATGAGTCGATTTGTTTCCTTTTAAGCCTTTTTCTTTTTTTCTTTTTGGAAAACTTAAGCAATTAGGGCAGAAGCAGGTGAGTTTGTGTGAAGGCACCCATGAGGTGAGTGAGTGTGACAAATTGTTTATCAATTTGAGCATGCTGAAACCCCTGCATCGAAATCATTAATACCACCAATCGACAGCATCCTATAATAATAAATGCTATTTACAGGCCACCAAACTTAAACGTGATAAAATTCTTCAATCAACTAACGCCTTTTATTCCCTAATAGGGAGTAGGCGAGACCTTCATACCGTATCTAGCGAATGAAAATATCGGAACAGTGCTTGGGGTGTTTTAACAAGAATAAAACTGATTTTGTGCGTCGATTTATTACTACGGATGAGACTTGGATTCACCATTACACACCAGAATCCAAACAGCAGTCAAAACAAAAAAGGGTAAAACAATAACCTGGGAGTATTATTCCGATCTTTTAACCAGACTAGACAAAAAAATTCTTGAGAAAATATCCGGTTAGCAAAAGAAAAAAATCATCTTTCATCAAGACAATTCACCTGCCCACAAAAGTGTTTTGGCAATGGGAAAATTAAGGGATCTGCACTATGAATTGTTGGAACATCCACCCTATTCCCCAGATTTGGCTTCCTCTGACTTCTGTCTCTTCCGAAAACTAAAACTCTTCTTCGCTGGTCAGCGTTTTTCTTCGAATCAAGAGGTGATTGCAGCTGTAGAGGGGTATTTTGCAGATCTTACTGAGAACCACAGAGCCTGTGTAGCTCAGTGGATGTGGCGTTTGCACACCATCGCGCTAGGCCGCACGAAGGAAGTCTTGGTTTCGAGTCTAGTCGGCGACTAGAGGAAATTTTTCTAAGCCTTTTTTCGACCGGTTCCCGAGTTAGTCGATCTCTGGCATGGGCAAGCAGGTTTTTCCTCCCGGAAACTCGGGTTTTTCTTTCTGTAAACTCAAGAAAATCGACCGTAGAACCCACATTATTTCAGACATTAAATATATTGTGTTAGGGTTAGAGACCACGAGATGGCGGCACATTTGAGCCGTCTCTCTTCACTGCGTACCGCTTAATTAGTGATAGCCTTGGGCCATCTGTCTCTGATTGGGTACCAGTGGAGATTGAACTGCCCACTCAGTCTCCAAAAGTTAGATAGGGCTAAATGGCCTCGCCTACTCCCGTATATACGGGAATAAAAAAGGCGTTAGCTGATTTTTTTTTTTTTTTATTATTATTATTATTATTATTATTATTATAAAAACCTCCATGGAGTCAAAGACTCATCGTGGGAGGTCCACTGTTATACACACAGTTTATCATACTGTGCCTTAAATATATTCACTGTCTCTGCACACACCAGTAGCATGGGTGACGGTAGTGACAAGATCAAGATCAAGATAAGATAAGGAATCGTGACGTGATTGGTTGATGACGTCAATGTGTGCATGGCTTTATGGGTGTGGAATGTTTGGAATTTCCCTGTGGGCATATGTGTCACTGGCTTCAGTTCTTGTGTTTTGGTTCGCGTATGGGTGATGGTAGAGATAAGGATTCGTGTTGTGATTGGTGGTGCACTAGTGACAAGATGAAGATCAAGATAAGATAAGGAATCGTGACGCGAATGTTTGTTATGAGATGTAGATAAGTGACGTCATTTGTTAGTTGTAAATAAGTGATGTTATTGTTTGGAATGGAAAGGGAAATATATTAGTGTATAAGTAATCGTGTTGTCATTGGTGGACACTTCTGACAAGATCAAGATCAAGATAAGATAAGGAATCGTGACGCGAATGTTTGTTGTTATTGAGTTTGGAATTTCGCTGGGGCCCTTGTCTGTCAGAAATATCACGTGATGTTTTTGGTTCGTTTTTTGCCTTGTGGGTGATATTTAGAGATAAGAATCGTGACGTTTTGTGTTTGGAAATTCACAGTTTAGAGCTTTTCTGAATAATTTAATTATATGGTATGTCACTCAAACATACAGTTTTTTTTTCTTCTATAGATGGTTTTTAACGCGGTTTTTAAAATAAAAACCGCGGTTTTTATTTTAATAAAAAACCGCGGTTTTTTATTTTTTTTCCAAAAAAGTTTTCATAAAAAACGCGTTTTTTCCTAAAAAGTTATCATAAAAAACCAGTTTTTAAAATTTTTTTTTCCAAAAGAGTTATCAGTATCAATTGGAGGTGACATCATTAAAAGATATCCGCAAACGATGAGCTCACTCATCTCCACTAGGCTGAGCAGACATCTTCTGGAGGAGAGGGGATGGTGAGAGACTAGGGTGATGGGGTTAGGTGGGGGGGAGCTTTGCAGGGAAGACATCTGTCACCCTCTGTGATATCACAGAATGAGAGACATATGTTCCCCAGAAATATCCAAACGCATAATGACATTGTTGTCATGTTTTGTTTGGCTATGGAATTGTGGGTGATGTTTTTGAGATAAGATATCTTGGAATTTTCCCAGGGTGACACACACATCCGTCATTGTCGTCATGGTTTATCCAACACCATGTAGAAACATGTCCGTGAGTCATCTGCGCAAAATTTTCATTTTGGAAGGAACAGTCAGGGTTAAGGGTCAGGTAAACAGTACCATAAGGAAAAATGAACGAGTCAAGTGTCTTTGCAGTTACGACAATTCGTTCATCCTATGAAGTTATCGTATTGTGTTGTGGTGATTGGTATCCAGGAAAGTAAAGTAAAGTAAAATAATGGGTGAGCCACAAAAGTCATTGAAATTTTCTTTCTTCAGGAAAATAGCACGAGACAAAACTCTTCATCTAGCTCTAAAACGATGGAAACCGATTATTATTTTAGAAGACACGTACATTGTGATGTATTTATCCCTGACCACTTGGGAAAAATTATGCAGGAAGTGGTCTGATATCCTCGGCTACTTGCAAAGAAGAGTTGACTACGAAATGGACCTTGGTGAGTGTTATATTCTGAAATGCCAAGATGGGGAACTAATACTTGATGATACAGGAGCTGATGGAAGTAAGGTTTTTTCTATTAGTTGTGAAGAAGCTGAGAGATTTTCAACAAAAATGTACGACATTGATAATCATTTACTATTTTTGGAAACTGAATTACCATCTGTTCGTATAACGGGAAAAATTATCGCTCAACATTTAAATTCATCAATGGTAAAATTAGACTTTCAAGATTTTATCCAATTCGATAAAGATTCTTTATTTTGGGACATTTACGACATTTTACAAAAACTGTTTGTGTATATTTGCTGACAAAAGAATACACAGAACGTTTAGCGAGGCATGGTGTCATTTCCAGACTGACACAATATCAAACGTATGGAAGTGTGGTTACCATGGTATCTGATTTAAAAATTCTTTTGCGTGACCAGCTATTTTGATGTAATGTAACCAAGAAACAGTGAGTAACAAAAATTTTATTCGTTGAACTCTTTGGAAAATGTTAAGAGTCTAAACTAAATATTGTGAAATATTTTTAGGTAATTACATGTTTCGAATTTTTCTCAGTGAATATACTTGTAAATAGTATTTCAGCAAAATAAAATGTGCATTTGTAAACTTAAATGAACAAAGTGTGTGTTTTTGTTGTTATGTTTTTCCACAGTGAATTTTTACTGTTATTCTGATTAGATCTTGATATTTAAATCCACAACTTTATATCTTAATGCAATTCTGTTTAATTATTTTAAAAAAATCACAACTGTGAAATTAATGTCATTAAAATCAATAAAAGAAATTTCATTCTTTGTGGTTTTTGTGTTTGTGTTGTGTTGTGGATATAAAATTGAACTATTTTGGAATATTCGTATTTAGAAGAGTCATCTGGAAAGCTGTAAGTACTTTTTTAACTTAAACATAACAACTGCTCGCATGTTCTTTGGTAAGCGTAATTCTAATACTGAATAGTTTTTTTTTCCCATAAGAATAATCATAGGGTATATATCAGAGTATCAACATGGATACATTAGCGATTTTTATGTCTAATGTGTGTGTGTGTGTGTGTGTGTGTGTGTGTGTGTGTGTGTGTGTGTGTGTGTGTGTGTGTGTGTGTGTGTGTGTGTGTGTGTGTGTGTGTGTGTGTGTGTGTGTGTGTGTGTGTGTGTGTGTGTGTGTGTGTGTGTGTTTTAAAGGACAGGTATTTTAAGTATATAATTAATAATTCAGAAAAGCTCGAATAGCTTATTACACTGCCGCCATCGCGACTTACTCTAAGAATCCCACCGTTTAACAGGAAAGAAATACCTCAAAATGTATTGGAAAATTAGTACAACCATCTATAGAAGAAAAAAAAAAATTGTATGTTTGAGTGACATACCATATAATTAAATTATTCAGAAAAGCTCGAAACTGTAAATTTCCAAACACAAAACGTCACGATTCTTATCTCTAAATATCTCCCACAAGGCAAAAAACGAACCAAAAACATCACGTGATATTTCTGACAGACAAGGGCCCCCAGCGAAATTCCAAACTCAATAACAACAAACATTCGCGTCACGATTCCTTATCTTATCTTGATCTTGATCTTGTCAGAAGTGTCCACCAATGACAACACGATTACTTATACACTAATATATTTCCCTTTCCATTCCAAACAATAACGTCACTTATTTACAACTAACAAATGACGTCACTTATCTACATCTCATAACAAACATTCGCGTCACGATTCCTTATCTTATCTTGATCTTCATCTTGTCACTAGTGCACCACCAATCACAACACGAATCCTTATCTCTACCATCACCCATAGGCGAACCAAAACACAAGAACTGAAGCCAGTGACACATATGCCCACAGGGAAATTTCAAACATCCCACACCCATGAAGCCATGCACACAATGACGTCATCAACCAATCACGTCACGATTCCTTATCTTATCTTGATCTTGTCACTACCGTCACCCCTACTACTCACACCACACTCTCGGGCAAAGCATTCCAATCACTCACCACTCTCCATGCAAAAAACCTGCTCCTCACTCCTTGCTCACATCCTCCTTATACAGCTTCCAGGAATGACCTCTTGTTCTCCTGCTATCCTCACCCATTCTGTGAAAAGCTCGCCGACGTTAATCTTTTAATAACCACTCAACAGCTTATATGTCTCAACCATATCCCCCCTCCTCCTTCTATCCACCAATTTCTGTAAATTGCATTTTGTCAATCTGTCTTCATACTCTACATTCCAGAGACCTGAAACCACCTTAGTCAATCGCCTCTGAACTTTTTCCAACGCAATTTCATCTTTTTGAAAACCAGGTGACCAGATCTGTGCACAGTAATCCATATGTGGCCTGATCAAAGCATTATACAAAGGAACCATAACATCCTTACTTCTACAAGTCAATGTCCTCCACATCATTCCCATTATCCTCCGCTGTGTTGTCTTCACTATTTTAGTGACATGTCCCCGAAATTTTAGGTCCTTGTCTACAATCACTCCCAGATCTCTCATTTTCTCTACCTCTTCCAAGATATTCGCACCGATTGTGTACTTTACATCCCATCTCTGCTTCCCAAATTTCAAAACCTTACACTTTGAGACATTGAATTGACATCCCCACTTATTTACCCATTCAGACAGTGTATTCAAGTCCTCTTGCAAAGCTACAGCATCCACACTAGTCCTGATAGCTCTGCCCAACTTTGCATCGTCTGCAAACAACTGCACATCACCATTCAGACCTCTCCAGATATCATTTACATACAAATTAAACAGCAATGGACCCAAAACAGACCCTTGAGGTACACCACTAGTAGCTTTCCTTTTCTGGGATATCGCTCCTCCATAGACCACTCGCTGATACCTATCAGACAACCAATCTCCAATCCAGTGAACCAATCTACTGTTCAGCACCATCCGTTCCAATTTAATTACCAGCTTGTCATGTGGCAATTTATCAAACGCCTTTGCAAAATCTAAATATACCACTGTATATGCAATACCCTTATTCAACTCATTTGTCACTTTATTATAAAAAGTAAGCAGGTTGCTAAAGCATAATTTTCCTTTAGTAAATCCATGCTGGCCACCAAAGAGTATTTTTCTGTTGTCAACCCAGTTCTGAACTTTATTCCTAACTAACTTCTCTAATACCTTGACCACAACTCCAGACACACAGACTAGTCTATAATTCAAAGCCTTACTCTTATCACCTCCCTTATGAATTGGAACAATTTTACCCTCTTTCCACTCTTTTGGAACTTGACCCAGTGAGAGACTCATGTTGAAAAGATATACTAAAGCTGTTGTTAACTCTCTGGCACATTCCCTCAAGACACGTGGTGAAACAGCATCAAGTCCCACAGCCTTATTTAGATCAAGTCTATTCAATTCCTTATATACCTCCTATTCACTTACTAACAGTTCCTCCTCCTCCTCTCTCACTACTTTCAAGTTCTGTATGATGTCACATTCGCAAGAATGAAATTACTTTAGAAATTGCTCATTAAATATCTCAACTATATCCTCCGCAGCGGTTATCATTCCTCCGTTTTCACCAATCAATCCCATTCTACCATAATCATTCTTTCTTCTACTGGCGACATATCGAAACAACTCCTTAGGATTTTTTTTGGCCGCTTTAGCTAACTGCTGCTCATACTGCATTTTTGCTACCCTTATCAACTAGTCACCTTCCTCGCCTGCTCTTTGTACTTCTCATGCAACTGGTTGTTATATATACTCATTTTGTGTTTCTTCCATAATACCTTCTTCTTCCATATTGCATACCTTATCTCTTGATTCATCCATTTTACACCCACTCTGTTTACCCTCTTGACCCTTGGAATACACTCTGATATTGCCTCCACCAAATAGTTCTTGAGTATGGCCCAAGCAGCATTGATATCCTTTCCATCCAGTTCCTCTTTCCAATTTATTATCGCAAGCTGTTTCCTGAGCTTTTCGTAATTACCAGTCTTATAATTCCACATATATCCCTTTCTAACAGACGTCCTCGAATGACTGGTCACCCTGCACGTGATCACCTCGTGGTCACTCTCACCAACTGGTGGAAGATTTGACACCTCATTTATAATAACATCATCTGATGAGATGATCAAATCCAATACTCTTGATCCTCGTGTACCCTCCGTTACGTGCTGCCTAAGGTAATTATATTTCAAAAACTCCAAAAATTAATTTTCTTTACCCCCAGATGCAGTCTCTTGCTTCCAGTCTATATCACCATAATTAAAGTCGCCCATAATGATAACTCGTTTCTTGCTAGCTAGGCCAATTTGCCTATACATTTCCTTCTCATTACCCTCCATATTACCAGGTCTATAACAACACCCAACTAAATATTTCCTCCTGTTAACTTCTACCTCACACCATACCGCCTCAAAACCGTAACCACTATTTGCACCTTGCAATTCCACCTTAGATGGGCACAACTCATCTGCTACCATTAACAGTACTCCTCCTCCCTTTCTTCCCTGTCTATCTTCACGAAAAATATCATATCCGTTCATCTCTATTCATGTCAGGATGTCATCGTCATCTAACCATGTCTCACTTATACCAACAATTTTGGGGCGAACAGACTCGAGCAAAGCAACAATTACGTTCCCCTTATTTCGAATACTTCTAGCATTAGTGAATAAACATAAGAAATCATTACTGCTTCTACAAGTCCTAAGAACATCACTCCTGCGATGTGACTCTTCAATACCTTCCCCTGTCACTTCCTCTATATTACCACCAATTCTACAACTTTCTTCACAAGAAATGCGGCACCACAGTGCCGCATCACGCTAATTGATCGCATCTCACTATGACGTGCATATGCTTGCGAGCGTAGCAATATGACACTGTGGTAAACACAGAGCTGCCAGCGTCCTTCTCCCTCCTAAGTGCTACAAGATGGATTTTTATTTTTTATACAAAATAAGAGAATTGTATAGGATTGTTGATGATAAAATTAAATGTTACAAGCAAATATATAAATTAATTAATAAATATATTTATGTATACAGAAAAATTGGGGGTGCTGCAGTTCCCCAGTATATGCACGAGCCGCCCTCAGTCAAATGCTTTTCAAAGTCAATATACGTAATGTGTTTCTAAATTTTATTCTGTTTTCTCTATATTATTCATTTTAGGCAAAAGGTCGAATCTATACATGAACGTCGTTTTCTAAATCCATTCTGTACTTCTAAAATAAAGTTTTCAGAATATTTCTTAATTTGTTATTTTAAATTCTGCTATATATTTTGTAACATGAATTTAGAATACTTATACCTCTATAATTTTTAGGATCTTCTCTACCACCATTTTTTAAAGATAGGGATCACAGTTGTTGTTTTTTTTTCGATTCTATTAGTTGGTGACTTGTTGAATAAATTTTATTTAAAAATAATAGGAATTTTTAAATAAAATTTAAAAATTCCTATTTTTAAATTTTATATTTTTAAATTTTTAAATATATTTAATAGAAATATATAAATATATATATATATTTATATAATTCTGTACCTAACTTTTCTTCTCCGGTGATTTTCCATTTCTTATTTCTTTCAGGCTGATTTGTAATTCTTCTTCAATTATTTCCTCTTCATTTTCATTAAATCTTTGCCAGTTATCTATCTTAAAAATATATATCTGCCAACAATTCTGTACAGGAATTTAAAACTTTTTCTAATTTCAATTAGATGCATACTTTTATGTTTTCTTTAGTATCTTTACTTATGTGTTTCAAAATCTTATATACATTGGGTCTTATTTTATATAAATCATGTTCTAAGTTAGAAACAAATTTGTTCCATGATTCTCTGCCTTTTTCTGACTTGCCTTTTAGCTATGGCTCTGATTATTTTATATTTTATAATTCTTTTCATTTTTTCATTTCAATTTTTTCATTTTTCATTATTTCTTTGATTGTATCGACCTATATCTTCAGGTGCTGTTTTTTTCCTTTTTATCGAATTTTTTGGTCTTTCCTAAGCTTTCATTTGCTGCTGTGTTTTGTATCATTTTTGTATTAAACCATTCTATTTCTTCATTTCGTTTAATTTTATCTAAATATTGGATAATTCTTTCTTCATATAGCCATTGTGTATTTGTGTCATTTAATAATCTATTTTTGTAAACGAGTATTTTAATTTTATTTCAATTCTTGTTATTTCTAGCCATTTAGGCGGTAATCTTAATTTTATTTTAACGATCAAGTGGTCACCACTTATTTCATTTCCTCTGCGAATTCTAACATCTAAACAGAATTTTGATGTGAATGAAGTTGAAAAATGGTGACTAACAGTGTGAAATAAGCACCTTCTCAGTAACTTCCCAATGCATGATCATTTCGAGGGGGGGGGGTCAAAACTGTTGGACCATGATTGCCATTATTACTATCACTTAGCAGGTAAGTAATCATATTACAATTACTTGGTAAGAGAGCCTGCTTCTTATATGCGAGAAACTGCTTTGAAATTAGCCTTCAGAACTGAAAGTTTTCACAGCTTGAAATATTGTTTCCGGTTGTGAATATAACAACCAGTAGCGCACTCAGTGTTTAATCTTGGGGGAGGGGGACGAGTTGAGTAGACGATTTGAGAATACACACTACGCATCGCATTCGACCTATGACTGAGTATTTGCAATGATCGCTGATTCCTCACACAAAAAAAATTCACTAGGATAGAAGAATTTTAAAGAATTTTATTAATTAGGAAAAGATTTTTGGAAACTCTTCTAGTGTTTTTCCTTTTTCTTTGGGGTGGGGGGGGCAGGGCCCTTTAGCCTCCCTCTGGATGTGCCACTGATTACAACGTCTAAATAATGCTTAAGAAGAGATGGTTTGGACTCATCTAACTAGTATGTATTAGGGTATACACAAAACCGACCTTTGAAAAAAACGATTTTTCAAATTTTTAGACAAATAACAAAAATATATATATATAATTAAAACAGTAAAAAATATTTATACTTATTTTAAAATTTTTCAGTTTGTTTGATATTTATGGAACTAAAAAAAATATAAGAAAATAAAATATACTCCATACAAAATTAAATAAAAAAAAAAACTAAAATAACTAAAAGCCGAACAAAATATAAATTATAAATTTTTATTTCGTTTAGTATTTTTCTTCAGGAAATGTGATTTAAAAACACATAAAATGTCCGCTGAACGATTACTCAATCTTGTTCTTATTCTAGACACAAAATTGCCTGAAATAGAAAATACTCTCTCACTGACTGCTGAACTTGGTTATATCGTTTTCAGGGCCTCAAATAATAAATCTAAATTCTTTATTCTTTTATTGGTTGCCTCAGATATTGAAAATTCGGACTTCGGTGTCATTAGATTTGATATTATTTCTTCAGGTTCCTCAATGAATTGATTTTCCATGGCTTCTTTTAGAGCATTTCCCTGATTACAAGTTTCTCTGTCTCCGATATATTCATCATCGGAATCTGTTTCCATACAAGAATTTGGATACATTTTTCCAGAGAACTTAATAATATTGAGTTTGTTTTCAGGCTGGTGGAAATATACTAGATTTCTTTGTTGAAATATTTTGTGAATTTTGCAAATATAGCGAAAGGGTTACCAATCCAGCTTGTCTTTTTTCTTGAATTCGTACTTCTAAAGCATTTAATAAGTTGGAACTAATTTCAGTTCTTCAAATTTTTTAGTTCATTTAACAGAAATTCAAATAAGCCTTCACTTGTTATAAATTGGCATCTCGCCGCCCTAAGGCCTCAGCTGCTAGACGTGCTGGTCCCGACACTTTAAGATGCTCCACGAGTTTAGGACATTGAGCTTCATTCCACATATGAGAAGCACCAATATCATTCGAAGATAAAACAAGACATTCTCTTAATGTTATAAATCTTTCAATCATGGCCTCCAAACTATTCCATCCCGTTTGGCAGACAAGAATCAGACTTAATTCCTTTCATTTCTCTTGTTTTGCGTAATTCTGAAGGATGATATTTTTACGGGAGATTTTCTAAAAAATTTGCAAATTTTTCTGATTTAGGATATTGATTGTTTGTAATTGTCAGACAACACAGGGAATCCACAACCGTTATCTAGATCAAGAGAATTTAAAAACTCCTCGCCATAGTCATTTTCACATTCTACGTCATCTTGCGATTCCTCACTTGTAACATATACATCGGTTTCAAGACAAAATGTTAACGTTTTTAATAATTAAAAACGTGACATATTTTTAAATATTAATTCTAGTATCTAAAACCTGTTTTTTAAATTTAAAAAACGGTTTTCGAATTTTACAAATTTATCCAAAAAAATATATATATATATGTATCGTTTCCGGTTTGCTACGAATAAACTGCTGTATACAGTCCCATTGTGCGAGAATATAAGAATGTCTATTAAGTTGTAGATCGTTTCCAATTGAAGAAGAAGCAAACTTGAAGCATTTTTGTGAAAGAAATGTATAATTATTCAATAACTATGCATTTTCCAGGGAAAGAATAATTTGTTTTACAAATATTCTGCAAAAGCTGAGACAGCACTGCTCTTAGATGTCGCGAAGCTGTGATATAACCTGGCATTCAGATTATATCACAGTCTGTAGAAAGGCATTTGCAGACAGAAAAAAAAAATTATCATTTTTTTTTCTTTTTTTTTTGTCATTTTAAAAGGATGATAATCTCCTGGCTATTCCCTTAACTTGCAGACATCTTGTTTGAGATTGTCATGAAAATACTTCCATTTTATGAAGATAAAGTCGCAATATAAAGAATAGCACCGCCTGCTAATTTCAAAAAGACCAAGAAAGTGTCACCTAGTCTACGTGGGTGAAGTAAAAGACAAGTTTTACTTATTTATTTATTATTAATTATTTAATATTTAACTGATTAATAAATGAGAGATTGTCAACAGTAAAAGGACGCAAAAATTATTCAAATAATTCTTTGTTGACGACTTCCAAACTATGCAAATATCGCTGCTAGCAGTTTTCATTGTTGTTGTTATGGTCCAAGTAGCAATTGTTGGCTTCCCAACTGTAAGCTGAAAGAAACTGTGAAAAGCTGGGAATAACATCCGCAAGTATTTAACATGAATAAAGAGGTGGGTGATGAAAAAGACTGGAGCCAGTTGCCATCAGTGGCTCTGGTAAAGATTTTCTCGCATTTGGAAGCAAATGATAGAGTGAACGCATCACGTGTTTGTAGGAGTTGGGCAGAAGTATTTCGTACTCCTGAATTATGGCAAAGAAAGGTCTTCATTTGGCAAGGATACCCTTTGACAATCTCCTTCAGAAAATCAGTGCAGTTCGCAAACCAGTAAGTAAACCAGCTTTAAAAAGTTAGGACATCAAATCCACTGTTGAGTGATTTTTCTGCGTCTTTTAATTTCAGGAATTAATTGGAAGGAGAGAAATCTTAATTTCGTTTTAATTTAATTGTAATATCGAAATCGGTATTAGCACATTTTTGTTTCATTTCTTGATATTAATTTAACTGAATTTCTTGTTATTTGATTGCTGCATAAATTAATTCGCCGATCTCTGCATTATTCAACACTCATCTGGCAAATCTGCTGACTATTTTGTTTGTGGCTTTTTTGTAACGGACAGGAAATTGAGATATTTATGCTCGTTGTCAGATGACATGAGTATGATTGGGAGACTGTTTACATTTTAAAATTGTTTATAAATAATTATATGGTTATAATTTAATATATATATATATATATATATATATATATATATATATATATATATATATATATATATATATATATTAAATTATAACGATTATAAAGACTTGCAATACGTGCATATATACATGCACGTATTGCAAGTCTAGGTGACCGGCAAAGTGGTGCAAGTCTGGGCAACTCGTGGTAAAAGTGGAATTAGCTCTGATCACTATTCTAATATTTACCCTCAATGCAAAGCCATCTCCTTGAAGAGATGAATGATGCTATGCATTAAAGGCAGGGGGGGCCACTACTCAGACCGGTTTCGACCTTTATTGAGGTCTCATCAGTGGGAGCCAGGCTTAGAAATACCAAGGTTAAGTAATACAGAGCTTATAAGTATTTTACCAAAACAAGTAATCATAAGGTGCTTTGACCTTATTAAATAAAAATCTCAGGATGAGCGATAGATGTATTTAATGTATTTAATAATGTTAAAACGCCTTATGGTAACTTGTTCTGGTAAAATATTTATAAGGGCTGTATTACTAAAATCTTGGTATTTCTAAGCCTGGCGCCCACTGATGAGACCTCAATAAAGGTCGAAACCGGTCTGGGTAGTGGCCCCCTGCCTTTAATGCATAGCATCATACATCTCCTCAAGGAGATGGCTTTGCATTGAGGGTAAATATTAGAATAGTGATCAGATCTTATTCCACCTTTACCACGAGTTGCCCAGACATGCACTACTTTGCCGGTCACCTAGACTTGCAATACGTGCAGGCCCAAACTTGACTTATTTGTCTGTTTGCTTACTTGGGAAATGGAGTAGAATCTCATAAGCTAAGTAACACATTAACTTTGATTATTGGCTGTTAGTGTGTCAAGGCATATGCGTCAGAATTTTATACTCCTCTAGATGAAAATGACTGGATGTGGACAACGATGTAAATTCCCAACTTCGCTAAATCTCGTTTGGTGAGTGCACGCCGATTATAAATTCAGCATTTTTCGTTAACAGTCCTGTCATGTCCTTCACTTGGAAAGACGTGGGTTCGAATTCCGAGTAGGACGTGAGGATTCTTTATCTCTTTCAACAGATGAAATGTCAGCCAGCGTCAACAGGAGTGGAAGAATTTGTCCTTGAGAAATCGAATTTTTATATCACGAGCAAACAAGCCAGCCAGAGGAACGCACTCAATTAACAGATATTATACCGATGTGTCAGAGATTTCACTGTTTCGGTCGTAGGTCAGAACAACCAAACCACCCGAACAAATTTATAATATCTGCTGAAGGAATGCTAGAACTTGAAGATAATTTTAAAGAAATCATATATTTGAGGAATCAAATATATGATTTCTTTAAAATATATATATATATAAAATCAAATATATATAAATCTTTCTATATACAGTATATATATATATATATATAGAAAGATTTTTTCTTAATTTAACTTGATAAAATATACATTAGAAGATAGGTAACAAAAGGACTATTTACATATTATAAGTATATATATTACAGAGAAAGAAAGATTTTCCTTTCGGATGTACAATAGAGAATGCAATAAATGAATCAACATTACAGTTCAGTTTCACTCTTAGTTATCGTTCAGATGAAGTGTATTGTCTTCGGCAATCCAGAACAGGGTACCTGTTGGATTCCACTCCTCTATGAATTTCGCGACAGTTCTTGTTTCTTTGTAGTAATCAAATTCCAGTGAAAGCCAGCTTTGTAGTTTCCGACAGAGGCTATACATGAGAGTTTATGCCGATTCGGTGATGGTTGGGTTCTGGTTATTTCTTGTGCGTTTTAGGTAGAAGCTGTAGATGACAGCTTTAGCGCAGATGAAGAGGAAATTGCATATTTTGTGTCTGTTTTCTTCTCTATGGACTAAATTCCAGTAGTCTTCTTGGCTGTGTGTGTGTGTGTGTGTGTGTAGTTACAGGTGCTAGAGGAAGTATTAAGAGCATAGGTGATTATCACTTTGTTTCCAGGACAGGTTAGATATGTGTGTTCCAAGGTACCTGTAACTTCGCAGAATAGACACAGATCCGATTCTCTTAGCTAAAATTTGTAGATCTTAGAAGGAGTTGGCAAGATGTTATGCCATTGTCTCCACTTTGGAGACAATGGCATAACTGTATGTCGGAATCTGGTTTGGCACACTTCGATTTAAATGGAAGATCCCACTGAAAACTGAGTGGCATGTTCTGCCTTGTAGATGAAAGATTTAAGAATGAATATACGAAGGGCGATGTTGGAGGCACTGACATGAGGAAGTGGTATATTTTCTTGTAGTTGGAGGGAAGAATTGGAAGTGAGGCTAGATTGTACAAGATGAAATATCGGCTTCGAGCAGTTTCTAGAAGGAATACGGATTCTCTGAGGTGTAGCGAGATCTGGATAGGCTTTTATAATAGCAGCTTGCATCTGTTGATATTGCTTTTCCGTTTCTGGGTTCTACATTGGTAGGCTCGGGAATGTTTTCCACTTTAAGGTCTGGTTCAGGAGGTCCCCTATGATTCTTATTCCTGCGCAGTTCCTTGTAGGCAAAAGAAAGGGCTGACCAGTTGTGAGATTTGTTATGTTTTTCTTTCCGAAAATAGTGGTTCTGTAAGTACAGCTGCCTCTGTTGATGCTGTCAGTGTATGATGAAGTTCTGTGTTTTTCCACCGCTGTAGATCATTTCTGAAAAACGAGGTAGTTTAGGAGGTGATGGTAGAGAACTGGCCATTCAGAGGATTATGGAAAGTTTAAGTCCGTTGGTGGATGATTTCCTGATGTGATCGAAAGTGTTTACATAAGTGTGACTGAAGTGTCTTTAGGAGAAAGTTTATCCTGAAGGATCTAATTTTGTTTTCATGAGGCCTTTACCTCCCTTATTGAAGGGTTTGCAGAGTTCAGGGCATGTTTTACAGTTAGTATTTTTCCCGGAGAAACGTTTGATTGCCTTTTGAATGTGGTGAAGATATTCTTCAGGGTGTGTGAGTACTTTGAGGATATGCCATAAGACACTCGCAGCCATCTGGTTAACTATTAGCACTCTTCCTCTAAGTGAAGACATGGAACGAACGCTGTTCCATTTATCTAACACCTGTTTCAAACGGTTGTGCAGCTGTGTCCAGTTCAGTGATATATATTTTGGTTTTTTTTTAAATAACGAAACCTGTGGTGCGTTCATAATTAGAAGAAACACACGTATAAACCACAGTGAAAATTATTTAATTGTAAATATTTCATCCTAAGTATCTTAGGACATCATCAGTACAGTATTTTTGTATAAACGTTCATGTTTAAATATAGATCTATGTAAAAGTTTAGCCTTTCCCAATGGATCCTATGGTTTGGATTTTCAATTCCGTGTTGAGAGAGGCCAGATTTCTGCGGTTTAAGAAGACGAATGTGGTCTTGATGTTCCGAGATGCGTTTCTGAACAGACCTACCTGTCTGTCCAAAGTAAGATAATTTGCATGAGCATGGAATCTCATAAACACCAGGTAACATCAAGGGTGAGAATTTGTCCTTAGGAGAAGGTAATAAGTTGTAAATTTGGTTGATAGGTTTGTAAGTAGTGGCAAAATTGTATTTCTTCATAATTTTAGAAAGACGTTCTGAGATGCCTTTAACGTAAGGTATGGGAATCCTATGGACTTCTTCCTGTCTGGTTTGATGTATGCAGAAGTGACTGATGATTTTTTGAGTTGTTTTGGGATTATATCCATTTAGGATGGCTGTATTTTTGATAACTTCTAATTCCTGGTTTAAAGATTCTACAGAGGAGCAGAATTTGTGTGCTCTGGAAACTAGTGATTTAATAATGCCATATTTCTGAGATGGATGATGAGCATAAGAATTGTGAATGTAGCGACCTGAGAATGTAGACTTCTTCATCATCGCATCAACTTTACGTTAGAAAAAGAATCTCCACAGGGTATCTCTTTTTTGGATTTACACATCAAAAGAAAAGAAGACGGTTCCATCGCCACTTCCGTCTTTCGCAAGACTACATTCTCAGGTCGTTACATTCACAATTCTTCTGCTCATCATCCATCTCAGAAATCTGGCATTATTAAATCAATAGTTTCCAGAGCACACAAATTCTGCTCCTCTGTAGAATCTTTAAACCAGGAATTAGAAGTTATCAAAAATACAGCCATCCTAAATGGATATAATCCCAAAACAACTCAAAAAATCATCAGTCACTTCTGCATACATCAAACCAGACAGGAAGAAGTCCATAGGATTCCCATACCTTACGTTAAAGGCATCTCAGAACGTCTTTCTAAAATTATGAAGAAATACAATTTTGCCACTACTTACAAACCTATCAACCAAATTTACAACTTATTACCTTCTCCTAAGGACAAATTCTCACCCTTGATGTTACCTGGTGTTTATGAGATTCCATGCTCATGCAAATTATCTTACTTTGGACAGACAGGTAGGTCTGTTCAGAAACGCATCTCGGAACATCAAGACCACATTCGTCTTCTTAAACCGCAGAAATCTGGCCTCTCTCAACACGGAATTAAAAATCCAAACCATAGGATCCATTGGGAAAAGGCTAAACTTTTACATAGATCTTTATATAAACATGAACGTTTATACAAAGAAAGTTCTGAAGCCCTACTACACAGACCAAATCTAAACCGCAACGACGTTCTTACTATTCCTAAAGTATGGGAAATTATCATACAAAACTGTGTTAAATAATTAACGTTTTTTTTTTTTTTTTTTTTTTGTACTACTTTAGCACGTTATGCACGTTTTCATGAGATTCTATTGTAATCATGCGCCCTAACTGTATGTTATTCCTAATTTTTGTTTAAATACTGTACTAATGATGTCCTAAGATACTTAGGATGAAATATTTACAATTAAATAATTTTCACTGTGGTTTATACGTGTGTTTCTTCTAATTATATATTTTAGTGTTGCCAAAGTGCACACCTAAGTATCTTTGTCCTTCAGTTGACAATGTACATTCGATCGGAGAACCATTTCCAGCGTTCCATCTGCCTGAACACAAGCCAGTGGTTTTTTTTTTTCAGAATTTAATTTGGCCGTTGAGGATTGTGTATATAGTCCGTGAGTCTGGGTGCTCCCTCGGTTACTGTCATTTCTTCATTTCGGACTATTACAGTGAGTCCATCGGCATATGATAATAGGATTCTTTTTTGATTGGTTTCTATAGATAGATCACAATGAGAATACAAAAATATCTTTTTTAACATTAATACTGCTGCATTTCACACTTCCCCTCCACTCACAGAACCGTGTGATAGCTTATGTATAAAGAAATCATCGCAATGTCATAAACAACCACAAGTATATACGCCTGTTCAAGGTTTATATATTACGATAGCTTAACCTTTACAAACACCTAAAGAATGGACACAAACTAGAGTAACCATCTTGTCAGAAATCAAATACATAATAACTAAAACATTGATGGATACGTGCATTAAAGAACTACTAAAACATCGAATAAAATCGTAACAATTTTTCACAATATCATGATTATAATAAAAAAAAATATTTTTACAATTACATTTATAGTTATGTTATGTGTATAGTAAAATACAATGTCTCTTATACAAGTTTATTAAAGATATTCACTTAAGTAAATCATTCTGGAGCATGAAATGAGCGAGATTTGAAAATATATATTTGTGGGCATTTGTGACAGTAGCGTCACTGTAGCCACTTCTGAGGCATTTCCACCAAATCAGACACTAGCATGGATCTTCCCAGTGGTCTGAAACTAAAAATTCGCTAATCTGAAACCAAGTTTCCATAGGGAAGACATATCCTTCATATATACCTGACGCAAAAATTAAATTAATGCGAATACTTTGTTAAGGACTTTTCTCGAATCTGCTAATCGATAAATAAATTCTCTTTCTTAGATATGCCAAGGTGGTGCAAAATTTGAAGATCATATTTCGTTCTCGAGGAAATTTCAAACAATCAAGAGTCCACTATCATATCAGGAATTTCTTTACTTTGATGAGCAAAGCCCGGCTTCAGACCCTGAGCCTTGAAAATATGCGGATGCCTATAAGACAATGCCGTGACTATCCACGCAGCAGCCTTTATAGCAGCTTACTTCAGATGCTCAGGAGTCAGAAATATCTGAAAGTTGTCGAGTTCCCGCGAGCTGGCTTTACCCAACGAGAGGGATTCAGCATGCTATCAGTGCTGGCTAACGGAAATGCTCGTACCGTCAGAGAACTGCACCTGAAGGAATATTTTTCCTTCAACCTAGAAGTCTATAGGTAAGTTGGAACCAGTCTGACTCTAAAAGCCTTTTTTGTTTCACGTGCTTATTTGAATTCCTTAGATAGCGATGTGAATTGCTTTTTGCTTGTAAGCAATTTCGAACGATGATATTATTCCTTAAAAGTAATAAAATATAGAGTTCATGTAAATCATTGCTCAATGTATGAATTTTGAAATATCATTCGTAGGTCTCAGGAATTCCCTAATATTCTTGGCAAATTCGAAGCTCTTGAAACCGTCTCGTTAAACTACGTCTACTTATCCGAGGACTTGCTGACAAAATTAGGACAATCATGCAAGAAACTGAAGCTGATCAAAATAAAATGTGTGCATTATGAAGATCACCGTCACGTGATTCGGGAGCGTATCTGGGTGCAAGTGCGAAATAGCTTGCCATCCCTCGAGATAGATATCAGCATTAGTGAGTATAAATAACTCTTATTCTCGATATTATATATAATATCTTTTATATAATATCTATATAATAGCTGAAAGCTATGTTATATGTAATATATATTATATATAACATAGCTTTCAGCGTTTTTACTACTTTGACTCCTTCCCTCATTTCAGTGGAAACCGCCACCTTACAATGATTGTTTGCACTGTGAAAAAAGTGGAAGTCATGCTTCTTATGGTGTCTGATTTTTAATATAATAATAATAATAAGATTTATTGGTCTTTATTCGCCTATCGGAATCTGCAGAACTCACAGCGTGTTCCTTTTCTGTTTCTTTTGCTTTCAGTCGATGTTGTGGACGCCCTGGCTCTACGCAATATTCTCTGCCAAGGCATGCCTCTTCGTGCCCTGAAGTACTGGTCAGTGTTCGAGCAGCCCAGAACAGCTGCAAATGTGAATGCTTTCCTTTCCCATCTGCAACTCACGTTTCTCAACAGCTTGGGTAAGTAATGATCGCAATCTTTTAAATGTTTTCACCGTTCAGTCGGCTTTTATCGTGGCAACTAAAATGTATTAAACATCTCGTGCATGATTAAAATTTTCTCGCAACTTTATTGGATGTGCTGTTAACTCAGTGTTTATTTCTTCTTATTATTGTTTTTTCGTATAGAGGAACTTCGGCTGATGTATGAAGGCAAGATGGCTGTGCCCATGGAACAATTACTGGACTTGGTAGAAAGTTGCAAGAATTTACAAATCCTAAAATTGGGAAGTATCATGTCTGAGGAGCTTGTAAATGGCGTGTGTGTGAGACGCCTACTGAACCACTCGAGTGAGTTAAAAGCCAAAATATTCTTATTTTTATCATTAATTTGTTTATCTTGTCCCCCTCGATCCTCCCCCCCCCCCCACGAATGACTGTTAGTAAACCTTTAGTACATTTTTTTACTGTGGGTGAAGTGCGGATATTTTTTCTCTATTTTAATCAATTTTTCTATATATAGAAAAATTGATTATAGTAAAATATAAATATAGAAATTTTTTTTTATTTATATATTTTTCTCTAGAGACCTAACATGGAACCTTTTCAAGCCACTTCAAGCCTCCAATAAACGAGGAGGTGGATTTACACCAGCCAATGAAATTCACTCCTGCACTTATGCAAATATTGTTTTAATGACGTGTTCTTTACCTAAATAATGTATTTTTCTTTTGATCTCTCTTTAAAGACACCATTCATGAGTCATTTCATGTTTACGTTGCTCTTAATGAATGTCTTGTTTTCTTCCAGCATTTCAAAAGATTCAAATGTTTATCCGTGTCCGCGACGTTTCAGCGATTCCGCAAATGAAAGCTCTGTCAGCTTCACTCAAAAGTGATCTACGAAATATTGGTGTAGATTCAACGTTTGTCGTAAACCCTCATCAATATTAGTAAATAATTCTGTAGAAACTTACCCTTATTTATATTTTTATTATTTGTACTACAAAATTACTGTAAAAAGAAGAAAAAGGCAAATGTTTGGCTTTTAATAAAAATCTGTCTGCGTTTATAGGGCAATAAAAATTGATATTCGTTATTTTCAGTGGTTATTTATTTGTGTGTCCAAAAATAATAAGAATTTCTGAATACAAATTTCCTTCAAGTCGTATTTTTATTATTAATATTCTTCAGCCTTCCGGAGTGGAAATGGAACCGCCCCAATGTCACCAACTCGCAAAGATAATAATAAATTAAGTAGAAGTTACAGCTAAGATTTATTATTAGCCTCAGTTAATCTTAAAGGTATACCTAAATATTCATGAGAAGATAGATGAACGTGGTTTCGTAGACATTTTTAGACTCCTTGGATGTACCACGAAATAATAATGTCAAATAATACTTTAATATCTCTCAATATATACAATTTATATAATACAATACTTTAATATCTCTCAAATAAATTATGTGCACATACATACTATTTAATTAAACATACAATTTATATAATACATAGAATACACATATTTATATAATGCATACAACTTAATATAATTACATACAATTTTTTCGCTTGTGATTCAATTCAGATTCCAATTTATCGCATACTTTGTACCGTGCTCAAGTACAATACTTTGTACCGAACCAATAAACAATAACTAACCGTTGTCATCCTCAGATAAGCTTAATAAATAAGTTTTGAGGATAAAAGCTGAGCAATTTACACCTAAGTGAAAATAAACAAAAGAAAAAAAAAACATCCATATATTATATTTAAGTGCCGCAGTTACTGCGCTTAAATACATTAAATCAAAAATAACAAATATATATATAACTCATTGTTATTATATAAATGCTGTAAAACGCAATGCTATTCAACCTTAACTATAAATTACTAATTACAGTAACTGTTATTAATACAGTATACAGGGGGAAAAGGGAAAATTTGTACGAATTTCATTGTTACAAAAAAAAAAAAAAAGAAAATAGAATTATATCTTTTGTAAATATTTAAATCATATGTGCTGTAATATGTAATCACAATATGTAATCATAATTTTAATAAAAAAAGATTGAATTTAAAAAAAATATGTAATCAAAGTATGTAATGTAGGTATCATATGTAATTTAAATATCATATTTAAATTACATATGATATTAATAAAATTACATATGATATTAATAAAAAATATTTTTTATTAAAAATAATTTTAATACAAAATTATTATTGTTTAAAAAATTATCAATCAAAAAATTATTATTATTATTAATTTAATCACCTGCTGACTAACTGTAAACAGCATATATATTAAACCCTGAAAAAGCAAATCTAATGATTTTCAAAAATCCCAAGACCCCACCCATAGAAACTAACAATCTCACTACCCAACACCCATCCTCCTATACACAAAGTGGTGATCCTAAAACCACAACCATCACATAGGAGAGAACAACTCAATATCTCGGAATTCACTTCGTAAAGTTGGAATAGCCATACAAATTATCTACATGACAAACTCAGGATAATAGCAAGCAAACTATATCGATTAAAAGACATTGCTCTGACACACAAAAATACTAATCCATAAAGCATTATGCGAAAAAATTTTAAAATCTGCAGTTGCATCATATGCAATTTGCACAGACAACAAACTTAACAGTTTACAGTCCTTGCAAAATAAAATGGTAAAACTGATATTCTGGGAACAAAGAGAAGATCCTAAACTTATATGTGCAGCCACAAAATATTTAGGGTAAAACAATTACCGTTACACAGTCATGCAGTGGCGACTCGTACATAAGCACTGCGACACTGCAGCATCATCCCCAAGGAAAAAATGAAAAAATTAAAATTTGTTTGTGTTTATAAATAATAACAATGCTTACAACATTATATAAATGCAGTACAACATGTTAAAGGTTACAGCTTATGTTTTGACATTGATTGAATAGTTAATAATTGGAATTGTTCGATGAACGCTTTCGATTACGAAACAAATGCAGTGCGATCCAACGCTGATATTCGTTTGCCCTTGTCATTGCACGTTACGTCATTCCCAACTGAAACTGCTCACGCGGCAGAGTATTTTTAGTATGCTTACGCGCCTTATTTCTGTGAGATATGAAACGTGGTGAACTATTTTTTGTAAATCTTATTTTATTTTGTTAAAATAGCATATAATTATTTATTTATTATAGATACAAGGCTGAATTATGACGAGTGTCACTGTTGAAAATATGAAAAGAATTATATTTTTTCAATTATCGTTATACGAAACAAATGCACTGCGATCTAACGCCGATATTCGTTTGCACTCGTCATTGCCATTGATACGAAACGTTTATTATTGGTGTTTGTTCGTGGTGCGGTGAGGATGAAATATTTTTAATATGTAAATTTATTTATTAATAAATTCGTTACAGATTAAGAAAAAAAACATGTTTTTTTTCTTTTATATATTCAGCACCCCCAGTTAAAATGTTCACCAGTTGCCACTGCCGTCATGCTAAAACACTACTTCAGTCCACTCTACTACAGAGTAACCAGAACAACATACCAGATAACAAGACCACAGTCATAAAATTACATAACATATAAGTATAATAATCACTATGGAAAAGTCACCTGGAGTTTCTAAATGTCTGACATGATCAACACACTGCCATTCGATAAGAGAAACCTAGGGACCTACAGAGAGCTGAAACCGACGCTATGTAGCCATTAAAGTGAGCGGAAAATTAGAGGAAATTTACTCAAAAAAAATAATAATAACAACCAATTCCTCTCAAACACCAATACAAGTACATAAACACGCTCTATCCAAATCCCTACCCTTCAAAAAGGTTAAACCATGTTCATGCAGTGGTTTAAATCTACACCTGGCTCTCAATGGGTACTGAAAAAAATCACGAAACTACCACCATTTATTGTGGATAAATGGTGGTAAATTCAGGACAAACTTCTTCGACCAGACTAGTCGAAGAAGTTTGTCCTGAACTTATCTTCCTCAGATAAGTTCAGGACAAACTTCTAGAAAGACAGCAGAAACGCCACCCGAACAAAAAAAAAACGAATGTACTCAGTAATTATACTGAATTTTTGTAGTGATGAGAAATGTACAATGTTTTTATAGTATACACTGAGATTGAACTGTCCACTCAGTCTCCAAAAGCCAGATAGGGTTAAAAAACCGTGCCTAATCCCTATAAGGGAATAAAAAGGCGTTAGCTTATTATTATTTATTTTATTATTAGTATACACTGCTTGGAAAGAAGTCAACGTACGCCATAGTGCGAGGTACAAACAGCCACTCCACCCACCTTAACAAGATGTAGGACCTCCTTTCCCCCAAAGAAAATCCATGGGCATACTTTCCACAAGCGTGCAATAACAATCAATGGGATTTTGGGATCATTCTTCCTGTAAGCATGCAGTGAGGTCCTGGACCGTTGTGCTCTGGACTTCTCTTTCAAATTCTATCAGTTCCCGTCTCACAGCCATTTCAGTTAGACACAGCACAGTTGCACTAACTTGGAAGCATCATATTCCTCCAGTTTACATCGTTACATACACGACTCATTACATGCCACAATGTACCTTGCCCATAGGAGGCGGGTACATTGGCTTCTTTCCAAGCAGTGCATATGTAAATACCTTGTAATATTGATATTGAATTATTATTATTATCGTTATTATTATATGTTGTAAATATCTGTAGTAATACATAATATATAAGCAATATACAATCATTTTAGCACAGACGTTATAAACAGTAGAATCTCACTTTAAGATTCATTCTTTATATAAATAAGTTTAGATGCATGTAGTATAAACAGTAGGTATGAACAACGAATTTTTTGTCTGAAAAAATTACTATTATTATTATTATTATTATTATTATTTAAATAGTGCATGTGTAGACATAAAGACAGCCAGTAGCGAGCTCAAGCTATCAATGAACGTTTTCGGAGGTTCATTGATAGTAGCTTGACATAAAATGCTTCCATTTCTTGGCCTTCAAGCATAACACTTATATTCTTTTATTCCCTCAAAGGGCATGTGCGAGGAGGACATTTAATCCTTATCAACTAATATTTTTGGAAACTGAGGACAGCAAATCTGTTAGTGCAGAACCTTTGCCATCAGAAATCAGAAATCGCTGGTCCAAGATTATGAATGCTGCCATCTCGTTCTCTCTAATCCTAACGCGGTAGATGGTAGACCCTAAACTCAAGAACATCGACCATAGATGGTTAATGTTCTTGAGTTGTGAGACATAAAATCCAAATTTTCGGGATAATAAACCCTACTTTCCCATGTAAGAGATTGACTAACTCTGGAACCAGGATAGGTTTAGAAGAAGCTCCTCTAGTTGACGGCTAAAATGTTGTACTGATATATAAATACAAATTAAAATGAACATATGTTTGATGTCCCATTTCTTGAAATATCAAAAAACAGCTTGTCATTTTGAAATTCGTGTCATGAAAAAAAAAGTAAAAGATTAATTAAATTAAAATGAATGTATGCGATTTTCGAGTCGATATCCAATGAACTGCAACTGCGCCATCATGCTTACACATTCGCCCTTTATCAGAACTAAACGGTTTTGATATTTCTATCCGCCTAAAGATAAGTAGGACAATACGGTGAAATTTAATAAACAAATCATCATTGAACTTTTTCTTAGCGTGCAACTGTAGACACTATCTTGTTTTAACAATTCGTGAAAGAACCGATTAGATAATTTAATAGATTATTTACACAATAGCAGTGATTATATAGTATCATCCGTTACGTTTTCTTTTGCATCATAATTCTTATGTAATCAAAACAACTGGTGTTATTTTAATAAAATTCAGATGTTTCTTATTTCCAAATTCCGTTTTGACAACTTTTAAGCATTTCTCTTTGATTCAATAAGCTTTTTTGTTTTTGCACTTTGGTATGAATACCAGGGAAGACACCACTGATTTTAATTTATATAAATAAAGCCAATCGACTCATTTTTCATTCTTTTATAAGTTCAGTTCTTTGTACATATGCAGTGTGATAATGCATATTTATCTTAACTAAAAAAATTCCTATGTAAAGTAACTATATACACAGAATTCTTATACCTAAAAGAGAAGTTACATGCCACATCAGAATAAATAAATAAATGATAATTAAACACTTAGTAAGCGTTCAGCGAAGATTGACTACAAGAAGTGCATGTTTCTGCTAGGAGATGGCGCTGCACATCGCTTTACTTTGTAGCTTTCACCATAAATATGTGCTTTCGATAAATTCCTTTCAGAAATGGAGAATAACCATTCAGAGATCGAGCCTTCAAACTTGTATAACTATAAATGGTGTATATGTTTTACGTCTTTAAAAGTCATAAGTGTTTCGATATTAAATATTCTAAGCAGGTAAATATTTGTTCATTATCATCGCTAAGCACAGGAGAATGGCAGCGTATGTTATTATTTATTTGTTTATAAGTTCAGTACTTTGTAGATATGCAGTGTGAAATGCACATTATGCATATTTTATCTTAACTAAAAAAATTCCTATTTAAAGGTAATCACTATGCAGCTTAAAATTAGGTTCATATTAAAAGAAGGGCCACATAATAGCTATAAAACCTGTCATTATTTTAAGCAGAACTATTTAAAATCATGACATTACCCTAAAATATTGAAGTACCAGAAGGGCATCATCTCGTTTACTTATATGCATTTTTTAAATTCAGTGCTATTCCTACAGCAGTAAAATTCAACGAAAAAGAAAGTTGTTCTTAATGTGCTCCACTTCTTCTCTCCATTAATGAAAAGGAGATACCCTTATTTAGAGTTTTAATCCTCATAGATGCAGAGGCGTAGCTGGGGAAGGGGGGGCACTTTGAACCCTTTTGAACTTTTGCAGTTAATTCTAAAACAGTCTCGAGAACTCATTTCCAAATATTGCAATACTACTGAGAATTTTCCTCAGAATTGCTGTAAGTGTTGCTAGTTGTGAGAGGAGTTTTTCTAAATTAAAATTGATTAAGAATTACCTACATTACTATGAAATAGACGTCGCCAATTATCGACGATTTTGCTAACAGAAAAGCAAGAAAAATAACATTTTAGAATGTTGAAATTAAAGTTTTACTTCAAAAATAAACATAGCGTTTTAATTTATTTCCCTATACGTCGTTTCGACTTTTTGTGGTATTTTTGGTGTGTATTGAGAGGGGCGGCAAACTCAGGGATCGCTCCGGGCTGCAAAAGCTCTAGCAACACCACTGAATAGACACGCTCTCAGGTTCTAGTAAGGACTCTGTAATGACCATTGCATTGTTCCGAATCATCTCTTCGAATCACGTGATTACAGTCATTTTTATGGCTCTTAGTGAAATCATTTTTGAAGGACCTAACACCGCAAAATTTCCACGATGTACAACATGCACAATATCGTAAGATTTAGTAGTGATGATTTCGTATTCTTAGATTAATGGATCTTATCCATACCCCAAGAATCAAGCTCGAACATTGGCACCTCCAAACCTCAACATTAGAGCAATTCACTCAGGTAAATAAACGTTTTCAGGTAACTTTCATCCCTAAACACGTCTATCACACTGAGAAGAGAGTTTGACCTGAATTCATCAGTCCATAGGATCAATTCCTATTGCTTCATATTATTGTTATTATTATTATTATTATTATTATTATCTGAGACCTCCAGGGAGTCAAGGACTCATCGAGAGAGGCTATAAATCACTCAAACCAGCTGTCATACCTTCCCTTAAATTCATTCAGTTAGATGCACTCACTACCCCTAAAGGCAAATTATTCCACTCACTCACTCACTACTCTCTGAGAGAAAAACCTAGCTCTTACCCCCTTTCTTAACTGTGAACGAACTTAACTTCCATGGATGCCCCCGTGTTCTCTCCCCCGCCTTCCATATAACGAAAAAATTCATATTCAAAAATTTCAAATGCTATAACATCCATTCAAAACTTTATAGATCTCTATCATATCACTCTTCTTTCTCCTATTAACCAGAGTCTGCAATCCACATACTCGCAATCTGTCTTCATAATCTAAATAATCCCATAATCCGGATATAATCTTTGTAACTCTTCTTTGCACACAATCTGCGCACATATTTCTCCAATGCCAATTGACGATACGTATTCGTTGTTGCTAAAGGCATCTCCGTTGCAGTTCCACTAAAAGTTCATGGCATGCAACTGTCTACATATTAGTAACACTTATGGATTTGCTTATGTCTGCCCCACATCTCCAATCAAAATTATCTAGATTATGACGATGGTCTAGATAATCTCTGATGATGATGAAGAAAATGAAATAAAGCAACTAGACTTAGAAAGCGAGATTTGGCATGTCTCAGTATGTTCAGCCTTCCTGATTTTACCTTAAGTTCGAGTTCAAGTCGACACTGAGAACTTGGAGTTGCTTAACTGCTACACGTACAGACATTATCCTCAAATGACATCCGACTATGGTTTCCTCTGAAGTGCTGTTGACTCGTTTTGCTTATTATTCGGCATTCAAGATCAAAATAATTTCTGAGCAAACAGCTGATCGTCTTTATAAGAGAAAAAATGTACACATTGTGCATTTGCATCCATTTTCCCCGCATTGGTATGGAGGATAACGCTCATAATATTTGGTAGAATTGTGTGTAATGTGTTAAATACAGCAAATATACGCCTAACTTTCCTTTAAATATAAACTCTCGTCTGAATGTGGATTAGTTCATTGAAAATAACTCGGTGAAGTAATTCATCTGAACATGGTAACAAAATTTATGTTTTACAAATGTATTATGAATACATTCGCTTTCAGATCCTGTTTAATAGTTATGATCGCAAAACACAAACGATGTATGAAAGATAGATAAGGATCGTTCCAAAAGCAATGCCTCTATTTTAATAGCCTCAACTCCAAATACATCAGTGAAGTTTTAAAAAAAAAATTAAACAGTTTGAAGTCTGTACTGTAGTTTTCTTAAAGTAAGCTCCCTCACTCTTTCAATTATACATTTTTGCCACTGCATGACAAGTTTTTCATATCCGTCGTTGTAAAATAATAATAATAAACTCTCCGGTTGTTTTTGTAACCATTTTTTCACCTCTGTTTTGCCTTGTTCGTCAAAGCAAAGGTGAGAAAATAACGAACAGGTATATGGAATGAGTCTCAATTTAGGAAACCATCTGAAGTGCTATGGAGCCAAGTTTGGGTTATAGACAGCCTGTTCCACAACATTAAATGCGATCTCTTTGATAGCTAATGAACATCGTTCATGTGTGTAGCCGTAAGTTGTCATGTTATACATAGCTTTGCGAATATATTGCCGTCTCTTTCGCCATTTGGTCTTTGTGAATTTGCTATCACAAAACACAGTCAATATGTGTGCAAAACTTTTCTGCATCGGCTACGGTGTCGATAGGGTGAATTTCGTTTCGGGATGGACCTAACTTTCCTCTAAATGTAAACTCTCGTCTGAATGAAGATTAGTTCATTTAAAATAACTCGGTCTTGATACGATTAAGCTAAAAATATACTATATGTGGTGCTATCCTAAAGTTCGGGGAATTGGAAATGCGCGCGAGAACCGGTTGTAGTACTGCCTTCCGCTACTATAGGGGTGAGCAGTACCTTTGTGAATCAATATGCCAACAGTCGGCAAGCTGAGGGGGGGGGGGTAGTAGTTCGGCGATTTTCTTCTCCAACAGAATGGCGGATTTTAAGGAAGCAAGTTTTACTGTGACGTTTGAAAGCAGTTAAGGCATTCAGTGCAAACATCCAGACTAGTCGAAGAACAAGAACTGGGTTCTCCACCATGACAACGCATCCGCCTACCCAGCACTCGTTGTTCGACAGTTCCTGGCTTCCAAAAACAAGACAGTTATTCCCCGTCCTCCCAATACCCTAACCTCCCCTAACTGCGACTTTTTCTTGTTCCCTAAGAAGAAATTCCGGAGGAAAGGACGTCGTTTTGACACGATTGAGGAAATCCAGGAAGAATCACAGGAGGTGTTCAAAGCAATCACACTTGAGGACTTCCAGGGATGCAAGAAACCATGGAAAAATCTCTGAGATCACTGTACCCATTCCCTAGTGGACCACTTCAAAGGAGACGGTGGTAACTAGGAGTAAGGGTAAATATAAGTATTTTTTTTATGGTGAAATTCCCGAAGTTTGGGTAGCATCTCGTATAATAGCAATGGCATCACTTTATTTATTTATTTACTCTTATTAAAATTCAACATGTAAATAATAAAAAACACAAAAACGCATTGTGGTGCAGAAATAGTTGTTTTCTGTAATCAGTCATGCAGGTTCAACATGATTCTAGCTGACAAAAAATCATAACTGACATTTTGTCTGTCAGTAGCATGATAATTCTGTTGAGACAATGCTGAGCGGTGTCGAGAAAATGCCAAAATCCCCACGCAGTTTAAAATGTGTCGATGTTGTTCTTCCCCTATTAGTGAAAATTAACAATTTATGCTGTTCTGAACCTAGCGTACTGTAATCAGTACTATAGAAAGTGTGTTTGCGAAAGATTTCTCGAAAATTTTACCAATTGCAATACTGATTAGTGGCTTAGCGAAAGAATCTAAACGTTTGTGGACTTTCTCTGCAGTGACAGAGAAAGTCCACAAACCTTGAAAAACATAAAAAAAATTTAACAGATAAATTTATATTGATGTGAAACACTATATGTGTGTGCCTCACATCTTCGAATTCTAAGAGAGAACACAGAAATGTAGTTAACAAATTAAGGATTAGCAAGAAGTACATAGATGTCCATTGTGTCATTGTACGTCAAAGTTATCAGAGTTAATTTCTCGAACTCTAAAAATATCTAATGTCATGCAAAATCCCTTTCTGAGCTCCAAGTTAAGAACATTGGAATAAGAAGATGAACACATTTTGAAGTAAGACTGGTTTAGGTTTAACATTTTTCGTCACATACAACTCCACCAGTGGAATGGTTTCATTGCATAGAATTATTTAAAAAAAAAGAAAAGACAAGAATGAAGAAATGATTAAAAATATATATTACTAATAAGAAGGAAATTATCCAAGGGAAAAAAAAAGAAGAAAAATGTAAGACAATTATTTAAAAAAATAATAAAAAAAGTGAAATCTTGACCTTTCATTGCTTTTGATCGGGATTTTTGGCTTATATGTAAATAGTGATGGGAGATGAATTTCATCTCCCGGTGAGAAGAAACCGCCATGATTATTGGAGGCCTGAAGTGGAAAAAGTTCCATCTTGGTCTCTAGAGCAAGTAAAAAATAAAATACAAAAGAAATAAAGATTACTTTTAATAATTTCGAAATGATTTGACCTAACTGGCTCCTAATAATTGATTCGATTAAAACCGAAACTGAGATTTTTCGACAATATTTTTGCGATCATCTCAAATACCAAACGTTGTTAAAATCTCATCAGTCGAAGTGGAGTTATCAGGTGCATACGAGTGGAACACTAAAAGCTGAACCTTAATAACGCCTTCATAGCATTAAAACTGCAAGAAGACAAAGGGGCGATTATTATCTGCACGTTGTGTATTTGTTTATTGTTTCCTGTTTTTTTTATTATTATTATTCTATTTGTTATTCCTTCTTTCCTCTAAGATTAGGAATTGAAGTCACGTCTTTTGCCTTGCTACTATCAGCATATATATCTTCTTTTTTTTTTTTTTTTTTACTTCTTAATCTTTTCCTTAATAAAACATCTCTTTGGACAGCTGATGATTTGTCGACAAGCTTGGCAATACTTCCTCGTATCTTCAAATCCTAAGAGAGTCAAAAGATATGACAATATTTTAGACATTTTTCAGTTTTAGGGATGAAGAATTTCATTTTCTTCTATTATATTTTACGACTCACATTCTTCATCTAAGAATACTTTCTTTGGAGTGCTCAGACAAGACATGTGACAAGTTTCGAAGAAGCCTTTTCTTAAAATAATGTCATGAAGGCGACTTGATTATAATAAAGTAGTCTCAAAACACGTTCTTCAACGTAGTATTTCAAAGGTTTGCAGTTCTAAATAATCTTCATTCCTCAATACAAGAAAGAGCAGTAAACAAGATGCAACTTATGCAACTTTAAGTGTTCGGTCACATAAATTTAAATGTAGTTTTGAAGTAATACGTAGAAACTGCGAATATTATCAAAGAATTCACATAGTCTTCAATTTAAGTTTTATTATTATTATTATTATTATTATTATTATTATTATTATTATTATTATTTATTTGCAATTATAGATGGAAAAAAAAACATTTGGAAAGAAGAAGGGGAAAATCATAACTACGAAATTTTGTCTATGACATAGTTTCCGAGATGTCGCTTTCCCAATAAATAAACAAACCCCATATTCCCTTTTGTCTGTTGATGGGGGTGCAAAATCCTTCCGCATGAGACCAGCTAACTCTTTTGCAGTTTGTTCACGTCCTCGTGTCCTTCCATCCCAGGGACATCGTCCATACAGGGGGTCGGCAAAGTGGTCGACCCCCTTGGATAGCCACATCGATTCTTTCGATGTGGCTATCCAAGGGGGTCGATAAATGTAATCAAAAAGGGAGTCTAAATTTTTAACGTTCTTTATGAATTTCTTTAAGTATTTTCTTTAAATTTCTTTAAATATTTCTTATCTAGAAGTAGTCATGTAGTAAAACGGTGAAGGAATTATTATTTTTAAATTGAGAAATTTATTATTGATAACATTATGGGTCGATGAGGGATCGAGGATTCCATGAAGGGATCAATGGTCTAAAAAGTTTGCCGACCCCCTAGTCTATTCCGACTGAGCTATGGCGCCTCTAAAAATAAATATAAAAAAATAAATAAAGACGACGATTTGTAAGGCAGGGAAAGAATCGAAACCAACCTTTTTTAGCCACCCAGTGAATCAATCAGTGAAATGAAAAAAACTGATTCACTAGTGAGTGGAAATCACTTCCTGTTATACTCATATAGCATTAATTATGGACAATAGTTTATATAGGGTGATCAAAATTAAAGTATCCCTGTTAAAAGTCTTGTGGTCACCCAATGATCCAAATGCTTTGCAGGAATGCATCGTGCGTCATGCGAAAGCGAAATCTGAGAAAAGTTCCAAAATTCACCACCAGGGACGCTGTATGATGTTCCGAATGTGGATGTAGTAATTTTTCTGTGTGTAAGGAGAAAAGCGATACAAGTTGAAATAACACGTTTTTATTAATTTCCATTATGCATTCACGGGCTGTACTGTTCAGTGTACTGTCTTTCCTGGTTTGCTACAAATTGCGTCCTTTGGACAGTGGGTTCAATGGCAGAACACAGAGGGTCAGGACTAAAGTTGCGCCCATTCTGTCTTACAGCGCTGGCAAGTTATCAGGATGATCTCGATAAACTCTTTTTTGTGAAAAATCCCCAGAGCCAGAAGTCGCAGGGGTCATATCAGGTGAACGAGGGGGGGCCATGCAGTGGAAAACGCACGGGTGATCAATCTGACTTCCGTGAAATGTTCTCGAAGGCCCTCCTGTACTGAACGACCGATGTCTGGAGAGACCTTATACTGCATGAAAATGACTGAATCCATGCACAGGCGCTGCTGTAGCTGTGGACAAAATTGTTTATCATATCAGCATATCTCCAGAAGTAACTGAGCAGGTCACAGGACCTGATTACATAATAAACCTGTCCAATGATAATCGAAGCTGTGAACCGCACTAGACAGCAACTGTGGATGAATGCAAAGGGATTTGTTGAATTGCATGCGAGTTTTGCGTGGCCCACACCCAGCAATCGTGCTTCTGTATTCGCAGCTCCGTTCAAGTGAAAGTAAGCCTTATCTCCTCACAAAATCATCCACGCCCATGTAACCTCCAATTCCACTCGAGCAAGGAATGTTAAAGCGAATTGTCAGTCACTTTCAAAGTCCTGCGGGCACAACTCCTGTGTCGGGGTTATCTTGAATGGGTAGAAATGCAGAATCTTCAGGAAAATTTTCCAGACAGTTGTGTAAATCACATCCGTGTGTCTTGATACAGCGCGTGCGCTGCAGGAACCAACGCTGTTATTCATGGCCTGCTCCACAACGGCAGTAGCAACTTCATTCGCTTGTTGTGAACTAATCGGTTTGCGACCACTTCCAGGTCTAACTCATAACGATCCTTGTATCTTCAAACTGAATAATCACTGGTCGTAGAGCACATTGAGATTGTGGACCTCGATGATGTTTCTTCAGGCGACAAAATTCACAGAGTGCACCAACAACATTGCAGTTGTTTAGGTAGTACAGCTTCACGAGCAAAGCATGTTGTGGGCAAGGTTAGTGCCATCACTGTGGATGGACATCACTGTGGATTAAAAAGATGGACACGGGAAAAATCCCGTGTCCATCTTTTTAAACCTTACTGGCACCCTGTCGAGTTGCGTGATATACAAATTCCATGCATTTAATGTTTACAACGCTCCTTGTGGTGAATTTTAGAATTACTTTTTTTTTTCAGGTATCACTTCCGCATGATGCACAATGTATTCCTGTAAAGTTTCGCGTCGTTTGGATCACTAGACGGCGCTTCACAAAGCCTTAACTGGGATACTTTAATTTTTATCATCCTGTATATAACTCAATTAATATGATTTGATATTTGATAGTCTTATTTCTTCGTTAGAAATAAATTAAAGAAGCCTTTTTTTTACTTTACTTTCTTTTCTTGAACTGGTTTCTGAGTTAGGCGATGTGTAGCATGGATAATTAGGATTTTATCCAGAAACTCGAGTTTTTAACCCCTGAACCTCAAAAATCGACCCTAGTACTCACACTATCATAAACAATAATACGAGTGTTGCTGTTTATGGCTGCTAGTTAGCAGTAGTTGTCTGTAGCTCTCTCTCTCTGTGTCTCTCTCCCCTGGATGAATTTGATTCATTAATAGTTTGGTCTCATTTCAGTGAATACTGCCTACTGTCTGCAAACCAAAAAATATATTAGTATTTATAGTAAGACTGAACTTGACATACGCCATACACAACTTTCTACTGTTAAAAATTATAAAAATTAAAGTGATGTAATTCCTAGAAGCTAACGAATGTTTAGCAATGCTGAACATTTGGATAAAAAAATAGCAAACATTTTTTAGATTTTTTTTTCCTCTGTACTACTGCATAAAGAATGAAGTATATTCCCCAAAATTGACTTCACTACAACAGTTTCCATCTCCCTCTTTTCGTGCTAGGCTCGATGGTCTTTCACGACCAAGCAACTTGGTTTCTTAAAAACCTGATATGAAGACAATGGAAGAAGGTTAATCCTACCTGCATTGTCTGCAGTTGTAAATTGTGGGTATTCTTCTGACCAATTGGTCTGTTTTGCCTGTCGAAGAAAACAGTTTCCGAGAGGAAAGATCCTGCCACCACCGTACGAGGTCAGCTAACTCACCTTCAGTTGAAAAGCCCTGATAAAGGATTCGAACCCAGATCTTTCCTGAGTTCGAATTAACTTTAACATTTTTTTGTTTCCTTTCCAGCTGTGTGTGATTCTTACTCAATTTCTTATGCTGGTTTCAAATGTTTTTTTTTTTTTTTTTCTATCACCTTATAGTTTTTGAGAAATAAGTCTATACATTTTTACCATATAAACACTATTAACAATATCATACAGGCAGAATGAAAGTCAACTACAATGACTGTCCTGACGCCTTCCGTATATTAGATGAAAGACACCAACAGTAATCAGCATTCCATCCTCATATCTGCTGATGAAACCTCCCAACGTGTTCATCACTCACGGACCCGAGATTTTTGGGGGAGAACTTCTAGATGCGAGCCCAGAAAGTGTATTTTCAGGGACATTTCACATCATGATATGCTTTGAGCATTGAAGAAACGATTTATTGGTAATCTGAAGATTTGTAATTGTCCAAATGTTTTCGGCAACTAACTTAAAATATGCTGTATCTATGCATTAGCTTTCTTTTGGTTTTAGAACTTGTTCAAATCTGGGATCGTTCATTAACGATCTAATTTCTTGCCCAATGACTTCTTTTACTTTAGTATCACTCATTTTGGGGAATTTTTGTTTCAAATACTGAAATCCTGCTTCTTCTTGGTTCATTGCTTTCACGAAGTATTTCATGAGTCCAAGTTTGATGGGAAGCAGTGATGAATAGATTTTTTTCTGTCTCTAAAAATGGTGCATGTTTAACATTCTTTTCTCCAGGTGTTAAATGTATTAAATATGTTAAATGTTTCTCCAATCCTGTTGTTCTATTCACATAGGAAACAACAGCACTTAGTGTATCCTATTTGTAACCCCAAAAAAATGGCAATGAAGTAAAGATCAGCACATGTTCCACTTGTAGGCATCATAATTAATGTTTCCCGGCACTATTTTCATGTTTTCGTATGTTTCCTTCATAGTAACTAACTAGGCTATTAGGATGGATGGATATAAGCTCCCATTGTATAAGAACAGCTTTCAGACTGGATTTTGACAAATCATTAAGAAGTCTCCATTCAAATAGTGTGTTTAATGTCATAGGACTTCATTAGCCCATCGATGTTGGTACAAAAGGTCAGGATATCACTTTCACTGAAATAACTTATGCACTCACTTTGACGGTGTGAAATCTGTGACCTTAATTACTTCAGATAGGAGATTCCATCCTTGCAGCCTTGTGATATAAGTAAAAACAAACAAAAAAAAAAAAGGTCGATTCCCCTATGGAAATGGTCAGCTATTGTTTATCTAACAGTCCAGAGGAAGTCCACGGTCTCCCTAGTTACACTAGCAGGACGGAAACGACCCTTCAGATTTATTCCAATGTTCATTTTCTAAATTTATATTAATATTTCTAGTCATTTCCTTAAATTCCTTGATTTTAATTGTTCAACAACTTATTTATTTTTAAATTGTTTTCGGCTGGGAGAACATTTCGAAATTCACGATGGGTTACGTCTTGGTTCAGAGACCTTGAGTTGATCATCTCTTGATCTAAGTGTTCATTCGATATCCCCCTACCGACAGGACTGTTCTTCAAACGCATTGCATTGTACGTGTCAGTACCATGAAAATAAATCCCCACACAAGAAAAATGTCGCCTTGGTTGCATTAAGTATGAACAGTAGCTTTCCAAAAACATTTTCCAGTTGAAGCATGAGACACTTGCTGGCTATCTCATCACGACTTCACTCGAGAAGATATTTATCAACGCGAGAGGAAAACCAAAACAATAAAAACGCAGTATAATGTGTTATGGCATGCGTGCGCGCGTGTGGACGCAGATTTTTATACCTGCTAATGCTTGCAGTTGTTATTCTTGCCATGCGCAGGTTTGGTGAAATATGAGTTGTTCTATAGGCAGGCCAAATACAAGTGGTTTTGGTCGAGGGAGAGAATGATTATCCTTATTTTCTGTGCATCCCTACACCACTAGCTGTTTTATCTAATTTAGGGCTACATGGGTTAGCCTTCTTACTCAGCACAATTTTTCTCGCCGTTGTCAAGGTAGAGTTATGCGGTGTGGAGATGAGCCGTTAGCGACATTCTTGTCACGTGTGTTTGAGCTATAGTCCGAGACTTGGAAAAAGGATTTTATTATTGCCACAATAAATTCTCAAAACATTTTTGCGGCTTTCTAGTTATCCTCCCTCATCTCTTTCCCCCATTTTCCCACCCGCTTTGGGACGTTTATATCCCCTGACACTTAAAAACAACGTTGACAAAACAGAATCGGTTTTCAACCGTCCATTTCCAGAGGGCGCTTGTTTCATCCGCCTATTAATTATGGTTTATTTTTAGTTATTTATCGTATGCTTGACTTGGTTATGGTTAGCAGCAAATTTAAAATAATTCCTTTCTGGAAAATGCTAAACTCGTGTCTGAGGAGGCATTAAAAATATGGAAATAATTGTAGACAATATTTAAAAAAAAAAATACATTTTGTAATCGCATTCTTGTACAATGACATCTGTTATTATCGAATCCGTCTTACATACTGCATGTAATACATGATCTTGTGTATTTTAGGCGTTTAGTTTAACTTAGTTACTAGAAATAGTCGGATCGAAACTAAAAGCAGCATAAATTGGAATATTTTATTAAATATTTAAATTTAATCAAATTTATCCAGCCAGCTTTCGATTTTTTCGATTTTTTTAACTCAAAATGGTTCTATTTCAATCCGAATTAAAAATGACTGAGTAAATTTCCAGTAGTCAGAGCGAAAATAGATGTATAATTCTGACTGCACTTCTGATGATGAGAGAAAAATTATTTTTAAATATAAATAAAGAGCCAATAGGCTTCATTTCGGCGATTTAAACATTATTAAAATTAAGGGGATATTAAATCCCATATTGTTTTAAAACCGAATAAGAAACTCAAAGATTGGAATCAGAGAGTTTCATGCCGAATATAGTAAACTATAAAAGTATCGGCGATTACTAGCGTGAGTTAATGCAAGTAGTCCTAATACGCAGTACAATCTCGGGCAACTCATTGCAAAGGTGGGTAAAGTTCTGATCGCTATTCTTAGGTATTTCTCATAATGTAAAAACACATTTCCTAGGAAATGTATGCTGTTATTACATTATGGTGGGAGGTCACTACCCAGACCGGTTTCAGCCTTTTTTGAGGCTTCATTAGTGAGTAACTAGACCAAATAGATACCAACGGGTATAACGTAAAGAACTTATATACTCTGCTATACGAGTTGTCAAACAGGTGCAACCATTAAGTTACTTAAATATAAATAAAGCGCCAATAGGCTTCATTTCGGCGATATAAACATTATTAAAATTAAGGGGATATTAATCCCACATTGTTTTAAAACCTAATAAGAAACTCAATGATTGGAATCAGAGAGTTTCATGTCGAATATAGTAGCCCACCTTTGCAATGAGTTGCCCGAGATTGTACTACGTGCTAGGACTACTTGCATTAGCTCACGCTACTAATCGCCGATACTTTTATAGTTTACTATATTCGGTATGAAACTCTCTGATTCCAATCTTTGAGTTTCTTATTCGGTTTTAAAACAATGTGGGATTTAATATCCCCTTAATTTTAACAAATTATTTTTATTTTATTTTCTGTTTTAAAACTACAAATCTCTAAGAGTCGTATTGGGGTTTAATCGAAGTAAATGCACATTCAGAATCTGTATAGCTTCGCTAGATCATTACAAAACACCATAAAAATACGATTCAGAACTGATTTCTATCTTCAAGGGTTGCTTTCTTGAATATTTAGACCAAAAAAGAAAGAAAGAAAAATAAAAAAATTCTCATCACAGTCAAAATTACCAGAAAACGAGAGAAATAATAGACCTCAATGTCAGTTCCCTTAAAAGTTTGTCAATCCCTATGTCTGAAAAGATACATTTCAGACATGACATCGCGGAGCTAATCGTAGATCCACTCACGAAGGCCCATTACTTATGCCAACCTGACTGAAGTCGTCCTCTTTATCTTTGCCATGGATCTTGGGAAACGGGAGTGTCGTAAAGGGTTAGGCTGTAATTCAATGATGGGTTGATAAGTTAGTAAATACAGAACACATTAATGTTCGTATGTTTAGCTGATTTACGAAAGGTGGTCCCGTGGCGAGAGGATGAGCATCTGTCACTTTTTTGTTGTTGTTACAAAATATTCACGTCAATACTTTGAAGACAATGGTACATTTCATATCTCTTTCTGAAAGACAAAGTCTCATATATATACTTTCCATGTTTAGTTCTGTACGCCAGCTATGCTCGAGTAAATGTTGAAATAAAAATGTCTCATTGATTTATTATTAAGGCAACGTAATGAATCTGACTAGTGTTTGCCATTGGGCTTAAAATGAAACTCTGGACCAGCAGCAACAATAGACAGTAAGCAGAATACTGCTGTCTGTAAACATTTGTCGAAATTGTGGTGAAATATATTTGTTACCAGCCCAAAAAACACTTTTTCAGTGAATATCTTGAAAGCATTGGATGGGCGGCCTCCAACATAAGTTAGCCTTAAGCTCTATTGCTAAATTTTCTCTTCCTCTCTCTTTCTCGTCCCCTATTGAAATTGAAAATATCAAATGACTTTTAATGCAATTATTTGTAGAATAATCACATTTCTCCGAGAACACGATTAAGTCGTCGAAAAACAATTAAGAAAGATATGTCATATATGTAAATTAAATTAAAATAAGCCAAGTTATTTTCATAGGTCTGATTCGTCAGCTCTGCTGGTCCCGAGCCTGGATAAAATTAGGGGAGATTGAGATGGTGCCGTACTTCCCCGTAAAAGGGGACTCACTGCCGCTGTATCATTATACGAATACTACTAATACTCATGTGCATTGATAGGTGTTTGGTTCCTTGGGAAAGAAGAAAAAGTCGGAACTCGAAAATTAAGATATAAATAATAAAAAAGATATTATAATAAATTATAAATCATATAATAATTAATTAACATATAAATAATAAATTATAATAAAATTGAAACTAAACTTGTTTGAAAAAAAAATTTTTTTTCATTTTTAATTATTAAATATTACCGTGATAAAACAATTATTAATAAATAATTACTTGTTGTTAATATATCTTTGTGGAGATATAGCAAATTATCTAAATTTCTAGGAAAATATGTAATAAAACTTGTAAAATAAGTAAAGCCTTTATCGACGACGGCAGTAATTTAGTCTTCTGCTATAAGGAGGTTTAAAAAAAAATTTAAAAAAAGGCGAAAACCGTAGACATTTTAGCACCATGAAAACAAAATTATGAACGTAGAAAAATCGGCACAAGCGTAATCACGATCCTGTAGTCTTCTGAACCCATTATGACACCCCCCCCCAAAAAAAAAAAAAAAAAAAAAGCTATAAGAATTCCGTCACGGTACGTCTGCGTGCTGGAAACCCTTACTTTAACCACTTACATCACTTAGCATACCGCATACACTAGTTTAGTTTGCAGTGATTCTTTCACCTAAAGATCAAGTTGCAGTTAATATTACAATCAGTGTCAATAGCGAACGGGAAACGGTTATTAAGCTATTTGCTCTTTTGTGGAACAGTTTTCTAACTTACCTTAATGCTCGCTTAATGATAGCTTTCTAAGGCCACACGGAAGAAAGGATTAGAGGCGGCAGACGATCGCTTTGAACTAAAATGTTATGACGGAGGCAAAAGGAAAAGAACGCATCAAAATTCACAAACTTTGCTTCCAGAACACGCGTGCTTCATGTTGTTCAAAAGTACATTGATTTTACATATTTTTAAAATATATTATCACTTTAAAAAAAAAAAAATCCTACTATCATTTTGTAAATTTTGCTTTAGATATAGCAGTGTGCGATAATAACATTCATAGGCGTTATTTTTCGGTGTACAATTTTTTATTATTGCCCATATAATATTTATATTTATTTATAAATAAATATAAATAATATTTACCTAGTAAATATTCAATAATACGAATATATTTATAGCAGTTTTATTTGTTATACTGCAGAAGCCATTTAGTCCTTTGCAATCCAAATATGTAAAAAAAAAAAAAAAGACTTGCGCAGTAGGAGAAATATAAACGAATCACGCAGTACGAGAAATATAAACGAATCACCGTCATATTTGAAAAGTTGATACGATTATAATGTATGTTATGAATTATTTGTTAACATTTCATATGATTTCTTTGTAACATCGAAAGTTTACTCGATAAATTCTAGTTAAGTGTTTTTCTTAGTAAGAACAATTATATAATTATACATTAAAATAATGGTTGTTTTCATGAAGTGGTAATTTTAAATAAAGAATTATAGTAATATAATCAAAATCATAGTAATAAGGAATAAACAACCTATGCTGGATAATATTTCCTTTTTCGCGTTAACTCGGTATATCAATTCTCTCTAACTTGATGTGATGTTAATTAGTATTAACTAGTTTTGATTTGTATGAAACTTGACCAGCAAAAGAACGCTAACCGACAAGAATGCATATTTCGCATTCTCGGTAATAATTGCTCAATATTTAGTTTTTTATATTAATAATATATAAAAATTTAAATAGTGTTTTAATTATATTACATTTAAGACGTAAACATTCTTAAGAAAATTATTTATTTTTAAGTTTTCTCAAATAAAATTAAAATTGTAAATATATTATATCATATATATAAAGTTAATTAATTTCTAATATTAATTTTGCAATTCTAATTTTGTAAGTGTATAAAAATATACTTACAAAAAAAGAGATATGATTGTTTTTTTTTTTTTTTTTAGATGGATATAAATTTATCCAAATTCTATTACATATTGAATTTCTTCCTTAGGGGCTCGATCGTTTCAATAGGCTGACCTTACCCATTGCTTATCAACATTTTTTTCAGTGTACTAAATATTGAAATAAGTTTAGATACACATATAGTTCCAGATCACTCACTGAATGAATAAATATTTTTTTTTATTATTACAGTGGGGGGGGGAGTGAAAATTAAACATTTATGAAGCTAGTTTAAATATTCATGCAAACCATAAAGAAAGTGTTGAAATACCAAACTTTTAGCGGTTCTGCCTTTTATTATATATCGCGTTTCCCTGCTTGAGCCAAAGTTCGCCAAATAAAATGTTTTGCTTAAAGAGACTTACCAGTTTACAAGCGCATATAAAGGGATGTATAGAATAGTTCGGGAAAACACGCATCTATAAACTTAATGGCTCCTCACTTCAACTAAAGAATATCCATTAGTCGGGAATCATAAAACTACATAATGAACCACAACGCGCGCGCGCACACACACACACACACATAACACATGGAATTTTCCCCTTTTCTCCATCCTTAGGCCTACCAGTACTCTTAAGTGTGACATAATTTTGGGTATCCTCTCCTCGCTACATAATTACGGGCGGAACTTGGGACAAAGTAGCATCCCCTGTATTAAGAAGAGACGGAGATGGAATATTTATGTTGTTTGTGCTACCCTCCCGTAATTGAGGTCACTCCGGTAAACCTGCAACTCATTACGTCCAAATTAAGGAAACACAGGTTAATATGAAAACATTAGCACTATTATTTCTCCGACGTCGTAATCATCAACTGTAGAGTTACAACATTAAGGGGGAGGTCACGAGAGTGAATCGTGAAATTAGATGTGTTCTAAGTGAAATCACGAGGGAAGATTCTAAGCGACCGTATGGTTATATTTTACTACCATTGCGAGCTAATTCGCAATGGTAGTAAAAATAATCATGTTTTATTCTATTTCCTTGATGAGTAGGATTACGTAAACAAATCTGACCCACAAAGTAACGTTTCGTGTGTGTTTTTCTTCCTATAACACCCCCCCCCCCCAAAAAAAAAAAATTATAATCTAGAAAAAAAATCTAGGATAGTTACCTGGAAGGCAAATGCTCTAGAAAATCCACCAAACGTAGCCTAAGTGAATGCTAATTTGCAATTTCAGTTAAATGCATTTGTTTCTTTCAAAACGTGATATTGAGAGATCGTAAATTGCATAAGAAATATTGAGAGTAGCTTAATACGATTTTAAAAAAAGTAGTTTTTATCTGGTATTTTATTTAAGCTAAATGGAAAGGTATGTTTTCAACGTTACAACCTATGCAGACGCGGAAGTATAAAGAAAATAATCAAAGCCATAAATCCGGTCGTCTGCTCACAAACTAATTTCCTGACAAACTAATATTTTGTCTGGAAATCAAATTCATAACTTTTTTTTTTCCTTAATGTCTGGTATTTACTGGATTCAGGTTCGGATTCTAGTTTACATAATCAGTCAGATATTAAATTTTTATATTTATTCTAAACTAAAAGCTAGTACACAAACAATTATTAAGCTGAAATGTGTATAAGACACACCAACGTCACTGGAACTGAGTTTTATTGCCAGATACTTTTTCTAAGACTAATAACGGAATAAGGTGTAGAAATATCCTGCATGTTTAATTGTCTAAATAGTGCATGAATTGAAAACGTCTTGAAAACATTAAATTTAAAAAAAAAAAAAAGGGAGGGGGGGGAGGACTTTAAAAGTGATTCTCTGTAGCTAACTGGTTTTGTCAGGAATCACTTGCTTGAGAAAGAAGTGGGTTCAAATCTGTGTATGTAAATAAGAATTTTTTTTAATCCCTTTTGTAATTCTCTAGTCATACTTTCATACATGTACACCAATGCCCTACCTCGATTAGGCTCAATGACTTATTACATTCAAGCGACTTCGCTTCTATTTTTATGAATCTAAGTTTGGCAATGACAGGGCAGTTAAGCTTATTTCCATAGTTTGCCATGTTTAACAATGCATGCCCTCTTTGGCATGTTTTATCTATGAGGAAACTGTAACACTTTCGTATAAGATTAGCAATAATAACACTATTCGTTTTTTTTTTCTTTATTCATTTAAGAATGTTATAAATGCTTCTGATAATCTAGACAAACTTCTGAATTATGGTTTCATATTTTGCGTTCGAAATACCCGAGATTTTAAATATTTCGACTCGCACGAAACCAGCAAAGTTATCTTTAGATGAAACAAATCAAACCAAAAATAATAATAATAATAACTTACAAAGGTTTTTTACCCCAAAGAACTTCTCAACCCCAAAGGTCCTTCACCCCAAAGTTCTTTTCAACCCAAAGAACTTCACCGAAACCGACTGGGCTACGATGAATCTTACTGCAACACTTTGATTGAGTGACCAGTTACTAGTGCTACACATCAGCAGCGGGTTGGATCACAAACCTTCATAACAGTCTTGGTATAATGGAGCACTGATTCTGTAATATTCCGAAAACATTCTCAGAAAAAAATCCATTCGAAAAACATGAATTCCATTCCCAGAGCTGCTGAAATGGGAACTGAGCTCAATGACTGAGGATAGCTGAAGCCATTAAGATAAAATTACCACTGTATTCCAGGACGACAAGCTCTTTGTAACATGGAGTGTTATCCTATTGAAATTGCCCATCACATGCAGCATAAATGGCCAGTATGAATGTGTGTATTTGACCTGCAATGATGATCAGGTAAAATGAACCATTCAGCACTTGCCCTTCCAGCAGTGCAAAGGATGAATGGTAAATATACTTGCAACCATCACTCTACTACCAAGCCTTTTATCGTTGTGACAAATATAATACGAGCATGATTTCACGTGATTGTCGTCTTACATGGGAGCAGCAAATGATATTTGCTGCTCATGCAACCCTTTTACTGCCCACAGCTTTTGATTTTTATTGAACTTGGTGCTCTCCACTGTTAATTTGCTCTTATATTAAATTCGAAAAGGATTCAACAAACAGTGCATTCAGATACTCCCTCAGGGTCTGGTTGTGTCTCACAATCTTTGATCACTTATAGCACATTTATTAGACTTTATCCTGCATCCGATGTTTACTCTGTTCTGTTATTAACGCCATCCCCCAATGTACGCGAGAGGCTTGCACGTGACCATCCTAACAGCAACAGTTTCTAAGATATTTTACTTCCCATGTGATTCCAATCGTTATCCTCATTTCGAATTCCAATTATCACACACGCACAACAATTTCCCGTCCGTAGCCAACATCTGTTGCGTGACGTTAGTTGCATGTTACTGATGGATTCCAATCAGCAATATTTCGACTGTGGAGTGGTTTGTTTAATAATGCTTCCGATTTTCTGTCTACGCAGCAAGTCCTTAAAATAAATCTATAAACACTGAGGATTACTATTTCGCTGAAATTCTCGAGTTACGTTTTTATTTCTAACCAAATATTTGGTTTCGAGATTATGTTCTAAATCGTTACTTCGTGTCGGAGATTATTCTGAAATAATTGTCTGCGAGATTGTTTGGCTTTCACTTAGCTTTAGAACTTATTTTGCAGCAGTAAGTCGTCTTATTTAAATTAGGATACAGGATAATCTCTGTCACAGGTGGAGATTAATCGATTCTAATCTGTTCACTTTATAAAGTCATAAATGATTACTGATAATTAAACTGGTAACCAAAGTTTTCAAATGGAGAAATATCTTTGTTCTTTGGAATAGTTCGAATCAGAAGTTCAAAGTCCCATCACAATTTTGACGGGGAAAAAGTCGTACTAAAAGTAGTACCAATCCCACCCCTCCCTCCTCAAAAATAAAATAATAAATAAAATAAAATGCGAGACTATCAATGAGTAATGTTTTATGAACATGCCAATTGCTTGAATCATTTGGCATATTCCATTGATTCAACGAAACCTTCATTGAATCAATAAAGACTTGATTCAATGAAGTTGAATTTTTTTTTTTTTTTTCAAGTAAAAATAATAACTCTTAGAAATAAACAAGCCTTATTTGGGTGGGGGAGATAAAGTTAGTAATTTATCTCTATTTTTCTAGCTATTTAGCAAGGGTTGAAATCAGCGATGTCTAAATAATTACAAAAATCGCAAACAAGAGTACCGACAGAGGGCTAAATCTCAGATTAATCACATTTTTTAAACGAGCGTGATCAATTTTTAATTTGTACATATTTGTCTAAAAAATTAAATAGTAATAAATTTCTACTTTCGAAAGTCTTAGAATCCACTGTGTCTATCAAGTGCACACTAGCGCCGCGCCTACGCATTCATACACATACATCTTACTCATGATTGATGAACTGGTGATGGGTGAGTGTTGTAATAGATTTTAATTTTCTTCAACAAGTAACTACAGCACTTTTCATAAAATGTCTAGAGAGTGAAATAATTTTAAGGCAGGTGCTATAACTATTATTCTTCATTGCACGCATACGTATTAAAATCTAAATCTGTATTTTCCTTGTAATAAGTTCATTGCGCATGAGCGATCCTAACACAAGTAAAATCGTCTGCTTATGCTTTGCTAATATCAGATTACATTTTTTGCTTGTTTGCTTTATAGCTAATTCCACAAAACTAAAATATGCTTGTTTAGAGAAATAATTATAACATAAAATAATATTTAAAAAAAAAAAAAATTAACATTCTATGGAGGAAAGGAACTCTGCTGGTACCTGAAAGGAAAAACAAAGAACTGTCAGTTATTATAAGGGGAGGCCACGAATTGTCTTTAGATTTTATAATCATAATCTCCAAAACAGCACATGTTATATTTTTCGTTTTAAACTATATTTTATTTTATGGAGCCTACGGTTGAACTAATGTTGCACTAATCAACAAAAGTGTTTACTACTTCTATTGCTTGAGTAGTAGGGAAGGCGGTTTGAACCAGATCAAGATAAGATAAGGAATCGTGACGTCATTGGTTGATAAGAAGATGACGTCATTGTGGACGTGCCGTCATGAGATCGGAATGTTTAGAATTTCCCTGGGGGCATATGTGTCAGTGACGTGGATATCAGTTTCAACACTTTTTTCCTGGCATTAATTTCTCAGTTGTGGTTTTTTTTTAAATAATTAAACAGAATTGCATTTAGATATAAAGTTGTGGATTTAAATATCAAGTTCTAATCAGAATAACTGAGTAAAAAATTCACTGTGGATTATCCATGTATTGATTAGTTTAGAAATTATCTAATGCTACCTATTGACATTGTTCGAGTTATCTGAAAACAATTCGTTCACATAATCGAAAATCTGAACTGTTAGAATTTGATTGTTTTTACATAGAGATAGCAGATAATTAACCCAAAACGTGACTTTAACTCTTAAAGTTTGGTATAGAAAAATGTTTGTACTCTCCAGATATAGTTCGCCCACCGATTAGAGGTCCCTCGACACTTCTGCGCATGTCAGAAAAAGAAGAATCCATTCCGATAATAGGGTAATCAGTCTGTCTTCTGGGATGTAATAATAAACAAACTGAGTTTGTTTATTATTACAGGTCGTAACTTTTCTTTTACGAACATGGCTGTTTTTAAAGTGTAACTATTTTGCTTGTATAACAGTCGGAAAAATGTACGTAGAGTGTTAATAAAATTAAAAAAGGTATAGCATAAAACAAAAATATAACTAAGTTTATTTTTAAGAAAATTTTCTATAAAATAAAAATAATTATACAGAAAAACAGAAATTATTTCAAATGAACTTAGATATCCTAAACTTACATTTGAGAGAACTGAGACACTTTAATGTCCTAAACATTAATTATTTATGACTTGTTGTGACTCTCAATTGCATGCAAAAAAAATGTTGGAAAAAATACCATTATCAAATACTTTTAATCTTCATAGTCATCTGAATCGGTGTCCGAAAGGCCATCACTTTCACTTAAACTGATCACCAAAGGTTCGCATAATTCTTCGATAATTCCGTCTCTGTCCCAGTACATATTTTCCAATGAGGTGACATGAAAGCAATATTTCCCCCAGTTTTGAACTGTAATACTTTCAATCGCCTGTTCTGAAAGCAGAAAAAGTTTCGACATGTCAATACCCCCAGTTACGTTGCGATGGCGAACGAAACTTTTCACTTCTACCCATACTCAATAGCATTAATATCGCAACGATATGGTGGTAGCCTCAAAGCTTGAAATCCATGCTCTTTGAGCATCGTGTCGAATTTAAATAGTTTAGTTGTGGGCGAGTTTCTTTTGACCAAATTAAGCAATTCAATTTTTCGCATATCTGGGGAATGAGAAATGTTATTTGCAGAGAGCCAATCCATAATAACTTGCTTCTTATTAGACCAATTTGGAACTTTGTTTAATCGAATAGAGTGATATGAAGCGTTATCAATTATAACAACAGCATTTTTAAAACGGTCTGGAATCAGTTTTTCTTCTGCCCACTTTTCGAAGATCGTAGAATTCATTTGCCCATGATAATCTCCAGTAATTGAATTGGCTTTGTGTAGTAAGTTTGAATTCACTAAAAAACCCATTTCTCCACCCGCACACAAAATTATTATGCGCCGCGAGGCATTTCCGGTTTGTAGCACTCCACATTCTTCTTTAGACTGCCAACATTTTCCATAAGTTAAATTACTATCAATCCAAGTTTCATCTAGATACACAATCGGTCTTTTCTCCTCCCTGAAACGTCTTAGTGCTTTCAAATACTGCATTCTAGATAAAACAATGTCACTTCGCTCCATGATGTTTCCTTTCATTCTGGGACTTTTTAAAACAAAATCCGATTTTATGAAGTATTTTCCTTAAAGTTTCTCTTTTCCAAAGAAAATTAATTTTTTCTTTAAGCACAGGAATCAATTTCGGAACAGTTGTCACTCTTTTCTCGACCACGTAAAATTCGTGAATAGTTCTTATAACGTCTACATCAAAATCATTCAAAGCTACGGTTTCGATGGTTTTCTTTCTCTGGCGTTTTTTTTTAGGAGATTTAAATTTTGGCTTACCTTCACCTTTTGATTCCCTACGAATTCTTTTAACAGTCGACCCCGATATGCCCGCAATTGCACTTGCACGTTTTATGACTTGAGAAGAGGGAACAAGAAGATGCCTTCTGACGATTCTTTTTCGCAGAATGTCAGCACATTATTCAATATTCTTTTGCAAGAGCTACTGAAACATGTAACAATAGAACTTGTTGACTGTACTGGATCCATCATACAAATTAATAATAAAAAAAATGCAAAAAAGCGACAACAAAAATTAAGCTACTACTAGTACAGCGACAGACAAGAAAGCACGTGATTTCGCATGTTGGCGGCCAATTCGTACATCCTTCATTTCTTTCTCCCCTTCAGCATGAATCGACTATTCTTGGCACCAAGCCATAAATGTTGGGATCTATAAATGGTGGGCGAACTATAACACATATAAAAATTTTACCTTTCCACACACAAAGTAAGATAAAAACACACCAACAGTATATCCAGCAGCATGCAAAAACATGTCGTTGAGTCATCTGCGCAAAAGGTTCATTTTTGAAGGAACGGTCAGGGTAGGGCATGGTAAGTGTAAGCATGTTGTTGAATCATCTGTACAAAAGGTTCATATTTGAAGGAACAGTGAGGGTAGGGCATGGTAAGGGTAAACAGTACTATAAGAAAAAACCCATAAAGTCGAGTGACTTTGTACTTAAGGTAATCGTTCATCCACTGCAGCTGTGGTTTTGTGTTGTGGTGTTTTGTGTTTGGTAATGTAAAAATAACAGGTGAGCCACAAAATTCTTTGAAAGTTTCTTTGTGAAAAGTTCTAATTGTTTAGAATTTTGTAACAGAAAGTTAACATAAAATATATGCGATCAGAGCTAATAATCAGTGAAATAATAATAATAATAAATAACTATTTATTTGTGGTGCCATATGAAGTAATCTAAGAAGAAGAATGAAGGAAAACGATTATGAAAAATCGACAGCGGGTGAAAAATACGAATTTTCAGTTATCATTGGGATAATTGATTGCCAATTTCTTTTGAATAAGAGTTCAAATTTATCTCCTAAAGAAATTTGTATTTCTGATAAAATTATTGTAAGATATGCATTGACAAAATCACCTTGTAGTTGGAAAGAATTACCTGAAGAATTAAAACACAGAATTCTTGGTTAATAAAATATAACCATCAGATGAAGTGGGAAATTGGTTTACTATCTCTGGACAACCTAAGAAATTGGATGATAGAATCAACATGCAAATATCAAATATTACTCGCCAAAGGAAGAGAAAAATCAAAAACAGTAATGAAGTTAACAGGGAGGCCTGTTCTTGATTTAAATGAAATTGGATGCCCAAAACGTGAAAACATAACGTGTACTTTTAAATGCTTTTGGAAACATAATGAAAGATTCTGTGCTTTTAATAATAATTCTCAGAAGTATATGTATTGGTTTCAAAAAAAAAAAAAATGCAATCCTTAATTTTACTATAGTAGTAAATTCCCAACGATCACCAAATGAAAAATTAACTTTCAGATGATAGTCACATTGTCAAAAATCACATAATGGCAATTCCACAAGCAATTTTAAATTATCATTAGAATTTCTAGAATACATACAAAAGGTTTTGTAATCCATTTAACTGATTGAATCATATAAGATAAGGAATCGTGAACATCCACGTCACGATTCCTTATCTTGATCTGGTCAGAAGTGTTCCACCAATCACGACACGATTCCTTATACACTAATATATATATCCCTTTCCATTCAAAACAACGTCACTTATTTACAACTAACGTCACTTATTTACAACTAACGTCACTTATTTACAACTAACAAATGACATCACTTATCTTCATCTGATAACAACAAACATTCATGTCACAATCCCTTATCTTATCTTGATCTGGTTCAAAGTGTCCCACCCATCACAACACGAATCCTCATCTCTACCATCACCCATAATTCCATACGCGAACCAAAACACAACTCACTTCACTGACACATATGCCCCCAGGGAAATTCCAAACATTCCGATCTCATGACGTCACGCCCACAATGACATCACGATTCCTTATCTTATCTTGATCTGGTTCAAACTGCCTCCCCTACTACTCAGCTGGGACTAAATTATCTGGATATCGTCTACACACTTCCACTCAACTATAAATTTTAGGATAATTCAATGGAGTTATTAGTGTTACCTGGATTTATTAGCTTTATCATAAACTTTAAGTGATTGAAACACTTTCCGTATTACACTTACTTATTACAAGTCCCTTTACTGGAACTATTTACAAACCACATTGCAAGAGCTTTTATGTTGTATGCCTCCATGAACACAACAACATTTAAACCAGTGTTTAAAACTAGAAGTGAAATTAAAATATCCAGAAGATCCTGATTCTTTTGAAAAATTATTCCAGAGTCTACAAAATCAACGGAACATGGTAAGGCATATGCAGGATAGACCAAGTGATCATTAGAGATCCAAACAAATAATCATAATTATTATTACAGGCAACTCCAAGGAGTCCTTAGACTCATCGAGGGAGGCACTAAATAGCATGTCAAGAACATCTATTCAACATCCACAGAGTATCTATCATACTTTGCCTTGAACTCATTCACAGTCATGACACCCACAACAGACTGGCAGCTTATTCCACTCACTTACCACTCTCCCAGTAAAGAAACTTAGTTCTAAAACCCTTGCTAGCCACACTCTTGCTCAGTTTCCATGGATGGCCCCTAGTTCTCCCACCACCAGACCTGTTCTCAGAAATATCCTCTGAATTAATCCTATAGAAACCCTTTAGTAATTTGAATGTCTCAATCATATCTCCCCCTTCCTCCTATCAACTAATCTCTGCAACCCACAAATCTTCAACTTGTTTTCGTAAGGTTCATTCCATAGACCAGCTATCATCTTGGTCACTCCTCTTTGGATCCTCTCCACCTCCTCCCCATCAAGAAGAAACTCTGGCGCTCAGATTTGGGCACAGTAGTCAAGATGGGGTCTTATCAAGGCTCAATACAAAGGAACAATAGCTTGCTTGTCTCTGCTCCTCAAAGTATTCTTCAGATTTAATCAAGTGATTTGATGAGCTGAGTTAGTCACTTTTGCAATGTGCTCCCTAAACTTCAACTCCCTACCCACCAACACTCCCAAATCCCTGGCCTCGTCAATCTCCTGGAGTACAGTTCTGCTAATTTGGTATACTGCTGCTAATCTTTTCACCCCAAAATGCATAACCTTACACTTTCCCACATTAAATTGATATCCATTCTCCTTTGCCCAGTCCTCCAATCTATCCAAATCATCCTGCAAAAGTTTGACATCCTGTGCATTAACTATTGCTCTACCCCACTTTGCATCATCAGCAAATAACTGAACAGTTTCTCTCAGATTCTTTCCTATATCGTTAACGAACAAATTAAACAGCAGTAGTCCAAGAACAGAACCCTGCAGCACACCATTAGTCACAGGCCGTCTTTTGGACTCTACTCCTGAATAAACTACTCTCTGATATCTCTCCATCAACCATCCTCCTATCCATCTCACCAACCCTATATCTATCCCCCTATGCTGTGCTGCAGTTTACTGATTAGAATTCCATGTGGTATCCTGTCAAAGGTCCAGCAGTATCACTGTATCATGCCCAGCAATGAAAACGCAACGACTTCGAAGAATTCGGGTCTCATTATCACACTACTTTTTCTCTGTGTGCGCTTTCTGAATCAGAAATCCGATTCCTAGTTAATCCGTCATGAAAATGGTTGACGAATTTCAGAAAATGGTAGTTTTGTATCTCACTTTATTTTAATGATTAATACGTGATCTTCATTTGCTGTTATATAAAGAGCTTGCACAAAAGATTGTGTATATATTAAATGTTCTATCTTCCCTTCTTTAATAAAGAAGGGAAGATAGAACAATAACAGATATTGTAATTTGGAGTATAATTTTTTGGAGAAGTGAATATGGCCAATATGATCTCTTTATACATTCAATCTGTAACTCAGCTATTGTCATGTGCGCGATACTATTTCTGATTAAGTAGTGTGAATTCTGATTTTCTTTTAATACTTGTCCATATACATCTCTTGACGTATGGAGCATCGATGGAATATTTATTCCATCGATGCTCAAGCGCCGTTATCCCGTCCCTGTAGTATTCTCAGTACGATCTGAAAATAAACCTTCTACAGTTGCAATCACCTCTTAATTAGAAGAAACACGCTGACCGTTAGGGAGAGTTTTAGTTTTGGGAAGAGATAGAAGTCAGAGGGAGCGAAATCTCGAGAAGAGGGCGGTGGTTCCAACAGTTCATAATGCAGATCCCTTAACTTTCGCATAACACGAATTTTTTCGTTTAGTCTTGTTAAAAAATCGGTATATTTTCCAGTTATTGCTTTATTCATTTCAAGATAATTAATAAACAAAATGCCTTGAGCATCCCAAAACACCGATGCCATGACCTTTCCTGCTGATGGAACCGACTTTTTCTTTGTCCACTGTTTTGGCTGCTGATGTGTAATGGTGAATTCAAGCTAATCCATAGTAATATATATATATATATATATATATATATATATATATATACATACATATACACGCACAAAATCAGTTTTATTCTTTAAAAACGCTCCAAGCACTGTTCCGATATTTTCATGCGAGTGTGTTTTTGATCTGCTGTGAGCAAGCGATGCACCCATCTTGCAGAATGCTTTTTCATTTGCAATTCTTCGTGCAAATATATCCTACACGTTCTTTTGAAATGCCTGTAGTTTTAGCAATTTCACTCACTTTGTCTTGCCTGTTCATCCAATACCATATTGTGCACTTGATCAATGATTTCTGGTGTTGTTACACGTTTTGGACGTCTTTCACCTGGATCATCGTCAAGGCCACGTTTAAACTCAGCAGCCCATTTTTCTTAATTATCGAAAACGAAGGACAAGAGTGCCCATAAACTTTTATGAACTTCAAATGAATTTCTTTTGGCGTTAAACCTTTTTTCTTGCGAAGAATTTTATAAGTGCATGATACTTGGTTTTATCCATTTCAAGGGATACAGATGACACTTTTGCTTCAGACTGCTGTATGAAACAGAACGTTTCACACCACCATGGTATATCTCTAAACCAACTTTTATAATTTTTTCCTGCATGGGAAATGAGCCTGTTTCTAACTGCACACCGCTCATCGAGTTTGGAGAAATCTGTTTTGAAGGATGGGCATGCACAGACTCTTTGAACATTTATTAGATTGAGTCAACTTTAACTGTTGACTTAACCTAAAAAGTTAAGGTTGATTTTTAAAATATTTGCATATAACATATCGACATTTTTTCATGTAAATCTTGTTATATTCTGTAGTCTAAGCCAAACCTTGCTTGATGTGCTGTGCGTTCAGAGACCTCTAGTATGCGAGGCTAATAAATGTATAAACACAAAAGAAACCGCTAGTCTTTACATGAAGTTGGTGAAAGACGGACTGGTCTTGAAAGGTGACAGTACAGTCTCAATATCCAAAACAATGAGGAAGATTATCGATGATCTACTAGTCACTGGTTCATCGATAATCCTATTCTCTAGCTAGAAAAACTTAATGTTCTTCACAACAGTTTTGTTCTTTTGTTTCTGTCAACAAAAAATATTCATGAAAAAATTTTTTGTTGTAAACCTATAGATTATTTGCACTTCAGGCGAGCTAAGGATTATGTCTGTGTGTATGTATATATAATATACATACACGCACACACTGTATATATTGTTTTATACAAAGTCCGGAACCTAGAGCTCAAACAGCAGGCCTCAAATAAGTAAGGGAGGAGGGGGGGGTTGATGGTCTCATACCAGTCAATGAAATTCATCTGTTTCGTAAAGGTATTTCCAACACATCTATGGCCACGGCGGGATTTGAATCCGCAATAAATATATTGGTTGGAGAATCGATATGCTAACTACTCGGCCAACATGATTCAGCACTCGAAAAAATCTCGATTATTGACAGGTTCTGGGTATTAAGATTTCTACATTTCCTCAGTATATTTACGGGCATCTTATATATATACACTTACCTATCCAATCACCATGTTACTCTTCCGAAAAGCCTCAATATGCTGCACTACTGCTCAAGTATTATACCCACATAAGCACGATTATTGCCCAAGTTTGCCAGCAGTGGGTTTCTGAAACGCACCACTCCAGAAATGTCCAATGGGACCGAGAAAAGGAATCCATTAAGATAAAATCACAGTCACGTTCTTGTTACCATTTCTGAATGGGACCGTCTTGTGTGGTGCGGTATGTTGTTTTGTTTAAACCGTCCAGCAAAGTACGGGGTAACCACTAACTTGGTCAACAGTGATGTTCATCCAGGTCATAACATTCAGTGCATGTTCCACTGGTATCAGTAGATCTAAAAGTGCGCTGGTAAATCTTACTTACCACGATGGTCACATCTCTCGTGTTTTAAATATGTTCTGTCCTTCGTTTACATGAAATAACAATAAACTAATATGAGCTAACGACAAATACCCCATTCATGACTGTGTGGCATGTCACACGCACGCCTCCAATTATCTGGTGTTGTAACCCCCCAGATAATTGGATTAGCATTGCCATGATATTTTCTTTATTACACACGGTTTATTTAAGACATTGCATATGCCATCTTTGCATGTTTTTCGCGATACTCTTATTAACCAATTTAATTCCCGTTATTCTTCTTCGTTCGAAATCAATTATCATACACACGCGTGCATCTCCCAAATACATTCTATGCATTCTACTGGCTATTTTTTCTTCTGAATCTGCTAAATATCATTAGTAGGGATTCGATTTAGCATGAAGATGTCTAATAATTGACGTGTCCAGCACAGTTACAAATAAGAAAACTTTAGTCATAAATTAAATGGTCATAGTGGGCTTTTGACAATCTACACATAAGGATAACTTTAAACTTTTTTTCCCCTTTCAAATGCATTTTATCTTTTTGACACGAAACACTCGCCCCCTTCCAAAGGAAGAAGTCTTATATTCGCATGGATACACACAATAAGAGCGTTCTGATAGCATATAACATGCAGAACGGTTGCAATCTGCTTAAATTTGAAGAGCCCTTCAAAGAAATTCTCCTGTAGGTGATTCTGTGGAATCCACCCTAAGTTCTGTTGGATAATATTTAGCAATATGCAGTTTTATTGTGCAGCGGAAGAATAAACGAGCCCTAAGAGTTGGCTGAGATTTGTGCTCATCCACCAGAGTTACGAAGCATGGTTTATTCACTATTAATTACATATTTATTCTTAAAGTAGTGGTCTGTTTTGTAGGATGCTGGGGAAGTCAGGGATGAATTCGAAAGTTTCCAGAATTGGAAAGTTTCCAGAAGTAAAAAACTTTGTTACTTCCGTCTAAGATCCGAATAAAAGTAGCGGCAATACCAGAAAACCATTGGTCAAAAATACTTTTGTAGCGTTGAAACATGCGATGTTTCAACGCTGCAAAAGTTCGTGTGACATGTAGATGGCAGCAGTGATAAACGCATTGAATAACATTTGGATAAAGATATAGGCTTTCGGTGATATAAAACATGTTCGCGTAGTGAAGATGCTTCCTTATATGTTACTGAGTTACAGAAGAAGATTTTGACTTGGTTAAACAAACGGGAATTGGAAAGTTAAATCACTAAGTGACGTTATCAATGCAGTGTTGACCTGAGTTGATAAACATGCTCTGCCCTAAAACTCTGGCAGGAAGAAAACAACTTGTAGGTACTTGTTAAGAGTCTTCTTCAAACTGTCCTGCAGGATGCAATGATTAACGCTTAATACTGTTGCTTATTCCTTCATCATTTGTGAGTTAAACTGCATTGCATACGAAGACATTTGTTGGACGTTGTGTTGCATAGACCACACAATGAAATTGGTCAAGGGACCTCTAAACTAGTAACATCAGATTTCTTGTCTTGAATTCCTGCGACTTTAATTTATATTGAGAAAACAAAAAAGAAGAAACAGATGGTTAAATTTCATCGTTCGTTTACCATCAGCAGCATTATATTGGTTTAGCATAAACGTGACAGCGGTGCTATCGCTTCGCACATGTTTGAATTAGTAAGTTTCGTTTGGTTTTCATAACAGTAGGTCTAGGTAAAAACACCGACACCTTCTTTACAGAACAGTATAAAATAGTTGAATGGTTTTAGCTTCAAATCAACAGTTTCCTAAAACACATTTTTTTTTTAAATTTTTCATTAAATAATTTTCAAGTATAGCGTTTTGGTTGCAAAATAGTACTGATGTGCTATGGGTTTTTCACCTATAGTAGTTGTGTACTATACATATTTATCATTATAATTATGCATATTTGCTAGAATACCCAAACCGTATGATAATAATGTAGAATCATTGAACTAGACAATGACGGACTTCATAATCGTCCATTTTTTCATGTGGAAAAAAAAAAAAAAAAAACGCGCCTAACAAAGGGTTATAAAATCTATCTTACAACAGTATTGACACATGGGTGATAAAGAGAATCTTTTAAAGTAAATAACTCTCAAAGATACATCCAAAAATTTAAGAAGTGCTAAATCAAAAATAATTATTCTCTCAAAAGGAAAAATTATTCATTATTTGAGGTTATATTTTATTGAAATACTAAAAAAAAAACGAAAAAAAAATTATGAAATTGCGTGCTTGAAGCCATTTCTTCAGTTTTATTCTGCAATGAAATTATCGACCTTAAAATAGTTTTCGACCCACTGTGCGGGGTCCCACCAATCATGGTTTCCGACTTTACTTGTTCATAGTACTATCACTTCTTTCTCTCTCTCTCTTCCTAGCGGCGAATGACCCAACGAAATAAGCTTTTGCATCATCAGGTAGCGTGGAAGAACTCTCTGTTCATGAAGTCTTGGCACAGGTGAGTCTGAAAACACAATTCTTCATACTTCATATTTTTAGATCAATCAACGATACACCTGTTTATAAAATTTGAAGCATTAAATTATTATTATTTTTTATCCATACTTTATAAATTCATTGGTTTATCTTATGTCATAAATCTCTCAATTTAATTTTGAAAGAGGTGTTAATGAAATATCAAGTTTCAAGCTTTTTGTAAGAATACGGTTAGAGGCTACTCACCAAGCCTGGTTGGCCGAGTGGATAACGTATGATCTAATCAACAGGCTAGGGAGGAGGTCGAATTACATTCTAGAAATGAATGTTTGTGAATGCCTTGATGTAACAGATGAGTTCATGCGTCTGAAGCCACCATCACTTATTGGAAGCCTGAAGTGGTTTAGGGGTAAGCTCCATGTTCGGTCTGTAAAGCGAGTTTCCGGACTATTTAACAAATACAAAAATAAACAAATAGCCCACTCACGGTACTAGTGTATAAGCTTACAGCCATTCGTGGGTGGAATTTGCATATAGTTATTGCCGAAACAGATAATACTACGAAATGAGTATATTATGCCTGCCAGTTGCATATATTCATCAGCCACAAAGTCTTTTTTTTTTGGGGGGGGGGGGGAAGGAACCCATACACACACACACACACAACTCTCTTTCCAGCCTGTATGAAGTGCTGGTACTACACTTTGCAAATCTATTGCACCATTTTTATTTCATTTATATCAATTAAACGTTTGACGTTAATTTGTATAATTATTCACAGCACACGCGAGCTCAATCTATCACTGTGTTTATGTGTTCGGTGTTTATCCTCCCCTCTCCCCAACCCTGACGTCATTCTTTTCATCTCGTTGTCTTCTATGCAAACAATAGAAAACATTCTTTATCCCCAAGTACCATTCTACTTGTAAAGCTAAATACTCCCTGGTCTGTAATTACGGAAGCCATTACAACTGACCAAAGCGTTCTTTTTTTTTCTCCCCCCGTTGGTCCATTTTAGATGTCACTAGCGCGAGGATAGATGGAGGGCAACATCGCGCATCAAGAGGCTAATGTGTCCATCCACTTCCTGTAGAACATTTCCTCACTCCCATTACGAGGCCATCTATAGTAGCGAGGATTTTCGTCTAATCCTTACGTCTTAGACGAGCTTGTTTTTCTTGATCCACAGATTCTCCCTCCTTTCATCATCCATTACCATTTCGACATTTATTTGCCGCTCCGAGAGTTCCTGTTTATTTCCTCCTAACATGCAACGCCGTGTTTAAAATTAAATTGTAAACAAAGTTCCGACATGATGTTTACCATTTACAGCGTTTCGATTTAGTGCAATAAAATCGGAATAATCGTTCTGCGAACCTTCCTGATATGTTAAATTTAATATAAATATTTCTGGAATTAATTTTAATGACCGATTATTAATGGCTTTTTTCGTCTAATAATAAAAAATAACATTCATGAAGAGATAAAAATTAATCATATAAAAAATTAATTGAATTTTTCACTGAAAATTTACTAAGGTGATGTAAAAAAAATTAGCTCAATCAAAATAAAAATTTCGAACACATTACCTGAAATGTCATTAGTGTGTGCTACTAAAAATGTTTAAATGAGCATCAGTTAAGGAAGTCCAAGATATTGCTATTCATAGGAAACGTCTGTAATGGTGGGACGAAGCGATTAAGTAATGATGATTCAAAATTTCCAAGTTTTAGTTGTGAAACGGTCAGTAAACAACTGCTTTAGTTTTCCATTGATGTATTTTATTATGGACTTTAATGCAAGTAGAGTTGAGATCCGATGACTGAGAAGTCCAAATGCTCCTGGTACTGTTCTTTGATATTGTGCATTATCCTGCTGAAAATTACCAGATTACCGGTAGCTACGTCAGCTTTATTTTGTTAGGAACATCCTGCCACTCTGCTCATCAGGGCTCATCATCGACGTGGCAATTTTTAAATTGAAGTTAATTCTTCTTCGTGTTAACATATCACCTTCAATATGGCTTCAATTCTCATAATAGCCTGACGTCTTTCAGAAGGAAGACATCAAGGAAACCCTCCCTACTTGCCCCATATGATCTGACGAGCAACGAGGTGTTATGCTAACATGTACTACTAGAGTTATTTAGAAGATTCTATCTATAACTTGTATACCTGCAACAAAAGAACATGGGGAAGTTAGAGCTTCTTTAGGAAAAAAAAAAAAGTTTTCGCGTAAATTTAAAATATATCAATAATAAAAAGGCAAATAGCTCCGGACAAAATCCTGCATGCTACGCCACCTATGAGTCATGCCAAGAACTAAAATTCATTATTACACTTTCTTACATCATGAAAAAAGTACCAAAAAATTAGTTTATAAAATGCCATATTTCATCAACTATTTTTAAGCATCGTAACTGAATAATTGAAGCAGGTGCACTGCATGAATTTCTTCGTTTCAAACAGGCGTTCTTTCACCCGAAGTTAATATCCAAATATTACTTTTGCTTTTGATAAACAGTTGTGTGTCAACAACTAATTATTGATGCCTAACATCTCTCCCCCTTTTCCTTCTTTGCTACTTTCTTTGAATAGCCGAGAGAATCTTAAGTATTTACGGGCAGCATTCGTGATATTTACTGCACGAATATTTTGCATTCCATTCGTTCCGCGCAAGCTCAAACATTTCGCTTCGCGTGCCTGTAGGACAGCCCCCGTCGGGAAAAACTTCTCTGGTGTTTTGACACGTCCTTGTATATCAACGGCACACCTTCTTTTCGGTGAGAGCTAAGTTGAGAAATTCCGTCGTTTATTTGGTTTTTAATAGAAGCGCAAATATTAATCGAATGTTCGAAGCTAATCAGTAGAAACGGGAAAAAAAAAAAAATCGTTTTACTGCAGGTCAAAATTATGTATCTCAATCGCGATGTGTTTTGCCACAGTAAATAAATACTTCCTAATACATTTTCGTTCTGGAAATGTGTTTGTTTTCGTCCTAAAAGTTTCATTTCCGGAAAAAAAAAATCTTTAAGCCGTTGAATGACTAGGGAAATTGGAGACAGACATAGACTGAGTTCGTTGCCCTAAAAATGCGGAGAAAGCAAAAGAACTCAGTTGATTTACCAGCAATGTACGGATTAACATTTTCTTGAGACACTAAGCAAAAATTATTTGCGGATTTCACTTTTCACTTAATAAATACGACACTTTCACTTGTCATCGTGGGTTAACCGTCTGAAATAATTCCAAATCTTCGGAGATTTCCGGTTTCCCTAGACAATATCTCGGTCTTGTTAGCAAGAACATTCATCCTGTCATGTAGAGTCTGCCTCCAGATATATATATATATATATATATATATATATATATACTGGTTCTCTAAGCAAGAACCGAAGGAGTTATCCGGTCGTATATATAAGTGTGGTAAAAACAATGGATTTGCAGTCTTAAATGCTTCGATCGGCGTCACAAAACCCAACACTGAGCAATAACAATATTTTCGGGTATAGTATTTATTTATTTTTTTCTTCTTCAAATAATAAGAGCCATTTCTGTCGATTAACAGCGTCCCGATGCAGTACTCACCTTCTCAAAGTTTAGCATTCCCAATTTGAATGGGTGGGACAAGAATACAAAGTAGTCCTAATCCGTGGAGATTTTCGAACGAGACTTCTCCAGCAACCCCTCTGGGTTTTTTTTTTGGGGGGGGGTTCACATATTTGGATGAAAGATAAGGGCAGTTGGCAGAAAAATTCGACATTTCACAATAAAATTTCCATACCTTCTGCTTCTGTAAGTATTGCTGTGGGAAGAAATGTGCCAACCCTTCTTAAAATCCTGAGGATAATTCATATTGTAATAACCTCACATACAGAAATGTAAGAAATGCACAAAAGGACGACCACCGATCATGACTTAAAGGTTGCCAATATTTTGCAAACCACCGTTATAATCTTAACATTTACTATTCGGACGGAGGGCAAAAAATTGGCTAGAAATTTTCGATAAGCTGCATGTGTTCGTGTAGTGGATTTTTGTTATACAGAAATTCTAAACGTATACATATTGTGTATATGTAACATTTTCCTTCTGTGATCAGTCAACGAGAGAAAAGAGTAGAAAATAAAGTATTATGTTTGATGTGTAGAAAGACTCCTACAAAAATGAAGCCAAATTTTAGACAGAAAAGAGCATGTGCCAGGCATTCTGAAGAACTATATTGTTGGAGGCCATGTCGATTTTGTAGGGCAGTATCAGTCAGGAAATGCTGTGAAGTGAGCGATTCAGTTGATTGTATTTGTAAATTGGATGGCATTGGCAGTGATTCAAGTTCGATCTGTTTTGGCAAGATGAAATTAGCATTAAGACCCTTAACGGACTCCGTACTTCAGTTTACATTAATTTGTTCTTTAACAAAGTGTGAAACAAGCTACAACAGCTTTTGTACTAGAGGATTTATGACAGTTATAATTCTCTGCTGGTATGTTCGGAAAGAGAATGTCTTCAATTTGCTTATGCAAATATCAACTGTTCAAATACGTCGTCAGCACGATAGTTATATGTAAATCAAATCAATTTGTTAAACAGATTCTAAAACCCTTTTTATTAGGTTTTTGCTTTTTAAATGATATTTCGAATGGAAAATATTTGAAGCAATACCTCAAACTGAACTCTTCCTTCCCAGTTTTTATCTTACATAAGTCGTACATAAAACGACAAATTCTTACAGAGACAGTCCTAAATAATTTTTTGACTATTATTTTTCCAGTTTACTACAAAACACAAGAAAGAATCGAAGTATCAACAATGGCTAACAATGTCGTAACACAACTTGTTCGTAACAATGAGTCTTTTTTTTGTTTGTTTGTTTCATCTCGTGAGCGTTCAAACTGTTCAATGTAACATGAACAATAAGTACTTTTTTTTAACGACAAAAATAAATGGGCTTTACATAATTAGCGATACTGTTGTAGCTTACATCGCTTTTAACAGTACTGCGTTTGGTTTGAAGGAAAAGGGAAGACCAATAGCAGATCTAGCTTACACACGAAAGTTGTTGAGATACACAAGACGTCAAAGTTACACATGGAATAAACCACCAACAGTGTGCTTATAAAACGCACATACAACAAATAACTTTTACAAAAAATGTCATCCCGTGATTATCTCCCCCCCCCCCATTTCCCCAAAGATTGCAACATAAGTGACGGAATGGGTTTGTCGAGTATCCTGGAGTTGAGTCATATCGTTACAAACACTCATATTCCACACAAAACTAAATCGTGCGTCTTTTTCACTGTAGATTTTACTTTCCCAGCATTCCCATGTCATCTAGTAGCTGAAAATTGGAGCTGTTTTGGTCGAAGTTCAAGAGATCAGATGCACTGCTTTCAATGTTATCCAGAAAGTCTAGTGTGAACTGATTACCATCCTGCCTTGGTGGTGCCGACGAATCGGACTGGGGGAACACATGACTTTGTCCAGACATCTGTGATCCTACTGTCATGGAAACAGACGATGTCATTTGCATATCGACGGTCTGTGTATTTCCTTGATTGCAGACAGTACCTTGTATCTGCTGTTGCTGGCGTTCTTGAATCATCATCTGACCACCCTGCATGGGCATGCGTTGCATTCTCCCCATGGGATTTCCCATTCTTTGTTGTTGGGGCATAATAGCCCGGGGCATCAGAGGATTCACTGTCATTCCATCAGAAACCATATTATGTCCGTAATTACCCTGCTGGATCCCCCTTGCGAAAGGCATACGGCCTCCAAGATGAGCAGGAGATGTCATCCTCGCTTGGCTATGCTGTTGTTGTTGTTGCTGCTGCTGTTGCATGAGAACGTGCCGCCACTCGGCCGTCATCCCCGGTGGTCGCTGAGAAATGTTCAATCCATCAGGTCCTACATTGACGTTTGGTGGCCGCTGATTCCGCGTGAGGGCGCTGGTATAGATGGGTTTGTTAACCGATCTCGTGGTGCTGTGTGTCGAGGGCGTGGTAAGAGGGTCGCCCTGGCTGTAGGTGGGCAACTGACCGCCTATTTCTGGACTGATGCCTTGTTGGTCCGGCCTTGCCATGTAAGCTGGATTGTGAATCTGAGCAGCCAGATGAGCAGATGCCTGAGCATTTGGGGCATTAGCCTGACTCCTTGATACTCCTCTTAAAGCGTCTGCGGTTTGAGAAAAATGCTGGCTTTGACTCCCGCTCAACACCATCATTCCGTTCCCACCCATTATCACTCTTTGCTGCTGATGTTGAGCTGCACTGCCCGAAACCTGTGCGCCACCTACCGGCTGAGCTTTGTATTCCGGAGGAGGTCGATTCATGTATTGTTGAATATGACCCTGATGTTGGGCAGATGCGGCAATGTTATCGTGAGGACTCACGTGCTGGCGCTGTTGCATCATTTGTTGACGTATGTCGATCGAACCACCAGGGGGAGTGGCACGATTCCCATATTGGGTGGAGTAACTCAGAGACTGTGACTGGCTCATAGACATCTGAAAGGTTGCATTTCCACCGCTGGAGTGAGAAGGATTTTGAGAATAATTGCCGTACATGGCCGACTGCTGAGAGGCTCCTGTTTGTTTAAGGTCTTGGTTGGACTGCAGCTGTTGAGACTGACCCACCTAGAATACAGCAAAAAAATAAATAAAAAGAAAGAAAGAATAAATTAGGTGCATTTGATATCGAATTACATTTACAAATATAAACTGTTTTAAATTAAAATATTTTTAAAAAAATGCGAAAGTAAGAATTAAGTGCCCTTGTGGGCAACATGCCATCATTGAATTTCTTTAAAATTAAAACTGAAAAAAAGTCTAAATAAAAAAAAAGAGTGGGATAAGATCCTATTTTATTTCCTGCAGTACAACAAAGCGAAAATTTAGACGGTATTCATCCAATGACAAAATTAAAGTTTATGAAAAACTTTTACGGCCCTCACCAGTCTCATACGGTGATGGCTAGCTTCCTCATCCCCTAAAACTAAAATTTCATACCTCAGTCAATATCAATAATGCCCTTTCATTGGAAAGACCTGGGTTCGAATCCCTTCTAAAACGCGAAGAACGTTTATCGGAGGTTTTCATTTCGAAGGTAAGTTAACTGGTCTCATGCAGAGGTGGAGGGTTTGCTTCCCGGAAACTCGGGATTTCCCCCACCCCGCAAAACCGGCAAAAAAAAAAAAAAAAAAAAAAAAAAAAAAAAAAACGTAATTTACTGACATAATGCACTAGCCTCATTTGCCTATACTTTGGACGTAAACACAAAAACAAACTTCCCCAACGTCCCTTATAGTTTTGTATGTTAATATAAACAGGCCAGAGAACACCTGCAGCGAAACACACACTACCTTCATGGCCTGAATTGTTTTGGCATAATCTAAATTAACATTTTGTCAACCTCGACTTTCTCAATATATTTATTGAATACTGTAACAACAGTGCAACAGTCATAAGCATTAACTTCATACTGGTGCTCGATATACTGAATATTGCAAGCGAACAGTATATTCAATATTAATAATAACTCAACAAAATTGGCTTTTCATCCTACTTTATTGGATAATAAATCATTTTGCCTTATTCTGGTATTAAAAAATATTCTTCCAGTAAAACCAAAATCGAGACGGCGCTACATATTACAATAAGGATTCCAAATATCAATCAGAATGTGCACGGCTAGACTGGCGAACAAAATGAATCTAAAAAAAAAAAAGGTGCTTATGCAATTGTTGCAAACCTCACAAAAAATAATAAAAATCTATTCATTATTCTGGTTAATAGATGACGTCATGGAAAGTTTCACAATTATTTATGAATCAGGAAAGAACAAAGAAAAATACGCACCACATTGTGATTATTATTATTATTATTAGTAATTACCATACTGGATAACTATCCATTGTTTCGGCAAGCCAAATAGATAAACATCACGGAAGATGATAAAATAGTAGTTAATTTGTTAAGAGGAAACTTTGTATGATTATTTATGAGGTTTTTTGGTGAAGTAAAATAACGAAATGTTTTACATAGTCTCTCTAGTTCTTTCTGTAACCACTAGTTCAATTTCATACGTATTCCGTACTACGCCGAGTATCTTCCCAGGAATTTTATTTTCGGCACATGCATCACTGACATTTTGTGTACGATAATCAGGCCATGACTCAGAGCACAATCAGTCGGAGCGCTTGATCACTCCCGACCCCCTATTCATGACTCATATCATTCAAGCGCTAGTTCGCCAGCTATCACACTTTCAGCCTTGATTGGCAAGCTTTAAGTGCATGTAACTCCGAAGATGTTTAGTTTATCTAAATACCTTTTTTTAATTAGTAATTTTAGACACTTTCGCTTCTTCTCTAGGCGATCCAACAGCCAGTAAGAAAGCAGATTAATTCGAAAAACATCTTAATGAAAAAAAAAAAAAAAAAATGTGTGTTAGGGGGAACGGGGTTGGAAAATTGCATTAGAATGGAAGTACAACTCATTTTGGTGTACTCTTTGCAAATACCGAGATGCAGAAGGGCGAATGTGCGCGCCGATAAACCTGCACAGTATGGTAGCACCAAAACCAGTGGTTAACTTGCAGAAACAATAGCAAACAAAAGCTTGCGCTACAGGTATAATTGGGGTGCGACTGCACGCGACGAACAAAAGACACCGTGATAAATACTTCAGTCTTATTTGCAGCGACAGGCGGTCTTGTGTCGACGCCGAGCTGTGAACTAGTGCGTACAATAGCACGTGATTTACAGCTACCCATAAGGATGGTGTACAGCCACGTTATACGGACCATTAAGTAGGGTAGGGACCTGACGTTGGGCTAAACAGCAAGGAGACCTGCGCAGCGCTACAAAAGTGGAAACAGTCTTAAATTCTGTGTTGACACTCAGTTAATGGGAGGAGAGAGAGAGAGAAAGAAAAAGTGGCTGTCTCCGATGTGATATGCATGATTTACAGATAACTTCTTTATGCAGGCACTAAACGCATTTGCAGTGGGTTAAATCAATGAGTTGGCGCAAGGCAATTTCTTCCTTTTTTTTTTTTGTCATAAACATTTTCCATTTACAATAATGTTCTGCAATAAACAGAATCTATCGATAGGGGAAAGATGAGGTTATCAATTTCCATGCAAATAAATATTTTAAGTAACTTTCTCCCTGTGATATGGTAAGCAGACGCAACAAACACGCATAAATGACATCATCACGCTAAACATGTAAGGGCTGTTTCCCCAATTCTATTGCAGCTGTTTGATATATACTTACAGGGTTTCAGGCCCGTGCGAATCACACACACTGGGTTGTAGCCTGAAGTTATTCACGCACTCAGTCCGAACATAAACTCATTTGTTATATCTTATGACAACAAGCCAGGGAGTGGTTCTTAATACTTAACTCTTGCAGTGGGCAAACACTGCTTATCATACACTAAATGTGCATTCAAGTGTCCGTTTAGTCACGCCAATCGTGAAGAAGAAAGAACCGGCCGATGTTTAATGGGGAAAACTTGTTCGGAGAGAAGTCCAGGAAATATTCGTAAAAGTTTTAAGCGAAGTCTGCCCGTGTCGTTAATGATTTGGATGATTATTAATCTACATTATCCTTAAGGATAACCTACTGAAGAATTGTTCAGTGGGGGTTTTATAAAACTTGTTTTTTTTTCCGGGGGGGAAATCAATGACAGCACGTATTATGGAATCGAAGCATTTAGAAACGGGTTCGAGTGAATGCAACAACGTAGATGCGTGAAGATTTCGTTTCCTCAGCTTTTTACGCTTATTGGATACCAAAAGTTTGGCAATCAAATCATCTGGGAAAAAAATCATTCCATTTTTATTTGCCGATATCATTGAATCGGAGCACAGCTAACCTATGTGCTGAAGGTTTGAAATGAGTCGATTTTTTTTTTTTTTTACCTAAGGATCGAAAAATATTCATCCTGGTAAAGTTTTCTGCAGTTCAGAGACCTCCACCCTTGTTATAACATCTTTATCCGTTATCTGGAGCAGTAGTTTTGGCTTGGTTCTGCCTTTGCTCTTAGAAAATATGGCCTACAAGCTTGTTTAACTATCACTGCAAAGAAAATAACATACGAATCAAGATATCAAGCAACATTGTCCCATTCGATGAATCCCTAGTCATATTTGGACCAAGATGGGTCCATCAGTTTTATGCTTAAAAAATCCAGTGTAGAAAATTAACAGTAGAGGGCACTGCAAGTCCACGATGAAAACCTTAAATCCGCTTTTGAACTAGTCAACATATTTGGCTGCTCACAGTTAATCCCAGCCATCCTGACGAATCGTAATAGTGAAGTTCTTATTTCACAAACTCGATAATAACGTTTTTGAAATTAGTATTTAAATTAAACACTTTCATGTAATAATGAATGACTGATAGATTACCTCTGTACCCTTACAGATATTATGCTCAGTAACAATATAGCGAAGGTTATTAGGTGTCCGTACATTTCTCACGGCAGTATAAAATGGGAAGAAGCAGTCGTCTTAGCCTGTTTTGGTCATACAGGGTGGTCCAAAATGTACCTACCAAATTTAATGCTGTATTATTCCTGAACGAGGACGCATGCGAATCTCATCCAAAGTGTATTAAGGTCAACATCTTATGCCATTTATATCAACATGATCAATATGTTTACCTTCAACCTCGACGAGCTTCCGCAATCGTATCACAAAATTGTACACTACCTTGTGAAGGACGTCTGTTGGAATAGCCAAGATTTCATGCTCAATAGACGACTTTAGCTCCTCGAAAGTCTTTGGATTGTTCTGATACACTTTGTCTTTGAGATATCCCCATAAAAAAATTTCAAAAGGATTAAGGTCTGGTGAATAAGGTGACCAGTCAATTCCGCTTCCGTACTGCTTCCGAACATTCCCACGGAAATGTTCATTCAGAAGCTGGAGAATGGATTCTGTGCGATGACACAATTGGCTCGATTGCTATAATGTGTAGGCAAACTTTTTTTTTTCTAATTATACCTGCTAACTGCAGAGAAAATTGAATTCAAACTTGGCAAGTACATTTTGGGCAACCCTGTATCTTGACCAGGCCAAGTGACTGTCGTAATACTTTTCCTTAAATTGTCTAAATATCCGGTTATGATCCTGAAGTGTGAGACGGAACAACGGCTTCAGAGCAAGTAATAAGGAATCGCTTAATGTGTCAATGTAGGATTTAGCATGCGTTGCAAGAATTAAAATCAATAATCTGTAATCCAAACAGCCCTCACATCATGACATCCTCCCTCATTGTTAAGACGATACGCTAAGGTAGATAATGCTTTCTGAACATTGTCCAAAATGAATTCAATCATCCGCACACAAAGCATGTTCAAAGTAATTCATTTCGGTATTACATAAACTTAGCTAATACTCGTTAACTAGTGCAACAGGTAATCTTAGCTGTTTAATCAGAATGGTTTAATCAATATGTTGTAATTCAGATGCAAATTGAACTTTCCTCGAGTATCATTCACCAATTAAACATGAATATAACAACTGTTAGCGGCGAAAGCGATTAAATTAAGGTCCGTTTATCCCATCAAAGAAAAGAGACAAACCAAAAAGGCCAAGATAAATGAACTGAATATTCATGTTTCAAGTAACTTTTGAATGATGTGACGTCACACACCACGCATGAAATAATTTATCCAATTTTTAGAGGTTTCAGCGCGAGACGTTTCACTTTATGTAGAATATTTAAATATCGTCCATCTTATTTCGTATCCTAACAAATTAAAAATATATATATAATAATAATAAATAAGTGTTTTGTATACTTCTCCTTCCTTCATTTTCAGTACAAAAGCGCAACATTTTATCTCAAAGTTCATGTATTTCCAGTGCTTTTCTCTCTTCCTTCTAATTAAGAGTGAAAACAAAAGCGCCACCAAGTGGTAATTTGATTAATCAGGATAGGTGTGTAGCAGCGGTGAAAACACAAACTTCAGTTCGCTTCTTGTCCTCTCCTATGGTTTCATCTTGGCGACTTGTATTATGTAAGTTTTCACTTAAATCAGTGGATGATTTACGATATCTTTCTTTGTTCCTCTTTGAAGACGAGTGTCTTCAAGATACGCCAACCATAACCGCGGTTAGATACTTTAATTCTTAAATTTATGGACGACCAAACTTCTACCACCGTTTGCCGTTGTTGTCATAAGATACGAAGCAGATAGAACCGGATACATAGTCATTAGTTTTATCTGCTCAAAAGGCAACCATGTTTTTATTGCTTTCAGTGGGCGATGGGAACTTTTATACCTGAGAGAAATAGTGACGTCATCTGTAATGCTACCCAATTTACGTTCGTAAAATTTAATGCGCATTCGATATTCTGTCGGGATTACAATCCCACGAAAATGAGTTGCGATAAGGTAGCAAGGGAATGATTCCAATGTACACGTATTAACGGGGAAAAAAAAATGCTAATACAGTTTCACGCTCAGTCTACTTTGACTTGCAATCGCAAAAATAAATGTACACACTTTAAGGGAGAAAAAAACGACAGTATTTTAAATAGACATTTCTGGTAATGCATATTGAGAGGAAAATATGACTACCGCTGAAACCGACTCAATCCTCAGAAAAATCTCAATGACTTATACTCATCACAGAAAGACAATGAAAGTAATATCATATGTAGTAACTACAAGTTTATGAAATATAATTATAGCATTACTTTAAATATTTAAGCATTTAAAGGGGGAAATATTCGCATAGCACGCAGTATGCGTGCGCATACCGCGTGCTATACTGCTCTCCTTCCAGTTTCGCTATAACAAAATTCTTCTATCATCTGTCTCATTTTCCCTCTCAGTCGTTTCCGACTGTAGGTGACTTTGTAGGCATTGCCCACAAAATATTCCTGGTGGGATTTTTACAGGGTAATTCACCATTGCTTCCCCCCCCCTCCCCAATTTTATCCGGGCTCAGGACTGGCATATGGGACGTATTCATGATTGTAATCTATGTTTGTTCACCGGACCGGTTTGCCTGATCTGGGGGACGAAAAACCCCGAGTTTCTGGGTGGGAAAAAAAACCCTATCTCCGCATGAGGCCGGTTAACTCGCCTTTAATCGAAAGAGACCAGATAAAGGTTCCTCACGTCACTGACGGGAATCGAATCTTTCCGACTTCGTCTATACTGACTGAGCTACGGAGGCTCTCTTCTATCATCACTAAAGGAATTTACAAAACATTTTTGTCTTCTTAAAATTTCGTTGTTCATAGCAGCAACGTGAACCTACAAAGTCGTTTCAATTTTGAAAGTCACTTTGCCAAGGAACCTCTCAACCTTGACGCGCTGCAAAATTAACGATTCACTCCAGCAACAAACTTTTTTTTTTTTCATGCGAGTCGCTTCAGATTTCTATTTTACGACAAAAAAATCTACTCGTTTATTTTCGTTGACCACTTAATTAGTTTACACAACTAATTAATTACGACTAACGAAAAGTCGCCACACGTTCCACAAGGTGTCAGAATGCATTCAGAGCACACCCACAAATATTGTTTATTCGCTTTTTTTTTTATTATTATTATTAATTGCTTTCACCGCGCATGTCCATATTTTATGAAAAGAATATTTATGAGATTCCACCAGGCGACAAACATTATTTATAATTCAAAAATAAATAAATATATAATAATAATAATAAATAAATAAATAAATATTTTAAGGGTAACGGAACATTCCCATTGATGTGTCGTCTCCTATCTAGGAGGTTGACTACCACGATGTGACTCATGATTAACTACGGGCGTTAGGACCCTATCTCTTCTACATATTCATGACTAATTCGTGTGTTTCTGAGGAACGAAAAACCCGAGTTTTTCACCTTTAGTCGAAAGAGACCAGAAGGAACAACACAACATCGGTTCTAATTCAGGACATTAATGAATTTTAAGGTAAAATTAATGTGCAGAAGTCTTATAATTATACTAGAATTATATCATCTTCCCCATTCTTTCCAAAATAACAAAGAGGATCATTACCAGTCAATCAATTTCTTTGCTAATGCATTAACTGCTGGATCTTCCATGACCACCAGCATGTATTCTACCGCTCTAGAGATCCATAGCATATCTCGCGTACATTACCCATCTCTCTGGACACGTCACGTGCCATGGACTGCTCTTGCATTTAAGATTTTAAGACATCTGATAGGGCATGGAACAGAGGACCGCTCGGCAGTATGGTTTGTTTTCAATTCTCTGTAGTAACAGGATTTTCTCACTGATCGTTCAATGCACATAATGGTGATCAGCTCTGGAAAGACTTTTAATGGGATTATATAATCCCATTAAAAGTCTTTCCAGAGCTTTTTGGTCAAGAAAATTAAACGGTGATCAGCTCTTTTTCTTCAGATTTCCAATCCAATGCGGGCTGGCATTAAGATAGTTCTATCACCTGCTCCTATACATAAATGATCCTCTCTCACTGTCCTCAACCCTTAACCTTAGTTTGCTGAAAACAGCACATTGCATTCCTCCTGTTCACTTGACAAACTTTGTAGTGCTCACACATCTGATGCTTCAGAATTTTCTACAATCAGAGCACTAACATTGACTGCCATACTATTCTTCAATACAGTTGTCTTTTTCTCACAAAAAATGCCCTTAATTCACTTCTGTTATCGCTGATAATTTCCAGTTCATTAGATAAAACTTACATCTTTCTATCTCACTCTCTTTTCTTGTGTCGATCCCTAGCCTTTCTATGTACAAATACATCGCATGGGGAGCTTCTCCAAAGTAACTTCTCTGTAGAGAAGTTACTTTGGAGAAGTAACTTCTCTTACAAATCCCAAATCTACCCAACCTTAGAATACTGTTCTCGCATTTGGAGTAGTGGACCAAAGATCTTCCTAAAAATACCTGATGCTATTCCAAGAGGACAGCTCGACTAATCGATGATCTCTCCCTCTAATACACAAGCGCAGACGCACTTGAACTATTATCTGTCTCATGGGCGATCTATTTCTGCTTGGTCTTTTCTATAGATACTTCCCCCAAAAAAACACGTTTCAAAACATCAACAAAGTCTTTCTCTTTTAATCTCTGCACATACACAAGGCACTAATATGCGATAGGTTCAGAAACCTCGAAATTTCTTTAACAATATTCGAATGCTAATAATTAATGTTAATGAAACAATTATCAAACATAATGCACAGATGTATAGAAATTTAATTTTTACAGTGGCTGTGTCACCGATGGCTTGGATCGAGCAACAGTTTTAAAGATATCTGAATATCATTTTTTTTTTTAATAAAAAAAAAAAAAAAAAGGTACAAAATACCCAAAACTCCTCCATACAAATAAGACTATTTGTATCTTAAGTAATACAAAATTAATACTACTCGTATCACTTACTAGAATAATGCTAAAATATATATTTCCAAGGACCTCAGCTTATGAAGATTCTCCCATTCTTCCTAAAGACAGAGAAGAAAAAAAAACTAGTGTTCTCTTGCATGTTTAGGAATTCACCTTCACTAGGTAGGCGCTCGAGTTCAACTGTAGCCAAAATGAACTCCGATCCGTATTGCCATTTCAATCGCTATAAACTTCTGTTTACCGTCAGCTTTGTAAACAGCAATTTCACATTCACAGTTGTGTGTATGAGAATTTCTCTGACATTTCAGATCCCTCCCCCATAGTCCTGCAAATGAATGGGTTTTCTAGTGCATGTGCCGCCGTATATTTAACCACAAAGTAGTTTTCTTTGGGGAATAAAAAAAGGCCGTTTTTCTTGTTGGCACAGACCCGGATACGTATAAGTAAATAAAAAAGAAGGCCGAATGGAGGAATAAAATGTAAAAGAATCCTTCACTCTCTCTCTCTCTCAGTAGCAAGCCGGTGGCTTCACATGTGAGAGAGCATTACAATTTTAAATACTTTCCAACCATTTACTCAGATTAATGCAGCGGAGCGTTTATGACGACAATCAACCCCTGCCACACATCCCCCCCCCCCCACTATAGTGTGATCCCTTCCTGCGTTCTCAGAAACAATCTAAGTGCAACAGCGACATGGCGATGGTAGACCTGTATGCAGCAACGCGCACACAGGAGGGGCGGAATGGGTAAGCTATGTGGCATTCATTTCTAGCTGAAACTCATTAACCAGAAAATGGACAGGGCCACAGCAACGATGACTCTAATGCATTAAGTCTAATGAAAATCAATATCTCTCGGCGCCGTTCCCAGCAACACCGTCCATTGAAGTGGCGGATCAGAGCACACACTCCAGAAGCTACAAGTGGAGGAAAGCTACTGACAACAATAGAAGAGCCGCGTGCTTAAAGATGGGCTTCGGAGTGGCTAATGCCAGCCATGATGAACCGTCTTCCTGCTGTTCCATTGTTCGAACTATTGGCTGTCTTACAAACGGCTAAGATATCACGTTTTTTTAAAATATTAAGGCACTCAACAAAACCAGGTTCAACTGCGAAAAGCCGACACACGCACCCACACCGAAGACTTAACAGTAGCTACATAACCTGCTTTAAATTGATTCCGTTCAGATAACTGAATAATATATGAAATCTTTCGGTTCTATCTTAATCCATAGCGACAGAATATTTTGTCAGAGTATTCCTAAAATCCCAACTTAGCTTGTTTTACATACGTAAAACAAGTCGTGGTCTTTTAATGAGTCTAAAAAGTCAGTATTGAGCGTCGTTAGGGTCCAGTAATTTCTAACAGTAATAGTACCAATCATTGGAATTATGTGAATTAGTCGATTTATGTATTCGTTATTTAGAATGAACGTGCATTTATTATCTTATCATTAAAATAGCAACTAAACCTGCTTCTTCCATTGTCACGTTTTTCACTGTTCTAAAAAGGGATTGAAAAAAAAAAAAAATGGTTGGAGAAGCTGTTCTGTCGGTAATGCATCATATGCCATCAGGCTATTTAATTTAGTATTTAAAAAATATTCGTGTAAAAGAAATCTTTTTCTATCAACGTAATAAGTCTATTGGGCATAAAACTATTTATTGATGTCTATGAAATCGAAACAAAAATTTACTCTCCAACCCAGCAGCAATTCTTTTTTTTTTTTAGGTCCTTATTACGTGAGCAACCATCGTAATAGAAATCACTACAGTTTTGGCTTAGTTGCCTCATGCAGTATTAATTTAAGCAACTAACCATATCATGCAATCACGTTCATCAGACTAATAGCCAAAACTGCCATACTTGACGGTAATTTTAACGGCAGTACTCACTTTTTTTTGTTGTTGTTATTGATTCTATTAAAGTTATCAAATAGGCACGCATATTATGTTTCATTATTGGTTTTCGGAAGGAAATACCCCCCCCCCCATCCTCTTTTCGGGGTTCTAGCATCTGGAACTTTTTTTTTAAAAGAATTCCAGTACTGTACCATCGCATTAGTACTAAAAAAGAAAAAAAGAAAAAGAATATTGAAGCCGTGTTTGGATCACTGGATAAATTTACCGTTTGTAAATCTGTCCAGTGAATTCATATTCACGTTCAGCGAATACGTGAATTCATTGACGAACAAAAAAAGAAAAATATATATATATGCGCATTGATTTCCCCCCCTCCCCCAAGCTAACGAAAGATCACTGGGAGAAACAGGAGAATATGAAATGGCTGGAAATGCGCAGATAAACGCTATTACATTAGCACAGCCAATGTAATACTGTATTCGATGCTGCTTGTCACAAGAATGGAGACAGTTCATATACATGTAGAAGGAAAACCAATAATAGATTAGACCAGGTCGCTATCAAACCCTTTCCCAGCCACGCGCACAAGGTGAAAAGAAATTCGGATCGCAGGTGGTGTTGTATCTTGTTGCTTTTTCACCTTTATCGATTTCAACACGGCCACTATGATTACGCGGTAGTGCGAGAATTTTACTTCCTGTTCAGCACGCGGAATTACGTCATTCATTGCAAATAAAATATTATAAAAAAAAATTTATTTGCTAATTTCTTTGTAAATATCTGAAGATGTAAAAAGATTGCAATGAATCGCTATTAATCGAAACTAATTATGGATTTGTTTTGAGATTGAAACTTGAACCTTTTTTTGTTTGTTTTCTGCACGGATATTGATTACAATGGATTGTTTCGCAATTTTATCCCATTATTATTTACCTCATAATACAAATCTGTGTAAAATTAAAAGTAGCTTCGTACTATTTTCTTCTATGTTAGGTGTAATATAAAAGAAATCGTTATTTTTTGGCAATGAAACTCCATAGTCAGAAATTCTGGACTCCAAAAAAGTTCTATCACCTCTTACTAATAAATACACTTTTACTATTGATTTAATTATTTTGGTGGATGTTCTACAGACACGAACTTCCACAATTACCGGAATGGATATTTAAACGGGAACATATATAAAAATATAACTACTAATAAATATGTTCAGATTCGTTTGGTCTTAAAAAAAAAAAAAAAAAGTGGCTTTTGTACTAATTTCTGCAAGGATTCTGAATACCAAATTTCAATAAAATCTGTCCATCTAGTGCCCGGATATAATGTACACACTGACGGGAAATATAAACCTTTTACACTTACGAAATCTCAGTAATCCTGAATCATAAGCGAACGTCTTGCACATAGTAAACAATTAAAATGAATGATTTTCTTATAAAAGATGTTAATTGCTTTTAACTGTCAAACTCAAAATCGGTCAACTCGGCATCAAAAATTACGTCTTGGCCAAGTACTGAAAGATTTTTTAAATGTCTACGAAATTGGATGCAAAGCAATTTATCAGTATGAAAACCAAAATCTTTCACAATTGCGGAAAAATAGAATCCATGGTATCTTTTTTTCCGAGTATGGGGTAATGCGAGCCCCTTTTGGTCAGTGATTTCGGGGACTTCTGATCAAGCGTTATTATTATTGAGAGTCTAACGACGTACTATCCCGATGGTACCAACAATGTGTGTGAAGAGTGTCTTTAGAATGGTTTTAATCTAGTGTAGATAACGTGGAGGCTTTGTGGAAGGTGGAAAACTCGAATGACGGAGTCAGTCCACAATCACATATGGAAGATTATTATTATTTATATTAAAGATTTACTATTACTTCGATGGTCAATTTACAGAAGCCTCAAAATTGGGAAAACTAATATTACATTAATAATAATATTCAAAATATTTTCATCAAAGAAGTATTTTTCATAACGAAAAGATTTATTACCCCATTATTATCTACAACATTGCTCGGAAAGTAGTTTAGATGAAAGTTCGAGCTTACTTCTGTGGCACGAGAGGATAGGAAGGCCTTACGCTTGCAATAAATCTTTGGCCACAGAGAACCAGGAGCACTGTGGGATGAGCGCGCACGAGAGTACGCCATTGAAGCTAAAACTTGAATGGCGAGTTTTGCAGGTTTAAGTCGAGGAAGAAGATGATGGGAATAAAGAAAAAGAAAAACTAAAGCTTACTCATTCTTCTAGTTCATATTCCAGCAATAAAAACACCCTTTGTTCATAAATACTTCCTTCATGTGCAAAACACCATCAGGGGGCCAAAAGCATGTGGTCAAATCTTCCCTACTGTCGAGAATAACAGGATTTCAAAAGTCATTTAAGTTGTGGCATCTCGGCCGTATCTTTGCAAGCCGTAAAATCAACTCGAGCAATATCTACATTTCTCCTCCCCCCCACCCACTCCGTAATGTCATCCACAGCGACATATCAACCGGCCGTATTTGTTTGCAGGTGTGATGGAGGTGTGGTTAACAGCCACCTGGAGATGTGTCTGTTCCCTGTACACACCGAACGCCATTTCTTCAGACAGGTCGGCGAATCGAATATCGGGAGGCCACGGGAACGCATTTCTAGAGTCGACGTGACGATCCGTGCCGTGAATCCTAAATCGTTTCTCGCTCGTAACGGCCAGGGCGCAGAGCCAAGCGCGAGACTTTAGAACATGTCAGAACGCTGTCACTCACACCAGGGAGCTGATTCCGAAGCAAAACGATGAATATAAGAGGTGGGAAGGCATACTAAACACCTGGGAGGTCCCCTGCTGTATTTCGTGTGGCGGACGCTACCGGGTTACATTCTGGATGAAGCAGATAATTAAAACGGCCGTTCTCTAGCGGGGCTCTACCCGCTCATCACCTACACGTGGCCTTCTTTGTTAATGAGAGAAATTAATATTCCCTTAGTGTGTTGAAAATACAGAAATGCATTCCGTTTTCTTCTCCTAATTGCGTTGCCAGGCGGGACTATCCCGAGAGCAATCACTTACACGTTGTTATCTGTTTATTGTTTAGCACGCGTGTAATTCATTGTTCAGTATAGTTAAGCAGTTGTCTGCGTTGTAAGCAGACACATTGTTGTTGGTTAAGGTAGAACATGGCACACACCCTAGATCTCATTCTGCCAGAACGTAGTGTAGAAATCTATGGGAACAGAGCCATGCATTATTACCGATGTCTTGCATGTTCTACACCCACCTGGAGGAGGGAGGATGTTGTTACTGTTTGGAATTACAAATCTCTACACCGGTGCTTCAAAAGGTTGTAATTCGTTCGGAAGAATCTTATTCTTTATCTTCATACATTCATCTGCTGCTGTCCAGGGTAGCAAGATATTTTATTGGCGATATTTTTGAGGAACTGTCTTGTTATTGATATCTTTCTTCACTATTGAAGAAAGATTTGCGACATCCTTGTACCAGAAAACTATGTCTATTACCTCTAGGTTTTCTTTTGATAAAATAATTTAAATAATTCCACTACCTTTTGATCAGTCAACTAATCTGGAAAAGAAAGATTCTCTTTTCTTCTCGTGGTGTTCCTTACTTTCTTTCTCATGAAAATACACGCATGACCCTTAGGACACGGTACATACATACACGGCAACGATGTCATTTATATATTACGTCATGGAATTGTAGATTTCAAGGAAGTATTGCATCACATCCGTCTAAATGAAGCATCTTTGTAACTTCAAAGTAGCATTTTTGTTTTCCTCCACACCTGAAGAAGCAACAGAAAAAAAAAAAAAACTTCAGTTGTCTTTCATTGTAAAAACAAAAACTTACAACGCGGAGTCTTTTACCATATTTCCTAATTAAGCCAGAATAAAGTGTGACCTTACCATGTAAAGAACAATCGTATTTTAGTCCTTCGAGTAATTTCTTATATTTGTGAGGTGTGAAATTGAGATAAAACTAATCTCCGCCCCCTCCCATACACATACACACACACACTTTTTTTGGCTGGGTATTGTTGTCCGATGTTATCCAAAGCAATTCAGGCTATCAGATGACTACGTCATAACTGTTAACTGTGTGCGTGTGTTCACCAGCTGGTTTGCCTGCTTTGAGAGAGTCGGAAAAAGAAATCCTGCCGCTTCTGAATGAATGAGAACCAGGTTTTTCCACCCAAAAGGACACCATCGTTCTAATATTATATATATATATATATATATAAAATAAAAAAAAAGAGAAGTGAATGTTCCGACCTGAATGTAGCAGTGCCCACTGGAGCAAATGGAAAAATATCAAAATATGATCTTGATGTTTTGTTTATGTTCAATTATAAGGCTGGTGATTATGAGAGACTCAGGAGTCATCTTGGAATAGTGCGATGGCTTGAAGGAAAGAATGTCAGTATTGCATGTCAAGTGGTCAGAATTGCTTGAGAGTAGCAGTATCATACTGCATACCCAAGGTCTGGAGGATAAAGAAGTTGGAATTAAGTGGACGAGTAGAGATATAAAGCAAGAGCTGCAAGAAAAGAAAAACGTTGTGGAGGAAATAAGGAAAAGAGTGATCAGCGTACTCATGAGCAGTACAAAATGCAAGCAAGAAGGATGACTAGTAGGGTAGAAGGCCAAATCAGACTATGAGAGAATTAGCCAAGCATGTCAAAATAAATACAAAATTTTGGTTATGTAGCAAGTAAGAGGGAAAATGACAATGGTAGGATGACTTTAAACAATGCTCAGGATAGGAAGGTGACAACCAAAAGAAATAGTTGATCACTTTGCAAAGGTGGTGATTTTACAGAGGCACAAATCAAAATTGAGGTAGATGCACAGGAGGTGTTCAGCATATTAAAAAATATGAATGTAAACAGAGCTGTGGGACTGGATGGTATATCAGCCTGTGTAATACGTAAATGTGTAAAAGAATTGGAATTATCTTTGACAAAATTGTTCAATCTAAGTCTCAGCTCTGACAGAGATCCAAGGGGGTGGAAGGAGGGGTAAGATAGTACCATTGCATAAAAGTGGCTCCGAGACAGAGGTAGCAGACTAATTAATATCGAAAGTGGTTGTTAAAGTATTGGAAAAGTTGGTAAAAAGTAAATTACAAAAAGGTAAAATTTATTCCTCTCAAATAACAATCTTCAGCTATTTTTATACAATTTTAAATAAAATTAGAAGGGGGACACCCAACTATTACAAATTAGTTTTTAAAAGGAATCGCAAAAAAGTGTTTTTAAAAAATGTAGTTACAAACACTACCAACAGATGGCGCCCAAAGCAAAACAAATATCGGCGAGAAGGCGCCACACAACACATAATACCGAACTTTACAGTTTATTACATATCGAGCTCAAGCCGTCCAGTTTGTTTTAGTTTCGTGGGTGGCGCTACAATCGCTTCCAGCAAGCATTCTATCGAATAGCAGAAAGAGGCGTTGTGTGACTGCTATCACCATCACAAAAATTATAGTGGACGAGGTAGAAGTGCACTTTAATGGCTGTTATTTAGAAGAACGTTAACTGTAATGTCAAAGAGTAATTTACTTCACTATCCTATCCCCATTCGCTTTTCCCCATAACGTCCAGGATTTGGTAACACGGATGATGAATTCTGGGAGGTCAAATTGAACAAATGACAGGAAGACAGCTATGTACAGTTCAATTGGAACCTTTTTTTATTCCTCACTCCCCCATTTTGACGAAGTCATTGAAAAATTTCAAAAAAAACATCCTCTTAGAAATATAGCATTCGGATTCATAATTAACAGAACCATCAAAACGCCCCCTATCGGGAAACCTTAACGCTTGTTCTATGCTAACAAGTATTTGATGTTAGTTATACGAGCCATACTTGTATTTTCGATTTTATTTTCATAAAACTGACAGTAATTTGATCGGCAAATTAGTTAATTTGTCTCCGACACCACCTGATAAGCTAAAATGAATCAACTAACTCAGTGAAAGCCCCCCCCCGCCCTCTATCACTTTGTATTACACCACACAACAGAACGTGCTAATTCGAAACTTGCAGACCATCCCAGAATGATTTAATGACTCTGAGCCGTGATTTATTAGGAACAGATGACAATGATGGAACATTGAGTACAATTACCCTGTTCACCAGTTATTTTTATCTCGTCGTTATAGGAGACGTGGCTACACAAGGGAGAAGAGTTCACACGATGGTAGCTACTGCTAGTGGCGATATATAAAATATCTACAGAGTGATGGATAGAGGTGCTATCTTCCAAAGTGTAAACGCGAAGATCTTAATCTCGAATTCGCCATTAGTGCATAATTACGTAGCCCCCCCCCCCACCCTTTTACTAATAAAATAGATAAACATGAAGTGTACACACAAAACATCAGCACCACCTACTTAAAAGATCATTAATACGCATGGACTAGAAACTTGGAGTTACTTCTATGTAATTGGTAAGCGCTTGTTAAATAAAAAATGCGATGTAAATAATCAAATATTGCTCTAAAATTACTTCTGTTGATTTTTTTTTTTTTATAAGGATGTACTTCGAATTTCATTTAATTGCAATTTAAACGAACAATCAAAAACTGGTTATTTATTAGCCACTAACAACTATTTGGTTCTGGTGGCTAATAAATTTTGATTAAAAAAAAGTAAATTAAACCGACATAAGAGTTAAAGTTGAATACATGGTCATGATCACAACCCGCATATAATCTTTACCTATTTTAAAAAGCGCATCCATCTTTTCAATAATCGTTCCAATATATTTAAATAGTTCTGGTCGCTTAGCAACCGTAACCTACACATACTGTTACAGAGCGACATTGTCAGCATTCCATAAACTGTCAACACGTTAGGTGCGTCCGGTTAGGAACTAGAATACACCATTCGTGACAAAAGTGGGGGGGGGGATGCACCCAATTCTATGGAAACGTATTTTAAATGTTAATTGAAACAGATAAATAATATATTTTCGACAATAAATGTCTAAAAAAAAAATCGTTCAATTAAGTTGTTTTTTCCTGTTCGTGAAATCAATTAATAAATTTCGGAATCAGAGCACAAAGAAAGGAGAGAGAGAGGGGGGACAAAACAAACACGGTACAGAACCGTAACTTGTTATAAAAATGTCCGTTTGGCAAACAAAGATGACGCTGCGTATGTAGATTTATCGGTCGACTCTTTTTAAACCATAGCCGTATATTCAATGGGGGGCACGTGCGCAATATAATGGAATGCGTCTAATGCTCCGACCTTCGGGTACCGTATGGAATGCCACACTCGCACCTTCTCTAGACTTTTATCGTATTTCAACTAAACGCTGACAAACTGGGCTTAATACGGAGAAGTGCCCGGTTGCTCTTTGTGACAACACCAATAATTATAACGCAAGTCGGTAAAGTCGTCTCCGCTCGTCCACTGTTAAACATGTCCCACACGGGTCAAGGTCCACGTGCCTCCCCTCGTAGCTGATAATGGAACTCTCTGGCTGAGGCCCCAGGGTCAGAAACGCGAAGCAGTCGGCGACCATTTTCCCCTGAAAGGAGACACTAATGCCATCAGTTGGCTGCATGAATCACTGGCAACATCAACAGGACCAGACGTCGCTGCGGCACTTCGGGGGAAGAGAGAGAGAGAAAGAGAGAGTCCATTACGTGACGCCCGCGTTCTGCCTTGAGTGGCCAGTAAATGCAGTCCGTTGCTCTGGTGGTCAGCCGAGGCTGATTGGACTCTTGGTAAGCAGCACGTTTTTGAACACACACACAACGTATAGCACAGCTGCCTCTGTGATTTCGTTTGTGCCCGTTATTTCCTCCCGTTTTATTATCTGACCTTCGTAGGCAACCACCACGTTCACTGACCGCGCCGAAATCACGTGGTTTCTGAAACGGACTGCCGCCCGTCACTTCTTTCACGGAATCAATTATGAACAAAAGACAAAAATCTACGGTCACACAATTTTTAAACAGTTCGACTTCGAGTGGTTATTTATGTACGGAGGTGGGGGGGGGGGAAAGCTGTAACTTAAGCTGCCTCAGCACAGATGGCGCGGCATTGCATGTAAATTGATATTGGGGATGATTCTTGAAAACGATTTTTTTTTGTTGTTCGACTTCAATGAAACAAAATGAAATAGTTATACGTAATTTAAATAAAATTCGGCTATATTTGGATGCACAGCTGTAATCTTGATGATAATATGTTAAAAGAGTTTGTTGAAATTTTAAAAACTTAAAGTATTTATCACTGTTAGGTGCTTTAAGTTCTGTAATATTCTTCTAAGGTTTGAATCTTTTCTTTGACTCCCAGCCAAGAAAAGTTGTAAACCTATAGCATAGGAGTAGCGCAGTTGGCCGCGTTTCACTTCATTATTTCGTTAAATATTTTTATTTATTTTTTTTACATAATCCGGAAACCTACTAGAGACCAAACATGGGAGTTCAAGCCATTTGGGATCTCTTATTAGAGGGGTGGGGGGTCACATCGGACGAGGAAATTCATTTCCGACCTAAAGACGGTCACAAGCATCCTGACCCACGGCAGGATTCGAACCAGTAGCTTGCTGGGCAGAATGGGTACGCTAACCACTCGGCCAACCAGTCCGGCATTTTATACATAATAAAATCAGTATTAAATAAATACTAAAGCAAAATTCTGTCTTGGGGGGGGGGGAGTTGACCTTCGTATTAATAGATAAGTGGAAAACTGGTAATTTAATTATCAAATTTAAATACAAAAAACCCCTAAATTCAATTCATCCGTTTCCGTTAAAACTCGAAATATGAACTACAGTTTACGGTTCAACTTTTGTCATCTTTCATTTTGAATTTTCAAACAAACTATTTCGGATTTTCAGCTTATTAGATTGTCTTGTCTTTCTTGGAATAATAATAATAATATAAATGAAGTCTCATTCTTCCAATTATCTTCTCCCAAATTTGACTGCCGAATCATAATGGTCGAGGAATCGTTTGCATGGCAATGTATCATAGCAATTCAATATACTCACGTGAAGCGAATAGAAGAAAAAGTGGCAGACGATAGAAAAAAAAGCTCATTTAATGAATAACTAAATTTAGTTAGATAACTAAAATTAAAATATTAAATGTTTTTCCCCAAACTTCCGTGTTACAAGCTTACCCCGCCCCTCCAGAAAGAAACCCATTAAAACTGTACTTCATAGTATGTTATCAGTTAAACATCACAGGGTCATAAATAGCGCTATTAAAACCAACCAATGCAAAACAGTGATTCTTTTCACTTTCTGCAAAAGAGTAAAATAAATTATTTCCATAAATATGAATGCAAAAACTATGGCGAGTTGAACAAAAAGATAAATAAAAATAAGTATAATTTGTCAATTGCAAAAACTCTTATTATAATAGCTACAATGGACATCTGTCTTTAGATTTTTATTATTCTCAGCAATTCAAAACCTTTCAGTGAAACGCGATACCTCTACATAGTTATCGAATCAGACAACAAGGAGCATTGAAGTAGTAGAATTGCTAGCAGTAACTTTTATCGCCAGCGTCTGTCGTGGCTGCAGCTAAGAATATCGAGTTTGCCGTTGATAATAGGTGAATTATTACTTTCTTGTCTTTAATCAAGTGCAAAGTCGAGGAACCGTTTGCATGGCAACGTGTCGTAGCAATTGAATATAGTCACGTGAAGCGAATAAAAGAAAAAGTGGCAGACGATAGAAAAAGAGCTCATTTAATAAATAAAAGTAATCACGAACAAAAAAAAAAAATAAAAATAAAAAAGGCAACACGCGAAATGCGACACGTGCCTGTCTTAAAAGTTTATTGCCGGTTTGTCTGTACATTTCAAATGGTCAAGTAGGCTAATTCGATGCAACATAAAATTGGCATAAACTTTTATGTTGTTAGTCAAACATTATTATTTTTGGTAGAGATGTAACTAATATAAAAAAACAGGCAGCACAAGTGGCATAACAATCGTTTTTCTGTGTCTAAGACGCCATTTTTATTTACTTTATTTTCATTAAATCATGTTTAGGGTTTGTCCCACTTTTAGCGTTATTCAACCAGTTACTGACAGTCTTGTAGAGTTTGCTAAACATAAAACGACTCTAGATGTAAATCCTTATTTTTCACTACCATATCAAGACACCGAATCTAAATGGAAATTTCAATAATAACCAAAATTAGATTTTATATATATCAATATTCATAGAAGATATTATCCGATATCCAGCAGACCGAAATAAATAAACACACACATACTGTATATTATATTATGCAAACACTTCCATTATCACTTTATTTTCAAAAGCTTCGGTACACTCCTGAACGAGATTAAATAAAATACCGCTCTGTCCAGGATGTATTGAATAGGTATTTTGGTCAATTCTGCCACCATGGCGATCAGTTTTTGTAATGAAACGCTGGTCCTATCCACAATCTACATTATTCTTCACGGTGTTCTTTTGGATTCAGGTGGAAACTGTGCTGACCCGTTTTAACTTTTGCAATCCCATTTCATCCAACCATGTCGCAACTGTTACATTGGTGGATTAATCATGCTGTTATTCAACTTTTTTTTTTTTAATGGAACTACAACTGCACGTGCAACAGACCACATACGTCACCTCATATCACAATTTACCAATGGTCCTATGTCAAATCGCGGAGAGCTCTTTACTACCATGCTAGTTCGAAATAAGCTTTCTTTGCCTTGCATACACAAGTAGCCCTTTGAAAACCGAGGCTATGGAATTCAAACACCTGAACTCCAGGTCGAAAGAATCGGGGTTGAAGAACTTACTACGGACTACTCAAGTCCTTAGAATAATCTTAAGATCGGTACGCACGGTTGCTGATGATGGCGTCCAAATCCAGCGTTAAAAAAAAAAAAAAAAAAAAAAAAAAAAAATTGCTGCAGGTGGATATAAATGATGAGTAAAGATGTTCAGAGAGATTATAGCACTCATCCGTACTTCAGTGATGAGAAGGAGGTAATGATACCTGAGACACAAACATTCCCTGAGCCATCCTATAAATGTGTTGTAATTAGGTGGTTAAGACACTAATATATAACAACAGTGACGTAGCTAGGGGCGGACGGGGAGGTCCGCCCCGGGCGGCACTTTTAACCCTTTTGAACTTTTGCAGTTAAATTCTAAAATACAGTCTCGAGAATTCAGTTCCAACTATTGTAATACTACAGCGAATTTTCCTCACAATTGCTGTAAGTTTTGCTAGTTGTGAGAGGAGTTTTTCTAAATTAAAACTGATTAAGAATTACGTACATTACTATGAAATAGACTTCGCCAATATCATCGACAATTTTGCTAACAGAAAAGCAAGAAAAATAACAATTTTAGAATGTTGAAATTAAAGTTTCACTTCAAAAATTATTTCCCCCTACGTTGTTTTTACTTTTTGTAGTATTTTTGGTGTGTATTGAGAGGGGCGACAAACTCGGGAACCTGAAGATCTTCCTGGAGATCCAAGTTTTTCTTTTTTGCAAAACAGGCAAACCAGTCGGTAAATGCGCGCGCACATTCTCCACTTGGATATAACAGACGAGATAGGATCAACCCTATAATTAACAGAAGAACTGAGGAGGGAATGGAATTTCCGCATAAGAAATTCAAATGGAAAAGAGGATTCACTGACAATGATCCTCCATTTGGATGATATGTATGGTCAAACTCTGATCTCTGAAAGAATCGAGCTTTTGATATGAATAAAGGAATACAAGTATAAACAGCGTATAAATTCTCCATCCGGAGCCATTTCATTTCATGAAATCTGCTGTCAGATTCATTCGACATGAAAATCATAGCATCAGCAAGGTTACCTTCAAATCTACCAAATTTCATAGAAAATTTGGGATTATGCTATGTCTCTGAAACAAATTATGAGGCTTTCTTTCAAGAACCATAGCTAGAGGTTATGGCCAAATCAAGCATTTCTGAGGAGTTTTAATCAACTTATTCATCCAGATTTCAAAAGGCTCCAAGAAGACTGGTTAATCAGTTTGTACGTATGGTTAAGCACGGCGACTTTTAATTAACAAAAACTCCAAGCATAATTATGTATTAGGATAGAATATTCATTTCTCAAAGAATGAGAAAAATGCATTTATTCAAATGATAAGGACTTTATCCACTTTATTACGAGTTACCTCGGTGGTGGTGGTGGTGCAAAAGATCCCATGCTCGAGGACTGTGTTTTTCGTCCTTTGATTCGATTTCAAATCAAGGATTAATAAAGTGACTAAAATTTAATCATTTATGATCTTAAATGACAGGAATTTGACATTTATGTAAAAAAAATAAAAAAATCTGAAGTATTTCTACTTTCATATTTATCATCGTTTCTTAAAATTTCTACATACACCACTTAAAATTATTTTAAAGTTGAACACATTATAGTCGACATCACCATGTCGTTGACAGTGAAAACTGTCAAAGATTTAATTTTTTTTTTTTTTTTTTTAATTAAAACCTCCAAATTTAAATATCATTCAAGCTTCTGTATTAAAGTGAACGTAACAGATTTACTAACATTTTAATTTTAATAACACAGCTCCCGAATACATACAGTTTATATGTATTCGGGAGCTGTATGTATTTATACGTATTCGGCTAACTAAGATCAACTTAGCGAAAGCATCCTCTCTTTTTACTACAAAGTACCTACCTGTAACTGCTGGCTGTTAGGTGTGATTTGTAGCTGTTGACTTTGGTTCATCTGCAGTCCAGGTGCTGATGGAGGACGTGGTCCTGGTGATCCAAACTGTTGGTTTGGAGGGGGTGGAGTTATTCCAGGCGTGGAACCTCTCAAAAACTGAGTCGTTATTGGAATTGTGCCAGGAGTTGGACTATGTATCGTAGCACCGCTAATTGTGGGATCGGTATAATGGGAAAGAGGACGGGTGGCACCATACGCGGGAGTGTTGGCACTGCCTCCTAGTGGTGGCTTTTGATCAGGACTACTAGCAGCATACGTTGGCACGACATTTCCGGACTTGGGATCCGGAAGTCTCTGCAAGTGCTGCTGCAGATGCATTGTCTGTCTCTTGTGTAAGTCTACATCCGGCATGTGGCCCATTCCTGCAGGAGTCCCGATGCTACTAAACACGCCCCCTTCTTGTTTAAATATACCTCCATTAGGCCTTACTGCACTATATGCTGATTGTTGAGTAAATCCCATCGTAGGAAATATATTAGGCGTGGGTCCTTTTGGCAAAGAGTTCATGTTTGATGCTGACCCATTGATAAAATTGGAGCGAACAGTCGACAACGATAGAGGGTCCGTAAACGTATCATGTCCATAAGCAGATCTAGAATGCGGAGAACCAAGCCGCAGTCCCAGCTGCTGCTGCTTTTGTTGCATGCTCTGGTGTTGTTCGGCCATTTGTTTCAATGTTAAAGCCGCAGGACTTGGTTCGGTAAGTTTAAAATCCAGTCCCAATCCTGTACTCATCCCTATGTTAGACGTATAGGCTGGCATTCTTTGTGGAGGGAATGGGGTGGTGGTAGTTGACGTAACCATGGTCCCCAGATTGCTACAGGTGGTTGCAGGGTCAAACAAAGTCGACGGACATTGCGCTTGCGCTGTAGAGAAAGATGGCATCATGGAAGGAGCAGATGGGAAATGAAGCTGGGAAGAAGAAGTGTTCGTTATGGCTTTCCCCATATCCATTATTGCATTACCAGGACTGCCTGTGTCCTTTTCTGTGTCCTCCTGATCCTTAACACTACTGACACTGTCCTCAAAGTTGAAGTCTTTCATAAGATCTGAAGAATTGGTTAGAACATCGTCTATGAGACGTTTCAAAATGTCGGGATGAATAACATCGTCAGTACCATCTTCAGAAAAGCTCAAACTTGGAAATGTGTCCGAGAACCTTTCCCCACTACTACCCCCATTAGAATTCTCACTGTCGTCTTGAGGGGCCCCCGCACTGTTGAGGCGAATTTCGCTATTGCTGTTTATATTGTGATTGCTACACTGATTGAGATCAGTTTCCTTTTCTTGTTTGCACTCGACGTTGGTTCCTACAGATATAGAAGTTCCCTGAAGCGCTTCTTTTTGCACACTTGAAGAACCGCCAGTTGAAATACTGCTAGATGCGGACGCAACCGGAGAATTTGAAGATTTTATGTTGCCGGTAAGGGCTTTCACAGTAACGTTCGTCTGAATAGTTTGAGAATGTTGGAGCTGTGAGGTATTTGAGCTGGTGAACTGTTGCACGATTTGAACTGAGAAACTAGGAATGTTCGACTGTTCTTGAGATGTGCTGGTGCGAGTCCCCTTATCTGGGGTGCTGCTGTTACGGGGAACCTTGGACTGATGCTCTAATTCGTCAGCCAGGCCATCAACTGCTGAATCTAACTGACCTTCTGAGGGTCGTTTGCTTGCTTTCTATTAGAGAAAAAAATTATATAAAACAAACCATTAGATGTGTAATGGAACATATATTTTATATTTAAATTATATTCAAAGTAACAAAATATAATAAAATTTAAATTATTCGCAAAACATGTTTAATATAATTACATCAGTAAGTTAACTACTATTAGTCTATGAGAACTGCCACACACACACAATAAAAGCACTTCGTCTTTCTCAATGTAAAGACGTTAAAAATCTTATTAATGCATAATAATCTTTTCAGAGGCCAAGTTGAATCCAAACAAATGGAAAGCAAACTGTCAAAAGATCTGCAATGAGAAATACCAGGAATGCAAATGATCAATAAATGTGCGTGTCCCTATTTATGTTTCTCTCTGTGTGTATGTATGTGGATGAGTGGGAGTACGTGCACATATAGACGGTCTTTTTCAAGTTGCTTTTATTTGCGCATTACAATTACTTAAAGAATTTCGTCTTGAAGCATTTAATAATCCCTTTTGTGTCTTCCAGAGTCGACTACTTTCAGAGAGAGAGAGAGAGAGAGAGATATCACAGGCGACTGATGCTTGAGATGCAACAACATTAGCATTCGTGGTTTAAAGCCATGTGTACAATCCCCATGTTGAAAATCAACAGATCGCGCATGATCTATACTGCTATGCATGGTATACAAAAATATTCAGAAGTCTACTAGCCATCTGGATACTGTCAACGTATGTAGATTAAAAAAATTCGACAGAGGTGTAATTCTCAAAAGAAAATCAATGACTTATCCGTTCATGATATTGACAAAAGACTGCACCATCTAAAATTAAATAAGACAACAGGAAAAGACCTAGGAAGATAACACCAAGAAACAAAGAGGTACAGATATTTGGGGGCGGAGGGGTTCCAATGTAGAAACTACAACCAAAAGTTCGATCTACAAGGGTTCAGGTCAGTAGCAGAAAATTATGAACCCACTACCCAATCTCAGTTTTTAAGAAGAGGTAGTTGCACATAAGTAAAATACCAACAACCGACTATACTAGTGTAAAGAACACTGCAACTGGTCTGCAGATGGCTGGCTGTCAGTAATATGGAACAACGAACTACGCCAACACCCTCTTTCCGATTGGTGGCGTTCGTGCAGTGAATGAATGGAGAGAGCCATATGACCGAGTACACCCCAACTTGAAGTTTGTTGACAGAAACAAACTTCTAGTTTAGAGCTGTTTCTCCTAATATGAAACACTTATGGATAATGCAGCGCTTCCTAATTTGGTGGTTTTACGAGGGTGGTGTGAAAAGTTCTCGGCCTCGACCATAGATGGCAACACTATCGGCACGATTTTTTTCCTCCTAAGTTGGTATATCTGTCATAAGCATCCACGTGAAATTGCAAGTCATTCTATCAAGTAGTTTGTTTTATACAGCTGTCTGTGAAGCAAAAGTGTTGTCTGTATTCCTTGAAAATTGAGTATCGTGCGGTTATAAAAGTCTTTGTAAAAGAAGGTTTAACGCCAAAAGAAATTCATTTGAAGTTCATAAAAGTTTATGGGCACTCTTCTCCCTCGTTTTCGACAATTAAGAAATGAGCTGCCGAGTTTAAACGTTGCCGTACCAGCCTTGAAGATGATATCCACGTGAAGGACGAGCAAAAAGTGTAACAACACCAGCATTGATCAAATGCAGGATTTGATTATATAGAGAAACCTGTGGAGAATTCATTACTAAAATTAACAGACGTGAACCACAGTAGTGGGTTACCTCACATGGAAAGGAAAAATCTACAATCAAGAGGAGAGAACAGCAATGGGGGTCCCCCTTGTCATACCTGTTTATAGAACATCATGAAGAAAAAATTCTTGCGTTTAAACCCAAACCAAAACTCTGACTTCGATATGTCGATGATATCTTCGCAGTCTGGAGTCATTCCAAACAAGAGCTACTTAAGTTTTTAGAAAAAATCAACCTTCTTCATCCACGCAACAAATTTACATTAGAAAAAGAATCTCCACAGGGCATCACCTTTCTGGATTTACACATCCAAAGAAAAGAAGACGGTTCCATTCAAGCCGACATTTTCAGGTCGCTACATTCACCATACTTCTGCTCACCATCCCTCTCAAAAATTTGGCATCATTAAATCATTGGTAACCAGAGCATACAGAGTTTGTTCCTCCGAGGATTCTCTAAAACAAGAATTGGAAATAATCAGAAACACAGCCACTCTAAATGGATACAATCTCAAAACAACTAAAAAAAAATCAACAAGTTCTCTACACATCAACCTAGACAAGAACAAGCCCATAGGATTCCCATACCTTATATCAAAGGCATCTCCGAACGGCTCTCGAAAATCATGAAGAAATACAATCTTGCCTGCTGCCACCTACAAACACATCAACCAGATCCACAACCTGTTACCTTCGCCCAAAGACAAACTTTCACCTATGCTACTACCTGGCGTATATGCGGTTCCATGCTCCTGTAAACTCTCTTATTAACAGACAGGCAGATCAGTTTTTAAACGCATTTCAGAACATCAAGACCATATCCGCCTCGCTCAACACGGAGTTGAAAATCCAAACCACAAGATCCACTGGGAAAAGACAAAAAACTCCTACACAGATCTTCATATAAATATGAACGCTTATATAAAGAAAGTGCTGAAGCCCTACTTCCCAGACTAAATCTAAACCGCAATGATGTTCTTGCCATCCCTAAAGTATGGGAAATTGTCATACAAAATTGTGTAAAAATAACTTAACGATAATTTAATTTTAATTTAATCTAATTTAAGTTCAGGCCGCAACGCGCCACTGCACGCAATTTGGATTCCATTGTACGTACGCACCCTATCCTTTGTGCCTTTCCTAGTATTGTACTGATGATGTCCTAAGATACCGAGGACGAAATATTTACGTCATAAAAAACCTACTACTGTGGTTCACGTGTGTTAATTTTAGTAATGGTATTGAATGACCGGCGAGTCAAAGTGCGTGACATTGCCAAGACTAAGCATTTCAAAAGAACGTGTAGGATATATTTTGCATGAAGAATAAAAACGAATTAATAATTTTTAAATTATAAATTCGTTTTTTTTCATTGTTAGGCCGAGAACTTTTCAGACCACCCTCGTATACAGCCCACCTATGTTTCTGAACATCGTGTCATACTACAGGTGCAACTGCGATATGGTTTGGGGAAAATTATGTAAAAAAAAAAAAAACTTGAATTTCCTCTACTGAGTATCGACATCTAATCGGACGAACTGGAAGGATGGGTGCGGACAAAGGTAGTGTGTTCAATAACATGATACATAGTCCGGTGGCCATGACGAAGGAAGAATGGATCAATATATCTGATTCATATTAGCACAAACTGATGGAGAGTATGCCTAGCTAGGTTCACCATGTGACTGACCAGGGATCACAAGAGTGGTCACACATTATTGAGGTGTATGCAATTTAGGTTTATCTGTAATACAGTGCTATCACAAATCAGCATATTGTATAATATGCACAAGAATAAAAAAAACATGGAATTAAAATTATGGCATCTGTTAAGTAGACAATATCACCATTCGGTGATATTGTCTACTTAACATAAAAACGGATAAAAACGTTTGGTATTGAAGAGATCTGAAAAGGGTGAATGGGCCATGATGATGATGGGACATAACCTACCACCATAAGGGCAATTTAGAAATAATCGGTAAGTTCCCGCTTTGTGATTTCACAATTCCTATATACAGGCTACAAGCCAGATTGAAAGATATCTTTTTATACTTAAAGAAACAGCATATCCATATCTGTAAAAGATGATCTCTGGATTTCATGAGAAATATTTATACTGTTCAAAGTTTAAAGCGATGAAAATCAACCCTGATATCAAAATGAACATAATAAAATTATATACAATTTTTTTTAAATTATGTATATAGTTCTGAAAAAAAAAGAAGAAAAAAAAAAAAGCTGGTAAGCAAACTGCACGTTTGCTTACCAGCTAGAAATGCATCCATAATTTAATATTAATGTAGTTGAACACTGTTCATTTTCATGCTGTATGTACGCATTACGTCTTACTTGTTGCACATGCACATCTTATTTCATTCTCAAGTATCTGGTTGGCCAAGCGCATAGCGACCCAACAGGCTGTGGGTTCGAATCTCAGTGTAGGCGTGAATGACCATAAACATCTTTACGTTGGAAATAATTTTCATCGCCTGGTGTAGATCGCCATTCGACTTATTGGAGGCTTAAAATGGATGGATTGAAATGTTTCATATTCGATCTCTAGCGCTAAGTTTGCGGGTGATCTAAGTCATGAACTCATCTAAGACACTAAAAATATATGTTTCCACCTTTTCGTAGATGGACGGGACTAACATAAAGAATGATTGGTCTACGGTCGCGATATACTTAACCCTGATCCTGTACCAATGGCATAATGGAAAAATCGAAGCAGGAGCAACATAGATTTTTTAGACATGATTGAGGATGACATATTCCTTAAGTATTAACTAATTCAAAACAAGCTTTTAGGGGGGAAAAATAAATAAATAATATATATATATATATATATATATATATATATATGGAAAATTCAATACATTATATTATGTACTTCAGTGTGTACACAAATTTAAAACAAATTTAAATTAGCAATGATTCAAATGAAATCTGAAACAGAAAAAAGAAAAGGGCAAAGAAAAAAAGGCGCCAAAGATCGTCTAACTTTGGAACCGGCTGGAAGGAAAAAAAACATTCCTATGACATTTCAAATACAAGAAGTCTCAATATCGACTTCAATATCAGAAGCGCCCCTAGTGTTTAAAAACATTCTTCGATCTTAAACATTTTGTGAAAACGAATGTGTTATCAAACAAGCGAATGAATGCAGGTCACCGAGTGAAAAAATGTGAAATGCCCAGTCGTTTAAAATCCTCAACAGAATTATTGATTTTGTATTATTAAAAAGTCTGCAGAGATAAATTTAATTGTGATATAAAGTATGCGCTTAATGCTTCGCTCTATAACAGCTCCTTCACTGGCTGTCATAAAATATATATGTTTAGGTAAAAACATCGTTTGGTCCCGGCTGAGCGCGCTTTTCACTTGCGCACGCACACTTAAATTTAATGACATCTTCAGTGGTGAAATGTACACCGCGAGATGCACGTGTAACAGTCTCGCGACGTGGTATAAGTGAAACAATACGTAAAAACAGCAATCACACTACCATATAGACGGCTATTTTTAGGGAAAATGTCTTGTGGCTTAAATTAAACCTTACGATATGTCTTCCATAGTAACGGGCAAACAACAAACTATGGCTTAAGTCGCTAGCAAAGCACAGCGCGATTCTGTAACTAATGCTTGTAATAAGCTGCGCGCATGACTGCCAGAAACATCAATCATGTCACCGGAACACAGCAATAAGTTACTGTACCGCAGGTGTTTTACTGCAAGTGGAACTATTTTTGGCCCTTAGGGCGCTGGCTTATTGGTGTTGACTATCGGCGCGGCTGTTAGGAGGGGAGGGGGTTCCAACAGTGAATACCACTCGGTTGGAACCTCTGATGGTGCTCCTTTCCCCAATATACTTTTCTATTCGTTTCTTTTTAGCGGCTATGGCGCGTTTAAGATCCTTTTTTATACGCGTATATAAATCTCGTCACGTTTCCGAGTAATCATTTTACGAAACTCCTTTGTTCGAAAAGTTGGCGTTATTATACCTACGAAGGAAAGTTACAGAATGTATTTTAAGTGTTCAGCAAGGAATCGGACGTCTAGAGCAGCCACACTTATAATAAAAAAAGATTCAAAAGATTGTTACAAGTTGTAAGACTCCTGGTCACTTCCAACCACACCCTTATTCATGTAAATTTGATCAAACGCTTACAATAATCACATTAACATGATAAAGCCATTTACAAAGTATATACGTATCTTCGAGTTCCCAATGAATAATATTTCGACGTTGCATTTATTCAGAGCTAGATACAGGAACTTATAATAGACTGGATCTCACAGCTCCATTAGTAGCAACTCATATTTACTGTTCCAGTTACAAACTTCTGTGTTCTCAAAAGAAATTAATATTAAACTAATTTCACGCAATCATTTCATTATTATAGTTAAGATTAGAATGGAGTAATTATTTGGGCATGCTTACGTGTATACGATGTTTTTTTTTTTTTTCTTCTCGCTCTAAACGACAAAACAGATCATTACGTTATAAACAATTCGGTTGTTTTCACAATTTGCAGCCTTAGTGGGTCAGTGACACTATTTGGCGCCACGCCTTTCAACACATGGAGCTGAAAATATCGCAACAATATCTTGCCTTCTATTTCGGGAACGTATTGCACTGCAAGTAGTACCGCATGAGGAACACAAAGAAATAGCAGTCCGTTAAGATGTAAAAACATTCACGATTCACTGATTATCTGCTCTAGGCGCACGTGAAGGTTGGAAAGGGGGAGGGGGGAGAATACAAAAAGCCCATGGAAAGTTCCATCCTTGATGGAATGGAATCATAGCATGGTGGAAAATTACTGAACAAAGAATAAATCCTTCCTGTAGATATAAAAAGTTAAAAGGTGAGGTTATCTCGTCTTATATTTGCTTCCCGAAATCTTGTTTTTCATCCCAAAAAACATGCCAAACCAGCAACAGAACAAATACAAACATTTGACAATAATGGCCACCCCATCCTGACACGCGCAGGCTCATAGGATGAGCTTGCGCGTGTCAACAACTATGATAATGATTTCATTTATACATTAACAGAAAGAATACATACAAAATAATGTATTCACTTAATTAACAGCTGTATGTTATGCTTTGTTTCTGTCACATTTTAGACCGAAATAACCTCGGCAACAATGATGTTGGTGATTTTCACCACTGAGATCGTCGAAGCCACCTCCTTCTTCTGACCAGTGATACACCCCCTCATCATCATCCGATGAACATGAAGAATCAGATCATATTGAAGAATAGAAATAAAATACCCCTTCAAATAAAACAGCAAACTAAGTGAAAGATTTCAAAGGAATAAAAATCTATCGTTTCGCTCAATGTTTTAAAAATGTTTCTATAATTTTCGTAATCAGTGTTATATTATCTCAATCTAGTCTTGATCATTATCGAACTGTGAATAAGTAGTGAAAATCGTTTAAACATAAACCAGATAAACAACATGAATCATTTCCAAAAACTACACACCAATAGTTCCCCCCCCCCACCTCGTTTATTTTTCTCTCTCTTTCCCTCCTATTGGGATGAAGATCAAAAACGGCGCCGACACTTGCCTATCTAGTCACGTAAAGAGTTAGGGAAAAATCATTAACAATCAATCCTCACTCGAAGTCAAGTCCGGCATTATCAAATATTTGTGCTAACGAACTTTTCCTAGATACGCTTAGAGAAAGAGAAACAGGAAATTACCAAATTCAGGTTCCTCCACCCACGCACTGGCATACACACTTAAGTAAACCGTTATGAGCCACGATAATGCTATAACCGACAAGTGAAGGCAGCGATGTGTTGTTGGTCCTGCACTGAGGGTAACAGTTCTGTTTACTTTCCAGCCTCTGTTGATACCAGACTTGATTAACTGCTGTGTTGCCAGCTTAGCTATCTGCAACTCTCTTTCTCTCTCCCTCCCTCTCTCTCCCTTGTGAAGTAAACTGTAAACAGATCCACTAAACAGAGTAAGCTGAAGCAAGGCACGAGGTAGGCATGATTCAGGAGAACCAGCCACGTGTTTAGTGTCTTAAGTATGAGGCGTATATGATCTGATAGTAAACACGGGGATGTCTTAATTAAGAGAAATTAAACGTCAAAACAGAAAGGTGTGCTCCCTCTATAAGAGCTCGTGGCTGGTTTAAGAAGCTTATGATAAGTAAGAGAATAATAATTAAAGTCATATAAACAAGCAAACACCCGGGAAAGAAAAATTATTGCACCAAGTGAAACTGTGTTGTAGTCAGACATTAATTAACGTCATATAATTAAGTGAATGTAATTCGCATATTATGAAAATAAAATAAAAAACTTCGTCGCTAAAATGAAATTTTGAAGTCGGCTTAGGGAGCGGGGAGGGAAATAAACTGATATTATAGGATAACTGTATTTAATGGGATTTTTTGCGAACTAGTAATGTTTAAATCAAATAAACTGCAGTATAATGTAACGAATGATTTCGTCTCCGATGATAACGAATAATACATTAACATATATGTAGTATATAAAAACATACAGTTGATGTGTGCTAGTTATCGCCTTGGTGTTAGGGTACTGGAACGCGAAGAATTAAAAATAAAAAAAATAAATAAATAGAAACTGCTAATTTTCTACTACTACACGGTAAGGTATTGAATCATTAGTCTTGCCAAATGTTTTTTTCTCTAAAAGGAAAAACATTTTCTGCTTAGCTTAGCTATTAAATATAAAAGTAATCTTGGAATTTCGAAGTGAAATAATTTCGGATAGATATGAAGTTTGAATAAAACTTTTGCTAGCCCTGCCTCGTACTCCTTCCGAGTCCAAAAGTTTTTACCAGAAGCGTTTTGCATTCATAAACAAAATAATAAAAATAAAGTGGTTATTCGCTGCAATATGAAACTGGTTAAAAACAAGTGTGATGATCACTTACTTTCCTGAGGTTAAATCGGTCGATGTAACTGAAACAATGTTAAGGAATCTTGGGGGTCAAAGTTGAATATCTGAAATCATGTTAAACATGCAAATTTTGTAACTTTTTGGAAGAATGCGGCGTTGTTTTCAATTCTGAAAATTTGTTTTTTTGCATGGAATTTTCCTTCATGACTAGTAACAGAGCTTAGTGGGGGGGGGGGGGAATGAAAAAATGGTTAATTTATACACCTTTTTTTTTAGCAACACTGCTTCCATTCTATCGTATGCAGATATTATGAAATAGAAGGAATTGCGACATTTTATCTGTTTTCTGTTTATCCATCAACAATTACCACGAAACAGTATTTTTAGGAAAATACGCATAAATGATATCAAAACAACTTGTTTTTAAGTGAACTGATAGGAAGGGGAGAGTATTAAAAGAGTTAAATAACATGCTAACTGACAAATAGACCTTTATTTTAAAAATGGCTTTGAAGCTGATTAATAACAATACATCAAAGAAAACAATTCATTAGGCCTACAAATAAAGACTTCGGTCATAGCGAAAATAAAAACAATTATCCTAACAGTGATAACTGAAAACGATCTTGTATACTTGCTTAAAAAAAAGCATTGCGAAAAATATGCAATTACTGTTTAATTATAGTTTTACAGTTGAATTAGGAGTTCGTTGGACAAGGCTAGAAATTTTTTTTTTATTTATTAATAAAAAATCTCCAAACATTGTACATCAATAAATTGTGGGGGAGGGGGGTCCGCGGATGAATAAATTTTTTGCCTAGCAAGTAGGAGTTTGCGTGATTTGCCGAAGTCTGCTCTTGGAGAGCGTCAAAGTCATTCAAATAATGACAGGGATGTTCGTGATTGTCATAGGTGGTAAATGAATTTCAAATCACCCAGCATGAAATTCCCGCTTTGCTTAAACAAAAGATAATGAGTTTCTGCTATCTGTTCTGCACAATATCAGTAACTCTCGATTTCAAAAACAATGAAACTGATTTTATTAACAAAATATCAGAAATTCCTTTCACCAGGAATTACCATATAATTGTAATTACGCTGCTCCATTCCAAATTAATAACTAATCCATTCCAACAGTCAAAGTTTTTTTTTTAATCCACAATTCAAAATCATACCCGCCTTGAGATTTAAAATGGCATCAGTATTTCTTCAGACCGCCATATATCACCATTTCTACAACGAAGGGGATTTACGAAATATTATGACAGCCGGACACCCAACTAGTTTCCGATTAACAATTCATTTCCAAATTGGATTATAATTTGTCAGCACTCATCTGATCAGTTCATATTTCGATTTCCTGAAGCACTGCTAATTGCTGCACTAGCTGACCTGTATTTTGCTCTTTCGTCTCCTGTTCTGTGTGATAACTCTAAGATTATCCATTTCGTTAATCCTATCTAAGATTTATATATGGATTATAATGTTCAGTTCTCGGATATCTTCATTTTTGAAGGCTTCTCTTTGTAATATGTGGAACAGCCAGAATACATAACAAAAGTATTGTTTTGTTATGCATTCCAGCTATGTCACATACAAAGGGAAGTTTTACCAATAAGTGGAAGGAACAGAACATGAAAATCTGTATATCGTTCAATTTGAAGAAGACGTTACTTATCACTCGCTGTATTTCTGCCGACAGTTGTTTGGTACTGTTGCACTACCAGTGCCTTTATACCACCTGGTAAATATAAATACACTGTCAGCGGATCAAGCATAACTCACATTCACTGCTGATGGTGAATTTGATAAACCGATTTTTCTAGACTGTCTTATACATCGTCTTTCTGACGGATCAAGTTTTCTTTACCCAGAACACCTTTGCCGGAAGGTATATGGACATCATCTATCTAGTCATAAATTTCATATCGAACACGTAACTGATCTTTCTTCTAATGGCTACGATATATCCATTATTAATAAGATAAGGAATAATTATCTGCATATGAATAAAAATCCTAAAACCATTCCTTGTGTCAAAAAAGGTACGTCCAAAGAATTGCTTATATCTTAATTTAACTTTGCCACTTCCTTCAAATTTTTTTTTCTTTTTGCTTCCACCAGAAGCAAAATGCATCCATAGTATCTTCTTGAATTATTTTTTCGAAGAGAGGTTGCTTTTCACTCCAACATAACTCAAAGGTGGAGGGTGTTATATGAATTCTGCAAACTGACTTGATTTTAACAGGTCACTGGTTCGCTTTGACGATGTTCGTGTTACACTAAAGAAATATCAACTGCTAATCCTCTATTAATTCTTAATAAATGTAGAACTATGCAAATTGATTGCTGTTTATTTACTTAATTGTTAATTTTGGTAACTGAGCTTGCTTAATTATTTGGGAAGAAAGCCCGCGCGAACTTAAATTCGGATAGCGGCCTAGATATTAAAAAAAAAAAAAAAAGCGAAAAGTTTTTTTCCCTTCACAATCTCCACTTAAAGATATTAATTATAATTTCAATTACTGTTTTCAAAAGCATAACTGTTTAAATAAAAAAAATACAACTTTATCAATTTTATTTTACTTACACAGGATTTAAAGAATAAACTGAAGAAATCCAGTTTATATCGTTAACTACAATAATCTGCTTCCCCTATTCAATCCAATCCTTATATTTAGAGAGAGAGAGAAAAAGAGAGATAATTAAGTGGATGAACAGAGTATTCAAATAATCGTACACAAAACACGGAAAAAGACTTGACTGCCGTAGCAATTAAAGAAACGAGCGATCGGATATTCGGATATCAGTTGTCTCTTGTAAATGCACCTTGAACATTCAGGTTGTTCAAACAATCTGGTAGTGTTTTCCTTTTCCTTGAGAAAACGCCTGAGAAGAGTGAGTGATCGGTGCTAATCCGGCAATAGCTAACAGTTTGTTAAAAGAGGATAAACATACGGTGCACCATGTATTTGGTGGCTGTAATGAATGACAAGGCAGATAGGGTGTTACTAAACAAAGGCGTGGTTGTTTCACATCGCTCATTCCTACTATCAGCAGCTTATTGGCTATAAACAAAGACGTACTGATGATTGAATGTTCGCTATAATCTGATGTTTCAACAGGTCCCGGAAATAGATATAATGTATAAAAGTTTGAAGGCTTCGAAAACGATAACAAAGGAACTTTTCAGTATCTATTTACTGCATTCTGTTTCTCTCTCTCTCTCTCACACACACACACACACACACAAAGAAAGAAAACAAGTGTTTCATATTAGCGAATGAATATGTGGCAATGAAAGGATTTATTTCGTAAGATAAGCTTTCTACATACCAACAGGCCTCTCTGTTGGAGAATTTTTCCTTATCATAGAAAGGATTGCACGATAAAACAGTTGAAGTGAACCTTGCTGTAACAGACATGGTGAAAGTGGCGCCATCTACGTTAACATATCTACATGTGGTGATGTAGCCCTAAATCATGTGCTGTATCCCTAGGGGAGGGTTCGAATACTTCATATTCTTTTTTTCATTTTTTATTTCCTGAACACATGAATCAAATATTAGCACGATTCAAATGATAATGATGATGAAATTGATGCCCATTCATCATCCCGGGAAGTCTGCGTTTCTACGTTTCTTTGCATGTAAAAAGTTCCAACAGAGAAAGCAGAATTGAGTGATAAATTTAAAAAAAAAAAGAAAAAAAATAGTAGTCCTGCTTGTTAAGCAGGTCTGAATCATCACTGTACCACCCATTCTTCCCCTCCCCCTTTTCATATATCTCCGTATATAGGTGTGCATTACTTGTCGAACTGATGACCTTTGACCTCTGTGTTTCCAAGTCACGTTCGGCATATTGTAATTGGTAGTGTGAATCGACCTGATGACCACGCGTTGGAGGAATACACACAGAATTAAGGACAAATAATCAGAGACCTTTTCACTTTGAGCGTAAATGTTAATAGCTGCAACTGCTTCAAGACACGCAGAGGTTTCAAGAAGTTCAAGCTATTGGGCTTTTATTCATTCCCCTCAGGAATCAAAGTAACGTAATATTTATACTTAGTTCTATAATAGTTATTCTAAATAAAAATATAAAATAAATAAACTGAGGCCGTTCTTATTGCCAAAGAATAAGGCTAAAACAGTGCCAGTAAGTAGCTGCGCTCTTTTAGCCTTAACTTTTTTTTTTTTTTTTGGAGATTGGTAAGGAACCGGTATCTGCCTTTCATCGCCGCAGTTCAACGTCTTTCTGCTGCATGTCGAAAGAAACGCGATGTTCCTAATCCTAACTAGTATTTATCTGTTGATATTCGTGAATGTGTTCTACAGTCAATTTTGCTGTTGGTTTCTTCCAGAGGAAAACTCTATTCCTGAATAAGCTAAAAAAAGCATCTAGGGAAAAAAAAAAGTTCACTGTCTACAATTGAACTTATAATGGGTTTCCTTCCGCATGCTTAGCATTATATTTTTATCCATATTTCATGCCAAAAGTTATTTCTATACATATTGGGGATACGTAAGTGAGGTGTAGAGAGGGGGGGGGGATTACCATTTCCTCTTTCTCAAAATTACAGACATTTTTTAAAAGAAAAAAAAAAAAAGGAGAAATTTTTTCCCACAATTAATATTGTATAGTCAGCCTCTAGTTAAAAAGAGCTGTCGTCAAACTTCTCCCAAAGTTTTTTCTGTTTTTCATTGAATAAATTGATATTTATTAGGTAAATGCAACTACTATGGCTTAAATGCGACCACCTGACATTTCTGCGAGGCTGTTCGAAATTCAAAACAAATACAACTGAGATTTACACCCAAAACATTTTCCAATCGCAAACTTCGACTACTTTTTCCCTCAGGAAAACACATCTTTACAAAATGGGAGAAAAAAAAAATATATATATATATATATATACACACACACACACACACGTTAGCTCTATATTGCAATTTCGGGCTTAGGTTATTTTTATATCCTCTTCAAATGGTGAAGTATTAAAAAAAAAATCCATTCATTTTCTTATCTGTTATGAATAATAGCAAAAATTTAGCTCTTCCCTGGCGCAGTCAGTAGCAATCACCGATGGAAAGACCGGAGTCGATTTCTATCCTGTACGAGAGAAACATTTGTGGGATAGGGGATCGACTAATGGCGAGGTAGCGCCTATTACAAAAGGTGGTACGAATTCTGCAAACTATCCGAAGAACGCGTGCAATTTACAGATATGGTAGACTAGCCAGAATAACGATGCTGTTATAAATCACACACGGCCTCTCGATTAAAAAGAAGTGCATTATTTGAATGCTTACAACATATGAAGCTCATTAAGAAGAAAAATATGAAATAAAAAAGGTAAATAAACAAACAAAAAATTGTGATCGTATGATAATCTGTCATAGTTTCGGGTTTCTTACATTGCAAAAGAAAGTCATGTAATGTTGGTCGTGAAATATAACAATTTTTTCAAATTAAGTGGATATTGAATCCAACATTATTTCATAGCCGAATACAGAAACTACAAGTGTTTCATGCCAAATATAGAGACTATAAAAGTTTCGGCGGTTACAAGCCGAAACTTTTCATGACGGGCAACTCGTAGTAAAGGTGGAGCAAGCTCCGATCACTGTCCTTCGTATTTTCCCATAATGTAAAACACATCTCCTAGGAGATGTATGATGTCATACATTATGAGGGTAGGTCACTACCCAGACCGGGTTCGAGGTCTCGTCAGTGGGAGCTAGACCAAGAATACTCAGGATGAAGTGATACAGAACTTTTACTTTACGATACAGTTGCTAAAAAAAGGTGTCGCATTACAAAAAGGCACTAAAAATTACTGGAAAAAGAGAGCCAAAAGGCTTCACTTCGGCAATGCAAAATTATTCAAATTAAGTGGATCCACTTAATTTGAATAATTTTGCATTACCGAAGTGAAGCCTTTTGGCTCTCTTTTTCAGTGTAACAATTTAAATTTCGGACTAATGTGAAATAAGTAATGATACTCCGCCTTACGACGATGGTTTTAACGACATGATGCTGCTGTGAATCAACCGATGCACAGTTTTTGTGAACTGCGCCAATGTAAACCAAAGTTAGTGGAATCAAGTATACACAACAGCATGGACTGTTTCAAAATCCCTTTATTTTTATCTTAGTTATAATTTGAAAATTATTTCCGAAGTATATTTCAAATGGAGATCAGAAGTTATCGGTGCATGCCGCTTCAAATTAGCTCACATCACCTCTACAGCCGTCATAATATGTATAAATGCCAATAGTTCGGAACGAACTTGTTCCAGCAATAACCGAGTCTGCGCTCTATTTGCAGTGATTACTAATTCTTCAATCTAATACGAGGCCGTTCCTTTTATTAGATCGAAGAATCTAATAAAAGAACGCTTTTATTAGATTCACACTACCTAGCTCACTTGCATCGGAGCGCAGTAGAGAAACAGAGCGCCTTAGATAAGGAAATTCCTTGTAAATACTCACTCAGTAATAACATGCGCTACAGATTGGCTAACTGGAATGCATATAATGAAATGTTCAAGCACCGAGATTACTGAAAGGAGAGAAAATTTGCAGAAGACGAAACACAAATCAAAGTTCACGCAGGAAGTTTTAGTTTTTAGGTATTCTTCATCAACGAAGTTAGCTCTTTAACTCGTTCTGTTGAACGCCTTAAAACCCAAAAGTGTAGACGTGATTTTTCGTTTAAGAGAATCCTTGAAGATATTAATTCGATTCTAATTCGCATTGAACAATTCGATCGACCCTTTCGAAGTTTATATGTAATATGCCGATACGTAATGATAAGTATTATTAATCAATTTTCCACTATAAAGCATGAATCCGTCTTAGGATAAAACACGCAGAAGTCTACGATTTCCAAATTCTACTCAATACTAAACTTTAAATAATGCTACAAAGCAAAAATGTTCAAGGTCGATGTTATAAGTAAGAGGTAATTTAAGTCAGGGTGCATAACATTGAAGAAAGTGAAGTACGGTGCTGTGATCAAATTCTTTTTCCAAAAGTTGCTTCCGAGCACCACTTAAGATCTGTTGGCTGTCAGAGAACACACGCCGAGAAATGTAAATCGCATACATGGGCTAAAAAATTTCACAGCTCAGTTGTTTGAATTCGTTTAGGACGCAAAGAACCTTTATGAGGACTTTTCAACTGAAGGTGAGTTAGTCTCATCCAATAGTAGTGGCATTTTTTTTTCCTCTCGAAAATTAGGATGTTCATCCCACAATTCATATACACACCTAACATAGATAAATGGAAACAGGGAGTAATATGTGATAGAAGGATGTCTATGACGTTAAAAGGAAAAACATACGCAGTTTAATACAAATGCTTGGAATAAAAAAATTAAAAAAAACCTCGCATGGCGATAGAAGAAAGAAAGCTATGGATAAGGCGAAGGTCAGCAATTCAGAGGATTAAAACCAAAGAAGAAATAAATGGAGATGAGAATGGGAGGTAGGAAGGAGAATGTTAAGAACGATCTCATTAATGACAGAAAACCTAAGGGAACAGATAAAGAGAGCTCGAAAAGCGAACCACAGGAGACAATAGGTAAAAACGAGTACCACAGAAGATGAAGCGCAATAAAAGAGATCATGTCCTTAGAGGTGAAAGTTCTATTAGATGAATTTTGTTTTCTTCTTTACTATTATACTGAAGGAAAGCAAACTTAATTACATTTTTGCAATCATCATACAAAAAATATTCAAGCCATGGACCGTCGTTTGTGACAGAAATTTTAACACATCTTTCGGGCATTTGAAAATGTTTTATTTATAGATATGGTAATACGCTTGAATCGTCAGCCGTTGGGAATATTAAGCAGTCCCCTAATTTTGTTTTGTTCTTTTGCTAGTCCACTAAGGCAAAAGGATGGAGCCCGCTGCTCTATATCATATCTCTCCGGGTTTTTTTTTTTTTTTTTTTACTCGCCAAATCTGTATGGAGTGAAGGGGAAAAAATAGAATAAAAAAACAGTCCTCTCTATCCAGATGGTCTCCTTCTCCACTCCCATAAGGGTAAAGTGTCATAAAAGTATTGGGCTTCCATTCGTGAGCAATCACACATGTCGCTAGCACTACTCCAGTGAAGTCCCACTCCTTCAATTCCTGCCACCTGCAGCTATTAAACAGCTTCCTCTCCCCACTCCCCTACCCAGTTGTCTGTTTTGTTCCGAAGAAAGGGAATGAAAGTGAATCGCCAACAGCAGAGGTATTATACTAACCAGGGGGCGCTGCCTCTGCTCATTTATCGAAGTATCTCGCTAGGTGCTTGTCGAAATATATATATTATTTAATTAACTGATTCTTCTCTGTTTCATTTAAAGATCTAGGATAACAGTATTCACCTTCTATTTCTCTGTTGGCTTAAAAGTAGAATAATGTTCTCCATATCAGGTGATGGATAGTCCAGTGGTAGGGCTGCTATCTTAAGGCTTCTAAACTAGCCTTTTTCCAAAACATGCCTTATTTTACAAACCAGGAAAAAGAAAACCAGGACGTCCTCTTAAGGGATTCAATGATGACTTCTAAGGCCGGAACAGGTCATTCTCATTCTAAGCTTAAATCCTTGTTATAATAAACCCAGCGTTCGCGGTGAAAAAAAAAAAACATTCGCAGTATTTTGGGTTTTGAATTCGACAAATATTACAAGCGATTTTTTTTTCTCATTATTATTTCCTCTCTCTCTCACGCGCGCGCGCACACACACACACTAATAACCGAAATATCTATCACAAAAGGGGACAACACATCATACTTGAACAAACTATATCAACAGCAAGAGCCGTTTTCAGATTTCATCTTTTCAAAGTTTTTACAAAAAGTGTTGCGCCACGAACAAATGACACAGTTTTAGTGGAATTCTGTGATATATTTAATTAAATCTCGATGACTATACTGCCATTTTTAAAAATGAAAAAAAAAAAAAAAACTAACCGGAAAAAACCAAACAAAACAGAAACATCTTAACTTGTTTTCCTCTGAAACATATATTAAAAAAAGGTTCTGTTATGCAAAATTGAGATTACTAGACGTGAGATAAATTTCATCTCGCAGTGAAAGACAACCAGCCAGTTTACCGGAACTTCACACTTCAGGTCCGGAAGTGTGTTGAAAAGTTTCACGTTTAGTCTCGGGATTTTCGGATTCTCAGCCAGCTCATGGTATACACTTGAGGCTTACAGCCATTCGTCGATGTAATTCCCATTAAAAATAAATAAGTTACCTTAATAACCATAATAAAGAACAGTAGTCAACCGAATAACCTGAAATATATATATAAATTAAGAGATTCAACAACTAAAATGAAAAGAATGACGTGCCACGCAGAAACTAATCACAAGCCATGCGACCTGTACATTTCAGTACCTCTAGCATCAGTCTGAAAAAACTACCAATATAATGTCTGAAAGCATTATTAAATTTTAAGACTGTCACATTCTTTCTTAGTAATTTAATTACGTGCAATCTTGAGATACTGACACAAGCACGTAATTCGGTGGCTAATAAATATATAATTATGATTAAGTATAAATTATGAGTACATGTATAGTTGAACTTCTGTGTACAAAATGTCCATCACCGATAATATTATTTGTTTCTCACACAGAATTTGTGCAAAAAATTCTTTGGTGGACGATGGTTTTTATCGGCCGGTGTGAGACCACTACTCTGCTTAGGGGGCATGCCTGGAGTATATTGAAAAAAATTGATGTTTGGTTTATATAGCAGAGTTTATATAGGTTCACAAAGTCTTTCGTAGTCTAAAATAAAAATAAAATCTTGTGCGGGATGTGTAGATTAATATAAAAAGTGATAATATAATAACCAAACCTGAAGAAGATATAAATTAGATAACTATCTTTTGATACATCAGCGTAGAAACTTTATCTAAAAAAAGTTCTGCTTACACAATAATTATCTCAAGTATCTTGAGAAGTTTTTTACGGTCTCGTTTTATGTGCAACTGCAGAGCATAAACTTTTACTGATAGATGATGAGTCTGATGTTATTCGTTCCAAGCTTACCTTAACCCATTGTAGCGTCAGTGACTGGCGCTCATAGATGGCAAAAAATGAGCTTTATCAATCAGAGACACAATAAGGCAGTGACGTAACTGCAATTTGTCTCTATGCAACAAGTTTCATATGCTGCATCGCACATTTTTTATGGACCCTGAGAGAGAGAGAGAGAGAGGAATCATCGATACTGCTTAGGAGATGAATTAACCTCGAAGTTATCTTAATCAATATCCGCTGAAATTTTTTAAAAGTGCAAGCGAATTTTCATGACACCAGTGCTATTTCTAGGCAGCTTGCATTCTTGGAATGAATAGCCGAAGATTCCCGCTACGGAAACCCTTTCTACCTCCGTATTATAGTAACGAACCTACGTTTATTTTTACGAAAAGTTGTAAATCCATCGTATATTAGCAGTGTAGTGCGTTAAGGGTTTAGATACTCAGAAGATCCTGCTTAGAAGATTAGCTTTCAGGTCACTTTGAGTCTCGTCTCTAATAAGCAGTAGTCTCATACTGGGAGGTGAAAATCATCCTGTCATTCAAAACAAATTCACACACATATCGATGGCTATGGTGAGATTCGAACTAACTGTACTTTGGAGAGCGAAGACGCTATCCACTCTGCTAATCAGGTCGACCAATAAAATCCGTTATAAAGGTCTCTCTCATAAGCCAGGAATCAAAATGTAGGCCAACGCTATCGACTAAGCTACGAAACCTCTCTAGTGGAAGATAGCATTCCAACCAGGGAATGAATGGCAAATCCAAGTTGCAAAGACTGTTGATTCAATAGTTACAATGGAAGTTCACGAAGAATCTGAACAAGTTTATGATTTTAGAAAATAAACGGTTAGAAGACGGAGGTAATAAATAATTCTGATAAAGAACCCTAATTTTGAAACCAAAACGTGCAATATTTTAAAAACCACTTCAGACTTCTAATAATCAAGAGGTTGTAGTCTCACACCTGTTCAAAATGAAAACAATCTGCTACCGAAAGACATGCATTTATGTCACAGTGGGATTCAAACCCACAGTTTACAGACAGAAAAGCGCTGAAGCTCTCCACTTGTTCAACCAGGACAGCGTTGAATAATTACTTTAGAATAAAAAAAAAAAAGGGGGGGGGGGGTAGAGAGATACGTTAATAACTCCAATTACCGGCATAACATGGCGCCACTTGCAATTTGAATGCTAATTCTTTCACTTAAATTATAGTGTTTATGCATCTGACACCGGATAAGAAAGTTAGCAAAACACGCGCAAAGGATAAGCCCTTTTCACTCATATTGTAAAGAAAAGTACCATTACATAATGCTACATTTAGGGGTGGTGTTATTTCACCCAGTCTTCTTTATCGCCCAACAGAGGAAAGTCATCTATAGCTTTTTTTTGTGTGAAACAGAAGGTAATACGTGATCCAACGAAGAAAGAGATGGAGACTACACAACGGTAAGAGTCCCACCAAGAAAAGTGGTCCAAGTCGCCTCCCCAGCAATTACGTATCGGTTAGTTCTGTTCTAACACTCTGCGGGATTTAAAACACGCACACGGTTTAACAAAAACACAGCTTGGGGGCATAATTCATGATGAGATAGAAAAGAAACTGTCTCAAGTTACTTTGTGTGTGTGTGTGCGCGCGCGCGTTTAATGAATGATACTAAAATCGAGAGGCAATTTCAATGTGACTGTTGTCCTTTTCTATTCACTTTTCCCATAGTGTTTACACAAGCCATTCACCTCCATTCTCCTGTTTTAACTGACTGTGCCTGACTATTTATCACAATGAAGCTTCACGAACCTGTTGAATATGACCTTTAGAGCGAGCGAGGGGAAGAAAACTTAAGTTCACTCACACAGCATTCCCCCCCCCTTATATCCTACGTATTGTTATTGTCACACTACACTAACCCTGCAAACACCGGCTACATAGCAATGATAGAACTAAGTTCACCGCACGATGATAGAAAAAAAAAAAAAAAAAAAAAAGAAAGAAAAAAAAAAAAGCGGCATCATTACATTTGGAGCCCTCCTGTTCTGGGACTCATCGTTATTTGGTTACAACTCTGCCCTAAGATCCCGGGAAATAACATATGATTGCTGCTGCCTGGGGGCTACCATCTTATGCGTGTTCTCCGAGTCTGTAAACGAATATAAAAGCAATACTGTTCGGGTTGTTTGATTTGCTGTCGTCTTTAATTGTAGTGCGATACCATTTATCAACTAATAATCAAAGTTTTTAAAATGATTCAGAACAGGATTTTCAAGAATGTGAAGTTCACTACAATTTTAATATAACGGCACCGAAGATTACCCATTAACAATGGGGGCGATAAGGGATGAACGAGAGAAGCACGTATTTTCTGCGTATCAAGTAGGCAATAATTGGTCTATGCTGTACTGGATGGACTGAGATACGATTACTTGCAATAAGTGCCTAAACAGCTAAGGCTATGAGGCGAATGTGTTATGACTCCAAGCTGGTTTGTGCATTAAAAAATAAATAAATCTAGTTTCATTGGATTTAACAAGAAACCGAAACTCAAGGTCAAATGTCACCAGCAGACATCACTCACCTCCGGCACTGTTGTTAATACAATGTTAAGAGTACGATGAACTGTTCTCAAAATGGCTACACTCGTTTCGCACCTCTCTAGGAAACCATGCTACCTTGATGAAGTGACGAACCCCCAATCGCAAGGAAAGGATTCCGTAATAATTCGATTTGTTCTCACACTGTTTCCCCACTCTCCAGTGCTCCTGTGTCTAGTAATATCGACAAGGCGCGTGTTTTGTATCTATCTATTCGTCTGTACAAAGCAGGTGTTCTAGCGCTGCATGGTTTTTTGCAAGGCAAAAGGTTAAGTCAAGGAATTGCAATTCTCTTGTATCGTTAATAGCAGGTGAAAGGGCAGCAATTTTTTATCGTTTTGTTTTCCGTGTTTCCGGCTTCACCTAAAGAATTCTACCAGGCGCTGTTTCATGGTGGTGAGTGCAAACTTGCTAGCCAGTCTTACAGCCTCAACTACGGAGAGTTTTGGTCAACACGATTCTCATAAATCAACTACGTTGCAAATTTTAAATTTCCATTTAAGTAATGACGCATCGGTGTTTATCTGGTTCGCTTCTTAAATCTTATTTGTCTAAGAACAAAACGAGATTATGGCATTTTGCACGAGGTGCATGCAATTGAGCGTAACAAACGTTATCGGTTTTTTTTTTTTTTTTTTTCCTATTTCGCCAAGAGGAGTCTCGTCAGTTTCACATAGATAACTTGTCCATCAAACCATCTTTAAAAAAAATCAAAAAAAAAATCGCACACTTGCACGATGTATTACGTTAACATAAGACTCTATCCTTAGCATATTTTTGTTCCTTCTCTTCATCCCCCACCTAGAACCAACTTAATGCAATAGCTCGAGTGGCGACACCTGACCTACCCTTTAGAATTAGGCTTCTATTTACAGACAGATCCTTCCTTTCCCGCTCGAAGTATTAGGGCACATCGTTAGCATTTACAAACAACTCCATTACCGTAGTTCAAGTAAATTTTTATAGCTCGACATACTTGGAAGGCAGTTAAATACTTGGAAATTAATTATTCTCTGCCTTTTCTGACAATAATTAAATACGTGTTAAAATTACCATAAACCACCCTAATGACGAGATTTTAGTCTTCGCAATGGAAAAATTGTACACGTTCGCTTCCTTATTGCATAAAAAAAAAAAGCCAAAGAACTTATAATTAATCTTCGAAACTGCATGAGCTAGTGGCTTATCATACACGTACTGGTAAAAGTGTAGACTGTAAGTTAGAATCTGTATTAAGTTACAAATACACGATTTGTGTTCTAAGAACGAATGGTCAGCACTACTGCTAAGTGATGTACAGATATCGCAGTCACCGGCAGTAGATAACGAACAGAAATCGAGTCGGGTATCACTCGAGTCTCATCTCCTTGCTCATTCTGGAATTTGGAGATTAGCAAAACTATTGCAAACTGTTGTAATAACAGCAATTTTAAATATTTTAAGGAGGAAGAAAAGCGCAGTTTTAAGAATTTCTCAGAGAGAAAATAAAAGAGTATAAAATATGTCAAGAAGTATTTGACTATGAAATTATCTGTTCGCTTTAATCTATTCCAAGCATATGATCTGAGAGTGCATTAAATAAATAAAATAGCTATATTATATTATATTATAAAAAATGAGCACATTTATACGAATTGTTATCCGTACGCAAGAAGTCTGGCTGGACGAATTTGGTATTCGGAATCATTTACAAAACTTTGTCAAGCCATTCAAATTTTTTGTTTCGATCGGTGCATTTGCAGGAATACAAAGGGGTAAAATGTGACGAAATGATATAGTGTAATAACTTCAGTTTGGCTGGATGTAATAAAAAAAATCGGATTTAGGACACGCAAGAAATGTCGTGGTTTTGATTTCGAGCACAAAATTTGGAAAAATGATTAGGAATATTAATAATTTCGCACTGGCTGGATGGAATTTAATGAAATTGGGTGCTCAGGATCTCTTAAAATTTCTGAAATTGTTAAACTTTTACTCTCATATGGACCATTATTTGGATAAAAATGAAGAAACTATAAATAACATGTCTGGAGTATCAATAAATATAACGGACTGATGTGTCACAAACACTATAACTCAACACAATCTTCATATACAGTCTTGTCAATAAACGTAACGTTGTCACACACACACCATGATAGTTTCCACCAAAATAATGGAAATATCATCCGCGAAATTTCAACTCGGATCAATTTTAAACGACCGTGTATGCAAAACCTTCACCTACGATTACGTCAGTATAAGTATTGGGGGGGGGGGGGCAACATAATATTTCAAAAAACCTAATTGTACAAATCTCCAAAGTGTATGGATTCTCCTTTGGTCCCGATCTCATTTTCTTCAAGTTTTTTGATAAGTCATTATTTTAGATCACACATACTCTGTTCAACATGTCCACTAGTCCATGTATCGTTCTTAGACAAACAGATCCGATTGCATTGAGGTCGGGAGCCTGTGAAGGTAAGTTAAGTTTTTCCACAGGATTTTCACTAAGCCCTTTCTCCAAAATATTGCCATATCCAGAAGTATTGCATTGCAATCGGTTCATTGTTAATATCAGGTGAAAGGGCAGTATTTTTTTTTTTTTTATCGTTTTACTTTTCGTGTTTCCAGCTTCAGCTGAAAATTCTAATCAGAAGTTGCTCAAGTTGGGAGGACTTGCAAGACAGTCTCGAATATAAACACGCCTTAACATAGAGGTATAAATTGTTGCTCTTTATACTAGCGTAATCTACGCCCCGCAAATATTTACACCGGGTCCAACTTCTAGCTTGAATATCTGCAGACTCTGAACTTTGTTAATCATATAATTGGTTAATCTATTTCACCCTTCCGAGCACCCTTTGGTCCCTCCTCATTAGTTTCCCTCGGTCTTCCTTAGCTGAGTTGACAATCTCGCATTTCACCGACTGGAATGGAAGTGTCTGCAATTGATTTTGGGTGATGCAATCTTTTGCCGAATGGCACGAACGGACAGGTCACTGATGTAGCATTCTCTGATCACATACTTCTCTCGAAATCCTAAGTTCCTCTCCGCATAAACCCACAAATATGTTTCTTTGTAAGTCCAATAAATTTCAATGATATTTTGAGCACTACTTTAATATCAAAATATCGTGCTTGTTTCTCGTATATAACATATGAAAAATAGATAGATAAAACAGCTACGTTTGTGCATTATATAACTGGCACATCCGTGATATCTTTTTTTTAGCATTCCATGATACTCTATAGCAACATAAGGTCGTGTGCGTCGATATCACTAGCATGTGCGATCTATTCGGACTGCAGATGTGACGAGATCACAAAGTGGGAAAGAGGAGTCACCAAACATTGAATAGATCTACAAAATGATTTCAAAATTTCTTTGCAATTTTGAATTAAAAAAAAAAAAAAAAGAACCAACAGCAAATAAGCAGTAAAATTCTCATGACTATCGAATAGAGAGTAAAATTCATGCTCTCAAAAATCAAGACTAGTTAAATGCCAAAACAGCTATAAAGGCAAATATCTATTTTTTTTTTTTTTTTTTTAAATCACTGAATGATGTTCCGACATAGCAGAAATGCCTCGGCTTCTAGCGTTGACCATATGCCTCTAATGCAGTTCAGTTTTTTTTTGGGTCTTGTCTATTTAGTCTAGGTCACGCCGATTTACCGTCGCCACTGAGGCAGCCTAGAAATGCAAGGTGCATTCCGACACTTCAGGACTTGCGAGGCACTCGGCGTCTCCCACGCTCCCAAGTAGACGAGTCTATTTCGTGGTAAACTGGGGAGAATGCCCTTCTGGCCTGTAATGTCAGCCACGCGCGATGGAACAACTCCAGGGGCTTGTGATACTATTGTCATCGCTTAAAACGTTGGGGAAGGCGATCTGTTTGGTAAGACATGCTTAGAAGAATATTCTTCATGGCACTCTCTCTTTTTGTATTTATCCTCTTGTACGCAGAAGATCAATAATAGTTATCTAATCATTTGCTACCCCTCCCCCGAGATTCCAGGTATTTATTTTTCACCTGCAAGCGAAATGGAACTCATTACGAGAACTGCATAACTAACAATTACCATAGAGAATTAAGTACATTTGCTGCTATAAAGTATTGTAAATGTCTGTTTATATTGCATTATTAAAGCGTGTAGATATTTACTGTCGTATTGCGAGTGAGATTATAAAGAACGCCCAAAAGAGTTGAATACTTCACTAGAAGCAATAAATTATCAATTATTGTAGCAATTTAGAATTCGACATTACACCCAGTAATTACCAAAAATTTCTTCCCCATTCAATCGTTATAATTATATTGTATTTATTTCAAAAACCAGTATGGAAATCAACAAGCCCTTAAAAAAAAAAAAAAATCACAACATTCTTGAATAGTGACGTCACCTCTCATCGTGGCAAAACGAATCTGGGACAAAATTAAGTAAAGCGATTTGTCGCTTTACTTAATAACTTAATAATAACTTAATAATTACAAAAATAACAAAATTAAGTAAAGCGATTTGTCGCTTTACTTAATTTTGCATAAAAACGATCCAATTTAAACCAACAATAAAATTAAGCAAATTAATTCCGACTTTGAAAATGGTCTAATTTACGTCTGAAACGTTAAAATCTATCACTCATATGCGTACAGAAAGACAAAATGAGTCTAAATAGGCGATTGCAGATTTTGTGATTTAGGCGTTTATACCCCCCCCCCCCGTCAACACACGCACACGCTGTTTTCGTCAGAGAGCTAAGGAAAGTGAACAGTGAAAAATCAGATAGTGGAACATCTCAAAAGAACTGAAGTTAGTCATTATAACTAACATAAGAAGCATCGATGTAAAACGCGTAGTGCTAGCACAAAAATAACAGACATACTATAACTAAAGTTCCTCAAACTATGAAGATTAAAAATATGTAAAATCCGAAGAACATGCTGGATTTAGGCCTAAAGGGACTTCCAAAGAGCAGACTTTTACGACACACATTCTAAAAAGCCTCCGTAGCTCGGTCAGTTTCTTTCCAAGATGCAAAGAATCTTTATCAGGGCTACTTTTCAGTTGAAAGGGGATGGGGGATAGCCAATCGCATACGGAAGTCGATGGGGTCCCCTCCCGGAAGCTCGGTTTTCATCGACCAGAATACACTAAGCAGATAGGATAACAGTTTTATCAGAACTATTAATGAAGATTCTAATATGCAAAGTTAGTCGTGACATGCCATTGGACGCGCAGTGAAAAAAAAATGGTAAACAGAACAACAAAATTCTTTAAAGTTTGTTGATATTGGAAAAACATATGATAAATTAACGATGTATAAGCTATATAAGATCCGATTAAATGTCTAAATCAGATCTTATATAGCTTATCAGCTGCAAACCCTCAATTAGACTTTCATTCATATGTATTACAATATGAATGAAAATAAGGTTGAACCCTATATTCGAATAGGAGTTAACCTTACTTCTTGACCCCAAGTTAAGACACACTTCTCTAAAATAAATCTGCTACAGATCTTCAAAAATCTATCCAAATTAGAGAATTGCTGCGAAAAATTTGCAATAAGAAGACAAACTGTGAAAATGAACTAAACAATACAAAAAAAAAAAAACCGAAACAACTCACATTTTTGCTATTTAAGAACAATTTTTTGTGAAGACAGCAAATTAAACATGGAGATGTAAGACTAGCGTGGTGAGAAATCAGTAAAAAGATCAAATGAGAAGTTTGAACCCACTTTTAACGCAGAGAGTTGGTTAGAAATAAACACAATTGATCCATACAGTTCTGAGCGAAATTTGGGGATTGAGCAGATGTCATCAGTGGCAGAAAAAGTCAAAAGCAGAAATCAATTATCATTGGTATTCTAAGAATGTGTGATTAGAGTTAATCTAAGGTGGTATATCACTAAAACAGAATGGAAGAGGAAAGGTTAGTAAAGTAGGTGTTTATTCCGAGATGGCTGGAAAAAGAACCAGGTAGACTGATGAAGTCAGAAGTTAAAATGGAAGACTGGAATCAAATCAGAGACCCGACAAGTAAATGACTAATTTGGGAAGGGGGGAAAAAAAGTTGCTATCAGAAACTAGGCGCGAAACCTGAACTACGTTGTGTTATAATATTTGGTACGGAGGATATACGCCGAAAATAATGATGATTTTAGAAAACACTGATTTAAATTCAGTTTTCTCCCGCTTTAAAAACAGCTACAAAATTCCATAGATTGATAATTCCAAATCAAAAAGAGGCGGATTCAAAATTCCGTAGATCTAATTTCGTAGTTTATTCGTGTGGAGTTCCCTCCCTTTTTCCCCCCGTCCCTATTGGGGCGAGTTGATCCCTCCTCATGGGGGTCAAGTATTTTATGGCTGTAGATCCGGCCACAAGCAGGCAAACCGGCCCCGTGTGTTCACAGGGCCGGTTTGCCTGCTTGCGGGATGAAAAACCTCAGATAAACTGGGGAGGGAACCCTGCTGTCCACGCCCAAGACCGGTTAAATTGGCTATGGCTGAGGAAAATCCTTAAGCTCCTCACGTCGGCGACGGGAATCGAACCTAGGACACTCCTTCCCAAGGCATATGGTTGCGAAGCTCAAAGCCACTAGGCTAACCTCGCGGACAATTTCATAGTAACATGTAATGAATCAGTTGTTTTTAATTTATAAAGACAGACTTAAAGTCTTTCGTCTTGTTTTTAATCCTGGTCTAATAATTGAGATTTCACTTATAGAAACTGAGTTTCGGTTACTACTTAAGATTATCTTCTGTTGCATTTTCGTATACTTAACACTCAGAAAGATGAGGTACTCGACAGTAATAACTTTTATAAGAAACTCAAGCTTCAGAGGCCGGTCGGAACGGTGGTAATAAGTCTAGATACATACCTGTTTCTTACGATATCAAGCATATTTGCTCGCTCCGTTAGAAGTCTTTTCGAATTTTTCTATTATCATTTCTCACGAGATAACTAATAGTTATTGTTTACTAATGTTCCCGAGTGAACAGCATAATAGATCAATGCAGATAATTTTAAGAATTACGATCTAGAGTGATCCTAACAGTGGGATCTACAAATCGTAATGCTTCATCGGAATCAACAATCGTAATATCAACTAATTCTTTTTTCAGATATATTCGTTCCCCCAACTTTTCAGATGCATTCAATACCCTCTCGATACTTACACGATAGTGATAGTTATCATCTAATGTCAACAAGACCACTTGAAAGACATGACATGCATCGGTAACAGAAATTCGAATTAATATGCTTTTACCGTTTCACAATTATCGACAACGAACTCACCACGCCCTCTGGAGGATGTACAAGAAATCTTAATTAACACATATTCTCTGCTTCCTGGACTAACTTCGATTGATACCAAACTCTGTGCACATTTTCTCAGTCATTAATTGCAGTAATCAATTCGGAATCAAAATGGGACAAGAGAAACATCTAACAGTTACGTGGAATCTCCTTAACGACTTCTCTTACCTCTCAATACATCTAATGATCTCTTGACACCAACTAATGATGTAGACGATGATGCTGCAAGGAAGAGAATAATGATGTCACCGAATAATCTTAAACCTTCTTAATGAAGTTCACTTACTCGTAGTACTGGAAAATTAAAATTTCGTTGCTTGAACTTCAACATTCTGGTTGCCAAGACGACTTGGGAGTTTTAGGATTTCTCTCGTTTTAGAAGCATAAATGTGTGAAACTCAAATGTTACTGATGTCTATAAATTAACAGAAATTGACTAAACGGAAACAGAATTTTAGAGATCAATTTTCAGAAACAAAAATCGAACATATCTGCGAATACTGTCTAAACTTTCTTGAAGGAAAACGTGGCAAAGTGTACATATATAACACGTGGGAGATCGAATTGATCAAGTAAATATTATTCTAGTATATTTATTATTCTAGCATCATCAGCTTTTTTTTTCACTCCACTGCTGGATACATGCCTTCCCATACTTCGTCATTTTGGCTGATCTTGTACATCTCTCCACCATAAATGTCCACTATCTTGTTATCTCATCGTAGCACTGGTCTACCTAGATTCCGATAATCACTACTTGGTGTCCATTCTGTTGTTCTCTTTGTCCATCTGTTGTCAGACATTCTTATCGCATGTCCTGCTCAGCTCCATTTGTTGCCTTTTATTACTAATATAACATCCATTACGTTTGTAATATAGAGTATATTTATTCAAGTTGATGGTAAGATGTCAACTGGCTAATCACAGCGTCAAATATGTATACAATAAAATATTGTCTATTGTATACATATTTGATTTTTAAAAAACTGTCGATGTGCCTGGATGGCTTCGTAGGTACAGACAAAACGAGTCTACGCCTACAGTTGAAAGGAGTTCGCTTCGTTTCTTCATTTATTGTAAGTTTAATATAAAAATTATTTAAAATATTATTTAAGTATTGAAAGCATTATTTAAAATGTACGGAAGGAGGATGAGTGAATTTGAGAATACAAAATCCTTAGAGAAACATGCAATTCGAAGCCTTGAAGAATTAGGAATGAAAGTGACAAACTTGTCTCCAAGTTTCAGTTGTCTCATTCTATGATAAAAATCATCATAAAGCATAAACTAAAAGTTCATCTTAAACTGTTATAGTTTAAAACTATTTCCAGGAACGTAACTCCAATTCATGACAAGGAGAATATAGGAAATTAAGGTTCGATTTACGAAGGCTCACTTAAAGACAAGTTTTCAAGAAACAACTGGTAGTAAAAGCAGAGGTCTACTGCGCGCGCGAGTATCAATAAACATAAGTTATTAAAATATTATTTTTCACTCTACTTTTTATTAAATTCATTCTATTATTATCAACACGTCTACGTCTTTATTGCTCTGATTGTGGTAAACCGATGGTCTTTAAGGACCATCAAAGGGTTAAGTCCTGTCCTGTAATCCCTTCAATCCCTGCTTTTCGACCTCTGTACATAATGCAACTTTAACTTAAAGTACCCAGAAAACGGTTAAATTTCCACGCTCCCCTCCCACACGCCACCACTACTACCACAACATGTATAACGAGGAGCATTTGACCTTGAATTATCCAGCTAAGAGGCACACGCACACAACATATCAGTATGGATAATTATATTCCATATTATCCCCCCCCCCACTACCTAAAGAAAGACCTGCTTGTGAGATCGGGGTTGAAGTTTTCTTTTCACTACTAGCCCTCTTCTTGAAACGATGTCTTCAGTAATATTGCTTGTCTTCTTATATGTAACATGCACAAAGGAAAAATACAAGAAGCAGTAATTCAATACGTACGCTGAATGATAGCGTCACCCAGCGTTGACACAGTGATACTTTTTCATTCCATTTCTGTTTAAATTTCCCAGTGAATGAACATCCTATTATTTTAGTGTAAATGCACAGTGACACTATGGTCGAGTCATAACTGATTGTCAACATAACGAACGTCAAAAATGCTGATTAATTCAATAAACACGTTTATCCTAACGTGTTGGTAGACCATTCGGAGACCTTTTCCCCTCCCTCCCGGCCATCTGTCTTCGCATCCCGCTGCCATCTGTGCCTATTGGCGGAGTACAGTTAAACTGAAGGAGGGCTGTCGCCATTTTTTTTTTTTTTTTCCATACTCAAACATACAGTAAAGCGATAAAAAAAAAAAAATGAGAAACACTCATAAGAAACAGAAGCCAAATATAATAAAAATATATTAATTAAAATATAAATAAAATTCCATAATCAACTCAGTCGAATCATTGTTTCTTTTTTTTGCTGATCTTCTGTTATGTAGACTAGGTAACCATTGGCTACCGCGTGGCGTAATTGTTATGAAGCGTAGATAAATATTGCAGTCCTATGCATTACAGACTTACACCAACTAGGCTGGACACCACTGCGCTTGGTGTCAATATGAATCGGCCAAATAGCTTTGTTCGGTCCGTAAAAAATAACATGACAAACATCAATTCTGTAATGCAAATTCTATAATAGTCTACATACAGAGAAGAGGCAATACTCCCCAAATATAAATGGTACGACTCACTGTAATGGAAAATCACAGTGAGCAATACGAGGTGTTTATTCTGCTTTCTCCGCTCCCTCTCTAACTTTAAGTAAGAATTTGTAGCATTATCCAGTTGATTAATGAAAAAATTGTTCATGTTGTTTCTTATTAAAAAAAAAAAATGTCTACACAAAAAACATTTAATAAAACTATCTTGTATGCGGTTCAGTAAGTCAGAATAAACGTTTTGTTGCAAAAATTATACTAACACCTGAATATTTGGCAACCCTCGATAGATTGCGGGTCCGCCTTTGGTCGGAATAGATTACACTATGCGTGTACAGAAATTGCACTAAATGTTGATTAACGAACGAAGTATTTCGACCCATCCCGTCACCAACGTGGCAGTAAACTTCACCGAAGTTGACTTATATGCAGCAGCCGTCTGAAAACGAGGCTAGAGTTCAGAACGTAATGTTCTGGCACACATCCACAGTCGTAAAACGTCCTGAACTCTTTTGCAATACCTACCCTACCCCTATTGATTCTTGGGCTTATTTTCACCACTTTTTCATCTCTCAATGACGTTGGTCATACCTGATCTCGAACTCTAATCGTGATGCAATCTCACAAAATCACCGACGACTAATATGTCAGCTTATGATACCATCTCAGTGAAATACATTTTTCTCGTGTGGTGCCACGTGGTTTGTCACTGGTATGCTGTATTCGAGAAAAATGGGAGTGTCTTTGTATAATTTGTGCAACTATAAATGACGGTACACTTCTACTTCTATAATATAATAAACGTTCAGAAAATTTATATCGTCTTATATCGAAGAAATTATTACCAAGGCATTGAAAACTTAACGTATTAGAATGAATAAAATAAAACTACAGGATCCTTTCCCAGCACGGTTCACGAGTTAGCTCTGGCTGTTTGCCCATTCCCTCTAGCACTCCTGTTACAATAAATCTCTGGTCATCGATTCCCGCATCTCACTAAGATAGTGTCCAAGTGGATGAATACAAAATTTCTCGATATGCAAGGTGTTTTGGATCCTTCGTGCCCTGTGTGTATCTCTGACCCATGCATTGCCTGTCCAAAACATTGAAAATGTCACATACAGTTATCCATGTAAGCATTGAAAATAAAATGTTTTCTGTTGAAAATTATATATACATATACAGCTTTGCCATAAATACTGTTACAAATTCCGCGATGCCCACAGAATTATTCGCGCCTGGATCAAGTGTTTATCAGTAAGGAGAGAAAGTTGTCTATCTGTACGGGTTAACATGCAGCGGAGAGATTATGAGAACCGTGTAGCTGTAATGACACTTAACAAGGTTGGAATGCAGCCACCTGTTATTTCCACACGCTAAAAACACTCGGGATCTGTAGGATGTGTGTGTATCGAACTATTAATCGTTATAACGATAGGGAAGACTTATCTAACCTCCATAGAAGAGGTCGACTACGCTGCGTTAGGACGCAACAGATTGTGAGGGTTGTGAAGGCACGCCTCCGTCGTAATCATGTGAGAGGGCTGAAAGTGACGTCGCAAGCGATGAACGTTTCACAGAGAACGATGTTATGTGTACTGACCGATGACCTGGGGATTCAGAACCTATCGTCGTTCTACTGGACACTTCTTAACACCACAACTTATGCGGCAGAGGGTGATGAAATCAAAAGGCACTTCTCTGGCGGTATGCGAACAACAGATACGGAGATAACCTCATCACAAATGAGAAGACTTTTACCAAAGCTTAACCGCCAAAACGATCAGGATGGTCGCACAGCACGTGCAATAGCACCCAAGATTCAGAGAGGTCTTCACCCTGCGTCAGTGATGATTTGGTGAGGAAGGGGGGGGTGATGTTTTAGGGAGTATCCGAGTTACATTTCTGCGAGGTCAAAACCTCCGCCAAGTGTAGCAAGACACCGTTCTGGAGCCTGTGGTACAGCTCATGAAGAGCTACTGTCTGCCTTGTTTTACGTCAAATAGGACCCAGTCCCTGCGCACAAGGCGTGAGCCGTCCAACATGGTTGGAAGCGAATGTGCCCGACCACATATCACAATCTGACTGGCTGTTTGGAAGTTCCGATCTGAATCCGTTGGACTTCAAATTGTGGTCAGAGTAGCCTGCAAGAAACGACGCCCCAGCATCGCCAGCCTGAAAGTGGACTTGGAGCAAGCAGTGACTTTCCGTTTGATATTGTGTATGCCGCAATCGATATGTGGCCTCGCAGACTGCGTGAAGTTAAAAGGGAGACATTTATAACATTGAGTGCTGCTATATGCACGTTATACGGTATGTGCTGAAAGCTGAATGGTTTACTGATAGATTAAAGTTTAGATAGATTTAAAATGTATGTGTGTGTGTGTGTGTGTGTGTGTGTGTGTGTATATATTTTTTTCGAATGCCCAACAAAATCCATCTCTATGGTTTGAGACTGCTATATGGCATGTCAGCAAGTGTGAATCAGGTAAGAAACAAGGTGTCACTTTTTTTGTTCAATTGACAAATTCATTGGAATTTGTCAATTGAACTGTGAAAATCGTCAAATGAATTGTGAAAACTGTCATTAAAAGTTGTTACAACGCAGACTGTAAAGAGCATGCACTTCTCAATCTTTACGACAATTTTCATTTCAATGATGGAAACTTCAAACTTCCTCCAGTTGTTGAAATAACCTAAAAGTTTCGGTGACCTTAACTGATTTATTCCGCTTCAACAAAGACAACCAAAACATGTAGACCTCCACGTGATGAACTCCAAGTTGACGACAATAGCAGTTTTTTTTTTTTTTTTTCTCATTCAGAAATGGAACTTCGACTTATTGTTACATTTTTCAGAAAAGTCTATGAACTGATTAACCATATAAACATCAAAAAGACCCAAAAATATCACCAATCTTCCGAGCTGATTCAGCGCAAATATCTTCCATTCGGGATGGATAGAGTAACCCTGAACAATGTAAACATTTTCCCTTATCGTGGTAGTCATTTCTCAGCATATGCTGACATTGACTAGCTTTGGAAATACACTTTGCAGCAGATACTTGATGGAATGAACAGATCCTAAAACAGATCTAGGGACCGAAGGACGCCCAAAGACGAGAAGCTTCAAGGATAACCCAAGGTAAATAATGCAGAAATATAATATTAACATAAACAACTGGTAAGTTACTCTAGATCGGTCAACATGGAGAAAGGGTGTCTACTCGATCTCAGTATTTTGATACTGTATCTCAAAGTTCCTGAAAGAATGAGAAAAGAATAAGGGCGTTAGATCGCATGAACAAATGCTCTTCGATCATCAGTGCCTCTTGGAAGCACCCAACATCTGCGTTTCACTCTTATATGCAAATAAGTCTGCAAGATAGTCATGTGATTAAGATCATGTGGCAGTTCCAGGGATGTTGTTAAACACCGGATAAGTTCCTATTATTAGGAAGGAGGAAATATACTGCTATAAAACTGACATAAGAGTCAACAAACAGATACTGAATATTAATAAACTTGGACAGGATGTTTGAACAACTTGACATGCTAGTGTCAAGCTAGGTTCAAGAAAAGGTGGTTCGTAAATTAGCAAACGGTCAATTTTTTTTTTTTTTTTGAATTTTGGTACCTATTTTTAAATGTTTCTCAACTCAAAGCCGAGGTTGCGGATCTGCTTGATAATGCAATTTCAAGAATCTGGACTTACTTATATTTTTCATATCACTTTGTAGACATATACCCAATATTGCCATAAAATAAAATATAGATAAATATATTACAAGAAAAAATGTATGGATAAGGTTTCAATACCCTAATTCAGAGGAATCGAACTTAGAAAGTTTAAGACCAACTTATCAAAAGCTGGACTTAAAAAAGTTTAGCTGGACAAAAATACAGCCTAAAACGACAAACAATTGTTTCTTATTTCGCATCTCCGATCACTTTATGGCATGAAAGAGCCAAAGAATATTCAAGTAATGACTAAGTCAAGCTATTTTGCAAACTTAAGAACACCTTGATATGATAAGCTTTGTAACATAAAAACAAGCTCATCTACAAAATATTCGCACATTTAAATATCATAAATGGCAAATTAAAATTATATTATTGATCATGTGCTGTATTACTACATAAATGTAATAATGATTAAAATTAATATTAATATTAATTTTAATCATTATTTATTTATATATCTGTATAAATTCATACAATGTACTGAGCTGATTACGTTATAATAATAATGCTATTTGCTCTCCCTCCTTTTCCCCTAGTGCGATTTTTTGGTGAGTGCACGCGCGCGCACACATAAAGCAGATCTGATGAGCGAGTAATCATCTTCTCCTGCGAACACTCCCCCCACTTCGCAGTCCGCTTCCTTGTTCTCTAGCCATAATAATTAGAGGTAGATTTACTGCCAATCTGTGGTCGGTACCCGGATGGCATGTATTTAACAGGCTAGCGGCAGAACACTTCATTAGCCTGCTCACAGTCTGATGGTGTCTAGCAAGTTTTTCATGTAGCCGTGTGATGGCACTAGTGTTGCAGGTAAATGTGGGTACTAGCTGGTTTGCCGACCTGCTGTTATTACCCTGTGGATCTCCCTTCTATCCCAAAACACCAATGAAAAGCACACATCTAAAGTGACGTTGCTATCACATGCCTCGGTATTATTCGCACATTAAAACCATTTATAATTTTTTTTTAACTTTAATTTATATTTCTGTGTGTTCTAACGCGAAAAAACTATTCAGATTCTACAAATTAACAGTTCAAATTCTCACTGGTTCAAGAGTCAATATTTTGATTCCATTTTGGGAAGCTATGTCGTTGGGACACCTTAACTGCTTCTTGTGGAATCTAAATCAGTTCAAAGTGCTCATCTCACCCGAAATAAACGGGAATACATCTATAAATAATTAACTTTGTGAGAACGTTAATTATTTTAATATATTTTAGCAGTGCCTTACCCAATCATCGTGCCTGTGGTTATAGGAACACACTGCGCTATTACTGTTTTATATTTCCTGGATAAAGATATGCCACAATAAGATATTTTAAATACTGTACAGTAATATTACTCTCTCTCTCTCTCTTTCCCCTACAAAATACTCGCGTAACAGTGTATCCTAAACTGGAACACCTGCAGCCACAGGTGATATTGCACGAATGTGAAAGGGGAAAGAAAAAAAAAAAACTTGAGAAAGAAACTATTGAAAACAGAAGTCTTTCTTCTTTTGTATGTTTGACGATACATAAACGTGCAAAATGTTAATTAAGAGAACACTGATGATAACTGCCGACCTGGTTGGCCGAGTTGGTAAGCGTATCCACTCACCATCCAATAGGCTGCCAGTTCAAATCCCGCCATTGGCATGGATGTTTGTGATTGTCCTGCTAACGCCGTGTAGAAAGAGAATCTGCGTCCCTACCACTTCTTCTAGCAAAAGGCTAGAAGTACGAGAGTGACCATACGACGTCCACTGACATCAAATGTGAAACTAACTGATATTAATAAAGATCATCAGTGTTCTCAGAGATGAGGAGCTAGGTTGTCTTCCAGTGCTTGTCAGAGCATTATGAACAGCGTTGTTTGAATTGAGCCAGAGGGCTTGTTTGCAACGAAAGGAAACCGATGGTAGAAGAAAAAGGCAGTGCAAGTAGGACATAGAATCTGTAGTCAATTTGCTTGCTTCCTTCATATTTTCAAGTGAACTTCTAAGTAATTTTAGTGAGACAGAGAACATTAATTTGCAATAAGCCCAAAATTGAACAACTAACTGGTGCAGTAACTCCAGATATTTCAAACGAAGCTCGGTAGATGAACATGCATGACACAAGAATGTGGAATACCCGAGTTCACTGTCCTAAATGATTTTGTATGGCGGGGGGGGGGGGATATGAGCAAGATTAGTTCGCATCTCTCGGAATATTTAAATTTCCTATGACAATTGATACACATGTAAACAATTTTGCCATGAAACTATCTCTAAATTAAAAAATAATAATAAAATGAAAAAGAGATCGGGCACAAAAATGTCTTAATTACCGCCGAAATGCATGTAATAATGTAACAGCATATCATTGTCCATCTAACGAAAGTAACAATCATCTACATATTTTTGAACGAATCAGTTATGTCTTAAATCCATGACAGATATAAACGATACTTTAAAAAAAAATCCAAATATTTCTTAAAACAGTGCTATTGCTATACTGTTTAGAATTAGCGATCGTATGCGATGCGTAGTGTGTATTCTCAAATCGTCTACTCAACTCTCCCCCCCCCCCCCCGATTAAATCCTGAGTGCGCCACTGATCATAATAGTATACATACTACAATTTCTTGCTTCAGACAATTATCCAAAATCTTTTCTTACTAAAAGGTTTTCTGCAATGGTAATTTTTCTCAGCTTTATTGCCGAATCCAGTTGTATTGCTCACTTGATATTCATTTGGTCCCAGTCTTTTCGCAATTGACAAGAAACACTCATGAAAACAAAGCGAGAGAGAAAATAAAAAGACATTTTAAGTAATAAGCCTCTTTGGCAGATATTTCTTTCGCCTGAGGATTCATTTCTGTCCTAATGATTAAATAAAAGCCTCTGGTCTGTATTTTTCTCCGAAAGCTTTTTAAAGAGAACTCCAAAATGGCTGGCGAATTCGAAACTGTTCGGTGGTGTACACGTTAATAAAGTGAACCGGAACACTCCAACCACCGACGGCGGGTGGTTTACCGACGCGTTTCCCATGGCGTCACTAGCAGACGTTGACAGGGACGAGAAAAGTAAGCCCTCGTGTTTCACAGCAGTTGCCAAAGGAAGCTTAGCAGGTCGCTCTCTCTCTCTCTCTTAACACACACACACACCCTCGCGCACTTCAAGGTCTATCCATCCTCCCTGGGGGCAAGTGTCACCTGTGTCGGGAATGCTGTTCCCGTAGCCAAGGCAAAGAGGAAGCGGCGAAGCCTGGACATCGTTAACGAATGGGTGACCGCGAGCACCAGTCACGTAAGCAGCCCTGTCCTGGAATCACGGTGATGAGGCAGAAGTTTCGTACAGGACGTTGCACCCGAGGCGGTGCAGATGGCGGCACAAAGACAATTACCTCGGCTGCACTCTAGTATTGGGACCGCATGGGATTCGTGACAGCTTAGGTTCGTATTCAGCGTCAACTTTGAATATATATTTTGTGTCCAGTCAAGCCCATGTAATCCCACGTGGGCCACTCTAGAAAAACAAGTGAAGATGGAAACGGTCAATAACTTATCTAATACAACTAAGATACCAAACTCGTAACATCCGATTATTTGAAGATAAAAATAATTATGAGCGAGGAAATATACCTACGAGAAAGTAGTCAAGATAAATTGAGATTTTAATGCAGAATCTGTTTACCATTTCCGGAAATCTAAAGCAATACTTACAATAAGATAAAAATTCAACATAATTTGGTTAGCAGCATTTTAATCAACAGAATTGATTTATAGAAATTGAGTATCATTTATTTATTTATAAATTGGAAGAAGGACGGGATACGCACCCTTCGGATGAAAATAGACAGATTCGATTCTCATCATGAAGCAAGGAATTAGGAATCTTTATATGGACTTTTCCAAGGGAAAGTAACTTATCGGATCACATACTGAGGTCACAGGGCTTTTTCTGCCCGAAACTCGGGTCAGAATGTCATTAAAAACTTGTATACTTAATCGCTAGGAATAAGAGTATAGCTATGATTAGTAATTTATAGGTGTAACTAATATGAAAAAGAAAATAATAAATCTGAATTGAAAGATTAACTTCAGTAGTCAACATAAGTGTGACGTTTCAAATCATGATATCTTAATGTACGCTAGCTCCGCCTATGAACTAAGAGATGGGCAAATTTCGTTTTACTCATGAATTTCATGAGTAGTTTAGTAGTTTATCATTTTATATCTAAATTATTAATAAATGAAGCTAAATTTTTCAAATAATGTAACTTAACAATTCCATAATTTCTTGGCTGTCTATATTTGATTACACGAATTTTCCATATTAAATATCTCTGAAAATTTCGTGGTTATTGTATAATCGTTTATTAGGTATAATTTCGGTAAAATTATTAATTTTAATTTATTAAAATTTGCTGATATTGCAAATGCAAAAGAATCAAAATGAATGACTATTAATTACTATTTATTAACTGCATTTAGTTAATTAAACATTGCCTTTAGTTCATTTGAGTAATTAAAAAGTAAAAAAAAAAAAGCCATTCTTCGTGTCCTGTTTCAGCATTATAAAAAAGCAAGTTTGTAGTTAAGTCAGAAAGAGGCCAAATTATTTCCACACCAAGTTTATTCGGGTCATTACATAAGCATCATATCAAAGTACACAGATGACGCAGTCCAGTAATGATTATAAAAGTTACTTGAAAGTCAAATTTCTCAAAAACTTCGAGGACTAAAGCTAAGAGTTACAGATGAAAATTTAAAATATCAATTTTCTTACGATTTGCTCACACCAAATATCTCAATACACTTTGAACATTAAGTATCAGTTTTGGGGTTCTAATGCTCGTCGATAAACGTAAGGAACTAACGATACCTGATGGTTTTCATAAGGAAGAGACAGAAGAAACAAAAATGCTCCAAAGGACTAAGGGACGCGTTATGCAGGTTGTACAAATGCAACTGTCGCCCACTTAGGGGGTAATTGGGGAACCTAAATCTCGGTGATAAACAGGATGTGGCGCAACGACTTGAATATTTAACTCTCAGACCTACATTCTAATGATGATATGGTTTACCACTGGTGCTGGTTAAAAGACGGCAAGTATTCCTTCTTTAGTGAATTGACTACTTCGCATTGCATAAATAACTTCGTTTAGTGCTGCCCTACTGGCTTAATTTTAAACAGAAATGTTATTTATATCATCGCTGCTAAATAAATGAAGTTTCCCCATAATGTATGGCAATAATCCTGATATGTCTCTAATGCAGTTTGCTAAATTACAGAGCCCTATTTGTAATATTATTCTTGAGACTAGTTCTCCGATTGACGAAACAGTAACACATGCAATTGGTTTATACGAAATGAAAGGTGTGTGCAATATAAAAAAAAAAAAAAGAAAGAAAGAAAGAAGAAAAGAATAAAACGCATAGAATGCTTTTAGGAGATTTGAGAAATACAAATATAATGAAATATTAAGTCCCAAATAATAATTTACAATTATTTTATAATATTAACTCCATACACAGGAAGTTACAAAACATTAATATCATGTATGGACAGGTAGTGAAAAAAAGAAAAATGAATTTTTTTCCCCCACTTGAACAGCTTAGAGTTGCAGTAGTCGGGGAGAACGGAATGTGAGAAGCTATTTCACAGGATTAGAGAAGCATTGAATTAAAAAAGGAGGATGAGAAGTTGTTTCGGTAAGTTTGAAATCGGATTGAGAATGATGTTAACTAGCCTTTTTGCATTTAACAAGCGGAGTTTCAACAACACCTACAAAAAAAGGAATAATCAGAAAGAGAACGTCTTTAAGAGTAACTGGAAAGATTGGAAGGGGGTTGAGAGAGAGAGAGAAAGACAGAGGGATCATCTATTAACAGGATTATTCATATGGACAGCACCAGAATGTTTCGAAAGGTTTATGGCGCACCACTCCAAACGTGAGAACAGTATTCTAAAGTTTAGGATGTGCAGAGAATTAGTAATTGTAAAGATGAGAATAGCACTCTGAGCAGAAAAGAACCTTTTTTCTGGAAGTATAAGTCATTTTTCAAGAGGCTACAACTTGGCAGACATTCATACTAAACATTTTGACACGCTTGTTTCTTTTCTGCGTAAGTTTCTCACTGAAAAAATGTTAACTACAAAGCAAAACAAACAACCTGACTACCGAACACACGCAGCTGACTAACATTGTTCCGCAGCGTTGACTATTTCACCGTTAATCCCAAGCAACTCGAACACAAAACGGAAATCAAAAGGTGTTATCTGTGACTTTTCAGTTAAAAATAAAAAAATAAATTAAAAGGTTAAAACTCGAATTTCCAGGAAGAAGCTCACACATCCGTCTGAGAAAGATGAAACCTTTATTTTAGCTAGTGCACTAAAACCAAAATAAAACAATCTTTTACAGCTCACGCACAAAAATAAATAAATAAATATATGCATAAATATATAAATCTATGTATGCATATTCCAACCTACAATATCTACTATAAATATTTCGGTATAAGGCTTTTGCTATAATAGAAAATTTGTTTTGGTTTAAAAAATAATCCAACCACAACTTGTTAAAATATACCGAACGTTTAGTCGACACGTGTCGTGATAGTGAAAGGAGATTTTCACGGATTTCTTTCGAAGAGTATCAAGGTAGAAGTAAGAGATCGTAACCTTCTCTTGCTTATTAGCGATGTGTGTGACTTAACGAAGTTTTCACTGGTGCCCATGCTGTCGTTGGTGGTTGTACGGCTGTGGCATGTCTGTCCCGTCTAATTTGTCATTCTTAATCATTAATCTGCCTCTGATCTCCGTGTGCAGAAGCGTACATAGTCGTGCCACTGCTAGGTGTACTTTTGACACCGGAGGCTCATAAAAATGACAGACGACAGACTAGATTTTATCGTCTGGTTAAGTAAGTATTTTATGTCGGTTATGCGTAAAATGGCTTGAGAAACAGATACAACTTTTTAAGTGGTAGGAGGAAGTTGTACACTTGACTGGTCGAAAACACATCGCTAAGTACGACGGCCGGAAGTAATCATTTGATAATCATCACTCAAAAAGCCAGAGATCCAATAAAATAGAGTAGAAAATGGTTTCTACGTGTCTTGCGATAAAAATAAGTGCAATAATAAAGCGATACAAATTGCACTGTTCAACATTTGTTTTCTTAAAACGCTATTATTTTCATAGCCACTAATGACTGTAAACAGAAAACTTTCGCCTTCAGATGAATGTTGAAAAATGGGTGGATTATGCTTGCGTGCATCCTTTCGTAAAACTGTATTCGTGCTATTACAATTCTTTGCCATGGGCCACGCTTACTGCAAACTTATAAAGCTTACAAACTAATTTCAGGTCATAATTTAAGTTTTTTGTGCATGTGAGCAATATTTTTTTTTTTTTTAGTGCGCATTTTTCTCTAATGTACAAAGATAATGATTACATGTATTATCGGGACAAACTATATAATTAAAAATTAGTTTAGCGTGGAATAACTGTGTCCTTTATTTGAAGTAGACGGATTTCAGTCCTATGGATTTGGGGGTTTTCAGTATAACGAGCGTTTCTATTATCATTGGTTGCAAGTTACATTTTAAGGCATGATGCTTCGAAATGGTATAAATTATCTGTTAGATAATTGGATAATCATTTCGGAATAAAGTTTGTTCCAGCAGTATCCAAAGTTACAATTTGATTGCATCACAAAGATAGATAGATGTTGAACAATCGCGCCGCTAAGCATATTTTGGTATCGCTAACACGCTAATATAAATGTGAGTCATTAAACTAGTTCTTCCGTTTTAAATTTAGGAAAGAGATTATAACTACTGTCCTCACTCCGGAATTTTAATGATCGTCTTACGAAGGTCGCTGCCCTGTTCGAAGACTCCCCTGCATTAGTTGAGTATATCGATGAAGTCCTCACACTCAAGTAACTTAATCCATCTGGAGATATATCTCTCCAACATAATTCAACTGCATCAGTTGTGCAAAACAAAAGACGATCAGAAAGCTACAGAAGAATTAACGTTTTAGACTTAAACAAAAATTAAAAAGAAACTCACTAAAATAAATGTAATCATTTAAAAAAATACAAGGATTTCATTATGAAAGCTTATGAAATAATGCAATATTTATCCCTTTGTTAAATTACATAAAATAGAAGGTTTTTTCTTTATATTTATATTCATATAAATGTTTTTAAAGTTGCAAAATAATAAGAATTTTAAAAAATAAAATAATAATACGAGCAACAAAAATAATTTGTTCGCAGATGCTAACAAAGAAAAAAGTATTTTTTGAATGCAGGTTATATCAACAAGTATATGATAATTAATTCAGGGGCACCAATCGTGGTGGGGGAAATACAGCAATATTAACACTAAACACGAAGATAAACTCTGCGAATGGAAGGCAATTTCCAATAAGAACTGCCTTCCATTCTACAATTTCAAAATGGGAAATTAGAAAATGCAACTTATTGTGACTACGATCCTATTGAGGATACCTATAATGAAGAACAAACAATTTTAGTTATTAGAAAAAGAGCCAACATAAAGGGGAAAAAAAAAAAACTCCTTCATATTGGAAATTCGGGGGAAAAAGACAAGTTAATAATGGTAACTGTTAAATTTCTGCTCCTCAAGATGTACATAAATTCACACGAAAAGGTTTTTTCTTTATATTTATATTCATATAAATGTTTTTAAAGTTGCAAAATAATAATAATTTTAAAAAATAAAATAATAATACGAGCAACAAAAATAATTTGTTCGCAGATGCTAACAAAGAAAAAAGTATTTTTTGAATGCAGGTTATATCAACAAGTATATGATAATTAATAGAAAAGCACATACACGAAATAAGTCGTGTTGATTACATTAGTGTTGATATTGTCTTCAAATTAATTCAAGTACACGAGTGTACAGAGAGTCTGGAATTAGGAAGTGTTCGCCGTTGAGTTCTGAGCAGGATAAAAATGACTAAAAAGAAAAAGGAAAAAAATGACTAAAAGAAAAACACGTAAGTTTTAAAATGAATCAAATCGAGCAGCTTTAAGTGAACTAGACTCAAATATACAAATATTAGTTTGAGAAAAAGTGCAAGAGTTTGAAACCATGAACGAAACCTTAAGAGACCCGGTAACAAAAACTAAAGAATATGTTGTGTGTAAAGACAGAAAAATCAAAACCCTAATGATGGACACATGAAGTTAACAATTCCGTTCGCCAGAGGATGTTCAAGCAGTAATCTGAAATTTTATTCCTACTATTAATGCAATTTTATAATTTGAATTTTTATCACCAATGGAAATATAATTTCAGTAAAATAGTAAGAATAATTATCATTCTTACCATTTTACTAATGATTACTAAATATGATACTGAGTAGTAGATGATATCATCGGATTAGAGGCTTGAAAAAAAAGTTCCATGTTTGGTCTCTAGAGAAAGGGTTTTAGGATTATCTGACCCTTAGCTGGTAGGTATGTCACGTATGTTACGCTTACAACTTTCGTGGATAAGATTTACATTAAAAAAATATAAAAAGCGGTAAATCTAAAAACGTGATTATTAACTTTAATGTATTAACTTTCATTGTATATCTTAACAGATTTTAAATAAAATAATTATTGCGAGAATTATTTATAAAAATTATTTAACAAGGGAGTAGGGTTTGCTAATAAAATCAGCTGTCCGACTAGAACTATTGTACTCGTGCCCGCATACGCTCAGTAACTGGTTGAACCAACACTGCATAACGAAGAACCATCAACGACCCCATATTTACGTAAGTTGCAAAGCTCAATCCTGGGTTCAATACTTTATTCCCATAATCCGATAATTAATTGTAAAACTTCCGAGCATAACCATTTTTCAAATGATCGCCTACATCAAAAGCATGTCACTACAAACATGGCGACATGACATACACATTCGATGTTTGTTACGCGTTAGGTAGGTCACTGACTTTAGATATCACTCCTGGGGATCGGGGCCATACAGAAGAGCAACGAGTATTTTTTTTTTTTTTTTTTTTTTTTTTTTGTGAAAGCACTATACGACTTTCTTCTGTTCACTATTCCTGTCTCGTGCAAAACGTGCTGCAGTTTCAAAAGTAGGCCTAACTCAGAAAGCTAGTTGGTGTATTACGATGATACATTTTCTCAAGTGTTTGTTTCTAAGAATACAAAGAAAGTTAAAGTAAAAGTAAATAATAATATATTTGTCTGAACCGAGTATAAAACAGCATCATTCTTTCAAATCAACAAACAAATAGCAAAAGAACTTCTATTCATCCGGATGTCCGATCTCTAAGTAATATGACAAATAAATAAAAAAAAAATCCATCTTTATAAGATGAAAACTAAGTAATATACATTGAATGCAAATATTGGGATTGTGGCGTATGTATTTAAATAAAGTAAATAAACAATATTAAAACTAATTATTTTTATAAGCTTAGTTGTGAATATGTTTTTCAGCTTGTCTCGGACAACTTCCGATAAACTGAATCTGAAGTATATCAAAACAAGATCCATGAATGTGAAGGTCAAGAGGAATTGTGGGAAGTCCGTGACAAAAAATATATAATCAGATTTCAAAAAGAATTTCTCAGTACTTTCCCATAATAGTATACATGCTTCGATCATCTTGATGTAATAATCATTCAAGATGGTGAATCATCTCTTGCATCATCTTGATGAGCATCCTACGCGAACAACTTTAGTCCGTGAGCCACAAGTTGGCTGCTTTATTTTATCAGATATTTTCCATTGTGCATGAGCTACCATATAAGGAAAAACTCTTAAGCCAGATTTCAGCTATATTCAAGGATCATGATCCTAGTAGAGCAATCACGATAATGGTAGTGGTTTTGTGAAAGAAACCCGATTATATCAAAATACAGCATCGTTATCATAGAAATGATAGGTCTATCTTTCAAGCTCTCTTTCTGATGGGAGATTCTTACTACACAGAAATTTGAATATCGACCAGATTTTCTTCAAGAGCAACCCATGCAGGTAATACATAGCAATGATATTCTTTTAAAAAAAAACTTTGTTCTTTCTTAGTGTATCATATATGCTGTGAGAGGAGTTGAAATAAACTTCCATCATGTAAAATCTCCCATCAAGAGTGGCAGTGTTTTCGAGATATTTACAAGCTGAGCTGAAACTAGCATCATACAAAGGTGTGTGCGTATCAAGAGTATCCATGAACATAATGAACGGATCAAAGCAGAGGTAACAAAATAATTCTGAAAACATCTTGAAGAGTTGTAACATGAGGGCTCTGAAAAACTTGTTACGAGGTTGAAAAAATGTGTTGATAGGAAAAAGGAGATTATGTTAAAAAAAAACAGGGAATGAAAATTAAGAAGACATTTCAAATCACCTTTTATTATTTTTATTTCAAGGGCATATCTCTTTTAGGTGGGGAGACATCACAATGGAAGCACTGCTTTCAGAAAGATACTCATACTAATATATTCAAAAATTATAAGTATTCCATATCTGATTCGCATTTCAGTTACATTCATTACAGTGGAATATTATTAGAAATGCGGTATGTATTAATTTTCATAAATTAGTCTCTTGTTTATATTATATTTGCAAGTCATTTTAATGTCTAAGGAAGTCAGCTACTTATACAGGTTTAAATTTAGATATTCCTCTCCCCCATTTGATAGGATGCTTCGTAAAAAATAAAAAATAAAATAACAATCAATATAAACTCTATTATAAGTTACAGATCGTTGTTCAGCATATTATTTGAAACTAAGAAACAATCTGCCATTAAATTTGCTACAATTTTGTGTAACAAGATGGTTAAGAAGAAGCAAATTTTGAGACTCCCAGTTCACACAATGTGAATATAAAGAAATTCCTCCAAAAGAAGTGTGTGCACGCACTAATTTGTTTACAGACAAATTTTCTTCCACACTTTTTTTCAGCTACATGATACCCCCTCGCCCACAAATTTTAGAAATACTTGTGACAACCTTTGGATGTTCATTCCCAAAATGATCACTGGATACAAAAGGACCACTTTCATGACCACTATATAGCCTGACTTCTACATCCTTGATTTTTTTTCTTTCTTCAATTGGGCTACGTAGCAGATAAAATGCACATAAAAAATAACCCCACTACAAGAGTTAAAAGGCAAAATTAGATACTCCAGAAATGTTGGAACACATGCCAAGAGTTGAAGTTAGACTGGATGTGTGCCGAGCTTCGTCCCAAATAAAAAGATTTCGGTTTGTTATCCATAATATTTGCTATTACTTTATCATTTACTAAACAGACTTTTGTGGAAATTCTACGCTTTATTATAGTAGTTTTTTTTTTTTTTAATATTTAATGAAAATGGAGGTGAGCGAAATGAAAATATTTCTACGATACGACGCAATGAAAATTCATATGGAGAAAAGGAAGCTGCATGAACTTTGTAAACCGCTGTTTTGTGTGCAAAGCACTAGAGGAACTCATTATTATAATGACCACTTGATGTATCTTACTAACAAAAATGCATAAACACGACCAACGAACAACTTTTTGAGCTGTGTGTACAGCAGTGAATCTAAGAATTTAGAAACACATTACAGACACATCATGTTCTGCATGTCAAGTAGAAGTGTCCCTTACATCCATCAATTCCGATGGGATGTAGATTGGACAATTCAACCATTCTACACAGAGCCTCATTGTGTGAAACAAGCCATTTAATATGGATACAGCCCCTCTGGTAAAGAATATCTAAAACAAAACAAAAAAAAATTAACTGGCGGCATACGAGCAGACTTATAGCACCGTATTATTGCATTACTGATAGCGGTTAATTATCTATGAAACAAATTGTTGTTCAGAAGGATTCTCTTTTATTTTACCCATCGAATACTTGAAAAACAGCATTCGTGAAAATAATGTAGGCATAAGTTAGAAAAGCAAAACTTAAGTAGCCGAAAACAGCGGTTGTACCGTTAGAATTATTTCTAGTATTTATTTGTGTATGTGTGTGTGTGTGTGTGTACATAATAAATACTTCATTCTCTTCGTCTATTGGGGTTTTATTAATGAAAAAATTTAACATGAATTCAGATCAGGCAGTCTGTTCAAGTCTAATCGTTCCCTATGACCGACTTCTGTATTATTGATTTGAATCAAGTCTATCTCATAATCATCTTTTTTCCCCAATAAGTAGATTTTAGGACCATTTCTTTATGAAAATTCATTATGCATTCAAAATTACCAAATGTGCAAACCAAATATTAGGCATACTTTCTGGCTATTACGATTTCGTATCACAATTAGCATAGGTCTACTCTTTAACACATTATAAAGATTATCTCTTTTTGAATACAAGAACAGGGGGAGTGAAGTAAAAAAATAAAAAAAAACGTATATGGAAAGAATTCGTGATTGTTAACACCCCATATGTAGCAAATGGAAGTTACACCAACGTGACTCTGAAGATGGATACTGAACAAACAGCTGCACACACATATACCTAGTAATCCGCCTATTAACGATAGCCTAAGCAAAAGAAGGTTCTGCTAAATGACCCCGTTCTCTTCCATCACCAACGTTAAAATCACCATTATCTAAAGGAAATTGTGAAGAAAATCATAGTGTCAAGCCTGAGCAGATGAATTATTATAAGAGTAGGCACCATCCGACATCAATACTTAAGCCATCATGTGAAAGACACCTGTAATCGCCACCTGTCAAGTCCACTTGTGGGTGGGTGGATCAACCGAAAAGAAAGGATTTCTTCTTTACGAATGTGGTTTCTTAATGAGTTAAATATATCTTGCGCTTTTGTACTCAAATCTTTAACTTTGTGCAACATAACTTGGGCATTTCTGTACTAGTTTATTATATTCACGATTCTTTCCACTAACTCACATTTATTTTTGCAAAATAAAAAACGTTTAGTACTTTTTTTTTTTTTTTTTTACAAAAAAAATCATTCATTATAACTCAAAATTGGTCTACGACCAGTTGTTGACTGGATAAAATCTTTAACAGTTCTAATTAAATTACTAATTTTGGTGATTTTTTAACTTTTTGTTATTAAAAATATGTAGGGGGCAGCACATATTGGTCTACGGAAACTAATGTAAATATGTGTATGATTTATAAGTAAAAAAGCCAGCAAGCAAAAGGCCAAACGAAACAAATGAAATTTGAATGTCCTAACGCTAAATTACATGAAAAGCAGTCGAACTCAACTACGATCAGGCTTTGAAAATAAAAGTAACAAAAATTTAATTTCGATTGCCTAACAAGTCTGATGATTTGTCGTACGACGCATAAACTGGCTGGCTGAAGGAAAATAAATGCTTTACTCCGATATCTTAGTTAAAGTCCTTATTATGATAAACATTACTCATGCGAGGACGATTTAGCAGCCTCCAAAAACACTTCACACGAAGCAACGCGCCACTTTCATATCTGCATATCTGTCGCGCACACCGCAATTTCACTTAAATTACATGTCTCCGATAGCTATGATCGGCAAATTGCACGAAAGGTGTCGTTACGGTAGCACAAGATATCAGATAACACGCCTCGTATCACGTGAGTCTCGCGCACTGAACGCAGCAAACGATATTATCAGCAGAGAATAATGGAAGGCTGCGTCTGAAACCAGTGCAATGTTTATAGCAGTTTTATCTGCTGAAGGTCCAAAAGATTCGAATCGAACTGATTCAATATATTGATTGAGGGGATGGGGGAGAAATTGGACTTATAATACGTAATTTCATAAAAACACAGGGCAAAGAAGAATCGAAGTGTACTTACTTCAAAATATGTTTCGGAACTTATCTCCGATGTAGAAAAAAATTCATGCCAGATGACACATACTTTGGTTTGTTGTTTGCAGCATTGAAAATATAAACAAGGAATGAATGTGTTAAAATCGCTAAATTTCATAACAAAGCATAAAATTCCCGGTAAGATTAAACATGTGCTGATGTAAGCCCCAACAACAAGGTTCAAAGTTCCTTAGTAAATTTATATTTAACAAAACAAAAAGGCACGTCTATTTTCCAGGCATTCTCTCTCTCTCTCTCTCTATATATATATATTTAATATCCTGATATTTTCACTATGTTTCCACAATATATTAAACTGGAAAAATGAAAGCTTCAGATAGGACTTATTTTGTAACTTAATTTATCAATAATACTGTATTACATAATATACTCTACCACCCGGTATATGCAAGCAGAACTAGTCGTGGGAACGTGGAAGCACACACGAGCATATACGTTTTAGTGAAAATAGTAATTATATTTATTTTACACTTCTATAACTGGATTATCAGATCACCTTCTCTATATGGAGTGCTGATATCATGTTAATTTCGATGCTAGTAAAACTCGGTTCTCGCAAAAAAAAAAACTTTCTCCTAGCCTTACACTGATAACAGCTCAAAATCTGTAGACAAGATGAGATTTCTCTTCTGTATTCCTTCCCTGGATCCAAAAAGTTAGTTGTTTTTTTTTTGCTCGAGGTATACTTTACCTCTAAACAGCTATTAATTCTATACAAATCAGAAATTCGTGCAAATAAGATATACTCTTTTTACATTCGGGATGGCGCCTCTGTGGGCTCCCTAAAATACTCGATTCAGTACAGAAGACAGCAATTAAGTTCACTGATGACTCATCTCTCACTAACCACTACGCCCTCTTTCACACAGACGTTCGCTGTCTGCTGCTTGCATTTATTGCAAATATTTTCATTGTTACTGTTTATAATTAAAAAAATAAATAAATAAATAAACAAAATGACAATTCCATTCGCAAAAGACTAAAAGCCTAGTGTCTTGATGAACAACGAATTGAACAGGCAGGAGAAAAACCGTTGACGTTTGCAAATATAGGGAGCAGTAATTTTAAGGAAAAATGGAGATGGGTTAAATAAAATCTTTATCTTATGAAAACAACAGCAGTTGAAGACATAAGGTATCCAATTTGCATTCATGAACCTTTTTTTTTAATTAAAAAAGGAAATGTAAAAATAAATGTTTTGAGAAGTGTCAGTCTTCGTAATGCAACAGAAAAGCACCTGCTTTCCCAAACTAATGTATACTTTCCACTTAGAAAGCAGCGAAAGATTATCATCTACCCACTACATACAAATAATATATTCTTGGAATATTGACGTCTATCGAGACATTACGAACTAGTCTTTAACTTTCAGGAATTAAGTTTGTTTTTGATGGTTGCTCAAGAACATCTTCCTTCTCCTTTACTATGACATCTATTCTCGATATTTTAATTCGCATGGGGTGAGCAGGAGATTAAAAACATTGCGATACTATCTTGACTTATCCGCGTAATGGACAACATTTAAAACTATTTTTAGACTATGTCCGTTTCAAAGGATCTATAATTATGTAAAATTTCGAATTAAAATTATTACTTACATATTAATCTTGAATGTGGTCGAACAAACTTGTAATTCATGATGCAGTATACGATTTGTATCGTAAACATTTACCTTACAGACTACTTTTAAAATTTTTAGGCGGCAAGACAGTTTCAAAAGTCAGATTTCAGATTTCACAAATAAAATTGGATTCTTTAAAAAGTTCTCTTGCGAAGAACAATTTTTTAAATCTATTTTATTAGGAACCGATTATATTTTATAACTGCAATTAGGGCAAAGAAAGGATCAGATATTTAAAACTCGCTCGATAAAGTGTTCTCAAATTTTATAAACTAAAAATTAATAAATATATATTAGAATTATTTCTTAATAGAAATAATTTTTAAATGGTTTATAAGATCGCATTTATTGCTTTGAGAACCACAGAATTTTCAAATTGAAACTAGATCGGCCTACTGACATCAGTTTGTGTGTCTATAAATATTACATTAGGGGCAATAATGAGGTCAACTCTTCTTCGCATCCACACTGAAATTTTTCTCTTCATTCCTCTCAAATCTTGTTGTATGGGAGGGGAGGGAATGACCAGGAGGCGATTGTATTATGACTGTCAATTGCATTTTCAAAAAGCTGATTTGATTTTACGACGTTTAAGAATAGCAATGGACTACCACTAACATTACAGTCAAATGTTATGCCACCGAGAGGCATCAGAATGACCGATTCAAGCGTCATTGAACTGTGTATGTGCGTGAAACTATATCAGTACAAAAACAAAATCATAAATCCTATCATGACACAGACGATTAAGAAGAATCAGAGCTGCATTACTATTGTTGGTTAGATGATGTGTACCATTCAGAGATCTTTATCATCATCATTTTCCGGTCATATACATACTCTCAAAAGATGTACTATGACAGTTTAATAAAATATTTCATGACTAGTTTCCAAGCAACAACTTTTTCTTTTTCCAAACTGGTCTATCTATTTACCAGGTCGCCGATTTGATCAGCTCTTACATTTGATATTCTAAAAGGCCTCCTAAATGCAATATTGCACTCACTTATATCTCGGTCTTCCTTTGGGTATTTTTTCCTACCATTTTTGTGTCAAACACCTGTTCAGCTAAATCTTTCATTAGCAAAACAGGTGTTCGGAATTTGGGAGAAAATTTTCAAACAATAACATCTCAAATTCTGTTTCAAGAAAATCACAGATCATGCCATCTTAGTTTATGTTTACATATTTTTAAATATTAATAATATCGATTAGAGAACTAAATGATGAAGGCATAAGAAGACACATAATTCAAGTTCAAGAATAAATTTAGTTTGAAAAAGAAACCGGAAATACAAAATCACGCGCTTAAAACTGCAGATAATGTAGTGCGTTTCCTTTCTGTTCCCTAATGTTTGGGATTTTGGTTATCCAATTATTACAGAACAATTTTGTTATACTTTATCTTTGACTCAAGTTCTGAGCATTATTATTCTTTGCTAAACATATAGCATTCAAGCTATAAAACTATCTTGTAGATGAAACAAGTTGTCGATTATAGTGCTCTCAAAACAACTACGTACAAGTTAAATATTTTGAAACCATCAAAAAATGTACATCCGCCACTTAATTCTGTCCAACGTGTTACTAGAATATCAAGGACAAATGGCACCAACAGGCAAGATGGTTCGCCATCCCTGCTTAGAATAACCATGAGGTGACGAACTAAAATCGATAAGCTCATTTGAAGTAGCTTAAAATTTGAACATAAACAAATCATCTCTAAATAAAAATTCCTCCACCAATCGATACGAAGGCTTGACGATTTGCAACGAGCTACCATTATAATTATACCACCGTTTTGTTGACCATAGATTGTTTCTGACCTCCAACGCTTCGTTTAGTGTGTTTCCTTTCTGTTATCTAATCTTTGGGATTTGGTTATCCATTTATAAATAAATATTAAAGAAAGATACCGTTCCAGAAATAATTCGACCCAATAAAAAGCAATAAAGTTGCATAAACCATTACTAAGTTGTTTCGCAAAGATTACCCACAGTATTAAACCTATATAATGATATTTTGGGGCATATATATATATCACTCGACCACAGCATTTTAGTTTATTTATATAATTCTTTTCATTAGGAAAAAGAAAACCAGGACGTCCTCTTAAACGATTCAACGATGACTTTTAAGGCCGGAACAGGCCATACTAGGCCTAAATCCTTGATACGTATGATGATGATGATGATGATGATAATTCTTTTCATCTCCTGCCATTTTTGTCAATTGTACTCCATGAAATGTCATCTATAATTGCAAATGCAGAGTTCACCAAAAAGGTCAGTTGTATGCGTTCATTATTATTATTATACTTGGTAACCAACAAAAGGTTTACACTTTTACAATAAAAATAGTTATTTGCAAATTTCGCATCTAGAAAATAAGAACAAACATTTGGATATAAGATTATATTAGCATCAAGAATAGATATTTATAAAAGCACAAGTCAGGTCTCTAGGATCATATTTCAATACGGTCTTCGATTACGTTTAAATTTGTATTCTCAGTATAATTATTGTATTTCATTTTAAAATTAGCTTGTCTTGCCTATTTAATGGATACTATGTGTGCTAATTTGTAATACGTATGTCATGTAACTTGAACAAATGGTCAGAATAGCTAAGGTTTGTCGAAGTTAGATGTGTAACTGCCTGTGAATAAAACACACATCATGTAAGGATTTCCTATTCTAGGAGAAGGAAACTAATTCTGGATGAATCATTGCAGCAATAGTTTGATATCCATTCAACAACAAACAGAAAACATCTTTAAAACAAGATAAGCCCCGAAATAGAAACTGGAAGGATAAATAGCTGACCGAGTCGCTTAACCAGACAGAGGACAAACATACTACATCCCTTGTTCTTAATCCAAGAACAACTCCATTCCTTGGGAAAGAGAGATAAAGGAAGGGGGAGGATTCCGAGCAAGCGCAAAATGTGTGAATCAACATTAATTTTACCTCAAATTATATGAATATGCTAACAAATATCATGTGGGTTAGGTAAAACCGATGCGAGATCGCTATCAATAACTCACCAAGTTATTAACTGCGTCTGTTTTTCGGTATGTTTTCCTGTTTTCTGGAAAGAAAAAGCGGTATCCAAGAGGTAACCCTTCGCTTCCCTATGAGAACTGCTGACCCACCTTCAACTGAAAGGCCCTTATAAAGGTTCCTCTGATTCATGGATTCGAATTCAGTCTCTTTGTAAGAGAGAAATCTAGCATTCATGAAGACGTGTTCGTGACGTCTTCATGAATGCGCTGACAAAAATTTAGCAACTTTATCAGCTATAAATTGTACATCAAAAACAAAACGAAGCAAAACAATGAAAGACTTAATACTGAAATAGATTTACATGAACTCCAATTTGGTAATATACACCAAGTATTTAGTAAAGAAGATTAATAACGCCGTTCCCCTTTTTTGCCTGTATAAAAATGATACAAATAACTTCGCTGTGACTGACCTCTGTTTATATTCCAGCATGATCAAGGCAATTTACCTTTTTAATAGCTGTAACATAAGCTTAATATCACGTATCTTAACAGAGTACAACTTAGCACTTACAACCAACATTCAGCAGTTTTTAGGAAAGACTATGAAAGGGGTATATACCGTGTGATAATTTCATATATTCTCATGCGATTTGTCTGTTTAGAGGAAGAAAAACCCTACCATTTTCATGAGATGGTAAGGCTTTCCTTCCGCTAATTCGCCTCCAGAATTCGAAGGTCTTTTACAACTAACGGGCACATCTTCCGTTGGCACTTTGCGGCAGTGTGACATCCTGAAGTCCGATCCTTACCTATTTCCAATACTAATGTGATGTTTCCTCAAAAGTTCATTAATTCAAATGTGATTTTGCAAAAGTGTTACATAAATAAATACCCCACTTTTAGTTTCAGCATCCTCTGAAGAGTACAGTATTAGGCATATCCTCCAGACAGTGGCGTTACCGATATATACCATGGTGAAAAGATTACTTCATTCTTTTTTTCCTATAATACAAATAAATAATATAAAGGATCTATTTAGCTCAACTAAATCCATTTCCTTCTATAATCTTCAAAACTGCAGTTACCAACTGATCTTAATTATCAGACAACCAGTAATAAGATATTTTCCATCTTAGTAGAGAATGCCTAATACCAACTTCTCCTCTTAGCTAAAAGTTCCCATCCAATTCTGTTTACTATTCTCTCTATCATTATCAGTGGTGTAACTATGATTTTGCTCTGTTCACTCCCATGCATATAACAAAACTTCGATGGACTGAGAATTTTAATGGACCTTCCTCAGAACGTTTGAATCCACTAACCTCTCGAGTCCTCTTCCCCAGATAGTGGGATCTGAATTGCGAAATCTTCGCAATTAACACTCCCCCCCCCGATGGCTTTATAAATTGCACGGAATATCTAACATTCTTCAATCTAATTGGGAGACTAGCAGAAAGTCAAAAGAATTCTAAAAACAGCATCGTCAATACAGATCACAGAACGGCAATCAAACAATAATAACAGACAATTTTGAAAAGCACTACCTAAGTAGCTAACGTAAGATAACTAAATAAGTCAATAATTTCCTAACTTGTTAAAAATATATATAAATATATACACAAACAGAAAAAAAATTGGAAAAGATTAGCAGATTTGAAAAGTACTATCGTCACAATGGGGATAGATTGTTGAAACTGTTCGAAAATGTTTAAATTAAGACACGTTTCACACGTTTCTTTATAAAGACGTTCTATGAGAAAACGACTTTTATAAAGGACTCTTGTCTTGTTCCAATAAACTATGTTTAGTCTCGCTAGCATGCTCCACGAGTCCAGACTGTTCAGGCTCATGGCATTTAGCAGAAGACGTGTTCCTGTGTTAGCAGAAAGTATTTGCTTCTACTCGCTATAACACAAATTGCATTTATCTAACAGAATACCAGATCATTCAAACTATTCGCTCGATCCTCTAAATCTTATGCGCTAATAATTTTTCAAGTATCATACACTCGAGATGTATACTGCTTTCTACACATTATCTCAGGTCACAGCTGGATGCTGATTTGTGACAGCCCATCTCTGCCTCCTGTCATGTGTTATAATAATGTGAAATGTCCTATTCCAAATATTAGCTGAATCGTATTACTGAAATTACACTTTAAATTCTATCCAAACCCAATTCTATCCAAATTTCCTGACAAATATGCAATCAAGCACAAAAAACATAACATGTAACTATACAAGCTTCTATTGTTAATTACATTGAGTCTTACGAAACAGCTACAAGATATTAAACCAACTGAAATCTAGTTTTAAAAAACATGGACGAAAGTGGAAAAAAAAAAGTGTTTTATATTCCAGTAATAGCAGTTCTTTCTGATTCTCTGCTAAATCCATTGCCGCAACGGCTGTACCTTGTTTTATGCACTTACATCTCCTTGCATCTAAATCTATTCTTCATTACAAGGAACGTGAATCAGTGCCAGATTGAAAGCTGCAGTGACTTGAAAAAGGGCGGTTCAATGTTTGGTCTTTAACCTACCTACGTGTACTAATGTGCTATAGCTTTATAAAGTTAAATAAGTTATGTAAAAATGTGAGTTTCCGCTTGGTGGGAGCGGTATGATGTCCTTTGTTTAAAAACATCTAGGATATGAAGAACCTTTATAAGAGCCTGCAAGAAATCTCGGTAAACTTGCTTTTTATAACGTTCTACTCAATACATTTTTATATTTGGTCAAAAAAAAGCCAAACTAATCTTAATCAATCTTGATATCAAAAAATCTGATACTGAGACATGTTCAGTCGATGTCGATTTTTTTTAAAATTCTTTTGGCATTTATCCAGTGCTCAGTAATTCACCTAAATCCAGCCTATTAGTTACAACAACAACAAAAAATCTTTACCATCCAGTTATCAAAATTACCAAAATCTTTACCATTCAACTCTTTCTTTGACTTGAAAATGATGAAAACGTTCATAACGTTCATTTTAAGAGGACGTCCTCTTAAACGATTCAACGATGACTTCTGAGGCCAGAACAGGCCATACTAGACCTAAATCCTTGATATGCATGCATGATGATGATGAAAATGATGAAAACGTTCATTAGTCTGCACGACCTATAGTCTTTCATATAAGGGAGATCTTACGTATCTGATCACCAATGGATGAAAAAAAAAATAATAAAATCTCATAGTTCTTTCTTGCATTTCAAACACAAGAGGATATGAGTCGTAAGACTCCATGATACACAGTTTCTCCCACCTTTTCCTACTGCCTAGATCCGCAATATTTGCTTGCAAAGAATGACGATGAGCTCTTTATTTGCTTTTGGATTTCAGCTATTTTTTAATGATAGCATTTCATTCCTCATTGAAAACAGACACGCTAATTAGTTTCGCTGAAAGTAAAGTTCAAATCCTATCTTATCTCCCGCAAAACAAAATTCCTTTCCACTTAATCTTATATTCATTCGATAATATCCAGATCATCTCAGATTTCTCATTACTGAAATAGCTTTAACCTCCAACCTTTCTTAGCATAAAGATATCTATAGCCACCGCAATAATAACTCATAACTAACCAAAAAGAAGCAAAGCCTTTTTTGGGAGCTAACAGCTAAAGCTGATTTCTACAAAACGGTGTCAAATCGAAATTATTAGCGGAGGGGAATTACGTTAGAACAATCACCTATAACTTCCGTCTTAAAACTATTTTAAAAATGCTGGGTTTTTTTTTTTGTTACATTTTGTTGTTCTAATAAACAGTAATTTATGTTGTACAAATGTAACTCTCAGGTGTTATCAAATACTCAGTATTTGATAACACCTGAGAGTTGATAACACCGTATTTGGGGATCCTCTCCCCTCTAGAAACACAACTGATCTTGATCAGAGAAAAGCAAATGCTCTGAACTTATTCACCAACATAACTTGCACTATTCCCGGACATCCAATTGTTGCATGTCTTTTTCTACAGATGTTCATCGGTCCACATTCAAAGTTCGAATCTACTGATTTTAACATAAAAACTTACATAACCAATACGAAAACGTTGATCTGCTTTCGAAGACGAACATATAAATTCTTATCGGAATACCTCATAGTACATCAGTATGAGTTTCAGTAAAGGACCTTTTTCTCATATTTTTTAAAAACAAAATTTGGATACAAAGATCTGCCAGGAACATTCACACTTAGTTGAAAACCACTTGATATTACTCAAGATGCCACAAGCAAAATTGGGGCTATAAATGCCGCTATGTTAGGAACTGATGGGGAAGAAGCGAGTGGCGGGAGGGGATAAAACAGAGAATCAGTTAGCGTGACGCCACTGCTTTTTTGACGCCACCCCCTTGACCTTGTTCTAAGGAGTACCATTACAAGTATTTGCCTTAAGCTATTCTCGCCTGATGCATCCATTATTTTGGTGCTCTGGACTTCATTAAAGGTGTACATTCACGGGAATTTTGTCTGCTCGTCCCTCTTCACTTTGCATTAGTTTCTTTGAAGGTCTGCTGCAGAGCTTTAGCAAGAAACAATACTAATATAGTTACTAAGAAACTCACCAAATTCCACATATTAAATACTACGAATCTCGCTGAATTAGAAGAATCGAACGAAAGTATTATATGATCTACAACAATTTTTCTTGCCGCTAATATAATTGGGATTTTTTTTGTATTTACTCTTACAAATATTTTTCACGTAACTATAAGTAGATGAACAAGCAAAATATATCGCTATCCAAAATAAAATCAAATATTTAGTAAGAGAAAGGAATAATAAGATTTAAATATGATTAGCTGATAGAATCTCGTTCCTGAAAAAAATAAATAAATAAAAATAGAGAAAATTCAACATTCAAATAAGCAAGGTTGAGAAAAAATTACTTCATCAAACAATATTTGATATTTGTACTGGTAGAAAAATTAAGTATTGTTTACAATCAGTGGGATAACACCAGCTTAATTTTTCATTAGTTTCTGGTCTGAGATATCGTTAAAAGTGCTCATACTCTTGATCAAAACATACTTTTTCAACACAACATTACTGCCTGTGGTTTCCTCCTTCACAGAGTCTCCTCCCTTTTTTAAATGACTTATTAGTAGTTATTAGCAGATTCCTAATCATGTGTCTTCCATGGAACCTTTTCGTAGACAAGTTAATTCCGCATTCGTTTAAATTTTAATTAAAGTTCTGAATCTCAAAAAGCATGCTGTTTAACCATCTCTGCATCTCGTACTGGAAAAACATTGGAAAATCAAAGCACAAAATTTGGTTAAGGCTGACAGTGACATAAATGTCGTAAATCTATCAAACATTTAGTACTGTGGGCCGTTAAAGAATTAAAGACAGTCCGGAAACCCTGGTCCAGCGACCAAACATGGGACTTTTTCAACCACTGCAGGCCTCCAGTAATTAGGATAGTGGTCTCACACCGGGGTCTCGAAAACTTTCGAAGAATGTTTTCGAAGACTGTTCAATTAAAACTGTTATTAAAACATGTTTCGGTAGGTCAATAATCGTTGGTGTTACAATGAATCAACTTGGAATGAATAAACCAACAAAGAAAAATATACTTTATAAAACAGAACGGAGCTTTAAAATGCTTTCTTTGCTTGCCGTAGAATTTAAAGTGTGCATACTAAGAAAGCTATTTATTTAAAACTTATTAGCTGCTCCTAAAAACCACTACATACACCAAGTTGAATGCAAAATAATTTCTTAGGCGAAACCGACAATTAGCGCTTGATAGATCTGGTATCGCATTTAGTAAAGTTTAAAATAAACTACATATCCACAATTCGTAAAAGCGACTTTTACGAGTTTTGATGCTTAAACACCAATTTCACAAACAGCTGTTTTCACTCAAGTAGCATTTGAATACAACTATAGAATTTCAGAGTCAATAACACAAAATTTACATGAGAGCAGGCGAAACTTTTGGCCACAGCTGAAAATGAAAACCTTTAGCGAGAGGGAAATGGTACCATTAGTAACATTTCTTTACGTATCCAAAAAAAAATTCGAGAGCTGCATATCGTAAACTACGAAATATACAAATCTGAAGCTCAAATTCATTAAGAATACCAATAATCCACAATCATACTGGTACTTTTTTTTATTTAGCTGTTATATCACTCACCACCGCCCCTCCTCCCCATCCTTTCAGCACACACACAGAAACATTGCTTTTCCGTTGCATCAAAAAAGTATTGATATATATTGAAACAAGATAATCTGTAAAAGAATATGATAATCGAAATATGCAGTGATGACAGAAGAAGGCCAATCTTAATAGACTTCAATAACATTCATTCTCAATATTATTGCTGACATCGCGTACTCCAGTTACACCAACTGCATTCACACAAACTTACAGCTGAATTTTCTTTTCATTTGGTCCTCTTTTAGGATCCTAAAAGTAGATAATTTATAGATCTTCTCAAGGGGAATACTTCCTTCTTCAGTAAGACACGCCCCTGATCTCAGGAGATTTCAATTCATTCTCTCCTTCCTGTCCCTTCTCTTTCATACAACTGAAGTGCTTCTGTTAAGAGTGGTCCTTGTTGCCTATTGACATAACAATTTCCCATATTTCCCAGTGTATGGTGTAAACGCTGTTTCTATCTAGCGTCATGAAAAATTTTATTCATTATTTCAGTAAAATATTTTGTTCAAGTACGCCTCTTAAGGTTGCCAATAATATATTTAAGTATTTATTATTAATTTTAAACATCTTATCCATTCAGAACCTTCATTCTAGGAATAAAGGTAGAATTTTAGTAGCTGGTAGAAGAGTTGTACTTCAGTACAACTCTTCTACCAGCTACTAAAATTTATTTGCTGAAAGATTAGCAATACGCTGACACACGATATAAACTCGATAAGCTAAGTAAACATGCATGATTTTATCGTAATCCTAGCGTCTACCTCTTGACTTATCTTACCTTTTTCGAATATATAGTGTTGATGGCCATATTTAAGTAGCAATTATTGCTTAACTATGCTAACAGGAGGAGCGCTAAGAATGTATCATCGGCAATATCAGTAGCTAGAATTTGAACATCGACAAATCTTAAATTTGAATGACTTTTAAATGTACTGTAAACAAGCTGGAAATTCACTCATCGAGATCATAAACCAAGCGATAAGTTTAAGATGATATTCAAACAGTTATATTATTCTGATTTAAAGAGGAATGTTACAAAATGGACTTTATATATATAAAATGAAATAATAGGATGTGCTATAGTATCAGTAAAGCAATTTAAAGCTACTTTACTCGTATATATGAATGTGTGTGTGTGTGTGTGTGTGTGTGTGTGTGTGTGTGTGTGTGTGTGTGTGTGTGTGTGTGTGTGTGTGTGTGTGTGTGTGTGTGTGTGTGTGTGTGTGTGTAATTCTTTCCTTTGTCCGTCACGCTGCACGCCTTTGGCAGCCAGATGAAGGACACGTGCCATGGTTGGAAAAGCTGCCTTCAAATTTTGACATAGATGTATTCGGGCTTTTTTTCATCCAGAGACTTCGTTCTACATTCCCCAGAAAATGTCCAAAAAAAAAAAAAAAGTGACGAATACGCACATTTTGACAATATACACTCGCCTTCATGAACTCATTTATCTGACAGATATATAAACTAATACGGAATTGATCTGAGAACACTATAATAAAAAGGTGTATAAGATCGGCCCTTTTTTGATCTCGTCGGTACCTTATGACCTCACTAAAATCACTAACATTCCGACGGATGATGATAACAACAGTGAGATATATCATTTCGAGTCTATCCACATGCACGACTCATAGTTTCAGTAACTAATCATCATTTTCATACCAATAAGTGTAATTTCTATGAAATAACAATACAGTATTCATTTTGACTGTTAATATTTTGGTCCTTTTATACTAATTATGAGTCATTTTCTTTGGATTTTATTGGACCATGATTCTTTTTAAAATATATGTATATAATCGTCTACCAGTTTCTCCAGCTTGAGTCTGTCTGGCTTCTTCAGGACAAGAATGGTTACACTAACATACATACGTACATTTTCAAGGCCCACCTTTCCTAATTGGGTTGTGGGGGGGGGGGGGAAGCAGCGGCAAGAGGAACTTCCGATGGTCACAATCTTCCGCCACCAAGCTCAGCTGTTCTGGTGGGATTCCCAAACGTGTCCACCCAAGGTTTTGGATATAATCTATCCAGCGAGTCCTTGGCCTTCCACGTGGCCTCCCACCCTCTGGATTGGCAAAGAGGGCCTGCTGAGGGAGCCTCTCTTGTGTCATTCTGACCAGGTGCCAGTACCAACGTAACCGTGATCTCTCAACACGGAGAAGCAGCGGTTGAGTATTGAGGGTTTCCCAAATTTCAGAGCTTCTGACTCTGTCGAGTCTTGTCAGCCCTGCAACCCCTCGAAGGAACCTCATTTCAGCTGCTTAGATTCGTGTAAGCATTCTTTCGGTTATTACCCAAATCTCATGACCATAGGTGAGGATGGGGACATAGACTGTACTGAAGACAGCCAGCTTTGCCTTCTGGCTTAACTCCCGCTTCAATACTACCGAACGGCCAATCTCCCGCAATATTGCGCTTGCCGAGCCAATTCGAGTATCTAGCTCTCCGTCCCACTTTCCATCACTCGTAAATATGGACCCAAGGTATTTAAACTTCTCCACCTGCCTCAGTGGGACTCCACTCACATGTAGAGTGCACTGAGATGGTTGTCTTGAGACCACAAATGTTTCAGTTTTGGCCACACTGATCTTCATTCCGGCGTCTGCACAAACAGCTACAAACCTATCCAGGGTCCGCTGGAGGTCATCTGTGGAAGAGCTAAGCAGAACTAGGTCATCTGCAAAAAGCAGACGTCCAATGCTACATCTCACTGCCTCGGCTGTCAATCCAGTCCATAAATATTATGGAAAAGAGGGGTGACAGAACACACCCTTGGCGGAGGGCAACGGAGACTAAAAGGTTCAGACTTTGTGCTGTTTATCCTGACACAAAACTCTGGGCATTCGTACAGGGACTTGATGGCAGCTAACAGTTGGCCATCCACTCCATACTCCTGTACTACTTGCCAAAGCTTATCCCGAGGAATCCGGTCATATGCCTTCTCCAAGTCTACAAAACATATGTAGACATTCTTGGCATATTCCCAAGATTTCTCAAAGACTTGCCTTAAAATGAAGATTTGGTCAGTTGTGCTTCTACCAGGACGAAAGCCACATTGTTCTTCCTGGAACTTTGACTCAACTATGCTTCTGCACCTTCTTCCTAAGCACCTAGCATACACTTTCCCAGGCAGGATGAGCAGAGAGATGCCATGATAGTTGCTGCAATTCCCTCTGGTCTCCCTTCTTGAAGACTGGTATTATTATGCCTGTCTGCCATTGCTTTGGTGCTCGCCCAGATATCCCAGCAGCCTGACACACTCGAGTCAACATCTCGATTTAAGGCTTTTAGCATTTCGGGCCGAATTCATCATCACCAGCAGCCTTGCCCGATTTTAGTGATTTTATTGCTAAATGGACCTCTTCTGCTGTGAGACTAGTCATCGCCCCGATCTGCTCTTGGATGTCCACAACCGCTGGGCCACCTGGGTTAAGAAGGCTCTCAAAGTATTCCCGTCATCTGTGGAGGATATCCTTCTCGGTTGTTAATAGTGCACCATCAGAGGCCTTAATTGCCCTTGCTGTGCACGATTTCCTCCCTCGAAGACGGCGGATGGTCTGCCAGAATACTTTGTTTGCATTTGCATAGGATGAGTCTAATCTTTCTCCAAAGGACTCCCAAGCCTTCTGCTTTGCTGTCTTTACTGCCTCAGCAGCAGCTTTTCGCTCCTCAGCATACCGGAAACGCATCTCAAATGACCTGACCCTAAGCCATGTAAGGTAGGCCTCCTTTTTTGCCCGGACAGCTTGTTGGACTTCTTGGTTCCACCAAGGTGTCCTTTTCTCACTGCTCATCGCCACGCTGTGCCGCTTTCTGCCACAGCATGAGAGTGCAGAGGCAGTGACAGCTGTTCTGAACAGCTCCCACTCCTCAACATCTGCAGTAGGCTTGGGAATCTCTTTGAACCTGGAGGAAATGTCATCTGCAAAAGTCTTCCTCACAGCCTCATTTTCCAGTGCCTCCCATTTCACGCGGTATAGCTGCTTAGGCCTACCAGCGTTGATGGTAGCATCTGGTTTCTGAAGCCGTAGAGTGCAAACAACAAGGTGGTGGTCAGTTGGCAGTTCTGTCCCTCTTCTCACACGAACGTCCAACACTGAGGAAAATAGGTCTGCTGAGAGTATAAAGAAGTCAATCAGAGACCTTTGTCCAAGTGTATCCCTGTACCAAGTATACTTATGGACTTCTCGGTGCTGGAAGAAGGTATTCATACACTAACATTAAATGCTAATAATAGCAGTGAGATATATCATTAAAAAGAATCATGGTCCAATAAAATCCAAAGAAAATGTCTCATAATTAATACAGTATTCAATATAGCTGAATATTGCATGCAAATATCTACTTCTTCCTCTGGGCGTTTTTCCCGCTTCCATTGCAAGTTCCACTTGTTAGATAGATACGACTTTGTTAGTACAACCCCAAGCCGGCCTGTCGCCGAGCCTGCCGCTGACAGGGGGAATGCATTTTTGACTGTAGCAGCGTGTGTTCGGGGCCGGTTTGCCTGCTTGCGGGATGAAAAACCCCAGATAAACTGAGGGGGGGGGGAACTGCTGTCCACGCCCAAGACCGGCTAACTTGGCTATGGCTGAGCTGAGATCCTTAAGCTCCTCACGTTGTCGACAGGAATCGAATCTAGGACACTCCTTCCCCAAGTATATGGTTGCGAAGCACATAACCACTAGGCTAACCGCGCGGACTGCATGCAAATATCTACAAGCTTGGTAAAGTACTGTATATAGTATTTCGCATCGTTTTGCAGACTTGAAGCTCTGAAAACTGGACGATTTAAATCGACATTAAAACGGCTTTGACAATTTTTTATGAAGACTTGAAATTTCACCGAAATCCATTAAGCCAAATTGACTCCACGTGAATTTATTGTTGGGAAATACATCTAATATAAACTTCCATTATTAAAAAAAAAGCTATATGTCATTATAAAATAATTTCTAGCCCATTTTAAACTGGAATTTTCTGCTATGATAACGTAAGTAGTCAAAGTGACACATAAAATAAACCGAAATACACAAACGAGGATAAAGAATTTAAAAGAGCTCGAAATGGAGGAAGGTAAGCTAATAGTAGGAGAAAGTAGATATTAATAAAGATAAGTTTGAAGGGGGGGGGAGTGTTAAACTCCTGAAAAGCTAGTTTTCCAGCGATATCTCTTAACGGAGATGTTTTACGACCTCATTTGAAGGTAGTGTCCATTACTTTAGTAAAATAGTGTATGCATAACACTAGTATGGTAATTTAATAAACACAGTTGCTTCCTTCAAGCAGGCAGAGCATTCAATCTTGTTCCTTCATACACGTTAAATGCCTATAACCTAATAACGATGACAGACTATGAATCACAACATACGAGACGCTGCATAACTCGTAAACTACTTCGGCCTCGCGCCGTTCTTAACTGAGAACGGTTCTGCAAGTGATACTCGTAGAAATTATGAAGCCACGCTGTGCGATTCGTAATTTGTCTGTCATCACCGTTATTAAGTTATGGCCATTTAACATGAGATGGAGCGAAACTTAAACTACGTGAGACAGAGAAACTAGAAGTCGCACGATAACGAAGATTGGTATCTCAATAACACCGTTATCTGTACGGGAGACATTTCTATTAGTTTCAATCTTGTTTCACTTCTCTCGCTCATACTTCTAATTCTAACTGTTGAAAGCATTTTAGTTCCAAAACTTGCTTACTCCCAAGAACAATGATGACAAACTTGCATTTCTGTAATACAAAGCAGGTTCGTTATCTGAATTACTATACATTCAATTTAAGATTTGAGATTGTTTTGTGAAAAGACTGCATTTCGTGTGCCGTTTTTATTTGCAGAACATATACAGTTTGAGGGCTTCTCTATTCAACATTCATGTCTGAAAATCCAGTTATCGATATCCTATCGTGCAGCTTATTATTACTTAAAAAAAAAAAAGTATCTTTGTGAAGAACTAAATGACAGTAGTAGATTGATCACATGCTGCAAAAGCATGTGACAAATGAGAAAGCGTGTAAAATTACCGATTATCCTATCACAAGAATCATCACGCCTGAATTCGACTGCCACTTTTTTTTATTTACTAATTTAATGTAAATTTAAAACGAAGCTCGAAACAGAGTGTTTATTTATATCCAAAATAATAAGACTATTGTGACTTGAAATTTTTTTGAAGTTTTAAAACTTTTAAAAATGCCTAATACAATCTCACCCTTATAATTCGTGATTTATGTAATGCTTTATTTCACAATGCATCGGAAGCTTTCATAGTATGGTTATTAATTCACCAGGGGCTTTGCTTCTGCTGGTTACTATAACCAGCGAATTACCATGTGATTGCACAGCAAGCTTATACTACAAATGAATGGCAATACAAGCTCGCCATCTTTAATAGTGTGGAAAATGGACTCGATGCCGCTGTTACACTAAAAGGCTTGAAAGTAATCATGCATTATAATGAATATTTTTATCATGTGGGTGTTCCCCTTTAAATTCGAGGACTTAGTTATGTAGACGATATGAAAAAACGAAATAACAATTGTGGAATTGTGGATTTCAAATACATTTCCGGTCAGCCTGAAGCTACGATTGGTAGGAGAACAAATCGAAAAATCGCATTTTCACAACACTTTCCCCCCCCCCCCGTCCCTATTCGTTCTCAACAACCTTTTACTTTCATTTCATCTCATCTTCCTTTTCCCTCTTTTACCTTGCGGTGTCGAGGGTTAATTAATCATCGGATCTCAAACCGTTCACAGGATAAGGTGGTCAGCCCTGCACCCCGGTGTATCCTATTTCCGCAATGTTGAGTTCTTAAGGCCAGTTTGCCTACTTTGCTGGATGAAAAACCCCACGATAAACTGGGGGAAAAAAACCTACTGTCCACGCCAAAGACCGGCTAACATGGCTATGGCTGAGGAAGATCCTTTAGCTCCTCACGCCGTCGACGGGAATCGAACCTAGGACACTCCTTCCCCAGGCATATGGTTGCGAAGCGCACAGTCACTAGGCTAACCGCGCGGACTTTTACTTTCATTTTCTTGTTTTCTTTCTTTCATTCTTATAAACTGGATAGTTTATAAATACATAGTACCGCAATGAACAGTACAAGAAACGCCTGCTAAAATATTCGGTGAGCCTACTTTGAATGTAGCCTGTGAATATTGCAATTACATGTAACATGATGGATGAATCACATGTTTCCCTGTACGCACACGTTGAAGGATGATGAATGTCACACGCATCTTTGCCCACATTATTGATATGTTTATTATATAGATATCGCAAAACGCTAAATTGGGATTGTTTATTCGATTGTCGAACAGGCGCTGGAGTTCATCATCAAATTCCTGCCACGTCCTCAAGGGGTGTACAGGATATGACAGTACTACATGAAAAAATTACATCATTACTAACTTCCTATCTACAATTTTCCTCCCAATCAGTCTGTTACTTGTCAAGACTCCAACATTATCAGATCTTATATTTCTATCGTCTAAGGCACTTTGTACCGTATCAATCCACCTATATCTTGGTCTTCCTCTGGGTCGTTTTCCTGCCAACCTGGCAAAGAAGGCTCTAGAGATAAAGATAACTCAAATTTAATGTTTTCTTATATATCAGTGTGGAAAAGAAAAATCAAATTTTAATATTAAATACTTTGTTACCAAATACCATTCTTTACAAAGTTAGACCCAAAATACAGCACAGTGCTTCCTCTTTAAAGTTTATCCCAAAAACAGAATTTTGGCGCTTAAATTTTCCAGAAAATTATTTTTAAATGTTTTACATACATACAAAAATAAATTCAAAATTGTGTAGAATCTTTAAATTGTCTCTGCTGGTTGCCGAACAAATGGATGCGCAATCATAAATTGAAGAAACAAACACACGGAGAAGTTAAAATGCCCCATAAATTCGAGTCACGACTCTGAACGCGACTTGTTTTCCTTTACTGTAATGTGACATAAGCGCCATCTTTTGGACTACTCGTTACCTCTGGATTCTTAAGGCCAGTTTCACTGCAGATATTGCACCATACCAACCGAATTCAAATTCGAGATCAAAGTAAGTCTTTGATATTGAAAGGTTTATCATTCTTTGAACTCATATTAATTTCTGTTTGGAAACTTAATGAAAATAGATGGCGTACTCTTCAACAATTAAATAGCGATGAATTTAATTCTGTAGTTCGCGCACGAAATAAATAAATAAAATCGCTAATAGCAACAACTGTCATTATATACTAATGCAGTATTATACATAATTCCAACCAGTTTCATGCTCACGTTGATAATGCATCAATATAAACTTTCAATTCTTACAATTACTTAAAAGCAAGTTATATTAAGGTGGAATCCTTATTTACTGACTCTTCAGGGAAGAAATGAGCAGTACTAGCAACTACTGCAAAATAGCCAATAAAGTCCCCGTTCTTGCGTTCGGTTCCATTAGATCTAGAATGAAAGGAGGCTGGCTGTAAAACAAGTGATTATCATGCCGCGGTTCCTCCCCACGACCCTTTCGGCGCCATACATACGAGATACGACTGCGACAATTCAGGGAGTGGCTATCCCTAAGGCCTGGTTCACTTTGTGTGTGTGTGTGTGTGTGTGTGTGAAGTGAGCGAGCACGCACGCACACACACACGACGGGTGAGAGCGAAAGCTAGCTCACAAATACGTTTAACTTTATGGATCAGCCAGAATCCATTTCCTGCGTACTAAATTCCCAGAGAACGGGTTATTCATATTATGGCACGTGAGTTTAATATATCCTAATCTAGAATTTTATTCCACGCCACTCCTTAGGCGCCATCTACTCGTAAACGTTTCTTGTCTCGGTGGACAATTTCGGATGTGAGACTTCGTAAAGACGGTCTTGTACTGGACTACTCCATTGGAGTATATATAATTGCTCTCGGTATGAGACCACAAGTGACTGCTGTTGAACACCGTGGGTCATCATATAACTGCCCAATATCTACTTCAAAAATGTCTAAGCGCTAATGTTGGCTATTGATCACTCGCTGCTAAAGGGAGTACGCAAATGTTTAATACCACAGGAATGTTGACATTTCGCAATACTGCATTAAGCTAGATTAGTTTAGCATCACAAGCTAAACAAACACTGCACGTGAAAACCACAATACACTCAAGAGAAATTTAAGAAACTGGTTTAATTAAGACTTGTGGTAGAAAGATTTTTTTTTTCATTACAATGTTCAGGTACGTTGCTAATAAAGAAGCTGTACTTGCTATTATAATTAGACTAAAGCTAAATGCACTCAAGCGTGCGTACGCACTTAAAGTCGAGAAACGATCCTCACATACTGAAAGAACACGGCTTTAAACGCTGACATTCGCTAACCATATCATCCAATAGCATAACCAACGTAATTAATTTACTTGCAATTAGCAAGCTTCCAGTAGCAACAACTAAAATATAACCAAAAAAAAAAAACTGTTGACTATGCCTTTTGGATGACAGCGGAGGCATTCACTGATTGATGCACAACCGCCAACCACTTTCGCCATGGTAACACAACGTCACACATGTCTTAGTCAACAACAGCATAACGCATATTCTAGTGAGTTCAGACTCCCAATTATACTCCTCCATTGACAAGAAATCGAACCAAATAATTTCCAATTCAATAGCCAACAAGATAAAATATGACTAAACTAACTTGATCTTTTAATGAGGTTAGATGATGCAAAATGTTTATTCTAAATACATCTCGAAAAGCACTGATAATAATAAAATTCATGAGTTTTGAAATGCCAATGCAATGATAAAAATACGATGAAGTTCAGAATAACTAAAAGTTTGGTTAAATTGGAATTATAATCGAAGCAACTGGAGCTATGAGGTCAGTATACTCGTATTATATCTCGAATTGCTCGTTCCCTGGAAATTTTGCTTGTTTAGCAGCAAGGTGAAAACTATACTAACCTCCGTATGAAACTGACTAACGCACCATCAGATGCAAAGCACTTATAAAGGTTTTCGCATCCCAGACAGGATTCGAAAACCTTTATTAAACAACGAAGCTTTTCCAATCAAAAGGCAATTCCATCCCATCCTCGCGAATGTGGTAGGGAGGCGCGTAATCATTTTTACCGAAATTAACCAAAACTCCAAAACATAAACTAAATCTTTCTATGATAAAAATTATTATGTTAATTAAACAAAGCATCATTTAGCGCTAATTCACTTGCAACTAGAAAACTTCCAAATTGCAAGTGAATTAGCTATTGCTTCTTACTTTTTTTTTTTTCGATATGGAATAAAAAATGATGAGTTAGAAGCCAGAATTATTATGAAATTATTCAAATCCTTTATTTAAATTCGGAGAATTAACCAAAAAAAAACTAATTTAACTTACACAGGTTTGTGATTAATTTATACTCATTCTAAACTTAGTTCACGCTACTCACTAGTATTGCGTATAATCACAAATACCAAATTTCATCAAAACTAGTCCATCACCGAATGTGACATACATATGAGCGACGATGAGTGGTACCTTTAGCTGAGAAACGTATTACTAAAATGATTACAGCATTTCTGGTGTGAACCCAATTCGTTATTAGGAACATGATTAACAAATAGCGAAAATTAGATAGAAATATGTCGGCTAACAATCACATACTGCTTAACTATTCTTCTGCGTATGACCTTGAAGTAAAGACCAGAACCCGATTTGTGATTTTCCAGAGGTTAGTATACTTACCATTTACGTTCCCTAGGGACAGAGTTGGGTTATTTCAAATTTACAAGCAATCCAGATAAGGCTATGAGTGTCAGTATGTTATCGTGTGGGTACATTCCCATATGTTTCATTGGATTCAACGTCAATAATATGAAGTTAATTTTTTTTTTTTTTTAATTTAGGACATGAGTTAACTTGAAAAAAAAACCGAAAGGTATAGGAACGTCAAAGAAGGTGTTCCTTCTTGAATGTTTACAAAAAACAATGAAGCTTTTCCTGGATAACATCTTCCTTTTACCAGGAGTAACCAAATCTCGTTTACTCCCATAAACGTGAACTCAGTTTACTAGGATAACTCAGCAGGAAGTCAACGAAGTAAAAATGTATGCGGTTGTTTCCTTTTTCTGTAAATAATACTTTTCTACGTATTTCCTCCATTCGCTAGCGCTTGCACACTATTTCCAGGCCAAGGTCTGAAAGAGATTATCTCTGAACCTCACTATAACGAGAAAGCTGCACCAAAGAAACGCTTTAAAAAATGTCGTTTTTGAAACTATATGAATATATAAACGGAAACTATATAAATAGAAAAATACTGATATGTTAATATAATGAATTTCAAAAGAAAAAAAATCCTGTGTTATCAGAACACGGTGGAATTCATAACCATAAGATGGTAACTGAAATTGCTAATCGCCACGTATAACATTACTAAAGACAAACCAATCGATGTTAAGAATGATAGGGGGAAGTCTGTGACTAAATAAACCAGTTACCAGAAGGAAAAAACCACTACTAATTGTCATTAGGATGCATTTATCATGCATATATGAATACAGTAATATTATTCCTACGTTATGCAATAGACAAAGCAAATATCTCGTAAACAAATGTAAATTTTCGTAAGGGTAAACTTATTGGCAGAAAGTTCATGTGGAATCGGAAGGTGATAAAAAAGATAGTTCTATTCGAAGTCAATAAAGCAAACAAAATATATTCACTGGAAGATATGTTAAATGGGAGATGTGTTTCATCGCCCGGATTTTTAAATTATTACCCTTATCTAACTAACCAAGTACGAATCTATTATAACTTTGCATTTATGTCATAAAATTATGAGATATTTTCTAGTTTCCTGTTTAGATATTTAGTTTAAATACTTGAGCAAATATAAAGCGAACTGGCAGAACTGTAATTCTAAAAATATATGCATAAATACTAAGAATAAAAGATATTCTCCTGAAAACCAGTTGATTTTTCAGGAGAAAGTTCGTAACAGATTCCCCCCCCCTGTAAAACAAATATCTCCCACTGATTCGAGTATCTATAACGGAAGTAACTATCGAAATGGCACCTGCAAGACACACAAAGATCTATTGAAAGAAAACAATTATAAAATAATAATAAGGAATTTTATTAGCCAACAATGAAAAATTCTTTTTATGCACAGCAATATTTAGAATGATAGTGAAGCAAGTATTCCAACTATTTCTTTCTTTTTATTTTTTTAAAGAAGTGCTGGACGCTGGAAGTTTTTTGCAATAAGGATAAGTTAATACTTCAATTTTCTGCGATGAGAAAATATAATTATTTGACAGTTTTAAGGATTTAAGCCTCGCTCCGTCTAGAATATGCCCCTAATTGTGTCTATTGCAATCAATTTTAAGTTATAAATAATATATGTAAACTTGACAATGGACTTTTAGTAGACAGTTATGTAGTTACTTAAGTGCATAAAAATTAATTAGAATGAGCTACAGAAGCACGCTCGCAACTCGTAGCGAGCAAGTTAATTAGGCGATTAGCAAGCAGATATTTAAGCATGCCAAAATAAGCCTAAAAACTATCATCATTCATCCTTGCTGCTGTTCCATTCCAACGTAACCGTTGAATCAGCATTTGTCTGTGGGTGATCTTGCTTCCCATTGTTTTCACCCACTCGGAACTGGGATTGAAAAGAGACTACTTACGTCTGTTAACCGCATGTAATGAACAGCAGAGGGGGGGGGGAAACAACGGACTGTTCTGTTTTGCACGAGGAGAACCCGAACTTTACGTCTTCATATAAAAGCTCCTCGAGAATTCTAGATGAGGTTTGAATCCACGTCTTTCAAACCATATGGCATCATCGCACTCTAAAGACTCTCTTGCGTCTGTAAAAGTGTGTTCTCAAACTGGTTTGTGTATTTTGTGGAGTAAAGATTCAGATGTTTATCGACTAGAAGAATCCTATATGAAAGTCTTCCAATCAAGGACAGAACATGACCCTTGGTCTCTTGGAAGAAACTGCTTATCCTCCGAAGCAATGGTTCCGAAAAAAATCCATAGGTTAGGTCCATATATCTCATAGTTATAAAATGGATGTGACATTCGATTTTCATGTTTCAAAGGCAATAGGTTATGCTTGAGTTTATCAGGTGGCTGTCCATAGCTAAGTGGTAAGGTGCCTTTTGTCACTATTTCCGAATATTCCGGTTAGGTTTAGACGTCAACTTACAAAAAAAAAAAAAATGTTGTTAGGCTTTAATAATAAGTTAGTTACTATCGAGTTAAGTTACATTATTAGTTAGTAACCGTCCTATAACTCTAAGTTTTAGCGCGAAGTGTGCAAAGGGCACCGGTAGAAAAACAGCATTCAAATACAGATAGCATTCTGCGCTAAATGGGTATTGTGTTATGTTCTACATGGTTGGACAGCGGTTGTTGATGCACATTAAGTGGGAATATTATTTATGGGGGAGGGAATTGCTTTCTTCTTTTGCACGAAAGGGCTTGACGTAATGTTGTTATTGTAACTTGAAAGAGGACCGTGAATGTCAACGAAGAGGAGAAAAATAAATTAAAAATGTTTATTCTTACTCATTTTTATTGTCCTTCGCTCATATTCATTGTTCGTTTTGGAGTTTCAGCAACAACAGTATTACGCCAAACTCATGTAAGCACTATCATTCCGTGAGTTTACTAGTCTTGGTCGTTCTGAGTTCTATGGTTGATGTTCAGAGCAAAACCGTCCGTGGGTTAGCGAGCGATTGAACGTTCAGCGGGTAGAATTCTTTAGTTAATAAGCAATTTCAAAACTGAAAACTTCCCCAATGATACTCGAAATGGTTGCTGTCGAATCCCACCTTATCGTAATTTGCCCATCTAATCGGATTTCATTCAGTTACAGTATCAAATCCCGTATTTATACTTCTTAAGATTTTATTTTTATTATTATTATTATTATTATTATTATTTTAAGATGATTTATTACATTTTATTACATGTCTCCGTTCTTAAACATCATTTTTCCTGCTTGCTAGCAAACCTTCCCATTTCGATAATAAGACCTTTTATAATTTCAAGGAAGAGATTGTTAAAAGTAAAATAACTCAAAATAAATAATCCAATTATTTTGAACGGAAGGAATTTGTCAGGCTTATCCAACTACTCTACCCTCGCAGCATGAATAGCAAGTGTTGATCGTTCACTTGGAGATAAATGCGTCCACAACTGAATGCAAAGCTTGCGCTTTTTTTTTTGGCTAACGTATGCTATTTAAAAGCAAATTACCGGCTTAGATACGAGTTATGTTTCTTTTCAACAAGTTGACCTGCTATTTTATTATAATTGAAAGACACTCCCCCGTAGAAGTCGAGAAGCATTTTTACAAGAGTTTCTATCGATCGTTTCGAAGAGCTCACTGGATTTTTCTGTTAGACTGAAAAGTCAGATGCACGTTCAACACTGGAAGCAACAAGATTGATAGCGTACGCAGAAACTCACCGAAGGAGCTTTTTTTCATCATTATTTATCTTCTTATTTTTGCTGACTTTGAAATAAAAAAATAAAAAAAAAACATATACACAGTAAGAAATGATTCAGGGCGCAAGTTTGCTTTTCCACAGACGCAACAACACCTTAGCAAGGCCTTAGCATAATGCATTCACAATCTCAAAATCTATATATATATATATATATATATATATATATATATATATATATAAAATGAAACCCGATGTCTAATTTGAAACAATATAATACAAGCTTCAATAAGCATCTAAGCCTTTACTTAGTTATAATTAAACTAGGGGTGGCAAACTTTTCCATGTTCTCCATTTCATCGCATAATGAATGTTACTCAGATAAATTAGCATATGAAAGAAAACCAATTGTGTATGATTTGTTGTTTTCTTTTACGAATCCTAAAACTATAATTTTGAGAAAACGGATACAGCACAAGCTAGTTTGCGCAGTTCGTGAGAGAATACCGACGTGTGTCATGTATTCCTCGTGCCAGTTTAATACTTTATGACATGGCTATAGCGTACCGGTGGTAACGAGCAAGAAAGATCAGCAGGTCAAAGATTTCGAGTTAGCACAAATACGCAGTTCACGCTTTCAGCCTGTGGGTGTGTTATAGGAGTGACCGATCAACCCTTCCATTCAGTCTACAAATGAGTAGCTACTTATTTGATAAGCATTGGACGTCATGTCTTGGCTACCCTCTTTCTGATTAGTGATTCAAAATTAAGGAGGGTAAACCCTGAACCTTCAGGGTTCATGACCTAGCCATTTACCCAATTAAGAATATTAAATACAGTTTACATCCCACCGTATTTTGGGGCATGTTATAAAATACGCAAAATATCCATAAACTCTTAATTTAATCTTACACTGAGTAGCATAAAGTCCAAATACAATTTAAATAACGTATGTAGTTCTACCTTAACCATATATTCCAATGCAGAACTACATACGTTATTTAAATTGTATTTGGACTTCATGCTACTCAGTATATTCCTTAAACTTAAATGCGAAGAACTAGAATAAAAGAAAGTTAGTGTGTTTTATTTCTCAATTACGACTGTGTTTTGGCAGCACCGAAAACCATTCTTTTCTTAGCAAGGAGGGAAGCAACTTCTCAAATTCACCAAAACTTAAAATACTGTTCTCGCATGTGCAGCAAAAGCTCCCTAAAAATGCTTAATACTATACAGAAGAGGACAGGATCAAGCTTATCTCTCAAGAAATAACTCCTACAGTAACTTACTCCAATTATTTTCTCATGTTGTCCCACTAATATGACTACTATCATTCCACCACTTACCTATAGACATGGAAAATCATGAGCAGCTAGTGAACCAACACTTATCCTCTTTCATTCCATAAATTCCTGTTTATTTTTATTATTTTTTTTTTTTTTGTCACATTTCCCCGTGGCCACCACCATGGCACTTAAGTTATATACACTTATGGTTTCGGATTCTTGTTTTTACGTTCCCTGGCAAATGGAAAGTTTAACTTAAATGATCACTGAATTTAAATGACATCCTTGAATAAATGCCAGCCAAAATCAATGAATCGTGTATATCGTATCGCAATAAACCCTCCACAAAGTACTAAGCTGAAAATTATATAATTACTCCCCGTTCTTGTTTGGAAGACACTATCTAAGAGCATGATATGCAGAATCTCTACCCACCCGCAAAATTGAAATTACATTAGTACCGTGAGTTTCATAAAGTTAAGTAATCAGGAAGCCCTTCTGCAGGAAATAATGATGGTATTTTTAACCATTTCAATTCTCCAAAAAGGAGGTCTGTGGTGGCTACAAATAGGATATCTACCACCTAACGACTTTTCATAAACGTTTCTGATACAGCAGAATGAGATAAGCCATAGTTACTTGGCAGGGCTATCTATTTGGTTATTTACACCAGAAAATATATGAGATAATCGATGGGGATATCTGTATATTCTTCTGGCAAACTTTTCTGGTTCCCACTTGGTAGAGCTACATCGCCAGAAGACTACAGGTTAGATTTTCGATTTTTTATTTCACCCATCTCAAAGGGTTTCTTAATCTTCGTTTGAGAACCACAATCACTATATTTATTTACATTTAGCCATATCTATGTCGTATAAACGTTCAGCAGTTGGCGATACACTCAAAAAATTCATAAACAAAAATGCATATTTGCGTACTCTTCAATGGAAAATATAACCTATATATTACAAGTTACTTTTAAAATGTTCGATTACAATGTTTACTACCTGAAATCTAATGATGCACTATCTTGAACATGTTAGTGCTTGTTTTAGAATGATTCATTACAAGCATCTATAGTTCCATACAACCAGTTATGTTGGAAATTTGACTTATGTTCATGACTTTCTAAATCGGAATGGCCTCCAGCTTCAAGTATTGATATAAAGTCGCAGAACAACACATATACAACAAAATATTAAAATTTGCACATATTTTTCATCATCCCACCACTATAATATCTCCAATTGGCTTGCTAGCAACTTGAAGGACTAAACCATGCTTATACCAAAGAGGAGGAGTTCCCGTTTTCTGTAAGTTTAGTCCCTCGTTTCTCCTCCAATCATGAAGTGAGAACGATGTCCTTCGAAGGTGTGATACGGCCTGAGGAGCTTACAGCCATCCCCATTTGAGAGTACAGCAAATGAAACAGGGCCAGAGAACGACAAGTTCTGGGTCAGCTGTAATCTCTCTACCAACTAGAGAGAGATTGAGATTGGTGATATCTAGGGAATTGTTGGGGGTTACGCTTGAGAAGAGAAAGAATTTTTGGATGTTTCGCACTTGTGGGGAAAACGCTATCTCCAAGTCCATCATAATATTCATTTTTGTTCCTAAAACAACTATGAGATTAGTTTAAAAAAATTCGCGAACATTTCCAATACATTTCAGGAATGTATGCAACCTGAATTTCGGTCGCCGTTCATTGCCACCTTCAATCGTCAAAATCGTATTATAATGTGGCTAGAATCTAGTCCTCAGTTTCGTGGTCAGTTCTTCATTTGTTCTTTCCCAATTACTCCGTCCACGATTCTTTTCTCCTTAAAGGTAATACCTGAGCTTATAAGAACTATATCAAATATCAGAGATTTACAAGGACAGAATTTCTCCTTTATCATCTCTAGATAGAACATTTCCTTCATTAATTTTGTCGGTTTAATTAGCTGTGGTTATCGCTCTCCTAACTCAACAGCTCAGCATAGCTTGCCCTTCTTTCTTCATGTGTGTGTAGACTTCCAGCAACCAAACCTGCCAACAGCCAAACCATTTACTCAGCGACTTTAAAAGAGTAGTTGCCATTAGTAAAATCTTAACGGAGTACTACCTGTACATGACAGAATATTGATAATACTACTACATCTCTCCGCATCCTCAGTCTTTCCATTACGAATAACTTATCCAAATATCTTGCTGATGTTATATCAGAAATATTACGTTCAAATTTTATACGGATTTCTTTTTTTTTACAGCATCGTCTCAACAACTATCCTCGACAGCATTTATGTCGGACTACAATTACGAAATAAGAAGATCATCCACTCTTCTCTTCTACGTAAATAAAAAATACTCCATGGGGAAAAAAATCCCCTACGCAGTTCAGCAATATACGCAGACCTTAGCGTTCAATCTTTATATCTAAATCTTTCAAGCTTTTTAATCCTTCACTCAACTGCTCTGAACCTAGTCGATATTACTATTATCAGTGATCACCTTCCTCATCCCACTCCAAGTTAAATTTTCGTATTTTCTAATTTGCAACAAGTACATCAGGCCATATAACCGGAAGAAAGAAATCCACAACGTTCACTTGTGTCTGCACTTGATACTCGTAATCAGATGACATTTGTCGTCCGACAAATGTCATCTGATTGCAAAACCTCGGTTTGAATCCTATCATGGATGCCAGAAACATGTTCAGGCCTTTTCCACCAAAGTCAAGTTAGTCAGTCTCCACAGAACATGAGAGGTTTTGTCCGTTTTGTAGAACAAAACCAGTCGCTGAATACTGGTTCAATAAAATACTTCGCCTGGTGGTTTCAGCTGTCTTGACTTATTCTAAACAATTCAAATTAGATGTTGAAACCGTCAACAGTGAAAAACTAAGTGGTGTCCAAAAGATAAGTAAGTTTTTCATCCTCCCAGCATTTGTTTTCAAATATTCTGTTGGAAAATGTCTGAAGAAAAATCACCTGCAACAACCGAGAAAAAAAGTCCTCCTCCTACCATATCACACGCTCCAATCCCTCCCCGGACCATTCGACAGAGAGAGAGAGAGAGATTAGAAATGTTGAACTTAGATACTCAAAAATTACCAAGCCAAAATTCGGAGCTAAACGGATTGTGTCTCTGTTCATGGAGTTTGAATCTCACTCGGGTATAGGTGTTTGTGAATGTTACAGGTGATGGATGATTTTCATCACTGGGTGTGAGATTTTCACCTGTTACTGAATGAAGTAGCTTGAAAAAAGCACAATATTTTATCTTTAGAACTGAGGTCCCAGATTACGTGTCCGTTAACCCTCATAATTACTAATATAGTTTTTCTAATCTTTAGTAGATGAGAATGTCATTAAAAGGAAAAAAAAAACATTTTTCTCCTGACAGGATCTCTAAAACTTTAAAACTCCAATCTAATGTTGCCATTTTTACGCCTTCGACCAATCAATTGAACGTGAACACTATAAAGCCTTTTACTCTAATCGGCAATGGCTAGCATGAATTTTCATACAGTCTAGAGAATCATTTCCCTTAAGCTCAAGTTTGGATACCATCATGAAAAGGTTCGGAGAAATTCCGGCTGTTATTCTTCGGATCTCCAAGTACAGTATTTGATCATTTCTCAATACATTCTTTTTGAGTAAGCTAATACTTTAGTCTTCCTTTTGCATTTATAGATACTGGCTCTCTTTTTTTTTTTTTTTTTTTCTGCAAATGTCATTCCCAATTTTGCTGCTGAGAGCATTCTGCATATCTCGTTTCATAAATCTTGTCATGTATAAAAACAAAAGGTTACAAGAACAGGTGCAATTAATATCTTTAATGTCGATCTGCATATTTTAATGTTCGAAACCTAAATACTGTGTTGCCTCCTACAGATAAAAAGTTTTCACTTAACCTTCTTTATAAGCACTGAGAAAATTCAGTAAGAAGGAATTTCTCTTCTTATGATTAAAAAAAAAAAAAAACTCCGAGCATTGCAAAAAACATGTCCGATCCAATCTTAGCTTTCACAAAAGCTAGGTCTACTCTCTCGCTCCGGGCATATTTCTCGCCTGAACTACTTACACTACAAAAGTTTAGATCTGACCTATTACGGAATAGTGCTCCACGTTTGAAGGAGATATTCTTCGAGTCTCCTTAAAAATCTTAGTTTCTGTTCAACAAAGAACAGTCAATTGGTTAATGACCTCCTTTTATTAACAATCCTCCCTTACTGACCTATTGAACTACTTGTCGCGCATGGATTCAGTTTCGACTCGACGTCATTTCTATATATATACATCTAAGCATGCCCTCTATATCCGTCTTTCTTAGGAAAAGTAATTCTAATTTTTAAGGTATGGACAAATCTGAAAAATCATTTTTGTGAGTCGGAATAATAATAATAATAATAAACATACAGACCTATAACTGTGTAACTTTGAGACAACAGTTCTGCTCCCATATCACTACACTGCCAGAAGACAACCGTTAAAAGATCGTTTCTAATCGCCGATTAGGGTGACTTACTAGGGCTATTTTTCAGCGGTATCCAGAGTTATTCGATCTCTGGTAGTGCAAACAAGAAGGCTTCCTCTCTCTCTCTCTCTCTCTCCTCAAGGAAACTCAGGTTTTTAATCCCACAACTTAGAATAATTCACGGTAAAACTAACACTATTTCAAACAAAAATATACCAGTTAGGAAATATGAGTGTCTGCGCAGTTAGCCCAGTGGCTATGCGTTTCACAACCGTATTCCTGGGAAAGGAGTGTCCTGGGTTCGATTCCCGTCGCCGGCGTGAGGAGCTTAAGGATTAAGCTCCTCACATCCTAAGCCAAAATAGCCAGTTTTGGGCGTGGACAGCAGAGTTTTTATCTCCAGTTTATCTGGGGTTTTTCCTCTAGCAAGCAGGCAAACCAGGTCGTGAACACAAGCAGCTACAGCCCTAGAATATGCCGGGAGGCATAGGGCTAGTCACCTTATCCTCGGAGCGGGTACGACTTAGAAGGGCTTAAGATAGCTCTGTAACAGGCCAGTAGGCCTAACACGGAGAAGAAGAAGGAAATATGAGTAATAGCATATGTCTGCCATGTTCTCTTCAAGTATTGTTATTGTCAGCAGCCCTATACATTTAACTACCGGAGACGATAAAGCAGAGAACGGTTACTTGCTGATTACCAAATAGTTAGAGATAAGAGTTCTGCCTTTTTTTTTGGAGAATTTGGGAAAATGTATAAAAAAAAAAAATTTTAGGCGCATAACAAAAAACACGGTAAAATAAAATTAATTTTTTGATTAATTAGAAAACAAATGCAAAAAATCAAAAATATATGTAGTAACTAAAGAAACTGATAATACCCTTTCATTCTCAACGTGTGTAGGCAATACTCTTTCAACCCTAACTTTTTTTTTTTTTTTTTTTTTTTTTGGAAATTGGGGTACACAGCCAATCTCCATCTCTCACCATCGCCGATGATGTGTGTATTCCCACGACGTGAACTAGCTGAGAAGTGATGCTCCAAATCCTAATTAGTATTACTGCATGTACTTGTGAGTTGCGGATTAAAAATCCGGGTTTTTTTTTTTTTTTTTTTTCAGAAGATAAAACCCTGCTTGGTCGCTTGCGCCAAAGTTCGACTAACTCTAGAATCAGCGGAAAAATGTTTTAGAAAAATTCGTTTAGCAGTCACTCTAGAATCAAATCAATGTAACTTTCCCCTCCAAAGATCAACAAAAATCTGTTGCTACAAAGATGTTTATCTTTGTAACAACAGATATTTGCTACAAAGATAAATGCAGATCCGTAAACAACAACAACAAAGCTAGACAAAAAAAAAAAGTATGGATATACGTAGGATTATTATTTTCTTAAAAAATTAAGTCATAAAATATTATTCACGAATATATTTTTTATTAATTAATAACTCTTCTTAACAAAGTTGTCTACGTTACTATACGACTACTCTGGCGTCTAAATTTTTCCAATGAGAATTGTCAAAATTTCGACGCATGAATCTAATTCTAAGTTTCGAGGGTTGATTTAGCGTTTATTATTATTATTTGTTTCTTGGAACAGAACATGTTAAACATTAGGGAGGAAGTTTTTAATAACTAACAAAGAGTACACTTAAAAGAAAAATTATTTTAGTGAAAGAGCAGTCGAGCACCGGAATAAAATCGCCATAAGATATTATAGTAATAGCAACAGAGACCTTAAACAGATTCCGAGTCCCAAAATATTTAGTATAACTGACAGACTAATAACAATTGTTTTATTTACTTTACAATACTTCTATTGTTAATGGTCGTATTTATTTAATGGTTTTATATGATCAGGATTTCTCCTATTGAGGATTCCATTTGTCCTTCAAATGAAAAGATCAGGGTTCGAATCCCTAGAACGATAGTTCCTTTATAAGGATATTTTGAACTAAAGGTGGGTAAACTGGTTTGATATGGAGACTATAGGTATGTGAAGGATTTTCGCTCACATAAATTTGGATTTCTCGTCTCGCAAAACGAACCGGTCCGAGAACACCACCAATTAAGCAAACATAATATACTGGCCTCAGTCTTAATGACCCTCCGTAGCTCACTTTATAAAAACAATGCCCTCCGGTTGAAATTCTCCTTCCCCTCAAGTTCAGGACGCAAAGAATATAAGGGCTTTTCATATGAAGGCAACAGTGTTTTTCTTACTGGAGATTCCGTTTTTAACACCCAGCAAAATAAGCAAACCGGCTGCAAGTACATGCGCAATTAACAAGTCTCTCTCTCTCTCTCTCTCTCACACACACACGTGCCTCATCGCCTTAGCTGCTTCGTCTCCATAATTTCAAACTTATACCCTCCGCTTCGTACTTTTTTATGCGTTTTTTTTTAAACTTTACATCACATTAAAAAATAAAGATATTAAGTTACTTTAAATGAAAGTCTATTGCTTATTAACGTTGCACGTTTAGCCCTTCGACGCTTCCTAATTGGTATGAATCTCATCATTTTCCTTTCACAAACCTGAATTTAATTAACCCATATCAGTTTGCAATTACTCTAAATGTTTTAGTTACAATTCGGCGAGAGAGAAAGAGGGGGGGGAAGCTTCAAGTAATGTAATCGCTAAATCTTCGCTAACAAAATAACACGGTACCCTGTACAAGCTATCGCTATTAATACATTTTGCAAAATCGCAACAGACAAAAGCGTTTCAGATCGCCAATCAGCTATGTTATTCATATACATAATATTCAAAAAAAAATTTTTTTTTTATGCATTAGTGGTAAACAAGAAAACATTGAAACGGATAAATAGCTAAAGTCTGGGATATATTTTTTTAAAATAATAATAGTAATAATAATAATTCAAAATCCTAAACAAGAATTTATAAATTAGGGAATACAAGAGTAAGTAGATGTTACAGATTTCTCCATTTCAACGATAACAACAACAACGATGTTTACGTGCAATCAGTAGCACTGACAGGATTTCTTAATAACATCCAGAAATGTTTCTTCTACCCACAAAATAATAATAATAATAAACCACAGGATTTCGCATCTCAAGATAGTAACTGATAACGTATGTTTGCTACTATCTCGAAATCGTAAACGTACACTATTAATAAAATAGTTTTAAAATGTAATAAAATTTAAGGAAGATGAATTTCTATGTCCGAACCATAAAATAAATAAAATCTGCCTCGTTAAAAGATAGAAGAATTTATCATTAGCATTATGACATCGTTACGTGCATATCATCGTCTGCAGATATTATTATACTGAAAAATCTGGCTGAACACTTTTGTGCATCTTTTTGATTTCTTTCTAAATGTTTTAGTCGGTAATTCTATAAAAACTGATCTTATTTTTCTGTATGTAAAAGCTAAAATCACGCAAGCAAATAATGGAACAGGTAAGTTTATTATATTTTAATTAATAGCATTTTCAGCTGTTCCCACTAAAACATTCGGTTTCGTTAATCTTGTTTTCAACAATAAAATATGCTGTACAGACAGGCTCATAAATTTAAATTCCTGCTGCCGTCTCTTTATATGATACGTTTGTGAGATTTTGTGCTGCATTTTTCAGCAGAAGTTATCTATTTGGTTTTTCTAAAATGTAGGAATTTAATCAAATTCCAAAAATGTCCTTGAAAATTTCTTCGAAAGCTGTTAAGCCCTCCAACTGCAACTAGTCAGACGTAGCAGAAAGCTAAATCTCGGAAACCAATCACATGTTGGCTTCCAGAATCTCTACTGGACTTAATAAACAGCGACAGTTTCTTAGCTGCTGCTCTGGTTGTTGATTGAATTCGGTTGATTATTTATTCAGGTGAATTAGATTGCTATTGAATAGTTAAGATGAAATGATATATAGAGGTAAACGTTCTATGCTGTATATAATGGTTGGGAGTTCCGAATGATATATTTAGAGGTAAGCTTTCTTCCTTTTGTCTATTTTTGTGATTACACATTGCTTAGCTGGTAGACTCTTGCGTGATCTGAGGGATTTGTCAATAGACCACCCTCCTAGATCGTCAGGAATAAGACATCGGAATCGTCCCTCATTGTACACAAGGATGGAGAATGTAAAAGATATCAAGGACGCCATTCAACAGTTAAACAAAGATATGTTACTTGACATTCTCAAATTCATTCTAAAGAAATTTGAAACGACTTATCCTGGTTGCTTGAACCTCTTCACTCAAGTAAATGACACTGGAGATGATGATTTGGACATCGAAGAGGACATTACACCTGTTCCACCTACAAAGACTCCCCGAACAGTTCGATTGTTCACAGGAGGAACAATCTAATAAAAGACGCAGAACATCGGAAGGTGGAATGGAAGATGATGTAACAACTCACCAAAATCAGATCACCCAAAATAGAAAAGGTCCCTCCATTTATCTTTATCGAAGATAAAGATAAATGGACCTCAGTCTCAAGATCCCTAGGAGAACAAAATATCAATTTCTCCTGGGCAAGAAATACTGAAGAGGGTGTAAAGATTCACCCTACTACTGTCACAGATTATCGCATGATGACGAAAATGCTGGACAACTCTAAATTGCCCTTCCACACCTTTGCGCTAGCAAGCGAGAACTTAAAAGTAGTTCTAAGAGGAGTGGCTGAGGGCATCACAACTGATGAGATCACAGCTGACCTCATCAATCAAGGATTGACCCCGATCAAAGTCAGTAGAATGTTGAAGTCAGATAAAACACCAATGCCACTGGTGTTAGTCGAAATCTCCAACACAAAAAAGAATCTATGAAGTTACCGACATTTGTAAGCTTAAAATTACAACCGAACCTCTAAGGAAGAAGGCATCGGCAGGGCACTGCCACAGATGCCAGAGGTTCGGGCATGCCCAAAAACTGTGCAGAGCTGCCTACAGATGCCTAAAATGCGGTGAGGGTCACCAAACTAATTCCTGCACCAAGCCCAGATGTACACCTGTCTGCTGTGCCAATTGTAGAGGACCACATCCCTCTAATTACAAGGGATGCCTTTTCCATCCAAAAAACCATGGATCAACAAGAACGAACCACGCTCCTCCAAGCAATGACACAAACAACGAAACAGGTCGCCCTCCAGATCATAATACCTCACATTCGGCAACACAGGAAGGCACTCGACCTTCATCCATATCCAAATCATATGCGGAAGCGGTAAGAACCCATGCTCCTTCATCGCAAGAGCGAACAAGCTCTAATCTCACACCAGCTTTAACCTCGTCACTTGCAACAATGCTGAATGATTTCAGCAAAGCAAGCACCTCACCATCTTCCAAAAAGAGATTCTATCTAGAAACCCAATCTATATTAACAGCTCTCTATAATGTTTAAAAATTTTAAACCAAATTCTCTCATGATAACAGCATGGAATGCCAATGGCTTAACAAATAAAATTCTCGAGCTGCAAGAATTCGCAAAAAAAAAAAAAAAAAGATACAATCCAGACATAATCTTGATCAGTGAATCCCACCTCAGACCATCAAATAACCCAAAATTAAGAGGTTATATTTTATATAGGACAGACAGACTTAACTCTAGTGGAGGCAGCACAGCTATTTTTATTAAAAATTATTTAAGCCACAACTCGCTGACCAATCCCCAAATTCTAAACCTTGAGGTGACAGGTGTGGAGGTGCACACTAATAACGCAGGCAAACTCAAAATCTACGCAGCGTACAATCCTCCCAGCATTCCACCTCCATCCTCGGCTCCACGGATTCCATAATTATAGCAGGAGACCTAAACTCCAAACATACGGCCTGGTTCAGTTCGTCAATCAACTCCAAAGGCCGTACCTTATTCAACTACACGTTACTCAACTCATCAATAGTAGCTGGACCCACTCACCACAGCCCATCAGGAAGTTCTGATGTATTAGACATAGTTATCCTCAGAAACATCAAATATTAATACCAGGCTGGAGACAGAAGAGCTTAACTCATCATAATCCCATCCTGCTCAGGTTAGGACTTCAAGATCAGCTCTCTCCCCTCATCATTCTTTCTTACCATGGGACAAGCTCTCTAAGGTTCTCCCAGTCCACATCGGTCCACCCTCCTGTCATTCGTAAAAAAGAAGAAATAGACCAAGCTGTAAGCAATTTAACTAGGCAAATCAACACAGCAATAGCATCACTCACTCAAACCACTGTCCTCCACGCTCCCAACTGGATCCCAGAAGAGATAATGGACCTCATTAGGGCCAAAAATAAAGCCAGAAAGCGATATCACAACACCAGAGCCTCACAGGATAAAACAACCTTAAACAACCTGAACAGACAGGTTCGAGAAGCCCTCCAGATGCACAAAAATTCCAAATGGGAACCAAACTCAGGGAAATCAACCGAGAAGATAACTCCATGTGGAAGTTTGTAAAATCTCTTCGTACCAAAAGACAACCACTTCCCCCTTTGAAGACCAATCTTGGAATTGCACACTCAGATGAAGAAAAAGTAGAAGCCCTAATTGACAATCTGGAAAATCAATGCAGCCCATCTTACGTAAACTTAAATATCAATCTTATTTATAAAGTTCATCGTAAAGTTAGAAATGCACTAAGACAGCCTAAGGATGATTCAGAAACCATCACCCCCACATCTCCAACAGAAATAATAAATATTATTTCCCATCTGAAGAATAAAAAGGCCCCCGGCCCTGACGGCATTACCAATAGAATAATAAAGCTACTCCCACGGAAAGCCATAATTCACCTAGTTAATATTACCAATTCCATTTTAAGATTCCAGTACTTTCCCACAGATTGGAAAATCGCGGACATTAACCTCTGAAAAAGCCTGGTAATAACCCACAACTTCCCCAAAGCTACAGGCCCACAGTCCTCTTTCCTGTCTTGGCAAAGTAATAGAAAAGGTCATCCTATCAAGACTACAATCAGCAGTGGACAAACAGAAAATAATCCCAAATGAGCAATTTGGGTTTTGCAAAGCTCACAACACGGTGCAACAAATTCACCGACTAACAGAACATATCACTCATGGTTTTAACTGGCACCTTCACACCGCTGCTGTATTTTTGGATGTTGCCAAGGCCTTTGATAAGGTCTGGCATCAAGGTCTTTATCTTCAAACTAATTGAAAACAATATCCCAATTAAACTAGTGAAACTCATATATTCATATATTAATGAAAGATACATGCAACTAAAACTCAACGGAATTGTGTCATCAAGGCGCAAAATTCTGGCGGGAGTACCTCAGGGTTCTCTTCTGACCCCAATACTTTTCACAACTTACATGGCAGATATTCCTCTCAATTCAAGAACAACTACTACGGCCCTTTATGCCGACGACACCGCTATTCTAGCTAGATCGCTCAGCCCTCGCCTAGCAATCACTAGACTCCAAGGAAGTATCAATGAGCTAGCAAACTGGTTCACCAACTGGAGGATTCAAGTGAACCCCCTCAAAAAGCTCAGCCATGTTGTTTTCAAGAAGAAAGGTCTGCAACAAAGAAGACATCCTGCTCTCTGGTCATAAGATCCCATGGCAATCAGAGACCAAATATCTTGGGGTATTAATGGATAAGAAACTCCTTTTTAACAAGCACATCAATCTCATTGGCTCCAAATCTTCCAAAGTAATAGCACAGCTCTATCCATTGATCAACCGCAAGAGCAAATTGAACCTACATAATAAATTGCTTCTTTACCGGATGGTAATACGTCCAGTCATTACCGACGCCTCACCAGCATGGAGTCACACTTCAAGATCAAACATTTCGAAATTGCAGAGAATCCAAAACAAATGCCTTAGGATGATCCTGGATGCACCGTGGTTTATCAGAGATTCACCGAGAAACCGGCATTCCATATATTTCCTCCTCTCTTCGTGATCTTGCAGAAAAATTCTTCGTGAAGTCAAGTTCACATTCAAACCCACTAATCGTACAAGCTGTCAATTACAATGAGACTGATTACTACAAACACAAAAGACCGAAGGGTATTCTTCTCTCGACTGATCATAGCTAACACAACTGCCCTCAGAGGGCGAGCTTAACTGCTCACAAACCTCCCATTCCCAAACAACTCTCATTACAGATAAAGGGGAATATGAAAAGCACTAGTGCTTCACCCATCCTGTCAGTAATGTTAATGGTAACTGCTGTTCTTTTATAAACGGATGTGTACCTTGAACCATCACTAAGATCTCTTTTCAGTTCTTATCAGAGAACAAAGTCATGGAGCACAAACTAACAGAGTTCAGTAAAGGAAATACCAACCTCATTGATGGTATAAGGTTCTAAGCTAGCTCAGTGATGTTCACAGACTACAAATGAAAGGAATAGTAAATGCTTTCTCCTTCAAACTCATACATTCTGCACGGGGAAAATTATAAAATCAAATTAAAAATAATAAATTGTCCGTTATTATTATTTTTGTCTTTCGTGGTTTCGCGATGACCATTGTTCAATGTGATATTGAAAAAATTATACTCTGTCGATTTGCAGATTATTCCGGCGATGTTCTAATTTAAACCTTACTGAGAATTTACGAAACAAAACGAACGCAATGAATGGTCAGCTAAATGAGCTAAGTGGAGACAAACAGAATATGGAATTGTAATAAAAACAAAACGAAGTCCAAGTCTTGAATCATTTTTGTCCACAAGTAAAATTACTTTTACTGCATTTCATTTGCATGATTATTGCAGCACAAGTTAATTAAATAAAAAGCTGAAGTAATACTTGCTTTTAATACGCTAGCCTATTAATTTTAATAAATGCTTATTTTAGAATATTCATAAACTGGCTTTCAAAAAAAAAATATTATTATACCTACAATTAATATTAAAATTACAAAACAAACCATCCAGAAATACCAAAAGATTTTTAATATCATCTATAAATACAAAACAAGTGAAATAATTTCAATAAAAGGCCATTTTGAATCGGTACAGTGTGTAGTTTCTCATCAGTATAGTTAACTGGAGATTTAAGTCTAATAAGAAAATGTTTATTATTAGTTTTATTATATATTGATTTTAATTATGTATTTTTATTCGTAGTTTCTATTCATTTTTATGTTGTCAATTAGCGATTTCCAGTCTTTGTTTGAATAACTAACGTACGTATGCACGAAGATGAATTCACACACGTCTGTTGACTGAACAAAACTGGATTCAAATTCCTATAAACGAGGATCGTACTATTTTTTTAGAAGGAAACTACTTTTAACATCCATACACCGGCCCTAGAAAATTATTAGCTCAATTAAAAATTACAAAGCCTAGCTATCATTACTTCATTGGATCCTACTGTTTCAATATTACTATACTTAGCATGGTTGCTTGCAAACCTCGATCTCAGAGATGTCGCTTAAGGATTGTAACAGAATGGATTATACATATTTCAAAATACTTTACACCGCTCTGAAATCGATAACAATTGGATTTTTATCGATTTCGAAACAAATAATAAAATTTTCTAACCATACAACCGTTTTTATAAATGCAATCAATTAGCAGCTGTCGGCCATTATTAAAACCATACCTCATAATAAACTCCTCTTCACCCGTCTCTACTGTTCACAAAGTCTACATTCGCAGCCCAGAACATATCATATAGCGGATGACAAAGTCCGCAAACTTTTTTTTTTATATTTTCCTTTCTATGTGTAAACACCTAGTGGACTACGTGTTTTGTTTCCATGCTGAATTGCTGAACGCAGTTCTTTATTTTAAATAGAGCGATAACCATAAATTAAGCCAATTAGAAGAAAGAATAAAAATACATACATACGTCATATTTTAAATTATAATAATTTAAGGCAGCTCAAGTGCATTTACGTTTGGCTTTTTAACAGCTCTCAAACGGCTGCATATCATTCCATATTTGTAAACATGAGGGATAATAGCCAAAACATCAAGAACGCCATTTAATAACAGGCTTTTCTTTTTCTTTTTTATCGGAATGATTGTATGTGCAAGTACTTTAATATTCCACGATTGTTAATTAAAATACTTTTTAAAATTAGAAAGATATGCAAAATTATATTTTACGATTATTTACGAAATAAAATTATAAATGCCATTACATTTCCTATGTAACTTGATGCATGCAGTCGATTATAAAACTGTCGATGGATCATATTATTTATTAACCAGGCATCTGCATAGAGATTAATAATTGCCGAATATCTTTTTAAGAAATCTTTCGTCCCCCCAAAAAAGTACAAATATAGGGGGGGGGGCTGAAGAGTTCTGATAAACACCTAGAATAAAAATTAAATTAAAGCAACTGATATAATCTAAGAAAGAACATATCTTAAAACCCTTTAACCACCATTTCATCAAATTGTAATAGTTTGTTCTTTTTCTTTTAGGATATATAGCATTTTTGTTCTATGTGAACTTTTCAGCCCCCCCCCCCTCCGCATACGTACAGAGATATGTTCAATTACATAATTAAATGAAGTATTTAATTTGCTAATTCATATATAATCCAAGTATACGTATATTCCTGTATAAATTGGTAAATAATAACTTATCGAGTGTTCATTACGATCCATATTCGATATATTTTGCAAGTCTCCAACTAATCGCTGAAAAGAGAAACGCACATTAGTCACGTGCTAGCTTGGTAAAGGCATCCATCTCAGCTTGTCGTCTGCAACCGTCCAACCAATAAAACCATACACAAGCCGAACTATACTGCCTGTAGCAAGATAAGAGCGAAAAATGAAAGTTTGTGGAAAAGAAAATAAACACTTACCGACAATAACCTCTGGGTATCCGTTGGCGTTGCACTAGGCTCCTTCGTACTTCTGTGATCACTTTTCTTGGCCTTTTTCGCCTTAGCCTCTAAGAAACGCTGCTTCAAAAGTAAAGTTTCCTGACGCTGTTGGTTATATAGTCCGTTGGCTGTGTTGTCGTAGCGCGGAAGGCAGGCATTTTGGTGGCGGCGGTAGAGCTCAAACCGGCGGCGTAACCGGTCCACTACTGTTTGTCGCTTCGGGGTTAGAATATCCCCCATGCCTCCTTTCGCCGCCGGCCCCACAGCGGTGCCTTACTTGTGGCGCGTCGGGAGGAACGCTGGGGAAAAAGGTAGGAATGCACACGGTCAGCACCCCAGGCCAACGGCTGTAGTCCAGTAGAAACAACGTACATCCATGATAACGACAGATGTTCTAATTGTAAAGTAGCACGCAATCTGATGTATCACATTATTGTCAAGTGTTTGGTATACTGAATCAGCAGACTCTGATGAACATTTTCATCCTTCGCACAAATAATTCTTAAACTTTCCAACTTAATCCGATTTTTAAAAAATAATAATAATTAAAAATAAAACTTCAAGGAAAGTTTAAAACTCTCCAATTGTCTTTAAATTTTCACAAAGCGCTGCGTTTACATACATATAATCCTATTGGTGCTTTGGTAAGCCACCAGCACCTCACGTCTGCCACTTGATAAAAACTCCACGTTGTAAAAGTTGATAAATCTACAAGCTCTACGCACAATCGTCTCACTAACACCACTGTCTTCGTACCTCATCTCGCAGACGTGGAACGCGAGTGGTGTTCGATCGGTCACTCCAGCTACGACAGGTTGAAGCTACGGCGTCTGTCGAAAGCGAGCCACGGCTACATGGGGGTTACTTTGCGCGAACGCGCGCGCGCGGTAGCGGTGGTTGGTGAGGCGACTTATGGGCTGCCAGGAGAAGAGGGGAGGTAGCTGGTCGGCTGACTTGTGTCCCATTTCCAAGGCTTGGAGTTTATCGGTAGAAGCGTAGGCTTGCTATTTTCTCTTGTATTTTCGCTACACATTACACTGCAGAAATTCATCGCGCTAAGCAGTTGTTCAACGACACTTCGTCAACCCATGACGAACTACAGTTCTGAACTTACCAAATAGACTTCGCAGCCAATGCATAAACTTTAACAAAAGACAACAAACTTTACTAAAGACTTATTTCAAACTAAGTGTTATTGAATTTCGCCGGTAGGTGGCACCACTTGAGCGATGTTTACAGCTCAGAATCAAATTCTCCAACATGCATAAGGAAATTATTGGTAGTCACGTGAATTGTTTGCTAACGTGAGGAATGACATAAATTTCTGTATAAATGCAATTTATTTCTTCAAGGTATGCCACACCTTTTCATAACGTGTGGAACAGCTTTTCATGATCATTGTAAATTACGCGATTTAAAATTTTCTCTACACTGAAAAATCTCAATTATACAGCAATTGAAATTAATAAATAAAAAAAAAAGATCCTACTAAGTCTATTTGATTTATTTTTATTTAAAAAGAGGAGGGAATGTGAAAACACTAAACTGTTGAATACTTAAATATTATACAGCTTAGAATAATATTTTATAAAAATAATTCATATGCGATATTTAATTACATATACGTATTATATCTTTTCTAGCAGTTATGTCTGGAAAAAGTTTCTTATTACGTTTGTGAGTAAACGATTTAAGGTAGTTTCAACATACAGGTAAAATTCTTCAACTTTTCTAATACAATATGCAGGCATATTTATCAGGTTAATTAGTTTGAAATAGGTGACTCGTGCTTATAACTTGCCCGAATTTATTTACTACGAATATTTTGCTTTCTTTAACAATTTTTCACCTTAACTACAATGGTCACTGAACCAAACAAACCCTCTCACAATCATTATCTCATGAAAAAAATTGTTGGGTTTGTAAAACAAAATTCTCTTTAGTGAATTATTATTTTATAAACATCCTTAAATAAAATTTCGGTATAATATATGCCCATGTTTTTAAGTATGTGCCTTGGACTACGTAGAGATATCCAGTTAATAATAATAATAATAATAATAATAATAATAATAATAATAATAATAATAATAATAATAATAATAATAATAATATATATATATTACTATTATTATTACTATTATTATTATTATAAGAAATAATTTACAATCATTGCTAACTCAATACAAATAAATAAATAAATACGGGATTAAAGAATTAGTGACTGAATAAAAATTTCCTACCAATTTTTCCGAAATGAAATTATCGTTGTTATTTGTCCTCCTTAGAAAAAGTAACGAACTGAAATATGGTTTCCATAAATTGCAAACTTTCGTAAGAATCGCCTGCTTTGTTTTTGTGCTGCAGCCTTAACAATTATCGCGTTGGTCCAGTTAATTAATAAAATATTGATCAACACTTGATCGGTTAACCAAATATTATTATTTACTATTTATGATCAAGAAAACAACCTTCATGATGAATAGAGTCAATGGTGATACGAAAATTATCGCGTTTCGTTTTCTCGCCTCATTCCTATTATTCTCAAGCATGTGAAGCAAAATACGAGTGCATATTTGTAATTTTATCACGATCATCACTACTGTGGAATTAATACCAAATCGTGGATCAAAGCCAAATTAGGAGTGCTATAACAAAATTGATGTATATATATATATATATATATTTTTTTTTTTTAATCTCAAAGCTCTTGACTTTTTTGATGTCTACAATTAAAAACCATCTATTGGAAAATTGACAAAAGTGACACAGTAAAACCAAGTTTGCTCTTAGTATTGTAGTATCTATTACGGGCACTAGAGGCAGGCAAGTGGGAAAGTTTCCTTAGAGTAAAAATTAAAATAAATAAATAAAAGTAATAAAAAATAATAATAATACAGAAGATATCTGCAACAAATTAATTTTAAATCAAACTAAATTAAATTCTGAAGTAAAATCAGTGCTGATTTTACTTCAGAAAAAATTAATTAAAAATAATTAATTTCATGTGTAGAATTAAAATTCATAATTTCTGGAAAAGTAACAAAAAAAAAAAAAAACTAGTGTAACTGTCAGTAAAGCATTCGTTACGTTCGCTAGAGGCGGCAAGTCGGAAATTTTCCTGAGTCCAAATTTAAAAAGAAAAGTCCATATAAAATCATAATAATTAAAAAGAAAGAGATCTGCAACAAATCGATTTTCAACAGCGCTAATTTAACTTTAGAAATTAAATTGAGTGCTGAATCAGTTTTAACTGTATACTGCAAAAAAACTTTGCGCTAATCTTAATGTCCCTACTATATTATTGTAGCCTTGTACCACTCTGAGCAAAAGACGAGTGAATAAAATAAAATAAATATAGATATATAAATAATATACTTAAAAAACGTTTTGCGCTAATCTAAGAGTATCTTTTTATTCCTACAATATTATCGCTCCTACACCATATTGGGCAAAGGGCAAGAGAATTTAAAGCAAAATACATAAACAGAACCATAAAAATAAAAAATCTATATATAGATACCATAATTTTAAATAGAAATCTATTGCTAGATGATAATTTAAACTAGATCTTTTTAATTCAAAAACCCATTATTGTTATTAACAGTGCATAATTTAATTATGATTATTTTAAGGGGGACATTTTAGCTAATGAAACTTTCATCTTAATTTTATGTAAAAATACACATTGGGTCGTATTTTTACTCAGGCAATTAACAATTGCCTTAGTCTCACTCCAAATTTCCTTTTAAACGTTTAACTTGCAATGCAAGTATAATCTTATATTTAAAAATGTTTTTAAATTTTTATAAATATACAGTAAACGTTGAAATAATAATCAAAATATACTGATTGTTATAATTAAATTGCGTATAATCATTATATATGTTAATTAATTAAAAGGTGAACCGAAAAAATCTGATTATGGTTATTTTATGATTTATTCTAGAGGGGTTCTACACATCAAACAGTTGGAAACAAGTTTCCATAACTGTATATACATAAAATTCATAATGATTACTCTTACCGTGTTTCTAAATAACATAGCTATATGACATCAAATTTTTGCTCTAGAAACTCTTGTCAGTAATTATCTTACAACTTCCAGTAACCTTTCAAAGTCAAATAAGTGTCGTTAGGTAGAGTATTTTAAATCTTTGACCAACTTCTTCAAGAGACCTTGGTCTACTTAAATGGCTGAGCGCAGCTGAGAATTACTGGACGAACGCACTAACTGCTTGCTTGCATACTCCGTTTCCCTTAATGGTTAATTTTAATCCCTTTAACTAACGTTCCCAAACGCTTTGAAAGGACTCCAGCAGTGTGAGAACATAAGAAATTAGTTTCTTTTGTAAAATAAACGGTGAAGAACCACCTGTTGATTCTTTGCTTGCTTAGCAACCTTGAAAGAGTAGTGAGCTCGGTTTATTCTTTGGTAAAATTTGTAACAGATTCACTCTTACTCCCTTTTAGTTTCAGAAACAATTAAGTCTGCACCATACATTCTGGCATCTCTCAAGAGTAAAAATTATCTTTCGTATATATTAATTAATTTTCCCCCTTGCAAATTAGCAGTTATCTAGATTCAGCTCTCTAGAATAGGGTATGACATTTTTATTTATTTTTCTTTTTAAAATGGATTGTTACATTTAAAAACAAATAGCGAACTCCATATTCAATTTTAAAATATAAAGACCATTCGGTGTTGATTTAAATAAATAATTGGAGTTTTCAAGAAATCGGTGTTGGACTGATAATGTAGGTATTTATGTGCGTAAATACTTCCACGATCATTCTGCCACTTTGTAGCATGGTAGCTAAAGAAAAGATGTACACAAAAATTGGATGGACCGAAGGCACTGAAAAGGCTCAGCCTTCTTAACGTGGTAAACCCATGAAAAGATTATTGCAAAGACCCCAAAATAGTAGTTAGTTACTTGATGTATCGAAAACGATTTCAACAGTAGAACAACTAACAATCATATTAAAGTTAAGTATTATTCATTCTCGCATATTCCATGTAAAACAATAATAATAAGTAAATCCTTTAACGCCTTTTTTATTTATTTTCTCAAAAGGGAATGAGCAATATTCTTTTAGCTCTAACATGGGAAATCGGTCAGCGGTTAATCTCCATCTTTCGGTCATTGCAGCAGTTGAGTTAACTTCTTAACTTCATGTCACGTGCTTAGAAGATAAGTTTAATGAGAATACGCACACGAATGCCGCCATCCCATGCTCCTCTTTTTAACTACCATATTATTGCACAATAAAAAAAAGAAAAAAAATCATGTCTCACTCTCTTATCCATCACATCTTTATACAATTTCAAGAAACACTTGTTTTTCCTCTTCCTCCTTCCCTCCTTCAACCCTTTGAAAAATATCCTGGGTATTTCTTTAGTATGCTTCTCTTAACAATTTATGTCTCACTCATATCGTCCCCTCCTCCGCTAATTACCTAACTCTGCTAATTACTTTTCCTCAACCTGTCATCATGGTCAGTATTCCACAAACCCGATACTGATATCCATCGACTAAATCTGTGGTTTCAAAGACTTGTAATCACATCCTTATTTTTCTGTTCTTCTTAGGGTAGTGGCATTTCTTTATGCTATTTTTTATTACTTTTGTAATATGTCCCTTTAAACAGTTCTCTATCCAACAACATCCCAAGATCCCTCCCTTCCTCCACCTCTTGTAGTACGACCTACAATGTGATACACAGCGTTACATCTCCGAGTTCCAAAGTGCCAAATCTTACATTTAATAGTGTTGAATTTGTATTCCCATTTGTTTGCCCACATAGCCGGTCTACTCAAATCACTCCGAAGCACCAGTTACAGAAGAATCGTTTGCAATTGTTTTGCGAACTTTGCATCATCTGCAAACAACTGAATATCTGTTTACATAAAAACACTGAAAATATCATTAACAAACGGAGTGATCCCAGAACAGGACATTGTGAAATTCCACTCATAACTGTCGTCCTCAGACAGATAACTTCTCTATATACAAATCTTTGTTATCTGTTAGAGAGCCAGTTTCTTATCCAATCAACCAATTATCCAAACCCATTTTCCGTAATACACCAATTTATATACACCAATTTATTATTTGGTGGTCTATCAAATGCCTTGGAAAAATCCAAAAATATCACCGAATACGAATCATTCCTATTCACAACACTCTAATCACTTATTGTGAAAAGTAAGTAAATTACTGAAGCAAGATCTTCCTTTAACAAACCCGTGTTGTCCTCTATCCAGAATATTTTTCTTATTTATTCAATCCTATCCTATTCCTAACCATACAAAAAAAAAGATAGAAAATATCCATAAAAAACGGATTAGTTCTTTCTTTTTTGTCAGGAATTAAGTTTTCGGTAAAAGGCTTTTTAAGCTTCTCTGATATTATAGAATTTTGTATTCTTTTTTTTTTTTTTTTTGGCAACCTCATCTGTATTTTATCCATTTCCTCTCCTTGCCTCACAAAAACAGTTCTCCTTCCTATTCAGAATATTCAACTGCCCCCCCCTCTCTCTCTCTTTCTCTTTCCCTCCCTTTTCTTTCTCCACATTCCATTTCTAAAATGATAAAACAAAATAAAAAATAAAAAAAATAAAACATGGAACGCAATAAGTGTCGAGAAACTTAAAATCACTAATAAACTATTAGTGTAATGCAAAAATTGAAATAAATAATTGCAGATATAGATTTATTATTATTATTATTATTATTATTATTATTCGTGACACCTCCAAGGAGTCTGAAGACTCATCGAGGGAGGACACCTACTGTACAGTTCTCCATCTCCACTAACACAGAACCTCTACTACCAATCACCTAGATTTCCAAGAAAATTCTGAGAAAATTTTAGAGGCCACTTCAAAATAATTAACACACACACACACACACACACACACACACACACACACACACACACACACACACACACACACACACACACACACACACACACACACACACACACACACACACAAAAAAAAGAAAGAAAGAAAATTCCCTGCAGTTTTATTTATGTAAATGTATACTCAGTTGATTTTATTATAACGGTTTCAAGATTGTTGATTTTAGTTTACGTCATATTTTAAATATTTTTGTCTTTCTTTTTTTCCTATGAAAAAGTAGTACGTTTTTTTTTTAAATAGAATTTTTAGATGTGAACACTTTTTTTAAAAACTCTTTTTTTTTTTTAGAAGTGATTGTTGAAGCTCAAGCTTCAACAATCACTGGTCAGATTCAGCAGACTCGTCTCCTTGAAGCTAGGAGACCAGTCTGTATTCGGAAAGATTCTATGTTTCAGAGTAGAAATTTTATGTGTAGCACTCTGCATTTTATTATAAATTACTAAGATGATAAACTATGTATATAGAGACGCTTCATGTTGCTTAATTTTATTGTTCGCGTCATTAAATGAAGAAAATTTTAAAAAAGAAGTCTCAGTAACTGAAGAGAAACTAATTTAAAAATGCCTCTATCCGTTTTATAGTCTTCATGTCCATTTTATTAGTGTATATACCATTTTTAGAAAGTTTCAGGATTCAAAATATACTTCTGGTATTGGGGTGCTTGGAGTTACAATTGAAAGCAAAAGTTTTACGTGGTTGGTTTGTATACACGAAAGACCAGAGTTTCTGGGAGGAGAAGCTTCTTCTGCATCCATCCGAGACTAGCTTCTGAAAACTGCTTATAAAATTTATTTGCATCTTAGACGGGATTCGAAGCAGATCTTTCTCACCAAAGAGGATCTTCGTTACTCACTGACTCAAAGAGAATCTTATTTCAGAAATTCCAGAATATATCTTTGAAAGGCTACGATAATTTATAAACATTAAAATTTATGTTTGGAAGAGAATGAATACAAACTTTAAATTCAATTACACATGATTTGAAGCATTGAAGTAAGCTCGGGAATGAGAAGCTGATAAAATACTTACAAATAATTACAACTCAAATTAAAATTAATTAATTAAATTTCAAAGGAATTTAAAATATAAAATAAAATTAAGTAAATAATAAAAAAAGAGAAGAATAAAAAAAAACACGAAAGCATGGAAATTTAAGATGAAAGAAGGTGCTGGCAATGATAGTTGCATCTTTTTCTTTTAAAACTTTGGGCTCTTTTTTTTTCGTTAAATTTTTTTTTTCTAGTTTCTTATGTCCCACTCTCAAAACGTTATTGAAAGTGGACTAAATAGTAGGAAATAGTAGGAAAGCAAAAGGTTGAAGCAGATCACGAAATAAAACTGTTAAAAGATGGATACATAAAGCATGCAGAAAATTAACTTTGTACAAAATTGTAAAATGTATATATCGATTTTTTTAAAAAAAAATTAGATATATAAATTTGTAAAAATGTTAATATGCAAAAAAAAAGTAAATGTTCAAAAACTGAAAGAAACATAAATGCGTAAAAAATTTTATGTGGAAAAATTTTTAAAAAAATAGACATATAAAAGAGTTATAAATTGGATATGTAAAATGTGTAAAAATGCAATAAATAAATATGTAAAAACTGTAAAAAAATCCAAATATATAAAAAATTGTAAAAAAATAGATATATAAAATAAAAAAGCAAATGTATAGAAGTTGCCAAAAGATAGGTAAATATGCAAAAATTATAAAATAAAATGTAAATATATAAAAAATAAAATTTGAAAATGATCTACAAAAGAAAAAAATCGACGCAGCTAGTACATACAGAATCATTATTCACTGTTTCAACGAGAACCAATTAACAAATTAAATCAACTCCTGAATGATGGTAGTAGCATTTGAAACTGATGTCACCTACGAATTCTGCACTTTCGACTACTGCTTTGGATATTTGAATTAGCTGACATACACGTCCGAAGTTCCACTACACCCCTATTCTGCATTGGTTTCGCACATGTATACAACTATTAAACGCCCATCTAAACTATAGTTACAGCCAGCATATATAAGTAACGGTATATAAAGAGCATGTGCGAATCTTGACAAAAACTATGTAGTTAAAGCTACGGGGCGAAGAATTAATGATTAATGAAAAAGAAGAAGAAAAAAAAAACTTTGGCCATTTCTACTCTTGTTTTGCATGGTTAAGAACTATGGATCTCTTTAATCTTTGGCTGAAGGTCAAGTACTGTTCAGTAAATTCTATTTCCTCTCTTTTTAAATTCTTTCTTCATAATTTGGCGTAAATTTGAATGCATTATTTCGAAGGCTATTCGCGTGTCTTTTAGGTTCATTTTTTCTTTTTATATAAGTATAAATAAAAAGGATACAACCATTTAAATTACAACTATTCAGCCAATATTCTTTGGGATTTTAACCTGGCATTTCAGCAAATTCGAACGCAGAACACACCTAATACATTATTATTAATTAGGATTAGGAACATTATCTTCCGTCTAACGCTTCCAAGAAATGCACTGAACTGCGACGATGACGAAAGGCGAAACTTAGACATCTACCCATTTATCAAAAATTACAGCTCAATGCTACCTACATCCTTTAGGAAATGAAAAGGCATTAAAAGGTTTATTTATACAGTTTATAATAATGATAGTAATTGACAACGCCAGCCACTTCTGTGAGGAATGAAATTAGGTTGGAGTATTTGTTATTATTTAATGTTAGATGCTTTCGTAGCTCAGTCAGTCATGATAATACTCTTTGGTCATAAAAACCTCAGTTTAAACTAACTCCGTTAGAACAGATAACCTACATAAATATCACATTGGTCGGAGAGACTGGATAGACGGGATTAATCGCACTATCATAGCAATAATTGGGTTTATAATAGGCCAAGTCATTGTGTCTAACATGTTAAAAAGGGAAGACGATCTGTTAATAATAATAATAAGAAGAAGAAAAGTTGAATGCTTGAGAAAAAAGAAAAACTATAATTCAGCAAAGCATTATCACAGCCGTTACTTTTGTAATCTGTTGTATTTACCACAGAAATCCATTTGAATTAATTTGTTAAATCTAAGTAACTGTTTTGAAACTAATTATTACACTAGAGTTTAAAATATGTCATGAAATATTTTCTGAAATTTAATCGGCACCATTATTCAAAGGTTAATTAAGAAAGTGTAGGCTCCTTTAGCAGAAGAATATTATCGTTGGAGAAATGAGGTGATCGTCTATGTACGACGCGCTCCTTTGTCATGGCTGCATCCCATTCACTTGGTTGCAAATAAATTTGAAGGAAATGGAGTACTTAAAGATGCATGGAATTGTAGCATGTAAGAAGGGTGAATGGGCATGTGATAAATACAGTATCTCGTTCTAATACTGACAGCAAGGAAGTAAACACATCATCGTAAATGAAAAATTTTGATGAATATACGTAAATGAAGATACTGCGATCAGATTTGAAACATTCCAGTCATTAATAAATGTTCATTTGAAATATTTCAGCAATTTAATAGGCACTCATTTCAAATATCAGAACTTAGAAAAGGGTTGAAGTTAAAAATGCTGTGTTTGTAGATTTGTTGTTATTAAAAAAAAAAACGAATTGTGTTTGAAAAAATCGAAATTTGTTTTCTTAGTTTTTAAAAAAATTATGTTTCTAATATTGAATTTTTTTTAATAACAACAAAATTATTTTTAAAAAAGTTTGAAAAATTGGAGAAAAATATTATTAACAGGCCACAAGAGGAAGAAAGTGACTCTATGAGTATTATTTCAGAATAATTCAACATTAGTAATCTGAATTGCCCGGAGGACAAACAATATCCATTACATACTTTGAAGAATAATAGACGAGAAAGAAATCAAGACCATTTACAGTGAAATTATTATCGTCTTCTGTTTAGCATGTGTACAATTTGTGTGAAATTGTACACATGCTAAACATGTGTACAATTTCACACAAATTGATAACAAATAACTTATAATCTCCACATGCTGGATTCTTGCAGTTAAAAAATGGAAAAAGGTGAGAGAAATCCCAACGAAGATAACTTTACATGACTTAACTGTTAGCACGGGATTTGAGTAAAAAAATTTAAAAGTCAGAATGGCGGTTGGCATTAGAAAAGGGACAGAGAACTGATATATAAACATAAACCAAGATGATAAAGTAGGGTTATGGAATGTATATACGTGTTGATCAGTCCAAGTATACAGATCTTATCTTGTAGAGATCTGAATATTGGACATGGAAGTGAAGTAAGAGCTTTCTTACAAGAAATAAGACGAGTGTTGGTTACGCTGAAGTTCGGGAGGTTTGTCTTCACCCTAGCGGAAAGTTTGTGTGTGGGTGTGAGTGTGTGTTGAAATAAAATATTAATATATTTAAAATAGAAAGGAATGCCAGAAAATGAATAATCAGAAAGTAAATAATGCATGCCTCTGTAGTTCAGTCGGTATCCACGATTTTCTTCAGCTGGAAGGATCTGGATTCGAACTCGTCTACGAGGCGAAGAGCCTTTATCAGGAAAGTGAGTTAACCTGTCCATACGAAGAAGGCAGGATCTTTCCTCTCGGAAACTGGAGTTTTTCATCCTCCAAAATAGGCAAAGCGGTCAGAGGAAGACATCCAATTTACAGACAATGTGGATAGGATTACCACCCTATCTTTAAGGGTTTTAAGAAGCGAAATCCCTTGGCCGTGACAGGCCATTGAGCCTAACACGAAAGGGAAGATATATATATATATATATATATATATATATATATAATTCTTCTTCAGCTTATAGCAGGGGTCGCCAAAGTCATTTGCCCGTCGACCCCTTCAAGCGTTTCTTGACTTTTTATCGACCCCCTATATTTTACTATTACGTAATTATAATAGGACAAGCAAAAAAAGACGCTTATGTGAGTTTTTAGATTGTTTATTTTATAGTTACAGTGTTTATTGTATGTATAATATAGTATATATTATTTTACTATTACTACTACTATTACTAGAGAAGTTTAGTTCGCGAATGAATAACGATTGAATTATAATATGTATGTTGATGAATTTTAGAACATTAACGCTCACTTGTATGTCGATGCGCAAAAATGAGACTGGGATCGAATACTTGTAAGTATCAGTAAATAAGAACCACGCACGTGTTGCAATCTCGCTCCCACTGCGCCGGCCGGCAGGAACCACCAACATCCGTTTATTGGTAAATACGTCATTTTGGCCTACTTGATTGGCCTCAGTAACTATTTTCATGACCTTACTCAATCTTACAGGTCCATGAATAGGACCTGTAAGATGGAGGTACTGATCCCACTATTCACTCTTAATTGCGTTGTCATTACCTCCATGTCTTTTGTCATGGAGGTAATCCAAGTTAACCGAATTAAATATTACCCATACAATGATGTCTTATATTTTTCTGTCGACCCGTGAGCCCGAATCGACCCCTAACAATGTCATATCGACCCCTTTGGCGACCACTGGCTTATAGCGTTCGTTGGATCTCATTCATGTTTGCAGGCCCCTCGCATTGTGAGATTTCGTGGTATACTAACCACAGAATTAATAGAAAAAAACTGAAAACCATTTCTTGTGCATTATAAATATAGTTCGAATATAATTCGGAAAGTAAAAATTAAAATGCGTTTAAAATTCAAGGTATTGATTGTGCTACAATAAATTTAATTGTAGTTTCGTAAATAAAGATTTTTGTTTTGTTTTTATTGTTGTTTCGTGTCATTCTGGTTTTCGGTACACTACTTTTTATTTTATTTTATTTTTATTTTTTTATTGTCTTCTCAGTGCTGCGAGGGTGAGTAACTAACATGATACCTCTGCACTAACATGATACCTCTTCTTTCATTAATATTAACTTCGAATGCCCATGGAAATGTTTTGCATCGATTAACAAGTACGTTTTCTCTGTTTTAATGTTTAATCCCTTATTCTGACTGTCTCATTTACGATGCATCAGCTAACTTCCTGGGATTTACTGTCTGTGAACGTAATGATAATGAATTTCTGAGTTTGAAATGAGCTAGGATAAGTTACCGACTTCCAGAGAATTGACAAACTGGAAATTGTTAACCTTGCCCTGTCGTTAATATGATTTTAGGACACACGAAACAAATATGCACCATGAGAATGTACAAATGCGACGTAAGTGTGAAGCAATTTGCCCCACAATTGCTTAGGTCATGGCTTATGCTTACTATTCTAGCAACACTTATGCGGAATTAACGGTAATGGGCACCGAGAATATCTAAATATTGAAGTCACAGACTCTGTATGGTTTGCTGGTTACCATGACAATATCTCCGATAATTCTTAGATTGGATGAATCCGTGCAGAAGAGTAATCTACCATGACAACAACTAAACTGTCCTTGAATGCCTTGTTAGCGAAACTTACTTCTAGGAAATGAAACAGTAATCTATATCGCACAAGGAGAAATATAATAAACGAAGTATATTAGGGAATGGAAACTTCTAATTTGTATATGTAATCCTTGTGAGAGAATTTCCTTAGGGAATTTTTTTTATTATTATTATTTTCAATGTCGTTTTATTTTCCTATTCAAAAGAGAACGAGGCATTCTTATACAACTTTCGTTAGCATTAAATACTCATCGGGTAATTTGTGTGGGGGAAGGGGGGGGGGGACCGGTCCAAAATAAAGACCTAGAAAAAATTTCTCTATCCAACGACTAGAATTGAACGTACAATGATCTTTTTTTTTTGTACTGTCTGGCACTATGGATGCGAATGTCCATAGGGCTAAACCTGCCGCCAATTTTCTCCTAGATTTTGTTTCAGAAATACTCAATGCATGCTTGAACGGTAAGCCGTAGTGGATCAATGAGTGCAGCAGCTCAATAATTTCAAACAGAATAAGTTATTTATTACATGGAAACTTTTGCTTTCAAATAAATGTATTATAGTATGTGTGATATGTGTAATATTATTTCATACCAGAACACGAACTATTGATTGAATTCCAAAAACTGCATGGAGAAACCTTCATTTAGAATTTTAAAGTAACAAAGGAAAATTTGTAACATTTGATTGTATTTAAAAGAAACATGATAAATGTTTAAAAAAAAACAAAAATACAGAAGAGTTAAAAAGCTATAATTAGAGTCCTCTTTACCATTGGTATTTGACCAACATACTCCATTTTAAAAGTACTTTAAAAGGGACACTTCGTTATAATTTATTATCATAACCATTTTTGGTTTTTTAGAACTGTAGAAGTCTCTATAGTTCGAAAATAAAGTTGTTCTCCAAAACCCCAAAATCTTGGAGAAGAATCCGTTGTAGAGAAATTTCTAGTAATCATCAAAGAACGTATGTCAGCGTGTCGCTATACCCCACAACTCTAAGGCTTTTATAACTTGACGTTTGATAGCACCTGTCAAGCAAGATACAGGTATTGCAGGGATAAGTAAATCTGAAGCGTCATTTTTCTGAAAATCTTTTACAAATCCCACGATACATTCCCCGGTAACAAAATATCCCATTCATGTACTATTTTCATTTCTCTGCACTTGTAATTAATCTCCAGGTGTTCTTAATTATGTATTATAACTATAAAAGAACACGTATGCCACAGTAAATAACTTTTATTTATTACGTAAATATTTCGTCTTATGTATCATAAGACATCATCAGTACAACTAACGACAACAATAGGAATTAAATTAAAAAAACAGTAGTGCGCATGCTTAAATTGGAATCCCTCTACATATTCAGTCGTATGTTCATTGATTAAAAACTACTGGGCTGAAATTAAAAAGTAAACTAAATTAATTACTTAAACTGAATTATCTATTTAATTAACTTAATTAAAATTACTTAAACTTAATTATGTATTATGATTTTCGAAACATTTTAGATTTTACTGAATATAAGTATGTTGCAAAAATATTGCGAAATACCTTTTTCTACTTGTATACCTGCTGCAGGAAACATTGCTTTCGCCTTAAACAGAATTAATTGGTTCTTAACAAAAGAGTGTTCCTCTCCTACCCCTGTGTACAACTAATAATCCTTGACCTTGAGTTGTTTTTCAATTGTCATCCTTCCACCTGTGGGGATATTTTGTTTATATTCGACAGAAGATTTTGAAAATAAGGTAAACGCTGCTGTATACTAGTTTGTTGCTAAGAACGATGACTCATGAAATTCGTGTTTTTAAATTAAATGCCGAAATCAATGGCAATCTACAAAATATTCTGTTTGATGTTCTCTTAACTGTTATTAAAACTTTAGGTTTTATCGTAGAAAATATTTTTATTGCCACTGTTTTATTTACAGTGAAATTGTGTGAATTATTGGCAGGGCCGGCGCTGCCATTTAGGCAACCGCCTAGGACGCAAGCCATGAAGGGGCGCAAAACTTCAAGCTATGCTTTATTCATACTTTACTAAAATATCAAAATTAAATAGTGATATATGATTTAGGTATCGATTCTTTTTCCTTATCCCTCACACATCACACTATTTTACTATTTAACTCTTGGTTCTTTATTGTTCCTTACCTAAATGATTTGAACTTACCGCTATTTAAAATTCAGTTAAGATGAATATTTTAAAACGTTAACATTTTAAAATATTAAATTTCGGTATTTTATAACTTTTTTTTTGTAAATGAATTATAACAGGGAATTTTCAAATTAATTAAAAAAGAAAATTAAAAAAAGCCGTATTAATTTACCTATTAATTTAACCTGAAAGATAATTTTATTTTGTTTAATCTCAATTAGAAACATTTATTGCATAAACAATAGTTTATGAAATAAGGGGTGCACTTGTAAACTTTGCCTAGGATGCAAAATAACCTGGCACCGACAGTGATTATTGGGTAATGGTAGTGTTGACATTTTATGTTTTCTTGAGTTATTCTAAATCAGTGAAGCAGAAATTAAAATGTACTTCATTATCGTTATATCTTTACATGAGAAAATAATAAAGAATCTAAAAAATAATAATAATTAAAAAAAATAATAATAATTAAAAAAATAATAATAATTAAAAAAATAATAATAATTAAAAAAATAATAATAATTAAAAAAAATAATAATAATTAAAAAAATAATAATAATTAAAAAAAATAATAATAATAAACGATAAATAATTAAAAATGAAATTCACGACAGAAATGATAAATGATTCCAGTCGTAAATTCCTGATATTATGTCAAAAAAAAAAAAAAAATCAGCTAACGCCTTTTTTTTTTTATTCCTGTATATACAGAGAGTATGCGAGGCCGTTTTTAGCCCTATCTCACTTTTGAAGACTGAGTGGGCAGTTCAATCTCCACCGATACCCAATCAGAGATAGCTGGCCCTAGGCTATCACTAATTAAGCGGCATGCAGTGAAGAGAGACGGCTTCAGGTGCCGCCATCTCGGGGTTCCTAGCCCTAACACGCGTATTTAATGTCTGAAAAATAACGTGGGTTCTACGGTCGATTTTCTTGAGTTTTTTAAGGGACGAAAAACCCGAGTTTCCGGGAGAAAAAACCCGCTCGCCCGTACCAGAGATCGATTAACTCGGGAACCGGTCGATAAAAGGCTTAGAAAAATTTCCTCTAGTCCCCGGCTAGACTCGAAACCAAGTCTTCCTTCGTGCAGTCAAGCGCCGTAGTATGCAAACGCCACATCCACTGAGTTTATTTGTATCAACAACAGCAGCTGTGTACATTTAAAAATACATATATATACAGCTATTTACAATTTGTACATAGGCTGCTAATTCTATTAGGCATTTTCATTTACTCGTTACAATATACTTATGACACCTGTTTTACAATCACTGTTTCAATAAGATACAACATTGCAGGCGTAAACTTCTGTGGCTAATTGGTTTAAAAGACATATTTCGGTGATTACACCACATTTTTTTATTATTCAGTTCTATAAAACACTGAAATAATAGTTCCCGACAAGTTTCGTAAATCGTAGGATTTACATCTTCAGGGGTAAATAGTATAACTTAAAGTTTAAACAAGAGAATTAATAAATACAAATCATAACCGTCTGGCTATTCATAAAACTCAAATAACAGAATGCAGATATATAACGTTATCGACGTTGAACAATACTGGACGATGTCACGTGTGCTTGTTCTCGTTCATACAGTCCGAGCTCAGATTGAGGTAGATTTTTTATTAGAGCTGACCACACTTGATGGAGAATTAAACCTTGATTTTTATTGCATTGGGTTGGGTTTTTTAGCATATTAGCAGCTTCTTTAAATTTTCTTATATAACTGTTGTTTTCTATGTATGACATCGTCGTTTTTTGCCAGAGTACATCGTGTCCAGTGGAAGTGGTATGGAAAGCAAGACCCGTTTTTTGTTCTCTTTTGTATGGTACGTCTTTTTGGTGTTCAGCCATGCGTATTTCTCCAGATCTTCCTGTCTGTCCTGCGTAGCAAATCCCACAAGAGCAATGGATTTTGTAGACTCCTGGTTTTTTAAGACGATGATGAGGTGGTTTTGGTGGATGTAGGAATCTTGAGATTTTCTCCATAGGGAGGAAGGCTACTTTTATGTTGTGTTTGTTCATTAATTTGGCTAGCTTGTCTGTAACATTTTTGATATAAGGAAGGGAGATTGCGTTTTTGTAATCCTGTTTTATTGTGTTGTTAGCTGGAGGCATTTTAAGGTTCTCTTGATGGTTTTTGTTTCATATCCATTCTGTTGGAGGATTTGTGTTAAGTATTTTAGTTCTTCATTACATCTTTCTTGTGTGCTGGAGATATTGTATGCTCTGTCTCGAAGAGTTTTAATTAAGCTTATTTTTTGTGAAGGATGGTGGTGTGAGGTTGCATTTAGAAATCTTCCAGTGTTTGTAGGCTTCCTATATACTGAGAAGGAGAGTTTACTTTCTTCATTAACCTCTAATAGAATATCCAGAAGAGGAAGTTTTTTATTTTTTTCTTGTTCTAAAGTGAATTTTATGGTGTTGTGCAAATTGTTGAGATAATCTTTGAAATTGATAAGTTCATATGTTGTTCCACTGCATATGATGAAAATATCGTCCACATAGCGCAGCCATATTTTTGGTTTTTTATGGTAATTCTTAAGAGCATTGTTTTCAAAATTTTCCATAAATAGGTTTGCTAATACCGGTGATAATGATGAACCCATGGCCAGCCCTTCTTTTTGTTCCCAGATTCTATCTTTATAGGTGAAAAAAGTATTGTTTATACAATGTTTAAAAAGATTCAAGATGTCCGGAGGGAAGAGGTCTTCTAGGAGATTCAAAATTTCTTGTCTCGAGACGTTTGTAAACAAGCTGATAATGTCGAGACTTGCTAAGATGTCTGTTGGACCAATATGTATATCTTTCACTTTTTCTATGAAACGTTTACTATTTTTTATGAAGGAAGATGTTTTTCCTATATGTTGTGAGATCATGTTGGTGAGGTATTTCGCCAAGTTGGAAGTCGGTGAATCTCTTCCATCTACGATTGGTCTTAAAGGTATATCTGTCTTATGGATCTTTGGAACACCATATATTCTTGGTATCAAAGGATGTTTTGATTGTAAGCATTTTTTAAGTTCTTCCGTCCAGAGAGGCACTTTTTTTATTAGATCGTTTGTTTTTTTTGTGTAGGCCAAGTCGGGTCTCTGTCTATGGGTTTGTAGGTGTTGGTATCTTCCAGGAAACTTTTCATTTTGTTATCATATTCTGTAGCATTTAAAACGACAGTTGCGTTGCCTTTATCCGCTTTTATTATGACAATATTTTTGTCATCCTTTAAATTTTTAAGGCAAATGTATTCATTGTAAAGTAGGTTCCTACGAGGTAATCTGCTTTTTAATAGTAAAGCTGTACTTTCTATACGGATAAGATCTGCCGTGTTGTCCGGTAGATTTCTAATTCCTTTTTCTATTTGTGCTATGATATCAATTTTTGGAAGGAAACGTGGGGTTAAGGCGAAGTTAAAACCCTTGAGTAAAAGATTATTCTCCTCTTTTGTTAGGACTCTCGAAGAAAGATTAATAACTACTTTTGAATGATCTAGTTGTTTTTTATGTATTTCTTTCTTCTGAAGGAGTACGTTGAACTTATTAATTAATGTATGTTTCTTCTGTTCTGAGATCGCTATTGCTTTGTTAAATGTAACGCTATCGATGTTGTTCCATAGGTAGGATGGAAGAGATGTGGCCAGTTCATTATGAAGAGAAAAAGTATTATTACTAATTAATGCTAATTCAGCTCTAGTGACTGTAATTCTTTCTCTTAGAAAAGCTAGTTCCATTTTATGATAAATTCTGGAGGCCTTGTTTGTGTGGAATATGCGTTTGATTTTGATGAATTTAGGGATGACTTCGTTATCTCTGCATCGGATGAGGAAAATTAGACGATTAATGAAGTTGAGATGGTTAATGCGTAGTTTCTCTAGTTGTATAACTTTATGCCAAAAGCACTCACCGTAAGTTTGTAATTGCAGGCGTAAACTTCTGTGGCTAATTGGTTCAAAAGACATATTTCGGTGATTACACCACATTTTTTTATTATTCAGTTCTATAAAACACTGAAATAATAGTTCCCGACAAGTTTCGTAAATCGTAGGATTTACATCTTCAGGGGTAAATAGTATAACTTAAAGTTTAAACAAGAGAATAAATAGATACAAATCATAACCGTCTGGCTATTCATAAAACTCAAATAACAGAATGCAGATATATAACGTTGTTGACGTTGAACAATACTGGACGATATCACGTGTGCTTGTTCTCGTTCATACAGTCCGAGCTCAGATTGAGGTAGATTTTTTATTAGAGCTGACCACACTTGATGGAGAATTAAACCTTGATTTTTATTGCATTGGGTTGGGTTTTTTAGCATATTAGCAGCTTCTTTAAATTTTCTTATAAGAAAATTTAAAAAATTTAAAATAAAAAATCTACCTCAATCTGAGCTCGGACTGTATGAACGAGAACAAGCACACGTGACATCGTCCAGTATTGTTCAACGTCAATAACGTTATATATCTGCATTCTGTTATTTGAGTTTTATGAATAGCCAGACGGTTATGATTTGCATTTATTAATTCTCTTGTTTAAACTTTAAGTTATACTATTTACCCCTGAAGATGTAAATCCTACGATTTACGAAACTTGTCGGGAACTATTATTTCAGTGTTTTATAGAACTGAATAATAAAAAAATGTGGTGTAATCACCGAAATATGTCTTTTGAAGATACAACATGTCACATGCTCAATTTCTATTTTCCTTATGTCCTATTGAATTGTTTGAGCTGTTATTTTTGTTGGTATATGTTACATACTGATTTCAGTCTATTTATAAGTTCCATTATCAGATCAGTCTATTCACGTTTATATATATATATATATATATATATATATATATATATATATATATGTTAGCATTGACATTTTCCATATGTACAATTCGTCATACATATATCTTCATTTTATATCTTTGTTCACATATTTTGGATGATTATTTTATTAACTTAATTTAAATGCACATCTTATTCTTAAAATACATACATTGCTTATGTTTTTATTTACATTTATATATGCATATATTTTGGTAGTATCTCTATATCTCATGCAGATTTTTTTTTGTAGGCACTCTTATGTTTACAAAAATGAATTCCATATTGCTTTAACATTATATTGTTTGCTTAACTTAAGAGGTAAATCTGTAATTTCTTATATACAAAGGTTTTCTGAATTGCAAAATTAGTTACAGGTCTATAAATGGATAACATATCCTATTAATATTTTGGGTTATTATCATGTTATGAACTTATGTTATCTATCTTTCTTACAATTGACATTTCTACCGTCCTTGTGTCTGTATATACAAGAACATATACATATTTCTGGTAATATATCTTAATCTACATATTTATTACTAGAATTGTATTGACTTATCTTAAGGAGTAATTTGCTATTTCCATTTCCATTTCCATTTTTTTACCCCCTTACACAATTAGATATACATATATATATAACATTCTTATCCCTTAATATATAGGCGTACCTATATATTATTATTAATATTTTTATTAATTTTTTAAACTTTTATTTATTTTTTTTAATTATTATTTTTATTTATTTTTTATTTTTTAAATTAGATTTGATATCTTGTTGTCATTATTCCTCTCATTGTGGCGAATGGGCCTACGTTAACAGCACTTTTGTCTGGGATTATGCTCTTTGTTCAGATAGTGGGTTATCATTATTGTTTACCACTATGTACGGGGGTTCCATTATCGGTATAAATTTTATTTTTCCTTCTTCTTCTCCTTCTTCAATTAGGCCGAGTTTCCTCCATTGCTGTGTTGTTATGCTTTTGGTTTGTGTAGTGTTTATGATAATTTCCTTTAAATAATTGTTAATTTTTGCTAGTATGTCTGGTCTGGTGTCTCTTCCGTGTATTTTGTCACACCTGTGGGACCATATTGCATACATTGTTATTATTATGATTATTAGTTCTGGTTTTTTTTTTTTTTTCAATTTTTGCTCTTCCAACCAAAATAATGTGTTTTCAAAGAATGGTTGGGTCTTATGTAGGAGTTTCTGTATGGTGTTCCATACTGTGGACGTTTTGCTACAGAACATCATAATATGATATATTGTTTCTGGGTTGGGACAGAAATGACACTTCGCTGGCCCTTGTAATGGGATTTTATTTTGCTCCACACCACATTTTTGTGGGGAGACAGGCATGATGTACTTTATAGAAGAATGTTTTTTATTTTGGTGATATTGGAAGTCGGAAAACTTTGCTAAGCACCGGACTTAGCCTAATTTCTCCTTTTCTTATTTCCCTGTGTTGGGGAGGCGGGAATGTCACTTGATTTAATGTTTTATATAGTTTTCTTGGTTTGATTGTCAGTAAGGTTTCGGTATCTGAGTGTTTCATTATATATGTGTACCCTTCGGCTATTTCTTTGAACATTCTCGGGCTTGGTTTTTTTATATCTGGAAGTGAGCTTATAAACCTATGCGACAAACACTTTTGTAAGAATGTTGCCGCATAGGCATGATAGGTTTTTATGTATGCTCGGGTTGCTGTTATTGCCCTGCTGATGAGAGTTTTCAGATGGAGGTTTAGCAATGCTAAACCTCCAGCTTCATTTTCATGGAAGAGTGTTGATCTGCGCATGGGTTCATACTGAGAGCCCTAGATGTATGTAGCGCAGAGCCTGTGTATTTTTTCGGCCCACCTTCCGTGATACGGGGTGTTGTGTATCTTGTACCACAGGCGAGATGTTAAGTAGATGTTGCAAACCCAGACCCTTCCTCTGACGGACAGCTGTCTAGGGCGCATTGCATTAATTTTCTTCTTTATGCCGTCATGGAGTTCTTTCCACTGTTCTTCGTGTGATTTTTAGCTTCCGATGTTGATGCCCAGAACCGGTATGTAATTATTCACATGTATTCCTGAAGGAATTCTTGGTTGGTTTTCCCACTTCCCAATTATTTTGTAGTGGGATTTTGCCAGATTCACATTCAGTGCTGAGGCTTTGCTGAAGTCTTTTATTATTTTGAGTGTTGTGTCCAAGGATTTTTGTGTTCCTAGTGTTAAAGTGACGTCATCAGCATATGCCAAAATTTTGGCATCACTTTCTCCGTGTATATGTGTTCCTTTGAAAATGTAGCCATTAACACAAACAATGAGTGGTTCTAGGGCTAGAACAAATAGAGCCATGGATAGTGGGTCTCCTTGCGCCACATCCACTGAGCTACACCGGCTCTTCTTGTGATATTATTATTTTTTTATTATTATTATGTAACACCTCCAGGGAGTCCAAAGACTCATCGAGAGAGAGAGAGTGTGCCAACAGCATTGAACGATTAACCCCTTCCAACTACTAACCGCTCAAACTTGCTTAACTTTTTTGCGAGCCATTAGTAGCAGAGGCTCTACCAATCGACCAACCATATAATTAATAGTTAATTAAAATTTTACTTAATATGTTATTGTTTATCAGTTTGCATTTTATAATTTTGTTATACAATGGTTGCTATTGGTACGTAAACAATAAATAACGAACCAATTTGGCAATAATGTTTTAGTTATATTTTTACTTTATCAATAGCTATTTTTAGATATTATACTATCATTTCGTGACGCACCCGAGCGGGGCCAGGGGCCCTTCCCCCCAAAGAAAAAGGAAAAAACACTGGAAAAATTTCCAAAAATCTTTTCCTAATTAAAATTCTTCTTTTTTTTAAAAAAAATTTATGTTGTGTCGTGTCTTCTATTTCTCTACTATTTATGAATTAGCGGTCACATAAGATGTGAATAACTTATAGCTCCCGGGAATCACGGCCGTTGCGAACTCAAGGCGAACGAAGTAGTGCTCGGGCGGACCGAGCGCTACTTCGTTTGCCTGAGCCGAGCCAGAGGAGATCACGGGTATCATGTATTGGCGATCACTGCCGATGCTCGGTCATAGGTCGTATAATCTGGAATACCCAGGCGAAAAATGTCTTGGTCACTTGCCAAAAAAAAACAAAAAAAAAACAAACTAATTTTAAGAAATGCATAGAGTGCATATGCATACTTTAGAGAAACCTGCTTCAGCTTACCCAAGACATATCCCCACCCACCTCGCATAATTCAGACAAATTTGTTTCCCAGTATGACAGTAGAGTTAAAGCAGCATCTTGTTAAAATATGCAAACAGCTCTTTGACAATCATAAGATTCCAAGGTATCACAAAATAGTTTGGGAGGATAGGAGGGGGAGGGTCCATGGCAATATACGGTGTACTGTATCTAAGTTGAAATACTTAGTAGAGATCGGAATGACTTGTGTAAGGTTATAAACCCAGCTAACAATGACAGGTCATAGAAGCTATTATTAAGAGATGGTATTAGATGCTTAGCGACGAAAATCTCGAGAAATATAGATTCGCTACTTTGAAGATGTCAAGTAATAATCAACAATAAAATAAACTTAATTCTGATAATATTATGGAGTGCTTAAGTGCATTCATTTTATTATTATTATTATTATTATTATTATTATTATTATTATTATTATTATTATTATATACCAAATCCTAGATGAAGTCTAAGGACTCAGTAGAAGGGCACGTAGCCTAGATCCCATCATCTTCTTAGTAGCATATTACTCATCATCCCAAGAGCAAAGGTTATGTCATTATATGTTTCCCTCCCTCCTATTCAGTTCATCTGCCAGACTCTACCAACATATACAATTTTATTTTAGTTGTTAAAGAACCTTCTCCCCTCTTTTACGTCTGTGTATCAAACCAATTCAGATGGCTACACTGTAACTGTGTCGAATAATTCAGATGGTTTGATTATGATCTTACACAAAAGGATATCTTCCTTCCGGACGCCCTTTCCTGGAAGTAGTCATCGGAAAATCTCCAAATACAAATTTTAAAGGACACTGCTGTCCTAACATGTAATTTAAAAATGGAAATTCCACAAAAAAAAAAAAGAAAAACTAAAATATTTATTTTATTTTGCGCCTATTGCACAAAAGTTTAACAGTTTTGTGACTACTTTATCCCACTTTCACTCTTATCATGCTTGGAGTAATCATTTTGTGATATTCATTCTCCACTAGGAAGTTTTTAAAAAAATGTAAAGCATTATACCCCGAAGAGGATTACATAGAGCCATTCCTTAACGATCCTAACGATCCCATATTTTGTGTCATCGACAAAAAACGAAATATCGATTCATGATATCATCAGTGTACAAGTTAAACGGCGGGCCAAGTACAGAACACTGTGACTCACAACCTTCCTTTCCCGTTCCTTCGTTTAATACTGTGTAATATTTGTCAGGTAGCGGTCCAAACAACCAATTTGTTGTTCATTTCCTTCCATGAAGTATCGTCTGTATAGAAAATTTATGGGATAGATGATTTCCATTATCTGCTCTGACACTTCTTCATTACTTATTGGAAGCCTGAAATGATGCAAACAAAAACAACTTTAGTTTCTTGCCAAATGGCCTGCCATTCCTTAAGAAGAATAAAGAGTCCATTTCAAGAAGAGCACAAGTAAAACCAAATAACAACCACGCTCGCATAGTACAGCTGGATATATGGACATCTTTTCCAAAGTATGATGTATAATAATTTACTTTAGCAAAACGGTAAGATAGAAGTGATCATTACTCGACATGTCACTCTGACTCGTATTCATGAATGTCATTTAAATTCAACATATTTGGGCCTAACAGGCAGGCGACAAACAATATACAGCACCTACCTGCCAATTGTCACTTCGTCTTCTTGTGTGAGGCTTGTTTCCACAATAAAAGTCTTTGAATACCCACCGAGCATTCTCGTTGCAAAAGACTATCCTCCTAGTTGATGGAAATGCCAACCACTAGATAGTAGATTATCTTGATCACTCTGTGAAACATCATCACCTTGTGTTAGAGACGTGAACTGACAAATCCATGTTTGGTCCCAAAAGCAGGATTTGTTTCGTTCTCCACATCTCCATGCAGTGTGAGATCTTTCAAAGACATTCCAAAATACTTAAAGTTCAAAATTCTTCTTCTTGAACTTCTGAAGAAAGTCGCCTCCATACAATAAACAGAGCATCACCTGCCTCTTGTTATCCTATGGGGAAAAGACATCAGAAAAATACTAGATAAGACACCAAAAAGTCTCTTGGTCCTGATGATATCTTTCTAGCTGTATTCAAACGTTGAGCTCCTGAATAAACAACCATCCTATATCACTTATCCCATTGTGTACAAATAAGAAAATATCCAGTTTATTCTTAAAAAGAGAGGGATTCAACAGTCAGTTTCCTCACTACCTAGAGGTCCAGCAATTCATCAACTTTCATCTCTAAGGATTCCACTACTTTAAATCCATAACTGATCTAACCTGTGTCATCCACTTTGGCACGTGTTTTATGGAAAGGTTTGGAGAAACCTGATTTTGCTCTTGGAATTTATGGAGCATTCGATCGTAATTGCATTGAAGCCTGCTCAGTAAATTGCCATCCTTTCGTCTACCTTATATTCTGTGAAATTGGGTATAAGGATTCCACCACTTTAGATCCATAACTGATCTAGCCCGCGTCATCCACTAGCTTTCTCTGTGGTAGTTTATTGAGTGTCATGGTGGCTCCCTCATCTTGAGCATCATCATCATTACCACCAATGTAGAAGTGCCTCAAGTTTCAGTTCTATCACCTTCTTCCTTCTATAAACAAATAACCTACTCTCAGTCACCAATAATCCTATCTACAGCTATGCTAATGCTAGTACACTTCATTCGTTCTCAAAGATTCCGAACTTAAAAATCTTCTACCTTAAAGTACCTTAACACTAATCTCAATCATCCTTCAATTGGCCGAGGATAACCTGGTCACCGTCAATGTTACCAAAATTGAGTCTTGCATTTTATTTCTAACTAAAAAAGAGATCTCAGCTCATCTACCTTATCCTCAGTAATATACAACTCATGAACAGATCAAATTTCTCTTCTTGAACTGGTGTTCCTTCAGTTATCTTCTGGGATAAAAGTATTATTCCAGTTGTTTCCTCAGTACCTAAAAACTAAACATTCTTTTATATTACTAACGCTGTACAAATCGTAAATCTTCCCATCCTTGGAATACTGTTCACATGTTTGGTAGGTTCATCAAAATCTAAAAGTCTTGATTCAGTCGAAAGGAGAGCGATTCAGCTGATAAGTGATCCCTCTCTTTCTCACTAACTCACTTCAATCACTATCTCACGGAATGACTGTTTCAGCTGAGACTACAGCGCACAAACCAAGGAAATACGTTTAGTTGCTATAAAACCCATTAGAGATCAGGGCCATACTGAACCACGTAAAGAAAAAAGATCTCCAGTCAGTGACCAGAATCGAATTTAGAATGCTCTTTCTTCAGGTGTTCTAGTACTCTCGATGCAAATGCCATTCCCACAGGGAGTACCTAGGCCTAACATTATTATTTTATAGTCTATTATTATTATTATCTTGGTTGACTTGATTTGAGAGAAAGTTTGTGAAAAAAGTGCATGGAATGATTGCTGAAAATGAATCAGTCAGAAATGGAAAAACAAAAGGAAAACATCCGTAATATTGGGAAAGAGGTGTTAGACCAGACAACACTGGCAATATTAAGGTGGGCAAAGAAAAATGGTCGTGGAATGATGAGGTATAGAAATGTATTAGAGAAAACAGAATAGCCACACAGAAGTGGGACAAAGTCACACTATCAAGACATAGGAAAGAGTATTAAGGTACTGGGAGAGCAACACTTGACTCTTTCTGGTTCCACTGTTTTGAACAGGCATGTGATAGCTTCCTAAAAAAGGAGATATGAAGCATGAGAAGAAATGATCCCAGGAAAAGTATGTACATCTTGAACCATTCATGTATGATGGTAACAAAACAAGGGTACAATGTGGACTTGGAAACAATGAAGCATTCCCAGTAAAAGTAGAGGTTTATCAAGTGTCAGTTTTCGACTTTCCTTATTTGTCATGTAACAGGATGTCTTGACAGACACGGTAAAAACTGAATCATCCTGAACAATGATCTTTGCTGTCACTTGGTGATTTGCAAAGTCTGAGCTAGAAGAAAGACTGAAAAGGAGGAAAGCTTTGGAAGACAATGATTTGAGGGCCAGTAGAAAAATGACAGAGTACATATATTGTAGTGAAGCAGCAGCAGGGAGTGTAATATTACAGAGCACAGACATGCCACAAGTGTCCAGGTTCATATGCCTAGAATCGTGTGTCCAAAGTGCTAGATACCTGCACTCAGAACTCAATAGGAGGATCCAATCAGGGTGGACTAAATGGAAGAATCGAATCTTTCGGGTATCTTGTGTAATACAAAAGTATCTAACAAATAAAATGAGAAATCTACAAAATGCTAGTGAGACCAGCAGTGAGACTTGATGGATGACCAGGAGCTTGGAGAAGTGAATGAACATAACTGAAATGAGTATGATAAAACTTGCAAGTGGTATGACAAGATTGGAGAGATTAAAAACTCGCTGATTCGGTTGACAATTAAGGTATTAGAAATGTATTAGAAACTAAGTATCTGGGAAGATTACGGAATCAATGATTAGGCGATTGGATCATGTTATGCGGTGAGACCAAAGCTTTGTGGAAAGGAGGATGTTGGAGATGAAACCACAGGGCAAAAGAAGTAAGGGAAAACTAAATGGCAATGGCTGGACAGCTTGAGAACGGACTTCCAAGACCTCGTGCTGTAGGAAAACATGGCTTAAACAGAACTGAATGAAGGAAATTGATTCGCTGCAGCATCCCCACATTGGACTAGGAATGAAACTGAAGAAGTGGAGAGATTATTTTATTATTAATAGTTTTTTTTTTGCTTGATATTATTAATTAATATCGAATATTATGTTCACATACACACCCTGCATTGTGTCTGCTAATGAAAGGTTTATTCATAAATATGGATTCCCCAACTATTTTATGAACTTCTCGATTACTCTGATGAGTGAGGAATCACACTACACCCTTTCCAGTCTATGGGCGGTATCGGTATGGTAGATGCATTGAAGAATGCCATATGCCTGAATATGTCATTCCTCCTTTGAAATTCGGGGAGGGATGTGTAATGGTTTGGAGTTGATTTCCTTGTATAGACCTTGGAACTGAAGTTACAGTACATGGAAAGATGAACACTAATGGATATTCAATTGTACTGGATAATGCAATATTTCTTGCAATGTGCCAGTATTATGAAATAAAATGATATCCCTTTTAACATAGAGAAACTTTACTGAACTGCAGAGAATCCTGATCTCCAAGGAGATCACTTTGGGATGAGGATCAGACCACTGCATCCAAAAATGGTGCATGGAGTGATGATCAATGTTTAGGGAGAATTATTCAAAATCTCTAACTCATATTATCCAAAATTAGTGTAGTGCATGTGAAACAGTATGATTAGAATAGCAGAGAGCCCACATAATAATGTTAGCAGTTTTTTTTTCCTCTGATATTTCGCCTTGGGCATGGGTGTTGTGATTGTCTGTAAAAATACCAGTGGTGATGGTGGACGGTAGACGGTGTTAGTGTAGATGATGATAGTAGTTGCGGTTCATTGCAGTTGGTGGATTGAGTAGTAGAGACAGAGAGTTGTAGAGCAGGTGGACTCCCTGGAGGTGTTATGTATTAACAATAATGATAATAATAATCACTGTTTGGAGCAGATAAACAGATTTTTTCTTCCAGGAAATTCGAACTTTTAATCTTGTAATATAGAAAACCTGACCATTGAATTCACAATCATACTTGTTAAGTTTTAGGATTACGAGTTAGCCGTCGTTGTATGCAGTGTTCTTGTCCCTTCTGGTAGCTTCAAGTCGTCAGTAGTTATAAGCTCAGCCGTTGCTTTCAAAACCAGTTAGATCTGCAGGAGTTCTGCCTATTCCCCCCCCCCCCCTAGGATTCATGTTTTTAGTTAAATACAATTAAATATCAGTTGGTCACCTATATGATTCATTAGCTGAATGTTAGCTTCTGTATGACATCAAATGTAAAAAAAAAAAAAAAAAAAAAAATCGCTAACGCCTTTTTATTCCCGTGCAGGGGGAGTAGGTGAGGCCATTTAGCCCTATCTAACTTTGGAAATTGAGTGGGCAGTTCAATCTCCACTGGTACCAATCAGAGATATCACTAATTAAGCGGTACACAGTGATGAGAGACGGCTCAAATGTGCCGCCATCTCGTGGTCCCTAACCCTAACACAATATATTTAATGTCTGAAATAATGTGGGTTCTACGGTCGATTTTCTTGAGTTTACGGGACGAAAAACCCGAGTTTCCGTGAGGAAAAACCCGCTTGCCTGTGCCAGAGATCGACTAACTCGGGAACCGGTCTAAAAAAGGCTTAGAAAAATTTCCTCTAGTCGCCGACTAGACTCGAAACCAAGTCTTCCTTCGTGCGGCCAAGCGCCGTGGTATGCAAACGCCACATCCACTGAGCTACACAGGCTCCTATGTATAGGCTCCTATACACAGACATTTCTGGAATAATTATTTGCTATTTATTTATGTACTGTTTTGAGAAAATTTTCCCTAATCAGCACCTCGATTAGAACCTATAACAGTCCTTCCTCTGGCAGTCTAGGGTTATCACAAACCTACATCTATACTTTTAATTAGTTAAATTTTATTTTAAATCGTTAATTATTAAATATTAAATGTTAAATATTTATTTAACAATATATATAATTAAAACTTTAATTATATATATATATATATATATATATTTAACATTCTAATAGTATATGACAGTTACAGAATAGATCAAACGTTGATTCACATAACATTTTATTTATCCCATAATAAGTGATGAGTTCTTTGACTCCATGGAGGTCGGATAATAATAAGAGGAAAAAGATTAATTCGGTGTTTTATATTACAACCCAGAATTGTGTAGCTTCCTCTGCTACAAAAATCCAAGAGCCTTCATTGACTAGAACAGGTTATATCTAATTTTGTTGAGTATCGCATGTAGAGCTCAAGTTAAGAAATGAGATGAAATCATACCTGGAAATGCAACAATGCCAATATCACTTAGAAGACGAAAGGAGGGTCCTAGAAAAGATGCATCTTAGCTCTCAGGGAAATCGCTGGGAAGCTCGTTGTGGAAGAAAAATAATCGAACTTATTCCACTCTTACGGGTAATGGATTCAGTAGTTCTAGACGCATATTATATTTTCTTGCTGAGACTTCTACCCATACTCGTTTCTTAGCCCACCTCTCAAACAGGTTGATATTGCACTAGGTGCATTACATCCGCGATATTTTATTTTGTAGAGAATCAAGTGATGAGCCTATTTATTTTTTTATTTTATTTCTTTATTTATTTTTGAAATACTAAGCTTTTAATAATTGGAATAATATGGTAATATAAGCAACTTTATCTTGTACTCTGTATTTGCCTCGAGTTGCCATTTTTCTAGAAAGCTGTTATGACTATGTCGTTACATGAGGATGCTACGTTGATATGCATGACATTCATTTTAGAATGAACAGATATTGGTCATTCTAGGTATCCTCGTGACTATGACAGTTTAACTTCCTAATGTTCTGATTGCAAGTAATATCCTCCTGCAAATGTGATTATTTGTAGGGAATATTTAAAGATATTATTCATAATAAATCTGTTACTGTATGCGACATCTAGTGGTAAGAAGTAAATTTGTATTTAAACATGGCGGCTGCCCGTAGTGCTAGCGTGCTTTCATTTAGAATACTTTCATCTAATTCAAAACTTTCAAAGTTTGCGTTGCGAATAAATAGGAGAAAAAATTATACGCGAGGTTAGTGATTAACATATTTATTCCTGATTTTTTTTTTATAAAAAGGGAAACCTTTATGCTGATATTGATTTTATTTTAATTGTTCTATCCACACGCACATAATGTATTAGTATGTTACCGGTAAATATTATTTTGTTCACAATACTTGATTACAGTAAATAACTACTCGATTGTTCTGCAAATAGTTGAAACATAATGCAGTTGGAGTATTTATATGCAGAAAAAAAAAATTAGTTGTGTCCAAGGACTTCTCACGTAATAACAATAGTTACGAGAATTGCATCATGCATACTTGGGGGGGGGGTTCAAATAAGATCAGGAAAACTGTGCATTAGCTTATATATAAACGTTAAGTGGCATACAAACGTTAAGTAAAGCAATTCAGTATCCAGAATTTTTATTCACTCCCGTTGTCAAAGCGCCATAAAGAATTTAAATATGTTTTAAAAGAGTCATATTCAAGAACTGCACAGGGTTTGCTATGCGATTACCTTTCTTCCTCACAGATTCCCCCCCCCCCTTTTTTTGTTGGTGGTGTTTTATTATCATAATTTGGTAGCATAGTTATTATGATACCAAATAGTTCTTCACAAGTTCCAGAATTAATTTAATTATTTTTTTAAATTTATTTTTATTACTTTCCTGACCTCCATGGAATCATAAGATGCATCATAGGAGGTCAACACAATCTATTCATACCACTCCTTAAAATCATCCACAGTCTGCACGTTTACTACCCGCTCAAGCAATGCATTCTATGTTCCTACCACATTGGAATTGTGTGATATAATAAATTTATCAATTTTCGAACTGCATCCAGCTAATGTAATATTTCTCTTGTAGTGATCAGTTTCTATATGTTGCTCTAAAGCTGGCTTGCCTTTATAAGCAATATTTACAGTTTGATTGCAAGTTGGAACAAAATGTTTCATCATCCTTTTTCGTAGATTCAAACATTTTGAAGATTTTTATTAAATCTACATTTTCTCTTGCTCATTCTGATTCTACAAAAATATTTTGAGTTAATTAAATTTCTTTATGAGTAACTTACAAATAATAATGATTCTAATTTTAATGTACCTGGGAATGCTTTTAGCTGAATACAACCGTTTTTGTTCTTTAGTGTCTCAATTCAGACAAATACCAACCTGAAATAAACATTTTACATGCAACATTAAACCATGTTGAAATTAATGTAGTTTACAAAAGTATGCAAACAAGAAAAAGTTAGATTACTATACTTTTTACCTCACTTATAGATGAAGATAATGTGTCTATTCTACATAAAATCTGATGAAACCGCTTTATTTTTGAAATGCGATACGCACAGTGACACCAAGCAAAAATGCAGCCATTCCATGGAAGGTGACTCATGCATGCCCACTACAGCCATTTCATTGAACAGACACTGTGATCCACTTCATGCAAAACTGAAGGTTAAAATTCAAGACTGTAAAAGTAGGACATTTACTGTTTTTTTTTTTCTCAAAGGTGGAAGGACAGAGGACTGAAGATCATATTGTAGAACATGTCTTCCCAAAGTAGTGTTGGAACGTCCCACCTAACTGACTGTTCCAATTATGTTGGTTTGTTAAACTTATTCTTATCTCTTTTAATTCCGTTTTTCTTCGTTAGTTGTTGATTGATGCTCATCTGAATATAAAGAAATTTGTATTATACTGTGCCACCCTATATTCAGATCAGTCCAAATAATATAGAAGAATCAATCATCAACTATATTTATATTATCACTTTATTTTCAGGCCGAGGTTGTTAATAGCATTTAAGGCATCCGCAAAGGTCTGATTAATTTTATGAGCGGTGCAATGAAAGAAAATCAGGCCAACACCAAGTTTAACTCAACAAAAGAAAACATTTAATGTGGAATGGTACGACATAAACATACAAGTACAACTATCAGCAAAAAGTTATTCAATTAAAATTTACAAGAATTCATATTCAGATATTAGTAACTTCTAGGTTAGGTTTGTGGATTGTGACTAATGTTGACATTTCTTAATTCTAAAGCTTTAGTATTTCTTTTACATATTTCTCTCTATCTAATTGGATGCAACATATCATAAATATATTAGCTCAGTTTAAAGTATTCAGAATAATTACAATCCATTGACTATCAAACATTCATTTCTCAGTTCTTTATGCTCAGTCAATCAAGTTGAGATTAGTTCTTAAAAGTTTAAGCTTCCAGATGTTACAACAACTAATCTTATGACATTCTTTATTCTTTCTTAGTCAGCTAACACTTAATAGAGTCTTTTTATTACTATTACATATCCTATGGTTATACAATTAATTAATAACAAATGAAACTCAAAGCATTTATATGAATAATATATTACAAGCAAGAGATTAACAACAAATAATATTTACAAGTCTTGCTTATGACATGGTGGATTATGTTAAATATGAATGAAGTATTATAATATATGGAATATCTTCATTCACAATTTAACAGTAGCATGTTTGGTAACCCTATACATGCATTTCATTGTTGAATCTACCAGTTTCTGTTCTTGTTTAATTTGAAAGTCATACTGAAGATGCCCTGGATACTAGGGTGAAAATTTTATGCCAATAAAATATTTACATAAGTGAAATCTGTATTATGTTTAGGAACATACTAATCATATTAAATTATAAACTTCCTTTTGATTAGTTACTTCTTAAGAGTCACAGGACTAATGAGATGTAACTGATCAGAAGGAAGTGAATTTGTGCCTTAAATGTATTTGCAGTCTTGATGCCAGCTACCTGCTTTTGTTTGTTATGTTACATCCACCCATCACTATTTAAAAAATATTACTTCTCACTACACCCTTATGTAATGAATGTTAAGGTGCATTTGATAAAAAGAGAGCTGTATGCTAGATAGGGATTGCATTTGAATATGGAAGGATACAAGTATTTAGAAAAGATGCTATTCTCTTGGCAAGTGTTTTTGGAGTAACGAACTTTTCATCCACTTTCTTCCTACTCCCTTTTAACTAATTGTCAGGTTGGACAGTAGCATGATTAGCTTACTTTCACTATACCATATAACCAGTGGTGAGCAAAGGAAATTTTAACAAAGGGCTTGCATCATCGAGAAAAAAAAAAAAAAAGCCTAACTTATCCCTTATAATACTTATATTGCGACTTTGTAGAGCTTCTGACAGATATGATAATTCCTGTAGAATATCAATCATTAATGCTGCATCTTTTAAAAATTCCAAATTGAGAAGTCGGTTTAGAAAGCCCCCGTATATTTATTGTTCAATGCAAAATGCTTGCATAAAGCCGGGTAATTTCTCCACAAAGCAAGAGCCGTTCGTAAACTGCAAGCTGCCCATCATGGTCCAAACACACGGCCGATCTTTAAAATTTTGATACCAAGGCCTTTTGGAATTGTATTTAATTCTCATTGATAGTTTGGTGATTGATGATAAAAAGCATATAATTTATCCATAAATATTTCAAAATGATTTATTTCTTTAATGTTTTTTTATTAAATCATCTAATGCTAAGTGTAAACGATGAGCGCAATGCCAAATCACAGCGTTGAGAAATTTTTGTAGAAGTTTGATTGCAGCACCTGGTTTGTTTCCTAACATTACACTAGTTCCATCAGAACAAAATGCAATGAAATGATTTTTTATATAGTTATCAGAAAATCCATATGAATTTAAAGTAGCAATTATAGTAGCATGTGTACATTCCACAGTCTTATTTTTTAGTTCTACAACAAAAGTTTACCGGAACGTGTTCCGGCTGAAAAAAGCCAATATATATATATATATATACACACAAGGCTTTTTTTTTTAGCCAGAAAATGGTCCGGAAAAGTTTACCGGAACATTTTCTGGATGAAAAAAAAGCCCTGGGTATAGTGAAAAGCTGAGTGGAGTTTGGAGAGCAATGAAAGACTAATGGGAATGCTGACAGTTCTCTCTCTCTCTCTCTCTATATATATATATATATATAGAAATGCTTGGTAATCAGTTTTTGGCACTGATGGTGTGTGTTTGAAGATTATTGGTATTAGTGAAAGATGACTAATAGTTTAAATGGAATGTAAAATTTGAAAGATAAAGAACATTTCAGCAGGATAGGATGTATAAATGGGAATGTTTTCTTGTCATGGGATGATTACTGAGAGGACACATCTCATCATTTAGAAGTGGAAGGGAAATGGAGATATTTTTGAGAGTATATGTTGTTAGGCAGGGTAGGACATTATTATTAAAAAACCTTCAGGGAGCCAAGGACTTATCGGAGGTGATGCATCACCCACACCGACTGTCATACTTCTCAAAATTTGCACTCACCACTTCATTAGTCAAACTGTTCCACTCATTGCTCTGTGAGAGAAAAATCTAACATTTACTTCTTCTTAACCACACAAACTTAACTTCCATGGATGTCCCCACATCTTCTTCCCACCTTGCATTATAACAAAAAATTTCATTAACCATTATCCTGTACCACCCTTTTAGAAGTTTATAGGCCTCTCTCGTGTCATCCCTGTTTCTCCTGTTTACTGCCATCTGCAGTCCACATACTCTCAATCTCTCCTGATATCATCTACGTAACTCTTCTTTTCATCCTTCTCATAGCTTCTTTATCCTTTTGGAATCATCCAGGAGACCAAATCTATGTGCATAGTAATCCATGTGTGGTTGTAAAGAGGCATAATGACTTTCTTATCCTTACATGTCAGTGTTTGTTTCAGGATCATAGTTATCAGTTATCTTTTGAGTTGTATTTGCAATTTTTGCTATATGACCTTTGAACTTCAAATTCCTGTTCACCATAACTCCATGATCCCTGATTTAGCTTCATCAGTTTCTTCAAACATAATCCCACCAGTATAATATAGCTTAAGAAATCGCATCATGCAAAGGTGTAGTAACTTACTAGCATTTCCATGTTTCGTAGCTGTTGCTAGGGTGATACATGTCAAAGTTTCTGGAACAGAAACGTATGTAGACACAAATGAAAATAAGTAATTGACTGACTAAAATTAATTATTTATAAGGCGACGTTTTGCCAGCTGAAGTTAGCATTATCAGAGGCACTTTAACAGTATACGCTCAGTCAAGACAATACAAAATGATCTGGATAACAAGGACAGTCATATTTATAGAGAGCAGTGGTGATTCCTGTTGTTGTTGTTATTATTATTACGTGACACCTCCAAGGAGTCCAAAGACTCATTGAGGGAGGACAATCTACTCTACAACTCTGTGTCCACCAACCACACAGAACCGCTAATACTATCATCATCATCTACACTAATGCCATCTACTGCCCACCACCACTAGTATTTTTTGTCTGTAAATTGCATGAGTACTCATGGCTGATTTGTCTGTATGCAGGATAAAAAACCCTGCTACCTCCATATGAGATTGGCTAACTCATTTTCAGTTGGAAAAGATTCCTTTTGTCATGACAAGAATCAAACTTAGGCCTTTTCCAATCAAAAGGTGCAAATTGCCGTTGTTCTTCCAATTGTGCTACAGAGTCATTATTAATGATGATGGGTAGATAAGGCAGTGTGCCAAAATTATACAAGGTCATACCATTGGTTCTGTTACAGTTATTCAGATTTTAGATTAACTATTATCCTATCAGTAGTCAAATTGTGCTGCTTCCAGGAACAGTCTTTTTAATTTAAACTGGGATTTGTGAAATAACCTGGCTATTTTCCATCTGATGAAGTGGTCTTTCTCCAGGGCATGTTGTGAGAGTCTGCTTTTTTTGGTTGTCCATTCCAGATGTTTTTTTTTTTTTTTTTCCTGACCATATAGTAGTCTGTCCTGTCTCTCTGAAATACTGAGTTCCACATTGGCAGGAGATGCTGTAGAGACTGGGAAGATGCCGGGAAGGACAGGGTCCCAGCAATCCTTCATCAAAGAGAGAGCCCAGTTTATTATTATTATTATTATTCAGGCCTCCATGGAGTCATAAGACTCATTGCGGGAGGTCCTTCCTAAGAACATAAAGTCTGTCAAGACTCATCGAGGGGAGGTCCCCCCCCCCCTAAGAAACACAAAGTCTATCATACCACTCCTTAAACTCATTGACCGTTCTCGCTCTCACCACTCTATCAGGCAATGCATTCCACAGTTTTGATCTCAAGGTAAAGGTATAGTGTATGTAAAGTCTGGTTTGGGGGAATTTGTTCGTTTTTAAGAAGTTTGAGTGAGGATTTTTTTGTTGTATCTATTTTGTTGGAATGATGTGGGTAGAGCCTGTTGTTCTACATGCAGTGCTAGTCCTTGGAAAGAAATTTGCTCTTCCCTCAATCCCTCAAGGCCAATGTTTTGAAAATTCCAAGTTTCTGGGACAGGAGGGTGTTGTGAAGTGGCATGCTGGTATCTGTGTGTGTGTGTGTGGGCTTATGGTAAACCAAATAGTTCCTTCATGTTCAGTTTACCATAAGCCACACACACACACAGAGGCAGATACCTACATGACACTTACACCACTATCCTGCCCAGAAACTTGGAATTTTCAACAAAAAAAAAAAAAAAAAATCCTCACTCCCAAACTAGAAGTTCCATTGCACCACATATTTACCTTGCATCAAAGTTACAGCAGATAAACTAGACACTCCTGAAACAACGCTGAATCAGAACAATATATAAACCTGTAATACAAAATATTGCGATTTGTCTCTTCCTGAGATAAATTAAAGATCTCTTTTTCTCAGGTGTCTACAGCATCCCCTTCCAGTGTGGTATTCAATATTTCGAACAGACAGGACAGACTGCCTGCCTTTGACAGGAAAAAAGAACAAAAAAAATATATCCAGAACAGACAACCAAAAAAGCAGACTCGCAAAACATTCCTTGGAGGAAAGACTACTTCACAAATCCCATTTTATATTGGAGAGAGTGTTCCTGGATGTGGCACAAATTCTGCAGGATGCAAATAACTGTAACAGAACACTGGTGATGTAATCTTACATAGATTTTGATGCACTTCCTGTCTTCCCATCGTTATCATTAACAACAAGAATCAACCATAAAGCACAATTGTTGACCTCCATGCATGTGACTGTTCTTGCAATCCAGGTCATTTTGTTTTATGTCTTAACTGAATGTGTATTGTTAAAATTCCTCTGATGCTAGCAAAATGTTGGCTTGTAACTAATTATTTTTAGTCAATAAATTATTTATTTGTATTCCAGTGTCTACATAGTTTTCTGTTCAAGAAATTTGGTCATGGATCATACCTTACTAACATTAAATTGATAGGCATTATCATTTGGCCACAGTTCCAAATCAATGGCCGAGTGGTTAGCGTATCCGCTCTCCAGCCGAAAGGCTGTGGGTTCAAATGCCGCTATTGGCATGGTTATTTGTGATTGTTTGTGAAAATACTAGTGATGGTGGGTGGTAGATGGTGTTCGTGTAGATAATGATGATGGTAGTTGCAGTTCGTAGTTGGTGGATTGAGTGGTGGAGACAGAGCGTTGTAGAGTAGGTGCCCTCCCTTGATGAGGTTAGATTCCCTGGAGGTGTCATGTAATAATAATAATAGTAAGTGCTGTATATATATCAGTAATATTCCTGATTGCTCTTCTTATCTTTGCATCATCATCATCAGTAAACAATTAAACATCTGTCAGTCCTTCCCAATATCATTAATGTATAGATTGAACAACAGTGGTCTGAGGATTGATCCACTAATCACCTTAAATCTGGCAGTCCCCCCCCCATATACCACCTTCTGATAATTGTCTGTCAGCCATCCACCCACTTAATCAAGTCAATAGCTATATTCCAATCCCATATTCTCTATTTTATGCAGTAGCCTTTCATGTAGTATCTTATGAAGTGCATTAGCAAAGTCCAACAGTATCATAGTGTATCCATACCTTTTATCCAACTTAGCCATAAAACATTATTACAAAATATGAGTACATTGTTCAGAATCACCTTCCTTTAGTAAATCTGTGCCATTTCTTGCCAAATTTTGCTTGTCTTTCAACCCATTTCTGTATGCGAGTTATTGTTTTAGAGAAATCTAAAATCTTCACAACCACTTCAGGGATACTGATAGCTCTGTAGTTAGACACATCATCCTTGTACAAAGGGACTATCATACATTCTTTCGCTCCTGTGGGATATTTGCTGGGCTTAGCTGAAATTACATAAACATGCAAGGGCATAAGCAGATTGCTGAATATTCCTTTAGTATATCCCATCTTTTCCTCTTGTTGAATTCTTGTTTATGCCATGGCTCTTGGACCTCCTTATGAACCTCTGTCTTTTCATCCAGTGTAGTGGCAGCATTGCACACCATGTTAAATACACCAAGTTAACAGATTCTAGTGAAGTTAACTTATTATTTGAACCATCGATCTGCTTCTTTAGATACAAGGGTACTATTTGTATTCTGTAAAATTATTCTTCAACATTTATTCTTTTACTTGCAGCATAACAATAAAATTATTTGGATTGCATTTAGTCTGCACTGCCAGTTTCTTTTTGTACTTCGATTTAGTCTTCTGTACAATATTCTTAACTTTTCTGGACTGTGCTTTATATATTTCATAACTCTTCTCATCCTTATCCTCATGATATTCCTTCCACATCATCTTCTTATAGATATCTAGCTTACTGAAGTTGCACATCCAGTTCACTCCCATAATATTTGTTTGAGCTCTGTGGACACAATCAGATATTGCATCATTTATGCACCTTTTCAAAGCTCCCCATTCATTACTGATATTCTTCTCATCCAGTAACTGATACCATGGGACTGAACATAGTATTCTCCTGAGTTTCTCATAGTTTCTATTTTTATAGTTCAGCATGTACCCTGTCCTAAGTGGAATGTCCATATACTTAGTGATTTTGCCATACTGGCAAGATCACTGTCACCTGCTGGTGGCATAAGCAGTCACATCCTTAACTGATACCCCTTCTGATGTTAAATCAAACATCAGAACGGGTATCAGACTTCGATGCTCTTTGACCTCAAGTTCTTTCTTTCTCATGCTGACTGAAATAGTTTACTCACAACAGCTTAATAAATTCTCTTTTATTCTTATGAGTTTTCTCTGCTGTTCTAATTAATGTTCAGATAATTTGTCACTCATAATGATTACTTGTTTAGTACCCATCAGAGTTAATATCCCAGTGCATTTCATCATCCCAACAATTGAACTACCAAGTCTATGACCTTAAGCTCACAGCTACATGGGATGTTATTGCATTCATGAGTTTTTTTGCCAAAGCTGGATTCAGATAATCTAATAACAGTAATAAATTCTCTTTCATTCTTATGAGTTTTCTCTGCTTTTCAGATTAATGTTCAGATAATTTTGTAGTATAGTATACTACAAAATTAAATTTTGTTAAACTATAAAACTATACCACTCCTGCATAAATAACCTTTGTAATTTATGCAGGAGTTGGAAGGCGAAGAATGATGCAGAGGTGAGCCTTATCTTTGGATGATGTGAAAGGTGGAAGTAGAGGCTCAAATATACCATCCAAGTAGAAGATAACGTTTTGTCAGTAGGCTCTTTTCAAGTTAGCTTTGGATTGAATATATTGAGGTTTTTAGCAGCTCTTGCAAATTGCAGTGCAGACTGAGTGCAAAGATGAAGTTTGTGTCTGAAGTCGCTTGTGATTATGCTAAACTTTTTTGTGAACTGCCTTGAACACTTGGTGAAGAAATAACAGTAATACGGCTTGGATATTGGTAAGGTGTTTTGAAATGGGAATGAAGACCTTACTTTTGGTAAGTTATTCAGTTAGAGAGGGGGTATTGGTAATAGGATAGTAGAAACAGTATTCATAGATCATGACAAGGAGGAATACAAATAATATAAATCATCCTATTATGGCATTGTAGTGCATATAAGTGAGTTACTGTGTGAAGGATATTCCCATAGAAAAAGAATCTTAGACATAGTTATGATCTGTATATGATCAGGGTTGAGAGGATGGGGGTGAATTATCTAGTATTCTGATGGGTAGATAGAAAATTAATTTGTGCTGTTAGCAATAACAGCAGGCATTTTGATTAGTGGAATTGAAAAGGGTAGCCAGTTTGAGTTGCAAACATTGAAGTTTCCAAGGATGACGATGTCACTTTTTGGGTATTTGGAGTGTAGAAAATCAAGCTTTAGAATGAATAATCAGAAAAGAGAGTAGTTGTGAGAGTTTGAAGAGTGATATAGACATCAAACGAATGCAACAAAATGTGCAGAGAAAAGTTTGAGACAGAGCAAATTAAAAATAAAAGAGGGAATTATAGGTTTGGTGTTTTTTGAAGATGCAAAATAAAATACAGTGAATGTGCATGTGCCACCCTTTATGACATGGAATTATGCAGAATGTAGATCAAATAGCTGATGGGGACAGTAGTAGTTGATGTTCTGAGAAATAATGGGTCTGGTTTAGATTAGATGCCTGTTAAGTAGATATGGGAATATTTACTTAGTTATTTATATGGATTTTTGCCATTTTTTTATGATTTTTTTGGTATTATTTTTCTATGCAAGATTTTTTCTTATCAACAGTGTTAGTGTATGTATTTGTCTTTCATGGGTGAATCCCATTTTTATCATGTCTCATTCGTAAAGATAACTGCCTTTCGTTATATAGCTTGTTGCTGAAGCTGATTGATACTTTTTGTGGCTGTAATAATTTGGTTGTTGGTACACTGTAAACATTTTTGGTTTTCATATACAACTGACTTCCCTCTTGAAAGTTTATTTTTCACTTGGTTAGACTATAATAAATTTAGTTTAATCCTTTATCCAAGTGTGAGCAAACAAAGTTTGCGCCTGAAAGTATCTTCAGAACTGGGGTCAGGTGGTACAACACCGACAACTCGTAGCAAAGGTGGACCAAGATACCATCACTCCTATCCCAGTATCTCCCATAATGCAAAACACATCTCCTTGCGGATATGTATAATGGTATGCATTAAGGGAAGGGGCCACTACCCAGACTAGTTTCGGCCTTTATTGAGGTCTCTTCAGTGGGAGCCAGGCCCAGACGTGGAGATATCAGGCAGCAGCAATAGCGAGGTCATCTTTACCTATAGGAGTTGCCAAAAGGTGTGCCACCTTTTTTATTAAATTACTCTGGATTTAGAAAAAGATGTTGAAAGTTTATTTTTTATTTGGTTAGACTATAATAAATTTAATTTAATCCTTGATTAAGGGAAGGGTAATGGCCCTTCCTTTAATGCATAACATTATACATATCCGCAAGGAGATGTGCTTTGCATTATGGGAGATACTGTGATAGGAGTGATGTTAGTTTGGTCCACCTTTGCTACGAGTTGCCCGGTGTTATACTACCTGACCCCAGTCCTGAAGATACTTTCAGGCGCAAACTTTGTTTGCTCACACTTGGATAAAGGATTAAACTAAATTTATTATAATGACTTCCCTCTGCCTTACATGTAATGTGATTAATATTTGGCCATAGTATGGCAACATACTGTAGAGAATCATCAGCGTCTCCATTTGAAGGCACATTACTAGAGTAGTTCTCTTATGGGCTTCAGGATAATGTAAGACTGAACTGGATGTAATACATTATTGATTAGTGAGCTTCCTAGCCAGTATAATCTTTGTGCCATCTATTCTGCTTTTCTGAATACTGGTATTTTATCTGCATATGTGTGATTGCTATTGAGTTCATGCTGTGGTGGACACTAGTGCACTCTCTCTCTCTGTATGGGTACCATTATCAAACATTAGAAAAACCACATCTTTTACAGTAACCTTGCTGGTGTGTGTGTGTGGGCAGAGGGACATACTATAAACAAGGGAAAAAAATTCACAAGTATATATCATTTATGATGTTTTACATTTAGTCATCCAGATTCAAACTTCTTACTGACATAGAAATTTTCTAGAAATAATATCAGACTTCTTAACCTTATTCTGTGAAGTGCCATGTTGACAGTGACTGATCTGTAATATAGAGAATAATTTGAGGAGAAATGTCTAGTTGTTTGCAGATAATGCAAGCTGTATAGATCAGTAGTTAATGAAGGTGATGTATAGATCCTGCAGAATGATTTAAATAGAGTGAGAGTATGGGCAAAAGAGAATGGTTGAAATTTAATGTGTCAGAATATAATTGTAATCTGTGTATTACATTTATGAAACTGGACCGCAGGAAATTGTTGAATTTAGGGACTTGGATGATAGAGGATTTGAACTTCATTTCCCGAGATGAGTTTTTTGACTTCATGGAGTCCCAGAAATAATGCCAAATTTTAGAAGTGGGGAAATCCCTTGGATATTGAAGAATACACACTGATAACCAGCAGAGATAAGCAGGTTATTATTATTCTTTATAGGCCTGATATGACCACATCTTGACTTCTGCACATAGATTTAGTTACTGCATTCCTTAGGATGTGGAAAGGTTCTAGAAGTGTGTGACTAAAATTATCTGTGGTATGTTCCCTATCAGGACAGATTGAAGATTTGTAGGTTATAAAGTTTAATTGATAGGTAGGAAACAGGGGTATATGATAACATGTAACCTGAACTAACACCTGTCCTTGATTATACTCATCTGGCATCTACCCCACAGCTTGGAAGCAAGCTCGTATTTAACTGATTTAAAAAAAGGGGGGGGATTTGTTTACCACCAAACTGTTGATTTGTTCCTCTTACCTTACTGCTGCCTAATGGAGAGGGCCTTCAACAGTCATTTTTTTGAGCACCTGGAAAGACAACATATCACTGACCACCAGTATGGATTTTGCCAGCCAAGACCTGCAGCAGATCTTGCATATATGAGGGTTGTTTGAAAAGTTTGGTAAAATAAGTTAAAACGTTTTTTTTTGGAAAAAAATCACCCTTATTTCTCAACATAGTCTCTATCGAGGTCTACACATTTGGTCCAGAGAGTTTCCAATTTTTTCATCCCATCTAAAAAGTAGGATTTGTCATAATCTGCAAAATAATCATTGACAGCCTTGATGGCATCCTCGTTCTAAAAAAATTTTTTCACACTGAGCCAAATTTTTAAGTTTGGGAACAAGAAGTCATGGGGCCATGTCCAGAGAATACAGTGAATGTGGAACCAATTCGAACCTAAATTCATGCAATTTTGCCATTGTGACAGCCAATGTGTGGGACAGTGCATTGTCTTGATGAAGGAGCACTTTTTTGTGTGCCAATCTTGGACGTTTTTTATTCAGTTCTTCTCTTAAACAGTCCAACAATGATGCATAATAGACTCCTGTTATTGTCTTACCCTTTTCCAAATAGTCTATCATGATAATTCCTTGGGAATCCCTAAAAACAGTGGCCATCACCTTCCCAGCTTTTTTGCCGGGCCTTGTCCACTCTTTTGACAGCTGCTTAGACTCAGGTGTGTAGTGGTGATCCAAGTTTTGTCTACAGTCACAAATCAACACACAAAAATCCTGTGAATTGCGATTAAACATCGCCAAACACCGTGTTGAAATGTCTTTTTGCATGCATTTTTAATCGACAGTCAACAATCTTGGCACCCATTGCACACACAGCTTTTTCATGTACAATTTTTCATGCAGGATATTATACACCCATTCGGTTGAGATGCCTGCAATCTCAGCAATCTCACGCACTTTCACTTGGCGGTCTTCCATAAAGATACCATGGATTTTGTCAATTATTTCCTTCATAGTGACCTCAGCCGAGCATACAGAGCATGCTTCATCTTTGATGGATTTATGACCATATTTAAACTCATTTATCCAAAAATAAATAGGCTTTAATGCTGGTGCAGAGTTCCCATCAACTGCATGTAACTTGACTTTGATCTGCGCAACTGTCCACTTCTTCAAATAAAAGTGTTTTATCACTGCATGAAACTCATTTTTCCTAAATTTTTATGAAAAATGCAAACACAGTCATTTTAAATGTTTGCCAAATGAGAACTATGCGTCGCACGTGGCTAAAATTTTGCCAGGGGTCATGAAAAAGATGATACGTGCTGCCATTGGTATGAATGAACAAATTGTGTCGTCGTCTATTGGCAAATTATCAAACTTTTCAAACAACCCTAATGCCATGAAAAGGTCTGCAGAAACCTGTGTTGTTTCACTTGACATTTTCAAGGGATTTGATAGCATCTAGCATTCAGGGCTTCTCAATAAACTGCCATCTTATGGCCCAGGATTGCCCGTTTTTTCTTAATTTGTGTTCACTGCATGTAATGGTGGAGAATACAGGTATATCACAGGAGCTCTATTATTTCAACCACCCTTCATCTTTTTATACATAAAAGAAGAGGAGATGGGTGAAATATCTTTCTCCTGTTCTTCTCTAACTTCCAATGCTCTTCACAGTTTTGATACCACTTTCCATTCCTCCTACTCATGACACTATAGTGCTCAAGTATTCTAATCTTTGAGATCTATAACCAGTACCTAAACACTGATTTCTTTACCCCTACTGAAGGATGGTCACTTGGTTGTCTCTTCCAGTTCCTTCCAAAATACAGTAATTTTTTCTTACAAAAAAAATAGCTTAATTCTTCTCCTATTACCATTTGATAATGCTCAGCTCAACAGTCAAGATCAAATTTCCCTTCTCAAACTGACATATTAGCCTCTCCTGACCAAAATAGAACACTTTTCTAGCAACCCTTGACTTACACTAAACTTTGTATCCTTTCCCAATTGAAAAACCTCTCTATAAAAATTCTTGGTGCTGTCCAGAAGAAAGTAGTCCAACTAATTGATAATCTCTATCTCTCACTTACAAACTTTTTAACATATTTCTTCTGAACTTATAAATATTTGAATTGCTAACCCACTAAAATTTGCTACTCCATTGATGTTCATTTTGTGTACCTCTGTTCTCTGAAACATCATGAAGTATTCCTGTAGACTGCACCCCCCCCATCCCTTAAAGAATATCAACAGAATACTTTTCTCTTAACTGCTGCCCACATACTAAATTTATTGATTTGCTTTAAGTTTTGCATCCTCTTGTATGTGGGAGTGATATAAACAAATTAAATTTATTAGTCTGGTTCCCAATATTGATCACATTTAGCATTTCAACCTTCTGAGGCATCGGTTCCCAACCGGTGGTACACTTTCCCTCAGGGGTACGTACTAGGCCGTTCAGAGGTACATGAAAAATAATCAGTAATGACGGAAAAACAAGTAAAGTAAACATAATGCAAAACATTAGTTATGGAACAATAAATGTTAAGTTTGAATCACCGCTAATGGAGACACTTCAAAACTAGCTCAAATTAGCGAATGATGATTGGTGAGGGTGTGGCTATGAATCCCTCCCTCAAACCACTCTTCTACCAATCATTACGCACAGTTCATGTGTCACTTTTGTCACCCATCCTCCTCCTTTCCAGAACAATCACGTTACTAAGAAATAACCTTTGCGATAACGAACCTTCCACTGACTTCCATTTGCAACATTTCTAGAACGTCTCCAAAAATATAAATACATGCGTAGCCAGACTGTTTGATCAGTTCAGTTATTGACTGAGTATAAGTAAGTGCATTGTTTTTAATTGTGATTCTTTTCAAGTATATTTTTTATTTAATGTATAACATAGTGTGAGTTATTATTGTCAGTGATTTTTAAGCATGGCAGTTATGGATCAGTGGTTGAAAACAGGAACGGTTAAAAAAACCAAAACTTGATGTGGATTATTACCCATCGCCAAGTACTTCTCAACACGTGTCTGCGGCTATGAGTACACCCACGGGAGATAGTAAAATGATGTGTGTATCTCAGGTACTACACAGAAGAAAAGGAAATACTGTGAAGAGTATGTTAAATATGGGTTTTCATTTGTAGGAGATGATGCTCAGTGAGAAGGCACTCAAATACTTCTTGCCATTTACTAATACTGAACTAGTGGAGAGAGCTTTTTCTTCTTACACCTTCATAAAAAATAAGTACCACAACAAGCTTAATGCAAGTCTGGATTTAAGACTGTATTTTGCATCTTTTGAGCCTGATTTCAAGAAACTAAGCGCATCAAAGCAAGTTCAACGATCTCACCAACAGTGTTTCAATCGGCTAGTGATCTGTATACCAATTATTACAGACTTTTCAGATAACAAATAAATATTATTATTAATAATAAATCAAAAGTTTGTTAAATACTTGATCATCATTATCAATATTTAACATGAAGCTATACTTATTTCTGTGTTACGAATATTGTAAAATTAAATCTGTGGTTTGTACTTTTAGTGTAGTAATTTTCCTTTCCTAACTCATTTCCACTATTTTACATTAAGATAGGCACTAAGCAAAAGTGTCAGTATTTAAAAACAGCTATTTTAAAAACAATTTATAGAAATGGGTTTAAAAGGGGTACACAAGTGGGAAAAGGTTGGGAACCACTATTCTGAAGCATTACTAATTGTATCAATCTATATAAATCTTGGTCATCTCTCTTTTTCCTGCCATTCTGGTATCAAACATTGGGAAAATACATTTCTTTTATCCCTGAAGGGGATAAAGGCAAAGCTCCTTTATGACTTTTTGAAGATTGGTGAACAGCTGGTCTCTACTCTTCAGCTCTTACTAATACAGTTTAAGCTATCAAATGAAGGGTTTCATGGGAGAGATTCTGACAAATAAGTGTTGCCATTTCATGACCAATATATTTTCCAATGTTTGACCCTAAACCCTAACAGGTATTATTATGTATGAAATACTGTGTTTGTGTGTGTGTGTGTTCATTGGTAAATTTTGTTAGCTGGGTTATTAAAAATCTGAGTTTCTGTGAAGAAAAATGCTAGTAGCTTGTGCTAGAGACTAACTCGAGAACTGATCAAAGAAAGGCCTAGAAAAAGTTCCTCTAGTTGAAGACTGGAATCTAGTCTATAAAGAACTTTGTTCAGGTAGTTTAGCACTATGGAAACAAATACCATTTCCACAGGATTACACAAGCTGCTGGCATCAAACATCTGTTTTGCTAGCCTTTCCCCTTCTACTCGGTATGAGTGCTCATAATATCAAGTTCCTTTCTGATAGCTTCATTTTAACATGATTTTGCTTTTGATAACATCTCTTTACTCTCTTGTTTTTTTCTTAAAACTCATCTTTGTGATCTCCAGTTGTTTAATCAAGTATTGTATTTCCAATCCGATTCTCGGATCCATAAGTAGATGTTATTTTTTTTTGACTTCCATGGAGATCACAAGACTCACTGTGGGAGGTCAACACCAGTCAGTATGTAGTCTGTCATACTGCTTCTTAAATTCATCCACTGTTTGCACTTTCACCAACCTCTCAGGCAATGCATTCCATTCTCCTACCACTCTTCATGCAAAAACTTACTACTTATTCTTTTATTCACAGTTCCTTTTTAACTTCCAGGGCCCTTTGTCCTTGCTCTTTGTTCCCAATATGAAAAATCTCAGTGTTAATATGGTAATAACCTTTCTATAGCTTAAATGCCTGAATCATAATCATATCCCCTTTGTCTTCTATCCACCAGACTGCAGTCTGCATGCCCTCAGTCTACCGAAATAGTCAACACTGTACAGTCCTGATATCAGTTTTGTTATCTGTCTCTGCACACTCTCCAAGGTTACCCCCTTCAAATCCCGATGACCAGATCTGAGTACAGTGCTGAATTTTCATATCAAATTTGTTACAGCAGTCATTCAATTCAATTCAATTAAATAGTTCTGAAGACTTATACTGGATTTATTTAGAAGTGCAGCATCATCTACAGAAAGTAAAGGTTTGAGTTGAATATTTTTGATTTCAATATCAGCTTTAATGTCACTTTCCTTCATAATATGATTCATATAGATGATGAATAACAATGACAACTCTTGTCATTTTTACATCAAACCATCAGTGCATCCTTCAATTCTAATAGCCTAATTACACCTTAAGTATATCATGTCCTGTTTACACTAGATAACTGTAGAATTTGAACAGCTTTTATCTTAGCACCTTATCATGTTTTTTTTTTTTTTTTTTTTAGATCTACAAAACTAAAATACACATCCTTTTTATATACTGCCATGATTTCTCCACTATTTGTCTTAAAGTAAAAATTGGATCCTGACATCTCTTATTTAGCCTGAACTTCCTTAGAGAGTCATACTCTCCATCTCCAACAGTATGCATACATACATCAGTATGTATGTATAAATGTTACTTGGAACACTCAGTAGGGAAATTTCTCTCTAATTCTCATATTCAGTTTTAGTTCCCTTTTTATAGGTGGCTACTATGAATGTTTTGATCCAGTCATTTGGAATTCTACTCTCTGACCATACTTTCTGAATTATGCAAAATAGGCATCTTCATATTTCATTTGGTTGAATATCATCTACTCCTGCAGACTTTCCTGGCTTTCATGTACTTCAGCTTCTTGGCTTTATAGTCACAGTTGCTTCTGTCGTGGCTATATACAATATCCTTTCCATATTTCAGGAGTTTTCTAATGACTTTTTTGCCTCTGTTATTGATATGTACTATTGATAGTATTCTTGAATATTTTCTGTCTCCTCCCCCTCCCCAATCATCTAAGAATCATTCAAAGTAATTTACTCCAGACATCCAGAATGTTTTTATTAGTTTTTATGTCACCATTATTCCTTTATAGGACTTTTTATTTTTTATAATGCTCTTAATCTTCTTCTTTCACTACGTGTTATTCCCGCTTCCTATGCAGGGTCCGCGTGTTACTTAGATGCGACTATTTGTTAGTACCACCCAACCGACCTGTCGTCTAGTCTGCCGCTGGGGGGGGGTATATTTTTGTCTGTAGAAGCGTATGTTCACAGGGCCGGTTTGCCTGCTTGCAGGATGAAAAATGCCAGATAAACTGGCAGAAAAAACCCTACTGCCTGCGCCCAAGACCGGCTAACTTGGCTATGTCTGAGGAAGATCCTCACGTTCCTCATTTGTAATGCTCTTAATCCCACTGCAAAAGATTATAAATCTGTAGTACTAACACTTGATTCCATTTACAGCACTCCTTCCTCATTTCTAAGCATTTTCAATAGCCTCTAAAACCTTTTTATTTATCTTCTGTCTTCTTCCCAGTTTTCCTCTGACTTCAGTTATTTTAAACATAATTTAGCTGTCATTTTTCTGTCCATTCTTCCAGCTCACCAGCTGATTTTTTTTTTTTTTTTTTTTTTTAATTTTAAATCCTTCCAGAGAACTGTACCATATGCCTCTACTTATTTTCTTCAGATTTTGCTGCTGAGTCTTATTTTTGAGACAGTTTCATTTTTCTCCAGTAATATTTAATAATATTTAATATTTATATATTTTAGTCTACGGTTCTCTGAAAGATGCTTGGCTGCGAATCATTTTAAAACATCCATGCGTCTTTCTTTTCAATGTGAATATGCAGGTTTTTCTGCTTAAACTAAATAATTAGATAACTAGATAATTAAGGTGAGACTTACACATAATTTGTAATGAAAAATTAGCTAGTAATTTGGGACTTAGTCAACCAGATTATGTTTTGTGTCGGTTTAAACCACAACAAACAACACCTCATGCTGACTGGAATGTTGCTTGGCTGAATAACGGCCCTATTGTTTTTGTCATTGAATAAGGAAGAACAGTGAAAAGTCGGCTACTGAAACCAACCTACCATTAGCAGAATTAAAGATAGCACCATCAGTCACTGGAAAGGAACTTGCAGATGAATTAGAAAAGTGATGATGATTTAATCCTTCAGTCATGTCCAACTCATGGTAACTTTGTAGGCAAGTGTTCTTGCCACAAAGTGTTTTTGGTGAGATTTTTACAAGGTGGTTCACCATTGCTTTCCCCACCCATTTTTTACACGCTTGCAGCTAGCATATAGCTGACGAATCAGACCTATGGCTGGGTCGTAAATATTCATGGCTGTAAATCCATGCATGTTCAAGAGGCCAGTTTGCCTGTTCTGAGGGACGAAAAACCTAAGCGTTTCCTGGTGAAAAAACCCTCTGCCTCTGTATGAGACTGACTGACTCACCTTTAGTCAAAAGAGACCAGATAAAGGTTCCTCATGTCATGGATGGGAATCAAATCCAGGTCTTTCTGACCAAAGGGCTTTGTCTATACTCTGAGCTATGGAGGCTCTTATTAGAGAAGTATGTTGATATAATTGGGGTTACTGACAAAGCAACTAAATCAGATGAGATAATACTAAATAACTAAGAAGTTATATTCTGTCGTCAGGTATCAGAGAAAGGATGGAGTAGCTGGAAATCAGCACCAAACATGAAGACTTAAAGTAAAGTGATGTAGCCAACAAATTTCAAAATGGAAAATTGGAAAAGCTAAATGGTTTTGTCAAAGAAAAAAGGTGTTTTTTTTTTTAGTCATTGGAGAGGGCTGCTGTCATAAAGGAAAAGCTGGTTCTTGTTGGAGATCTAAACTGAATAGGAAATGAATACCAGAGACATAAATGTTTCGAGAAAATTTTGAAGAAAAGACACTGCTAATAATAATGGTAAGTACATGCTGGATTTTTGTTAGTAATTTGGACTCGTCATTACTGACACTGTGTTTCAGCATAAAGATGTGCATATAAATACAAAAATGCATTAGCACAGAAGATATTTTCATAAAATTAAGCTGTTAACATACAGATACTTCAGTTTATGTATTGCAAACCATTTTCAGTGTAAAATAAATAATTGCAAATGCAACATATTAATTTTCCATTATTTATTCTAATGAACATAGTTTGTAGTACACAAACATGACATATCTATGTGTTAACAGTTTAATTTTATTTAATTATGCTTACTGTGGTTATGTGAAGTTTCGTTTTTAAATGGATTTTCTACAGTTGTCCATTTAATCATGTCCAGAAAATGTACATAAATTAGAAAGAATACAAGAAATAAATCTTATTTACTATTTTATTGTTGATAGTCATAGCTTCAGGTTCAGGACATAACTATTTAAGAGATTTGAAATAGGAAGTAATCATCATATCTTGCTTAAAAATAAAAAAATAAATAAATAGCATGTTGAATAGAAAAATATATACAAAAGTTTTAAAAAGGATCAGTCCAGCATCTTTTAGAGGCGAACTGTATACTCAAATATATAAATATTAATGGATAGAAAATGAAAGAGTTTGAAAACAGAAGTCAAACATCAGAGATTTAGTAGCAAAATGGAGAAACATTAATTGGCTTGGCCAAGAAAGCAACTCATGGTGAAGTTGTCTGTAAAGATAGAAAAATATCTGAACTTAATGGCACACTTTAGAAGTTAAACTAGCCATCCTGGAAAAACAGAAAAAAATACATTGAAAGTTCCTGGCAAATAAGTCAGCAGATGTCTTGAGAAAATACAGAGAAAAATGTAAGGGAGCACAGCTGTAAAAGCAGCCTAACAGATGTAATAGGAAGAGTTTTTTAAGAAGATAGAAAATTTTGCCACTTAAAAATATTTTAAGTGGCAAAATATTCTGGAGGATATTGAAATAGATGAAAATGGTTATATGAAACTGAAGATGTTTTGATGTCTGGAGTAATTACTTTGAAAGATTAAGTGAGAATGACAGTGGTAGAAAATATTCAAAACGAATGCATGACAAATTTTTCTTAGCCTCTTTTCTAGTATGCAAGCATACTTGAGAAGAGGCTAAGGAAAATTGTGAAAAAAAGAAATGTATGGATGAACAAGCTGAATCGTGCCAGATAGGGGTTATTAGGAACTGATGAGAAATCATGTGAATATAACAAGGAATTTTGATTTTGCATGTCTAGAAAAGGTATTATGATAAAATGCAAGGAACTGTTCAAAGTTCTAAAAGTATGTAGTGTAAATGGAACATTGTACTGAGTATTGTGTAATTAACTGTATTTTACTTTAACGAGGCATGTCCCTCTTTAAAGTAAGAAATAATAAATCAAAAAAAAACTTTTTAAATAGTGTGCTGCGGTTACTGAACGTACCTAGTGGTAGGTTTTGACAACAAACTGCCATTTGCTTCGTTCTGCTATGGACATTAGTCATCGAGTTACATCTGTTGAAGTGAGCACAAGCTGTTCTTTGGATTAGTGACAAATTGACAATGAAAGTGCTTGAAGAACAGTGTGTGTGTGTGTGTGTGTGTGTGTGTGTGTGTGTGAGAGAGAGAGAAATTTTGCTGCAAACTTGGTAAAAATTTTACACAGACATTTCAATTGCTTAACCAAGCATATAGGAAGGACTGTATGAGCCGAACGCGGTGCTATGAGTGGTTTAAGCCTTTTAAAAAGGGCAAAACGTTGGTCAGCTAATATCCCAGGCCTGGACAACCTTCCAAATCAACAGATGATGACCATATCGAGAGAGAGAGTTCATGCTGTGATTTGTAGAAATCATCATTTAACTGTCCGAGAAGTTGCTGACGAAGTGTGGGCATCTGCATAGGATCTTTCCATCAAATTTTGACCAAAAACTTCAGATCTGCTGTGTGAGTGCAAAATTCATGCTGCATTTGTTGACTGACGATCAGAAAGAGAACCTTATTGAAATCAGTCAGGAATTGCTTGCAAATGGTAATGAAAACTTTCTTAAGAACATCATAACAGGAGACGAGACACGGGTTTATAGCTATGATGTTGAAACCAAGATGTAATCATCGCAGTGGGTGAGGAAAGGGTTTCCTCCACCAAAAAAAGCACGGATGAGTTGGTCAAAGATCAAGATGATGTTGGTTGTGTTTATTGATTGGAAAGGCATTGTCCATTATGAATTTGTACTACACGGTCATATGGTAAAGAAAGAGTTGTACCAGGAAGTTTTAGTATGTTTGAGGGATGCTGTACGCAGGAAGAGGCTTGAATTATGGGAAAACCAGACTTGGATGTTGCACCACGACAATGCGCTGGCTCACACGTTGTACCCCATCTACCCTTTTCTCTTAACTTAGCCCCAGCAGACTTTTTCCTGTTTCCCAAACTTGAAATCACTTTGAAAGGATGCTATTTCCAAACCATAGAGGAGATTCAGGAAAATGTGATAAGAGAACTGCACACCATCACGGAAAGGGCTTTCCAGGCAGCATTCTAACAATGGAAGAAATCTTGGGAATGGTGTATCACCAGTAGAGGGGACTGCTTTGAAGGGGGACACTGCTTAAAATGTTGCAAAATGAGCAATAAAGTCTTAATAGCAAATGTTCGATCGTTTTTTGAATACGCCTTGCACTTGTTCTAAGAAAGATGGTTGGATGTAAAATCAGGGCAAGACCAGAATGTTATCTCCACTGCTATTTTCCATTTATATAAATCACATAAATGGCACTTGACATCTCCAATGTATTTGGCGGGAGAGCTGGTCAAGAAAAGTTGCAGGGTTTGTTAGAGAATAGTGAGAAGTATATGTGCAGTATTTTATCTAGAATGTTGAAAGTTTATTTTTCACTTGGTCAGACTAAACTTTCAACATCTTTCTCTAAATCCAGAGTAATTTAATAAAAAGGTGGCACACCATTTGGCAGCTCCTATAGGAGGAGATGACCTTGCTAATGCTTCTGCCTTGGTATCGCCGGCTGGATTGATTCATTCAATCCAATACCCTTGGAGGGTAATGGATGGTAATGCTGTAGCCAGTGAAGTTCTAACTGAGGCTCGGCTATTGCTGTTACTCTCTGCCATGATCAGAGTTTTAATAGCTCAATACCTTGGTATCGCCACTTGGGCTTGGCTCCCACTGAAGAAACCCCAATAAAGGTCAAAACTAGTCTGGGTATTGGCCCTTCCCTTAATGCATAACATTATATATATCCGCCACAAGGAGATGCGTTTTGCATTATGGGAGGTACTGAGATAGGAGTGTTGGTAGCTTGCTCCACCTTTGCAAGGAGTTTCCCAGTGTTGTACCACTTTACCACAGTCCTGAAGATACTTTCAGGTGCAAACTTTGTTTGCACACACTTGGATAAAGGATTAAACTAAATTTATTATAGTATTTTATCTAGTCATAAAGTATTGCATAACTCATAATTTGATTAAAAATAAATAAATAAATAAATTGCATATTACTAAGGGAAAAAAACATTTCTCAAGTACTTTCCAAATACTGCATTGAAAAATCCTTCTAGTACATGTTGGCCAAGTGGTTAGCATATCTGCTCTCTAACCAACAGGCTGAGGGTTTGAATCTCCCTGTGCACTTGATGTTTGTGATTTTTCTTAAATGAGTGATGAATTTCATTGTCTGCCTTGAGACCAATAGCCTGTTTATTGGAGGTCTGAAATGGCTTGAAAAAGTTCCATGTTTAGTCTCTAGAGGAGGTTCCTGAACTATATAAAAAAAATAAAAAGACAAAACATATAAAATTAATAAAAAATGATCCTTAGTCCATTCATGGTACTAAGTACTATGGTTGTACAACTTTTCTTGGGTGGGTTAGTCACATTAAAAAATATATTTCATTTATGAAAGAAATTCATTGCTAACAGTGCTAAACTATTGTTCTACAGAGTTTCCCAAAAGAGGTGCTAGTATTGGAAATGCAAATATTTTTCAAAGCAAATCTTATAGCTTGCAAAATTTGAGTCAGTTTTTTTTTTAAATTATTTTTTTTTATGCGAATTCCACCCCCAAAAAGGCTGTAAACCTGTTGCACATTTAATACAATCGGTGGGCTAAAGGTCAGATAATCTAGTTCCCTGCTTTAGAGACTAGATAAAGAACTTTTTTTTAAGCTACTTGAAATTTCTGTTAAGCAGACTGGTGGTCTCAAACTGGGGAAGAAAAAATCATCTGTTACCTTAAGATTTTCACGAAAATCCATGCCACAGTGGAAATCAAACTAATGATGTTGGTTGGAGAGAGGGCATGTATGCTATTCACTCAGCCTACCAGGGACTGATTGCCTTCATTTTCATTGCCAACCACTCAGCCAATAGTGAGAATTAAGTCAAATCTGTTAGGATAATTTCTTCCTAATGATAAATCTGTCCTTTTCTTTTGTAAAAAAGGATAAGGCACACAGGTGAAATTAGTAGCTTCAATCAAAAAGTTCAAAAAAATAAAACATTACAGATACTGTAGCTACATTTACTGAGTAAATGTTGGAATGCACATGTCAGTAGCAGAATTAATAGGTTAGGTCAGATATCTGTCAAGCTACATGCAAAACCCACTGTGAACTTCTTTACTCCAAATAAAAAACCTTATGCCCCACACTGTCATTCACTTTTGTTATTCCTGTTTTTTAATTTTTCAGTAAACATATACAGGGTGTTCGGGATAAATTTGACATATTTATAATTAATTATATTTTTCCGTAAGTTACATGTATTAACACACACTTCTCTTCATTTAAAAGTTTGGACCCTTCTTCATTCATATACAAGATGTCAGAAAGGATGGATAGCTGGAACCCACCTGAATCATGGAAGAGAATAACTTGTATCATGATGATTCGTGCCCGCCATCAAAATAAGGATATTACGACTGCTGCCCAATGCTCCCTGAATACAGTAAAAACAATCAGGCATGAACTAGAGACTTGCAATGGTGACTACGAGGATGTAGCAAGAAGAAAGATCCCTAGCAGACGATCTGATTGCGTTCGTACAGCAGAATTCCTCGCAAATCTGCAGGAACAGGTGTTGAAGAACCCTGGCATTGGAATTCGGGCTTTGTTCGTGGAGTTGCTAACTGTAGTCAAGCCCTGGATAACAAGGGTAGCCAATGGTAGGCCGTATGTATGGCAGCAGGATTCGGCCCCTTGCCACACCTCTGGGAAAAGTCAAAAATGGTTGTCTGAAAATTTCTACGACTTCACCAGTCCAAATGTTTGGCCTCCAAACTCCCCAGACCTTAACCCCATGGATTATTTTGTATGGGGCGCAGTTGAAAAAGACACCAATCGCACTTCCAGTAATACAAAAGCCCAGTTAATGGATAAAATTAAAACAGTTTTTGCGGCCCTTCCCAGGGAGACTGTAGCATCAGCTTGTTCGAGGTTCCGAAGCAGAATTGAAGCTGTGATCGATGCTAATGGTGGTTATTTTGAGTAAATCTTGTTGATAGTATTGTAATTAACTCTGCCTGTAATGTTTTTTTGTCAATTCATTAAATTTAATAGATACAAAGAAGATTTTCTTTTTCCTTACGAAACTGTCAAATTTATCCCGAACACCCTGTATATTTAAAATACCAACATTTTTTTCAGCAAATTTTCTTTTTCTCTTTTTTTTTAATGATATGTCCATCCATGAAATGCTATTGAAAAAAAAAAAAAGTTTCAATAATCTGTATTACATTAGTTAAGTAGGGTAAAGTAGCATACCCACTCTCCAACAAACAGGATGGGTTCAGAAAATGAGTCACACATATTCACAATAAAGAATGATTTTCATTATTGAAATATTCAGCCAGAAACTAATTGGCCATCATCATTGTATCAGCATAATCACAAGGCGAAGATAGAACAAAGAATATTAATCCTATTTACAGAGTTGAGCCACATGCTATAGCATGCCACCATATGGGTGGTAACAAAATCAAACAAGATTTCAATTAAAGCTAAAACTAAAATGATTTAAAATACAAAACTTAACAAGATTAGATAATTGAATGATACAGTATTTTATTATGTTACGTAACAAAGGGGGAGAGCACACTATTGCTTGTCATGGTCATTTATGAGGATGAGACTCTTCCAAAACTTGGCAATGGATAGGCAGTCATTCCATTTAAGTTTAGGCAGTGTAGAAGTACTTCTGCACTCTCTTTAAATAGCCACTCAAACCTAAACCACTACTGATGGCTGTTTAGATTTGACAAACAATGTAAAAGCTGAGTATTGGACCAGAGAATATTGTGATCAATATCTGGCCTGAGTAAGGCCAGATTTTTTAGGTGTATTGTTTTTTGATGTAAGTGTTCTTGTAGTTGTTTTTCAACCAATTACCAAAATTGGCAAAATTTTGGTAATTGGTTGAAATCTTCAATTACCAAGTAATCCCATGAGCTACGCTGGCAACTTTAGCAATATGTCCTCCATATGGCTCGTGCATAGGCACTGCAGTACCCCCAATTTTTCTCGTTATATAAATATATATATTAATTTTTTGATATTTGCTTCTAATATTTAATTTTATCATCAACAATCCTATACAATTCTCTTATTTTGTATAAAAAATTATAAAAATCCATCTTGTAGCAGTTAGGAGGGCGAAGGACGCTAGCAGCACTGTGTTTGCCATAGTGTGATATTGTTACGCGCGCAAGCATATGCACGTCATAGTGAGATACGAGCTATTAGCGTAATGCGACACTGTCCGTCGCGCAGTTCCACTGCTGTTTGTATGCAGTTTGCGCCGGTAGTAGAGTGTTCGTAGTGCGTATCTTGTTTACTCCGTCTCTTTAAATATTTGGACATTACAATTAAAGACATAACATTTGTTATAGTTTTTATTTTAGAACATTATTGGGGTTATGATAATGGAGTTTATTTTTAAGTAATTTGTATAATTACTTAAAACTTATACAAATTATTAAACTGGATAATTTTATCGATAATAAAGAATATTTTTTCATGTTTAATTTTTACCATAATTTTGATATTTTATCCAATCACGTATACACTGCACTTACGTGTATGTATATTTCGAAAGTTGCAGCACCCCCACGATTTCAAGCCACGAGCCGCCACTGATGTCCTCTAAACTTCAGCTCTCTATCTACTACTATCCCCAAATCCCTGGCTTCAATTTCCTGGAGACAGTTCCCTCAATGTGGTACGCAGCTTGTAATCTTTGTATCCCAAAATGCACAACTTTGCACTTTTCCACCATGTTTTGCCCATACTGTCAGCCTATTCAAATCAACCTACAAGCGCTTTACATCAACTTGATTAACTATTATCTTACCCAACTTAGCGTCATCAGCAATTTTATTTCCTATATCATTTATGTACAAATTAAAAAGTAGTGGTCTAAGCACAAAGCCACTAGTCACCTGCCTTCTCCTGGATTCTGCTCCTCCATATACTACTTTTTGGTATCTGTCCATCAGCCACCCTTCTATCCATATCATCAGTTTTATATCCACCTCCATTTGTTGCAACTTGTATAATACAATTCCATGTGGTATCCTATCAAACGCCTTTGCAAAATCCAGCAGTATGATCATGTAGCCATTCCCTTTATCACTCAACTGTCACTGTTATAAAACCTTAGATTACTAAGGGATGACCTCTCTTCACAGAGCCATACTGCCCCTCATAGAACATCATATTCTTATCCATCCATTGCCGAATTCCGCTTTTGACCAACTTTTCCACTAATTTTACTACCACTCCTGAAATACTGATTCGTCTATAATTTGCTATCACAGACTTAGCGCTTCCTTTATACAAAGGAATAATTTGCCCTGCTTCCACTCTCTCTTGGGACTTTGCCAGAGCTGAGACTTAAACAGTCTAGTCAAAGGCATCGCCAATTTCCCAACACATTTCTCTTAAAATGCGAGCCGACATCCGAAATATTTTTCTTCGTTATTTCGCTATGCTAATAAAAGAGTTAGGTTTTTGTCATATTGTTTCCACCTAGTCAAGAATGAAATAGATAAACAGAATATTGGAAGTAGAGACGAGCATTTTACTACAAAGCATAGCTAATTTCTGAATTTTTTTAAAGAAAACTGTAAATAGTTTTACTGAGAATTCTATTTTATCTGAGTTTACTAAAATGAGATGCATTTGCCAGCTGAAGCCTTTTTGATTATTATTTCATTCATTATTTATATATTTAAAATGAATATTTCCTTCTGTTTCCATTTCTTGTGAATGTTCACTCAATATTAACCGACCTTTCTGGAGATGAGAAAGTTGTTTCCAAGAAAGACGCCATCATGCCGTTTTTGGAATGATTTTGCCTAAACATGACCGAATTTCATTACGGTTTATTTACGTAAATGAAATAAAGCTCCCGTTATTTCCATCCTAAACTAGCACAGGTATCCCTCGATTTTACCGCGTATATCAAAATCGCGTTAATCAAATCTAATTATTAATGGTTAAAATTATAATTCGTCCATGATCGATTACTGTATTAATAATTCGCTTTATATGGTACTCTTTTAGAAAAGATAAAAAATGAATGCAAAATAAATGCTTGTACCTACATTAGTTACTGCACTTTTTTTTTTTATCAAAAGAAGTTATCAAGAGTCACTCGAACAGTTTTAGTTTTTTCCTTATCGGCATAAATTCTACGATAACAAGCAAAATGACTCTCCAGAACTCGGCAAACAAGCAATAAAACATAAAGAAAAAACACTGCAAATATAATACACGATGGTACAAATTAAGTGGATATTGAATCCAATATTATTTCACAGCCGAATATAGAAACTACAAAAGTTTCGTGCAGATGCAAGCATAAGCAACTTTTCAGGACAGGGGCAACTCGTAGTAAAGGTGGAGTGAGCTCCAGATCACTTTCCTTTGTATTTTCCATAATGTAAAGCACAACTCCTAGAGAACATGTATGATAAATAAACCTTTGGCTCTCTATTTCAGTAATACATGATAGTTTATTTATTTTCAGTTACAATCTAGAAATTATTGAACAAAGAATAAAAAAAAAAAAAAACTGTACTGACATCGGAGATCGCGGTATCTCTCAGATACAGTTTATTGTCAAATATCACAACCATTACATAACATGTGTTAAACCAAACTGACAGCAAAAAAACAGTGTGGAATATCACTCGTAATATAGAATGCACAGCTACTCATGACCTCCAAGCTATACACTGAATTGTGTAGGAATATGTATATTAAACATTTTGCATGTATCTGTTAGATCAGCTGCAAGCTCCGCAGGGTTAAAGGCGCGTTAATGAAAACTCTTGACGCGTATATCAAAGGATTGCCGCAATTAATTTCGCCGTGTTAAGTAAGGGATACCTGTACTGCAAAGCATAGTTTGGAAACATTCATTTCGCTTTCGAATAAGTTATCGTTTCTTCGTTAAGTCATGCCGCCCATTTTTCTAGAATCAACACATAACTCTCCTCCCATTCCATTGTTTTATCTGTTTGTTGCCGCTGGTAATTGGCTACTATCACAGTTCAATGGGAAAACTGTTCAAGCAGTCGAAGAAGAAAAGGATAAAGCAAAAAGATAAGCAAAAGCTGATACATGTATGTCGTTTAGCAGCTTTTTTTTATTTTAAAAGCATCGTATCGTATTCTTTTAATTAAATGAATTTAAGCTTAATTTCATCTCAAGTAAACTGCATGAGTTAATGATAAACTGTATTATTGAAATTTGAATTTTTTTTTCCCCTAGTATGGCGAACTGCTCACTGAAATTGGATCTAATAAAGCAGGATAAGCAGTTGAAAATAAATTCATTTTCAGCCATTAAATGTTAGGAATTTGTAATATAATATTTTCCTTAATTTTAATGGAACTAAATGAAGGTGTGTGAAGTCCTAGCTCTGGTTTCTTACGGTGGCCATTGCGACCTCATAATCATACGAAGTAGAAACAATTTTCTCTTTTCCCCCCTCTGCATGTCGGCATTTATCTCACTGTCCTCTTCATGGCAAGGTTTCCTTTCTTCCTCTACTTCTATTGATTGCATTGTAAGGATCACCGTACTGCTCGAATCGCACCAACAGCGATTTGTTGCCATTGTTACAGCATCACGCGCGAAACATTTTTCTTCCCAGTTTCACGTGCGTAGAAAATTATCTCATAGTATGCCTTCTAATTAAAAACATTCCATTCCATGCCGCTCCTCCTACTACATTTATCCCACAACTGCCGGCCGCAGCAGAAGAATTAACAGTACGCTGTGATTTGGCATGTTCGTCTGTGGCGGGAGGGCCGACGTCTGTAGGCCCTATTCACTCTACATCCTTGTACGCTGATTAGGTCCCTGGCTCTAGGGGAAGAGTCTCACTGTAGCAAAGTGACCGGACAGGTTTTCGGCGATCACTTGGCAGACTTGGGCATTACACGGTCCACTAAAATTGTTATTTATTTTATTATTATTATTTTTTTTTTTGCGTGTATGTGTTTGTGTCTACCAGAATTGGTAATGAACGAATCGAGAGCTTTTAACAGATAATCGATATTTCACTGGTGGAGGGGAGGGGGTGTTATAGTGAAAAACGCAAGCAGGGCACTTTATCTGGCTCTTAACGTTGCATTTTTTTCTCACCTAACTGGAACATCATTCCCCCCCCCCTTTTTTTTTATTTGTTTTTCAAACGTGTGGAGAAGTCGTTTAGTCTCTTTTCCCTCCCTTTCATTTGATTGCTTTATACAGGATCTTCACTAGCAGTAAGCGTTTACAAAACGCATGTAGCTCAAAAAGAAATTGCTATCTATCTTAAAAACGAAATAAGACATTAAAAGAGAATATTGCAAATGGAAGGTTTGGGTGTAAAGCCAGTGTAGTTTCTGATGGGTATGAACTGGCTTGCTTTGACTTAAACCCAGTTTTATTTCCGTCGACTATACATACAATATTATAACGCATATGAGAATGAGTGCACTAGTTTTACTTTTTACCCTGTAAATGAATTTAATTCTTAATTGGTTATTAATTCCAATTAATAATTACACTAACAATTAATTAGAAACCATTGGTATACCCTTAATTCTAACACCCGACTTTAGTTGGAATTAAAACTTAGTATGTAGCCAGTAGTTACGTCTTATACGAGGGTGGTCTAAAAAGTTCTTGGCCTAACAATGCAAAAACGAATTTATAATTTCAAAATTATTTTTATTTTTCAATATAATCCCCCTTATGACTAATACATTTATTCCAGCGATGCTCCACCACCATTATCCCGTTTCTGTAGTGGTTCTTAGTAAGATCTGCAAAATACCTTTCTACAGCTGCAATCACCTCTTGATTCGAAGAAAAACACTGACCAACGAGGAAAAGTTTTAGTTTTGGGAAGAGATAGAAGTCAGAGGGAACCAAATCTGGGGAACAGGGTGGATGTTCCAACAATTCATAGTGCAGATCCCTTAATTTTCCCATTGCCAAAACACCTTTGTGGGTAGGTGCATTGCCTTGATGAAAGATGATTTTTTTCTTCTGCAAACCGGGTCTTTTCTCACGAATTTTTTTGTCTAGTCTGATTAAAAGATCGGAATAATATTCCCGGTTATTGTTTTACTCTTTTCAAGATAATTAATAAACAAAATGCCTGTAGCATCCCGAAACCGATGCCATGACCTTTCCTGCTGATGGAACCGACTTTGTCTCTTCTTTGGCGCTGAACAACCGGCTACTGTCCACTGTTTAGACTGCTGTTTGGATTCTAGTGTAATGGTGAATCCAAGTCTCATCCATACTAATAAACCGACGCACAAAATCAATTTTATTCTTGTTAAAACGCTGCAAGCACTGTTCAGAGATTTTCATGCGAGTCCGTTTTTGATCTGCTGTGAGCAAGCGCGGCACCCAACTTGCGCAAAGCTTTTTCATTTGCAATTCTTCATGCAAAATATATACTACACGTTCTTTTGAAATGCCTATACTCTCAGCAATTTCACGCACTTTGACTCACCGGTCATCCAATACCATATCGTGCAATTGATCAATGATTTCTGGTGTTGTTACATTTTTTGGACGTCCTTCACGTGGATCATCTTCAAGACTGGTTCGGCCACGTTTAAACTCGGCAGCCCATTTCTTAATTGTCGAAAATGAAGGAGAAGAGTACCCATAAACTTTTATGAACTTCAAATGAAATTCTTTTGGCGTTAAACCGTCTTTTACAGTGAATTTTATAACCTCACGATACTCAATTTTATTCATTTCAAGGGATACAGACAACACTTTTGCTTCAGACAGCTGTATAAAACAAACTACTTGATAGAATGATTTGCAATTTCACATGGATGCTTATGACAGATGTACCAACTTAGAGAGGAAAAAAAAACCGTGCAGATAATGTTGCCATCTATGGTCGAGGCCGAGAACTTTTCAAACCACCTTCGGATGAAGAAAGTAATACATTGTTTTCTGTTATCGGATCTATTAAAAATGTTTATTATATTACAAAATATAATATAAGCTTCTGCTGCACTATAAATATGGTACTTCAGAAATGATTTTGTCATTAACTGACATACATCAATAAACGCACTGTCTACCGTAATTAGTTTCCTTGAAGAGTTAACACAGAACAATCATCGAAAGTCACCTTTGATTTTAGCCACCATACTTTTTTGTTCGGTTATTTAAGAAGAGTAAGGACAAGATTTTCTCTCTCTCTAACGGGCGACAGTCATGCCGATAAAAATTAATAACTAGATAATTATAAGCTAAATGAAACAAGCCAAATAATAATAAAAAAAAAGACGTAAGAACAATATTAGAAAAAACTCAAGAAGAATGCAATCAGAAGTAGATATTTATATAAGATTGAAAAAGCCATCAAAAACCTAAAATGCGAAAAGGCTGATGGAGTAGATGATATTCGGCCAGAAATGCTTAAATATGGAGATATAAAATATTTACACTGCATAATTGAGAAGGTCGAATTCTAGATGATTGGAATATGACTGTAATAGAATGCAGAACAATCTGGATTCAGGTCAAACACGCATTACCGGAAACTACTTTACAACAGATAGTTGAGCAATCATGGGAATATGACAGGGATCTATATTTAACCTTTGTAGATCTGGAAAAGGCATATTACATGGTTCCAAGAGAAAAGCTTTTCAAAATTTTCCAGTACATCGTGTAAATGGGAAACTATATCAAGTAATACATAGCTTTTATTTGAGGTGTGAGTCAGCATTGCAATTGAAGAAGTTGCAGCAAGGTAATTTGATGTTAAATGAAGGAAAGTGAAATTAGGTCCGATATCAGAATTGGAAATGCCAGCCTCAGTTCTTTATTAAAAAAAAGAATGATGTTATACTCAAATAAATCCACCACGTCTGTACGGTTCCCCAATTAAACTGAGCATCTGTTTTAATGCATTTGGCCACAAAAACACAAAACCTGTGAAAATAGGCAGTAACATTGAAAACATCAACTGCATTTTCAATGGAGAACCAATAGAACAAGTTAAATATTTCAACTATTTAAACACAATTTTTAGTAACGATGGCAAATATGAAAATAGACGACAGAATGAGCAAAGCTGGTATGGTAGAAAGTCAACTGAATAAATTTATATTGAATAAGGGAGATATTAGTCAAAACACTAAATTAGCTGTATACAAGACAGTGTTCAAACCAACTTTAACGCATGGATCTGAAAGCTGAGTTAGAAATAAAATACGTGATCGAAACTGGACACTACAGATATGAGAGTTCTCAGAAAAATTAATGTTTGTGAACGGATACATTTGTGGCAGAATCATGAGAAAAGAATTTAACATTGACATTCAGGAATATGTGAGCAAGCTAATCTATGGTGGATGGTCACTTAAACAGAATGAGAGCAAAAAGATTAGCAATACAGTTTGTTGGGATACTAGGGAAAAGACCTATAGGAAGTGGGTATCTTTCCCCTGGCGACAGACATCTGGTTTCTAAGGCATTTCTTACTGTTCATCTTAGAAGGCCGAAATATACCATTTTACAGTATTGGAATCTTGATGGATAACAGATTAATTTGGAGAGTCAGATTGTCGATAGGAAGTTAGTTATAATAATAACTTTTCATGTAGAACTACCATAATATACTGTACACGCCATGAGGATACATATAAGAAATTTGCCAATAATGCTAAATTACTTTTTAATGCGATGTATAGACTCTTTCATTGGCATACAAGACAATGTGTTGATATTTGCGGTAATTTGTGCTCTTAATCATAATCACAAGACAACATGGAATTGTGTTGTTGCAAGGAAAAGCAGTTGGCATTGCATTATCAAGGAATCAGGTAACAACAGTCTTTGGCATGCCTCTAGTTTATTTACAGTTATCTGTCACAATAGACAAAAGCATTCGACTTCACAGCGGATACAGTATTTGTCATCATTACAGAAATGTTTTGTTAATACTTTGAGCAGTAAAAATCCTGAACCAATTTGTTCTTAAGCATAAATAAGTTCGGTTCTCAGATTTATTGCCAAAAATGATTATTATTGTTGTTCGATGCGTCCATGGAGTCTCAGAAACAGTATTCCATCCACCACCAAATGTATTATAATGTGTTTTAGTTATCTGTTTTTTCTGGAAAAAGAAGAACCCGAGTTTTTTGTGGGCAGGGATTCCCGCTACCTCCTTTTGATACCGGTAACTTACTTTTTGGCAGAATTATTTAAAGATTTTTTCTCTTTTATGATCGTGGGAACTGCCTGTTCACAATGTAATTTTATGAGAGGTGAACAGGCAGTTCGCACGCTAATGGGGGAGGGGAGGAATCTTTAAATAATTGAAACCATAAAAGCAGTGCAGTGTTGCATATAATTGAAGCAAAAAACTCTAATCTTAGAAATAAAGTGCATACACATTAATTTGCTATAGGCTTTGCGGCCTCTAGTGTGTGTGTGTGTATGTGTCAACGATATATATATATATATCGTCGACTCTGATTTTTCATTCTTCAAAACAGACAAACCAGCCAGTAAAACGCACGCGATTTACAGACAATGCACTGGTCTCGTAGCCCTGTCTGCCTCGACAAATAATTGATTTATAGATAGATTTACCATCTTTCGAAACATCTGCAAACTTATTTATTTCTACTTGTGTTCAAACTTTGTCCCAGTTAAAAATTCTGGACAGAAATCTGCGAAACTTGTATAATATTCAGCATTTCAGCGGGAATTATCAGTGATCCTGAAACAAAGGTATGATGGTAATTATCCCGCTCGTAGGTGGTTAGAAGAATAAAATCCCCACTTTTAATTAGTTCTTTAGAATTTTGCGAACATAACAGTATTGTTTTACATGACGGTTTCTCCTTGGAGTAGGTAGCAGAGTTGGTATTAAGAACACCTAAGTTCAAATCCCAACACGGTTCGGCCTTGTGACAGAAGTTAAGTTAGCTGATCTCATACAAAAGTAGCATGATCTTTCTTCTTTTTGAAACTTTTTTTACTTCCACAGCACACAAATCGATCAGAGAATATACACCGTTTACAAATGCAATCCACTCACCAATTACTAGGTTATGTTGAAACCAGAGTATTTACAAGTGGTTTTATGGTTCTTATGTAGGCTGTCAGCTGGGGGGTTATAGTCTTTCGCAATGGTGAAGAAACAGGCCAATTACAGACGAACCTCACACTCAAAGGAAATAGTTCTAAACGCGAACCATATCACCCATGTTATTATGCAAGTCTTGTGTACTGTGCCACAGTAACAGGCCCAGCGGACACGTGGGTTAATTATTATAGAGGCAGTGGCCTACTCAGGAGAAAGCGCCCACAATGCATGTGCTTATGTAGTCAAAGACCTACATCAGAGATGGTAGATTTGCCACTATCTCCTGATTAGGGAATGTTTTCACTGTGAGAGCCTTCAGTAACAATTCCCCACCCCCGCATTCTAACGGAGATAGTATCATAAAGTTTTTGCCCAGGGATATAGAAACCCTCCAAATTTTAGTGGCCTTCTTTAGATATTTACATGTGTCCCTGATGTTCTTAAAAAATATCAAGACTGTACATGATTTCATGTACAGTTATCACAAGTTTGTATTATGTCCAGTGACGGAATCTCAATTAACGATTATTCACAGCGCGTTTTGTTATCTACATTTTGCACACGAGGTCTTTTATGAATCCCCACAAAAAAAGAAATCCGAGGAATGGTGAAATCTGGTGATCTAAGAGGCCATGCAACGAGATCTGTTCCCAGTCCATCCGCCTGGAAACTGATCACTGAGGAAGATTTTTCATTAAGTTGTCATAGCTTGTGGTGGTGATTATGCCATGCTTTAAAAGACACTTTTTGGTAAGGAGTGCACAATTTTTTCACTATTCCAGCATGATAAAACTTTTGAGAATAAACCGACATTAGGACTCTCCCCTCTCCCCCCCCCATCACCGCTTGGATTTTTTTCATTTCACCAAATTCGACAATTGTGTCGATTTGCTTGACTAGAAAAGCGAAAGACGGCTTCATCAAAAAGAAGCAACAGCAAACCAAATATTTCTAGTGTGAACATTTGATACTAAATGAATCGTGTAACGCTAATCAGTAGTTTGCTATTGTATGACAGAATGCATATTTCGCAACTGGTCCGACGGTTTACGAAGTGTACCCTTAAAAAGTCTCCTCCATCTCATTAAATCGGTCTGCATGCATTACCTGGTTTCCGCTTCTAGTTTTCCTCTACATAGAAACCAGTTTCTAACTGCTTAGCAGTGGGTATGCATATGCTTCTCAGATGGATCTTGCCTGATTTCCACTTGCACTTTAATAACTGGCAAGCAAGTCCAAAAGAACTGTCCTTTCTATTTCACTTGAATCACTCTATTTTGATATATACAATCAAAATAGAGTGATTCAAGTGACTTAACGATATATACAATCAACTCGGGGGGGGGGGGGTCACTTGTTCTGTACTATCAGTTTGGCGGAGTTCTGCATGTGAATGAAAACCCTATAATTCTAATCAGCTTTACTTTACGAAAAAAAAAATTATTTATTAGTTAATTACTTGGTCGGATGCAGTGTGTATATATCACGGTACAGTTATTTAAAATGACAAAAATTCTGTAGATACATTAACATACACACACACACAAAAGTAATTCGAATTTCTTAAGTACTGAGATCAACGCAAATATATCGGGATTCTATTTAAAAAGTTTCCATAGATTATTCCAATAATTATTTCTTCCAATATTTATTTATTTATTTATTTTTTTGTTCAGTAATTTTTTTTAAACACCTTTATTGTTGCACTTGCTAAACTATTTTTGGAGCCTAAACTGATCTACAGCGAATTTTTTTGGTCAATAAATATACATTGAATATTTCAGTGTTCACAGAATACATTCATGCTGTTGACTAGACTCAGAGAGAGTTTAGCCACGTTTTCTTCCTACTTGATAGCCACAGAAATATCCATTAACAGGCCACCCAGCTCCCCAGTCACTACTGGCTTCTGGCAGGTGTTCCATTTGGTTCTCCTCCACGTCATTTATATACTAGAGTTCGTACCCTCGTTAAACTAATGAGCCTCGACCCTCCACATACACACCCTTCATACAATCTCCGAGTTTTATCCGCAGTGCCACGTATCCATCGTCCATTTGTGCTATCATTCAACTAATCTACACATTTCCTGTTCTAGTTTTCAAGCTTAGTGAGACACTGGCTCTTAGGATAGAACTAAGTAATTTATTCTCATAGCCAGTGATCGCGTCGTACTTAGGATCGTATCTACCTTTGCAACCCTACTTTGCTACATTGGCCTCTGTGGCCGAGTGGTTTTGCCACGCAAAAGCATTCGGCCACTGGGAAGGATCTGGGGAAATTTTAACGATTTAGATTGAAGTGGTCAAGGTTAGGTTTTTATTCCATGCAAAACAGACAGACCGGCATATAAACATGCAGTTGATATGCAAAATACATTGCCTGGTTTTTCCCGATTTGTTCATAATTCTGAACAGTCGACCCTTATCATACTATTTTAATCTTATTTAGTATTCTGGATATTTTGCTGTTCTGTAAGCAGTAAATACGTATCTTGTAATGATAAATTTAGGGAATGGACTTTGACATCTTGTGCTTTTGATAAACATTAGAAGAGATAAATGCTTTAGTTTTGTGCATAACAAAGTTCATTCTGACTAGAGCAGTCGTTTTTAACCGGTAGTGCATAAAAAAAAAAAAAAGTATAGTGTTTAGTATATTTGAGGTGCGTAATGATTAACGATTTCTTTTTGATTTAAGACAACATGCAGTTAAGATCCCTTAGTTTCATTCTGTGGTCGCATACTAAATTCGGTATTTAGTTCAACTATTAAATATCATCTTAATGAAACTACTTTCAAGATGAGTGATCAGTCATCTTGTAAACAATTAAATCGGATTTTATGGAGCCATGAAATATGTATTTCGTAAAGAACAAAAACATTCCTTTAAAATATTCGTTAAAAATTTTAGTTTAAAAAAATAATAGTTCTACTACTTAACTAGATAGTATATTCTGGCTGTTATATTGTGGAAGCCATTATAGCGTATTAAACCAATGGTGTTGACTTGACCAATTCCTTTATTCTAAATCACTTAATTTAGACTAAATAAACTAGTTTCAAGTTTTATTTGAATTTTAATTCTGATTCATGTATTACATATTTTCGTGAAAAGCTCAGAATACTATGCGTACACAGAAAGATACAACAAAGCTATAAAAATATATCTCAACTGAAGTTTACCGGTTGGCAAGTGTAATATGCTGCTGTACGCCGCCTTTAACAGTGCAAAATGAGAGTCGAGTAGTTAACCGTACTACATTTTTATAAACTTTTGCCGAAATTTTATGCATGACGACAAGAAGTACTACTGGTAAGCATTTCAACCAAGATTGTATCTGTTGATTGCTTTCTACAGGACAGACTGAACTTTTTTTTTTTATTTTATTTTTTACTTACTACTGAACGTTTTGTGATAAATAGCGTGGCCAACCAACAGCCTGTTGAATTCTAAATGAATGTCTCGCCTTTAAATGTAACCGGCAAAGCAGAGGCTTTGCCTCAACCATTTAATTACTTTTAACAGTAGACTGCTTCAGCAAGCACTTAAACTTTAAGTGTGATTGCTTTAACTAGTTGCTTTTTAAAACTAAAGTCCACAACGAATCCTCTTTCAGTGAATTTAACAAGTTCTTCAGATCGACTTTTCAACCCCCCCCCTTCTATTCAGAAACTAATTTTAAATTGAAATAAAATTACCAGTTAAATTCTAGAAGTGCAGATTTCATCTTATTTGCTTTTTCTGCAAGAGGTGAAAATAAGCTTAATGTTTATTAATATTGTTAATTGTTACAAATTTAGAGTGCGAATAAGAAGCACTTATGTTGGAAATTTTTTCATTTGGTTAAACTATAAATTATATATTTAGTTTAATCCTTTATCCAAGTGTAAGCAAACAAAGTTTGCACCTGAAGTATCTTCAGGTGCAAACTTTGTTTGCTTACACTTGGATAAAGGATTAAACTAAATATATAATTTATAAGAAGCACTTATATATAATAGAGCTAAACCCGTATCACGAATAAATGCTCTGTATTTTGAATGAGATATTGTTGCGTTAACTTAAAAAAAAAAAAAAAAGATAAGTTCTGTTCTGCCTACGAAAAAATTTCAGTTTTTATAGAGAGACAGAAAGAATAATGTTTTTTTTTTTTTTTTTTTTTTTAAATTAAAAAAAAAATTATACTGCTATATATTTCAGACGGTATTATTTTGTTGGCCAAAGTTTCGATTCGTTTGCAACCTATGTTTGTGAAATAAAACATGCTTTGCGAATAATATTTATTATGACGAATATATTTAATTTTTGTTTCGCATCTTGCACTGTATTTGCTTGCATTTTTTTTTTTTAAATAAATAATATTCGGTTTGTGGTAGTCAACATGCAATAAGTGAAAAGGTTAATCCTCTTTACTTATTGCACAGACAGCGGGGACATTTTGTCTCGACATAAATTACTTAATGCCTTGTAGAAACATGGTACTCATCGAAATCGCGTCCTTTCTTATTTATTTATTTTTTTAAATTAAAATTTCAAAGATCCATTTTGTACTTGCTCCAAATCGATTACATTATTTCTGCAGACAAAGCAAAGCAATAGGCTAGTGAATCAAGTCCAATTCATAACAGAACTCTGAGATGTCAGGGATCTTTAGGAAATGAAAGTTTGAAATCTGCAATAACAGTTAAATTGTGAATTGTCTAACACGCGTTTGTTTCTGTACCAACACAAAGCCAAAACGAAGCAGAAATCTCAAACGAAAAAGCGGCCATATAAAACCAACTTCACTGCCTCCGCTTTCATTCCATCTACTTCTGTACTTTGGAACAGTCTTAGATGGAATGAAAGAGGAGGCAGTGAAGTTGGTTCGGTGACTTTCAAGATGGACTGTAAAAGGGTGTTGTTAGCAGTGGCTCTTATTTTAATTATTCAAATTAAGTGGATATTGAATCCAACATTATTTCAAAGCCGAATAGAGAAACTGTAAAAGTTTCGGCGGATCCAAGCGTAAGCAAACTTTTCATGACAGGGGCAACTCGTAGTAAAGGTGGAGTAAGCTCTGATCACCATCCTCAGTATTTCCCATAATATAAAACACATCTCCTAGCGGACATGTATGATGTTATACATCATGGGGGGGGGGTCACTACCCAAACCGGTTTCGACCTTTGTTGAGGTCTCGTCAGTGGGAGCCAGACCCAGAAGTAATACTCAGGTTGAAGCGATGCAAAACTTATACTTTACCATACGAGTTGACAAAAAAAGGTGTCACATCACAAAAGGCACCAAGAATTACTGAAAAAAGAGAGCCAAAAGGCTTCACTTCGGCAATGCAAAATTATTCAAGTTAAGTGGATATTGAATCCAACATGTTTAATGATTTTGGAGGAGAGTGGAGCAGCAGAGTACTGTCCATGAAAGTATCTGTAGAAAAGGCACAAGACAGAAACTGAGCATATTTGATACTTCGTTACGTATATTACAGCCAGAGGAAGCCAGCAAATAGGAGAATGTTTCTCGATAATTGAAATACGAAGTTTCGCATACTGCGCATGCGTCACCGGTGAGAAGATGTAATAGTTTCCACCTTCACGTTAGTTGCAAACCAGAATCTTGATTAAAATCGTCGTGTATTGTTCTTCTTTGGCGGAATAATACTTCAGAATGGGAGCAGAATTTCACTCTGATATCTCGATTATTATATGGCATTGAGAGGCCATCTTTCACGTGAGGTACCTGATCTTACGGAAAAGTATACGGCAGTTGAAAGAGTCGCTTTGTGGCTTCTTTCATCTGCCGTATACGTAAAACATAAGGGTTTGCTGACCGAAACACAAGATTTATCCAAACGTTGGACAACAGTGATAAGATAGAATGGATATTACATCGAAGGCCTGTAAATGTATTTTGTTAAGCATATGTTTAGTTTAACAACGGGAATACAGTGTGCGGAACTTGAAATGACCCTCGTATATTGTGTTGCCGAATGGTTCGTACATTATCATTCATTGTTCGCCTTTCACCCGAAGGGAAAGTTATCCATGGATTGAAACAGAAGTTTTCGATATCTGACAAACATTTCATTGAGTTTTCTGGAATGTAAAAACATGGATTTGTCGTGCAACAGCTATCTAAGAACTTTCGGCTGATTGATTTAGTTCTAGAAAATCTCTCCCTCCCATCACACAGTATTCGTTTAGCCGCTTAATGCTATTTTCATTGAATCCTTTAAACAGTGATGAAGTGGCTGCATTCTCACCCAGAATAGTCGCTCAATATCCACTTTCACAACTGTAATGCCCATCACCATGGATCCGTTTCGCAAAACTAGGATTTGACCTGTCGATCCAAATGTAATTGATGACATAAACTTCATGATTGTTGAAATCACTAGTATGTAGGTTTTTTTTTTAATTAAAGAAAAGGGGAAGACGCCTATTCCTGTTGAGCAACAATTGGGACGCACTCCTAAGTTTCAGCCTTACATCTTTCAGAAAAAAGAGACTATTAGTCATCGATTATACTGAAGACTTTTTTTTTCCAAGGGCAAATAATTTTATTATTTACCGGAATGATAGCATCATTCCTGTGCCAGAAGGTAGATGATGATAGATGAATTTGCGCTTATTAAGTCGTGAGTGATCTAGGTTAACAGAAGGAGGGCTATCTTCTGATGTTTAATGGACCTACTGTTTACGCACAGGCCAAAGATGAAGATACAGTTTGTTTGTGTCGAGTTAAATAATTTTTTTTTTTTTTTTTTAATGTGATTTCATAAAGTATTTGTGTCGTCTCTATGGGGAGAAAATGGAAACAAATAACTTTTTACCTGACTGATTCAGATATTTTTTTTAACCTATAAAAACTAACATTCGGGGGGGGGGGGGAATGAGTTGTGTAACGATAGTCTTAGGTCTCTTAATCAGATCAGTAATAATTCTGAATTAGCATTCTTTTCGCTATGGATCCTATAGTTATTTATTTTAAACCAGACATTAAGATTTTGTGACCCTTACAGTAATTGCCTATTCAACTTCTGCCCCTTCTTTTGTGTGCATTCGACCTTTCAGAAGCAAGAAACAACAGGAGCCACCAATCACCCACAGGTATCGATAACATTGTCAACCTATCTAACCACGCCCTAAACAAAGACGAAATCTCTATACTTAACAAAGGTTTAAATTTTGCTATAGCACTGAAATCGATAAACAAACTTGAATTTATGTGTAATATTGAAAGAGGCCTAAGATTCATCCCAAATAACATAGCAGACAAAATACGTTTAGAAACTGCCAACATTTTAAATCATAACAAAACAATAACAAGCAACATTACTAAAACACGAATTAACAGCAATAAAATCACTTAAAACAAATCCGAACATAGTAATAACCAGAGTCGATAAAGGAAATGCCACCGTTATTTTAAACCGTACCACTTACGTAGAAAAAATGAATCTGCTGGTCTCTGAGAATAACACATACAAATTAGTTAACTACATCCCAACCAAGAATAAAAAACAAAACAGAGAAACTACTTAAGTCAGTTGCCACTTATTGACTTAAGTAGCAATTAAGTCAATACCCTGGCCCAAAGATACGGTCAAAAAAAACTATTTCCTCACTACGCACACACTCCCCAAAGAATTTACGGGCTACCGAAAATTCACAAAGAAAACACACCGTTAAGGCCTATAGTTGAAGGAATTGATAGCCCGACGTATCACTTAGCCAAAAAATTAGCGGCAACACTCAAGGAGTTGGTAGATCATTCCCCTTCCTATATCAAAAACACACAACACTTCATAAACACCATCAAAGACATTACATTAGAAAAAGATGATTTATTAGTCAATTTTGACGTCTCTGCCCTCTTCACGAATGTCCCAATCAATGACACAATCCTTCTCCTACAGAACAAATTCCCTCCAGATATCACGGCGCTCTTTGCGCATGTATTATGGTAGGGTTATTTTGTATGGCAAAACGCCTTCTACTTACAAAAAGAAGGGACAGCCATGGGCTCGCCATTATCCCCCCCCCCCCCTATTGCTAACTTTTACATGGAACATTTTGAGCAACTTGCCTTAGGGTTCCTTCCCCTCTAAAACCCAAAGTCTGGCTTAGATACGTTGGCGATGTTTTCGCGATCTGGTCCCATGGCCGCCAGACATTAGACACATTCCTTAGCCACCTAAACAAACAACACAAACGCATACAATTGAAATTGAAAAAAACAACACACTTCCGTTTCTGGATACACTTGTCACACGTCTTTCCTTCACTGTTTACCGGAAACCGACACATACGGGACAATATATACACATAAACTCCTACCACCACCCAACACAAAAATTAGGTGTCATCAACACGCTAAAAAACAGGGCGCAGACGATCTGTTCCAACGAACAGGCACTAAAAGACAAATTTAAAATTATCTTTAATAATTTCCAAAAAAACGGATGCAGCCAAAGCACTATTGACAAAATTCTCTACAAAACCTCAATAAAAAACAAAGACAAACCAGACTACATAAAACTATAACCATTCCCTACATTAAAGGAACATCAGACAAAATAAAAAATAAAAAGAGTACTACGAAAATACAACCTCAAAGCCGCATTTAAACTTGCAAAATTAAAAAGCTTACTCAACTCAACCAAAGACCCACTCCCTCCACTAGCCCACCCTGGAGTATACCGGATTTATTGTACTTGCAACATACCATATATAGGAGAAACAGGACGCACAATTCCTATCAGACAAAAAGAACATAAACGACACATTAAATATAATAATTATGGTGAAGCTGGCCTTTCTGATCATGCCCTGAATTCCTTACACAGAATTGACTGGAAAAACACTAGCTGTCTACATCGCACTAAAACATGGTATGAACGAAAATTCAAGGAAGCATGTGAGATTATTATCAACCACCCCAATCTGAACAATAATGATGGTCTAAAAATCCCAAAGAAATGGAAGGTATATATTCGACCCATGGAACGTTCCTCACTAAGAACAACTATAAACAGGACTGTAGAAAATCCAGTATCTTAAAAGCAAAAATAAGAATTGTAACACTAAAAATAGGATATCATTGTTTCTGAAAGAATGTTTATTCCTGTCATCGTAAATAGAATTTAGCTTAATGTATTTTTTTTTTTTTTTACTAGAGGTCATGCCAGTAGAATAACGTGATCAAATCATTGTTTCTTTAGCTTACAGTTAATAATGTAACTCAGCTTGTCTTGTATATTGATGTATGCTCTTGATGTGAAGATCGAAACGTCGGGATAATAAAAAAAAAAAGTTTTTTTTTAACACGGTTGTAAATTCCATAAATTTTTAAAATGAATGCTGATCACCGTGTAACTCTAAAAAAAAAAAGGATTCGCCCTTTCAGTTTTCTATCAGGTTGAACATGCGAGAAAAATGCAAAGAGAACTCCATACGATAAAAAAAAAAGAAAAAAAAAAGTGTTATTACCTGTTTGAAAGAAGTGCTAGTAAAGTGTACTTATTTTTTTTTTTTTAATATTTATTCATTGGGGAAATGGTATTTTATGTGCGAGAGGGATTTTAACATAGTATGAAAATATAAAAATTGGTTAAAACTTGCAATGGGAATCGTAATATTCATATATAGTCAGCTGTAAACACCTGATTTAGGTATATTCTCATACATGAAAGATACGCTTCCTTTTCTTCAATTCCTCTTTTCGTTCTTTTTTTGTAACGCATATTTTGAATTGCCGGCACAAAAATTTTATGGGCGGTTTAAGAGTTCTACGATAGATATCGATATTACGCCACGGTTGGCTTTCATTTGATGTTTATATGGACTGTTAAATTTTTGCACATGTAAGCTCTTTACGGTATAACTGTTCATGCACTCCTATAAAATCTTATCTTGCATCTCCCCATATGCCATTTCCTCATGGGATTATATATGCCCCCCCCCCCCCCCTTTTTTTTTTAGTCATTCTAAAAGATCTAACCAGCTTTCGGAATTCATCGAAATAAACTCAGAAATGCAATCTTGCTGTAGGTTTAGCGATGTATTTCCTCCACCATTGCTTGGCTAATGTCATTACTTTCAAAGGAAACAGCTTACATCCTTTTATTTATTCATTTATTTTATATAGTCAAAAACACAGTTTCTGCTCATGTTATAAGGTATTTATTTTCGCTGTTTTCTTGTAGAAGTGTCTCATCTTGTAGCTTTGAAAAAGAAAATTGGGACAAGTATGCTATAATTAAGTTGCAAAGTCTACGGTTGGATGTAATTAAGTTCCCACTACTGGACTGTCCCTAAATCAATTTAACCGTCTACAACGTAATAAGTAGGTAATTTTCCAGACAGTTTCGTCAGCGTTTTTAGTGTCTCATCAGAAAAGTGTCCTTGTTGGGGGAAGAAAAAAAGTTTGTCTAGACTCCAAAGAGAATGCACAAATAACCTTGAGAGTATGAGGATCTTATACGATGGGATGTTAATAAAAAGGTCCAAAACAAAAGATTCAGAATTATTTTCCTGTCCGATTTAAAGTTAGTACAAAAATAGTTTCGTTTTCGAGGTTATGGATTATTATTTTCGATGACCACGTAAATGCAATAATCATCCAAAATTGACGAGTCGAACTCTCAACAGGTAATATTGACAGGCCAATATAATACTGCAATATAAAGCGACAGTTGTATATTCGACTTTTCTCGTGTTGCACCTCTGGGACGTCCCCCGACAATCTAGAGATTAATGGTTTTATGTCAGCTTGCCAGCAGCTTCCTGCATGAAACATTCTGTCACCCTTATCAGAGAACGGTAATTTGTCTACCTCTTCCGACGCACATTGGGAGACAAGTGGCGAACACAGCAGACGGTACTGCCCTGGGAGTCGTTGTGTGCGCGCGACACACATACCAATGTGTTCTCGCTGAGCGTATCGGTGATGTATGTGCATGCCAACTTCGCCAGCTTCTCTTCCATACACTTGCGACTTTCCAGATGTTTTTATTCAGGAAAATCCGAGTGAACGTATAACTTTAAGGTGAAGACACCCCGTACAGCCGTCTCTTTCGTGGGTTTCGACACCCTTCGTGACATTTCAGAATGAGCTGTCGCCTTTCAGTGACATCTTTTAAAGAAGTCGTTCAGGTGAAAAGTACCCGGATGCTATTGCTTCAATAGTTATACTTTTCTTTTCTTTTCTTTTATGCGTGTTTATTCCTTCCTTTTCCTATTCCTGCAAAGATCGTATGGTCACTGGTAGTTAGAGGTCTTGATAACGTGGACGTTCACCATTTTCGTTTCAGACACTGCACTGGTACGTTTCTGTAATGTTGTTTCCATTTTGCACACGGTTTGCCAGTCGCCTACGATGTAATGCTAGACTTGGCTAGTCGCTGACAGAGATCGACGAGTTAGTGTAATGAAGCGGCTCTCAAACCACTCGGTCAATCTAAGTTTTCCGTCTGTCACCAACCGCTGTTGAGATAGTTCTCTTTGCACTTCAAAACTGCCAGCTTTTGCTCCCTAACAGACTGCAATCTCGAGTCTTTCAAATGCTGTTTCAAAGCGTGTTGTTTTCTTTCACAATGGGGAAACATTACACTAGCAGCAACTTGCACTGTTGTTAAACACGAGAGGTTGTTGAGTGACTAGTTTCTACTGCAGAAATGTTATCCTTATTTAAAGAATATCGCATTCAGCACAAGAACTTGCAGCTTAAATGGGATATCGGTTGAGAAGGATTTCCCACCGAGAAATCCTCCATAACGTGCCTTATGATCTGCTTTTTTGCGAAGTATTTCTCTGTTTGTAGCTAGATGTATTCAAACATAATTATTCTAATTTTTATTTGTTCTAATTCTAAAAATGATTCTAAACACGGACTTTTTCGAATATTAAATCAGCTACTCCCATTTAGTGTATTAGCCGACCGACAGTGGATTACCCATAGCGTAATCGATAATGACTACGTTTAGTTGGAAAGACCCATTTGATTCCTATGGTCGTAGTGAGGAATATTTGTGAGAGCTTTTTTCACATAAAGCCAGAGAACATAGGCAGTTATCTGTCGATATCCAGCCTATTTGATGGTAAAGAATAACAGGCTACACCATCCTTGTGCCAAGCCGACAGAAAATTTATCATGGGCTGTTTTGATCATTCTTCATTACAAGTTGAACCTTGATTCGTTTTTGACATCTGGATGTATACATAATTCCTCGATGAGTCCTTGACTCCATTGTGGAGATGTCTGGTGGTAATAATGCTTTTGTTTTTCCTAAATGATGCCAAATAAACCGACTCGACCAATTTTCATGTGAGCCTAAATCCCAAATCTCATCAAGGCAGGTAGTAATTACTGTTATAATTTCAAATTGTTTTGCGAGTAAAATTTTAATTATACCGAATTTTTTTCTTCTTTAACGGATCCATTTAACGGCGTAAATTACTGCGCTGAAACGTTCCCATCAAATGGAATTGGACACTTACATTAAGCTCTAGTAATTGTCTAGAGGTTGAATTTGTGCACAGTATTCAGTTGTCGATATTTCCGTTGTTTTCACCGATAACTGTGATGATACTCAAGACAAAGTTACGTGATTCAAAGAACTATATGAATGATGCCTTTGTAACATCCGTCGCATGTCAAAAGTTGGAGCTGGTTTATGATACATCGGTCCTCTTTTGGCTGATGTACTTTTTTTTTTTTAACTCTAAATTTTCCACAAGTGATTCGAATGAAACAATTCCAGAAATTTTACTTACGTACTACTTACAAAAGTACTGGTATTACTAAATTAATTCGCTCGAAATTCAAATTGTACTTGTATAAGACATCCTCGATTTCTTTCAAGATATCTACTGCTATCATACAGAGTTATTCATAATTGGACACCGTTTTGTAAATTTATTACACAAATACTGTAACAGAACAATAATAATACGATTTACCAGGTTCAAGTTTTGTTATACCCAGCCATGGTTGCCATAATGTCCAGTAGAGGCGCTAATGCAATGCCAAGTTGCTGCTGTAATAGAGAAACAGGCGTATTCTCTAGTTTGCTGAGACTAAATCAAACGCTTTTGTTCAGAGATAACATATGCATATGCGAAAACATATGTTTATGGTAGTACTGAGGTTGAATCCTTAAAGTCGAACCTGAAATCGATTAAAACTAGGATAGTTTCTTGTTCATCTCTACCGAAAACATTAACTACTACCAGATATTTAAGAAAATGTTGACACGCGTTTGCTACAGTTTCTTATAGCTTGCTAAATAGCTTGCTGTCCTATCTGTAAAAGTACTAGACCCGAA